>NC_071501.1:80390948-81640948 GCF_028408465.1 Anastrepha ludens | reverse complement strand
ACTTTGCTGAGCTTAATCTGTTCTAAAATTCACATAAAGGTTTTTACAATTAAATTGAATGGTCGCATAAAATTCATGTATAATCGTACATACTGGAAAAAGTGTACGGTTATATTTTTCTAAGTTAGTATACGAGTACAGCGTCACAGATTATTCATAATTACAAGATTATGTTCCTCTAGTTATGGGTTTTCATTTTAATTGGGTTTTCATTGAATACAAAAATAAAAAATTACAAGAAAAACATAGTTTGAAGAAAATTTATGACACCAACTGCTCCATTTATTGTACATTTACACTGTTCATCATTCGCGACTTAACATTTATTATTTTCGCGGCATAATTTTTCCACAATTTCCCCATGTGGGCACTTGCCGTTGTAATATTAAAAATAATTTTCAAAATTGCTTGCCATGGGGATTTCAAAAGTACACTCACACTGTTGTAGTTGTTGCAGTTAATCTGTCAGTTTCAGCCTAATAAAGTGTCACTATGTCCAAATCTAAGAACAATTAACTGTTGCTAATTTATTCTGAAAAATTTTGTGAGTCGAACTTAATTTCAAATATATTTAAAAATTCTGCCTTCTGTATGTTTGTGTTCATAATAGACTTAAAGGCGAACTGATAATTAAAGTGCAAATTTACTTATATGGAAAGTATATAAACGAGAGCAAGTGAATCGTTGTGTTTCAGTATGTTTTGGAACTAACACAGAGTAAGTTCATTTTAGAGAAAAGTTGTGATTTAAAACAAAAATCATTATGAAAAAAAAGTAAAAGCAAATATGTGAGACAAAATAAATGGAATGGAACTGGGAATGGGGCGACTGATTGAATGGTCCTCAGCTTTACCAACATCATAATGCAGATGCGACGATTTATGATTCTTAATAAATTAAACTCTGCTTGTGTAAATTAAACGAAATAACTTAAATTTTGCTTCATATTGCAATTCATTTACAAAAGCGCATAGTGTTCAAAATTTTAGTGTTCAAAAAAATGTTATGTTCTACTGATTGAAATTCTAATAGAGTCAATCCGATTGCTATATCATTCAGTATTTGTTGCGAACTTCTAAGAATTCGAATTACAATTAAAATATAATAATATATGTGTATAATAATTATTTTTTTAATGGACTGAAAACTAAAAAGTATTAATAGAAATCACGCTGTTGATAAGAGTTCAATGGACAACTATGAAACAGTTATCAACTGTGAGTAAAAATGTGATTACTTGAATGCGTATACAGTTCGTAGATTCCATATTCGTTGTGTCCAAAGTTATATTAGAGATATACTAAGAAATAGTGAATGAAAATAGGACTATTCGTTGTAGAATATAAGGCAAGTCAATACAACTTGAAAACAAGCACATTTTTTGTTAATTATCAAAAGCCGTCATTTTGGGATTAGCTTACGCAAAGTAGGGTATGTTGAAAAAGAAAAGTGACATATCGTTTTGAGAAGAATATCATAGGGGCTACTGCAAAAATTTTGATTACAATTTATGGAAATCAGAAAATTAAATCGAGCGTTAGAGGAAGTAAATATTAAAGAATTTCGATATGGAAGAAGTAGGTAAACTTTGGATGCTACGGAATGTGACTGTGTGATACATTATATCCAGCATTTTTGAATTTTCCATTTTTCTCATGTCACTTATACCATTTTCAATTCTCAATGTAAATAAATTATCAGCTGATCATGGAGCTCGCAAATTTTTATATATTTGTATCTCTCTAAATTGTCAAACTTTTTTCTTTTACTGTTGTTGATGGCTAGAGACTTTAAACAACAATGAAATATACGCCATTGAAAAATTTGACAATTTGTATTTGACATTCTAGAGATAAAAGACATGCCATTGTTGTTTTTGCTCTACTAATGCTACCTTATAGATATGCCCAAGGCGAGCATTCGAGCAACAACAACATTTTTTATATTAGAACTATCAAGGGAAAGAGAATAGAAGAATGGGATGAATGATAAATAGACATAATATAAATAAAATAATAAACATTAGTTTGTCGCTTATTCAGAACGCAGCAATAACTTTCCGTCATACCGTTTTAGTGGCATTTTAAAATTAAAGGCGAGTTGAAGAACAATCTATCAACTACTCTAGTTCCACCACCCTCTACAGGTACGCCTTGGATGTGCCTTTGCTTCTTGTTCGTTTAATATAATATTTTAAATATTTTTCTCTCTGAGAGGGATCAGTTGACAATTCACCAAAAATTTCCCTGCTGGATAATGTTTACCAGCCGCACTCTATTGACACTCAATAGAGATATTGCTTATTTTGAAGATAAATTAAACACTAATTTTGTTTTAAATAAATATTTGTATTTAAAGTGTATTAAAAAAAGTGAAGTAAGTGCACGACATTTATTTTTTAAATTTTCAATTCAAAAATTCAAGCTCGAAATTGAGAGTTAATTAATTTTTTAGAAGGGATTTTATTTGAAAAAAAAAAAATTAATTCCTGTTCAAATAGTTATTATATACTATCTTACAGTACTAACATTCATATGTACACATGTGAAGCAAGTGGGTTTTAATACCACAGGTACGAAAAAACACAAACGGGTAATGTTTGTTTATTTTCACGGTGTCAAAAAAGCGTACATTAAATACTTATTTCACTTTGTTTGAGTCAAAGAAAATTAAAGGCGAGGTAGGTTAATTTTTCACAGGCAATTTTTTTTATTTCATTTCTAATCGATATTGAATAGCAGAAAGAAGAGTTTATAAATAAACTTTTATATTAGAATTCCAACGGGACTTGTAGCACTAATTTTATATCGGTTTATCTATTGCGAATCCCTGAGTAATCGACTTTCAATATTAGCCACAAAATTTTTCATCATCTGCAGCGCATTGCTTAGCAATTTTTGTTATTTTTTTTTTCTTGAAAAGAAAGTTGACAAAAGTATACGCCGACGAAAAGCACGAATAAAAACAAAGTGGATGAATGAGTTCATATAGCCACCACCATCGAAACAGCAATATATTTCTTATAACCTCCACCGGCGAGACCGCCGTCCACAGCAACGCATCGTTAGACATCGACACTCGCAAGAGGAGCGATAACGAACACAGTTGCCGTCGTCGCCGCCGCTCCTGCTGGTGTAGATTTGGTGTACTATTCGTTGTATAAATTCTGAGAGTACCGGATTGGTTTCGCTCTTTTTCTACCCAACCGTCGAGAAGTGTGGACGTGTTTCTGCTTCTGGCCGAATTTTTCGCATTTTGTGTTGAGAATTGTGTGTGTGCTCAACTAACTAAAAGTAAGCAGCTAGTCAGTCACAATCAAAGGTTCAATTGAAAATACAAAAAAAATATATAGAAAACAGCCAAGTGATTTTACGGGTGCCAACATAGTGTGCATTTGGGAATCTCCACGGCGAATTCACGCAAAATATTGTGTTACATAAATAAATACGGAGGACAGCAGTTTGTGATCTACAAATTACTTTTTCAAACGCTTTGTGCAAAATTGACATCCGCATTTGGTGCTGGTACTGGTACTGGTACTGATTCTGCTGTCGCTGCCGCCAACTTCATTCCGCTACAAAAATATTTCTTCCCTTGTGAAAAATCAATTAGCTTCTCACTGCTTTTTACAGCTGCTACAACAACACGAACTACATCATTTGTTAATCTTCAACAGCATTTCCAATTATACAATCGTTATACGCAACTAAAAAACTACAAGATGCCCCAATCATCAGCTGCTGTAACAAACGGCCACGCTAATGGCTGCAATGGAAGGATAACCGATTCCTATGATATGGAAGATGGACAGACATTCCTCTTTACTTCTGAATCAGTCGGCGAGGGACATCCCGGTAAGTGTCGATTCGTTAATTTAATATACTTTATATAATTAATGTATATGTGCTCGTATATTTAAGATGCATTGTGTGTGTAAAAGTATTTGGTTTTTGTGTATGCAGTCTACCCTCGAAAAAAGTGACGGCCTGCGCGGCGCTGGTAGGCAATGAATACCTACGAATACCTCGCTATCTACATGCGAATCGTAGTGATCAGTCTGGCTGCTTTGCATTATTGTATGAAATACAGCAAAATAAAAGCGGCATTTTAAAAAGTGACTACGGTGCTCGTCGGTACTACCTCACATGAAAACAAATACTTCCGGCTACCTTAACGAAATACACGTTAAGAATTTTCCATAAATATCTACCAATTTTTCGCTAATCGACCTGACTTATTGCTCAAAAAGGTTTGCTTATTTTCTTCGTCGCTCACATGGAGCGTCGACAAAATGGCGGCGTTTCATTCTTCTCTAGAGACCGAGCATGTATTCGCTATTTCTAACAGCTCAGCACGTTCTTTTATATGGTTCCTCAATTGTATACATTCCTCTAACTCTTGACTTGCCGCATAGACACTGCTGTGATACCTGCGGGTTTTGTGCTGGATCATATGAGCTCCATATGCTAACTTCATGACCAGCTCATTATTTGTCTCCTCCTAATACCTAAAATGACTGAACCAGCCTAATTTTATTGATATTTCAATAAAATGTGTCGCCGTTTGCTGATTTGTATATCGCTGTCGTTTTGCTTGGCGGCGGGGAGAATTTTTATTTTCCCTTCTTTGATATATTTCGTATTCCCGAGAAACGCATGTTTCACATCGCACACAAACGCAAAGTGTGAACCAAAAAGAATATTCACATTTAGAGTGACCAGGTAACCGGTAGCGCTATGTACATTTGTCGGCTATATTGTTGTTACCTGCAAATTGGAGTTGGTGGCAATGGGTTGTGACCCAGCTAAACAAATATCATTAGTTTTATATTATATCTTTGGTATTTGTTTACATCGTTTGCTGCAAAATAGCCATTACCATCATAATAATGAATGAATTAACATAATAATGCCTCTACCAACAGCTGGTCACACGAGTGGATGATGAAACTCAAGCGATAGCAAGTTTGTGTTATTCATGCGCACCATGTGCTTGCCTTACCTAAAGATACTTTGATTGCCTCTCAGTGCTCTCTGGCACAACTTTGAATACCTTTAATGCATGATGCAAAGAATAATGAGATGGCGCCTATCGTGGTCCCGTTACTTTGCGCTCAGCGAATTTGACAACTAGTTACGTGATTTTAGCTCCAGTATGGCCAGATTACCATTTTCGTAACTTGATTTAGCTTTTTTTTTTATTATTTTTTGCCTGGGAGTTTTAGTTCTTTCTTCATGACATTTTTCTAGCTGTTCTAATTAAAATGTCATGTTTATAATTTTGTAAAATATACATTTTTTAATAATTATTTAAATAATTCACTCAGTTTTATTTAGCTTTACTTTTTTTGAACATCTGGTGGCATTGCCCGCGATTGCCGGTGTTGTTGGTGTTCTTCTGCTTTCGGCAGTCAAATCTCTCTCTCGCTACTGCAGAGTTGCCTAGCTTTGGATATAAAAACGCACTAAATGCCCATTTAAAGAAAATAAAACACGAAATTTTTGTTGTGTTAATTAAGAACTTTGTATGCGTGACAAATTGTCTGTAGAATGTGCGTTTTTTTTAAATAAATGTGTTATGCTTATGTACAATTTAATTTATGAGTTTTTTTTGTTAAGCGAAATTCTTTTGTTAAGGGAACGACTTTTTTGCTATATTTGAAGTTATATAACTAGATAAGGTGCTCTTTTTGTAAAAATGTCAGTATGGTTTCTTTAGTATTTTCTGGTATTTTGTTGCTTATTTTTACTATGAATACACCTCTTGATGCTCTATGTCTCACTAAGGATTGATGACCGGAAGAAACGATTGCACTTCTATGGTTTCAATTCGCATTCAATAAATTCAAAGGCTTTTTAAAATGTGTAAAAAGGTTTTCAATCTTAAGAAGAGTTGAGAGAGGGGCATTTAATATTTTTGCATAGCCTTAAATGGAGCCAAAAATTAAATTTGCACTTTCAAATTATCAAATTTTATAAGAGTAAAACAATTTTCATTAGCACTAAAATCTTCTCAGAGTGGCCCTTTTTAAACTTCTTTTGTATAATAATACACTTTTTTTTCAACCTAAAGTCTCGGTAGCCTTAAATTAAAAACAAAAAGAAACAAACACCAAACTTAAAAATTGTCGCATTTTTGGTATAAAAAAGCACTAAATTTATTGCGAAGAGCAAATGGTTGGCAATACTGCACAACTCTGCAAACGTGACGTCACGTACGCTCTGATGGGCGCAATCTTCTTTCTATCATTCTTGCCTTTAATGTGTATGCTTGTGTTTGTCGTTGGTGTATTTGTATTGCATTGGATGATATGCTAGTTCCCACAAGCATATGTAAATAGTGACTCACTCTCCCAACATCTGTTTGTCTCTGTGCTTGTGCTCGTATTATGCTCCTTAAACCCCCATCGATTGACTCTGCTTCCATTTTCTGTTGCGCTCACTCTCCGTCTCTTGTTTTTATTCCCACTTCTGTATTTTCGTTACCTCGTTGTTATGGATTCTGATTATATTTTGCAGCGCACATATACGATGATCTTTAATCAGTAAAGTTGAATAAAACTAAAAAAGTCTCTCAACGGCGCCATTAACCTGCACGTGCTAATGTATTTTCTAGATTTTTACGCTCTCCATATGCCAAGCTAAGCTTTGTAAATTTACTAAAAACCACGTGGTCGCAATCATCTCAACCGGAGCGCCAATGATTTCCAATAATTTTAAATTGGGTTGTTGCTGTGTTATGTTGTCAGTTTTTGATAGTATTTCTTGCTAAGCTATTTCCGATATTTTGATAATTCTGAGACTCAAAATTATGTAAATACTAAATATGTATAAGGAAGTAAGCGCTGATAAGGGAATATGCGCCCATTCCAATACTGTTAAAAATGAGACGATCACGAGTGAATAAGGTTACCATAATTTTTGTCGTTTTTATATATTTTTTTAAGTGTTATTTATTTTTAATTTTTACTTTATTAATCATTAATCTGATGCGCATTTTGTACTTTGAACTGGTACAAAGCACACTTTTAGGGTGAACTGGATTTATGCCTCAGTCGTATTTGACCTCAGCGGTTTGCGCTCAAAAGAAGGAGTTGAGACGTTTTGTTTTTACTATAAAAAACACTGAACGCTTATTTTAATTACTGATTATTAAGTGCGAATAGAGATCTGAGAATGTGCCGAAAATTGCTTCAAAAGATGCTAGCCTCTGTATCAATGTGTGTATGTATGTATGTGCATGTGTACTGAGATGCATTCTAGCCATATTTCTACACCGGCACATTTGTACAAATGCACAGATCAAAGAAAAGGTCTAAATGGTGAATAATATTTTTTAAAACTATGTTCGAAAAATTTTAAATTTTAGCACATAAGTCGCAAATAAAATTTATAAAAAAAAAAAATAACCGTTGTCGAAATACATAACTATTATTCGCTATTAGTTCATTTAGTATTGAGTTCGCCCCCACAAATCTAATCTAATTGAGTTCGCTTCGCTCCTCATGGTAGTTTCCTCAAAATAAGCGCCCTTTAACATGTTTTGAAACATAATCATAAAAACCTAACTTTTTATCGAAAAAATATTAACGTGGAAATTTTTAATTTGTGATTTCAGCCACAATCCCTTGAGTTCTAATATTACGCCGCTTTGTTTATGTTGTTATTAAAAAACGCTTGTCTCAACTTGTTTTTCAAAATCTGTTTCCGTGCATAAAAGTGATAACGCAGTTCTATGCTATCAGTTGCACCCTCGTTGGGTTCATTGTATCAGGAAAGGGTGGCATTACATTTCATGCCGTCATAATACAATTTTGTAAATCGATACCGTTTAATATACATACTATATATATGTATGTACATCCGTGACACTTTTTCATTCAAAAATATGCACAACAATCAATGCTTTCCATTTAATTTTCATTTTTATTGTTGTGTCTAGCGTCAAAGAAATGCAAACTCTCTCAAAAATATTGTAATACAATAAAATTTTGTCTTCTTTTTTTTTGCATGCGACTAAACTTTGCTTTATAAAAATTATATGAGCGCCTTACTTCATAGCGATGGTGTCATATCACACACTTGTGTAGAGACTGCACGCGCCAACTTGATCCGCGGAGCATTACTCGAAACGTGTGCAAGGATCGCGCACATAAGTGCATGCGCCTCGATCTTATTCTGCATGGCTTGTGTGTGAATATCTAGTTGTCGCTCTTTTTTGCTTGCATTTGTCACATTTATGCTGCATAGACAGTTTGGCATTGAATTTCGCTGGCTGAGCGTAAAATTTTATTTCGGCAAGTTTTTTGTTTTTTATTCTTTGACAATTTTCTAGCTAGCGATTGTTTATAATGTGATTGGGCGTGCGATGGTGGACAGGCGGCATTGATATTTTATATAAATATACATATATTTGTGTGTATAAATGCAGCTACTACAAAATGTATTCGCTTTGAATTTTATGCAACACACAAAAGTTTGTCGCCTGGTTCGTCTTTTGTTTTTAGTTTGTTTTCACTTCTTGCCTTGATTTTCACTTTTCTATTTGCTCTGCTTGTTCCTCTGGCATCTCTATGTTTGTACCACGCGCATTTGTTGCTACCCGTTAGCAGATTTATTTCTATTATAGCACAAAAACAAAAAAAAAAACAAAATAAAAAAAAAACTAATTTCAGTATACATTTGTGTATACATACATACATACATATAAATTTGTTTGGATGAACATAAAGTGAACCAAAAGCAAAAAAAACTTGAACACCAAAGGGTTTTACCTTAGATAGGCTCTATCTCTCTCTCTGGAACCATTTACACTTCAAAATTGCAAGCAACAGTAACTAAAAGGCTATATTATAACCGGAATGACTCCGAATTCCCGATATCCGGCCAAGGACTGTCCCTTCAGCCGCATTCCCCGTATATGTATGGAAAATGTTTATGTTGCTACAACAACAACAAGGTTTTTTTTTTTCAATAAGTATATTACAAACGATTTATTTTGTAAAATTTATTTTATTCGCCAAAATTTCAAAAGCAAAAACAACTCTTGCGAGAGCAAAAAAAGTGTGTGGCTACCTTTAGTGCCCTTGGTGGGTAGCAGGACTGTTCATAGAACGTACTAAGTTTTTTGTAACATCGAGGGACATATTTCCCAAATATCTCGAAGCATCTCGAGACTAAATTCGAGATTGTTTTCAATGCTCAATTTTATGGAAATTGTCAATCGAGACAGCAAATTGAATGAATTTGGCAGTAGTCAGAGGGCCGAAAAAATTAAGATTTTCAATAATTTTTGTTTTGCTAGTCAATTGGATTATTTTACAACAATAGCATTAATACAAAAATATAGCACTAATGCATCATGTTTCGACTTGATTTTAGCAAAAATTAAAAAAAAAATTATTATTGTAAAAGTTATCGCTGTGTGGGTGGAACCCGTTTCTCCAGAAGTCCCTTGCGGTGATCATCACAAATCCTTGGAGATTCATCTAAAATCAATCGGACAAGAGAAATTAGTTTTATTAATAGATAATCTTGTGCCTGACCGGAGCTTTTTTTCAAAATTAACAATATGGCGGCCTTAGGAAATATTTTTCAGATTTTCGAGAAAAAAACTGACAATTAATTGTTTAAATGAATCGAAATTTTTGAAAAAAAAATCTTTCGATCAGGGCATGTTTATGTTTTTCAAAAGCACTATAAATTTTCTTGAAATCTACCAAGCGGCTTTTAAGTTCCAGTGATCACCAGTTCAAAAAACGCATTTAAAGTTAAATTAAAAGCTCCCGAGCGCCTGAGCCCCTTTGTTAATTGTGAAATAACTTCAAAAGTATTTGTCGGATTCACTTCAAATTTTCACACACTATTTTTAAGATATTATATTTTAATAAAATCAAAAAAACAATCAAATTTTTTTTAATTCTGACTACCCCTAACCACTTAAGTCATATATTGTCAACTTCTGTGAATCAATGGCTGTCATTTTGCATGCTTGACAACCAATTGGTATTTTTTTGTGACGCTCAACCTGGCAGCATTTTTGATAACTTTTGTTTGTCAGACTGTGTGTGTCTCTTTTTTGCAAAAAGGATTCACTCAGAATCTGGACATCATTATTTCTTATTCATCGTATAATCATAATCAAATAATGCTTTCGATAACATAACATGGCAATCATCACCATCGTTTGGCGCTACAGTTTCTTGTGAGCTTTGACCTGCTGAACAGTAAACTTCCATGCTGCTCTCCGTTGCCGCTTTTTCCAGTCCTTTAGATTAAACTATTCCAGGCCTTTCACTTCATCTATCCACCTCGGTCTTGGTCTTCCTTATGCTTTATTTGTGGATCTATTCAGCTCTAGAATTTTTCTTTGGGCTCTTGAACTGCCCAATCTCATAACGTTTTATTCTTATCTTTTCCTCTCAACGTCAATTTTTTAGTTCCACTGCTATGCCCACACTTAAAATACTGACATTGAGTGTTGAGATGTTGAGTTAATCTCATTTTTAATATTTACATGACGCCCACATAATTTTAACTCCATGTACGCCCACAGGTGCTAAATGGGTTTAAGGTCTGTACGCTGTGAAGGTTGCGGCAGTACTTTTTTAAAGTTGTACAACCACCACTCTTTAATTATGACGGTGGAGTGTGTTGGGTTGATATCTTGCACTGGGGAGTAATCATCACTAATATCCAATTTTGCAGCAGATGGAGTCAAATTATTTTTTTGAATTTCTAGGTAGTCCAATTTGTTCCTTATTCCATCGATGAAAACTAGATTGCCCATATAGCCCTTTGTGCCCATTGCTTTGCACACCCTGATACTACTTTTTCACAGACTTCCTTTTATTAACCTTTTAATATGGCACGTTCCTAAGGCAGGCGGGTCTACGTTACTCGAACGAGCCCTAAAATCTAGGGAATGTGAAAAATTTCGCACAGTTTGAGAATGGACTTCTGTAATGGTTGTAGCGAAAACAACACAGGAAGTTTTCGAGTCCTTAATTAATACAACGCTACATTTTTCTTTCAGACGGGTGTGCAAATTTTGTTGGATCTTTTGATCTCACCTGGTCTTCCTACTTCACCGATTTTCTTGCGCACCATTTTTTATTAACAATTTTTAACAAATTCTCCTCGCTTGCCAGAAGGCAGCTAATATTTAATACTCCACTCTTGCATCTTCTTTTGAGATTTGAGTATTTGGCATTTTTTGATTTTATTATTTTTTTTTTTCAAAATATTTTTTAAAAATTCCTAAACGATGTAAAAAGCTCGCACAATCACAACACGCAAATAAAAGTGGATAAAAATAACGATGATTACGAAATAAATGCATTTAAAGTGCTGCCAACGCAAGTGTACAATTTTTTTTAGCCTTCAAAAGGGGAGTTCCATTCCTATAACGCATTTGCGGACCATTCTCCCATCTTGACCCACACCAACTTCGATTGCAGCCTGTGATTTGCAATGTTGCCTGGGGTTATTCTTTTTTTATCATTTCTTCAATAGACGTTCTTTCAGATGCGTATCTCGGGCAGGAGAAGAAGATATGTTCCGCGTTCTCAGCAGTCTGCTGCGTCCTCGTGGCCGAGACTTTGGAGATACTCTCATTAGGGGCTGTGTCAGGTAGTAATCTGTGTCACCATGTCTTCTCCAACCCATGCATGCACGCTTCTGATGAGTTTATGCGTCCACCTCCATTTTATCGCTAGGTCCCAGCGATTTTGCCACTCATTTATGCTCCCTTCTCTTCCGCCGTTAGTTGCCTGTTTAGGCTTTTGGCTTTGTTGAAGACTCTACCCAGTTCAGAGGCCATTGTATCTGGTGGCATGATACCCGATGTGACACATACTGCTTCATATGACACTCTCCTGAAAGCACAGGTAATTCTAAGGGCATTTAGTCTAAAAAATTATTGTATGTTTTTTTGTATCAGGGCTTTACCCCACATGGATGCTGCATACATAAGTGTAGACTGGGTAACTTTAGCACATACGTGTGTATGTGTGCAAGTGTGTGTGCAATGTAACGCGGAAAATTTGACAGCTGCAAGAATAAAAAAGACTATTTAAACATATAAAACTCATATAACCACATAATTTAAGTGTTTACGCGTATGCATAATAAAGGGTGATCAATTTATGGGTGTCGGATTTTAAAATGAAATAAAACAACGAAAATTCAAATTGATTGGACAATCATAGAACCATTCCTGACATTTATTTTTAAAGATACTACCTTTCAAATGTTGCGCCGTAATTCGGCCATCTGTAAACACCAATTTTGAATGACTTGGAGGGCTTCGGTAAAATTGCTTGAGCTTGTAAAGCATAACACGATTATATCCGGAGTTTTCAGAATTAATAAAAAAAAAAAAATTGTCAAAAATGACATGAAAATATTTGTTTCAATTATATTCATGGTATCACAAAATACAGAAATAATTAAATTAAATTAAATTGATGTGCGCTGTAACTAACTCAAGGCCAAGTGAGAATAGTGATCGACAACTTTCCAATTCATTTGGTTATAGAAACCCTAGAATGGAACACGTCAGTTGATTGCCACGGCTGTCAACCAATTCGACTAATTTTTTCACACAAACGCTACAAGAGAGAGTGACGTCATTGTGATGTCAAGTCGATAATTTCATTCGAGAACATACAACTAAAAATGTGTGCAAACAAAAAACTTAAAAAATATTTTCATTGTCTGAAATTGAAATTTCGGTTCCTAAATTCTGTTTTTATTGCTCTAAATGTTCACTATAAACAAACAAACAATTCACTGACTAAGTATTTTCTTTAAGTTCTTCAACCAATTGTGGGCAACACATACATGCAAACATATTTAAATAAACTTATATATATATGACTACGACAATACCTATACATATTTGAAACCTAAAATTTTACTATTCATTGCTTTTATTCTCTATTTTTAGATAAAATGTGTGATCAAATCAGTGACGCTATTTTGGATGCACACTTGAAGCAGGATCCCAACGCGAAAGTAGCGTGCGGTAATGATTTTTAATATTATATTTTTTAAATTATTATCTAAAATAATTTTTGTATTATGTCAAAACAGATGAAAAATATTTTTATTTTTTTTATTATTATTTTTATATATTTTTTTATATTTTTATATATTTTTTTATATATTTTTTTTATAATATATTTTTTTATATTTTTTTATATATTTTTTTATATGTACATATATTAAAAATAATTTAAAATATTTTTAGTTAAAAATTAGTTAAAAATTTTTTTAGTTAACATTTTTTTTTTAATTTTTAATTTTTTATTTCTTTACTTTTGTTTTTTTTTTTTGTAAAAGAGTACACTGAGTTGTGAAATAGCGCCGTTATATTGGAAGCAATATTTTGTATTTCAGCTAATTGAGATAATTTTTGTACGCATATTTCCAAGGTGAATCTATAGGGTGGGCCATGTAAAATTTGCTTTTTGAATCGGCTATAAAAAAAAACTAATCAATATTTTTTCAAAATTTTTTTTATTTATTTTGAAGATTGAACATTGTCATTTATGAATGAAAAATAATTTCGCTCAAATGACTGCCACGACTGGCTTTACAGTAGGCCATTCGATCAACCCAATTTTTAAGCACATTTTCGATTGTTTGGGCTCCAATTTCATGAATGGCAACTTCGATTTCGTGTTTTAAAGCATCAATCGCCTCTGGATGGTTCGCATAGCATTTGTCCTTAACGGCTCCCCACAAAAAATAGTCCAACGGGCTTAAATCACAGCTCAGAGGCGGCCAATTGATATCGGAATTTCGGCTGATTATTCGGTTTTCAAAAACGGTAGCCAAAAGTTCAAGTGTAACTTTGGCAGTGTGACAAGTTGCACCGCCCTGTTGAACTAAATGTCGTCCATGTCATCCTCTTCAATTTTTGGAAACAATTCGTTGAGCATGTCACGGTAACGCTCGCCATTTACTATAACCACGGCTCCTCGCTCATTTTCGAAAGAAATGGCCCGCTGATGCCGCCAGACCAAAAACCGCACCAAACAGCGACTCGTTGTGGATGCATTTGCTTCTCTACAGTAACGTGTGGATTTTCTGAGCCCCAAATCCGACAATTTTGCTTATTGACGTAGCCACCGATGTGAAAATCAGAAAAGAAGAAGAAGACTCATCACTTTGGAAATAGGTTTTCAATATTTCCCAATTTTGTTCAAGCGTATAGCCTCCCATTTCGTAAATCTCAAACCTTTAAGTAAATTATGAACACATTTGACATGTCATTTGTGTTACCATTCTCAAAAAAATAGGTGGTTCAAAAAGCAAACGCTATATGGCCCACCCTGTATTAGAGGTGGTGTTGGTAAATCAGCTGCTTTGTTTTTTTTTTCTTCCGGTGTGTCCATGTGGCTGTCAGCTCAGAATGAAACGAAGCAAATTCATCACTTCTTTTCTAGTTTCCCAATAATTTGCTTTGACAATCAAACGTACAGAACATTGTTCTTGGTCTAGCGCCACCACCTTTAATGAATGCGTCTTGCATACTTGCATAGACAAAAATATTTCTATTCGCACACGAGCAAATTCGAATTTGAATTTTCCTTTTTATTTTCACAACAAAAATTCTTATCTCTAAAATACTCAATGAATTTAATTATTAATTCTGTAATAACTATTAATTATAAAATATTACAAAAAGCGTACGTAGGCGCTAAAAAATTTGCCAGTCCAAAGTTACAGTTCTATTTGAGAGAAATGTCTATTTTGCATAGAAAATATTTCCAGTTGCAAGAATTAAATATTAATCACGCAAATATATGGCTCATTTACTTTTCGATCAGCTGTTCTCCTTTTTGGCAAATTCTTACAAGTAAAAATGTATCCAGTAAAAACTTGCAACTTCCCCTCAAAATAAGATGTCGCTTTGCTCTCTCACTTTCCCCTACTTTGCAAGTTTTTTTTGACAACATAAAGATCAAAACTTGATAATTTGTCATCCATTTCATTTATTTGCTTTATGAACAGACCTATGAAAATTAAAAGTGATAAAAGAAGAGAGGAAAATTCAAAAAAGCTTTATAGGCACATTTCGTAGTGGTTTCCAAGTGGGATTTACTTTTTTATCTTCTTGTTTTACTCCTCTTAGGAGCATAGAGCCTCTACAAGGCTTCAATATTTAAATTCTTTGTATTTAGTTTTTCCAACGCAAAAATTTAATTTTTCTGAATTGCATAGCCAGCTGCTTTTGATCAGTTATTTTTCTTGTCACTGTTACGCTCTCGATTTTTAGTTTCTCTTGCAACTTTTTTGCTTACGCGAAATATCAAATAGTATCAGGCATGCAAACATGCTAGGTTTACCTATGGTGAGAAACAAAATTGTGGGAGGAACTTCGGCTGCCAAATCACAGGGGATTCGCCAGCCTAATTCGAAGTATCATTGGCTCAATTTTATATAGCACCAACATAATCTTAGTTTTTTCGTAAACAAACCGCTTTATGACCCCAGTTACCTTAGCCCCTCAGCTGATTTTGTCAAATTCGCTGAGAGCCGCATAACGGTCTGTTCTTAGTCACACCTTCTCAATTTTTTCCACCAGGTCAGGTATGCGAGTTGACCTATTACTTGCAAAGAAGTGGAAATTGAGACAGTAAAGAGCAAACAAATTTTGAGCGGAAGTTGCAAACGATGGATAATTTGATGAATAATTCGAAATTAAGTTGATGGTAATTTTGCAAGTAATACAGCAAGAATCAACGTCAGATTAGTTCAGGCACTAAAATGTTTCGGATTACAAGAATATAGGGCCTAGTTGCTTATGTGTAAGCAGTAATCATGCAACATAGCTGGCAAAAAAGTGTTCTTATCAAGCGCAAGGGATTAAGTCCCATCTGCGCGATACGAATTCAGGTTCAATAAGGAATCAGTTTTTGTGATGCTCGTACCAGCCTTCAGCGGCGTTTCACATTGCAAGTTGAGTAAATATACTTTCACTTCAACCACTACAATATGAAAAACTCATATCAAAAGCTTAGCCCTGTATGTCTGTTTTATTATAATAATAATTCCAGTGGATTTAATTCCCTAAAGGGGATTAGGCCAATTTTTTCCTCCTATTTGGGAGGGTTTCGCAAATGCAGGAATTTAAAGTTTTATAAATTCAATGTCGAATTTCAATCGAATGCGGGCGCTCTTCTCTGCACGCCACGCACACACACACACTCGGCTACAGCGGTCGCGTATTTACTATGTTTACTTTTTTAGCATTTCCAGTCATCTGATATCGCAGATTAGTAAACAAATAAAGCCGCCATAAAGCCAACTGTGTGGCAAGCGCGCAACAGACATTAATACAATGGCACTGAAGTACGCTGCCTTTGCAATGCCCATCGCAAAACCATTTCGATGTTAGCCGTGTTTTTATGGTGGCGCAAAACGCGAAATTCACGCGTGCGCAAAGTTTCCCGGCGACAATGCGACAATAAACAAAATGCAGGTTAAACTTATTTTTACTTTTTATTTATGCGTCGCTCCGGCTATACATTGGGTTGCTATACTTAATTTGTAAAATGAGTAGTGGGAAATTAAACAAAGCTGAAAGGAGATGGCGCGGAATAAGGAGACCAAGAGTAAAGCGTTTGTAATTAAACTGCTGCGCGATGCCATTAACGTCTTGTAAATATTTACGGACGTGAATGTGAAACCTTTTTTAAAAATACGCGCTTAATCATTTTATTTATGAATTTATGTAATTTGTATTTATGGATTTATCTAATTTGTATTTATGCATTTATTTATGAATTTGTCATGCCTGTGAATTCACTGATTTAAATTCCATTTCATTGTGAATGTTTGCAGAAACGGTTGCCAAGACAGGTATGATTTTGCTATGTGGCGAAATTACATCGCAGGCTGTGGTCGATTATCAAAAGGTCGTGCGGGACACAGTCAAACACATTGGCTATGATGACTCATCGAAAGGTAAGCCAATTTTTCAGTTAAAGGAATACTCCCAGTTGCCCTTGGCTTAATGAAATCTTAATATTTCCAAACCAAAAAAAATTGGTTATTATTATCAAAAAAAAAAAAAAAAACAAATTTTAATTAAACGAAAATCCCTTCATTGTAAAATTGTCAAGGTTTCGATTGGAAAACATGTAATTTGCTAGTTGCGATCGAGCAACAATCGCCCGATATTGCCAATGGTGTACATGTCGATCGCGATGAAGAAGATGTAGGCGCTGGTGATCAGGTATTGGAAATTAACCAATTTTTCTACAAAAAAAAAAAAATCGGAATTTGTTTTATTGTTGTTTAACTGGCTGGCCTATCATACATACTGCCCATTACAATAAATGACAAGAAGTAGAAAGAGAGAGAGAGAGCGAGAATAATAAATACTAAATAGTTAGTAAAAAAAATAATATTCGAAAAAAATTAGAATTACAACTGAGAATAATGCATGTCAAAGAGTAAAAAAAAGTATAGAAAAAAATTTTAGAAAGTAATTAAAAATTTGTACCACATTTTATAAAGCCAGTTCAGTGAGCGTAGTTTCTCAAAGTGTCCTTTATGGTCCTGCAAATTCGTTTATCATTCTTCACTGAATTTACAATAAAATTAAACAAAGCGGCGCATGTCTACTACTCGGTTTCGTTCTATACATCTTAATTAGCATGGAAGCGTTTTGCTTTCATCTGGGTTAATGTTGTGTTGTCCAACTCGCTGGGAAATTCCATTTAAATCACCTTATTATTAATATAAAAACCATATATTTCTATGCTATTAAGTATTTATAGATAAGTATCAGGCGTTGATTCAATAAGTCATGATTTTTTCATAGTTTATTTAATATTTGTAAACAACATTTAATTAAAAGAAGACTAGACGTGCATAAATAATCGATTCAAATTTCTATTAGAACCAATGCACAGTGAACAGGTATTGACAGTAGAGCAAACCACAACTAGAGCAATGCATTTTGTTTTTGTTTTTGACACCCGCAATGTCTAAATCTATAAACAAAGATTACAGATTAAAAGATTAAATTACACTAAACTAATTTAAAGAAAATTTTAGAATTTAAAGTCCCAATAAAATGGAAAAAAATTCAGATGCTTTACTGCTACCAACTGTTCAGTGTGCCTTGATTAAGGTGAGGTTCTAGTCCAAAGGCCCGAAAATGTGCGTAATTTCATGATTTTTTTTTTGAGGGTACATACGTATTTTTTTTTTAACTTTTGTAGCATTTATTTGTCTATATTTTAAAAAGTTTATAAAAATTTTTCGAGTAAAAATATTGTAATACAAAATGTCAGCTCCAGCCCCCACTGACGACGGTCGTGCGCGGCGGTGGACAGTGTGCGCGAGGCATTCTAGAGCCCTGCCAAATGAACTGAAACGAAAAAACGAGAAAAAATCTTAAAGTGAGTGAAATTTGTGGGGGCCTTATGAATTTACAATTTTTAAAAACCCTTTAAAAAAAATGGGGATCCTTTGAAAAAAAAAGGTTTTTTGCCTCTTTTTAATTGTTTTAACGTTAAAAAAACCATTACTAAACATTTTTTCTTGACAAAACACGATTCCTGAAGGCCCCCTACATTGAATAAGCTTTAATTTGAGCAGCTAAACGTCGAAATAGGTGTAGTTGTTAAAGCGGAATCACGCCCCGCGCGCAAATAAAAGGTGTTTCGAGAAAAAACGCATTTAAAGCGGCTTCGAGCGCGCGCTTCTACCTGTTTTTCGGCCGACGCGCTCTCTCGTCTTTACGCTATAACTCGTAAGTTCAGTTAGATAGGGAAATCTTTTGCCTACACATTTTTAAGACCTTAAGAATGAAAATAAAGCAACACAAAATATAAGTTTTTTTCGGTTGATTTTGACTAGAACCTTCCCTTACACCAAAGGAGGGAACAATAGACCAGCTGATTTCTTTTTTTCTTTCGCTGTATACATTCGGTTGTCATTTGTAATTTGAAAAGTCAAATTTCTAAGGGAATCTATTAAAAGCGGTAGCAGTAAATCAGCTGAATTGTTTTTTTTTTTTCTTTCACCGTGCCCATGCAGCTGTCAACTCAGAAGGAAACAAGGCGAATTCATTCTTTGTTTTCTACTTTGCCCATACTTTGCTTGACAATTAAGAGTACAAAACATTGTTGTTGGTCTAGTGCCACCTCCTTTAATAAATGCGCTTTGCAAATTTCGTAATTAATTTAAATTCAAAAAGCTTTTTATAAATAATATATAATAAATAAAAAAACATCAGAAGTACGCAATTTGTTTTAAAAATGGATCCTCTTTTCTATTTTGCCTTCACAATTAAATCACTTCTTTGTTTTCTACTTTGACGTAACATTCTCATGTTCAAAAAGTTGTTGTTGGTCTAGTGCCATCATCTGTAATGAATTCGCCTTGGCTAGAACCAAGTAATTGAGCGCTGATAGTAAAAACAAGTTAAGTCAACTTGGAAACTTTTTTTAAAAAAGGTTCGCAGGCCTTGTTTGGCTTTAAAAGCAATTGTTTTTAGTTCAATAAAGCAAGGAAAATAGGAAAATTAATTAAAATTAAAATGAGATATTTGGTCTACATTTATGAATGATTAATAGTTTAAATAAAAAATATTAAAAAAATTGTTTCATCGACTTTTGGGTAAACTTTCCTCCAAAATTTTAACCTGCAGCTCAATGCATTGCTTGAAATTTGTTTTTCTTTATAAGCCTGGCTAAAGGTGCCAATTAATACATTCAGATTGGAATTTAGGTATACTTTGACGATTGTGTGCTGATTTTCTAACACTTTCCGCGTACTTTTCCTGATAATTTTTGCACCATTGCACTACTGCAGCACTCAAAGAAAATGTCGTTTATAGTATCCATACTAAGATAAGCTTTTTCATATTATTATATGCAAACATCCGCGTTTAATTGGTCCTTTGAATGAGTTGAGGATCGTATGCCTCATGTCACCCACTTTATGGTCGTCATGGGAACCTAAGCACCTCCCATTACGAAGAGACGAAGAGCTTCACCTACTGCGGGTATCACCTCTGGCGACATTTGCTTGAGCCCGAGTCGTCTCCTAGAGACGAGATCCACATACAACTGTAACTACTGGACCGGACAGACAGACATAAAACAACAACCTAAAACAACATTCACCGGGAGATACTCACCACCTTCCTAAACTCGCTACTCCGAATACCGTTATCGGAGTCGATATTCTGGCAGGTTTACCTATTCTTGTCCAAAATCGACTGCGACATACTTAATATATGTCCGGCTTGTGAACGCTGCTAACCACCTATTCACAAGCCCTCTTAGACCCACTCACCTAACAACCCTCTTCCTGTGCACAAAACCTGTTGAGGTAGCACGCATCCTGAGCCTACCGTTAGCTAAGTTATATGATGACGATCGGTAACCACATCTCACTGGTAGGGCTTGATGAACTGCTACAACAACAACAATGTTTTTTATTGTAAAAATATGTTGTCACCTAAAACTATTTTGTAAGCAATAGGAAATCCACGGCTGTGGCGCTATTTTTTGGGGGCGTTTATTGCTGATTTATTATGAACTCAATCGTAATTATTACATTCTGAATAAATTTTTAATAAAATAAAAGCGGGAAGAATCCTTATAAAGTTATTTTTGTGTCCCTCATTTATGTTTACAATCTTCGCCTAATTTAAGTATAGTTAAAAAATATTAAAAAATCATCATTTATAAAACCACTATTTCTATTTTGTGTGCATTTCTCTCTTTTCGTTTAAAAAAAAAACCCAAAAAAAAAACAAAAATCGAAAATTAATGTAAAAAAAAAAAACTCATTAAAACTAATCCCAGGCTTCGACTATAAGACGTGCAACGTTTTGTTAGCATTGGACCAACAATCGCCGGAAATCGCTGCTGGAGTACATATAAATCGCGCCGACGAAGAAATCGGTGCCGGAGATCAGGTGTGCACGTGTAAACGACTCATTTCAATGCGTTTCTTCTGTTGCTTATGATTTACTTTGTTTCTATTGTATTTTAACAAAAGTAGTAATCGAGAGTGTTTGAAAATGATTTTCCTACATGTAAATTTTTATAAATAATTTTGCTAAAAAAATGATCGAAATTGTAGTGCATAGTTCCATATTTAATGCAGCGCCATCAGACAAGTTTTTTTTTACGCGCAAAAGCATACACATACACACTCACACTCATACGGAATTTGGAGAAGTTGTTTGATTTCGCATACATATATACGCTAACGGGGTTGGTTGTTTGGCTGCAAAAACACTTTCGAATATTTTTGTACTAAAATTTTATGATATTCTTACATGCATACATTCGTATACGCTAACAGTCGTGACAACTTGCCTCTTCTGCACACGGACACATACACATGAAAATATTTAATCTGGCATTGGTGCACGGACTCTGTTTTTAATTTAAAAAAAAAAAAATCGTAAATTTCGCAAATCATTTAGAAGTTTTGAATATTTAATTATTTTGTGTAACGGATCTGAAAAAAAAAATTGAAAAAAAATTCTGCGTATTGGGCCAAATTTTTAGTCTTAGTGAAAGTTTTCGAATCTCTGACTTCTTGTATAGCCTCATAGTTCATTAATTCATTGAAAAATTATGCTTTGCTTTGTTTCTTTGCTTCCTTATTTACTTACTAACATCGAAATTATTTATTGTATTTTGCTTTCTCTAATTATTTGTTACTTTCTATGCGTTTCCTTGCATGTTCACTTGTAGTTGGTTGTTGTTGTTACATATAAAATTTATATAATATGTTTACTGATGTTGAATTGTACATTTGCAGGGCATTATGTTCGGCTATGCCACCGATGAGACCGAAGAATGCATGCCATTGACTGTCGTTTTGGCACACAAATTGAATGAGAAACTGGCTGAACTACGTCGCTCTGGCGAATTCAGTTGGGCGCGTCCCGATTCAAAGACACAGGTGCGTAACGCTATTTACGAATTTTATTTATTGCATTTACCAATACACCTACATCTACATATACGAGTATGTGCACACTTAGAACCAGTGCAAATTCAACTCTGCTAAACTCAGTTTGAATGCGAAGCCAAATTTAGTTTAAAATTCACCACAGTTCAACTGCCACTGTAAAACTGGTCCTAAAGTAACCATAATTGGTATGGAGGGGAAAATATATAAATTTTTTGCATTACAAAATATGAAACTTTATGGCAATCGGAGAAGACTTAGAGTTTTGACTAAATTTTAAGGTGATTGGAAAATATTTTGAAATTCGGAGTGGAGTTTCAAATTTGACAAATGCTGACAAATATATTTTACAAACTGCAGACTGAAGTCGCAAGCTGAAATTCTCTTCCGATTGACTGGACATTTCATATTTGATAGTTTCTTTGTTTTTTTTTTTTGGGAAATCTCAGAATTCCAAAACTTCTCGAAAAATATCTACTACTTTAGTGGCCAGCTTACACACATACACACATACAGAGGCACTTACAATAATAGCTGTGCGACATTTAACAAAGTTTTGACTTTCATGTTTGAATGTTCGAATGTTTGAAATATTTTTAAATGGGGAAAATGCTGAATATACAATACTCAAAGCAAAAAGCAAAAAAATATCCGCGCTCATTTAGAGGCACTTTAAACTTGCCCAACACGACACCAAAATTAACCGGCCTACAAAACTGAATACTGAAATTTTTGAAATTGAAAACATATTGAATTTTTTGAAATTTTGTGCAAAATTTGAAATTTGGCGCTAAATGATTTTTGTTGTAATATGATGGGCCAATAAAAAATTATAAATAAAATAAAAATAAATAAATAATATACAAAAAATAAATAAGTAAAATAAAAAAAATGGAATTAATTAAAAAAAACTTAAGTAAATCAAATTTAATAAAATCAAAATAAAAAAATTAAATAAAATCAAAATAAAAAAATTAAATGAAATAGAAAATTAATTAAAATAAAAAATTAAATTCATTACAAAAATTAATTAAAATAAAAAAATTTTATTAAATAAAAAAATTTTATAAAAAAAAGTAAATAAAATAAAAAAAAATTAATAAATTAAAAGTAAATAAAATAAAAAAAAAATTAATAAATTAAAAAAATTAAATAAAATAGAAAAGTAATTAAAATAAAAAAATGAAATAAAAAAAAAATTAAATAAAATACAAAAATTTAATAAAATAAAAAAAAAAAAAAAAATAATAATAAAATGAAAAAAAATTTAAAAAATAAAGAAAATTAAATAAAATAAAAAGAAAATAATATGGATATAAAAAACAAAAAAAAGGTTACAAAAATCAGCGCTAATTTTGAGGCACTTTAAACTTTTACAACATTATACCCAAATTGAACGGGCTACAAAACGATTTTTGCTTGAAATTCTGACAAAAAAATTGAAATTTGTAAATTTGAAAATATATTGAATTTTTTGTAAATTTTGTATAAAGTTTGAAATTTCGAGCTATATTGTTTTTGTTGTTGCATGGACCATTAAAAAAAATAAAACTTAAAAAATGTACAATATCTTTCGAAACACAATCTTTCAGTACTCTCGGACCTGAAAATCGAATCTCTCATTAAATTCTCGAAACGAATTAATATCTTGGACCAAAATCTATAATAAAAATCTCGGTTAGGTGGGGAAATCATATAATATAATGAGCTCTAGGGCAACACAACGGACCCAACTTGCGGTCTATGTGGCACTCCGATGCGGGGTCACCCTTAAACCAACCAAACAACCAAAACAATTTGATAAAATAAAAAAAAGTAAAAAAATAAAAAAGTATGTATAATAAAATAAAATAAAAAACTATAATAAATAAAATAAAAAATATAATAAATAAAATAAAAAATATAATAATTAAAATAAAAATTTTTTTGATAAAAAAAGAAAAAAAATAAATAAAGCAAGAAAAAAAAATTACAAAAAAAAAAAAATAAAATAAAAATAAAACAATAAAAAAAATTAAAAAGTAATGAAATTACTACTTGCGTTACGACCAGACAAATCTGGCCATCCTACAATCTGAAACAGACAAAAACCCTTACAAGTCTTTCAGTACTCTCGAACCTGAAAATCGAATCTCTTATCAAATTCTCGAAACGAATTAATATCTTTGACCAAAATCTACAATAAAAATCTCGGTTAGGTTGGAAAATCATGTAACATAATGAGCTCTAGGGCAACACAACTGACCCAACTTGCGATCTATGTGGCACTCCGATGCGGGGTCACCCTTAAACCAACCAACCAATGAAATTACAGTTAAAAAAAATAATTTTTAAAAATACAAAAACAAAAATAAATAAATAAATAATAAAAAAAGTAAAAATAATTATTAAAAAAAAAAATAAAATAAAAAAAAATTAAATAAAATAAAAAAAGAATAAAATAAAAAAAAATTAATAAAAAATAAATAAATAAAAAAACAAGAAAAAAACTTAAAAACAAATTATTAAAAATACAAAAAAAAAATAAAGAAAAAATAGAAATATTAAAAAAATATAAAAAACATGTGCAGTGAAACCTCCCTCCGGCGGGCACCCATAGTCATTCAACTTTTGTCCGCCCTAGAGAGATGTCCGCTTAAGAGAGGGTAATTTAATCCGTTACCGAAAACTTTGCTGAAGAAAACAATGTTCGCTCAAAGGAAGTGCCCGTCTGATAGAGATGTTAGACTCTATAAATAGTTAAAACTTTGGAAAATGTACTCCTATTATTGTGCCCGCCTGTGTATTTACATATCTACATACATATACATATATATGTCAAATAATCAGCAACCGTTTGCAATAAATATCTCAAAATACATTTTTCTCTCTATCCATAGGTCACTTGTGAGTACCTCTTCAATCAAGGTGCCGCTGTGCCAAAGCGTGTTCACACCATTGTCGTTTCCATGCAGCATTCGGAAAAGATCAGCTTGGAGGACTTACGCAAAGAAGTTATGAATAAGGTCATAAAAGAAGTCATTCCAGCCAAATATTTCGACGCCAACACAATTGTACACATAAATCCATGCGGATTGTTCGTCATCGGCGGTCCAATGGGTGATGCAGGTTTGACCGGACGCAAAATTATCGTCGACACTTATGGTGGTTGGGGCGCCCACGGCGGTGGCGCATTTTCGGGCAAAGACTTTACTAAAGTGGACAGATCGGCCGCGTACGCTGCACGCTGGGTGGCAAAATCTCTGGTGAAAGCCGGCCTTTGTAGACGTTGCTTGGTGCAGGTCTCGTATGCCATCGGCTTGGCTGAACCACTTTCCATCACCGTCTTCGATTATGGTACCTCACACAAGACACAAAAAGAATTACTCGACATTGTTAAGCGTAATTTCGATTTGCGGCCGGGCATGATTGTCAAGTAAGTCAAGCATTGAATTGAAAAGTTGCGCCAAATATAACAGAATTTAACCAATATTTGCATTTGCATTTGTTTTTGCGCGCTACAGAGACTTGAACCTCAGACAGCCAATGTACCAGCGCACAAGTACTTATGGACACTTTGGACGCAACGGTTTCGCGTGGGAGCAAGCAAAGCCGCTACAGATCAATTGACTAGACGCCGACGGAGATCAGCTAACACAGCCACCGTGTGCTAAAAAGTGTAAAGTTGCGTAATTATTAGTTGTTAATTTAATTATTTTCATTTTAATTGGCTTTTTCCTTGTTTCTTGAGTGTGCAAACCATGCAAGAAAATAATTGCAAATAATTATAATAGAGGAAAACGAAAAAGCAACTTATTAGTGAAAAGCGAATGAAAATCACAAAAATAAAGTGATTTTTTGTAATCATTTTCGTTCCTCTTTACTACCAATAAATATAATTTAGTTTTAGTTGTTTAAAAATAACAGAAATACGAAACAAAATATCCCAATTCAAGTTCTGTACAAAAACGTGTCAACTATTTTGTTGTAATTTGTCCATCAAAATTTTATATTCATGTTTAGAAAATTGTTCATTTGTATTAGTGTGATTCAAGCGTGATGCGTCTGTGAGAGGTATCAAAAATTATAAATAAAAGCATGTATATGTCAGCCCCCTGCAATTTGTACTCATACCAACAATGAATGTTAGAAATTTTTGAGAGAAAACAACAAAAAAATGGAAATCAAATACAAAATTATAAATATATTTAAATGCAATAATGTGACGCTAGTTATTTTTAAACTGAAGCAAGAGATCTATCAAATATATCTTATTTATTCAAATTCATAGTCTTAATAAAGCTTCAACTTATTGATATCAACAAAATTGAATTGTCTCTGTACACTAATTGTAACTTCCCAAACAATTCAAACATTAAAGCAAGAACGTAAATTTAAGAAGTAACATAAAATTATGACAAGTAATCCCTAAAAAGTGTTGAAACGCGCAACTATGATAAAATAATACTTTTTTGAAGACAGTTCCACTTGACCATTTTTTCACTGAAAATCTATGTTGGGAGACGCGTAGTATTACCACCGTTAAGCGAGCGAATATGCGGGTATTAACTTTTTATAAAAATTTAAAATAAATTTGGTGCCTGATGGCTGCACTTTCAATAAATACTAAATGGGTTAATTCTCTTGAATTAAATATTAACAAAAATGCATTACTTGCTGAATTTCCAATGCTAGTTGTTGTTGTTGTTGTAGCAGCATAAAAATAACCCCTCGCATGTACAGGGAATGCTGCTGGAGTGACAGTCCTTGGTTGAGTATAAATCCGGCTCGTTCCGGTAACGCAGAACCAACTGTCGTGGGAACGTTAGCGGAGAGAGTTTGGGGAGACTACTCGGTTGAAGTGCCAAAGCGCAAAAGTGTTGATTTGCGTCGACAGCCGTAACCGAATGGGTTGGTGCGTGACTACCATTCGGAATTCACAGAGAGAACGTTGGTTCGAATCTCGGTGAAAGATCAAAAATTAAGAAAAAGTTTTTTCTAATAGCGCTCTCCCTTCGGCAGGCAATGGCAAACCTCCGTGTGTATTTCTGCCATGAAAAAGCTCTTCATAAAAATATCTGCCGTTCGGAGTCGGCTTGAAACTGTAGGTCCCCCCATTTGTGGAACAATATCAAGAAGCACATCACAAATAGGAGGACGAGCTCGGCCAAACACCCAAAAAGGGTGTACGCGCCAATTATATTAATTTAATTAATTATTATATAAAAAAGTGAATATACACTAAAACTACAACAACAGCACTATAACTTAAAAAATGTTTGAAAAAAAAACGTGACTTTTTTGATAGAAAGTTTCTCTGCTTTTAAGTATCTCCAGGAAAATGAAATGCTGAAAAATTTTCTTCACAAAAATATTTTTTAAAATCTCTTCATCAATTAATGTGAAAAGTTTGCCAATACTTTATTACCCAATACATTATTTGGCATCTCAGCTAAATTTAAATTTTTACAAAATAACAATACCAATAAATATAATAACAAATAAAACAATTATTTCGATCGGTTGTATGCAAAGTCGTCAAGTTCAGCTTAATTTTAGAATTGCTGTACTTTGCAAAAGCTTATAATCCCACAAATTCCATAATATTTTTAATAAATAGAATATCTGCTCCGATCTTACTGAACTATTAGCTGAATGTGTAATTTGAGTAGAAGAAAACATTTCATATAAAGAAATAGAAAATTCAGTTTATTCTTATATCCCCCCAAGACCTCAATTGAACCGGATTTACGTCCCACGAAGATCTGGTAGTCAATTCAGCATCATTTCCCAACAATTTTTGGCGCGTATTTTATGTTGTTACAACAACAACAAAAATAAATTCATCTAAGTCGAAATATTTTTGACTCTCGAGATTTTCAGTGTCGTCTAATTTGCCTGTGACCTGCACGTTTTCATTAAAGCATAAAATATATCCAAGTCACGCTGGATACAAGAATTGTATCTTAAGTTAGAACTGTGGAGTAAAGAAATGCAAGGTGATGCATAATAAAAAATTCTAAATTATACCGCAAGCAATCCAATTTTTTGGATACAAAGGGTTTTCTTATGTGCAAATCCTCATCTTTTTCTTATTTTTTAAATTGCAAACAGCTGGAATTTGTTTTACACAAACCAGTTATAAGAAACCAAGTTGCCGCCAAACAATTAATATGACTTCTGGGGAGAAGCTGTGGAACTACCTTCTGAACGTAATTTTATCATGCGCTCAACCATCGTAATTATTGCAATACAGTGACGAAAATCAAATAGTAATTTACATAAAAATCGAATGAAACAATAAAATTGCGCGCGACTGCGTATACAAAAAAAATCATATTATTATTTACCTCAGGCAAGTTGAGACTGGGGGTTGTGAAAGAGCTTACAGGATTCATTAACTGCATTCAAGCCAATAAATGAAAATTGATTAGAAAATTGCCGTCTCGTGCAAGATTACAAAATAGTGATTAAAGTTTGAAATGTCTACATATTTTTGTGGGTTTTTGGCGAAACAAATTATTTGCTTTCTAATTAGTTTTGAATATTTACATATAATACTTTGTTATGCTTAAATTTAAATAATTTTTTTTTTAACTAACAAGAACCAGAAGTGAGCAGAGACAGAGTAGATTTAGGGCGGTAAGCAGAAGTGAAGAATAAAAATAAGCGGAAGTGACCGGAAACGGGGTTGACGGGAATCGGAAATCACCAGAGATGGACCAGATTTAGAGCGGATATGATCGAGGTGCGAAAGTGATTAAAAGTGAGATCCAAATTGGAGGAAGTAACAGGAAACGGGGTTGATGTGAAGCGGAAGTGACCAGAGACAGGGCAGATTTAAGACGGATATGGTCAGGAATCAGAAGTGGAGATTCTCAACAAGCGAAAAAGACTAGAAATGGAATTCACGAGAACCGGAAGTGACCGAAGATAGGGCGGATATGGTCAGGAAGCAGATGTGATTAGAAGTGCAGATGCAAAACAGGAGGAATTGATCGGAAACGGGGTTGGTGGGAAGCGGAAACCGAAATGACTGGAAATGGAATTGAAAGAACCGGAAGTGACCGGAAACAGCAAAGTGATTATAAGTGGAGATTTAAAATAGAAGGAATTGACTGGAAACGGGTATTACGGGAAGCGGCAGTGGCCAAAGACAGAGTAGATTTAGGGCGGATATGGTCGAGAAGCGAAAGTGATTAGAAATGGACATTAACAACAAGCGGATCTGACCGAAAATCGATGTGACGGAGGCCGGAAATGTCCAGAGAAGCAACGGAGCTGAGATGGTGGTCGGACAAGGAAGAGAAGTGACCGGAAACGGGGATGGCGAGAAGCCGAAGTGAGCTGGGATAGGGTAAATTAGAGGCTAGATAGAGCTAGCAACGGATATCATGCGAAACAGTAGTGAAAATGAGAAGCAAGGCACATTTAAGCGGAATATTGTCAGGAAGCGGAAAGGGTACATATCCACCTCTACTCCTTTCTGCTCAGATGGTCCCGCCGTAGCCGAATGGGTTGGTGCGTGACTACCATTCGGAAGTGCACAGGTTCGAATCTGTGTGCACGAGACATCAAATTATAGAAAAAGTGTTTTCTATAGCGGTCCCGAGGGGCATTTACCATCCGATAAAATTTTAAAATTTTTAATTACAATTTTTCTAAACTGTTAGGGTACGCAGTTTTATAGCCCATTGAGTTTTAGTATAGCAAAAGTGAAGTTTGGAGCCGCTGAAAATTTTTGTTCATTTTTTATAATTTTTTTTCTGCCGATATTTCGCATTTTCGCCGAATTAGCAAAAATTTGCTTTCATTGAAATGGCTTAAAATTTATATTACTTTAATTTTAAAATACTCTTTCCCCGTAACTGTGTTTCCGTATAAAAAAAACTTGTGCATTCGTTACATGGAAAAAATGCGCAACATTTTGAGTGACTTAATGGGCTATAAAACTGCGTATCGGTTTTTTTCAAAACTTCTAACTAAAAGTTTGAGGTTTTGAGAAAAATAAATTGCATTTAAACCCAGCAATCTGGCGCTTGACAAGTACAAATACAGTAGGGCCTTAATGTTAAAAAAAAAACATTTAAGTGGATATGTAAAAAGTGGGTAATGTAAAAAGCTCTCAATTCTAGCCAGAATTCCCAGCGTCTTGCGAATCGTCGCAATGCTTCAGAATTTTAAATGCGGTCAACATTTGTTGACTCACTAAAAATATGCACTAAATTTATAGGTTTCTGAACAAAACAATAATAAAAGCGCGATTCCCTGAAATTTATCCCACACAGAGTAACTGAGTACTCCACGCAAGTCGATTACATGATAGTGTTGATAACTTTCTGCTATTTGCCATCAAAGCCTCAACGAGTTTTACACTCATTGTGGGCCCTACTGCACATGTGATATTTTTGCATTTTACCGCTAAGCAAAAATATCCGCTCTTTGTAAGTGCAAGTAAAATGCGATGGAAAAGCTCAAATTTTCAAGCGGCGCTCACTTTACTACCGAAGAGAACTTGCTGCTGCCTCTAAGCGCTCTCTTGCTGGCTCATTTCATTATATTGCATGAGCGACACTAAACTTAATGTAAATTTGCCAAAGCACTGCTTAGTTGTCGCAAGCAGTCACTTCAATTGGACGGGTTCGATGTTGAAACTTGTTGGTATTTTTGTTTATTATTAGTGTAACTGCCGTTTGCCTTAGCAATGTCGATTAATTTTGAAGATATTTTAAAAGTCATAAACCAATTCATAAATATAAAGACTGAAAGACGTATGTTTATGTTGCACTATCAGGCATTGCGGGACAAACTTTTCGAAAATCTAAAACTGCAAGATCCGGTGTTTAAAAAGCTTTTCAATGGGCATCAATTGCAAGGTAGGCGTTAAATGCTTGCCTGGTGGTAGTGTTTCTGAAAGAGATTGAAATTTTGTTTTCTTATTAAAAAAAATGCATCAAATATGTTGCTTTCTTACTAAAAAAGTTCATCAAGTTTTCGTTTTTTCTCCAGATGTATTGTTGGATTTTAAGCGCAAAAAGTATTTGATCGGTTGAGGCAAAAAAAAAAAAAAAACAAAACACATGAAAAAGCAAATCAGTGTTGAAATTTTCTTTGTAAAAAAGCAGTTATTACAATAGAATTTTATCATTCTGCATTACATTAAATCTATTGCTGTATTGTTTGCTGTTGCATAAGCAACCTGTCGCAGTGGGACTCCCCGGAAAAGTGAATGCATAATAAGTGTTTGTGCAATGCGAATTGGAACATATTTTATAACTACATATATATGTATAGGGTGTTTTTTTTAGCTACATGAGAACTATCGATGCCGATAACTATGGTTTCACAGCTGAAAATGGCAACTATTGGGTTGGCAACTAAGTAATTGCGGATTTCGCTCATAGATGACTTCAGTTGAATTTTTAGGTTTGCAGACGTAGTACAAATGTACGTAAAAGAAGGATCCAAAATCCAGAGTAGCACCTATTGATTGGGAATAAATCCATATCGGGGAATTAGAAAACAATATTTTCTCATTTTAAAAGTTTTACATTTTGGTGTCTGTTGTTGTTGTGGCATTATGAAGCATTCCTCATATATTTTGGGAAGACTGATTCTTTGTCTGATGTAAGTCTAGATCTTTCCGGTGCCGCAGACAACGTGTAATGGGAATTAAGAACTGTTGGTTTGCAGACTCATGCAGTACCTCTGCAATTACAATGGTAATAAAAAACTATTTAACTGTTTGTTTCAACGCAGGAAGCTATGGCGACAATGTCAAGGTGAATCACGCCGATGAATATGACTTGGTGTTCTTCTTAAATTTTCCGGCAAGGGACGAAATACTTGTCACAGAGGATCCCGACATGCCAGGCAATTTCTTTATTGATATGAAAAACGTTTTGGAAGCAATAAGAAATCAAAAGCAAAATGCACTGGTTTATGAAAAACTGCAAACAATGACTGTGAAAGAGAACGACTGTGAATATTTGGATATAGAAAAACTGCATTCTTGGCTGAAAAGTTGTTTCGACAAGGCACTGTTGGTGATGAAAAGCGACGGGGAAGGAGTACCGTTTAATTTAAAATTCGCATATCAACGTTGTGGCCCTGCGCATACAGTTACCGTTAGTGAACCGTGTACATTTTCGGTGGATTTTGTGCCAGGCATAGTTTTGGGATCGAAACACGTTATAATGGCGATGAGCACAGCCGAATGGCATGGCATACCTAAGCCCATAACGAATACAAAATCATTTCGTGCCTCATATTATGCGATGGAGCAGGAACTTATGAAGAATAAGAACAATTTGAAAAATGCATTAAGAATAATGAAAAAGTTTCGTGATAGCCATCCAAATATGAACAATTTGAAGAGTTACTACATTAAAACGTTGTTTTTATGGAAAAGCTCGCAGGTGGAGAATCACTATTGGGAACGCAGACTTTGTGACTCCATTAAAGATGTGGGTAGTTCTTGCGCAATATAATTGCTTGTAGATATTTTTGAGAATAAGTAATCAATTTCTCTTCCACAGATGTTTTGTCTATTGAAGTGCAGCTTAGATGAAGGTCACTTGGGCTTTTTTTGGAACAAAAAGTTAAATCTATTCAACGCATTGGATGGCAAACAGCTCAGAGAGATGCGTTGCTACATAAATTGTGTTTATGAGGAAATCTTGGTTGCACACGACAACATGAATTTATGCCAACCACGTGCGGAGAAGATTATCAATTTGTTCTGTAAGTATGCGAGTGTATATTTCTGCATCGGTGTGTTGAAGCCACGCAATAGTTACTGGCGTTAGTGAATTCGTATTTCTTGTTTAATACTCCGCTGCAATGTTGCAAAAGTATTGGGTTGGAGAGAAAGTTCTGTAGTGTAAAAAAAATATTTGAATTCATTTATAAAAATATGTATGTGTTTAATATTAATCAATTCAATCAAAAACAAAACCGCGGTAATAGCGCAGACACCCCAAATTTAGCGAAGTCCCCAACTATCTGTGCGATCCTTCTGGCAGAAAATTGTGAAACACAGATGACCCTCAAAGCAGTAAAGCAGCCGTTGTTCCTAAGCAACGACAGTGACCCCCCTGTCCCACTTTTAGGACTGGTAGCGGCAGGCTAATCACCTAACCTGTCAGAAAGCAAAATAGATTAAAGAAACCAACGCAAGACTGAGTCTTGTCGAGCCCCTATGCTCACGAGAGGAGTGAATAAGAAAAAAATTAATCAATTATATATGCTCCGTTATTTGTTACAACTTGTTGCCATCTTTCAGGTAAACTGTAAATTCCTGTTTTGTAGAAAGTCTCGTCCTTGGAGTTAAAATAGTCAGCAACTGCTTTAGAAACATTTTCAAAAGACTTTAATTTTTTTCCTAATAGATAATTTTGCAGAGATCTGAACATGAAATAACCAGATGGTGCAATGTCAGGATTCAATGTCATGAATGACTAGGGACTCCCCATCATAACGCATTCAGTTTTGGTTGTGTCACCATTGCAGTATGCGGTGGAGCATTATCGTGTTGGTACACTATTCCTTTCCTGGACACTCATGCTGGTCTTTTTTCATTGATAGCTGCATTCAATTTATCCAGCTGATTTCCCTACAGATCCGCGTTGATGGGTTTCCCCTGTTTCAGCAACTCGTAGTACACTGGATCTTTCCTGTCCCACCACAAACAAAGCAGTCCTTTTCGTTGATGAGTACTTGATTTCGGAACTGTTGCTGATGATTTGCGGTAAGATTTTTTTCTGTTGATATTCTCGTAAAGAATCCACTTTTCATCTCCAGTAAATAGTTTGCCCAAAAATGGCTCCACATCGCATCTAATTAGATGAGATGAGCACATTCTTACACGATCAGACAAATTCTTTTCCGTTAATTCATGTGCAACCCAAACATTTTGCTGTGTGATGAATGCCGACCTCTTCTTGGCTTCGGCTTGTTAAATGTAGATTATTTTCCAACATGGATCGAAAAACATCATTACCGATCGTGGATGGTCGTCCAGATCGATCACTTTCTTGGAGTCTTAGGCCCCGGAACGAAATTTGCTAAACCATCTTGGAGAGGTACGAACATTATTTAGAATATCTTTTTCAAATACTGCACATAAATTTTTACATGCAATCGATGCGTTGCTTCCTTTTAGGAATTCATACAAAATGCAGTTTCGTAAATGCACTTTACTTACTGACATGTTTTTCATTTTAAATATCACAAGTAAATGATGAACGTTAAAAAAGGACTTCTCTTATCTTATACAGCAGGTGAAAAACCAAAAAAAAAAATTTCTAATGACACACTAGCCAGATGTTTTTTTATTTACAAGAAGAATTATCGGCCTATTTAAAATACGATAGAACTTTCCTCTAACCCAATAATTTGGCAAGGAACGTGCCATTTGTATGACGAAGTATTGAAAATTTTAACTGATAACTGATGAGCTGCCAGCTTTAATTTTGCCCAGTATTTTTTTTTTTCAAAGAATCGATTTTTTTTTTTTATTTGTTTATTTATTATCAACTAATATTATTAAGTACTACAATAAACAATAGTATTAGTATAGTAATGATGAGTCGTACAATGTCTCTAGACGAGCTCTCAAGTACGTATATTATCTGATGTCGAGAAACTTTTTCTTAGTATTGAAATTAATTTTGTTTTAACTTAGAAGTAACTTGGTAACTCCTAAAACACACATGAAAGGGTAAATAGTCGAGGAGGAAAGGAGAGAACTAACAGAAGGGAAAAGAAAGGACAGTATAGAGAAATAGAGGTAACTAAACTTGTGAGATTTTTTAGTAAATCTGAAAATATTCTCCAGCTTGGGAGAACGAATTTTGCGCATTCTCATGACATGGAACTACAAATTCGTAGGCTTGCTCTAGCAAATGCAGGACACTCACAGAGAAAATGCTCAGTACTCAGGTCGTCAATGATTCCATTAGTGGTCAAATGTTGAACCCAAGGACACAATCCTGTAATAATACCGGCCATCAACCGAACGTTTTTTCTTCCAAGTTTTACCATGGAAGAAGGTTCGACAGTTTTCTGTTCGGGCTTCTCACAATACACTTTGCAGTTCTGCAGCGTTCTAGATCGGACCATCGATATTTATGTAAATTGATTGCTCTTTATGTAGGATGATTTCTGCAGAACTGACTCCGATTATTGGCTCTGATTACTATGGAGCACCCACTGATCCGCAGTTGGACATTTCAACGACAATTTCATTGCCTTGAACACGGCAGTGTCGTGGAACCCATATAGGTAGGTAGGTAGGTGGGGTGGCTGTCACAATGACCTTAAACTTATGCCTTTCATAGGTCCATTGTGATACCACTGGAACTTATCTTTACAGTATGGGTTCCTTTTCAAACCATCCGGTACCTTTAATAAACGAGCAAAGCTTCATTAGTTTTAGATGTGCTATGTCCGCTACAACAGTTAAAAATGTCGTATCAAGAGTGCGGAGCCCCCTTGTAGCTAAGCTTTCACACTCACCTAAAAGGTGTCTGACTCTTTCCTCTTCTTCTGTATTAAGACAGCTGCTACAGAAATCGTAATACCAGAGTCCTAACCTTCTAGCGTGGCTGCCTATTAAACAATTACCATTTAATGCCCCTATAATTTTTCTTATAGCTTCTCTGTTAAATCCTAATAAGCTCTTTGGTCGACCGCTATTCCATTTCGGCCATGTTTGTCTGCTTAGTTCGCATATTGTGAGGTTTTGCCCATTTGTATATACCATGTTGATGGTTTCCCTATGTATGAGTATATAGTTTAGCCACTTCGCTATAGCCACGGTATCAGCGTCTTATCCACTTGAAGGTCAAGCGTTGTACCGGTTCGAGCAAGTTCATCTGCCTTGCAGTTCCCTGCTATACTATATTCCTGTGTCCTGGAACCCAAATAAGGTGTATTTTGTAGTATTTAGATACGTCATTTAGAAGTTTAAAACATTCTATAACAGTTTTTGACGAGTGTGTTTTAGATTCTAGCGCTTTTATTGCTGCTTGACTGTCCGACTATAATGAAGACTTCATTTGTGAATAATACTCTCATTTTTATTACCATAAGTCTCTCTTTAATGGCAGTGACTTCCGCCTGAAATACACTGCAATGATCAGGTAGGTGAAATGATTGGCTAACTCCGAGTTTATCGGAGTAAACCCCTCCATTTACTCTGTTGTCTAGTTTTGAGCCATCTGTATAGATGTTTATATCATTTTCTCTAACAATAAGCCAGTTATACCATTCCTCTTTGGAAGAAAATACTGTGTCGAAGGATTTATTTAAGTTGACATCCTTAGTCTTACAGAAATCCGTTATAACAGGAATGCAGGGGATTTTTTCTAAAATTGAAGAGTGCCCACTCGGGTTCGTTCTGAGTAGATCTATTTCTCTTAGTCTGAGAGCTGCCTTGGCAGCTGTTTGCTTGCCGTATTGCTCTATTGGTAGTAGGTTAAGCATAATATTTAGTACCTCAGTGGGTGTAGTCCAAAAAGCACCGCTGATGCAAAGGCTGGCCATTCTTTGTACATGTACCACCATTTTTTGTTATGTATAACTTATCTAAAGCCGGCCACCATACACAATTACTGTGTACAGTCAATATACGATAGGTGGGGAAAGACCCCAACCCCATATAAGTCCATATAAATCTGTTTTGCAACAGAATTAAGCTTCTCCTTACATTCTTGAACATCCCATGAGGTTCGCTTTGCATTCTCCAGAGCCTTTAGTGTAGCCTGACTGTAACTAAAGACTCCAATCTGTTTCCCGCTCTATCTCCTCTCAGTTATCCATTCTGCTACTTTAGAACGCCAAAAATTTCCGTTTGGAAAACAGCAACTATTCTTCCATAGCGCAATGATACTTAGGTATTACTATCGTATAAGTACCATCTGACTCCAGAACCTATTTCATTCTTGGACCCATTAGTAAAGAAAATATCCGTCAATCCTCTTTGAATGCACTCTGGATTACTCCATTGCTCGCACAGTGGAAATTTGGCATCGCTACTACTTAGTTCCAGTCGAGCTTAAGGGGTCACATACGTCCAGCAGCGACAAAAAAGCGTTAAAAGAAAAACTGTTTTTAGAAGGAACTTTATAAAAAAATGTATTTTAATTTTTCTTTACAAGAATTAGTATATAAAAAATCACATGACCCAAAGTACAATGAAAAAAAGGTGCTCCACGGTCTGCATCATTTCTCCTTGAAATGTTGATGGATCTGTAAAAAGTAAAAAAAATCTTGTAAAATAAAGTTGTAGTTATGGTCTGTAGAGTTGGATTTTTTAATTTCGAAAAGTTTTGTAATTTACGGCATTTAAAAAAAAATGTATACATCTTACGTCATAACTGTTATATAATTTTTATGTTTAAGTAATTTTTATAAAATTTTTATGCTTATATGTATGTTTATACAATTTTTTTTAATAAAAATATCAAAAATCAAATCTATAGAGAAAACAATTTCGAATATTCAAAAAAAAATCGCATCATAAAATATTAAAAACTGTATGAGTTGTTATGCATAGCGTGCCGGAAAAAATAGTTTCGAGAAAAACGAGCTTAAAATTTGAGGTACCGGAGGGCGCGGACCGCTCTCTACCTAGTTAATAGGCTGTAGATGCTATAATATTGGGAATTTTCGCAATATATTCTTAAGATACCAAACTTTAGAAATATCGAAAAAAAATCGATTTTTTGAAAATTCTGGATGTATGTAACCCTTTAATTTTCTTATGGAAACCATAATTGAATTATATTTAATAATAAAATATTTTAGTATTTATTATAAATTTTGCTTACTTTGCGATTTCCTCCTTAAATGCGTAGTGAAATTTTACGTAATGCGTTTGTTTTGCTAGTAAGGAGCAATTTTCAATTTTCAATTCTTACAATAATTTTAATTTTTATTCTTTATTTTTTACCATGTAATGTTCCTTATATTGCCGGCATTTTCGCTTAGATATTGGCGCTATCTCATAAGAAGTAACACTGCCGTTATTATTTGAAGCTTGAACACACGCCATGCATTTGGTAAACAAATTTTATTTTTTCCTCCAATTTTAGTGAACAGAGACGAGCGAAAGGAGTGTTTACCGTTAATAGGTCGCCACATCAAAACTAAACGTCATCGTTTAGTCCCTGCTGCTTCACGTTTTAGAGTACCACCACCATATAGGTTCCCGATGCCACATTCTTTAATCGGAGCTCCACAATACTTTAGTTCAGAGGATATAACAGTACCTGATGGACCTCTAGCGTTTGAATTTTATAATTTGAAGGAACGTCCTACTTATATTTCTGATGATGGCGAACTCTTTTTGATGGACTTACCTGAGGAGTATTTAAAAATTCTATATGAACTCTTTGAATACGAAGACCCTCTAACACACATCGAATAGAAGGTTTACCAAAACAACAACTTTTAGTCATTAAATTATATTTGTTGTATGTTAATAATTTACGCTTCACGCTGGAGTAGGGTATATTCAGAAACGCATTATAATGCGCAACGTACTTTTGCAGTGTTGGCAATGCGTTCAGAAATGCAAATATGGCAGTACTGCAAATGCATCGCGTTCCAAAACGCCATTTTTGTATCAAACGTCACGCATTATTTGCAGGAAAAATTTTAATACTGCCGCTGATTACGCTAATATGATGTCTGATGAAAACTGAGTATAAAACTAATTTTTTTAGCTTTTAATGCAAAGATATATTAAATATACGTTATTAAAACAATACTTTATTACATTTTTCTTGATTTTAGCGATTATCTAAGTACATCGGAAGTAAAGTTGCTTCTCAGAGTCCGACTGAGCATGGAAAGTGAATTTGCTTCAGGGAGGAGGAAAAATAGTGTTTTGTGGAATAAGGTGGCGGAAGAAATAAAAAAAGTGAATAAAGATTTGAAAATAGACGGGCAAATTAAAAAGCATTAGCGACTAGCAAAAAAGATTTATTTTTGGGAATTTTTCGTTTTAATGAACATCTTACTATATGTGGTCTTCTTTTTAGCTTTACTATCACTTTTTACTTCAAATATATCGTCAACAACTAAACTCAATAATACTTCCATTTTAAAACGCGTTCATAAATGCAACAAATCTTTTTGCAAATCGTTAACAAATCTATCCATTGCATCACTTGTCACATTGGCAGTGCTGCCAGCGCTGCCAGCGCTGCAATTACTGCGCATTTATAATGCGTTTCTGAATATACCCGTATTTTTCATGTCGCACATCGAGAAGAAAATTCTGTGAAAATGTAGCTGTATCCAATGTAAAGGCACACAATATAAATTAATATACACTAAATTTACGGCAAACACTCAGATTAGTAATTGGTAAAATACAGGGTCCGACACTCGAACTGTAACCAACTTCAGACTGGTCGCGCAGCTGATGCACGGGCATCTACTGTCTGTTAGTTGGCTAAGTAACAGTCTAGAGTATTGTTTACAAGCACCCGGAAGCATTTTGCCGAGAGTAAACGCGAAAAAAGAAAAGCAGTAATGGATTTCAAACGTAATAGTGTGGATTGACTTATATTTGGCTGGAAAATCACAACCAGCGATTACTCGTAAGCTCGAGCATCTTAAAGTAAATAAAGTTTTTGTTTATCACACCATTACTCGTTACAATGACACTGGTAGCATCGCCAAACGTGATGGAGGTGGTCATCAAGAGACCGCAACGTCACGTGAAATGGTTCAAAAAGTGAAGAAGCGACTTGAGCGAAATTCCCGACGAAGTGCCAATCAAATGGCGAAAGAACTGAAAATATCTGACCCTAGCATCCGCCGTATACTGAAAAATTATCCCAAAGTCAAGCCTTACAAGATCCAAAAGGCGCATGATCTCACACCAAAGCAGCAACAAGTCAGACTTGAGAGAGTGAAGGAGTTGCTTCGCTTGGCCGAAAGCCGTCAATTTCCGAATATTGTGTTTTCTGACGAGAAAATTTTTGAAATTAAGCAATTTGTAAACACCCAAAACGATAGGATTTATTTGACCGACCGTTCATAAGAGATTTTGAGTCATCGTTTGGCCACCAGGAGGCAGCACCCACCACAGGTAGTGGTTTGGGCCGCACGAAATCGTAGATGGGTGTTTTTATCGTTTCAACAGGACTCGGCATCATCTCAGAAAGTTCGAGTGAACCAAGAATGGCTAAAAAACAACGTTCCGAATTTCATAATGTCCACACAATGGCTCTCAATTCACTAGATGCGAATCCGATGGATTATTCTCTTCTGGCTATTTTGGAGAGACTGGTCCGAACTAAAAGTCCAGTCTCAAGGCTCTGAAAAAAGCCATTATCCGCGAGTGGGCCAAAATACCTACGAGTCAAATTCGGGCAGCTTGCGATTTGTTTCTGGACCGTATCAAGACCATAGTCAAAAGAAAAGATGGTCATTCAGAGTAAAAGTTAATTGATTCTTAATTTTGTATTATTTTCATATAAAGGGTGCGCCATGTAAAATTTGCTTTTTGAATCGGCTACAAAAAAAAAACCAAGCAATATTTTTTTTAAATTTTTTTTTATTTTGAAGATTGAACATTGTCATTTATGAATGAAAAATATTATCGTTCAAATGACTGCCACGACTGGCTTTACAATAGGCCATTCGATCAACCCAATTTTTAAGCAAATTTCCGACTGTTTGGGCTCCAATTTCATGAATGGCAACTTCGATTTCGTGTTTGAAAGCATTAATCGTCTCTGGATGGTTCGCATAGCATTTGTCGTTAATGGCAAATCCGACAATTTTGCTTATTGACGTAGCCACCGATGTGAAAATGAGCTTCATCAGAAAAGATGATTTTTCGGTAAAAATGCTCATCTTCGATCAAACGATTTTCTGCCTATTGAGCGAACCAAAAACGCATTGGGTGGTCATTAGGCTTCAGTTCTTGCACCAATTGATCTTTGTAAGCCTTCATACCGAGGTCTTTATGCAAAATTCTCCTCAAAGAAGTGCGTGAAATGTTCAATTCTTGAGAAGGATGACGAGTTGAGGTTGTTGGATGTTCACACACATTTTCGGCTACAGCAGCAATGTTTTCGGGTGTACGCACTGTGGGAGCACGTTCACGCGTTGTTTTATCCATTAACGATCCACTTTCACGAACACGATTAACAAATTGATCCACAAACTGTCTTGTTGGCAAATCTTTGTTTTTGGAATTTTTTTTCAAATTTCTCACAGTTTGAGTAGAAGACTCACCACTTTGGAAATAGGTTTTCAATATTTCCCAATTTTGTTCAAGCGTACAGCGTCCCATTTCGTAAATGTCAAACCTTTAAGTAAATTATGAACACATTTGCCAATCTCAAAAAAATAGGTGGTTCAAAAAGCAAACGCTATATGGCCCACCCTGTATATTTTACTTTGAATTGAATAGAAGTAATTTTCCAAGCTAAATTTAAAGCCTTTTTAATTGACTACACTTCGAGTGCCGGACCCTGTAGCAGCAGAGCAAAAACAAAATAAGAGATATTTTATTGTGCTGACAAATTACAAGAAGCCGCTTTCTGTTTCTTTTTATTGTATTGTCGTTACGAGCTGTTCTCTAACTTTTTATGATACAAATGAATTCATACATTATTTTGCACACTAAATTGCTAATATACACGTACATAGTATTTCCCCTTCTCCAATCCTTTTCCCTAAAACACCACAATATTTAATCTTTCGGAATTAAGCTCAAATCCTGTAAAATAACTTATGGTTTTGTGTTTGATTAAAAAATAAATATGTATGTACACATAAGCAAATATTTAATAATTTATTCACATTACATGTCTTATCTAATTTATCGGAACATTCTCGTTTTATTAAATTTTTCAAATATAGGAAATAGAATTAAAATTAAATTAAAAAAATGTGTAAAACGACGAAAAGCAATACGAGTACAAATACTCATAAAAGCAACCACAACTACAACGATTTAGATGCTAACAATGATATGTCGGATGAATTGAGCGCGTACAGCTCGGAGGAAGACGAGGTGACATCACGAAAATCGCGAAAAATACAGCCAACTGATGCTGCGGATTACGAGGATGGGGGCGGAATGTAAAAATGTAAATTAATTTGTGTGCAAGTAAATTACAAGTGATATTTTCATATTTGAGCCGTAAGCCCTGGCAGCTAGTGCTCCTTTTCTTATTGTAAAATAATAATTTATTGTTATTTTCCATATATTAAATTAATTAATTAAATTATTCACATTATTGAGTGATTGGCTTCATTTGAATTCGACTACAGTTTGATTGTTTGCGTGCGTTACTTCCACTTCCGTTTGACATTTGCTTGTCAGTATTGTAAAGCGTTAACACTCTTGCCGGAGCGGAACTTAGCACAACAGCAACAAATAGTGTTATACCTTTGATAGATGTGTTAATACACCTTAATTATGCTTGTTTACTGTGGTACATTGAGAGCCCGGGAAGTTTCTTGTTACTTCTGTGCTATGTGTTAGTATTTTAAGAAATTAAAATTGCCATATATAGCAACTCATGTAAGGAAAAAGCCCTGTACCTAATTCGGTACAACAATTTTCAATTTACGTTAATACCCAAAGTTCTTACACTATCAATGCAACCCTGTGTAACATCTGTGTTGTACACGTCAGATAGACCAGCTGTCAGAAAAGCAGATAAGTCTGGAAAAATGTTTATTAGATTTGTGGACAATAACTAACAGTGATAAGTAAATTCCACGTAAACTCTCGGATAACGATCACATTTCGAAAACTAAGTCCAGTGCCGGCTGTTACATTAAACGTTTTTTCTTTGAAAATGTGGGGTTTTAAGGTGTTTCTATCGCTTATATGCGTGACAATGCAGCTGACAGCGAGTTGTGAAGCAGTGGAAGCCTTTGAGAAATCGCCTAAGGAGCTAAAAGAAAAATCAACCAAGCTTCCACCTTGCAAATCGTGTACTGTTCTTGTCGAGTCCTTTAAGCTGGTGAGTGAGTTATAGTGCAAACGAATTCATGCCATATACAATCAGTTTTCCATAAGCAGTACTAATGCAAATTTTGTATTTAGGGTTTAGAAAAAACCAGTCGCGGCAAGCATGCCGGTGGTGACGCAGCTTGGGAAGAGGAAAAACTACGTTCGTATAAAACTAGTGAAGTGCGTTTGGTAGAAGTGCAAGAGCATTTGTGCAGCGACGTTAAACGTGGACAGGACCAATGTCATACTATGGCCAACGATCACGAGCATTTGCTAGAAGACTGGTTCTTGCATAAACAAAACGAGTCGCCAGACTTGAATGCTTGGCTGTGTATTGAAAAACTGCAAGTATGCTGTCCTGATGGTCATTATGGACTGGAGTGCAAACAGTGCACAGATTGTAACGGCAATGGTAAGTTGAATTTAGGGCAATAGAAGACAAGCATTAAGCGAAATGTGCGCGTGGAAAGAAGGCAATTAAAGGGAATACAAGAAATGTGTAGTTTTTTGTTGGTTTGTTATCAAAAGTTAGAGTTATTATTATTTTTTTACACAGGTAAATGTAAGGGATCTGGCACACGCAAAGGCAATGGAAAATGTGCATGTGATGCTGGATTCACTGGTGATAATTGTAATGTGTGCGCTGATAATTACTATGAAGCCTACAATGACGGCAAAAAGATGCTTTGCTCCACATGTCACAAGTCTTGCGGCGAAAAAGGGTGTACTGGCGCTGGACCCAAAGGTATGCTTCAAGATTTAGCTTTTCAGTAACTTAAAGGATGTGATGAAAATAAGCAGTAATGTTAATGAAGACTTGCAGGGGTTTTATGTTTAGTTGTATACTTTTTTATTTTTTTATTTTTTTTATTTTAATTTTTTTTTTATTTTTATTTTTTTTTTATTTTAATTTTTTTTTTATTTTTATTTTTTTTTTATTTTAATTTTTTTTTTATTTTTTTTTTAAAGCTTACATGATAATAAAATTAAAAGTAAACTAAGCAAACGCAGCGCTAGCAGCAGAGGCTTTCGGCTGTCTGGTGATGTACTATATGTTGAATCAGATACGACGGAGTAGGTCGGTGTCCTTCAGAAATTTGTAAATATTTTTGATGTTTTCTTCAGTGGCTTCTTTTAGAAGTAGAAGAGGGGTTTTATGTTTAGTTGTATACATTTTTATGTATGTATATTTTAATAACTAGTTACTGACGATGTTACAATTTTGTGTTAGCTTGTCGAAACTGCAAAGATGGTTGGACAATGGGCACCGACCCCGCAGGATGTTTGGATATAAACGAATGTATAGTGCAGAAACGCCCCTGCCGGCCTAATCAGTTTTGCGTAAACGACGAAGGTACCTTTTCATGCTTGGAATGTGATCGTTCGTGTGAGGGTTGTGACGGTGATGGGCCTGATATGTGTAAAAAGTGTGCAACTGGCTATGCGTTGAAGGATGGAAAATGTCAAGGTGAGAGTACAACAGCTTTATAAGTGGACAAACATTTTTATTTGATTTTATTTTATATATTAATTAAAAATATGAAATTTCTTAGCAAATTTTTCTTTTATGAAACCAAAAATTGCCTATTTATATGTACTCATACACACATACCTATTCTATATAACCTTTTTCTTATGTGTTAAGCATAGGCGAAATTTAAGTACTGATGCCTTGTATTTTTGTATTTCTTTCTTGTATATTCACTGGCAAATCTGTTATGAAAATATTTTTCCAAATACTGCGTAACAAACAATAGATGAGTCGTCTGAGCAACGCGATCAATTCGTGAACATAACACGCTTACTCACCTACTTTGGCCTCTGCATTGCCACTTGCGTGATTTTCCAAAGCTCAACACACATCGCCTACATAGTGGGTGCAGCTGTAGCCATTTACATAGCAGCATCCGAATATTGGCTGAATTCGTCGGCATCGTCAGGAGCAGCTAAGCCACAGTTTGACACCAAACAATTAGAAGATTTAATAATGAAATCACTTTAATAATATAAAAAATGTTCACATCAAATATTTACATGGAATGCAAAGGAATGATAAAAGTGCATCAAAGTATTAACTAGAGAAATTCAAATTTATTCTGTGAATAAAAGTTGTCAACGTGTGTGTAGTGATATGAAAATGATTTGTAAAAACATGATTTGAAATTGCATAACCAACTTTAAAGTGAAACACACGAAACGCACAAGAAAACCATACGCACTTTATACTACAAACAACCAATTTCCAGAGCACCAAAGTATTGTAGTTAGACATTTTTTATTGTAGCCACTTGCATGTACACTAAGCGAAAAAGCTATATGGGACAAAATAATTTCATAATTTTTCTTCTAAAATAGCGGCATAATATTTTCTTGAATTGCCTTAGTTTTAAATTATTTTGTTTTTTGTTTCAAGCCTCGTTGCTTGAAATTCGAGTTTCTTGAAGGAAATAGTCGCAAGGGATAAGATTTTATTTCTTGTTGTGGCATTTACACGATATTTTTATAGTCATTTCACAATTTAAAAATTTCCTTAAGGTAAGTTTACTAGTCCAATGTAGTTTAATGTCTCTCGGAGGTAGAGCTGCAGAGCTTACTTAGATTCGCAAAAGACGCAGGCTTATTACAAGTAAACGTAAGGGTCAAGCTCCATCTGGTACCACTAAGAACCAATAGGTCTATGTGATGGCTTTCAACCTAACCTAACATAAGTTTAGTGGCTTTCATTAGCAATTAAATAATTTTCATGCGGGGAAAATAACTTTTTAGGACACTATACCAAGAGGAGCGCAACTATCTACCGATGAGGGTGCTAGTTGTTGTTGTTGTAACAGCATAAACACTCCTCATACATGTACCCAGAATGATGCTGAGGTGGTAGTCCTTGGCCGGCTATAAATCCGGGTCATTGCGGTTACGTAGAACCGACTGTCGTGGAAACGGGCGCTAGTATTCTTGCTTATAGCGAATTGGGAGTCTTGGTACGCAAAATAGTGCTAAAAGTAAATCGAAGTAAAAATTCTATTCACAAAATTTTGAAAATTTCTATTAGATATGGAAACATTTAAAGAACTGGTCAGAATTGTTGTTGTTGTTGTAACAAAAACATTTCCCATACATATACGGGGGAGCGCTGCTAGAGTGACAGTCCTTGGTCGGATATATATGAATGTAGTAAATCCGGGTCGTTCTGGTAACGTAGAACCGGCTGTCGTGGGGAACGTAACAGAGAGATAAGCCAATTGACTGCCAATAAAAAACACCAGCCCTAACCAAATTAGATGTGAACTTTCTCGCCATGTTAGAAGAAGAGAAGAATACAGCAAATTTTGAGTCAAGATTCGAGTTCAATTCGGCTGAACCGAAGCTTACACCAGACCACAAAGCAGCTAGATTCGAATTCGCATAAAATCATAAGCTCTGAGATAATGAATGGCAATCCATCATTTTTATGGGCCTGATGGTCGTCAGAAGTATTGGAGAGATATTTGCGAACTGCCTTGCGTCATTTCCGAAACTTCCACGGTGGCTCTCTTATGATCTGGGGTGTTTTCGCTACCGTGGCAATACCCCAATTTGTTTTAGTTCGCATAAGATGAACGCAGAAAATTACGTAGAGGTCTTGGATAATGTTTTATTGAATTTTGCCGAAGAATTTCACAGTGAGTCTTGGACGTGTCAACAGGAAAATGCTTCAATCCACATGCACGCTCAGCGTACAAAGGAGGTTTTCGCGACGAAGTGGCGCCTGGCTGAAGTGGCGCGCAGTTAGACATGATCTTCAATGGAGAACCTCTAAAGCATTCTTAGCAACCAAGTTTATAAAGGCCGATGCAAGTTTATTAGTCTATTGCATCTGAAAAAAAAAACCATTCAATAGGTTAGGTTAGGTTATACGGGCTGGCCGAGGCCGCACAGGTACCATTTAGGTGCCTAGTAGTCATTTAAAATTTTTTGTTTTTTAGCGAAAATATGTATCACTCGCGAATTTTAGTAGTCGCTCAAGCTTCAGTTCAGCGATAGAATCTAGTCTCTCAAAACTGAGAGCACTCATGTAGGTTGGGTTAGGTTAGACTTGGTTGATTCTCTAGATGGCACATAGAGCAGAAATTGATCCAGAAGTGATACCAAGTGTTAGCAAGTGTTATTTTATATTTTTCCTTTAAAGGGGTAGTATGGTATTTTTTTTTTTTCATTTTTTTTTTTTTTTTTTTTAAATTATTCTATAACATCTTAAGATTATTGTGTGAAAGTTTGAAGTGCCGAAAATCTTTAAACGCGTTTTTCTCACACTTGCCTTTTTTACGGTCGGTGTCCACTGTAGATTCATATCTACTGCACCGATTCTTTTCAAATTTGGTTTTTTTGTTTCTTTACTTTATTCACGAGGTAATGACGTCGGGTTTTTTTTTTTTTTTTAAATTTTGTCATATTTTAAAACAACAAAGTTTTCAAGTTTTCTTTATGAAAAATCGGTGTTTTGACTTCAAAGCGCTTTAAAAAATTCGACGTTGTTACCTGCGAAACTTTATTAGCTGATGAAATCAATTTGGTTTTTTGATTTTAGTTGATCCAGTAATGAGTTCTGAGGGACAAACTTTTTTATGAGACGTCCGCGAAGATTCGCTGCCACCAACTCATTTCTTCATAAAAATCAATGAAAATTTCACACAATATTCTTTAAATATGACTTTATAATGAAGTAATTTTAAAATTTTGAATAAATCAACTGTGTCGACAAAAAAAATTTCGAAAAGTATGCTTGTTTTACACCGAATTAACCATACTACCCCCTTAATGCACAGTTTGGATAATTTAAGTAGGCTGCTAATTTTTTGATCTGCGCCACTTTCTAATGGTGAAAATGATGCAGAACCTAAGTAGTTTATTTGCGGCGCAGGTCACTTGCAGAGTAGGTGTTCCAGAGTCTTCACCCAGCTAGCATAGTTTAGTTTTCGAGAGAGCTGGACCGTAGCATAGAAGATGCTCCAGGGTTCGTCTTGTACCCGGTTCATTACATTTCCTGCAAGCACCGTTAATAGTTAGATTTAGCTTGTAAGCATGCGCTTATTCAATAAGAATGGGCAAAATTCGACCTTAGTGTCTTTCAGTCACTCCTAAGTTCCATGCCACAACGACTTATATCAGATACGGGGGACATTTTTCCTTTTACGCCCTTGAAAATTAATAAATTTTTGCAATAAAAGGCTGTAATAAATCCTTTAACAGCTTTATACTTTTGTGATGATAAACGGTTCACTAGACAGGTCTAGTTTACTGGGGCGCAGCCCTTGGTCGGGTAAAACCCGAGTCATTTCGGTAACGTAGAACCGGCTGCTATGGAAATGTACTTACTTTTGTTTTCTTCCCTCATGCCGAATGGAAAAGATTTAACCTCAGATTGCTTTATTAAAAAAATAAAAATAAGAAATGTTTGTTCAGTGTCGCATATAGCTATTTCGCTTAGTGTATTTAATATATATTTTTAAATATTCTATTTCATTGCACCAGTTTTTCTTTTCTTTATATTTTGCATTTAACGAATGACCTTCTACTTAGTCCTGCCATAAGTTCTGTTACAAGTTAAGTTCGTTATAGGTAGGAAATTATAATACGTTTTTTAAGAAGTCAGTTTTATTTAATTTTAAAAAAATTTAATTTTCATTCGAAATGGTTACCATTTGCTTTTACACAAGCCTTCAGGGGTTAGGGTTGGTCAGATGCCCGAAAAAATGATGATTTTCAATAATTTTTTTTTGCGTCAATTGCTTTAATTTACAAAAACAAAAACATAGCATTAATACAACATGTTTGGACTTGACTTTAGCAAAATTTCAAAAGAAAAAATTTGTCGCTGCTTGTGTGGAGCCCGTTTCTGCAGAAGTCCCTTGCTGTGATCATCACAAGTCCTTGGAGATTCATTTAAAATCAATCGGAGGAGAGAAATTAGTTCCATTAATAGATAATCTTGGGTCTAATCGAAGCTTTTTTTTCAAAATTAACAATATGGCGGCCTCAGGAAATATTTGTCAGATTTTCGAGAGAAAAAACCCCACAATTAATTGTTAAAAAAAAAAATCGAAATTTTGAAAAAAAAACCCTTCGATCAGGCACGAGCTTTTTATGTTTTTCAAAAGCAGTATACATTTTATTGAAATCTTCCAAGCGCTTTTTAAGTTACAGTGATCATCAGTTCAAAAAACATAGTTTTGAGACAAATGCATTTAAAGTTTTGCGAACGCTCCGGAGCACCCGAGCGCCCTTTGTTAATTGTATTTGTCGGATACGCTACAAATTTTCACACAACATTTTTAAGATACACTTTCAGAAAATGCAAAAAAAAAATCCACTTTTTTTAAAAAAACTGACTACTATTAACCTCTTCAAGCGATAAGGCCATTCAGTTATTGCAACACGCACGGTTTCCATAGAAATTGACGTTGCTTTCCGGACCAAAGATTGTTCGAGACTCCAAATTTCTGTGAGATCTTGTACAGGCCATCTCCTCCAATTCTGACCACAAACTGTAGTCCAATGGGTTCAGATCTGGACTGCCAGACGCCAATCTTCTGCTGGGTGGTTTTTGCCTTATGGGCTTGAATGGAGTCTTGCTGGAAGAGAACCAATGCTCTCCATTGAGGAGAGTACTGCTAAACCATGCTTTCTAAGACATCCTCCTGGTACACTTTTGCCACGGTCTTAACAATTTTTTCGCAAAAATTAAGAGATTTAACGTCTTTACAAGACACTCTCCACCAAACCATTACGGAGGCTGGATGGTGGCCACGCTGAGTCCTTGGAACGACATCTTTTGAGTCTTTAGAAGCTTTAGCACAGACTTTGTCGTTATTAACAACTTCTTCATCTTTGAAAGGAATATTTCATGGCCGTTGGCCGCGTGCCAGCTGAAGAAAAAGCTGTTTGTATCTGTCGAGTCTAATTTTCTTTAAGCGCGTTGTCAAAAGATGACCAGTAGAGCGAAGGAAGGCTTTCTCCCCATGAATTAGTCCCCATCTCTAATTAGTCGAATCAATCTTGACATGGATCTGGCCGATACATTCATTTTCCAGGAGATGATTTGCTGCTTTCTAGGAGGATTTCTGCGAATTCTTTCGCGAACGGCTTTTATGGCTGCACTGGTTCGAATCACGCGAGAACGACCACTTCTTTTTCTGTCTGTCGCTTCAGACGCCTGGGAAAAACGTGCGGTAAAAAACAAGCCTTCCCGAAGTATCAGGTGTTTTTAGCTATTCGTAACAAAAGCTAAAATAACGGAGCTTTTTTATGCGAATTCGTTCTTGTCGTATGTTATTGTAAAATTTGTCACAGAATTTATGGCGAGACTAAGTATATTTATAAATATTTTATCTCATTGCACCAGTTTTTGCCTTATATTTTGCTCTTAACCCTACGTTGGACACTTTTTGGGCATCCTGTCGCCTTGTTTAGAATTTAAAATTTTTGGAAGCTACCGGGAAGCTCAAGTCGGTCGCTGTAATAACAATATCTTAAATTCACGTCCAAAATCGAAAAACTGGCCAGACCCGGGTGGCCAACGGAGGGTGTTAACCGATGATATTCCATACTAGTGAAAGATTTATAAAAAAATTATACCAATTATAATTTACAGTTTTATTTGAATATCTGCTTGGTTTTTGTCCTTCACTAAAATTTTTCCTTTTTATTTATTTTGCATGATTTTCTACCCAAATGTTTTGATTTTGCAGATGAGGAAGTTGGTGAAGACAATGAAACGGTCAGCGATAGCACAAGAACCGAACTGTAATTTAAGTTAAATGCTAGCCACATTAAAACCACTGTGTTAGATGTTTCAAACAGAAAGTTTTTTATTACAAATACTAAAACCAAATACGACTGTAAGTATGCGACGAATTTTCATGTGCGCACACCAACCGAAACGACGCTAAATTAATTTATTGTAATTGCTTTAAATTATAATTAGTTTTCTATTTATTATGAAATGCGAGGCATAAAAGCCAATAGCATTAATACATACGTACATTTAAGCGCACGTTTAGTTCATAAGCTGAATATTGAATGTAACTGATTGACAAATGAATGCACGCAACTGCCATTTTAAGCAATGAAGATGCGCGCAAAAGTGGAATAAAACTGCTGTCTTTCATGAAACAACCGATTTGTCTTTTATCTTTTAACTTTGCTCATCAACTCTCGGTTCATCCTCTAGCTGTTTTAGCATAGCAGTGGCGTCATTAAATAAATTTAGTTCATTCAATTTGGTGGCCAACGGCCCTTCGGGCTCTACCAAACTGCCGAATAATTTGAAATCATCTACCCTATCCGCGTCCTCGCTACCCTCACTGCTATCGCCACCATTGTGCACCTTAAGACATTCATCTAACGCCGCTAAAGACTCCTCAGCTGCTGCTGCTATTAGCGCATGCTCGCGCTCTCTTTCCAGATACTTTTGACGCTCGATCTCCGCCACTAGTATAGCCTCTTTTTTGCTATGCAGATGCGGTAACATCACGGCAGGTATGTCGGCACTCGATTGGCGTGATTCGCAATCAGCCGAGCTGGCGGATAGCGCCTCCGTTTCCAGCAGCAATTTACCATCCTTCAGCACGTAATGCGGTTCCGGTTTGTAATAGTTGCCGTACAACTCTTTCAGTGTTTTCTTGGTGAGATTGAATTCGCGCACTCCAAAACCTTGCCTGGCATCGTACTCTCGCTCTTTCTCTTTACGCCGAGCTGCCCGCTGCTGATTGTGTGCCAACTGTTCGGCTGCAGTGCGTAATCCGTTTTCATCGTCTTCCGAGTTGCGTCTCGATGACCAAGCGCTCGAAATGGACTTGCGCGAACGTTTCATTATCTGACGGCACTTGTTTGTTATGCCGCCCACGATTTCGGAAATGAGCGCTATCGCGCCCAAGAGATAACCAACACCCATGAGGAGGAACATGCCCTCTGTATCGGCTGTGGTTAATTGGCGCTCCTCTTGTATGCGCTCACGCAGTGCATTGGATGAGCTGGCTTGTAGCAATTTGCCGCTGGCGGAACGTTGCATGGACCATTTGACTTCGCTGAGGATTTTGTTCATTAGTCCACTTTGTTGCGCAAGCAGAATCATTGAATCGATTTTGCGCTTATAAACAGAATCGCGTGGAAACACGAAGCCGACTTGGAACAATGCAAAGCACTCCTCGCTGAGGTGAAGTGCCGATCGACGCGAAATGTTGCTGAATTAGGAAAAAGGGAGGTTTTAGAGACATACTTTGATATTAATGCTCGCTAAAAGTTGGCCACGCTTACTCATCGGAGAAATTTTTCTGCACCAAAAATTCAAGCTGCGCAGCAGAACCCAGAAAAGCGTAATTCCAGAAGAAACTCTGTGTTACATTGCCAACGCCCTCCTCCAAGGTAGAAACGAACTCCATTTTCTTATACAGCTTAGATGTTGGAACATGCGTGGAGTTCTGGAACCAAGTCTCCCAGCCGCTGTTGTCTGAAATTGGTATTAAAATATTTGGTATTGAGGAACGGAAATGGGGCCAATGCCCATATCGAAAGATCTCCAGTAAACATACATCGACGACTCGATTTTCGCTTTAGTACTAAAATCTTAGGGTAGTCCAAAAATTTGTAGGTTACACTACTATGACGGAGAAAGTCTATTTTCCTATGTTAGGTTTTGGTCCTGCTTCTCCTCTTCCAATTTGTGGTCTGCGTCTTAATGTAGCGCAGGGTAGTCAGAAAATATGAAGGAAACGCTCCTATATCGACTTACTATGTTGGATGTTTGTTTGAGTGTCTCCTCTTCCGATTTGTGGTCTGCGTCTTAAAGTAGGAGGGCAGTCCGGAAACATGTAGGTTACGGAAGAAATCTATTATGACGGAGGAAGTCTATATTGCTATGTTAGTTTCGGTCGAGCTTCTCCTTTTCCAATTTGTACTCTGAGTCTTAATGTTGTCCCAAAAATGGAGAGACCTACAGATCATCAGATGGTTTTTATAGCAGAAATGCATTCTGAAGATCGAGCATGCATGACAGGGGAATCCGAAGGGATTGCTATGCGACTACCATTCGGAAGTGCGTAGGTTCGAATCTCCGTACATGAAACAGCAGAATTATAGAAAACGATTTTTTCTAATAGCGGTCGCTCCTCGGCAGGCAACGGCAAGCCTCTGAGTGTACTCTGCCATGGAAAAGCTCCTCATAAAAACCATTTGCCTTTCGAAGTCGGCTTAAAACTGAAGGTCCCCCTTTTCTCATATTTCCAGTGGGCATCCAACCCGTGACCGACCGAAACACTCACCAGCCTTCAGTAGCCGGGCTCGCATAGAGAATTTATTGTGCTAGCTTTTTCGAACCTCTCGTATCTGGAATGCTGTTCTATAGACACCCTGCCTTCCAATTCTACATTAAGCCCACCCTTTCTAAGTCAAACACGGCTTTAAAAAGAACCCTCGTGTTCGCTGTCTTCCCTAGAGAGTCCGTCTCTAGTTTTTATGCTTCATCATTTAACTATCAAACTGGCTTATAAGAAAATTCCTCGTGTGATACGCACCCACTCTACTCTACTTACCCAAAGTTCCCACGCGAAAGAAGAGACCCAACAGATCATTGACTGAATCCACGGTACTAGGAAACGCTGGCAGTGTAACAAATGCAATAATTGAGCCCGTATAGCAAGCGGTAATAATGATCGTAAATAACCAATAGGAGCCTATCAGCAAACGTGTGGATGACTTTTGTGTGCTGGTCCATGAATATTTGCCCGAGAAGGTTAAGCTATTCGTAAACATTCCGAAGACATACCAAAACATATTCTCCATTTCACCCCAATTTCCAATCACGTGACGCAAGGTCATCCGATCACTGTACGCAATAGGAAATATAGCGCCCAAGTAAATGAAAACAATACAAACCCAAACAGGCCACTGAAATGGGCCCATAATAGCGCGGTATCTGAAACGGCATAGCGAAAAAGTGAAGTTCCGGTAAAGACTATAGCTTAAGCTTGCTGATTCACTGAACTCACTTGGGCAATGCTTTGGAAGCGAGTGTTATAAAACTGGCACAATCACGCGAATGTCCAACCGACATATCCATTTCTGTGATGCGATCCTCGGTGATATATAGTCCATCTCCTCCAATTCTGACCACAAACTGTAGTCCAATGGGTTCAGATCTGGACTGCCAGACGCCAATCTTCTGCTGGGTGGTTTTTGCCTTATGGGCTTGAATGGAGTCTTGCTGGAAGAGAACCAATGCTCTCCATTGAGGAGAGTACTGCTAAACCATGCTTTCTAAGACATCCTCCTGGTACACTTTTGCCACGGTCTTAACAATTTTTTCGCAAAAATTAAGAGATTTAACGTCTTTACAAGACACTCTCCACCAAACCATTACGGAGGCTGGATGGTGGCCACGCTGAGTCCTTGGAACGACATCTTTTGAGTCTTTAGAAGCTTTAGCACAGACTTTGTCGTTATTAACAACTTCTTCATCTTTGAAAGGAATATTTCATGGCCGTTGGCCGCGTGCCAGCTGAAGAAAAAGCTGTTTGTATCTGTCGAGTCTAATTTTCTTTAAGCGCGTTGTCAAAAGATGACCAGTAGAGCGAAGGAAGGCTTTCTCCCCATGAATTAGTCCCCATCTCTAATTAGTCGAATCAATCTTGACATGGATCTGGCCGATACATTCATTTTCCAGGAGATGATTTGCTGCTTTCTAGGAGGATTTCTGCGAATTCTTTCGCGAACGGCTTTTATGGCTGCACTGGTTCGAATCACGCGAGAACGACCACTTCTTTTTCTGTCTGTCGCTTCAGACGCCTGGGAAAAACGTGCGGTAAAAAACAAGCCTTCCCGAAGTATCAGGTGTTTTTAGCTATTCGTAACAAAAGCTAAAATAACGGAGCTTTTTTATGCGAATTCGTTCTTGTCGTATGTTATTGTAAAATTTGTCACAGAATTTATGGCGAGACTAAGTATATTTATAAATATTTTATCTCATTGCACCAGTTTTTGCCTTATATTTTGCTCTTAACCCTACGTTGGACACTTTTTGGGCATCCTGTCGCCTTGTTTAGAATTTAAAATTTTTGGAAGCTACCGGGAAGCTCAAGTCGGTCGCTGTAATAACAATATCTTAAATTCACGTCCAAAATCGAAAAACTGGCCAGACCCGGGTGGCCAACGGAGGGTGTTAACCGATGATATTCCATACTAGTGAAAGATTTATAAAAAAATTATACCAATTATAATTTACAGTTTTATTTGAATATCTGCTTGGTTTTTGTCCTTCACTAAAATTTTTCCTTTTTATTTATTTTGCATGATTTTCTACCCAAATGTTTTGATTTTGCAGATGAGGAAGTTGGTGAAGACAATGAAACGGTCAGCGATAGCACAAGAACCGAACTGTAATTTAAGTTAAATGCTAGCCACATTAAAACCACTGTGTTAGATGTTTCAAACAGAAAGTTTTTTATTACAAATACTAAAACCAAATACGACTGTAAGTATGCGACGAATTTTCATGTGCGCACACCAACCGAAACGACGCTAAATTAATTTATTGTAATTGCTTTAAATTATAATTAGTTTTCTATTTATTATGAAATGCGAGGCATAAAAGCCAATAGCATTAATACATACGTACATTTAAGCGCACGTTTAGTTCATAAGCTGAATATTGAATGTAACTGATTGACAAATGAATGCACGCAACTGCCATTTTAAGCAATGAAGATGCGCGCAAAAGTGGAATAAAACTGCTGTCTTTCATGAAACAACCGATTTGTCTTTTATCTTTTAACTTTGCTCATCAACTCTCGGTTCATCCTCTAGCTGTTTTAGCATAGCAGTGGCGTCATTAAATAAATTTAGTTCATTCAATTTGGTGGCCAACGGCCCTTCGGGCTCTACCAAACTGCCGAATAATTTGAAATCATCTACCCTATCCGCGTCCTCGCTACCCTCACTGCTATCGCCACCATTGTGCACCTTAAGACATTCATCTAACGCCGCTAAAGACTCCTCAGCTGCTGCTGCTATTAGCGCATGCTCGCGCTCTCTTTCCAGATACTTTTGACGCTCGATCTCCGCCACTAGTATAGCCTCTTTTTTGCTATGCAGATGCGGTAACATCACGGCAGGTATGTCGGCACTCGATTGGCGTGATTCGCAATCAGCCGAGCTGGCGGATAGCGCCTCCGTTTCCAGCAGCAATTTACCATCCTTCAGCACGTAATGCGGTTCCGGTTTGTAATAGTTGCCGTACAACTCTTTCAGTGTTTTCTTGGTGAGATTGAATTCGCGCACTCCAAAACCTTGCCTGGCATCGTACTCTCGCTCTTTCTCTTTACGCCGAGCTGCCCGCTGCTGATTGTGTGCCAACTGTTCGGCTGCAGTGCGTAATCCGTTTTCATCGTCTTCCGAGTTGCGTCTCGATGACCAAGCGCTCGAAATGGACTTGCGCGAACGTTTCATTATCTGACGGCACTTGTTTGTTATGCCGCCCACGATTTCGGAAATGAGCGCTATCGCGCCCAAGAGATAACCAACACCCATGAGGAGGAACATGCCCTCTGTATCGGCTGTGGTTAATTGGCGCTCCTCTTGTATGCGCTCACGCAGTGCATTGGATGAGCTGGCTTGTAGCAATTTGCCGCTGGCGGAACGTTGCATGGACCATTTGACTTCGCTGAGGATTTTGTTCATTAGTCCACTTTGTTGCGCAAGCAGAATCATTGAATCGATTTTGCGCTTATAAACAGAATCGCGTGGAAACACGAAGCCGACTTGGAACAATGCAAAGCACTCCTCGCTGAGGTGAAGTGCCGATCGACGCGAAATGTTGCTGAATTAGGAAAAAGGGAGGTTTTAGAGACATACTTTGATATTAATGCTCGCTAAAAGTTGGCCACGCTTACTCATCGGAGAAATTTTTCTGCACCAAAAATTCAAGCTGCGCAGCAGAACCCAGAAAAGCGTAATTCCAGAAGAAACTCTGTGTTACATTGCCAACGCCCTCCTCCAAGGTAGAAACGAACTCCATTTTCTTATACAGCTTAGATGTTGGAACATGCGTGGAGTTCTGGAACCAAGTCTCCCAGCCGCTGTTGTCTGAAATTGGTATTAAAATATTTGGTATTGAGGAACGGAAATGGGGCCAATGCCCATATCGAAAGATCTCCAGTAAACATACATCGACGACTCGATTTTCGCTTTAGTACTAAAATCTTAGGGTAGTCCAAAAATTTGTAGGTTACACTACTATGACGGAGAAAGTCTATTTTCCTATGTTAGGTTTTGGTCCTGCTTCTCCTCTTCCAATTTGTGGTCTGCGTCTTAATGTAGCGCAGGGTAGTCAGAAAATATGAAGGAAACGCTCCTATATCGACTTACTATGTTGGATGTTTGTTTGAGTGTCTCCTCTTCCGATTTGTGGTCTGCGTCTTAAAGTAGGAGGGCAGTCCGGAAACATGTAGGTTACGGAAGAAATCTATTATGACGGAGGAAGTCTATATTGCTATGTTAGTTTCGGTCGAGCTTCTCCTTTTCCAATTTGTACTCTGAGTCTTAATGTTGTCCCAAAAATGGAGAGACCTACAGATCATCAGATGGTTTTTATAGCAGAAATGCATTCTGAAGATCGAGCATGCATGACAGGGGAATCCGAAGGGATTGCTATGCGACTACCATTCGGAAGTGCGTAGGTTCGAATCTCCGTACATGAAACAGCAGAATTATAGAAAACGATTTTTTCTAATAGCGGTCGCTCCTCGGCAGGCAACGGCAAGCCTCTGAGTGTACTCTGCCATGGAAAAGCTCCTCATAAAAACCATTTGCCTTTCGAAGTCGGCTTAAAACTGAAGGTCCCCCTTTTCTCATATTTCCAGTGGGCATCCAACCCGTGACCGACCGAAACACTCACCAGCCTTCAGTAGCCGGGCTCGCATAGAGAATTTATTGTGCTAGCTTTTTCGAACCTCTCGTATCTGGAATGCTGTTCTATAGACACCCTGCCTTCCAATTCTACATTAAGCCCACCCTTTCTAAGTCAAACACGGCTTTAAAAAGAACCCTCGTGTTCGCTGTCTTCCCTAGAGAGTCCGTCTCTAGTTTTTATGCTTCATCATTTAACTATCAAACTGGCTTATAAGAAAATTCCTCGTGTGATACGCACCCACTCTACTCTACTTACCCAAAGTTCCCACGCGAAAGAAGAGACCCAACAGATCATTGACTGAATCCACGGTACTAGGAAACGCTGGCAGTGTAACAAATGCAATAATTGAGCCCGTATAGCAAGCGGTAATAATGATCGTAAATAACCAATAGGAGCCTATCAGCAAACGTGTGGATGACTTTTGTGTGCTGGTCCATGAATATTTGCCCGAGAAGGTTAAGCTATTCGTAAACATTCCGAAGACATACCAAAACATATTCTCCATTTCACCCCAATTTCCAATCACGTGACGCAAGGTCATCCGATCACTGTACGCAATAGGAAATATAGCGCCCAAGTAAATGAAAACAATACAAACCCAAACAGGCCACTGAAATGGGCCCATAATAGCGCGGTATCTGAAACGGCATAGCGAAAAAGTGAAGTTCCGGTAAAGACTATAGCTTAAGCTTGCTGATTCACTGAACTCACTTGGGCAATGCTTTGGAAGCGAGTGTTATAAAACTGGCACAATCACGCGAATGTCCAACCGACATATCCATTTCTGTGATGCGATCCTCGGTGATATATAGTCCACACATGCCGACGTCCGCTGCCTTTTTGGCGATTTGAACACTTATGCCATCAATGACGCTGAATAGGTGAAAGAACATACAGAGTTTAGCTAGTCGAGTTCTTTTAGATAAATGGATTTCTAGATTTACCTTTTTCCACCTGAACGTGGCGGAGGCTCAACTATGTCGATGGTAAAGTTGAGTTTCGAAGCGATCATATTGAGCAAACGATATTCGACGCCATCCCAAACGGCGGCCGCTGTGCCACTGGTCGACAGTTGTTGTGTACGAAATATAAATGGGGGTTGATTGGCTGCTGACACTCGGAAACTGTGCCCAGCAAAACCTTTGGAAAATTTCGGCGGAAAGAGATTGACGTGTGGACGAGAGAGTGCACCTCGAATCCAGCTAGTCAGCACAACAGGCGTATTCGAGCCCAGACCGTCCGTATATAGTTTGTGCGTGTATAGAACGTAGGGGCTTTCCTGAAGATTTTAAATTATAGATTTGTGAAAGCATTAGTATGCGAGTGCTGTTTGGAATGAGAAAAACGAAGTTCATGGAAAAGAAACAGTAGAACTTCATTTCTGGTAACATTTCGGTGTGATAATAATGCGATAGGAGAGATTGTAAACCACAAAAGAGGCCCGTTGGCCGCTATAGCCGAATGAGTTGGTGCGTGACTTCGATTCGGTGTAGAAAAGATCGAGTCTTCGTGCATAAAACACTACATGAAAGAAAGAACAAAATTTTTCTAATAGCGGTGGTTCATCGGCAGGCAATGGCAAACCTTCTAGTATATTTCTACCATGACAAAGCTCGTCATAAAAACCATTTGTCTTTCGGAGTCGGCTTGGAAATGTTCATCCCTCTATTTGTAGAACACTATCAAGGCGCACACCACAAATAGGAGAAGGAGCTCGGTCAAAAAGGGTCGAAAAAGGTTGTAAGCGACAATTTTAATCCTGCCCGTCATATCGTATGCCCCAGAAGCGTGGACGATGACAAAATCCGATGATGCGCCCCTTGGAGTGTTTGAGAGAAAGTTTCTGTGGAAATGTTTTGTAAATATATTATATTTGCACGTTGGCAACGGCGAGTATTGTAGCTGAGGGAACTACGAGCTGTATGAGCTCTACGACGACACAGACATAGCGCAGCGAATAAAGATTTAGCGGCTTCGTTGGCAGGGTAATCTCGTCCGAATGGATACAAACGCTCCGGCTCTGCATGTACTCGATGCGGTACCAACTGGTGGTAGCAGAGGTACAGAAAGGTCTCCTCTGCGTTGGAAAGATCAAGTAGAGAAGAACTTGGCTTCACTTGGGGCGTCCAACTGGCGCGCTTTGTTAAACTCGGTCAAAATCGCCGCGCCGATCCAGATGAAGAAGAATAATGCGATATAAAACTTAACCCTCCGTTAGACATCTTTTTTAAAACCTTCGGTTGGGCAACCGTGTTTAGCCTTTTTTCGTCCTGTTCGAGAATTCTTTTTTAAAGGTTATATCTATAAATCGATAGAAGATTAAATTTTACAAGGCTACTTGGAAGCTCAAGTTGTTAGCTATAAAAGAAATATCTTAAATGTACGTCCAAAGTCGAAAAAGTGTGGCTAGACCCGGATGCCCACCGGAAGATTAATCAGATGTGAGATTACGAGAAGTTCGATTGAAACTATGTTGAAACCTCGAATTACACCAACTTTTCAAGTAATCTTACCAGGTAGGTTGATTTGCAGGTCCATTTTCAACCTTCAGAGTTCCACTGAATTTTTGCAAAACCATTCGCAGTTGCTTTAGGTTGAATATTCATCTAAACACAAATATATTCCAAAACTCACCCCCTGCGGACCCTTTGTCAGTGATACGCCTACGACCAACAAATTCACAATGTTCGAAGAGGCTTCGGATGCCAAAAAGTCCCTCAGTTTCCATTGTGTCGAGCGCGCGATTAGCACAACGCGACTCTCAATTTGTGGTCCGATAATTTTGCGCGTCATTTGCGGATCGGAGAGAAAAAGTATATAACTTTTACAGTTGCTGTCAATACGTTTTTTGAGCCGTGAATTAATAGCCTTGTAATGCTCGTTTATTTCGCCATGATAGAAGGTCATGGGAAAAGTCTAGAAAATATGTATTCAAAACAACATCCAATTAGATCAAATTTAGCTCCTTGGTATTACCTTAAAAAGGCTCTCCAGTATCATAGCGTCTGATTTCTCTACAAAACTATCGTAATAGATGACTGGCGGACATTTGTATAGATACTCGCTGGCGATTTTATTGATTAGACGCACCAACGAATCAGTTTGATCGTAGTTGTTGACATTCATATGGAACTTTTTGGCCAGCACTTCTCCGCGCGGCTTGGGTTTTCCACGAAAAATAGGTCTGATGGCTCGCCGTAACCGTTGTGGCGGTGCTCCTGATGCATTTCGCTGCAGATATTCGCAGTCTTGGTATAGCTGAGAATTTAGGTGGTAACGCTTTATCAAATTTGGACTGACACAGCCAATGCCTGCCGCTGTCTCAGATAAAAGCTCACAAGTCGTCGATTCCATGCACACCAGTATCACACCCACTGACGCAATGAAGCGTGACCAATTAGTCGGGCTGACAATGACCATGACAATTCGCTTGGTGTTGACACGTCGTTGACGGATTCACTTCTGCTGCTCTTGCTTCGCTAGGTAGTGATTTTTATCTGTATGCTAACTTTTATTGCTCACGCCGGACAAGGCTAACGCGTTATTTATTAGTCCTACTTGTGCGGCATTATTATTGTTGTTGCATCGTTGTTTAGTGCAGTTTGTGGCACGCAACGGGTCATCACCTGCAAATTAAAGTTGATGTTGTTTATGATTTCCTGCATTTGATTGAGTTTTGATTTGGAAAACACCTGCGCATAATTGAGTTCCAATATCTGATGGTGCAGTGCCACTATCTCTGGCGCAGTTAAAAAAATGTTAGCCTAAGCAAGTGTGAATGGTCTGAATGTGAAATGGGTCGAAAGTTGAAAAATGAAAATAAATGAAGACATAAAAATGTGTTTAAAAACGAAAATGAAACATGACTTCCGATTCAGCAGTATGACCGATCGGTCTTCACTTACGCTGCCTGACTCAACTTCAGACCCAGCGATTTTCGGTCTCCCTATTTATTTCAGAGGCAAGCTTCCAATGCTTTGCTCTTGACCCTTGAGCTTATATTAGCTCGCTACTGCTCTGTTTGGTGAAATAAAATGCTCTGTGTATGGAATTCACTTAGTTAGGTTTATCCGACTTATACACATTTTTTATTGCTAATCTTGATTTTCAGCGCAATGAGGAAATAAGTGATCACTTGTCGGTCTGATTCGACGATGTCCATGACTCTATAAACATTGCCGACGGTTGTTCTACCTCATCTCTACACATTTTTTTGGCCATTTGCTCCGTCTTGCCTTCTGATGGAAATCTCTGAAATGATTTTTTTTTATGTAGGATGTAGATCTGCTTGACCCTTGACTTCATCAAAAAGTGAATGACGAAGCTGTTCAATATCAAAGTCGAATGTAAAAGCAGTTTGTTGAAAAAAGTTTTAGAAGTGCCAAAAGCTGCTGCAAAAATTGAATTGGTATTAGCAATCCGACTAGTAGTCTAATACGGAGCTTGAAGGACTAAATTATAATATTTTTGCACTGTTGCAGGTTCGAAAGAAGCGTAACTTAACGCCTCAGAGTGCAATTTTGCTTGTGTTTCATGAAAGCAAAACACTCTTATCCGTTCAAAAACTACAAGAACTCGTGAAGACATCATTATAGAACTACTGTCTCCCATATAACCCAGGTAAGTGGGAGTTCTATTTCTTCCAGTAGAGGCCACAAAATACCATGAGGTCGAAGTGCAGACCTCATAAAGAATCTATCTGATCTAAAATATTTCTTCCACTATTGGTTGTCATGGCCAAACTTCTTGAATGAGCGATCCAAAGAGAGGGAAGAGTCCTACTGTTAGAACGACAAGGTCTGCAATTAAGGTATACTCCGTTTAGAACGAAAAGCTCGGCAGTCCAGAAGAAAGTACCACAAAATAAAAATCAAATGGTAAACAAATTAGCCGCATCAGTCTGTGGCTACACCATCGTTTCTCTATGTGTGACTCGAAGTTCAGCAGCAAATGAAGCTGTTTTGCTAAAAAAAAACATTTTTGGATGAGATATTTTCATCTCGGTTCCTTAAGTTTAGTTGAATAAGTAAAATTGTCATTTTTAAGTGGAAAAGCATCGTGTAATCGTAGAGAGCCCGTGCGTAGTGAGCGAATGATATTTTGTGCTGACTTTTGGACGCCTGCAAATTGGGTCCAACTTTCTTTGAAAATGAAAATACAAACAAGTTTACAGTGAATTGGATGTGGTTGAGTCCCGGTTTTAATAAACTGACTGCATTAGATTCTGCGAAATTAATGCAGGGTAAGCCAAGGCAGTCATTTGAATTGAAGTTTTCGAAAGGTTTACTAATTCGAAAAAAAAATCATCGAACCATAATTTCACGATTTTTTTATAAGATTCATAAAAAGAAACCAGTTAAGCTCTTATGTGAGTGATGGCTCTGAGTTGTACTACGGTGGTTGTCACTCCTGATGCTTATGTCAAGTGTACTATCCTTTAATTTCCGATGTGATAAAATCTCTTTGTCTCGCTGATAAGCGTTGAAATAACTGTTGCGGATGATTGCAGATTCCAAGTCTGCCAGCCGTTCAAAGAAGTGTGAGTTTAGACAGCGGTTTTGCGTTCTGATCAGAGTCGCACAGTGACAGAGAGAGGAGAGAGAGAGAGAGAGAGTGACACTCGATTTTCTTCTCGTTTTTGCAGCTGAGGCAGAAACTATTAGAGGGGCACCCTATACGTTCCCCATTAAACAGTGCCGGGGAAGTTGCCAGCCACTGTACTAGTGGATGGTCGATCTAGATTGATGAGGGATCTAATTCCGCACTCACTCCTTCTAGGTCACATCTGTTTAGTTACATCACAGGTGGGCTCCGTGGACCATCTACTGCTAACTTGCGCGATGTAGATCGACCTGATTTAGGGCTTGCTTGAGGATAAAGGGATGCCCACATATTCGGCTGAACAGACTGATTTAAGATCAGTTTCGTTCCTTGCCAGCCCATTTGTGATGCTATTCCCAGAAAGGCTCAGTGTCCAGGTACCCGCACAAGGTTTGTGGTGCACGGTTTTACTTACTTAATTGGTCGTAACAACCCGTAGCCGAGTTACAGCCTGCCGAATAATGTTTCGCTAGGTGTCTCTGTTTTCCGTTTCTTAAGCCAAGAAAAATGGCTTTTTCATCTTCAATTCGGTCCTTCCACCGGATACGAGGATGTCTTCTTCGCCGTCGACCGTCAATTACCGTCTCAAACACGCCGGAACGGTGCCATCCATACGGACGATATGACCCAGCCACCTTGCCGTTTTACCAGCTCATTTATGATAGGCCCACCTTTTCAATTGCTACATTAGATGAAGTATTTTATCACTGTAGAGATTTTATGGTTGATTCGCTGTCAGAAGAGGTAGTGAGTGAAACAATTCAAAGAAGTGTTTACTTTACGTCTAATAGGAGGAAGAAAAAGAGGCCAACCAAGAAAGAAATGGCTTTATGACGTCGCAACAGACTTAAAAGTGACGAGCGTTCGTAATTGGAAAAATGTAGCAAGAGAGAGAGAGAGATAGTGAACTGGAGCAAGATTGCTGATGAAGCTATGGTCCATCACAGACTGTGCAGCTAAGAAGAAGAAGAAGAAGAAGAAGAAGAAGAAGAAGAAGAAGAAGAAGAAGAAGAAGAAGAAGGAGAAGAAGAAGAAGAAGAAGGAACAAAACTGTGCACCCAGAAAAAGTTAAAAAAATTTAATGATAATTTTATGAAATTCCTTAAATTTTTGTGAATCTCTATGCTATGGTCCACCACAGACTGTGAAGCTAAAAACAAGAAGAAGAAGAAGAAGTTGAAGTAAATGGTTTGCTGCAGCGTATGAGTTACTGACCCAAGCCACATCCTCTTTTTTTAGCTGCTAATTCAGCTTGCAACAAAAGAGAGAATTTTGAATTATTTAAAATCAGTTCGCTTTTATCGCCTAAGCAGCTTGCAAATAATATTCGAGGATTCCAAATTAATAGACCTTTTTTTAATATAAAATTTAAAAAATTTTTTGAAATAAAATAAAATCTTTATATATTCATAATTTTTTCTTTATTTGTAATATTCATTGATTTCGATTCGTTTGACATGTCATTAGCACAAAATATTTGATTCACTCGTTGTATAAAATTTGAATTGGTCGCTTGAAATGCTTAATGTTAAAAGATTTAAATATGTTCTACAAACAAATATATTTGTAGGTATGTATAATTTTCTACTTTCGAATTAATACGTGTTTGCATATTTAATGCTGAATTTCACAATTTCCATAACATAAAATATTTAATACTTTCGATGTCAGCTGGATGTAGTTTTGTTGCAAATTACGATTTTGTTTAAAAAGTAATTAAAATATGCTTTAATAATTACAAATACAAGAAAAATAATATAAACTATGCTACGTATAATAGTTTAAATCGTTATTTTAAATTATTTAGTGCGCGCTTGGCATGCGATTTATTTTTCTTAAACAATTTGCAGTGTATTCGATTTTTTTTAATATTTAAAAATTCTTTTAATATTTGTTAATATTAAATTTTTAAATATTTTATTTTATTTACGCTAGAAATCCATTTTCTTTTTTATTGCATGCGATTTTGCGATATCAATAGCTTGGCAACAACAACGACGTCATAGGAAGAAAGAAAGTAATAGAGCTTGGCATGGGACATTTTATACAGTTAATACTCGCACTTATCAATATTTATTTTGTTGTTTTTTTTTCATTGTATTATTATTAATATTTATTACTTATTTTAATTGAATTAGCTTAAATTCCTTAGTTTCGTTAGGTGGTGGATTCACGCAGCTGCATATGGCAATATTGTCAAGTTATAAATTTTTCAAAAGTTTGCAATTTGAGTGAAATTTTATAGTATGATTTTTTTGGAATTTGTATTTTTTTCATTGGAGAGTTTTGTCATTAAAGAAAAGCGTACAATGCTGCTAAAAAATTATTAAAAATCATTAAAAAATAAAAAAGTGAGAGTAAAAAATAATTCGCCTTTAGAAATGAATAAAAATCGTTAAAAATAAATATTATATAAAAAAATTTCACAGTAAAAAATAATTCGCCGTAAGCAATTCACATGGAACCGGTAGTGAAAGTAGAGCAAAAACAATAAAAGCAATATATTTTGTTTTTATTTTTTGCCACTAAAATGTCAAAAACTATAAACAAAGATTAAAAGTTTAAATTAATTTACACATAATTCGACAAATAGAGACCAAAAAGATGAAAAAAATACAAATCAGCTGCTCCAACTGTTCAATGTGCCTTGGTCTTAAGTAATAAAAAAAATCGAAAACATTTAAAATTGCTGACCATTTGCCTGAAATTTTATCAAATTTAATTTAAACACAAAAATAATATATGAAAAAACACAAACCAGCTGCTCCAACTGTTCAATGTGCCTTGGTCTTAAGTAATAAAAAAAAGTTGAAAATATTTAACATTGCTGACCATTTGCCTGAAATCTTTAATATGAACACAAAAAGGCGAAACAAATTAATCAGCTGCTCAACTGTTCAATATGCCTCGGTCTTAAGTAATAAAAAAAAATTGAAAATCTTTAACATTACTGATCGTTTGCCTGAAATTTTTAATTTAAACACAAAAAGACGAAAAAACACTAATCAGCTGCTCCAACTGTTCAATGTGCCTTGGTCTTAAGTAATAAAAAAAATAGAAAATACTTAACATTCCTGACCGTTTTTTTGAAATCTTTAATTTAAACACAAAAAGACGAAAAAATATTTAACTTTGCTGACCGTTTATCTGAAATCTCACCAAATTTAATTTAAACACAAATTGACAATTTAGAGGCCAAAAAGATGAAAAAAATCAGCACTGCTATACTGCTACCACCTGTTCAATGTGAATTGTCCTTAAGTAATAAAAAAAAATTCGAAAATATCTTAATAATTTTATAAAAATACAAATTTTAACAGAAATGAAGACGCATATTTCTCCCAGAAAAGTGCTAAAATGCCAAAAAAAAAAAAATTATATACATATATGTATATATGTGTGTGTATGTATACATTTATTTGCCTTCTGCTTTTTGTTAAATTTTAAAAAAATTTCACACGTTTGACCTTGCTGACCATTTGCCTGTAATCACACCAAATCCTAACATACAATATTTTTCATTTCTATGTTTATATGTATGCGTGTCAGTGTAGCGTAAGTATTTTGAAAAAAAAATATATGTATGTATGTATATATAAACTATTAATTTCTAATTGCTATACTCCTTAACTGCTATATTTTGTTTTTGTTTTTTTTAATCTGCTTACAAAATATTTATTTGCTTTTAACTAAAAAAAAAAAATATTTTTCGCTATTTATGGTTGCTGGGCAGTGAATCAACATACGTATGTAAGTATATGCAAAAATATTATGAAAAATTGCGAAAAAATAAGAAAAATGTAGTGAATCTTAGTTAAGTAAGCTTAAACAGATGGTTATGATACAGTGGATATCTGTTCATGGTGAAGTGTTATAGGATTACTTGCTGAGCTACAAAAAAAAGAAACCAAAAACAAACAAAAAATAAGAATGTACTAAAATTTTAACTGAAATCGATTACTAAAATTTCTATGATATTTTTTCGTATACTCCCTGCGACAGTAAAAGTTATTCAGAAAAATTTCATTTGCACATGAAGCTGAAGCTTTAGATTTTACATAGTAATGCTGCGTACTTAGTTTTTTCGTTTTCGCAGCATTTTAATTTTTAAATGACTTGCAAGACCCAATGGACAAAATTTTTAATTTTCAAAGAATTGTTTTAAATACTTTTACTCGCTCTATGATTTTAATATGGATATCAAACGAAAGAGGTTATATCCAGCTATTGAGAACAATTTTCAATTACTCTGTGCCAGGGCAAATGTATGACAATAAAGTCGTTTGAAAAATGTATGCTTAAAAATGCTTGAAAATTACAAATTCATTATTTTGAAAAAAAAAAATTTTTTATGTATAAAATTAAAAAATATATATAACAAAAAATATATTTTTAAATGTGTGCCTACAATTCGTTCTTCTTGCTTTAAAAAAAAAACTTAAAACGCAAAAACTTTAATTTTTCTCCTTTGAAGTAAAGTATACGCAGTGGATACCCCGCGTTTTGCGTTTCCTCTGCGAAAACTCACTTAATTCGCGAATCACTCAATTAAACTGATAAGAACATGAAAATTGAAATTTTCAAATTAATTATTTTGAAGAAAATACGTATTAATGGTACATATATGTAGTAATACATGTGCGCCTCAACTTCGTTCGTTTTGCTGTTGAAGAAAGGGAAAAAGTGTTAACTTTCTTCCTTTGAAGTTAAGTATACGCAGTGGCTACCACTGTTAGCGTTTTTCCTTCGAAACTTTAAAGCCCTTCAAAACGTTAAGTTGTTGAGAAAATAAAAAAAAACTGGGTATGCAGCTTTACTATATAAAATCTATAGTTTCACGTGCATATGGAATTCTTTCTCCATAACAAACAAAAATTTACTTTTGTCACATGTCCAAAAAAAAATTTAAAGGGAAAGCCTTTAACTTTCCTCTTATGAATTAAAGTATGCGCAGTGGCTACCCCTGTGTGTCCGTTTCTCTTTCAAAACTTTAAAATCCTTTAAAAATTAACTTAAGGGGAAAGAGAAAAAATTGAGTATGCAGCTTTACTATATAAAATCTATAGTCTTACGTGCATATGAAATTTTTCTTGAATTTGATTAAAAATTTGCGTGATTTAATAATAACTGCGGAATTCATTTAAAATCTCAAATTTGCTTATATGAACAATGGAAATAAATGTACTCGCATTTAAATATTTATGTACAAAAAATATAATATTTTTTAATAAAAAATGCTAGCGAATAGAAAAATAATAAAAAATTAATGTATTATTATCAGGGTTGAGCATTTAGCACTGCCACTAAATTGGACTACCACTAATTTTTTAGTTTTTAGTGGTAGTTAAAATAAGGGTTTGAGTAGCAGTAAATCTGCAGTGTTTTAACTATCCGCTTATTGCATTGATTATGTAGTGCCCTATGCCCAACCCTGATTATTATACACTCTGTGGGCATTTGCTATCCACACTTAGTTTTGAAAACTAGAAAACTCAGGGTACAAAAAGCGCAGAAAGTGTTGAATTGAAATTTTTTTTTGTTATTTAGATTTGAATCAATCCCAAAATGCTTTAAAATATCAAATGCAGAAATTCACCACAGCGAAACTTGCTTAAAAACATTCGCTCTTGATTCATCTCACTATTGGTCTCTTATATCGCACCCTATAAGTATGCAATAAAGTTAAGTTAGGTTGGAAATGTCGAAAAAAGTATCCATTTACAAATTTAGTTTGACTCGCAAAAGGGGTTCTTGATGGACTGGAAAATTTTCTATGAACCATAAATTCTAAAGTCAGCTTAGCTTCTGTCTCTGCTTCTTGTGCAGAAATTAACAAAAATTAAAAAAAAAATGTAAGTATTTTGTCAGCAAATCGAATTCTCGCATCTTTGTACCTACACTCGCTTCAAAACTCAACGCTGTCACGCACGCAGGCGTCAAAAATTATAGCAAACATTTATCACATATCATAATAATAGCCTAAATTACTGCGTACATACTGAGCTTACAACCTACAAAAAAAAAATCTTAAAATTTATTTTTTCATTTGAAACTTTTTATTTTAAAGCCTTCGGCATCTTCGTGTTCACATTTTCTAGTAATTTATTTCGTAGAAAGCTGCGAAGAATTGCTTAGCCTACAATGAAAAAAATCTACAACTAGTATTGCGCGCATGCGTGGCCAGTTTGCTTTCATTTTGTTACTTTTAAAACTAACAAAAAATGTAATACTAAAATTTCGTCAAAAATTAAAATAAAATAAATATTTTTTTTTATAAATACCAAAATAAATTTAAATAGTCAAAAAGTGTTTGATTCTCAGTTTTTAACAGCTTACAGCCATTCTTTCAACAAATTTTGTGTTTTCTTTTTTCATAATTTTTTAAATAGTTTTTCGATAGTTTTTCGATAATCTTGTCTTTGCTAACGAGTGAATTGCATATTTTGTGCATCTATAGATGTATGTATGTGTGTAATTCGCTTTTTCTCCCATTGATACTTGTGCGTATTTACAAATTGTGCATCAATGGCAGCTAAGTTTGCTCCGCTCTGCTTTGCTCTCTTCGCTAACACTTCTCCTTCCACAGGCACACATACACTTATACCACTTATCTATTGTCCACATACACACTTTGTAATTTACGCTGTCGAATCTTCAATTTCGTTGTCGATGCGCGATGAGCGAATACCAGATTTGCCGGTCCATGGATAGATGTCGGGGCAGGGTTGACATGTTTTCATGTACCGTACGCCAGATTTGTGCCAGAGATTACAAACTTTGGGATTGTTGCAACGCTTCGGACGGTCCTGTGTGTATGAGAAAGCAAAATTTTTTCCAATCATCGACATTTATCGGTGATATATTTGCCTTTGGTACACCTACCGAGTAGTCACACTGGAATGGCTGGAAGGAATTGATGCGCGAAATGGGTGTGGGATCACGAACCCATTGTAACATTTGCCAATTGGTTACAATCCAAACATCGGGCATTTGATTGATGGCGTCCAAAAATTTAATGAAACCTTCCTTGTGATGAGGCTGTGTGAACCAGGCGGCGTGATAGAAAAGTCCAAATGGAGCTCTGGAAATGATGGAAAAAGTGGGTAAGGAGATTTAGACAGAGCTATGGATAGAGAGAATATAGTTTGGGACCACCATTACCCTCTTTGACAATTTCAGTGAATTCACAGTGTTGATTGAGCAATGAAATTTTCAGGTGAGGTCTAGAAGTGATTAAGAGAGGGGTTGAGAAAAAGTGCAAATTTAAATAAAATGAGCGAATTTCCACGCTCATTGATCAGTCAGAGTAGTGATTGAGAGCTTACACTAAATTGCTTATACCGTTATAACTTTTTACTCAGCGCTCGGCGAATCTAACAGAATCAGTTGTTGAGCTGATGCCATTTTATATGTTTGTTAATTTTTTTTTGTCTAGCAAACAACTCTCTCAATGCATGGAAAAGCACAATAAGCTAGCCTCACCTTTCATTTTTGTTTACAAAAGTTCCTTACTTTGACACTTTTCCTTAGCTCTCTCTCAAGGCTCATCAAAAAGAATGACAATATTTAATCACTGTGATATTTTATGCTGTCATTCTTCAATCAGAACTGTGCATGCCAGAGTCATAAAAAATCACAAAGATCGCAGCCTTGCCAATTAGTATTATACCGCATGACTCTATTAAACTCATTTTGCAATATAATAAATTTTTTGTTTGCTTGCTGAAAAGCATAATTAAGGATCTCTTTTTTTTGCGTTTCCTCACCTGTTTGTCGTGTAGTGTCTTTCGAAGTTCTTCATGATCATCTTGTACACACCATCCGACTCGCTTGGGTTCGAACAGGCGTCACCCATCGAACAGCGGCCACCATTCAAGTCTTGCCACATAACCATAGGCACTTGCCATACACCAGGATAGCTGCGCGTCGGACAGGGTGGTATCATGCAGTCGTGGAAGATTTTGTAGTCGAAAGTGTAGGGCCATGATGGTGGGCGATTTTCGTAGACCGGCAGTGACGAATCGTAGGTGAAGTTGGAATCGTAAAGCATTTTGTACATTTTATTGCCACCGACTGAGAGGAATGGAGCGCGCATGCCACGCACATCGGAGAGTTTCACACCACCGTAAGCGGCGAGAATTTCGCGTTGGCCGGCAATCTCACGCGTCCATTTCTTCTGCGAGAATTGTTCGCCGAAGCTGTGACTATAGTTTTTTTTAGTTCATGGCAGGAGAAGAGGAATAGATTAGTTGATTGCTTGGAGTTGGACTTAGAAATAAAAACTTTAAGTTTATTATTTTTCATTAAAAAATTTATAGTGTTTTTTTTTTCTTTATAAAAGTAAATTTATTTATTACTACCATTAACTAAACCCTTTACTGCGTTGGGAGGAAAGTATTTAGATTTTTTGGAAGACATGTTAAGAGTTAATACTTTAGTTAAAGCAAACAAAAGAAATAGTTTTAAAGAAAGAAAATTGAACAAAGACAAAAAATCAAACCTTGAAACTTTCGGTTTAAATTTTTTTTTACAAAGACTACAAGATAATATGAAATCGGATGGCCTTCTTTCTACTTCCATTTTTGCGAAAGCAAAATAAAAAAAAACGTTTAATATAGGAAATAGAAAAAAATTAAAAAAAAAATTATATTATTTTATAAAAATTTTATCGTCATATAATATATTTCCGGCAAAGCAAAGAACAAAAAATACTTTTAATATCAAGAAAATTAAACTAAACACAAAATTTAGGCACATAAATTGGAAAAATAAAAAATTATGTTGAAATGAAAAACTGGAAAACATTTTAAGAAATACTCAAAGCACCAAAAAAAAACATAAAAAAAATAAAAAGCTTTAATAAAAACTAACCAAATTTTGTCACAAATTATTTTAGCAAAAAAATCAAAACTTCAGTTTCGGTCGAAACTGTATAAAGTAAAAAATTACAACAAACAAACAAAAATTAAAAAAAAAAAAGAAAAAAAGGTTTAATAAAAAGTTTTAATCAAAGAATTTATAAAACTAAGCAAATTTCGTCACAAATATTTTATACTAAAAAGTAAAACCGGAAATTCGATCCAAACTGCATAAATAAAAAAAAATAACACAAAAAAAAAACTTTAATGGAAACTAAGCAAATTTCATAAGATTTATTACTGCCTGCTGAGGAGCAACCGGTATTGAAAAGTACTCTATTTCGAACCTGGGGCCTGTTTTTTATACCTCATTAAAAACGTATAGTCGGTGATGGGCAAGCAATCACTAGCACTATTAATTTCCTGCTTTTTATAATAATGAGACGAAAATTTATTTAATTTATAGTTATGTCCTAATTTTCCTTAGACATAAAAATGTTTTTTTTTGGACCACCCTTTATGGTGTTCTATCTAATAATTAGGCGTAAAAATTTATTTCATTATTGGACCACCCTTTAGAGTGCTTTTTCTTATAATGATAAACAATTTATTTCATTTTTGGACCGCTCTTTATAGTACTTTTTCTAATAATGAAATGCAAAATTTATTTCATTTTTGGATCACCCTCTATAGTGCTTTTTCTAATAATGAAACGCATAATTTATTTCATTTTTGGATCACCCTCTATAGTGCGTTTTCTAATAATGATACACAAAAATTTCTTTCATTTTTGGACTACCCTTCATTGTGCTTTTTCTAATAATGATATAAAATTTCTTTCATGTTTGGACCACCTTTTTTAGTGCTTTTTTAATAATCAGGTGCAATAATTTATTTAAATTTTGGGCCACCCTTTATAGTGCTTTTTCTAATAATGAGACGCAAACATTTCTTTCATTTTTGGACTACCCTTTATAGTGCTTTTTCTAATAATGATACACAAAAATTTCTTTCATTTTTGGAGTACCCTTTATAGTGCTTTTTTTAATAATGATACACAAAACTTTCTTTCATTTTTGGACTACCCTTTATAGTGCTTTTTCTTATAATGATACACAAAACTTTCTTTCATTTTTGGACTACCCTTATAGTGCTTTTTCTAATAATCAGATGCAATAATTTATTTCATTTTTGGACCACCCTTTATAGTACATTTTCCAATAATGAGAGACAACATTTTATTTTATTTTTGGACCACCCTTTATAGCTCTTGTTTTTAAATATTTCAGTTTTTGTTCAATTATCTGTTATTACCCTTTGCCAAATTTGGGACTAACATTTCCAGGACTAGTAAAATAAAGCTTTGTATGTAAAGTAAATGTAAGGCTTACAGTTGCATGAAGGATTATATTATATGTATACATGTAGTGGTGCGAAAAAGTATACAGCCTTAGCAGGAATTCCACATGAATAAATTGTTTGCCTGAATTACAATATTATAAAATACAAAAACAAATTTGGGCATTTTTTCCATATCGCTCTTGTACCACATTGCAATTCACATGGAATTCGAGCTAAGGCTGATTTGCTACTATTTAATCAAAGTGAGGTTAAGTGACGTTTATGGACTAGTTATTATTCAAATTAACTTGTGCCCTTTTCAAACAACAGAAGTGTGTAGTTTTACTCATATAGAATAACTTCGTTTGAAGAAATCCAGCTTGGCTGCTTTCAAATATGCTTTTGGCATTTTCCAACAGGCGTCAACAGGCGCTTCACTGTTAGGCGTCAAATTTTTAGGTTTTAGATAAGTGTGTGCGTGTCAGTGTTTTATTACTTTTATTACTTAGTAAGCGCTTCATCGTCATATTTATTGCTGTGCATTTTGGTTTTTTTTTGTAATTTTTTTCTACTTACGATACAGTGTGGGAGGCCATCTCATGCCCATCGGAATACAAATTTTGCACTTGACTGTAGTCAGTCCACTCGTGTGATACGTAGAAAGTAGCCGTTATTGGGCAACCATTCGGATTGACACGTCCCTTTTCGAATAGATCGGTGTACAGTTGCTTATTCAGATCATTAACGGAATCATCAAAGGTGATTAGCACAATTTGTGGCACTGTTTCAACCGGTAAATCGGCTATAATAGCGCACGCGCGTAAATTTTTCGTGGTTGTTTGGTTTTTTTTTTTTTTTTTGGTTTTCATGAGATGATCAATTGATGGTTTTTGACAACGGGTACGGGTCCATAACACATTTTTATGCATAAATTATGTATGTTTATATGTATAGAAGGAGCGGTAATTGACGAAATGACACCGAAAGAAGAGATGCATGATTTGTAAAATAAAAATACAAATTATGGCATGTAAATAAATAAAGAAATAAATAAATAAATAAGAAAATCAAGAAACAAAACTCTGTGAAATATGTAAATGGAAAGCGAAAACGCAAGTAATGGAAATAAAAATTCAATTAACAAAAAATTATTATTTGCCTGCATATCTGTTGACTTTTGAGAACACAACTTAAGTCGACTTAGCGCTTTTTACCAGCCAAGCACAATTATTTTGAGCTCGAATGTAATATTGAAACATTCGCACACGCCTAGCTTTAGCTAAGAATTCATTTTGATAAGATTTGAAATAAAATACTACATTTTTCTAACGTAAAATTAAGATTTATTGGTGTAAAAGCAAAGTCTGCTAAAGTCGCATAGGTTTTTTTCCTTTCAAAAGGCCACATATATGCATTAAATATACCAAAAAAAAAAATATATATAGGTATATAAAGAAAATATAACTAAAGTAAAATTCGCGCACACAAATGACAGCGCAGAAATGAAACATTTCCACCAAGAATATTTATAAAAGATAAATGAACTGATGGACTGCTTAACTGCTGGGGACAAAACTTGGTATTAATAAAACTTGGGAATGAGGGTCACCACATGCTAGGCCACACAATGAACGCACATATTTGTCTATATTATACAATTACATATAAACACTGCTCCCGTTATTTGTTTTTTTTTTCTTTTTCTGTTTTTGCATGTTCGTACAACAACGAAATCCACACATAAAGCGCACATAAGCTTTCAAAGCTTAGCAACGCCCAACTTACGAGACTGTGTGCGAAGCCATCTCGTGTCCATCCGCATAGAGATCCTGCACCATGCCATAATCGGTCCACTCGTGCGAGACATAGAAGGTGCCGCGCAACGGACAACCATTGGGATTGAAGCGCGACTGGTTGTTGAAGAGCTCCTCGTAAAGATCGATGTTTAAAGTGCTGATCGCGTCATCGAAAGTAATCAACAACATTTGTGGCACCTCATTGACATTCAAACCGCCTAATTGGGTGTGCGAATGAGCATCGAATATATTGTGAGTGTGTATTGTATGTAAGTATAAGTGTATTTGTATTTGTACACAAACATATAAGTGGACTATGAAAACTCTGAATGGTGTGAAATGAGCGCAACTGCGCAATCGCAGTGTGCATCCATTAAGAGCGCACGCACGATTTACGAGTGCGGCCTTTAAAGCAACACGCACACATACACACTTGCACACATGTACTTACCGGGTATGTCCTTGCCACCGCAGGCGCAATCGGGCAGTAGACAAACATCCTTGCGGCATTTGGCTGCTGTCTTGTCTGGTACTGGTTGCGGGTAAAGCGGTTCGGGTCGTGTTGGTGGGTATCTGTAAATATCAACGAACTCCTGTGCCTTCGATACGATCGTGCCCGAGGGCTTCAATGTGGGGCGTGTGCGACTGTGTGGAATATTGAGTGAGAGAATTAATATTGAGAGAATATTTTGTTTTGTTTTTGCTTCTAGCTTTGCTAGGCACTTACGGTGGATGTGTGCCACGATTGCTGGTCACTGCTGTGGGTGCATCACGATCCTGGCCGGTGTAGGTGGAGCTACCACGATTACGATTGTTATTCGAATTTGTTCTATACAAAAATTTAATTGAATAGTGTAATGTTAGCGACATCTGTAGTTAATGACTGTTGTAGGGGAAATTTCATAGCACTTACAACACATATGTATGTATTTATGTGTTTTTTATTGTAGTGATTTTATAGCTATGTAGGAATTTATTTTTTTATATTACTTTTTGTTTGTTTTTGCTTAACAGCGGTAATAAAAGTTAGCTACTTTGCTGTTAAGCAGTTACCAATGTAAAGTAGTGAAATAAACACACACTGCTACGCTGAACGGGAAATCTATATATATTACACAGTAAGCACAAACGCACAACACTCTAACATTTACAAATACGTATGTATGTAAGAAATTAATTTGTATTAGTAATGAAAGCGAAAACCAATTCAACAAGTGGAACAAATGTTAGCAGAAGACATTAATGTTAATTACAGCAAAATTACAGTGAAATCACAGTTGGCTATGTTAGGGGAAGAGGTTTATTTACAGAATGTCTCTCCAATGTATTAGTAGCGCTCAAACAGTGCAAGCAAATCCGTTATATGCGCTTAAAGCTAAAACAACCGAAATTTTTACATAATTTACAAGCTGAAAATGATGTAAAGGATATATTGATATATGAGAACCGAAAAGATGAGTTGTTTATATTAATTTTTTTTTTCATAAAAAATGCTGCTGCAAGGAAAATGTGTTTAGTCAATTCAATTTGTTAGGCTTTGTAGTCGGGCATGAGTTAGGCTGGCATGTTGGTGGGTGGGGAAAGGAATGGAGTGTGAGAGTGAGAGTGGCGTTGGTAGATTAAGGATGTGAAATTATTTTAGGAAAGAGAGACTGGAAGAGAGCAAGAGAGAGTGAGAGAGAAAGAGAGCGAGCGTGTTAAGCAGCTTCTCTCTTGGGTTTGCGGAGTATCAGCACTTGCCAAGTGAAAGTGAAGTATTCAGGGTACAAATTCCTACTTTTGGGCTGGAAAATTATCACTTCAACTACATATCAACTACAAATGGAATATTCGCAGTGCAGTTTTAGCAAAATACACAGAGTTACTAGTTACCTCAGTTTAGATTAAGTGCTGGCCAGGGAGTTGGAAGCAAAGAACGTATAAAGACACGCAGCTCGAATTGTGATCAAAATTCAGCTGGAAAATTTCAAGACACAAAAGCAAACATAAAATATAGAAGAGATTTGAAATAACTCGGAGTTTTGTGTAGTGAAATTTCCTGAGTTAGCGTAAACGTTCACGATTGCAGCTGCTTGTCTGCTTACGTTCTTTGTGGGAAGTTCAGTTTTTCGAAAGAGATAAGTGAAAAAAATTTGGATTAACTGAAAGAAAGTTTTATGTTGAACGAAAAGTTTTAAATGTACGCTGAATAATTAATTCATCTTTTTTCATTACATTATACCTAATTATAGTAGAAAATACGCAAAAATGTTACTTTACGTCTAAAGACCTACTTAACGTACTTAGTTAGGAATGATGGATAAATGGCTGAGCGATGTGGAAACAAAAAAAATATCAGTTTTTTTTTAATTTTTTATTTATAAAAACGGCATTCTCATATAAATGACACTGGGCACAACTGTTTCTTTTTAAATTGGTTAGAATGCGTGTGCTGATATGAGCTTCTAAAATGAGGTGATGCCGTCGAGAACAGTTCATCAAATCGATTCGTGCTTTGTCTCAAAAACAACTCAAATATCAGAGAGTAGGAGCAAGAGATTTCTCTTGATGTAAATAAAACATTACACCGAGCAAAGAGCGCCAAGGAATTTGTAGTCATAGTGAAAATAAATTAGAGAGTGTGGCGAGGATCAGACCGTTAAGTGGCTCTCAGTGAAATTGAGAGAATCAGCTGATTGGCTGACGTCCCAGCGCTCATGCTTGACTGGGTTTGTTTATGGAAAAACTGAGATTGTGTGGGGCATATACAAAAAAAGAAAAAACAAATTAACGCAATCTTCGCTCATGCGCTTCGTTGTCGCCTGAACAACTATTGATGGGATGAGTGTGTTATTACATGTGAAATGAGAGCGCATAATTCGACAGCCGAGTACACGGTGAGGTGGCAGCCGAAGTTGCTTGCGCTATTTTGTTTTTGCCCATAGCAGATTGGTTAACCCGGGTAGTCTATCATCCTTGTTTGTAGAGGGCACTTAAGCGGGAAACCTACGCTCAAGTGGCTTATTCAACATACTTAATTCAATTTTATAATCATTTGGTTTTCCCAATGGAGTGCGCACTTGTAGAGCATTGAAATTAAAGCAAAATTACGTGTTGCGAAATTTCAAAATACTGGTTTCATAAGTATACGCCTGGTATGTTAATCTGGTCTTCTGATATCGTAGTTTTCTATTTAAATATTTTTTTTTTATGAACTCGCAATTGTGAAACGTCATTTAACGTTTAAGTTTACGAGTAAAGTTTAAAAATTATCGGAAATTACTAACTGAGTTAGCGGCCTCAAATTTTTAGGGCGAATTCCATGGAAAAATCATTTTAAGCATAGCATCTCATTTTTGGCCTAACGACTTTGTGAATGAGCAAAATAAGCCAACATGAAATGGGCCAATAAGCCAAAAAAAACCCAGATGCGCTTCAATGGACTGTATTGAATTCACAAATCCGCTTGATGGCGTCATACTTTTTAATTCGAATTTTTAGAAAAATTTCGAAAATGCAGTTTCAAAGCTCATTGAATTTTAGTATAATAAGTTGCCAGTTTAAAGTGACTCAAAAATTGTGTTAATTTTTGAAAATTTTTTGTTTGCTGGCAGTTTTGTGTATATTTGCCATTTAGTGAATGCTCGAAATTTTTTATAGGGTAAAAGGCACTTAACACCGTAAAGAAAAAAAAATAAAAATAGAAATTGTCAAAAATCAACGCAAACCACTTAAAATTTGCTCGAAGTTAATCTTAATTAAACTGAGGGATATCATTTACATCTACGGGTTTTACTTTCTTGCTGATCCAAAAATATGCCTCCTTTAACGAATTTTATTTCACTTCATATTTTAATTCTATTCTACGAGTATTACCTCTGTACTATTTTTTTGGGCATTTCGTCATCGTTTGTGCCAAGAGACGATAAAATACTTTGTTGAACTAATGCCCGGAAAAGTGATATTGGCCGAACAGGAGGTTATTGAAGGTTTTACCATTTATTTATTTAAGTTTATTTATTTATTTACGTGACACTTGTTATTAATAAAAAAATTGAAAATTATTACTAAATTACTATCTTCTAAATAATTAATAACTATACTGCATAACTGAAGGCACGAGCTGCTAAAACTATCGGCATTTATTAAATCAAGACAGTCGCGAAGTATCGATTTATCGATTACTTATTAATTTGGTTTAATTACTAGAAAAAAAGAATTTGGTATGAAAAACTTCTATCAAATCACTTTGAAATTTAATTGCATCGGTTACTTAGGTTACGTCCTGAGTACTCAGCAAACCTAACCTTACAGTTTTATTCCATCTACCAACCGGAGCTGATTTTTATGGGAAACTTTTCATTACAGCAGGATCGACTATTGGGAAAAATGCTTTAATGCTTAATGTTCACAGTGGTCATTGAAATCAGGGCCTGCTTTTTTATGCATAATGCATTCTCAGAGTGGTTTTGTGGATACCATTTAAAGAAGAAATTGGGTGATCGTATTTATTGCAAATTTATGGGCCATGCATGGAAGATGACTCCAAATTTTATATTTTTAATTTTTTTTTAATTGTCGCTTTCCTATCAAAAGAGGAAATATTCGCCAAAGATTGGTAAACAACTTATTTGTTAAGCAGATTTTGTAATTTTCCGACTTAATGTGACGCCTAAAAAAGCTGCCGCAAAGGGCAGCCCGTTTTCGCTTTGGAAGTTGCGTTATTAAATATAAAATTTGCTCTAGTCGGCCAGTCACCAATCAATGAAATATTTAGTCAATGAAATCATGAAAATTTTTAGGAGAACTTACATATGAGTGCCCAAAAATCCACAAGCAAAGAGTTTTGAGCAACATGAAAAGAGCCGAATAGAAAAATCAGCTCGATTTGTGGATGCCACATGAATTGACAATGAAGTAATAGCGAATTAAAAATGAAATTTTAATGAACCAAATTTCCATTAACGAAACTCTGTTGAATGGCACAAAACCAAGCTATTTTGAAAGCGAATGATTGCTGATTATGAAAATGTATTAGTTTACTGCCAGTTGGCAACGAGTTGAGTTGAATACAAGGCAAATCTTATAAAGGTGGTAGCTGTAAATCAGCTGATTTGATTTTTTTCTCTCGCCGCGTCCATGTGGCTGTCAGCCCAGAATGAAACAAGGCCAATTCAGTCTTTGTTTTCTACTTTGCCAATACTTTGCTTTGACAAACAAAGGTACAAACCTTTATTCTTGATTTAGTGCTACCATCAACCAAGGGGTGAAAAATAATATTTAAAAATCTATGGCAAATTTTGACTTCTAGGGCTAGTAGGGTGCTTCGTATTTGACTTTAAATTTCTTTTTCAAATTTTGTTTCACATGCTATACTTTTATTCTACGACATAAAAAGAGGTGAACTCTCTTCTTCTAATTTTTAAAGAAATATTTAGGCGACGGTACGAGAAAATGGAATATTTAAAATGGGTATTATTTTTAAGGTTTTTATTAATTAAAAAAAACTAAAATTAAATTCTAGTATTTTATGCTAATAACGTAGATTTCTTTTCATTACCGTAAATTTCGCTCGCAAAACAAATGTCATGTGCACTCTTTACCACGGCGCCTAGGTTACTCTTTGTCAATGTAAGACAGAAAAAAGTGACGCATTGGTTATTTAGATGAAAAGGTGAGGTCATTTTTTTTCTTAAATTGATAAATGGGAAACACCCTAATGGCTGGCTATTTTATTGCTATTTTAGTATTTCAAAACTTTAATATTATATTTTTCGCATGCTTTTTCATTTTTTTATTTATTTTTTATTTGTACTAAATCATTTACTTGGTTTTAAGAAAAGTTTTTACTTTATTCCAAGAAACTATTATTTATTTATTCGTTTTTATTTGTACTGAAGTTTTTACTTTATTCTAAGAAAAATTTATTTATTTATTCGTTTTTATTTGTACTGAAGTTTTCACTTTTTTCTAAGAAACTTTTATCTCCTAAATTTCTAAGAAATATTTATGTATTCACTTATGTTTATTTGTATTAAATTTAATACTTATTTATTTATTTTTACTAAGCTTTATATTTATTTTTTATAGTTTTACAAAATTTTTTACTTTTTTTATTTTTTTAATTTTTTAATGTATTTAATTATTTTTTATTTTTATTTGTATGAAACTTTTTTATTTATTTATTTAGTTATTTTTATTTGTATTAAACTTCATATTTATTTTTTTATTTTTCCTTATATTTATTTATTTTAATTTTTATTGAACTTCATATTTCTTTATTTCATTTTATTTTTAGTTTTATTAAATTTTTTATTTATTTTTGTATGTATTTATTTACTTTTATTTGTATCAAACTTTTTACTTGTTTATTTAATTTTATTTTTATTAAAAATTTTATTTATTCATTTATTTTTTTTTTATTAAAATTGTTATTTATTTATTGTTATATATTTATATTAAACTTTTTACTTATTCATTTATTCTTATATAATATTTATTTTTATTGAAATTTTTATTTATTGATTTATTTTTTTATATTAAACTTTTTATTTATTCAGGATTTTTAAATTGTATTAAAATTTTTATTCATTCATTTATTTTTATTAATATTAACCTTTTTATTTATTTTTATTTTTATGTCCTTTTAGTTCGTTATTATATCTATTCAACTTTTTATATATTTATGTAAATATTTTTATTTGTATTAAAATTTGTATTCATTTATTTATTTTTATTTATTATTAACCTTTTTATATATTTATTTATTTTTATTTGAATTAAAATTTTTGTTTATTTACTTATTTTTATTTGCATTTCACCTTTTATTAATTATTTTGTTTTTTTTAATTGTGGACAACTTTTTATTTATTGTTATTTTTATGGACATTTTTATCTCGATTTGTATTCAACTTTTTAATTATTTATTTATTTTTATTTGCCTTAAATTTTTTACTTTATTCTAATAAATATTTATTTCCTCCAGTTCTAAGAATCATTTACTTCCTCCTCTTTTTTTATATTCATATATTATGAACTTATTTACTAACGATATACACCAAAAAAAATACATCTTTTCAGTTTTCTACTCTTTCCGCATCTTAAAAAAGTTCTATAGAAAATCTTAAAAAAAAATGTCATCTAGAAAACTTTTCCTCAAAAATTTCATTCGATAATCTCCAAAATCAAGCTCCTAGAAAAGCTTTTGGCTATTGGAAAAAGCTTTCGTCTATTTGAAATAGCTTTTCTTAAAAATTTCGCTCGCTAATCTCCAAAATTAAGCACCTAGAAAAGCTTTCGGCTATTGATAAAGCTTTCCTCCAAATTTTCATTCGATAATATCCTACAATCAAGCACCTAGAAAAGCTTTCACTCATACAGAAAAGCTTTACCGAAAGTTTCATAAAATCAAGATCGGATTTTGCCGTTGCCGAATGTCCGTAAATAAATATTTGTACTTAAAAATTATATTAAAATATTCAGTATTTATGACAGAAAAGTGGTACTGAAAACGTGGTAAAATGGATCGATTAGGTGGTAAAGTAGTGCAAAAAGCTAACTAGTAAGTGCAGATTGGTTAAACAAACAAAAACCCTTTTCGGTTCTCAATTGATACTAAAAATGTCTAATAAATATATTTTAAGAAAAAAAGAGAGTTTGTATTGGCGCAATGCAGTGCTCCAGCTACTAAGAATTTAGTAGTAAAATTCAAAGCAAAAGTTTTTGTTTTTTAATAAAATTCTCAGATTATACACTAAAATATCAAATCAGCTAACCACCACCTTTTCGATAAAATCATAAAAGAAAATGGACTAATATTCTATAGTAAAATTACTAAAAAAAATTTTTTTGAAATTTTCTTAATTATTCAGCGTACACCAAAACGAAAGTTGTTGTAAATTTTAATAAAACATTTTGCTTTACGCAAATAAATAACAAATTGCAAGTGAACAAGGAAAGTGAACAACCAACAACTACATACAGTACAGTAGGCTGTGGATATTAGGATTTGCTCTTATTCTTGCAAATTTTATAGGTTTTCGAACCAGCTGGGAATATCGAATTTTTTTCGCTACCAGTGGCCGTTGTGAGGTTTTTTATTTACGTTCTTTATACGTTTTCACGCTATAACTAAATATACATTTTTTTAGGAATTTTTGCACAGTTACGTATTTTCTTCTAACTAATTAAAGTGGGATAGTTGATAAGAGTGAGTTGATTTTTTCTTTATAAAATTGTAGTTGTTTTGGTTGTTTTTGTTGGCTAAGTACCTCGAGGGAATTTCGTTGCACTTGGCATTCGATGTAGTGTCGGAACACTTGACCGCTGCACCGGCATTCGTGACGTAAGCACTGGCCTTAAGACTGTTACCTCTGGCCGTCTTGGCGGAGCCCACAGCAGAAGACGCCTGAGAAGCAGAGTTCGTTGAGGCGGACACGGAGGTGGAAGCGGAGGGCGAAGAAGCGGAGTAAGCGGCAGCGGCAATCGACGACTTGATGGCATTATTGACTCTTGAAGCACGCATGGGCGTTAACAAGGACTTGGCAGTGCTCGCTGGTGTGCTGCTGGCAGATGAGTGGGAGGAGGGCGTGTTGGCAGGGAAGGAGGTGACATCGGCGGCGGAGGATCTTTGTGTAGGAGTTGGGAGTCTCGTTTGTGTGTGTGTGCTTTGTGTGGAGGAACGGTTTGTGGTGGTGGTGGTTGTGGCAGTGGCGGTGGTTGGTGTTGAATGTGTAGCGCCTGTTGTGCGGTAAACTGTAGTAGGCGGGCTGGCAGTGGTAGTCGGGCGCAGTGTAGTCGTTGTAGTTGTGGTCGGTGGTCTACGTGTCGTTGTCGTCGTTGTAGTCGTGCTCGTAGATGTTGTGGTCGTAGCTCTTGCTCGCGGCGTGGTGTACAGATTTTTGATCTCTTTCACTGCAGCATTGATCTCACGCTCTGAAAAATCATCCACGAATTGTTGAGCACTACTTTCGTCGCTATCGCCTGCGAGAAAGAGTTGCAGTTGTTCAAGTACCGCAGCCGACTCGAATTTCGTGCGACCAGTGCTAGATGTTATATAACCGGCATTCTGCAGACTCTCAGCCAAAGTGCGATCTTTTGTTTGTTGCCGATATTTGTTCGAGAACAAGTACTTCAGCGGACGATCAGTGTTCGCATCGCCTTGCTGTTGTTCGGTGGATGAAGATGAGCTAGCGCTGCCCGCTGACTCAATGCTATTATCCTGCTTTGTATCGATAGGCAGCCGCACCAAAGCTTCGGCGCGTGGACCATCATCCACAGCCGATTCGTTTTCAATCGGCTTGCGATTCACTGTTTTCTGCGGCGTTTGTCCATACGCGGACACCGAAGCCTGTTTTTGTTGCTTCTCCGCCTTGTAGTTCTCATATTTCTCACGAGATTTGATTGGCGTGGCGCCCAGTGTATTGCGTGGTCCCTGTATGGCTACGATGCGTGCGCGTTGAAGCTTTCTCCTTTTGGGCGTGGCTTCGTTTGGCGAAGACGTAACAGATTCATAACTGGCTGCGTTAGCACCAGGGTAACGCACTCTCGGTGCATATGTCGTTGGTTCGTCGGCCGAATTCACTGTTGCCGCTGAGTATCGCGAACGTCCGCGCGGACGTGGCGTTTCTGAGTTGTTTGGACCATAATCGCTTAAGGCTTGATTTCTCAATATGTTTTGGCTCGAAACTGCTTGAGACACACGTATGGGTGCAGTAACGATGACTGTGGATATCGTAGTCGGTGTTGTGCTCTCGGTTGTAGTCTCGGTCGTTGGCGCTTCGGTAGTAGTGGTGGTCGTCGTTGTTGTACTTGTCGTAGATTGCGCTGAGACTGCAGCTCTGAGTGGTACGTTCGAAAAGGTGTTGAGTATGGTATCGCTCACACTGAAATTGCGTGTGCCTGTCGACGCTGTAGCAAAAATAGCATCACTCAGGTTCCGCTGAGGCGTCGTGATGAGGAAGTAGCTACGCACAGGCTTACTCGTGCTATGTGTAACGGTGGAAGGAGTTGTTGGGTGCGTGTAACGCGGCTTAACAGTACTGCGTAGTGCATTGAAACCCACATAGCGATCATCTTTTTCTTGCAGTATAGTTTCTAGACTTTTGTAGGGCGAGACAAAGCGCTGCGCTGGAATGCCAGTAGTCTTAATGAGGTTGTCTTTGAAGTTGAGTGCGCGTGGTGTGTAACTCTGTGCCGTGCGTTCTGTGCTGGTGACAACAAACGCCGTTGTGGGTGCGGGAGTTGTAGTCGTAGTTGTGGTTGTAGTTGTAGTCGTAGTGGTAGTAGTAGTGGTCGTACGTGGCGTTGTAGTCGTTGAGGTAGTGGTGCTGCTCGTCGTTGGGCGCGCAGTGCTGGTTTCCTTTAATGTCGTCACTACGCTTTGCTCGCTGCCCGAACTCGAGACATGATCGTCCTCTACAACGGTTTCCAAAACAATATGTTGTAAAGGCCGAGCACTGGTACGACCCAAACGCCACGCGCTACGTAGTGGAGGCGCATATGTTGTTGGCACAATTTCATCCTCGTATGAAGCATCGGAAAACGGTACTTTCTGTACTGCCAGACTGACAGCAGCGGTGCTTGTAGATGGAGTCAAGACTGCACGGTTTGTTGTCGAAAGTGTCTGCACAGCCACATTTGGTTTGCGCTCATAAATCGGCTTTTCGGATTCATTGGCGCTTTGCGCGCGCAAGCTGAACCCATTTGCACCGGTTTGCAGATTATACTTGAACGGCTTCGGCTCGTAAACGATGTTGGTGGGATAACGTAGCGTTGTGCTGGATGCAGAATTATCGCCACTTAACAGCTCTAAAACAGGCTCGGGCTCAGCAGGTGGTGATACCACCAATTTAGCGGTCGGCACAGGTTTGAAACTCTGCGGTGCAACATCGGATACAACATAACTCTGGAATCGGCTCTTCTTATTATCTGCATCAAAACGCTGGTGCTGTCGTGGCTTGTCCTCCGATATTTTACCAAAATACTCTTCCACATGCTTACCGCTCCCATAAGAATTCTCATTAGCTGAATACTTTGCATGCGCGATGGCTTTTTCGGTGATCGCGCGCACCGAGTTGCTACGCGCACTCTCGTCGTAATCTTCCACTTTGTCAATTGCGGCCAGAAATTTCGCTCGACCATTAAGCGCCGAAGACGTTGTCGTGCTAGAGTCGAAGAGACGTCCAGCGCTCCTTAAGGGCGCCACCGTTTGCACTCGCACATTCTGGCTGGCGTCCGAGATGGTCTCAATGTCTGCTTCCGTTTGGAAATTAAACCGCGATGACTGAGTTTGTGGTGGATTCTGTGTATTTGAGGGATGTTTTGTTTGTTGTGTGTTCGAGCCGTGTAGGGAGTGACTATGTGGCTTGACGACAACCGCGACAAGTGTGTCTTGTGTATCAAGGTATTGTGGACTAGGAAACGATTGGGTTGAATGTGTAGTTGTTCGGGTTAAAGGTGGTGGTATTGTTGTTGTTCTTGGTATTGGCGGAGGAGGGGAAGATATATTTGGCAGGTTGATTGCGGAATTTTGTTGTGGATTTAATTGTGAACGTTGGTTCTTTTGGTATTTGTTTGCATGCGTTTTAGATCTGTAGGAGAAATCCACATTTGCGGTTAATGTTAGTGTTGTTGTTGCTTAAGATTTGGTAATTGGAATAGTGGTGCTTGTGGTGGAGGTAGTAGTAATAGTAGTAGTAGTAGTGGTGGCAGTTGTGATTGTTGGTACGTCAGTTGTTTGTTGTTGGTAGGCATTCAACGATTTTGAACCGAACATTTTTTTTTTTACTTTTTATTGATGTGTTATTGGTATACGATTTTGGGTTATTTCTGTTGCTTTTATTGTATGTACTCAATGCAGTGTCAATCACGACTTTGGGAAATGTTCTAAATTCCAATTGATCACCGTAAATGGGAGATAGTGGCGATGAATTTGTTACTGATGAGTTGCCTGGTGTGCTGTGAGTTGATTAAGAAAGTCGAATTGTGAGAACTAAAAGTTTGCTTTACTCGAGTCGACTATACGCGCCCATTTTTCGGAAATACTTCTTAGAAGAAGCAATAAAAACAAAGTTGATTTTATTTGGTAGAACTTTTTTTGTTGCTTCAAGAAAACAAAGCCTCTACTCCTGCGAATTGATGCCTTCACAAACTGATATGCCTTTCATGCACCTATGAAATTAATCTTGGATACCTCCTTGGATTAGCTATAAAGCACCGGTATTTATAAATATCCTCCCAATTCACATTCTCATGCAATTAGCGAAAGGCACTGAAAGCTCAAAAAATAAAAAGTTTAAATCATGCAAATTTTTATGCGCAAAAGTCTCCTTGTTTCATGCAAAAAAAAAAAAGAATTACCAACCGACTTTAATCATCGAAATAAATTCGTTGGTTGCAGCTGTAAGGGCCCTAAATTATACTTTACAAACTTTCGATCCCTTTGTGAGAAGTTTAGACCTCTTATATTTTTACTGCCTCGTAGATTTTTATTAAAAAATATATGCTAGCTATTGGGAGCCACGAAAAAATTACTCGAAAAGTAGACAGACTAAGCCACAAAAGGAGTTTTGCCAAAAGAGATCTTGGTGCTGAATTTTGTGACAAAAGTAGTTGGGGAAGCATACCTGAAACCAAGCAGATGGACTATGCTTTTGTGGCCTACAGATACCTCTCTAAGTGGCAAGTGTATCTGGAGTGAGAATTAGATATTCTGCGCCTATGGATAGTTTTCTTTCGAGCCTAACAATCAGGCTGACCAAAATCCCCTACTGAACCCTCTACCACGTGGCGGCTGGTAATAGGTACCACAGTTGTCCTGGATCGGGAGGTACTTAGCTAAGGTAAATATACTAGGATTGGTGTTTGATACTCCTCAGTAGTACATAATTTTTCAGCGTATTTTCAACCCGAGTCGGGGGGGAGAGCTGGTTCAAGGTGTGATGCGACACATCAGAGTTATGAACAGGTGGACATCCTTACTCCGATACTCGAGGATTAAAAAATGTGCACAAGCATACAAATAAACAAAACCAAGGGGTCCGGTCCGCTGTTAAGCAGACTGAGAGGGTCTACATTACCAATAATTGGAGCAGCGGTGCTTCCGATCTCGAATTCGGCCACTACAAAGTTAACGGCTGAGTTTCGCCGTGCTTCCATAGGCATAGGTGCGGACGAAAAGGCTTGCCTCCATTATGCACATTAGTGCCCTCTAAAGCCCCGGAACAAGCAAAAATGTCGTTAGCCAACTTTTGACCGCTTGCGACGGGGGTAGGGCAAAGAAAGCGCTGTAACCAGTAGTAGTGGCAGTAAATGGCCGAAAGTAAAGTTATCTGAAAGGCAACCAAGTTGTGAAGATATCGATGAGATTAAGATCATATCCAAATTAAAGCCTGTGGCGCGAAAACAAATCGGCGGAACTGTATAAAGCTGTCATCTTGGAAGTGGGTGAGGTATATCCTGACGTCAAACTGTGAGTCGTCGTTGATAGAGATGATATCTTTTCACGAGCGAAGGCGAGGGTTTGAATCCCGTCTACACCCAAAGACCCCGCTGAGATTATGATTATATTCTAGACAAGCAACCCTGAACTCACCATGAATGAATGGAAGCTTTTAAAATCGAAGGACCTGCTGCTAACGCGGAAATGAAACGTGCCACCATGCAAGTCCCTTTTCTTTTCACTAAGAAATGACTAAAGCCATTGGCGAAGGTAGATGGTCTCGTTTACTATATAGTAGCCTATCTCAATAGAAATAAAGAAAGAAATAGCAGAAAAATATCCGAAACAAACGGTTAGATGTTTGGCCAAGCTATTATTGCTCTTCCGTTTTTGCGCTTGCGTCTTGCTGTTGCTTCTCAAATGGACGGTCCTACAGTTTTTCGCCGCCACTGAATGAGATGTGGTTTTTATTAGAAGCTTTTTTTATGAAAGTAATACTCAGTGGTTTGCTATTGCCTGCCTAGGGTCGATCGAATTTGCTGATTCATGTCCATAGTGAGTTGTGAACCCGAGCTCTACCGAATGGGAGCCACAAGCTGCTCAGAATGCTTATAAAATTCCAACTTAGTTTTGGATGGATAAACAGTAATGGATTCTGTGGCAATTGGGACAGATATTTTCCAGAGCTTAAGAAGCGAAGCATCAGCTAATGATTCAAAGTGAATCTGAGTCATCCCGAGAATAATCCATCACTATTAACAAAAGTTAACTGAGTGACTATCAAGTCAATTTATAATAAAGAAAACACGGATTGGCGCGCTTCTAAAATACTGAAGCATAGTTAGGCCTGGCACCAGGTTCTCTGGACATGGGCTGATAGAAGCTCTTGCAAAATGGTCTAGAAATAAAAAGTCAGTAGGAGTTGGAGTAACAGGCTTACGTTTAACTAAATTTCAGGTCACTTTTTGATAGAAAAATATGCGACTAAAATTAAGAAGAACTCCAACAACTGGCCAACTGCGGATCAGCTTTTACCTCCCAAGGACCAGAGCCAATAATCGGATTCAGTTCTATAGGAATCATGAATTGGATCAGCGATTATGTTTGCAATTTTCACAAAGAACCATGGCTCAGTCGAGAGCGCTACAGAGCTGCAACGTGTCTTGTGACAAGCTCGAATAGAAAACTGTCGAAATTTGGTAGAAAAAACGTTCGATTGATGATCGGTACTATTACAGGATACAACTATAGAATTTGACCACCATTGGAGTCATTGAGGACCCGATTTGCCTGGCTTGCATAGAGGATGCGGATAGCACTGAGCATTTCCTTTGTGAGTGCCCTGTCTTTGCTAGAGGAAGGTGAATTTTGGGTTCCGATGTCATGAGAATGAGTTAAATTCGTTATCTCAAACTGGAGGAAATTTTCAGATTTGCCAAAGAATCTGGACAACTTTCACAGGACTAGCCATCATCCATGAGACAGCGGACCACTTTCTGTGCGTCTGCCCGGACTTCGCTCGAATCAGGCTTAAAGTTTTTGTTACTGATGTGTTAAGAAGCGACCACCTTGGCTCCTTGGCACCACAAGATCCACTCAGGAAGAAGATTAAAAAGAGAACCCGAGTGCAATACAATGGACTTAATGTTGTCTGAGTGCTGTACTGGCTAGTTTGTCCTAAAAAAAAAAACAAAAAAAGCTATCTCTGTCTCTATTCCATCCTATCTCTTTCTCTCTGTCACTTCTCTCCTTTCCTCCTTGACTATCAACCCTTTTACATTCCAGATAATCTGGAAAATTCTGACAGGACTAGCTATCTCTGTCTCTGACTCTACTCTATTCTATCTCTTTCTCTTTGTCATTTTTCTCCTTCCCTCCTTGACTATAACTCCTTTCACTTTTCAGAGCTTCGAATACATTTTAGTTTTTTAGTCTGAAACAATTATCATTCGCTTGGTGCTTCTTGGCACGTTTTTTTCAAATTTCAATCAGTACTTGCGAGTTACCTAACATAGAAGGTGGTGAGGTAGCATCTGAATTTCCACAAAAGAATTTTAGTTACTAGTCTAGCGAAAGCTTTTCTAAGGCATTTCTTATCCGTCAGATAATTCTTGAAGGAGCCTTCGAAGCACGGACTGCTTTTTTCATTTTTGGTCTCACATAATACTTGCTTTCCTGGCTACTCTCTAATGCAGCTGTAATTCTTAACATGTTCGTGATGTTTGAAAGTGAAATGTGTGTGTTTTAATTGTGTGCGTTTCAGATGAGCAGCTACAGTCCCACATGAAAAACTATGAATGTTCGTATGGAAATGATTTAAGAAATCATTTTTTATCACTAACGAGTAAAACCACAAATCAAATTAGATCTAAAAAAAAATCACAGAATACAAAAACTTCTGCTTGCTTGTATTGATGTGTGTATGTATGTATGCTTGCGTGTGTATGTATACTAAGTAGATATGCATTGGCGATAGCTGGGTGAATGGCTGCGCTGATGATTGTGGGTGATGTCAATAATTCAATTATCCAATCAATTAACTAAAACAAAAGCCAAAAACATCACGCAATGTCTAAACGCAGTTACTTAAAATGATTCAAAGAATCTAACGTTTTTTCGAATGAATGCATTTCAGCAGAAAGTTCGCTTAGCATGGATGATGTGCGTGCGAGTAGAGAATATTTACTGACGCGATTAGCGTGGCAAAGACTGACTATACCTTATCGATTTTGTTGCTGTAGCCGGCTGCGTGGTGCGCACTACTTGTGTGGTGCTTCTAGGTGGTGTCACCGTGGTACGCGCCACTGTCCTTGGCGCAGAAGTCGTCGTCGTCGTCGTTGTGGTCGTCGTTGTTGTGGGGTTTCGACGTTGTGCGATTGTAGTGGCTTTGGTGTTGCCACCACGTGCCGGTTTTGCGACTCCTCTACTCGTTGGTAGTTCAACAAAGTTTGTTGCAGTGGGATTGAATATTTTTTTAACATCCTGATCGTAAAGTGTCGAACCGACCACATTATATTCGTCAAAATCTTGTGTGGGTACCAGCTTGGGTGCGTAGGTCGTGTAACGTGCGGGCTGTTCGTATAGGGCACGATCGTTATTTAGACCATACGATGGCACATCATCATATAGTTCGGCGCTATTGTCGTAGGCGGACTCATATATGGGCGCGTCATCAATTGCTGGCTGTCGCAGTGGGCGGGGCGTTGTTGATGGTGGCAGTGTTTCAATGGTGACGCGCTCACTGTTTCATATTTTGTATGTGTGTGTGTATTGAATTTTTTCAAAGTTAAAGTAGAGTAGAGCAAAAATTTTGGAACGGTATTGTAATGCAGGTCAATGATCAATTTTGAGTTGAATAAAATAAAAAGTAGGAAACAAAAATTTTGATGTTCTCATAAATACTTGTATGTAGTTGTGCATGTGAATGAGAGGGTGCTTGTGCTTGTTGTTGTGGTTGCTGTTGTTGATGTTATTGTGTGATTTGTGAGACCTACATTGTTTAGCCCTCCAAAACATACCCCGGGGGTATACTTTTAGTATGGATGCGAGTATTACCTCTGCTTCAGGCTTTACCTGTGAGGTTCAACTTGTAATTTTTGGGATGGTTTATGAATTTAAATGCTTTGGTTTTACGTTGCAAAATGATTTTTCGCCGACCTAAATATTTTCGGGTGAAGAAAATTGTATGTATCTGCGCATATTTGTAAACCTGGGCATGTATATGGGCTTATGGGTACAAACTTGCAGTTATAAACTTGGAATAATTTATTATACTTATGCTTGTACGTATTTATGTATGTATATGACAGGCAGCTCTCGCTATGTAAGTCGGTTAAGTTGTTAATCATAAATTAAATGCTTTGGTTAAGAAACAAAAAACGTTTTTAATGCCTTTTAATGGTTATTTGTTGTTGTTTTTGTGAATGATTTGTGCAAGAAAGCAGTGGTGTACTTACCGCAATGGCGGACGTGTTGGCTGATCATACACATTATCTTGTTCGATCTGTCGGAAGAGGAATATTGAGGTTTGGAAAAGTTAATATGGAGTTTTGTAAATTCAAAAGTAGATTTATGTAAGAATATCAAAAATAAATATAATTTGCACACAAAAATATACAAGCTACGGGGCTGTCTCCTGATGGAAAAACGCGAAACCAGATCGATCATGCTGCGATAGATGGAAGACGCGCTTCTAGTGTTTTAGATGGACCCACGATCCGAGGACCCAACATCGACTCGGATCATTACCCTGTTGCAGCCAAACTGCGCACACGCCACTGTGCAGCAAAAAACGTACATCTACCTACGCAAAGAATGTTCAACATCGAAAAGCTGCAATCACAACAGACAACCAGAAGATTCACCACTCGACTCTCACTCCTGCTCTCAGAGAATACTGCCCAACAAACCGGCATGCACGAGTAATGGAACAACATTTCTCGCCGCCAAAGAAGAAATCGGATTACGGCGAGTCCGAAAAAACAGTTGATACGACGAGGAATGTCAAGCTGCCGCAGAAAGAAAAGATGCTGCCTATAGAGCCACGCTGCGAACGGGCGCAACTTTCTACCAGAAAATTCGGCGACTTACAGAAGTTTTCAAAACCGAGGCGTTTTCCTGTAAGACCAAAGACGGCGATCTGATGATTGGCATCCAGAGCGTGCTTGAATTATGGATGCAACACTTCTCAAACCTGTTAAATTGTGACAACTGCGCATGTCGCAGAGAATGTGAAGATCCCGATATCCCAATCGTTGACGACGGGGCTGTCATTCCCCTGCCCGACCATGACGAGGTGAGAATAGCGATAACGCGTCTAAAGAGCAACAAAGCCGCGTGCGCCGACGGACTGCCGGCTGAGCTATTCAAACACGGCAGCGAGGAGCTGGTAAGGTGCATGCATCAGCTCCTAAGCAAAATATGGTCGGATGCCTGACGATTGGAATTTAAGTGTGCTCTGCCCAGTCCACAAGAAGCATGATACTGCAATCTGTGCGAAATACCGCAGGATTAGTCTTCTAAATATCGCCTATATAAGGTTCTAGCGAGCGTATTGTGTGAAAGGCTGAAGCCCACCGTCAACCAACTGATTGGACTTTATCAGTGTGGCTTCAGACCTGGAAAGTCTACCATCGACCAAATATTCACAATACGCCAAATCTTGGAAAATACCCATGAAAGGAGAATCGACACACACCATCTTTTCGTCAATTTCAAAGCTGCATTCGACAGTACGAAAAGCAGTTATCCGTATGCCGCGATGACTGAATTTGGTATTCCCGCAAAACTAATACGGCTATGTAAGATGACGTTGCTCAATACTTGCAGCATCGTCAGAATTGGGAAGGATCTCTCCGAGCCGTTTGGTACCAAACAAGGTTTCAGACAGGGTGACTCGCTGTCGTGTGACTTCTTTAACCTGTTGTTGGAGAGGATCGTATGAGCCGCAGAACTTAATCGCTCAGACACATTGATATTGACATCATCGGCTTTAACAACCGCGCTGTCAGTTCTGCCTTCTTCACACTGGATAAAGAGGCAAAGCGAATGGGTCTGGTGGTAAACGAGTACAAAACGAAATACGTCCTGTCATCCTAGCGTCCTAGCGTATGGCGCAGAAGCTTGAACGGTGAAAATATCCGATGAGGCATCGCTTGGAGTGTTTGAGAGAAAGATTCAGCGGAAGATTTTTTGACCTTTGCACGTTGGTGCATCGCAGTCGATGGAACGATGAGCTGTATGAGCTTTTCGACAAAATAGACCTAGCGCAGTGAATAAAAATTCAGTGTCTACGTTGGCTGAGCCATGTCGTCCAAATGGATACAATGGCTACGCTTCGGCCTTGAAAGTATTCGAGGCAGTACCGCTGGTGGTCTCGTCAGCATTGGAAAGATTAGGTGGAGAAGGACTTGGCTTCACTTGGTGTCTTCAACTGGCGCCGGTTAGCACGAGAAAGAAATGAGTGGCGCGCTTTGTTAAACTCGGTCAAAATCGTGTAAGTGGTTTTCGCGCCAATCAAGAAGAGGAGAAAGATGGTTCCGTGTGTGGGGAGAATACCTGATTACCATTCACTTGGTAGTGGTCAGGTCGATTCTTCAGCATACAGTTCAAGCTGCTCCAACTGCCGCGCTTCGCCCAAGTATACTCTGTGCAGCTCCCAAACATCCGTTTGAGAGCGAGCCAAGGTGAGAAGGCGAATCAACTCACGACATCTGGTTGTACGCTGGGTTTGGGACATACCACGTCAAAATTCTTTCCCAATGAATAACAAAACGGAGCCTCGGATGAGAGGCTCTCTTTTTTATTCGATATAATCCGAACTATGAGCTACTACAACTCATATTGCAGGTCAAGTTTAAAGGAAGATAGTGAATCGGGTGCAAGCGGCTTTCTTGGAAGAGATAAATGAGGCAGTGGACCGGTATACAATGTGTGTGTCACCTCTAGACACATAGACATATAGCTTAAATTTTTATTTTCTTTTACTAATTTGATCGAAAAATATTACTATGTATATGCAGTAAATGTTTTTATTTCACTCACCTGTGCAATCAGATCCTCGTCGTAGTCTGTATTATAAATCAATGATTGTTGATCGTTGTACGCAGGCTTCTCTTGTTGCTTATAAGTCTCTCGTAAGGGTGCCTGAGGCGCTGGTGTTGTCAGAATCTCCAATGGCCGATAGGTCGATTGTTGGACGGGTTGTTGGCGCAAAGGCTGCTGTGGCTGATATTGTTGCTGTGGCTGCTGTTGTTGTTGCTGTTGCTGCTGCTGCTGTTGCTCCTGCTGTTGCTGATATTCTATATCCCTATACAAATCAAGATCATCATCATAAACTGAATAATATTGTTCATAGGAGCTTTGCTCCTGGTTGGATTGTTGCGGTGCTTGTTGCTGTTGCTGCTGTTGTTGTTGCTGCTGTTGCTGTTGATGTTGCAACGCAATTTGCTGTTGCTGTTCAGCCTGTTGCTGTTGATGCAATTGATGTTGGTGGTGTATGTTTGCTTGTGACTCATAGCCCGCATGATTTAATAATGCCGATGTGTTATAATAATTACGATTTTGCAAATTCTGATTCTGATTGTGATTGAGATTTTGATTTTGTATGGATGGTATCGCCTCCACAATCACGCCAGTCGGCTGACGTTGTTGCTGTACATAATGACTGGCCGGCGGTTGCGATTGTGGTGATGATGGCGATGATGATTCGGGTCTGCGATGAGTGTGATGCATATTTTTGTTTTTTTTTGTTGATTTTTTTTTTAGTTTGTTTTGTTTTGATTGATTGTTGATTGTACACCGTGAATTTGTGTTTGTTTTTGTTTTGTAGATTGATGAATTAGCGGTTTATTATTAATATATAAATATTTACAAATACAAAACGATGTTATGTAATAATTGAGTAGTTTTTGTTGTGTAAGTAGACCAATGAGGATGGCATAATATATAGTATAAGTAAGTATATATGTAAGTATATTTACAAAAGAGAATATGAGAACGAAAAGAAATCGATTATTTTCGGATTAGCTATAAAATAACGACTAAGAACAAGTGGAGAGCTGCACAGCTGGGTTAATCGATGAACGGAGTATGAGAGATGGTGTGAGTGTGTGTCGGTGCTTGTGAGAGAGAGAGAGGAGGCGGGCGCATATATTTATACCTATTTGTGGAGCATGCAAAGTGAGTATATACGAGTATAGGTAATAGAGAGATTTGAAAGATTTACAGCAAAGGGGAAAGGATGAGTGCAGGCACTGAGGTGAGAACAGAGTCGGTATGGAATTTTTACGTTTGGGTCCAAATTTAGTCAAGTTGAACGGTTTGGATTTTTCGAGACTCTTTTTCTTTTTACTCTTTTAAAAATTGTACTGTTACAAGAGCACCGTAAAACCGTTTGTATGTACATTTGGTAGGTATTAGTGACATTTAGTAGTAAAATGTAGTAAAGTATGTATGTAGGTAAAACGTTCATTGTTTGGGCGACACCGTACGTTGCACCGCAAGTAATTGAGTAAGTAAGTATGTAGGTACAAATATGTATAAACAGTTATTTACAGATTTACATTCGGTAGAGTGTTGGTTGAGTGTGCGCGTATGTCTTGCTTTGTCGCTGGGAGCGATACTGGGGAAAGTAGCAACAATTTATGAGCCTTGCAGTGCCAAACAGGCAGACTCCCCGCTGGAGTCTTAGTGTTTAGCTTGCCGGTTTGTCACATTCATACATATTTGTTGCACTCTTCGCCCTCAAATGCTCAAATGCGACCTTTGCCACTGTAGTGGCTATGAATTTGTTTGTCAACCTGTCTAGCGTTGCTGTGGCTTCAAGGACACAACAACATAATTGCGCACGCAACAAGCGCACATTTCTCAACCGCAGCAAAATTGTGTTTATATGTATACTCATACATTTTGTTGTTGATTCTCTTCAAGTATACCTTTGTCCATTGTCGGCGGCGTCCAAGTGCATGTTAACGTTCAATTGCAGCGAACCCAATGCTGAGGACGCCGGCGTGGCTGCGGGCCGCTTACGAAAACTTTGCGTACCAAAATCAGTTTTGTTGCTTTTGCTGCCGTTATTGTTGCTGTTGCTACCCTGCACAACGTTGTTCAGCTCTTTGTTGCTGCCGCCGCTGGTTTGCCACTTACTCTGACCGCGGTGGCGATTCGGACGCACCGTGTAGCGCATGCGCTGCGTTGTTGCTGTTGTTTCTGCCATTGTGCTGGTTGTCGCGGGAGTTGTTGTTGTTGTATGTGGTGTGTGCGTCGTTGTCGTCCTAACGGTCGTCATGCGTATATTGTTCAAATTGTTTGTCAAAGTCGGTGCAGTCGAACCCAATTGCGGTTTTGGTGGCAGACGTTGCTTGATCTCTTGGAATATGTCGCTGGGGAAGTTTATGAACGAGGGTATCTGATTATTTTGCTTCGTACCCTGATTGTTCGTTGGTGTTTGATAGAATTGTTGGAATTGCACGTTAGCAAACGGGCCACGTGTGGTGGTCGCCTCAAAGAAGCCCGTCTGGAAATTGGATTTCGCGGGCTGGTTGCTGACCACTGTCGTGGGTGTAGGTGGCATAAATTGTGACCGTGGTGGTGCCATGGTCTCCGACATAGGCATATAAGGTGGCATTTGCGAGGGTGGCATTATATCATCATCGGTGTCGGTACCTAGCGGCTCCTCTTCTTCTTCGTATTCATCATAGTAATCGGGTACCGCCGTGCTGGTGGTGCTTGTAAATGGTTTACCCTGTTGTATGCTGTGTGCATTGAATCTGTGCGCTTGATTCGGTATGCTCTTGAGAAAGTCTTCGTAACCCTTCACCGGACGCTTCGTTGGCGCCACCGTTGGTCGCTGCCGGTTCTGCTCGGTTGTAGCTTCGATTTGCTCTTCGTACTGTTCCACGGGATTAGTGCCCTGATTTGTTTTGACACTCGTGCCGACTGGCTTACGTCCTGCGTGTGGCGTATTTAGCTGCTTAAAATATTTGATCATATTCACCACTTGCGGATTCATATTAGTCAAATCGGACGATTGCAGACTTGCAACGAACTCGGGCATGTTGAATTGCAAAGTCAAAGCGGGCTTACGGGAGGACTGAGGTGTGTGCGTGCTGCTAAGTGTTGAGCTGTTGGGTCTGGAAGGCTTCAACTGCGGTGAGATAGTTGTGGTATGCACCTTGCTGAAAACCTGATAGGATTCCGGCATTTGTGCTGAATTGTTTGCGAAGGTAAGCATTTCGGGAGGATACCTCGAGAATGCATTGTATTTTGGCAGTTTAGTTGTCGTTGTGGGGTAGAAAGGTGTTAAGTTGGGTGCTGAGACTATGTCAATATTCGACGTGGGTGGTGGCGTTGTCGTGTATCTGGTTACGGTTGGACCCGATTGGAAAACGCTTTCGTGAATTGAGGGCTTACTTGTGCTGTAGTAGCTCTTATTTTTTTGGTTGGCCAAAACATTGTACTTGAAATAGTTTCCCTCAGTCGTAGTGGGTATATAATTGTCAACTATGCTATATTGCGAGACCAGTTTGGAGGGATACTTTGCGGTGGACTTGTAATCATTTAACTCCGCTTGCTGCTGACTACTGGGCTGGTTGTTGTAGAAGCCACCCATTGTGCTGAACTGAGCGAAATGGGAGTTGGATGTGCTCTTAAATGGCGTCTTGGTTGTCTGGTAGTATGACGTTTGTGGCACCGTGGTAGTTTGCAACGCTCCACCGTTACCATCTGCAACCGCTGTTGACTGATTCTCTAAGTGAAAGTATTGGTAGTTCTCTCGCTGCAACTTCTTGCGCTGCTCCTGGTACTCGCGCAGTGACTGCAAAATGTAAGGTATCAATTCGGGATTATTAAAGAGATTCGGACGCTTGGGTGAAGTTGAGGGTCGCAGCGTGGTGGTGGTGCGATAATAATTCGCCGCCATAGGGCGGAAGTCATCTTCAATCAATGCTTGTGGAGGCGGTGGCGGTGGCGGATTCAATGCTGCCATATAGTTGAATTTCTGCTTATGGCCACCAAATGACTGCAGACGCTGCTGCTGCTGCTGCTGGGGAAACACTTGATACCCCGGACTCAGTTGGTTGTAGTTGGCCGAGGTTGTTGGTGGCGATAAATATGGATTGTATTGGCCAAAGCTATAACTCGATTGTTGCTGTTGATAGGGCCCAGCATCAAGGGAGCGATAATGTGTGCCGGGCACATTTTGTATTTCATAGCGCGCACGTCCGTTGAAATATTGACGCAATTGGCGTGTGCCACGTTGGCGCGATTGCGCGGCTGTCGTGTCATTTGCATCGGTATCGTAGTCCATATCGAGTAGCGCAGCAATATTGTTAAGCGTCTCCAAAATAGGATCTGCAGCTGAGTCAGGTATTTGACCTACAGTGGTTGCATTGGTGTCGTCGTGAGTGTTGACCTCATTAATGAGTTTGCTGCTGGTGGCGGCCTCAGCGGACGTACCATTTGCTTGCATCAATTCCTGTTCGGCACCATTTTTCTCGATAGGCTCTGCGCTGCCTCTTAGTTCTTCCAAGATCTTCGTTACAATTTCCATCACAGAGTCTTGCATATTTTCTTCAGATTCCAAAACTGTTTGTGCCTGCTCGGCACTTGAGTTTTCGACAGCCGCGTCTTCGTTGTGCGGAAAGTCTTGTTCGGGTTTGTTGTCTACTTTGGATTGCGCGTATTTGACTTCGTCAAGATGCTCAAGTGGTCTCATACCCTTCAATGTTTCCAGTTGTTTTTCGTCAGCGTTTAGGTATGCAACGATCTTTGGTCTTTCTAGCGTCCTTTGGTGTGCCTCAGTCTTTAAAATTTCGCCAGTATTATACTCCAGTGCGCGTGGTTCGCCTAATGTCTTTGGGTTTTTATCAGTCTTTAAAATCTCACCGATGTTGTATACGATTTTGGTGTTGTCATTGTTTTGATAACTCAAGTCCCGTTTGACGCGTTTATGCGCCATCTGTTCGCTGCCCAAGTCTCTGTTCAACACTCCATACACTTCCCAGTCAATATTACTCAAATCGTTTGCTTCAACTAAATTATCGATATCAAGATCGTTGTTGCTTAAGTTGAGGTCTATGTGGTTTCGACTTCATTTGTCACAAGTTAGCGGTATTATTTTGCAGTCATTTTCCAATAATTTTTTAGGTCATAGGTGCGAAAGCGTTTAACGTTTATCATTTCGTCGAGTTCAGAGTCGTAGTGCAATAGTAAATGCAGTTATGAGTTGAGAAAATTTCATTTGCGATTATGTAAATTGATTTTTGAGTAGTTTCGAATGTTCGATTAATTTGAAAATAGCAATTGAAAGAAGATTGATTAAGCATTAAATTTGAATAAAAAAGCGCATTAAATTGAATGACAGATGAATTCAGTTCAGTACAGTTTAGTTCAGCTAAGAAGCAGAAGCGGCTGTTAAGGAGCCTACAACGACCACTTACCTAAATTGAGAGCCAAAGGTGTAGGAACCGATTTTACCATGATTCGGTATGGCATTGATGCTGGCCTGATGTATGATGCCGTCACGATCGCGCTGCACCTGGCTGACGGTGCTCGGTTGGCCACGATAGACGCGCTGCTGACGGTCGCTCTCCTCCTCTTCGACGGGAGGCAGTGAATCATGCGCGTCGGCGTAAAGCTGCATGAATAAAACAAAAAAAAAATACGTTAATTATAATTAAAAATAAGGCAAAATTCTACACATCGCTTATCTGCTGCAAGATAATCCGAAACAAATTCTTTTGATAAGCCTGCAGAAATAATAAGCAGATGTAAATGTATCGTTACTTTTATTAAGGGTGGTATAGCAAATTCAAAGTTTTGAAGCATTTATTTTGTCGAGATTTTGATTTTTTTATTTACGACGTTCTTCCAGCAGCGGCGCGATGTGTACTAAACATTTTTTGAAAAGCGCATGACTTCACAACTGATTTTAATATTTTTACTTTATTTGGAAGCCTGTTGGTATCAGGCAAACAACTTAAGCAAAAAATAATGTTTTTAGCAGAGCGTTGCCACCCCTTTTTAATTCAAAAATATTAATTTAATAAAAATATAAATAAATATGACAACAATTGATATCCACGCACTTAAGTCAACCTTATTCCAAAAAACATATTATTCATAGTGTTGCCACCTTGTTTTTATTACAATAATGGTACAATAAACGACTCAGTACTAAAATACTAAGATAGAGATATCAGACAGGAGTTTTTGAAAAAAAATGTTTAAAAAATATTTTCAGCTGACGTTGCCACGTCAAATGGGAGGCTAAGCTTCAATATATAATTTGGAAAAAACTTTAGTTTCACGAAATTCAAAAGCATTTTTTTAATTTTTATTGCAAAAATAGATTTTTAAACCAAGCCAAATTAAATGCTAATATAAAGGGTGCACACGAGAAGTGTTTAACAAAATGTTAAATTTAAAATATTTGATATATGAAAAATGGTGTTGCCACATAAAATGGAATTTAACATAACATAAAATTTAATATTAGAAAAAAAACGACCATAATCAAACGAAAAGTGTTCAAATGAAAGAGAAAAACTTAAATTTTAAAAATAGTTTTATTTGGTGTTGCCACCTTATGTTCAATTCGAAAATAAAGCTTAAAATCAATTTAAATTAACTAATGAGTTTTATAAATCAGACGAGTGGTGCTTTAACAAAAAGATTTTATCAAAAACTTTTTTCGAGTGGCGTTACCACATAAAATAGAATTTAATTACAAAATTTAACAAAAAATAAAATTAAGTATAAGAAAATGGTTATTAAACGAAAATTGTTCAAGCGAGGTGCTTAAAAGTATTTTAACAAAAATGTTAAAGTATAAAGATTTTAATTAGTAACATACGGTTTTAGTAAAAATGTCGTTGCCACCTAATTTTCAATTCGAAAATAAAGCTTAAAATAAATTTGAATTCATTACTAAGTTATATAAGTCAGACGAGAAGTGCTTTAAAAAAACAATTTATGAAAATTTTTTTTTCAAGTGGCGTTGCCATGTAAAATATAATTTAATTACAAAATTTAGCACAAAATAAAATGAATCATAAGGAAATGGTTATTAAACGAAAAGGTTTCAAAAGAAAATGGAAAATATTAGTTTGAAAATGATTTTGTATGGTGTTGCCACCTAATTTGCAATTCGAAAATAAATCTTAAAATCAATGGACATTAACTAAAGAGTTATATAAATCAGACTACAGGGGCTTAAAAAGATTTTAGCAACAATATATTTAATTATGAAATGTAACATAAAATAAAATTAAATATTAGAAAATGATTATCAAACTAAAAGTTTTCAAAAGAAAATGGAACATTTTAGTTTAAAGATGATTTTGTATGGCGTTGCCACCTAATTTTCAATTCGATACTTAAAATCAGTTCTAATTAATTCTGAGTCATTTAAATCCGATGAGAGGGGCTTAAAAAGATTTTATTAAAAATATTTTCGAGTGGCGTTGCCACGTAAATAGAATTTAATTACAAAATTTAACATAAAATAAAATTAAGTATTAGAAAATGATTTCCAAACAAAAAGTTTTCAAAAGAAAATGGAAAATTTTAGTTTAAAAATGATTTTGTATGGCATTGCCACCTAATTTTCAACTCGAAAATAAAGCTGTAAATAAATTTTAATATATTACTGAGTTATTTAAAATAGGTTATTAAAAAGATTTTATCAAAAATATTTTTGGAAGGCGATGCCACCTAATTTTAAATTTGAAAATAATAATAAATAAATTTGAATTCATTATAAATCAGATGAGAGGAGCTTAAAAAGATTTTTAGTAAAAATATAAAAGTATAAAGATTTTAGTAATATAAGATTTTAATAAAAAGTGGGGTTGCTACCTAATCTTAAATGCGGAACTTAAAATCACGTTGACACGTAAAATAGAATTCAATTACAAAATTTAACATAAAATAAAATTAAACATTACAAAATGGGTTTCAAACGAAAAGTTTTCAAAAGAAATAGGGGGGAAACAATTATTTTGTATAGCGTTGCCACCTAATTTTCAATTCGAAAATATAGTTTAAATCAATTTCAAATAACTACTAACTTATATAAGTCAATTGAGAGGTGCTTAAAAAGATTTTGTCAAAAAAATTTTCGAGTGACGTTGCCACGTAAAATAAAAATGTATTACAAAATTTAACATAAAATAAAATAAAATTAAACTTTCGAAAGAGGTGGTCAAACAAAAAGTTTTCAACAGAGTGAGAACAACTTTAAGTTAAAAAGGTTTTTATGTAGCGTTGCCCCCTAATTTTCAATTCGAAAATTATTAATAATTACTGATTTCAATTAACCATGAGAATATGAGCGTTGTCACCCAATTTTTAATTCAGAAAGTAGTAGACCTGCTTTCTAATCTACCATTCAGCTACAACATATGAACCTTTATAAAGGCTAAAATTTTAGAAAAATGCAAATTTTTGAAAATGTTCTATGTATATATGCATGTTTTTGTTATTAAATTTTTGAAATAATATGATGTTTAATAACATAACAGTCAACGAGTTTTGAAATACTATGAAATGTACTCTCCAAGAAGACACTAAACCGATCGCTATGTTCTTTAACTACCGAAAATTTTGGGGTTTGTGGATTTTTAAAAGTAGTATCACAGATAATGATGCTGCGAAGTTTAGGATCAACGAAATTGTGCAATGGAATTTGGCTGCTAGTACAAATGTCCAGCAAAATATCGTTACTTACATAATTTCTAATTTCTAATGATCAACTTCTACGAAAATTTTGTTACTTAAAAATTTTTTTATATTTTTTTTTACTGCAGCTAATGATATAAAATTTAGAGCAAAATATGATTACTTTCACTTATATAAGTAATTTTTTTAAGTTTATTACTGGGGCTATTGGATTATATGGAGTACCATCAGCCAGGTTTTAGGCTACTAAGTTAAAAACAAATTTATTAACAGACCCTTGCAGCTGATATTCGTAACGTTTCCACTTAATTTTAGTATTGCATATAAAAGTTAATAAATAATAACAATAAATTTGTTAATTTGTCAAAATTAAACTTAATTACTTTACCCACGAAATTACTCTAAGCCACTCACCTTAGCAATATCCTCCTGTGTATCGAATGGCTTAGGCTGTCCACGCGTTCCAATCACCGTACCCGCATGCTGTGGCAACGACTGCACCTGCGCCTGTATGACCTGCGGCGGCTGACGATGATACTGTGGTGGCACTGTCGCCTTGGGTGCCGGTGTAGTCCCCGCCGCACTGCTGAAGGCCGAACCGAACCGTATGCGACTTGGCACATGCTGACTGTTAATTGACTGCTGCTGCTGCTGTTGTTGCTGCTGTGAGTGTTGCTTACCCGAGCGTGTGCTACCGCTGCCAGTGCTGCCTATGGCTGCTGCGCTGCTGTCCACAACTTCGCAACCCACATTTCGTGGCCAATCACAGGTTTGTAGCTCATGCGAGTACATCAAACCGCCGGTGCAGCTCTCGAGCAATGCGCCACCAAACACACACACATAGTACTGTGTGCAATCGGTTGGATGTGGATAGTAGCCAAACTCTTCGGGGCAATCGAAATTAACACCATTCGAGGCGGACGCTTTGACATTGGTGCCGAAGCTGCGCGAGCTGGTGATGCGCGATGAACGTTTCTGCTGCGACTGCGCCAGCACACTGGTAGCTGAAATGGAAGAGAGTGGGCGCAAATTGTTAGCACAATGATTGTTGTAAGTTTTCGATAAACAAAAGCAATAAAACGACACATGAAAATATGTACATATGTTTAAGAATATAAATACTTTTTATGAGTGCAGTACGTCTTTAATTGATTTAATGCTAATTGTAATTCATTTTCTGAAATGGAGTAGCAGAGTAGCGTAGTGGCAGTTTACAGTTTGTCGCCAACAAATCAAAAGCTTAAGCCGTTAATGCGCAGCTTGACCTTCATACAAAGTGCAGCGAACAACAATCCATTTATGGTAGACGCAGTAATAAATTAATTTTTTGTTGTGTTTTTATGCTTATTTGTCGTGCATCTTGATGGAAGATGCGAGCTCCATATTAGTATTTAAATACAAAATTCCATGCCCAGTGTGTGTGTGTGTGTGTGAAAATATGTTAAAGAGGTTAGTGTATGTTCACATGTCATTGTCTATTTCATCGGTGCACTCCAGTTGTTGAAAAGGTCAACATTAACTATTGGCGTTCGCCGTTCAAACATAGTTAACTTTTTTCAATTGGCTGGCAACGTTGGCGTTGACATGCGAGGCAACCATGACTGCAATGCTACGGCCACGAATATAAAACAGCGATAGTTGAATTCGCTGTAAGCTTTTGCTCTTGCTCGAGTTTTAACAAACTAATTAAGCAGCAGAGCAACCGAAAACAAAAAAATAAAAAGATGCTTCGGAGTTGATTGCAGTTCCTCTATAAGTTTTCAGCAAAGAATCTTTCACTTACGATTTAGGCAGCTCATAACCTTTGACTTCGCGCAAATATTCTGTGCGTAATACTCAAATATCACTTTGGGAGTGAGCTGAGTGAGAAGTCAAACATTGTTGGAGCCGCTCCGACGTATTTCCGTTAAGCGCTCACCAGTGTCCGCAGGGTACTTCCACCATTTATTTTTGTCTTGGGAAAGGGGGCATGAGCACACTAAAACAAACCTTCTCTCTTTGGCTGACCTCCACCCCAGCACCGCATTTGCACTACACCGAGGGGGGAGCCGTGGTTGTGTCCATCAACCACCTGCGTCCAGCCTCTCTACCTATGACGCGTGGGGGTATACGTCGCTGATAGTCTACATTACTTTCGTTATGAAGCAGAGAGAGCTTCGAAAGGGTGCGACACTGTCATGTGCGATACCATCTTGTTTGCGTATGAGTCGTTAACTCAAGCGTCTGTAATTGTCGTCGGCACATCTGAATCAATCTCCTTTGGTACACTATCTCTTGTTTAATTCAGCAGTTGTTTTCAAGCTCGGTTGTGATCAGACATGGCCCAGGGCGTTGATATTATCTGGCTCTAGCTGCCGCTGCTGAAACCGCCCTCTTGTTCGCCTTTCTTCACCCTGCATGCGTAGCGTACACAACACTTGCTTGACAAACTAGCATTTAGCATTCCAGCAATGTTTTGAGTTGGACATATTGCCACTTAAATTTGTGTCACTTGGCTGTCTTCCAAAGATCGTGGCTAACTCTTCACGTTCTCTTGCGAACCTGGGACAGTAGAAAAGTAAGTGTTGAGCGTTTTTAAACTCTTCTGGGTAGGCTGAACAGTTTGGTGCAGCAGGGAGACTAAACCTATGCAGATAACACTGGAAACAGTCGTGTCCGCTTAGCATGAGAGAGAGGAAGTAATCCACTAATCCTCCCTGTCTTCGTCGTAACCACGTAGCAAGGTTAGGGATGTGTTCGTGTGTCCAGCGGTCAATAGGAGCAAGATCCCATCCCAAGTGACGCAACTAACAGTCATGCGGTTAACAGAGGCGATATGTCTCAGGGAAAGAAGCTCCCGTCTTTAAATGAAACATTTCAAAGCGCTGGATGCATGTTTGGCTTGGAAGACCAACTTCTAATGAAAAACTAAACAAAGCTCCGGTACGGGTCTTTCATTGACGACCCCACGCAACGTTTTGCATACTATGATTAGAGAAAACCTTCTTACATGCGTGGTTGGTTTCCTCGCAAAGAGGACGTGGAGAATGAGAAATGGTAAGTAGACTATAGGGCTTACGACGACTACTCAACTCGCGTGTAGAAGTGAAGAAATTCAATAATATCATATATTTGTGGTGGGAGGGAGACTTCAACAGCATGTATCTTCGTTTACTCCGACGAACGTGGGCCTCGCTACAATCCGTATCAACATCACCACCAACATTTATGCCCACGTCCAAGGGAAGAGAAGCACGGCGCCACCAAAGATCGCTCCTATAAGCGCTTAAAGCGCACTAAATAATGGGTGAAGCACTTAGAGCACACTTAGGGAAGGTTCATAAAAATCATGCTTGAGGATTTCATCGCCAGGCTGGACGAGAATAGGATCTTTGCTATCAGGACTAAACGTTCAATGAGGGAAAAGATTGAATTACTTCTTTGGTTGCCCGAAACATGATAGCCTATGGCACTAGGTTCTAACACAAAAATTGTCAGTCGTTATCATCCATGTCATCTAACATTAGGCCCAGCAAACGTGCTGTTTCGACGGGGTTGGCCCAAAGTGAAAGGGATGCTAGGTGAGTCGGCTTAAGAGGACCCGTACGTGGTGCCTTCATATACACATACATAATTGGCGCGTACACCCTTTTTGGGTGTTTGGCCGAGCTCCTCCTCCTATTTGTGGTGTGCGTCTTGATGTTGTTCCACATATGAAGAGACCTACAGTTTCAAGCCGACTCCGAACGGTCGACTCTGGAGGAGTTTAACCTGCTACAGTATCCGACACGTAATTGGGCTAAAGTAACGAGGGTCTGACGGTGCAGCTGAGGATCTTCGTTTGCAATAAATGGCGGTAAGACGCTGACGACGGCATTCCGGGAGCGAGAGTTCATAAAAGTAGTGAGGGGCTTTCGACGAATGTTATTTATGGTCTGCCGGTGTATTGAGAGACTCAGTGATTGTCAAGTATGGTGAGGGTTCTCGTCAGTCGAGTAATGGAGATGTCTCCTCATGTGCCTTTAAGATGCTTCAATCTCCAACAAGTGTTGGTAAGGGTGGTTCCTAAGGTTGCATCCCAACAGGAACTGCTTGCTGAGCATAGTATTTCGCTTTTTCACTGAGAGCATACATGCACATTCCCGAGATAGTCAATTCTAGATACCCGAATGAGGCAGGGGTACTCCCCGAATAGGCCGCTTCAGTGCACTAAAGTATTAGATATATTCATCAAACTACAAGGCTATCTATGGTTCGGAAAACTCGAGAACGAATAAAGGATGTCGCGATAGACGGAAGTTAAGATGTATGACAAAAAGTATGATCTTAGAATTTTATGTCGCCTCCGAAGCACAGATGGTTTTTCAGAGAAGTATGTCACCCGTGAGTAAGTTGCGGCTGCCAAAGCCGAATGGATTGGCGCGTGACTACCATTCGGAATTCGGAGAACGTCGGTTCGAATCTCCGTGAAACACCAAAATTAAGAAAAATATTTTTCTAATAGCGGTCGCCCCTCGGCAGGCAATGGCAAACCTCCAAATGTATTTCTGCCATGAAAAAGGTCCTCATAAAAAATCATTTGAGGAACCACATCAGACGTACACTATAAATAAGAGCAGGACCTGCATAGGAGGAGATATTCCTGTCATCCGCCTCTTGGTACCGTAAACTCGCTGAACGTTAGAATAGAATATTTGCTTATTTACGAAGCAACAGGGAAGTTATTGCAGGTGCATTTTTTAACCCAATTTTTTTCTGCAGCTATTGAGGTATTCTGTTATGGGTTATAGTGTGTGATTTTTTCTTTCGATTGAACTTAGCGCATCTTCGAATGCTAAATTTGTATGCCTCTACTTAAACTTCCTTCAGTATATTTTCATTTCTTGTGCTTTTTCAGTAGTTTAATAGAAGCAAATCCAATTTTTGAGGTGCATCAAATCGTAAAAAATTCTTTGTCTGACATTTTCGCTAAGGTCAATTCGGCAAATACCGATGCCGCAACCAAAACAACAATCACACACACAGCAAGCAACCTTTTGTGTCAACATAGAGCAACTATAAAAAAGCAGCAGAATAAAAATATACAAGCGCATACAAACAAAAACAACGCTAAAAACAAATACAACGTTTAACTTCGAAAAAAGTTAGACAAATGAGCGCAACTGACTTGGCAAACTGGCTCGCAATAAAAATATCCGAACAAAGTTCACACCGAAACATGTAAAGCTGTTACAAAGTAATCCAAACATAAACGAAAAAATGTTGTTCGAAGCAACAAAAGCAACAACAAACCGACACATCCACAAAAGCGAAGAAGACACCAGCAATCACTTCAATCACCAAGAAGCGAGGCAAACACTTAAGCAGGAGATGCAAAAAACCAGCTGAGGCTGCTGTTGCAGCTATGGGGCACGGACGAGCTGCCGAAACCGTCAACAAACATTTAATGCTTCACCCGTTGCCATTGGCGCGATCGATGGTGGCATCGAGCAAATACAAGAAACAAAAAAACGAAAGAAAAAAAAAACACTGAAGATGCCTGCCACTTAGTGCTGCTGATGGCTTTGCAATGAATGAATGTTTCACGGTTATGCAGTGTTATTGCCGCATGTGGCATCCACTGACCCGTGGTTGTAGCTACTTGTACAACTGCAGACGTAGGCACAGTAGAAGCAGCGGCAGCGGCTGATGACGTCGGCAAATTCAATTTTCCACTTTTGAACTCTCGACTGTGTGTGTGTGTGCACTATTACCTGCTCATATGTGCGTATATGTGCGATATATATTTATGTGTTTGCAATGCCGCTTTAAATTAATTTTCATTAGTATTTTTTACGTATCTGTATATAATTTCATATGTGTCTGCATGTGTGTGCTGCTTTGAAATCCCAACATTGGTTTGCTGCCAGCAGATGCAAAACCATGCAACGAATTACGATTTTTATTTCTATTTTTTGCTCAACCTCTTTGCTCTAATGGATGGATCTCTTTGCCTGCCTGCTATTGCCATTGCAGTTGTTGTGGTTGCCGCTTCCCATTTTCCCTGTGGCAAGCGTCTCGCATTCACCGCTTTACGCGCACCAAGTCGAGTTAATGACCGAAAAAGTGCTGCTTTATTTTTATTTTTATTAACACTGTTATTGTTGTTGTTGTTGTTGTTGTGATATAAAAAAGTTGCTACTGGCTTCAGCTGTACAAGTTCAGCGACGTATATGCAGCTTGGCGTCGATGAAGATCCAATGTTGTTGAGCCACCTCAAAATACTTAGGCAATTTTGTGGCATCATCGTTAAAGTAGAGTCTGGTGGTCATGGTTGTCTTATTTGCTAAACTTGTTATTGTATTTGCTATACGATTTATTTTTGTTGGCGCACATTTTTGGGCATTTCAACTATTCGGGCAGCACTTGTTGCTGCCGCTTACTACGCTGCTGGCGCTTGACCTTTTTCAATCGGAGTGACTTGATTTTTACCAAATATTCAGGTCAGTTATGTGTGTTGTAGTTGTACAGGTAGTTGGTGTAAAAATTAAAAAAAAAACATTCTGGTGAATTTTCTTTATTTTATTATTTATTTTTATATTTTATTCTTTCAAAAAACGTGATCTGCCGCTAGGTGAGGCATTGCGCTGCGCAGAAATATTGGAATGAAAAAGAGTAAAGAAATGTCTAAGCGCTAACGAGAATTTTATGGAGGACACAGGTGAATTTAGAAGACGATCGTAGTTGTAGTTGTGTGAACGAGTATAGGGATAATACTTTTATTTCACTTTATTTCATTTGCATTACTTAAGGCTTTGGTTAGGAACCCATACAGGGTAGAGTTAAAAAATGGCTTGAAGATAAAACCTAAAAGTTATGAGATTCCAGCTTAGATAAAAATAAGAGCTCTGAGAAGAACGAAATCAAAGTCCGGACTATTAAAAAGTACATTAATTTCATAAAGGGGTCTGGTGAAAAGTTTTAGTAGTTTGAGTTAAAAATTTCAACATGCAATGTAAAGGGAAAACGTTAAACCCTCTAAAGAATATTCAAGCTTATCTGCTCCAGTAAATTTGTTTTTGTTTTTTGTGTGTTTAGTTCTGTAGATCAGTAGATCTAAACAATCAATGATACCACAGAAAATATCTTAGATTCACTCTTTTCACCTCTGCTCTGTTCTTCTCCCTTTATTTTTTGCTCTGCGTGGTATCACATTGGCCAGATTTGATTCTATGTCCAAGTGGGCTCTTACATGAGTAATCATTTGAGCTAGCCTGCATTCTAATGGAGCACTAACTCATTTCCATGCTAGCCCGTTCTACGTACCGGAATGTTTCGGGTTTATCAGACTATGGGCTGTTTCCTGTGCCTCCGTCAATATTGACAAATATGAAACGAGGGGATGCCTTCAGACTCATGACAATAATAGCTAGCTTATGGCCAACCGGGGAACAAGCAGCCAAAATGGGCACAACACAGTGGTAAACAACCAGAGAAAAAGGAAACGATTTACCATTTCCTCTGTGAATGCCCTGCCTTTTGGAAGGAGAGAATGTTAACCTTTGCAAACCTCTGTTCGAGAGTCTCGAGCAACTGTCAGGTTTAGAAGTCAACAACCTAATGTGGGCCTTAAACCGCATAGACTGGATATGGTCATGCTGGAAACAATCATTAAACAAGTTTGTAGCAAAGATGTGGCAAGAAAATAGTGCGGAGGCACCAAGATGGATTCCCACTTGAACCAACCAACCAACCAACCAACCAACCAGTTTAGTTTAGTTCAGTGACCCCCTTGTCGAAGTCATTTATTACTAGAGGAGCTTTGTGCGGCAAGGCAGCCCATAGTACTTCTTATGGTTGACATTAAGCCTATCACGCGATCCAAAGTTCATTTCTGCTGCGCTTGCCAAACACGGTTGCTCCTGAGTGTATTTATACTATGAAGAAGCTTCTCATAAAAAAATCCATCTCCCGTTTCTCCGAAGAAATCTGAGTAGAACTTGTGATGCCAAAGAGCCAACGTGGTCGCTTCTTAATCATCAGTGTCAAAGATCTCAAACCTGATTCGAGCGAAGGCTGGGCAGACGCACAGAAAGTGGTCCGCCATCTCATCCTCCTCTTCACATGCTGGGCAGAGGCCACTGCCTGAGATGCCCACCTTTTCCATGTGCTTTGCCCATAGAAAGTGGTCCGGCATCAGTCCAACCAACTGCCTACAGTCCCCTCTGCTTAGTGACAGGAGGAACTGCGACAGTCGATCGGACATGACAGGTAACACCAGCTTTGTTCATCTGCAGCCTCTCTTGGTCTGCCAAGTTCGCGTGTAGGTTGAAGTAACCTATTTGCTAACCGCGGGTTTGATGGCTGCCGAAGGGAGTGGTAGGACCGGCGCCGGGTCAAAGAAGTTGGCCTCAGAGCCCATTTTGGCAAAGAGTCGGAGATCTCGTTACCTGCGATACTCACGTGCCCTATGTTAGCATCAGGATATTATGTCTACCGACATAGTTCAGCCTGGATTTATAGAACTCAATTACCCTGAGTGCAGCTTTACTGTAGCTGCAGATACACACAGATCTACCTCTCCATCTGTTTTCCTTAACAAAGTTCTTTGCTTTTTGAACAGCAACAGCTCCACTTGCAGCACAGATGCGTACATTCCAAGAGCAACGTGTAGTTTTATCTCGCTGCATTCCACGTAGACACCAGAGCCAGAATCGTGATCGGTTCTAGAGCCATCAGTGAAAATGCGAAAGCAGTGTTTGCCGGGCTCATTATCAGAGTTTGACCGCAATTGAGCCTCTGGAAGCAGGGCAGTCGTAGCAATTCCTCTTGTGTTTAAGCCTGCAGATGGCCTTCAAGGCCTCTCCTTGGATGAAATTATGAGGTGGCATTAGACTAACCAGAGCATTTAATTCCGGATCTGAAGAAGTCGGAAAAGCTCCGATGCAACAGATGGCCGCAGTGCTTTGTAGTCTCGATTAGGTCTTCTTGACTTCCACGAGAGAGAGTTTTCTCATCCAGACCACTGATGACCAGGTCTTATCACAACTGTGTGCATTCATAAGATCTTAGTTGCAGAAAGACCCCAAGATTTCCCAAAGACATCTTTCCGCTGCCAAAAGGCTGTCCGTGCTTTGGATATACTTGGTTCAACGTGTGACTTCCAAAGGAGTTTGCTATCGAGGATTAATCCAAGATATTTCATCTCATTGGATAGCTGGATTGTGACCCTTTTTAGCTTAGGCAGAACGAAATAACAGGAGGAGTTGAATCAAATTCCCAAAAAGAGTGTATGCGCCAGGTATATACAATATATATATATATTTATATATATAGTGCAGAATCATATCTGTGTTGTAAAATATGAGAAGCACAAAATTTTAATTTTTCACACAACTAATAAAAAAGTAAAAAAACACTTCTTTAATTATCTTTTGAAAAGGAATTTTGAAAGAAACTTTACACGCCAGCTAAATTTCAATTTCTATTCAAAAAATTTCATTTTAATTTTCCCTTTTTGTATGTTGGATCTGTAAATTTTCATTATATGCAAATAATACATTTTGTAAGATTATGCAAATCCAGTATTTTAGGTGAATTGCATTTATTTCTTTTATATTTTTTGTTGAGTTGCATCATTCGAATGTTGCAAGTAGCTGCTGCGAGCTCATGTAATTTGAACGTACATGAATGTAGGTGCACTTAGTTACATTTGATATTTCCCAACTGGCGCGATTAGTTTACCCATCGGACAAAAGACTCAAGCGACGAACCTGCGTGCAGCGGTGACATAAACCAAATGCAATGGATACTTGCGCGCTTGTGGAAATACTTCAAGTGAATTCTTATGCATTTGCATGCAGTGGCTGGCAAAATAACGGTTTCACACGTTTACATACTTAATCAATGTAGCAACACAACGAGAAAAAAATAACAAAAAACAAACACCTTGAAACAACCTTTCGTTGCATTCTTGCGAATGTTGCTGAGTGAGTCTGCAAGAAACCACCAAAATAAAATGTAAAAAATATGTAAATAAAAGTGTAGGCTTAAGAATGGGTACTAACAACTGCCACAAGCAGCAACACTAATTGCAACAACAATAGCAACAAAAAGAATAACCGCTTAAGTCGTTAACAAAATTTATTTGCAGTGCTTGAAATTCTTGAACTACGAGAGATAACATTTGTAGGTCTTCTGGGCGGACGGACAGACAAATTACTTCCCTTTGTTGGTGATTGTGCGCGATGTGATTTTCGTCGTTTTCGCAGACACTTTATTTGTTGTTGCTTGTGCATTTATGTGATTATTTGCCTTGCGTGTGTGTGTATTTATGTGATTGTTGGTTTGTGTCTGTGTGTGTGCGGCGCACTTGTCACGCTCTAATTTCCATTCCCATGACATGACGAGTGCCCGAGTGCCACCAACAACTGACACAAAAAGATATTGAAAATAACAAAAAACAAAAAAAAATTTATGAAAATTACTAGAAAAATAGCAACAAAAAATTACACAAACATACATATAAGTTCTAACCAAGCAAATCAAGTTCTTCGAGTGCTCACAACAAAAATGCCGACTGACAAGTGAGGGAGTGTTGAAGTAGCAGCATCAACAACAGTTGGCAACCTGGTTGCGGGTAGGTTCATTAGCAGTTGCAAGCCGACAAGAAGCCACAAGAAAACGACAGAAAAGTTAATATTGATTCTAAATTCGCGCAAATACAATCACAATTGCGGCTGATGCGGTTGCTGCTATAATAAAAAAGCACAACCAAAAAAAATCTTCAAGTAGCTGGTGATGCTGCAGCAATCACAAAGTCATGTCGCCTCAATGAGATGCCATCAAGTGCAGCGCCCCAACGTTTAATCCGCCAGTGATGGCAGGTGCAGAAAAAAGAAGTTTGCATGAAACTTCTACACCTGAAAGTGTGGTAAAGGAAGCCCCAAAAGCAGTCTCAGTTCAGGTGGTACTAAAATATTCCAATCTAACGCTTGCATAAGTATTTACTAGCCAAGAGTTAAGCTTTTTAGTAAAGAATATCAATTTGGATAACCGTTATAGCAGTATAGTGAGCAGTTATGTATTCAGAATGATGATCTTGGAAACTTCAGGGTTTCTGCGGTACAATCTCATAACTAGAACAACTTGTTTCAGCAAGAGTTCGTATAAAACGTAACATAAATATCATCCGATGTTCCAGTAGTAAGTAAATCTACATCTCAGGTCGTTACAGTAGCTGCCTCTCAAAGCATAAAGCAAAAATTACATAAGGCAATTTGTGTGTTGCTAAAAAATTTGACCATGCGCTTTATATGAAAAAACAAAAAAAAAAAAATTATAAAAATTAACCGTATTTTGTGATCCGCTGAAACTTTATTATATTAAAATTTAGTGACTAATAAAACTGCATACTCCGAAAAATTCTGGTTAAAAAGTTGAATGTTTTAATGAGAAATCTAAAAATGAAGCTTTGAGTTTGTTATAGTATAAACTATATTGTATAAAAAATAGTGGTGGGTTAACGACTCTGCAACAGGGTATATATGAGCACAAATCGCAGTGGTACTTATTATTATTAGGGCAAGTAACAGGAAAGTAAAGAAAAGCAGAGATTGAGGCTTCCATAAACTTGTGGACCTTTGAGGTTATTTTCTTGTATCTGTATTAAAGTGGAATAACTTAAATTTTGCAGCTGACAGCATGCAGAATAGATAAATCAAAAATTATTATGAAAAATTTATACAATTTTGAATTAGACGTTTTTAGTTCATTAAGTTTTTCTTATTTAAGCTCAAGCTTTTTTACACTTTTTTTCCATACGAAATTTCTCTCCCGTAATTCGAAATTATAAAGTAATTAAAGATTATAAATATACGTTTTGCTATACAGGCCTGTGTTTTTTGTGCTATCCATAATTATTTTTTCCAAATGTAAGGAGAGACGTCAAAGTAAAACTAAATAAATTGGTTGCTGGCAAAGAAAACAGGGGTTTTATAGACACAATTCTAGTAAAATTTTTGTTAGATATTATTAATTAAATAAATGCTTTGGCCTATTATTGCTTATTCTAAAGTATAAAATCAAATTTCGCATGCGTTTGCTGATATACTTTTTTGCAACCTCAGTAGATGGACTCAGTTTACGGACTTCCTCCAACTGTCTTTTACTAGCAGCAAATTGTGCAATTAAATTAACTACTGTCTCCTTTATCCTTTCTGCATATCGTTGGTAACAATTAACCAAACGAAAAATACTAAAATATTCCCACCAAACCGATTTCTCGAAAGAAAAAAGAAAAGAGAAGAATCACAAGCACTCAGACAAATGTAATTCTCTTATGAAATCTAAGAGAATACTAGGTTGTAGTTATTGTACCCGCTCTCCAGGTGTTTTCTCCGTCTTTGAGAGCTGATATTTCACTTGAGGAGCAGGGTTTTTTTTTTGTCTCTGGGAGTAGAAAAAGAAGCATGAGTCCGTCAATTATATATCTGACCTAAGCAGTTGCTTCTCAGTGCAGTTTGCTTCAGTGGGATGCCTGTACGTATCCTGAGTTTGTTCTTTGAGAGGTAAGTGAGATGCTTAGATCTTATGAAGTTAAGTCTACACTCCTGGTATGAAATTTATCTACATTTGTTCGACTGGTTGTTACCAGTATAGTTCTTTAGTCTCTATTTCTCTTTACAAAGCACATCTTTAAACCTGTCTTTTTCTACAGCCAAGAAAGGCCCTGTTGATGTACTTGCTGCAGGTATTCTAGCCATTCTATTAGCTTCTTTATTTTCATTGATGCTTTTGTGAAACCAGGCTCCAGAGCACCTGATTTTGATTATGATTTGCTGGGTAATTCAAAATCTTTAAATATTTAACAATTAATTTTAAAATTTTCCTAAATAATGACAGAGCCTTGAGTGCATCTTGGCTGTCACTTAAGATGGCGATATTTTCGTGTTGCGGCTTAAGATCACTGCACCTATGACATCTTCTGGAATCTAAGAGCTGTCTGTGTAGACATTTGCTTAGATATGCCTCTAAAGAGACGACTTTTTTGTTTACCTTGCTGCTTAGCTCCATCTTTAATCATTTCTCGAGATTGGTCGAATTTTCAACATCATCTCCTTAAGAATCAAATAAGGGCAACCACGAAAATTATGGTTAGATGACGTTGAGGATGATCTTAAAAGGATAGAAGTGACCAAATACCGAAGTATGGCTATGGACCGTAATGCAAGGAGAAAAATTGTGGAGGAAGCTAAGGGTCACACTGAGCTTAAGTGCACAATACTATCGAGAGCTTCCAGAAAATCTATAAAGGCGGCATGTACGTTGATTTTATACTCACAAACTTTTCAAAATTTTGGCAAACTACAAAGTTTTGATCAGTAGTCGACCTTCCACTCCTATACCTATAAGAAGCTTTACTGCGGCATTAATATATATGAATACTTTCTTAGGATAGTTGCGCGGAGAGAAAATGCATCAAGTTTGAATCAAATGCTTGAGTTATTATTCGCGCACAATTCGCACTCGCGTTAAGTTATCCTACTTTAATGTATGCATTTACTTGCAACTCTACAGCACCTCAAATGTGACTTTACCACAGCTCGGGTGTTATCATAATCTTGTTTTTCCAATTGTAGGCATTTAACGTCCGGTACAAACAAGCTGCTAAAGAGTCAGCAAAATCAAGAGACTTGAGAAAGTTCAAGAAGGGAAGTCACCTCTTTACAACTCGCCTCTTTACACCTCTTTACCTTTCTATTGTCAACAACTAGCAGCGTTGCCGCTTAAGTGCCATGAAGAGTGTTTTCTCAACAGACCAACAGCTTAGCTGACTAATTGCATTACGGCTTAATCCATGACAATGCTCTTGTTGTTGTTGTTGTTTATGTTGCTGATTGACAGCTTAATTTGAGCAGCATGAGAATTGTGAGTTCGACGCTTGTTGTGAACTCTTTAATTTAAGAACAACAACATAAATTGATTTTGTGCCACTTAGTACAACACACATACATACATACTAAAGTGCAGTACTCAAAATACTTCTTTTTGTCGACTTTTTATACTTAAACTGTCGATTTGTGGTGACAATTAAGACATTGTAGGTGCCATGGCGTATACGTAATATTCTATTTATCTAATTGCTGCGGCGAGTAATAAATAAAAATTGCAAAAGGACAAAAACAACTTAGAAGCTGTTGATATACGTGCGAAAAAACACAAGTTTTCTGCAGTCAACGCCAATTGAAATTAAACTCAAATTTGATTTCGAGTTTTTGCGCTAGCACAAATACCCGTTTATATCTGCGTTTGCATGTGTGTGTATGCACACATATTTCTAGTTTTATTACTAATTCATAAAACTTTGATGAGTACTTCATCAAAAAAACTAATTAAAGTGGCTTTTAGCTAATAAATTGCACTTTTTTTTGCAATTTGAACATGAATTTGAAAATAAAACTTCGTTACGAGCACAACTAAAAATCATCTCGTCAAGCGTGGAAGCGTTTCATTACTGTGCTTACAATCTGTTAATATTAGTATAATTTTGTCATAGGTATATCAGTTGAGAATGTGACTAGTAGCTATGCACTCAGCGGTTGACATCAATAAAGCGCCGCTGGCACAGCTGCAGCATCCGGTTCTATGCAAACTTTTAGTTTTTTTTTTCATGGTTTCTGATGCGCGCTCTTTAAATTATGTTGTTCTTCTATAATTTTTTAAATTTATTTTGTATTTGCTTTATCACCTCTATGCGCTTTAATAACCACTTATAGTCGTGAAATTTTGATGACTTTGAATTCCAGGCAAGCAACTTATTTTTGCATTGAGTGGCTGAAATTTGTGATTAAAAATTATTGATATTCAACTTCATTATGACGAAAAAATTGAAAGCGCTAAATAAGAATGATATCCTGGTTAAAATTAGCTTCATTGGACATTAGTGTCTGCTATGGACTGGTTGTGAGTTAATGGCTTGGATAAAATAATTAATGAAAGTAGAATTTCTTGAGAATTATTTAATTGCTGAAAATTTATTAAGGAAAAGACTAACTATAAAAAATTGCATTTAACTGTTTTATCCAAGATAATAAGGAGCAGTTTAGTCAGAAGAGGTTGTTACTAGGTTAGGCATATCTGGCTGATTTGAATAGATTTCACATAGATCACAAGGGGCTGTAGTGCTACCGAGGTTGTACCTAACGCGCTTCTACTGATCCTAACAACTATTAATTCGTGCCCCTAGGATTTCTTCTTCTATATATTAGGTTGCAAAGCTAAATATAAACATACCACTCTTGTTTTTTATAAAAATATGTAATAGCTCATACTGCTACAAAATCTAAATAAAGTAAAATTTCAAACTTTATGGTATACAAAAATTTTCATAATTTTTTAAACTTTCAACTTTTTAACTAGAATTTTTGTGCGTATGCAATTTTATACGCACTTGAATTTTAGTAAGACAAAGTTTAAAGTGAGTAGAAAATACTGTTGATTTTTGGCAATATTTTTTCTTGACGGTTTTGGGCATTTTCTTCCATATATTATAATAATAAAAAAAGTCGGTCCATTACTTTGTATGAAAGAAAAGGTGCGACAGCTCAGCGAAAAAAAGTTAGTCAAAAATCAGTAGTGATTTGTAGCATAACAAAGTTTAAGTTACAAATGACTATAAAATACAGTTGATTTTTGAAATTTTTTTTGTTTTTCTCAGGGTGCTAGGCTTTTTCTTCTATTGAAGAAACATTGCACTATAAACTTTTTATGAAGAAAGGTCGCGCCCTCATCGAAAAAAAAATTGTTAAAAATTAAAAGTATTCTGTAATTTAATAAAATTGAATACCCAGGAAAATTCTATAAATTTTCTTTAAACTTCTATTGTTAACACCCTGTAACTCACAACTGAATGGAACAAACAATACTAGAAATAGAATTTTGTTAGTGGTGAAGTGTCGCCTTGACAATGAACACAAACTTTAAATTGTTTTGAGATGTCGATCACTACAGCTATTTACCGAAAATATAATAGATTTCCTTTTCGCCGAAATAATATATGAGTTGTTCGATGTCCTTGCTACTGCAATTTGTGGAGACAAAGACTTCTGCTTGAAAAATACTGCAATGGTCAGGGAGCTTAATTGGCCGCCTGCAAATTCCTGCACCTACTCCGTCTATCATTTTTAGGTCGTCAGTAAATATATTAAGCGTATTGGGACTAGGTTTCATACCTCTTTTCCACCCATCTTTTTCTATTGATGTTCGGAATCTTTTCACCCAATTGTATTTCGGAGCTATGTCCGAATATTTTACAGGTAAATTCACTCGTTGCTTTAAGTCTTGCGTCAAGTGCTGCCGTGTTTTAATTGCGCCTGTCGTGCGGAGTGCACTAAGACGTTGAATACTTTATAATACTTTTTTTTTTACTTTTTTACTGAATAAAAAAAATAATTTATGTAAGAGAAAGCTTGACTTATATACGCTCCACTGTCCAGCTCACAAGTGTCAAATCTGATTGATGTGGAACGGCTATTTGGAAAAATTATAAATCTTCCGATAGTGTGATTAATTTTGCGCCACCCTGCATTTAAATATTTCTATAAAATCACATATTCTTGTATACTTGTATGTACGTATAAAAATCACATATAGCCCATAGATTTCCTTGTACAATACCTGCATACTTCTGAATTTTTGCACTGGCCATCTTACATACAAATATCATCATCACTAATTATAACTTTGTGTTCTTGCCGAAACTGTGTCGCTTTTTATTTTTATACAATTTTAGAAAACTTGTTTCAATACTTGCATATCTGTCTGTATGTATTGCGTATTAAACTCAACTTTCAAATCCTTATGGTCATTGTTTTCTTTAATTTTTTAGTGTTTTTAATAATTATTTATTATAAATGAGTTTTTGGCACATAAAAGTCAGACTTAAAACTAATTAATTTCGGTGAAAGAATTTTGAAAGCTTTTTTAACTATTTATAAACTATTAGCGCTTAATTAAGATGTTTGTGCTAACTAATTCTAATTATTTATTACTGCATTAATGCCGGTATTCAACTAGCAAACACTAATCGCTATTATTCACTTGTTAGTTACTCTAAGCGAAGTGCTGACTGCTGCGCAGATTAGTGTGTAAATATCTTAAGCCTTTATATATATATATATATATATATATATATATATATATAATTGGCGTGTACACCCTGTTTTGGGTGTTTGGCCGAGCTTCTCCTCCTATTTGTGGTGTGCGTCTTGATGTTGTTCCACAAATGGAGGGACCGACTCCGAAAGGCAGATATTTTTATGAGGAGCTTTTTCATGGCAGAAATACACTCGGAGGTTTGTCATTGCCTGCCGAGGGGCGACCGCTATTAGAAACAACTTTTTCTTCATTTTTGGTATTTCACAGAGATTCGAACCTACGTGCTCTCTGTGAATTCCGAATGGTAGTCACGTACCTAGCCATTCGGCTTTAATTCGGCCTTTAATATTTCTAAAAAATAAATGTTTAAAAAAAACTCTTAATACACTCGGTTAGCAAAAAAGTTTTGTTTTGAGATTCGCGCTCATATCAAACATATAAAACGCCGCCGATGAACTCCGAAAGTAGGTACTCCGAAAGTAGGATAGGTTGGGCTCGTTAACCCTGGTTGTCTAAGGCAAAACACTCGGCGGCTCTAAGGCCCATTGTAATACCTGAATTTGATTTCCAACCCCTACTCCGAAAGCTATTATGGCATAAACTATTATCGATTATCTCAAGTAGAAAAGATTTTTTGCTAGGAGGTTGTCCTCAATTGAATGTTAGATCACTTCATTTTATATTTTTATATGTTGCATATTTTTTAATTTTATTTATTTATTTATTAAGACTTAAAATGAATTCAAGAAATAACAATTTACTTACATTTGTCATAGTTTTGGTATAATTTGGTAAATTTTTACAACTTTAATATACGAGGTGTGTTCAAAAAGTATCGCGAATTTTGAGTTTTCGCAGGTTACGTATATTCGAATTTCGAGTTTTTTGTGGCGATATGTTGGTACTCATGCCTCTCACACGTGCCGACAAGTTCGGCCATTTTGAATGTTCAGTTAATTGTTGACAGCTGCTTTGCTTGCGCGTGTTTCGGCTCGTCTTCGATTTTTACCTATTCAAAAAGACGGATCAAAGAACGTGTATAAAATTTTGTGTGAAAAACGAAATTAAGTGCGCAGATGCATTCCGAATGTTGACTGTGTTATACCGAGAAGCTACTTTAGACCAAAGCAACGTTCATCAGTGGTACAAAATGTTCTCAGAAGGCCGAGAAGATGTGAACGACGAAAAGCGTGCCGGACGCCTGAGCACTTCAACAGTAGACGAAAAAATGGATGAAGTGAACAAAATGGCATTGACCAATCGTCGAATCAGCGTTAGAGAAGTTGCTGAGGACCTATACATATCGATTGGGTCGTGCCATTCGATTTTTTTCAATGATTTGGGCATGAGACGGGTCGCCGCAAAATTCGTACCAAAACTGCTCAATTTCAACCAAAAGCAGCATCGCATGAACATTGCTAATGAGATATTGGGCTCTGTGCGCGACGACCCAAATTTGCTCCAGAGGGTCATAACTGGTGACGAACCGTGAGTTTATGGTTCTGACGTGAAAACCAAAGCTCAATCATCTCAATGGAAGCTGCCGCACGAACCAAGACCGAAAAAAGCGCTCAAAGCTCCGTCGAATGTAAAAGTTTTGCTTACCGTTTTCTTCGATTGCAGGGGCGTGGTGCATCATGAGTTCTTGCCACAGTGTAAAATGGTCAATAAGGAATATTACCTACAAGTTATGCGCCATTTGCGCGAAGCAATCCGCCAGAAACGCCCGGATTTGTGGAAGAACAAAAATTACCTCTTGCATCACAATAACGTCCCTGCTCTCACATCGTTGCTTGTGCGCGACTTTTTGGTCAAAAACAAAACACTTATGATGCCACAGCCACCGTATTACACCGATCGGGCCCCCTGTGACTTTTTCTTGTTCCCGAAACTGAAGAGGCTCATGTAAGGGCGACGCTACGCTATGATTGACGAGATAAAGACGGCATCGAAGGAGAAGCTGAACAAGATAAAAAATGTTTTTTTGAAGTGCTTCGAAGATTGGAAAAAACGTTAGCACAAGTGCATAATATCACATGGGTATCACGAAATGAACTTATAATAAATAAAGTTTTGAAGTCTCCAATCCGAAATAAAGACAACATAGTACGTCGTATGCTATTGATTTAAAAGCTGTATCTTCTATTATTGTTAAACCAAAAAATAAACAAAATGTGCAGAAAAAACGAGTTGTTCCAGCTTGATTCAGTATATGTGTGCCACATGTCAAGTATATCAGAAAAAAATTGCATCGCCTCAATTTCGAGCGCTCCAGGTTTAATATAAAAACTCAGTCATGAATTTTTTGTTCTCCATAAAAATTCTCCGTAGCCGAATGGGTTGGTGCGTGATTACCATTCGGAATTCACAGAGAGACGTCGGTTCGAATCTCGGTGAAAGCAAAATTAATAAAAACATTTTTCTAATAGCGGTCGCCCCTCGGCAGGCAATGGCAAACCTCCGAGTGTATTTCTGCCATGAAAAAGCTCCTCATAAAAATATCTGCCGTTCGGAGTCGGCTTGAAACTGTAGGTCCCTCCATTTGTGGAACAACATCAACACGCACACCACAAATAGGAGGAGGAGCTCGGCCAAGCACCTAACAGAAGTGTACGCGCCAATTATTTATTTTTTTTTTTTTTTATAAAAATTAGAGCATCATTTAAAAATAAAAATTAAATACATTATTCTCTTGGTAAATTGTTGTAGCTACCGATAACTCGCGAAGTATCGATTAAAAAATATAAAATTTATGCTCATTGCTTTTTATTGTTTCTGAGTTACAGGGTGTTAACAATGGAAGTTAGCGAAAGAATTCGGTACATTTTACAGTTTTTCTTTGATAAAGCCGAAAATGCAAGCCAGGCCGCTGAAATTGTGAATGGTGAGTGATGTTTATGGCCCCGATACTGTAGCAGCTCATTACGCGCAATTTGGTTTCATCGATTCTTTTCAGGAATTTTTGATGTTAAAGAAAAAGTCGATAATATCGGAAATGGCGATAAAATCCCAGAAATAATAGAAGTTGACCCGTGAAGTCGATGTTAGTGGTCGCAGCTTCGCCCAGGTGCTAAAGATCGACCATGAAACAGTTTTAACTATTTGTGCAAAAAGTTTACGCAAAACTAATGGATTTTTTTCTCGCCAAACTATTATTTTTAATTTTATTATATTAGCACAAAATATAATATTTGGAAAAAATTACATCTTTGTTAAAAATTTTTGGAAAAAGTTTTTTTTGAAAATTAATATCTTTGTGCAAATTTTTTTGAAAAAAATTTGGAAAAAAATTCGAAAAAAAATTTTTGGAAAAAAATTTGTAAAAAATTACATCTTTGTTAAAAATTTTTGGAAAATTTTTTTTCTGAAAATTAATATCTTTGTGAAAATTTTTTTGGAAAAAATTGTTGGAAAAAGTTTTTTTGGAAAAAAGTTGGAACAAAATTTCGAAAAAAATTTTTGTGGACAAAAATTTTGAAAAACATTGTTTTGTTAATTTTTTGAAATCACTTCAAGAAATCACTTACAAATAGTGTAAAAATGGGCTACTTAGGCTAAGCAACCCTAACATATCAATGGGCAAACCGCGGCTAGTACATCTGCAGAACTAATTTCGAATGAAGGCCAGATGGCCTCCTAAAAAGCAGCTTACAGAAGTAAAAGGTAATGCGCGCAATTTTTACTCTCTTCAAAATTAGTTTTCCAATTTGTGTTTAATGTCATTTTTATTTAATTTTAATACAAATTTGCTGCTAAACTGTTTTTGATTTAATTGCATCGGAACTCTTGCAATCAGATGGGCTTGCCATCTCATGTGTTGATATTTTAATGATATAATCCATATCTTAATCGATGTCAAGCGATTCTTAGCGCAAATTTTTTAATGGGAAGGTAAGCAGAAAAGTTGTGAATGCTCTTTAGAGTTACTGCAGAAGCTTGAAAGTAATATGGAGGATGAAATAATTTCGCAACGCCTTTGTAGCTCTTCCAACTTGAAGTGCACGCGTTAAGCTCCCACAATGCAAATAAGGATATGAAAGATTAAATGAGCACATCAAACTGATGCTTTAATCAAAGGTATCAATACTTACCTTACATCAAATCGGCGGTAATACAATTGTTCAGAACATATCTTAAACTCATAAGTGGCGTAATAGCAAAGCCCATTTAAGTAAGAATTTTGTTGCTAGCCATTGAGCAGCTTTGCCAGTTTTACACCTTTCAGGATTTTAGTGCTTAAAAAAAGCATGCGTTTATATTCATGAATATATTTAGCTAAAATATTTATATAAAAACCGTCTACTATTACTTATTTATTAACATTTTCACAAACACACGTTTTTACAAAGCCAAGGGCAATTAATCTTGCTTTTTAAACATAAGTCATATTTTTTTCCGCTCAAGTAGTTATTTGAGAATTTTTTCACATAATTTTATGTTTTGAGTCATTACCGCCAAAGTTGTCATTAGATATGCAAATTTGATTTAGTATGTGTTTAGGTATTATTATTTAAAAAAACAAGAAAAAAATTACAAGCAAAAAATATTTTATTGAAATCAAAAAGATGAGCTTGACCAGGTTTTATGATTTGATTAATGTTGTTAGTTCGTTAATTTTTTATGTTTCACTAGAAAAAAAAATAATGAAAAATAATATTCGATTAATGTTTTTGTGTACAAATAACTTGTTTTCAATTTCATTTAACGCTGCTCAACACTTACAAATGTATTTATTTACAAAGCGGCGTTAATTGAGGAGGATGGCCGTTTTGAGTTTTTGGTCGTTTATGTTTTTACATGTGTGCGTGGTGAATATATATGTACACAAAATGTAGAAGATATATTCATATAATACATATACATATGGAGAGGAGTTGCTTGATCTCCCATCGAGCGCGTCCGAGGTGGTGGATAGGGAAGCCTTGGCATAACAATAGTGGCCTTCCGAGTTGGGTTAGGTTCCAACAGTCGTGTGATGACTCAAAGTTGGCATAGAATCAGGATGTTATCCGCGAACCAAACTGGCTAGGGAGGCTGTGCTGGTGGCACGACCCCCTAAGGAAGCTGGGAAACTGAAGAGTAAGGCGAGGAGGGAAAGGAAAATGCGGCTGGCGACGTTCATGCGGGAGAAATCCTTATGTGGCTCTGTCGGCCCTTCTGCATCTGTGTCTTCCAAAATAACTCGGTCGGCGGAAGTGATATCCACAGAAGGCATTGAGTCCGCGACAATTACTGATTTCGAGTTTGTCCTTGAAGATCTCCTATTTATTTCAGATACTCCTGTTTCTTACTTTAGATACATCGTAAAATTAAATTTGACTGACGAAGACGTCATTGTTGGTATTATTCATCATAACCCACCCACTAGTACTGATGTTGATAACCTGTCGATTGTTCTAATTCAAAATTTTCCTGCTTTGAGTACACATTAAAAGTATATTTTAAATGTTACACTTTCTGCTGCAGTCGTTCTTAACTATAGCAGAGAGACTTATTGACAGCTTTTGATAATTTCTTTGTTTATTATTTAATTTTAATAATTTTTTTATTAAAATATCGTTCATTCCCCTACAAAAGTCATATAAATCCAAATTCCAAACTTTGTGCAAATTCAAAAGAAGACAGCAAATTGGCAAAAAAATTTCACATTTTTTAATCAGAATGTATAAAAAAAGAAAAATTCTAGTGTGCAGTTTTATAGTTCCTTGAATTTCTGTTTAGTATAGCGCAGATTTCAATTAGCTCAAGCGATTTTTGCCAATTTTTTTCGTTGACGATGTTAGGTGTTTTTTCGTGCAAACCAATTTCAAGTATTCAGACCATCAAAAAAATGCCAAAAATCAACGCGCTTCTTGAGCAACCTGAAACTTGCACTTTCTTATGCCAAAATTTAATGGGTTATAACATCGCACAATCAAAATTTTAATAACAATTTTTTTTTTGATTTATAACTTTTTTGGATTTTTACGTGGGAAAAGATCACAAAAAATTGCCAAAAATCAACGCGATTTGAGCAATTTCAATCATAAATTTATTGAACCAAAATTTAATGCGAAAATTCTTCTTAAAAGTTTTAAATATTTTTGGATTTTTACATGGGGAAAATTAACAAAGCCATTCAAATTTTTTTGGATTTTTACATGGAGAAAATGCACAAAACCATTAAAAAAATTGTCAAAAATCAGTGACATTTTTGAGCCCCTTGAAAGTTGAACTTTTTTGTACAAAAATTGAAAGACCTATGAAATTGCATATCCGAAATTTTTCAAAAATTTTTTTAAGAAGTTTTACATTTTTTTGAATTTTCTTTTAAATTTGCATAAAGTTTGAAACCAGGACTTTTATGGTTTTTGAAGAAGATTGAATAGTGTTTTCATAAAGAAATATAAAAATTTTAATAAGAAACAAGCAAATATCAAAACCTGTTAAATATTTGCAATAAAAGTTAGTTATAAATTCGGATTTTGGTAATTATGTTGTTGCAATATAATTGATTTGCCATGCAAATGCCATAATGAGCTGTTGAGTGGCACGAACAAACAATGGAAGGACAAAATAGAATTGAAGCATTTGATAGCAACAAAAGTGATAGGAATAGCAAAAATATGAATGCGGTTAGACAATAAAAGCTGCTTAAGTGAACACAGCAAAATAATATAGCAAATGTAATTTGTCAAGTGAGGCAATCGATAAGAAATTATAAGCAAATAATACGCACAAAATTGAGTAATAAAAATTGCTTGCAATTCGAAAAGTTGGCCAGAAGAGATCGAAAGTGTGTTGGCGGACAAGAAGAAAGAGTTAGACGCAAGAAGCTAGCGGCAAATGACGTATGCTGATTTGTGGTCAATGAAGTCGGATAAAAAGCCAACGGCCTGCGAGAAAATTGATACGAATTTCTCAATAGCAAAATACTGAAGAAAAAAGTAAAAGATATGAATGAACAGCGTCGATTAAAGAGACAAACTAACAAATATGAGCGGAATTTTAATTTGTTGGCAGCAAAAGCCATTTGCAGAAAATGAGATCCAAGCTGAGGCGAAAATAAAGTTGGAGCTATACAGCTACATAAACAGTCAGACACTCGTTTGGCCGTAGCCACATCCAGCCAATCACGCGGCCAAGCCAAATGTGGCATATGCAACATCCACGGCTACGAGTAATCAGTTTTTCATATCTACAACCCATAGGCGAGCTTAGTGTGCTTAAGAAGTCTGGGCAACTTAGACTAGACTTTGATTGGAATAGACTAAATGGGAGAGAAAAAAAATTGTAAATAGTCAGTGTGGAGCAGCGAAAACTAGCACGGCCGGCGGCAACATTCGCTATGATTTCGAAATCGCCTAAATAGTTACACTTTTGCACATTTTCGTACGATTTTCGATATGCTTTTGCTAAGATTTTACGTCTGCAGAGTACTGCATAGCACCGGTTTTTGTGCGCCAGACACTGACTGACTGGCTGGCTGACTGAATAATATTGCTGCAATATGGCTTTAGTGTAATAAAAAACATTTGACCGCAGCTCAGCTGATTTTATTAATGGAAAGTATAATTTTTATTGGCTCAGATCAATTTCTGGCCAATGTGGAGTTACTAAAGCGCATTATGGGGGAACAATAGTGGCATTTCTGTGGCAAGCTTAGCGTAAATGCATATTTATATTGAGCTAATTTTTTCCCATTGTTGCTGGTGGCGTAGGCTGCAATTGCCACATGCCGTCGCAATCGAATTTAATGATTTCAAATTTATTTAAATTTGAGGTCAAGCCATAGGTGCAGCAATAGCTGAGTAATTGAGGCCTTAATTGCGGCTTAGATGTAGGTTTTTGGGTGATTTGCATTTGAGGCACACAAAACGAAGTTGCCGCATACAAGCGCAAAGCGTTAAATTGGGGCAAACTCGAACAGGCCACTAAAAAGTGAATTCATAAAAAGCGCTTCAAGTGCTGGAGAGTGAGTCATGCGCTTAAGCACATTTTTTTAAGTAAATAAATAAATTATTATTATGCATTAAAAATACAAAAATGCATAACTTTAATTTTTTAATAAAAAATAAATTATGTAAATAAAAAAGTGCTGATTTATGTGCTTTGCTGGCAATCCAAAATCGATGCAATCTGTCAAATGACAACCATTTAAATTTTCCAATTGCTTTAAGTGTCATTTGGCTTACAATTTTTGACAATCGTTTTAAAAGTAAATAAAAAAACTCTTAATTGGCTATGTGCCGTTACACATACATAAATATTTGATCTATCTGCGTTAGCAAAATTTTTTGGGCGCCAACGTTTGTTGTTTTTATGCTGTGCGCATTGCGTGAAAGGCTTCCCAGCAGCACGTTTTTTGTCTTTGAGGTCTTTGGGTGTGTGCAAAGGCGCTGTGTAATTTTTGTTGTTTGAGTCTTTGTTGCTGCTGTTGTCACGCTGGCCTAATAGCCAGTTATGCCAGCGAAAGGTAATTTAAAGGCGTGTTTCTGTACTGATTTTGGGCTCCCATGTTTTCGTTTTTTTTTTTTTTTCGTATGTTTGCAAATGTCAGTGGAAATTGAGCCTGTGCTGTGGTTACGCCATTTACTTAGTAGCTTTAATTAAAGTTATTGACACTTAACAGAGTTCGTTAAACAAATTAGATTGGGTCTTCGATATTCTTTTACCTCTCAAAATGTGTTTTGAATAGCGGCTCAGGTTTAGCCAGATCGGTGCAAGCTTTCGTTATTAAAACTGTAAGATTAAATATTATAAAACTTGCGAAATTATGGCAAATAGTGCATTTATTGGGTGGTCTAACTAGTTCGATAATTCTTGTGAAGTGCAAATTTAGGAATTTATTGGGTGGTCTCACAAATTTGATAACAAATTTGTGGAAATTTGATAATTTTTTTACGGATTTTTGGGAATTGATTGAGGCAAATTTGTGACATTTTGATCAATCAGCTTTTGTCACTTTTTACTCTAGATTTATTGGAGGTTTGCACTACGATCTAGTGTGCCCATTTTTCTCTTTATTTTTGCCATAGCCCCATCAGTGTTAAAGTTTTGAGCACTTTGAGTAGAAAACTAAATTAAAGTGCCTTCAGCTATCCATCAATGAACTCAACTTTGCTGCTTCAAAAGTTTTTTTTTTACAGAGTGAAAAATAAATAACAATGCATGGGTGCAAAGCAGAACTGTGGTTGGGTCATTACGCTTTTAGGTTCTTCTGCTTCTTTATAGTTATATGAGGTCTAAAAATGCTATATTGGAACAGGAAACAGTGCCTGTTAATAATTAAAGATCACTTCAATAAAATTTCTGACTTCAAATTCTGCCCAAGAGTTGTTGAGACTTAGCTTCAGCGTCAATGGCTTGGCCAGGCGGCTTTGCTGCCAATTAGGGAAGTTCAGTTTTACTTTGTGTTTTACTTCAAACCGCATTGGAGTGGTGGATGCCCCGAAAATTTTCCAAGCGCGTCGGCAATATATCCGCTTGTACTTAAGGTCTAGGGAGAAGATTTAAATTGCAGTGAGAGACAGTTGAATTGGCAATTTATTGCTGCTCTGCAAACTTGCGCCGGAGTTCTAGCACCTTAGCTAGGCAAAGAGAGTGTGGCTCGTTCATACGCAACTCATTTGAATAAAAAAATGTACCATCTTTTATTATTATGAATGACTTCAGCACTGCGGCTTTAATTATTAGTTTGAGGAAAAATAAATCCAAATTATTTCCTCGGTAGATGGCTGTAGTGGCGATGGATAGGTCACACATTGAGAAAACCACCAGATAGCATAACAAAAATGGCACTGAACTGGAACCCGTTACGGAGCAGGGGTCGCGGTCGACCAAAAAACACGTGGAGAAGGTCGATACTGTGCAAACTAGCAGATGCCGACATCTCATGGGACAGTGCGAAAACAACAGCACAGAACCGTGTACGATGGAAAAGTCTTGCCGAGGCCCTATACTCTCGTAAAGTATCGATGAAACGATTTAAAGCTTAAGTCTGGCAAAAGCCGGATGGCGGCAGAGAAAACGCGCTACAAGTAGACTAGCCTCTGATGCCTGTGGTGTGACCATATGCCATCACCATGAATTGTGCCCTTTACAGACATTAGAATGTGTGATCCTCTTTTCATTAACATTAATACTGTGTGACCCAATACTTCGTTTTCTATGTTTGCACGTTTGAAAAGTGTTTTGCCAAGTAAAAAAAACTGCATTCTAAGATATTTGAATTGACCCCCACAATCTAGACTTAAGGCGGAAAGACCATTTTTTCGGAGGTCGAACCACTTCAGCATTTTGAATTTATTGAAACTAATTTAAATTTCTAAAGAAGCCATTTAGCTGCTTATAAATCTATATAAAAAGTGCAAGAATGCCGAAGTGGAATAAATTTTTAAAATTTTCCCAAATGTTTTCATTTTGAATAGTGTTTTAAACTAGCATTGTGTTTACCAGTGCAAGTGAAGAATTATATGATAATGAACGATCTTCAACTTTGTTTTTAATGAGCTATAAATTATCAAAATTCATTAAGCATCGGCTACGACATCTGACACTTTATTTGACATGACAAAAAAATCATTGTAATTTTTTGTTGAAAAATTGGGACACAGTGGAACGCACAGAATGAAGCGTTGATTTAATTATAAAAATATAAGATATCCCATTTCAAATATACTGTAATTTTATCAGATGCAATGTGCATATGGTGCAAGAGATATACGAGTCTAAATCTGCATATTTAGTTATTTATTTCTTTACTGATTTATTTATTCATTACGCCAATGAATATAATAGATTCTTATAGGCTAAGTAGACATATTTTAAGGTTAGTAGGCATTAAAAAAGTTTGCCACAATTAACCTATTTATAATAAATACTCAAAAGTTTCAATAGGTGATCTTGAGAAAATGAAAAATCTGCGTCAACAAATTCAGAGATTTTATTAAATTCAATTGAGATTCTAGTAGTAGCAGCATTTTGAGCATAAAGACAGTTTGAGAGCCCAGGAACCAAGAACACCGAACAGCGAAGAGCTCTAGCCGAGAAGAAGAAAAAGAAAGAAAGAACAGAAAATCCTCTCAGGCAGCACCTGACAGTGAACAGTAACACGGACCAAATCAAAAATGAAAGACAAAGATAATATTATTCTCCAGTTCTACAATGATTTTAAGTTACCGAACTTCTTTGCCTAACCTATATAAAATCAACTATAACAACTATTAACTATAACTTATGTAAAATTCTAATAAAACACAATTTTCAGCAACCTAAATTTACATGAGAATATTTATTTTCTCCATTCCTTGTTTTCCAATAAAAGACTTAAGGCGCGAACTTGCAATACTAAATGAAGAAGTGGGTCACAGCAGCTTTAAAAACTACGGCAAAGTAGTCAAAAAAATCCTAAAATTCTCATACAGAAGCTGTCAATAAAGCTGAAAAAAATTATTTGCCAATCTAAAAAAAATGAGTGGAACGACAGGATTCGAAATTAGATACAGTGTACTCCTTCTTAAGCGGACACCTAAGGGACTGAAAAACTTGTCCGCTTTAAGAAATTGAAAAATTTGTATTATCTCATGTTGGTCACTCCCTCTACAGAGTCCAATGTTTTCATTTATGCATTCGCAGCGAATAACAATATTTAAATGCGTAGTTTATTTTTTTTAACAAAATTAAACTAACTCAGCAAACACATTCTTCTTTCCATCTATGGAATATTCAGTTATAAAATACAGAGCAACAAAGTTGCAAGGCATTTAAAGATTAGAAATAGTAAAAATATCTCATGCTGCTATTTATACCCTACTCACTTCATTCGTTTTTTTTTAGAGTGAGACTTTTTTCATCGCCACCACTACATCATTCGTTATGCCAGTCCAAATTTGCGCGTGCGTGCTGTGCATGCGAAACGGGTATTTAATGCATTTTTTTTTAATATAAATGTACATTTTTTAACAATTTATGATTGGCAACAGAAACCGGTTATTAATATGATGTTGGGAATGCATACGCCTAGGCTCTTATGATGTTTACACTTTATTCTGTCTATCGACGTTCAACAGATTTCAGTTCAACAAGTGTCAAAAAGTAAAAGCACGAAAAGGTGGTTGCCATTGATTTAGTTTTATATCGTTTACAAGCGCTTCTACTCACATGTATGGCAGTTACTTTTTTGTCCTTAATTCATATAATTACAACTACACTGCCATACATACGCATATGCATACATATACGCACACTTTACTTGTTACACGCAAAAAATCAGTAGGCCAAAAGAAGCAGGTGGGCGATTGACGACTATTATCTCCTCATAATGCATTTCACATTAATTGTTGCTCCAGTTCATTAATTTTTGCCTGTGGCTATATTTTCATTGTTTGCAAAAGCTAACTGTTTCAACAACTCTAGCGTTTTTAGGTGTTAAAATTTTAATGTTCACGCGGATTACGATAAAAGAAACGCAATACATCTGTGGCATTAATTCACTTGTCTGTAGATATGCAAATCTTATTTTTTCTACTTTATGCGTTTATGTAACCGGCTCATTGGATATATTTGGGAAGGCTTTTGTAATGAAAATCGATATAATAGCAAATTAAGTGTTAAGTGCTTTTAGAGTTAATAAAAAATAGAGTGCGAAAGGCCCAGTTTATTATTGAAAAAAATTTATATGAAAATTAAAATGGCAAATTTCACAAGGCTGGTAATTATAATTAAGTACTCGTAAAGGAAAGAATAGCTTTCAAAGGATTAGGGGTAGTCAGAAATTTTCAAAAAATTGGATGTTTTTTTTCATTTTCTTAAAGTATAATACGTTAAAAATATTGGATGAAATGAGTGAATCCAATAGTGAAGATGAGTGAATCCAACAAATACATTTCGTGTTATTCGAAGAATTTTTTTTTTTGAAAAATTTTGATGTTTTTTAAACAATTAATGGTCGGGGTTTTTCTCGAAAATCTGAAAAATATTTTCTAAGGCCGACATATTGTTAATTTTGAGAACAAAAAAAAAAAGCTTTGATCAGGCACAAGATTATTTATTAATAAAAATAATTTATCTTCTCACCGCAAGGGACTTCTCGATAAACGGGCTCCACGCAAATAACGATAAGTTTTACAATTTTACTTTTTTTTAAATTTCGCTAAAGTCAAGTCGAAACATGATGCATTAATGCTATGTTTTTATTTTTGTAAAATAAAGCAATTGTTTATCAAAAACCGTGCGTGTAGTACACATAACAGAAGTGAAATTTCAAGTCAGACAAAGAAAGAGGGAGAGATCCAAGTGAGAATGAGAGTGAGAGAGTGAGAGAAAGAATATATATCTAAATAAATTCACAACATTTGCAGAGAATACAAATAGACAAAACTTACAAAAAACGGAGAAGGGTCGACCGGTGTAGGTAAACGCCGGACACAAACCGTGGCAACAACGCGCACTACTCCGAGCGTTTATCGCCCGCACAAACGCGGCGATTCCAGGACCGCAGCAACGGCACAAATTACCGCAAAACAATACCGTATAAATCCGACGATGGATAGCACTTTATAGTACGCACAAGCACTAGCCAGGAAACGGAAATAAGCACCCAAAAGAAGGCACAAAAAACAAAAACGCCAAAAAAATTGGGACCAAAAACACCCCAAAACAGTATAACACCAAAAAGTAGACACCAAAAAACAAAAAACGCCAAAAAATTTGGGACCAAAAAACGCCCCAAACAGTAGGTACCAAGAAATATAACGCCAAAAAGTTGGCAACAAAAATATATTTCCTACAAGTTTGCACCGACAAATAAGCGCCAAAAATTAGGCAGTGTTATTTCTCACTAGGAATTAGCAACCACAAGAAAAACTCAGGAAAAATAGCCTAAAGTGTATCTAAGATATATACATATAAGGTATGACTCTCTCTCCTTTTCCTCTACGTTATATCTTTTTGCTCTCTCGCGGAACGAAAATGCTCGAAACGTTGCATGACCTTGAAATTTTACTCTCCATTCTCGCTCGCCCATCGACGCCTAAGAAGTTTCACTTGAAAAAAAAAAAGAAAACAAATTCTTGAAAATATGCCTTTTTGCTGAATTAAATATTGGTTTTTATATAGTCCAATATGTGATTTTCACATACAAATATATGATTGACGTATAGTTGACTTTTTTTAGGCATTGGGATCTCATCGTCCTTATCTTCAATTCAAGGTCTGCGTTTGGTATTATGCGAAAAATAATGGCACAACACCAAATGATTTACAAGCATACTTTTTCATAGCAAAAATAGACTCGGAGGCTTACATTTTGAAAATAAGAATTTTTTGCTACTTATGTAAAATTCTGCATTAATTTTATCATTGGATTTTGTGAGCAACAAATACAGCTCCTTCGTTAGAAAATTCGAATTACCTAGCAGAGTCGGTGAATTTATTAGGCTTTCACCTATACTTGAATTTGCAAAACTTACTTTCTACGCACTCGTATATATTTTTAAAGTAACTTTTTTAATTTTCTCGTTAATTTTTATAATCACGTTGCAATTCTCGAGTACTATTTCCCACTACAGAACCTTCCTGTCGGCGATTGTCAAAAGGTTACCATTTTATGGTCGTCATATGGTAATTTTAATTTCCCGTTCCCACAAAATTAGTTAAGACACAAATTCAGATTTGCTTAAAGCCTCGCATTTTTATAACCTTTGCAATTTTAAATCATTTATTCATTTCCTCTCTTCAGATGTTGACAAATTTGCGCTTTAAATTTTTATAGCCATTTATGATTTTGTTTTTAACTGCTTTGATACCGTTTTAACGGCCTTTTTCACCTTGCTAAACAGCTCATTTAAATGCCAAACATCTGCTGCTGAGTTAAAAGTCACGCTACCACACCTTTCATGCGTACAAAGGCAATGAACTTTAGAAATTTTTAATTGTTCTATTCTATCCCTGTGCGAAAAAATCTGAACTAGTAAAACGAGTTACTGGTTGAAGACTAATAGGGTTGAGAGAGGTGGCAATAACTTCGCTATTCAAAAATTTTGGGAAGAGACAGTTTTTCTACAATATTCGCAAAGTTTTTCAAGCCAATTTTTTTTTGTTTGGTTTGTATAAAAATATAGTTCATGCTACTACAGCGGCCGACGTAGCGGAATGGGTTGGTGCGTGACAACCATTCGGAATTCAGAGAAAACAAAGGTTCGAATCTCGGTGAAAGACCAAAAATGAAGAAAAAGTTTTTTCCAATAGCGGTCGCGCCTCGGCAGGCAATGGCAAACCTCCGAGTGTATTTCGGTCATGAAAAAGCTCCTCATAAAAAATATCTGCCATTCGGAGTCGGTTTGAAACTGTAGGTCTTTCCATTTGTGGAACAACATCAAGACGCTCACCACAAATAGGAGAAGGAGCTCGGCCAAACAGCCGAAAAGGGTGTACGCGCCAATAATATTATATATTATATACAATATATTTATAATATTAAAAAAATTCATAAAATTAAAAAAAATAATCGAATTTTTTACTCAATATTTAAATTTTTTTTCTGGCAGGTTTAAGCTGATGGAACCTACCGCTGATTTTTTTTTTTTTGATATTCCTCCATGTCCTTCTATGCAACTTATGAATGTTAAAGGAGAAACAAAATGCAGCGAAAAATGTCAGTAGAAAAAAATGTAGAGGAAAAACATTTTGAATATTTTAAAAAAACCACTATGATAAAACTGTTTTGACTAACTGTATATAGAAAAGTAACAGCATTCTAACTATTCATGGTTCTAAATTCACTAGAAACGAACCGGTTTCCTGCGGGGACTACATTTATACATATAATAAAAAAAGCGTCACACTGATTGTTAGATACAAAGTAGATTTGCTACCCAAGCCTTTTGAATATATCCTATACTACTATATACATACATATATGTATACCTACACTATATAACGCATTTAAACTGCCAAGTATCTAAATACTATTAATAAAGCACTAGAAGTGCATACATTTCAAAAAATCTTAACAAACATGCCAATAACCCAAATATAAAATTTATTAGCGCACCGACTTCCTGCTGCTTGGATAAGCAACTTCCGCATAGTATCACTTTGAACGAGTGGCATGAAATTAATAAAAATTGAGCAACTTTTTACAGCCCAAAATTTCAACATAGCTGCAAGTTCGCAAAAAAAACTAAAATAAAGTAATAACCACAACAATAACAATTACAAGTGCTACGTGTAACCTTTTACGCCTTTGCTGACTGGCTGACTCGCCAGCTAGCGGGATAGCCATAAGCTCCTTGCCCGCTCGCCTGTTCGTTGTGGACATGTTTGGTCGCTGTACATTCACTTCTTACGAACTTTTTCACACACATTCAGCAACTGAGGCAGTGAAAACCAAAAACTGAAGTAATAACTGCTATAAAAACTATTGTAATGCAATTTGGTCTAAGCAGGCGCCGCGTCGAATATGAAACATCCAAACTAATCCCAATTCGTGCGGGGTCAAATGCTGTTACGGTCATTCTCTGGTTAGCTTGCGCCGCTTCATACCTCGATCTGAAGTTGTTATAATTGGCCATGAATGAATTGTTAATTCGATTTGGTTTAGATTATGCGGTAAACAAAAACAAAAACAAAAAAGTTTGCGGACGACTGAAAAGAGGAAAATTTGGAAAATTAATAAAAATATAGGCTGGCTTAGCAACGCCTTATATTTTGAGTTGCAGTCGCGCCCACTTTGAACCCGCTTTAATTGTAAGCTTTGAGGGAGTCAACTGGGAAAACAGAGAGACTTTTCATGCGTTTTGGAGTTTACTGTTATATAACAAAAAGATTAACGTAGCCGCTGAACCGTGTTTTTTTATTAAATGTTCGTTGCGCGCATATGGTTGCAGAGGTTTTCTTGAAAGATTTTTGTTTTTATTCTTTTAAAGAAAAAAGTTTAAAGAAAACTAATGCAGTTATTTCACGTTTTTTAATTTTTTTAAGAAAAAAGTTTTAAAGAAAATTATGTGCTTATTTTAGTAAAAAACTAAAAAAATTAACGTTAAACTGTAAAGCAATATATTTAAAAAGCATTTGATGCACTTATTCTAGGTTTTTTTTCAATAACAAAATTTACATTTATTTCAGTTCGTTTGAAAAATAAAATTTTTAAATTTTTTAAAATATTTTAAGAAAAAGAAGTCCAGGTTTTTTTCCAAATATAAAAGTGTTTTTTAAAGGTTTGAAGAACAAATTTTGAAAGAAAAATGATGCATTTATTTGATGTTGCTTGAAATTATTGTATTATATTAATGTTTTTTAAGGAAAATATTTAAACAAAAATTTGTGTTTATTTCAAGTTTTTCCAAAAACTTAATTTATTTAAATATTAAATATATTTATTTACTTTATGTTTTTTCCAGAAATTGAATTTATGAACTTTTCTAAAGCCAAATATTGAAATAAAATTATGCATTTATTTCACGTTTATAAAAAAACTAATTTGTTTAAATTTTTAAAGCAAAATAAAAAAAAAAAATTTAAGAAAAATTATGCATTTGGCATACTTTTTTTTAAATATTTTTAAGCAAAATGTTTAAAGAAAAATTTTGCATTTCTTTCAGTTCGTTTTAAAAATAAAATTTTTAATGCTTTTTAAATATTTAAAAAAAAGAAGTCCAGGTTTTTTTCCAAATGTAAAAGTATTTTCTTAAAGATTTGAAGAAGGAATTTTGAAAGAAAAATTATGCATTTGTTTGATGTCGTTTGAAGATTTCTTTTTATTTTTTAAGAAAAATATTTAAACAAAAATTTTGTATTTATTTCAAGTTTTTTCAAAAACTTAAGGAAAATATTTAAAGGAAACGAAGTGCTTTTATTTCAGTTCTTTTGAAAAACAATTGTAATTTATTTTTGTACGCATTTTATTTTTATCTTCATTTCAGTACGCATTTTTTCAACTTTTTTCAAAAACTAATCTTTTTAAAGCAAAATGCTTAAAGATTTTTTTTATTTGAGGTTTTGGAGCAACACAATTTTTTCTTATTTTTTTGGGCACAATATTTAAAGAAAAAATATCCATTTATTTCAGTTTTTTTGAAAAAGAAAAGCTTTTAAGTTTTTTAAAGCAAAATATTTTACGAAAAGTGATGAATTTATTCCAGAAGTTTTTTTGTTCAAAAACTTTTTATGAAAGAAAAATGATGCTTTTATTTGTTTTATGCAAAATGTTGAAGGATTGTTGTTGTTTCAAGTTTTTTTTTTTCAAAACAAAATTTTTATTTCTTAATGCAAACTTTTTGAGGTTTTTTAAGAAACAATTTTTTTTTGTTTTTAAGAAAAATATTTATTTCACGTTTTTACAGAAACTAAATATAAAAAAAAAAATTTAAAACATTTTGTGTATAGGAAAAAAATTGTTCTTTTATACTAAATTTTCTTTTCATGCTTTTTAATTTTTTTTTATTAAATTTTAAATATTTTTCGGAAGGAAAGAACATTTTGTTTTCAACTAAACTTTCGAAGATTTTCGCTTTTTGTTTTTGTGTCGCTTAGTTGTATTAAAGGAAAATTTAAAATAAATGTATAATTTCTTTTAATTTTTTAAAGCCAAAGAAAAATTACGCATTTATTTCGTGTTGTTTGAGTGTTTGGTTAATTTTTGAAAGCAAAATTTTTAAAGAAAATTGAAGCATTTTCACGTTTTATCAAAACCATTTTTTTTTATTATTTGTTAATGCAAAATGAGGCATTTCTTTTTTCAAGAAGACCTAAAACGCAATTAGTGCTGTAGATTCCATTTGGATACGCTTTCTTCTGGAACCTTTGGTATCGTCTGCTACCAGGACTTACTATTAGCTTTAATCCACCTGGATTTGTCAGTGAGTCAGTGAGTATTCTTATGTTTATAATCAGGGAGCACTTGGAAATCTCCATTAGAAATTGCTTCGATAAGCTGCCATTATCTGGTGTTTATTGTGAACCCTTGCAGAGATGCTGAAGAGTTAAATGATATTAAGATTTTTTATATTTTCAAATATTTTTCTTTTATTTTATGAACAATTAAAATGTTATTAATTAATATTCCTAAGTCTTGTAGTAGTAGCTGTATTCTAGCCCTCAAGTTTGTAGATTTTTTACATGGATTTTTTCTTTCTTTTTGGTAATCTCAATAAACTCTATCAAATCACGCATTTTACATCGTACCACACATAGACAATTTATGTACATTTTTTGTTGTTTGTATTTGCGTTCACTTGTCTAACATTTGTTTGACTTTTTCTTTTTGTGAAATAGTTGCGACAACTATGTCAAGGCTTTGCTTTCAGCTCTGCTTTCGGCTGTGCAGCACGTCTTTGTACATACTTATGTACTTATGTCTGTATGTGCATGCACACGTTTGAAAAAATGTCGCCTTTAATTTATTAGTCTTTGCCTCAAATTCCAAGCGATTTAGTGCAAAAGGCACGTGGTTTAGTATTCCATCTGCATTTGGTAGCTTTGACAAAATATTTTTACGCAGTTAGGTGAACAAGGCGACAAATGTTGAACTACTCAAATGTATTGTATGTACTTCCATGTGTAGATATGTAAACCTATTTTAAGTAGTATTTGAAATAATAGAAGGCAAATGTGGAAGAATCAAAGTGGTGCAACTGAAACAAAGACTTTTATTACTATTAATTTTTTATTGGAGAAGGGATAAACGCCAATTATTTTTCCCATTGTAGCTGCTAGCCCTGAAAATTACAATTAACTTCATGTAGAACAGTTGAATGTTCGCCTGTGGTGAGATGAGGAAAAGAAGCTTTTTTCAACTTTATCCGATTGCGGAAGGTTCGTAACAAATGTGACAAATGGGACCAAGGTTTTGTGAGCCTCTTCACTTTCTTTCATTTCATTCACAAATTTAGATATCAGGGCTAGATTACGTCTTGATTAGTGCAGTTTATTTCAGGAGAGGTACTGAAATTAAATTTGGGTTCACTGGTGAGTGTCTTATTTTCAATGGCTGGAAAAAGTTCTCACTAAGCCCGCCACGAGGGTGCCGGCTGCTAATAGGTACAGTTGACCTGAATAAGGAGGAACCCAGGTAAGCTAAAATTATAAGGTATAGTGTTTGTTACTCTTCAATAGTACAGCATCATTCGGAGTATCTTTAGTATGGTCCGGGATAGGAGAGTAAACTCTTCGCAAATCCCAGTCCCAGGTGGTACAGCATATGCCGATAGATGAGTGGCTAAGGGGGTTAGTCGCTAATATGCAACTTGGAGTGCCTAGGCAAGGCTCCATTTCAATCAGGGCCTTACTGCGGTGCCAGGACACTGGCGCAGCGGACCAACCTTTCCCTTTTACTCCTGGGAACGAAAATGTACACCGCAAACAAAAGCAAACAAAAGAAAAATGATAAGAGCAGCTGTAATAGTTCACCAGCATACGCTTTAGTATCTCAATCAAGGAGGGATGAGCAGACCTCAAAGGACGCGAGCCAAACGGCAGCTACACAAAACCAAAAAGACAAGACCTCCGAGGTAGATTTGCTTCGGGTAAACAGCATAGGTATGGCCTCATCAGCTGAAATGCCTTAACAGCACCGCATTGGCCCAAAAATAGCTGAAAAATCCAACAAATTGAGTAGAGCAAGTAAAAAGAGGTTTAATTACCTTCTTAAGAAAGGGTTCAGTAGAGAGAAGGCATATGCCAAAGATCTGCACGCTATGCCCACAAACAAAACAAATGGCGTCAAGCCAGGTGCAAAACGGCAAAGGTCATGGGAACAGACACCTTCAGAGGCTGTCTCTAAGAAGCGGAATAAATACGATAAAGCGTCTACCTTTTGGGTAGTAAAGTAGCTGTAAAACAAACAGCAAGCAGAGCCACCACATCCTACAAGGAGGTAAAAAGGCAGTGCTCTCAAGGGACTACATATCTCAGCGTCTCTAACAACTGAGCGTCCAGAATCTTAAAAATAATGGCGGGGAAAGACCAAGACATAAAACCATCATTTTTGGGCGTGATCTATAAAGCAGGATATATGGTTCTGCTCTGCAAGGGTAGTACTTCCAGAGATCTGCTAAAAGCGGCTATTACTGACGTAACACCCGGAACCCCTTTGCCCTTTAATTAACAATTTATCTTCTCTTTATTGCTGCAATAGCCACCTAAGTGATTTGCGCCTTACAATTGTTTTAAATAACAAAAAAGTCAAGAAAATCTTGAAAAATTTGTTTTACTATTCACAAATAACTGCTTGAATACTCTTTACCTTGAATAAAATTTGTTTATTTACTTTTGTTTATTTTCTTTGCGCTCAAAGATCAGTGTTAACGCGTGCCAATTATACCATTTCAAACAAAACGGTGACACCTGTCATTCAAGCACAGACATGTCTACATACGTGCCCTAACACGTACGATATTTGGGCTACACCTAGTTTCTTCGATTACCTCAAAATTAGAGAAGCATTTTTTTCCTTTTGCTTTCGAATGTTTACTGAAGCATTGCATATTGGCTACCTGATTGCTTTGTTTGAGTTAGCTGATTTTTTTTTGTGTGTTCATAGTCAAAATATTCAAACAATTCATTTATATTTTTGTAGCCGCATATGTATGCATTATCGATACAAATATTAGCGGGAATTGCTGATCCCGGGATTTCGGGATTCGTGCGCGTTGAAACTATTTTATGACATTAAAAAGTTATAAAAATTTCAAGGTTTTAAGGGTTTAATATTATTTATTTTGTTCAAAGCACCCGCACAACACGAAAAAAAAACAGTTCCTTGAGCAGTAACCTTGACTTTTCGTAGATAGCAAAGTGCGTATTGAATTTTTACTGAGTTGGAACCTCCGTTGGACACCTTCTTAGAAACCTTCGGTTGGGCACCTGGGTCTGGTATTTTTTTTGTCCTGTTTGAGGATCCTTTTTAAAATGTTAATTCCATAAGTCGATAGAAAATTAGGGAGCTATCGGGAAACTCAAGTCTTTAGTTATAATAGAAATATGTTAAATTCATGTCCAAAGACGAAAAAGCCTATTCAGACCCGGTTGATCAGCGGAGGTTTAAAAAAGTTACACCCTGGCATGAATCCCGGGGTCCCGAAACTACATGAAATATATCCCGAATTTATTACATTTTCTAAATTGTATTTAGGTTTAGGTTTAGGAACCTTGATCTGATAAAAATTGTGATTTTATTTAATTCCTTTATTTTTTTATATTGAAAACTTGGTGCTTACTTCAAAATGAGTTATAAGAATAACTAAGCAATGAGAATGAAGTTTTTTTGTATACGAAAATACAAATTTCCAAATGAATGGCGGACGTCGTTACCGAATGGGTAGGTGCGAATTCAAAATCTGGGGCAGGAAAGACGAAAAGAAGAATATGTAAATGATGATCAGATTTGAGGTACTTTTTCCAATAGCGGTTTTTTGACAGATCACGCGTGACTTCAGTCACACTAAAAGCACACATTTTTCGGTATTCATTGAAATTTCATTGCGGAAAGACTTACGTCTCAACAAAGTCCACAAATCGTTAAGATGTATTGCGAAAATCGACGCTCTATGAAAAGTGTTTATCGCGCACTCAGGTCAACTGATGGTGCTCAGCTATGAGGTCCACTTTTGGCTTAAAGGCTACGTCAGTAAGCAAAGTTGCCATATTTGAGCTGAACAGCAAGCCGAAGCCATTCAAGAGCAGGCATTACATCCATTGAAAACACCCGTTTGGTGTGGAATCAAAGACGAGGCTGGCGCCGGGGAATGGCGAATGTAATCGCGTTATGATAAACGACTTTTTGATACCGTATGCCGGAAGTTGAAGCCCGTGATCTTTACCACAATTGATTTTAACAAGACGGCGCTGCTTGCCATACAGCCCTTGAAAAAAATGGATTTACTGCATTATCATTTTGGTGAGCAAATTATCTCTCGCCTCGGGCCATTGTATTGGCCACAAAGGTCACCAAGATCGTATGATATCACACCTTTGGACTTGTATTTGTGGTGGTAAAGGATGTTTTTTTAGAGGTTAGGTTTTCAAGATGAAATAAAACGTATATAATTTAATGTTATGGCCAAGAATTTAGCTTTATTATAAAGATAAGGGTTTGCCATTATGTTTTAAAAATGATTTCGGGCAAGTGGCCGCCGCGGCTGGCTCGAATAAATTCCAGCCGAGAGGCCCAATTTTCGACCACTTTTTGCAGCAATTGGGGCCGTATGTCAGCAACAACGCGCCGAATATTCTCTTCCAAGACGTCAATCGTCTCGGGCTAATCTGCGTAGACAAGCGACTTCACATAGCCCCACAAGAAATAGTCCAGCGGTGTTATATCGCACGATCTTGGAGGCCACGCCACAGGTCCCATTCAACCAAAAGTGAGCTTCATCGCTGAACAAAATTTTCTTGTGAAAATCGGGATCGGTGGCCATCTCGTTTTGGGCCCATTCACCGAACGTGCGACGCGCTTGATGGTCATTCGGCTTCAATTCTTGCACGAGTTGGATTTTGTAAGCCCGCAAACCAAGATCCTTCCGCAAAATCTTCCATAAAGTGGATGGGCACATCTCCAATTGCTGCGCGCGATGGCGGATGGACTCATTCGGGTCTTCTTCGAAACTCTGCTCCACAGCAGCAATAGCGTCTTCGGTGCGCACTGTACGACGTCTCTGAGGATGCGTATTATCCACTAGAGCAAACGTGGTGCGAAACCGATCCATGGTTAATCGAATTAGTGACTCTGATGGACGATTATGTCGACCGAATATTGGACGCAGCACGCGATGCGTCGCGCGAACCGAACCATTATTTTCGTAATAAATTTGCACGATTTGCAAACGTTGTTCAGGTGTAAGTCTATTCATTATGAAATGGCAAACCAAACTGAGCATAAATCAAGTGACAGCGGTCAAAAAGACCATCTACGAAAAAAGTAGTGCCAACTTGAAAACCTAACCTCTAAAAAAACACCCTTTATGTAAAGTCTAAATGCTTTGTGGTTAAACCAGCTTCGATTGAGGCATTGGAAGTCAACATTACTAAAGTTATTCACAAGATGCCGACCGAAGTCCTCCAGCGAGTCATTCAAAATTGGTGTTTACGGATGGTCCGAATTACGGCGCAGCTGCGGCCAACACTTGAAAGGGATTATCTTTAAAAAATAAATGCCATGAATGGTTTTACACAAAAATAAGAAAGTTTGCCCAATCAATTTGAGTTCTGGTTGCTTTATTTCAACTTAAACGGCGATACCTCTAAAATGATCGCCCTTCATATAAGTGAAGGTTGCATATTTTTTGGAGTTGGCAATTTTGCAGACTTATAATATTTTTTGCCCTTCCGAAGATGAAAATTCCTTAATTTGTTATAAACTCAGCTTTCTTTGAATACTACACTACAATTTGTGAAAAATTATTAAATCATTTCGGTATTCATATCAATGCGGGATCCTTCGATTTCGGGATTAAAATCGCGAGCATAGACGTAGGAGGAACTTGGGTTAGTTGTCATAAATAATTATGTATATATTCGCATTGCTTGCACTGCTGTATTGGTAGTATTGCATTACAGTTACAACAAATGCAATAAAAAAATTACATAAATACGAGTATAAAACTTTACGGTTCGCTGGCTGGGAAAAACAGTTTCTGCTCTACTTAATTGGAAATATTTGAAATTAGTTAATTCTATTAAATATGAGCGCTCTGAGTGTATGTGCGTGTGTTTACATATGTGAAGATAAGCATTTTTGTTGGCGTTGTTATGGAGTTATCGAAATTTTTATTGCTAATGCATTTACGATTGGCATTCGCCGATATAAGGAATTTGTCATTATGTAATTAGCGGAGTACTTTTTTTAATGCAGTGGGTTAATGCAGAAATTAGTGAAGTTGGAAGTTGAAATTTATATGTAAACGAAACAAGCGCAAAATACACAAAATAGTTAACAGCCTAAAAGGAAGAAAAAAACGTCTATTTGCAGCAAAATGTTTAGTCATGAAACTATCATTGAATGGACAATGAGCAGCAAGCCTTGAAAAGTGAAACTTGTTTCACTTAAACTTAAAAGGCTAATTGTATAATTGCACACACTTACGGACAAAAAATTAAAAACAAAAATTAAAAAATAAAAAAAAAAATAAAATAAAATAAATTTACAAAAACCTACAAATTGAACTGATTACTTCGAAAGTAAGAAAAAATGGGACATAGTAAATTTTTCGCACTATTTTTGGCGCACCTCAGCTGAATGAAATATCACCACTTTTTCGTTATTTTTTTCTGTTTATATCTTTTGCGTTATTTCTGCTTTCCGCCGCTACCTTTATTACCCGCTGCTGATTATGTGATTTACGAATGCGCGCATTGCGCGTGTTGCAAATGGCTGCACCGGCATTGCTGATTGGCGTGGGGCTGATTGGTGGTTAATGGTTAATGGTTTGCACCACATTTCGATTTCCGGCTACTTGCTGACATTTCTGTTGGCACAAATCCACGCCATTGTGTGCATTTTAAATTGTGTGGGTTAGCGTTGACAGGTGGCAGGTGATAGTGTGATATTGAGGTTGCTGCATGATGGGTTAGCAGCAGATATGGCATTTTTATAGAGTGAAGTAAACGCAAATGAACCGAAGTGCACCATTGATTTCGTGGCTTATGGCTATGGGAATGAATTGGGGTGTGAAATAAATTGCATATGAGAATCAGTTTCAGAATGAAATTAAAATGGTGCAAGAAAAATTTATAGAAGGTTTTACTTAGTAAGAAGTAGGCGGCACAGTTATGATGGGTACAGAAAAAAATATTAAACATTTAGTAAAAAACTATTTACCCTCACTACCTTGGACTTTTCGGTTGGACAGCGGTGTTAGTAGAAGATTTAGTTGTTTCGTAGCTGCTTCCCTGCTTGATTTTAAATAAATGCATTTAAGGCACAATAATTTTTTATGTCAACATTTTTTTCCGATTTTTAATTCTAATTTTCTTCAAACACAAAAGACGAATAGCTTACAAAAAAACTAGGTAACAACATTAGTGGTAAGTAGTAAAGCGCGCTTATAAATCGAGAACGGCTCTCTCGACAGTGCGTGCGCACCTGACCTAAAGCAGCGATGGAGGTGATGTTCGAGCTGACACCACTTCACATAATTATTCAGCAATTAGCCAAGCGTACCCCGTTGAACATTACTAAGTAAAGTTTGGGTAAAGGAAAAGTGATGTTGTTCAAGAATATGCAATCGCTGAGCCTGCTGCTCCCACACGCGCGAGCTACCCAGGCATGACTTCACTAAAATTATTAAATTTTCTGAAGTTCTTCAGAATTGAACTGTATGACAAAGCAAACTGGAGTACACCTGCATTTCAAAGGAATACCCAGGAGTGTACCCTGCACTGGTACACAGATGGCTCGAAGCCATCAGAAGGCATAGACGCTGGAATATATGGATCCCAAAATAAAGTATTCTGTGCTGATAGGTAGCATTTCTAAGTGAAGGTGTATGATATCTGCCTTTGTGTAGGCAGAGATTAATTTAGATAGGAATCTTTGGAATGATCGAATTTCTTTTATGAGCGACAGTCAGGCGACACTCAAGGCACGGTCATTCTGTGAGGTTAAATCTTCACTTGTCCTTGAGTGTAACGAGAAACTGAATTTGTTAGGAAGCCATAGTTTGCTTTTATTGATCTTTAATCTAAATAATTTTGCTTTCATTTGGAGTGCTTGGTATACATTGTTTCAAACATTCATTCTTCTCACGAAGATGACCAAGTCATAGGCAAAGTCACATATTTGCGAAGTGTTGGTGAATGTAGTCTCTGCGGGATCAACATCTTTAATTACAGAGTTTAGGAACAGATTGAACACATGCATAAACAAGGCGTCTCCTTGCTTTACTACTGTTTCAACTCTGAATAAATCAGAGGCTCTGCCTGTAAAAAGCACTTGGGAATAGCTTCAAAGTTCACTTTGTGCAAATTAAAAAAGTATCAATCAAATTTTATCAAAATTTAAAATTTTTTAATTCGAATTTTTTAGGTACATTTTGCGTATGCAACTTTATAGCCCATTGAATTTATTGGAATAGAGTGCAAGTTTCAAGTGGTTCATAAATGGCATTGATTCTTGAGAATTTTTTTTTGTGACCTGTGCATTTTCTATATTTTTATATGGAAGAAAAGAGCTGTGAAAAATTCACGCCGTATTTAATTTTTTTTTTTGTTAAATGTCTTCTATGAATTATAAGTATAAACAGAATACAAAAAAAGTTTAATAAAAAAAAAAATAAAAAAATTAAGCCACTTGGATTTTGCACTTTATTCCCATAAATACAGTGTGGTATAAAAATTTAAACTTGAAAATTTCTCCAGAATTTCTGGTTACAAAATGTAAAAATTTTATGAATATTTTTTACAGTATTTTAAATTTACTCGAGTTTGAAATTTGGACTTTTATCGTTTTCGTGGGAGAATATATAATATTTTTATTTTATTAAAATTAAATAAATTAAAAAACAAATATGGTTTGAAATTTGAATTGGTATAGGTTTTATGGAGGAATATACTATATTTTGATAAAAAAAAATGTTTGAAATTAAATAAGAAAAAATGCATTAATGAGAGTTGGAATTTGTATGGTTTTTGTAGGATAATCTCCTATATTTTCATAGAAAAAATTTATCAAAATTAAATAATAATTTCTTTCTTTTTTTTGAATTTGGGTTCTTATAGTTTCTTGCAGAGGAATAAACTATATTTTCATAAAATATTTATTAAGGTTAAACAATTAAAAAAAAAAAATAATTGTTTGAAATTTGGGTTTGTATAGTTTTTGTTGAGGAATATACAATATTTTCCTAAAAAAAAATTTATCAAAATTAAATAAAAAACTAAAAAAGAATTGAATTTGGGTTCTTATAGTTTTTTGTAGAGGAAAAAACTATATTTTCATAAGAAAATTATTAAAGTTAAATAAACAATAAAAAAAAAATAATTTCTTAAAATTTGGATTTGCACGGTTTTTGTTAAGGAATATACAATATTTTCACCAAACATTTATTAAAATGAAATAATAAAAAAAAAAAGATTTGAAATTTGAATTTGTACAGTGTTTTTAGAGCAATATACAATATTTTCGTAGACGAAATTTATTAAAATTAAATAATAAAAAAATAAATTGCCTAAACTTGTCAAAAGGCTTTACAAAGACAAGGAAGGAATAATTTTAAAATTTTAAATACAACATTTAGACTTTAAGCTATTCGCTGAAACAATACCCAATAATTAGCAATGTAAATAAGCACTGCGACTCATTTTCTTAAAAGCTTCCTTCATTAGTGTATTCAATCAAAATTTTAGTTTCCTTCCGCTGTAATAAGCAACACAAACATCAAAACAAGAATGAAATCATTAGTGTGTCAAATCTAAAATTCAAACGCCGCCTATTTAAAAACTTATTAATAAATATTTGCATATCATTCGTATGCAGAGTGATTAGCACAACATTACAAAGCGATTAAAAAACTATTTATGACTAAACATAAATCGAAATCTACACGCACACTCACGCGTATACACTTATTTACATGCAGCATTAATTTGTGTGCTTACTAAATGCTTAGAGAAGCGCTTATGCAACAGTAACGCTGAGGCAGCTCAAGTGACACTTTGTTGTTAGTGATAAGCCTAAAAGTTATTTTGTATATAGAAGCGTACATCTAAGCCGAAAAAGTAGCTGGGAAAAGACAACAATAATGAGGAGGAAAAAATGCGAGAAAAACAAGAAAATAAAAAAAAAAATGCGAAAAAAATCGACAGATATTTCAGCATGCACACTTCAGTACTGGTGTGGAATTACAAATCTGCTTAAAAGTGTATTTGCATATCGCACAAAAAATTAACAAAATTAAATTGTCGCGTGCCAAGATGACAACAAACTTTAAAACAAATAAGTGAAACCACAAAAAAACAAAAAACAAACAAAAAAAAAAAAAGAAAAAAAAAACAAAGCACAAGGCAGGCGAGGTAAAAAAAATTAAACAAATGCAAACACCGGAGTATTGCTTTTATGCTTACTTTTTGCTTGTTTAGAACCCTGTAGTAAAAATGGAGTATCTCAAATAGGAAGTTGTTTCACACAAAACATTTAGCGGCTATATCTAACTGGTGCCGACTGAGGAACTGATGCAAATCGTTTGTTTGGTGAAAGAGTGTCATGGGGAACAACCGAAAAAAAGAAATATAAATAAAAAAATAGCTGGTAGAGCTCTTCGTTTAAGTTCGTTATTATATTCCCTTCATTATTAACCACATCTCTTTAGAAGAAAAATTTTCGTTAGTGTTACTTGGAGAGTCTTAGTAAATTCAAAGCTTTAAATTTCGTTTCCAAATATATATTTATATATATTTTTTTTCAATATTTTTTTGCTAAGGCAAGAAATGCCGCCCTCATGCTGAAAAATTGAGAGAAAGGTAGGCTCCCTTTTCGTAGTTTTTACTTAAATCCAGAACTTTGTTCCAAGAAATTTTTATTTTTTTATTTCTTGCTAAGGCTAGAAATACGATGAGGGCATGTTGGGCGATGCTGAAGAATTGAGAGAAAGTCATCCGAATCTATCCTTTTTAGAGTTAGAAGCAAAGCATTCCTCAAAAAGCCTGATCCCGAAAGAAAATAGTTGCCAGTTGCCTGCCAATGCCGGTGTAAGCTAACTTTTATTGTTTGAAGACGAAAATTTTGACATAGTGTCGCCGGCATCTCTTCATAGACCGAATTTATCGAAAGATGTTGATTGACTTTACCTCCCAGGCGACCTGTGGTGCTTTGATGAATGCTGTCGTACTCAAATCCGCTTATAAACGGTATAAATGGTGGAAAGGGAGTTTATACTCATGAGAAAATATTCGTACTGGATTATTGTGAGTTTCTACTAAAGAAGCACACTTCTTGTTCTTCTTTTTCTTTAACATGTTTATATTTTTCTTCAGCTTTTTCTTTTCTTTTTTTCATTTTCTGCTCCTATTTCCTTCTCCTTTTTATTTTCCGTTTACTTTTCTTTCCTTTTCCTTGCTTTTCCTTTCCTTCCCTTTTTTCTTTTCCTTTTCCTTTTCCTTTTCCTTTTGCTCTTGCTTTTCCTTTTCCCTTTCCTTTCCTTTCATTTCCTTTTTCTTTTCCTTTTTCTATTTTTTCCTTTTCCTTTCTTTTCCTTTTTCTTTTAATTTCTTTTCCATTTCCGTTTCCTTTCACTTTCCTTTTTTTTTTTTCTTTATCAGTTTCCTTTTCTTTTCTTTATCCTTTTCCTTTTCCCTTTCTTTTCCTTTTTCTTTTCCCTCTCCTATTCCTTTTTTTTCTTTCCTTTTCTTCCTTTTCCTTTCTTTTATTTTTCCATTTCCTTTTATTTTTCTTTTTCTTTTTCTTCCTTTTCCTTTTTCTTTTCCTTTTCCCTTTCGTTTTTCTTTTCCTTTTCCTTCCTTTTCCTTTTTTTCTCCTTCTCCTTCTCCTTCTCCTTCTACTTCTCCTTCTACTTCTCCTTCTTCTCCTCCTTCTTCTTCTTCTTCTTCTTCTCCTTCTCCTTCTCCTTCTCCTTCTCCTTCTCCTTTTCCTTTTTCTTGTCCCTCCTTTTCCTTCCTTTTTCTATACCTTTTCCTATTTTTAGTTTTCTTGTTATTCTTATTCCTTTCCATTTTTCTTCTTCAACTTTTTCTTTTTTCCCAGTTTTTTTTCTTTTCTAGCCTTTTCTCCCTTTTCTCATTTTTCTTCACCCTTTTCTTATTTTTTCTCCACAAAAACAAGATAGCAGAAGCGTTTATGTAGTTTATTGGTGCGGTCTAGTACCTTCCCAAAATGAACCACTTTCGCTCCACTCTTTACGCAGCCTAATTTATTTGAAATAATCTACTACACAGCATATGCATATATTTAAATGCGTTACATAGCCACGCTTATGTGTTCCATTGTGTAAGTGACCGGAAAAGTTTATTTTTTTATCTCGACGACGGTTGTTACTACGATTGCCATGCAGTTTTGCATACAAACGGACTTGTTGACACTTGAAAAATGTCAAATAAAATGGAATTAGACAGCAAATGGCAACTTAGAGATTTTAAATTAATTGATTGACCACATTAATGTAGTAATAAATTAGTAAAAAATATACAATAATTAAAATAAATTTAAGCTAAAGCAGCAAAAAATGTCACTAAAATATTTTGACAGCAGAAATATTATATTAATTTGCACAGATATTATTACCCAGAGGAAAAGTTAATATAAAATATTCTCACATACAAATATAAGACATAGATTGTTACAATAAGTTTAATGATTTTTTAATGTTGCCACAAAGTTTTACAATCAATCTAAAATTGCTTACTAAATCGGGTTGTTTCATTGCAATGCATGTTTACATAGTTTACTTATAAATATAAAAATATTTTAGTTTTTTTAATGCAGCTGTGATTATTTGCAAGTTATTTACTTTAATTTACCTATTGGCAGGATTTGATTTTAATTAATTTATTTAGTGATACTTAAGTAGCGCATTTTACTTAATCAGTATTTAATTCATAAGACTGTTTGACCGCTGATAGTGAAATGGGTTTCGGAGGCAAAGAAGGAAAGTCTGTATGGAGGGATTAAGTGGATTTCGCAATCGATTAAATTTGAATATTGTAAGCTTGCTAGCAAATATTTTATTCATCAAATGGGATATACATAAATGTTACATAGTACAAGGGCAATTTCTAGCATATTTTAGTGTATTTAGTTTTAAATAAAAAACACTTACGAATGGACGAAAAAATGGCATATTCGACTTAATGAAACAAAGTCCGGGCATGTAAGCTTTGCCTACAACAAAATACAATCCTTCATACATAAATGGAAGATTTTCGAGGCGGTATTTTTATGCACGTATTCGAAAGGACCGAAATTATCTGTAAAAGTAGTTAAAAAATCCAAAAAATTTGTTTTGATGTGGAATCAATGGAATAAATGGTTCAAAAATGTTCAAGACTTTTCTGAGCGCAGCTTGAAGCGAGTGGCGACAAAAAAGCAGGATAAAGTGGTCGTCCAACATTGTAAGCGTGACCCTTCTTTGCGAGTACGCCAAGCACACACAATTCTTGCTAAAAAGGGAAATGTGAGTATCAACACCATCGAACATCGACTGAAGCAGGTGAACATTTCCTACCTTCCCACATCATCAAAACCCCTGCTCTCAGAAAAATACATTGAGAAACAACAGAACAAGAAAATGGCGTCACTGTAATGGACTGACCTTCCCAGTCCCCAGACGTCAACCTCATTGAAAATGTGTGGGGAATTATGAAAACTCATCTTGTCGGAAAGTCAGTCCACGATTTAAAGCAACACGTGTGCCAAGTTCGCAAAGTCTGGTCCTCTTTGTCTACAAGCTACGCAGAAAACCTGGTCCAAAGCATACCAAGAAGATGCCAGGTTATATTCGACAACGATGAGACTACATGGCTTATTGAGTAATTGCGACTAGTAATTTTGTACATACTTTCATGTAAAAAAAAATTATAAACATATATCTTTTATACTTCATGAATAATCGCGGTTTCTTTTTTCTGACACAGACTGTATGAATTGGATTATGAGTAAGCAATCATGACTACAAGATAATTTTGTTCAAACAAATATCATATTACCACTTGTGTGTGGATGTACGACGCTCAGATATGGGATTGTTCTTGCTAAAGCAATATTCAACTAATTCAAAGGCTTCAGAATAAAGTGTTAAAATGCGCCTTTGATGCTCTCTGATATATCCGTAGCTCTGATCTCGAAGGAGACCTCGCTCTTGATTCAATTCCAGATACAATAAAAGAGATACCTTATTCCCATAAAGAAGTTCTATGTTTTTGTTTTTTTCTTCTCTTAAAGGAAGAAGGCAAATATATGGAGTAGAAGACTTAAAGGCAAAAAGCCAGAAGACTTGGTCAATAAAGAAACAAACGTTAATTTATTTCCATAATATTTAAGTTGGGTATCCCAATACTAATTTATTTTATTGTTTAATACAAACTAACTAAAAATTGCTCGTTAATTTAAAATATTTTGTAACTAATCCCAATGAAAATTCAATAAAAAAAAACCAAAAACAAAAATATTTATAAATAATTATGTAAGCTAATAACTGTGCACAGAATAATCCCATGTGCATTACGATTTTTGTATTTGGAAGATGATACTGCCTGAAAACCTTTTTTTTGACATAAATTGCATGAACGCAGAAAGTCATTGAAAAAAATTTCAAACTGCTACAAATCCAATGTGCTGGAGTGCTGTTTAGGCGCTGTAAAACTTTGAAATGTTTACTACCACTCTGCAACAAACAAATTTGTCAATTATTTAATATTAGTCTTAACATTTTAAAAAGAAAAGGGAACTATTTTTTGTGCGTATATGTACTTTCGCACCAATAAGCAGGGATGAACAAGCAGATCAAAGCTCGACACTGTATGATTCCTGATTTCTATATCTGCTGATTTGTTATTGTGCTGTTTACTATTCTCTCTTGCATATTCATTCCTTTCACCTCTTGCACTGGAAAGACGTGCAATACATGGCAACTCTTTATCTGCTCTAGACTCTCATGATTTGCAATGTACGCTAACTGAATTAAATATAAAAAAGCAGGTTGTTTACTTTGCAGAGTAAAACAAATTCCAAATTCTAAGAAACATTCACTTTCAAAATTTCGGCTAGACATTGCAGAAGAAATTCTACAAAATGTTAATATTTCTGAATACCCAATACGCGGAAGGACTTCTTTAGATAATACACCATTGCGTTTGCAGACAAACCAATGGGGGCATTTCCCTAGTTAAATTCCTCCTACACAGAGTAAACAAAAGTCTCAACGAAGATTTGAGGTCTGAGCATAAACGCAGTGAAACTGTATGGGAACCTTGTTGCACTGCACATTCCTGATTGTTTCGAAATATATCACACTGCAAAAAATTATTAATAAAATTCTTTAAAATATTATTAACCTTATTTAAATTCAGTCAAATATTGTAAGCATATGCATTTGGGGAACCCATTCTGCTAAAAGTTTTAATAGAAACTATTCTAAGCAAGTGCTCGTTATAAATTGATTTACACGATACAGTTAGCGGAAATTAATTTCCAGCGCAAGAGGTTAACAATTTTTTTAGAAGATTTTAGCTACCCAGCTCTGGTTTGAATGAGCCTTCTCGCTCCTTCTTCAAAAGTAGTTTTATGAAAGCCCCCCACGAGAGCAGTTAAAGGATGTAAATGTTCTGTATAAATTTCGAACCAAAAAACTTGCTCGACCCTTACTTTCTGATTATATTTTTAAATCATCGCCTTTATCGCCTCCTAAGGCTTATAAAACCTCAATTCTCAGCGAAGGTAGGTAAACTTCCAGACACTTAGCTTGCATTGTTTAAACTTGCTCGGTGATATATCAGCCTCAATATTAGCCAGCTGCTGAACCACAGCATGACCATCTACTTTCCCTCTTTCCCTTTAGTGGTACGACAAAGAGTTCGGGATTCACGTTGAAATGACACGCGGTCAATCAGCTAATCCTATCCATTGTTGTCTCCTTCATACTAATCATGACTAACAAACATTTTTGGCTAATATTACGTCCCTAGTTTTTGTTACCAATACCTTTACCGTTTAACCGAACTTTTTTCGGTGTCATTTGCAGCTAAATTTTGAAAAAAATTCTTCTACATTAATAAGATATTAGTCGAATTTCTGGTTATTAAGACACTTTCGTGGCCACGTAGCTGAATGGGTTGGTGCGTGACTACCATTCGGAAGTGCGCAGCCTCGTGTGTCCGTGCATGAAATAGGAAAATGATACGAAAAGGTTTTTCTTATAATGGTCACCCCTCAACAAGCGATTTCAAACTTCCGAGTGTATTGAAAAAGTTTCTCATAAAAAACCATTTGCAGTTCGGAGTTGGCTTAAAATTGTAGGTCCCTCCATTTGTGTAACAATTAAAAAAAACGCACGTCACAAGTAGGAGGAGGAGATGTTTGGCTATCTCACAGAAGTGTACGCACCAATTATTTATTTTAATTTTATTTTTAAGCCATTTTCATATTATTTTGTTTTAATGTAAAATTTTTTAGTAGCTTGCCTTAGTAAAAAATTTTCGACATTCATTCAATTGTTTCAAATCAGGCAGCAGCAAAAGCGAGCTACCCTCACTAAGAGTTTAAGTTTATTTATCCAATAACTTTTCAATTAACTAGAAACAGTACCGGCGTCTGTCGTTGATTAATAAGTAGAGCACCACTGCTTGCATGATTTTATGTAATTTTCCAGTGAAATATCCAACACATATCTGCCTGCTCGCATTCGTCTAAGAAACTTCCGTGATTTTTTGCTGCTTGCTGCCAGTTGGTCAGCTATTGGACGCATTCAATTGGTTGTTAATTGCCGGCATCCGTCGCAATGATTCAACCGTCGAGGCATGCAAATTAAATGTGATTGGCAACGCGAGCTAAGTAGTTGAATAGCGTGCAGTTCATTTGCTGTATGGCGTTAAAGCGTCATTCCATTGTCAGTGCATGCAAACACTGGCACACATACTCGTACACACATGCAGAGCGATGTACGAATAGCGATAAACAGCCGCACTTATGTGAATATGCAAATACGTCTGCACGCCTGCATTTCTTCTCATGTGTGTATGTGTGTATGCATGTGCGCATAAATTTATGACTTCCAAGCTGTAATCAGAAAAATCTTCGCCAATCTGCAAAAGCCTCGCAGATATGCTGCAAAGAAATGGAGGTATTTATTTTATTTGAATGGAAAAGTGACCGAGTGCTGGGTGCCATTCGTTTTTATTTGCATTTGCATTTATATTTGGATTTGAATTTTATTTTATAAGAAATAACCGCGCTTTACAATGCTATACACCACATATGCGCACATGACTGCTTTGTTGTAAGGAAGCGAAAAGAGAATGTATGTTAATATGCCGCCAGCATAATTGAACGGCTCACTGTGGCAGCACAACAACCACACACACCGTAAGCTCATACCAAAGCTAACTGCGTGCGTGTGTGCGCATGTGAAAAGCCGGAAAAGTGCGAACAGCATCGCATCGCATCTGTAACTGCATTGTATTATATTGGTCAGTCGCCATCAGTGAACTCATTTAGCTACTTTTTATTTTACATACCAGATATGCACAGGAAGAAAGGAGGCAAGAAAAACTAAGAAAGCCGCAAAAGTACTTTCGTTTTCCGTGCGCTTGCTTTTATTGTTGTAATATTCCAACTGAGCATTATTCAATATATTACTAAGTCGAGTGAAGTGCGGTGCAGTTGGCGTCTCTACTGCGTGTATTTGCTCATTGCAACATTCGCCAGCGTTGCGAGATGCAAATTTCAAAGGTTGTTGCTTGATGTGTGACAACAAACACGGAATATGATGACCAGAAGTGAGCTTTCTGCAGTGCGCTTCGGTGCGCTCGTTTCCGCTGGACAGCTTGAAGCGCTGCAATGTCTGTCAGACAGCGTGTCGGGGAGATTAGGTGTCATACATACACGGCACACTTCCTAGTGGAGTAGAGTAAAGTGGAGTGAGACGAAGATGCTAAGTTACTAGACACCAAATGTAGTCATGCGATTGTAACGGTTGTTATTGTAAATTTTGCTATAATTGGGAGTTATGTTTGCTTAGGTCATGGCGTACTGCATATATTATAAGAAATATTTGCAGAGTACTCGTACTCTACTTAGTTTAAGTTCTGGGTTACGTATATGCAACAACGCACATTTAGAGGGTATAAGGAATTTAGCTGGAAGTATTTTTTAATGTATATGCACACAAATGAAGGAAAGATTGCATGCAAAATTGTTTTAAGTTTGAGGGCAATAAAAAATGTGCACATCCTTACAATGGTCGCAGCGCATTCATGCATTTCTGCAAACGTCTAATCCACACCACGATTGCAAAATTCAAAACCTGAGTTGACGATGAGTAGAGATTGTACATGCTTAAGAAGTGAAATTCTAGCAATTTTTGCTCAATTATAAGCACCAACTATAGGCTTTTCAAAGGCTGCATCACCACTATAGAGTAATATAATTCCGAACCATTAAATGTATATTTGCACTGACGTTCGATTAGTCGTTGAAAAAAATGTTGTTAATTTCAAAGTGATTGTAAAATATCGACGAATTTTTACAAGTACGAATTTTGAGTCATTCCATGTCGATTTTTCCCAAAAAAAATACAAACATATAAAAATTTAAAATATATCATATACAAAAAAGTTAAAAAAAAAAAATATAAAAAATTAAAAAAGAAATTGCAACAAAAGTATTTTTAAAAGACTATTTTATTCTTAAAGTCACCAAAAATATTAAATATTAAAAAGAAAAGAAGAAGAAAAACATATACACATACAATTTTTCCCAAAATTTCAAAAAAAATTTAAATTAAAAAAAATATTACTAATTTAATATTAAAAAAATAAAAATATAAAAATTTGTTATATATTTAAATTAAACAAAATTTAAGTGGAAATATAAAATTTGTTCCAAAAAAAGTTATTTTAAACGTATATTTTACTCTAAAAAGCTACAAAAAAAATTGTAATGTTAAAAAGAACCGAAAATATTGCATTGAGAATCTGTTTTTTATATGACAAAGGTTAGGTTAGGTGAGGTTAAATGGCTGCGCTAGCTAAGGGCTCACTTGGCCAAATATTAAAAATTCGTCCGTTGCGGTGCCATACATGGGAGAGGGGAAAGGAGAAGGGAAGGAAGAAGGAGCCTCGGGATTAGAGACGATGATGACCATACATTTTACGATGACGCCGACGGTGACTGATTTGCGTTTGTAGTTAGCCGCAACAAGCTTTTGATGAACTTCACCAAATTTATGGTATTTACACCGGCTATATCCGCAGGCGTAGCGAAAAAGTGAGAGCCCAGATGTCTAAGTCTTTGGCAGGCGAGAGCAGGGCAGCTGAGAGGAAGGTGTTGAGATGATTCCACCTCGTCCTTCAGGCAGTTTCTGCAGGCAATCCCAAGTCTCACGGCATGAACACCTAACGGACAATGTCCGGTAAGGATGCCCACCAAATTCAAGAGCTGGGGAGGGGATTTGTTAGCCTTTTGACAAAGCTACATTAAAAAAATTTGTCTCAAAAATTAAAAAAAAATGTATAATTGAAAAAAAAGAAATATAAAGAAATTAAAAAATAAATTGATTTAAATTAAAAAAAAAAAAATTTAAAAGTTCAAAAAAGTAGAAATATGTAAAATATGTTCAAAAGAAGTTATTTGAAATGTATATTTTATGTAAAAATAAAAAGATTTAAAATTAAAAAATCTTAAAAAAGTAAAAAAGAATAAAAAAAAATTCCAAAAAAGGTATTTTTAAGCGCATATTTTACTCTAAAAAGTTACAAAAAAGTTTTTAGTATTTAAAAGAATCGAAAGTATTTCACTTTAAAACTCTCCTTAATAAAATTTTCAACATTGAGTAAATCTCAAAACAATGAAATTTTTTAAAAATAATTTTCAGTTTGCTTTTTATTTAACTCCAAAAAAAAAAGAAAAAATTACGCCAACGTGCAAAATACTTGGACGATTTGACATGGAATCGCACATTGTGACAGAGGGTAACTGCAAGGCTAACAAGTTAGGGTACGTAACCAGCCTACTAAGTTGCTCAGATCTCAGGGTCATCAATATTTACAGACTTAAGAATTTTTTTCAGCAAAAGTTGCCTTTAGAGGGAGGGCAGGGCAATTATTAGCAGCCTTACGAATTTTTTTTTTCAGTAAAAATGTAAAGTAAAAAAAAGGTTCAGAAGCCTAAGTTTGATCCCTTAAGGATGATTTCTCAACATGACATTTTCATATCCAGCTCTTGCGCCAATTTGTGAATGAGTTTTTGAAGAAATATTTTCTCTAAACAAAAACTACTACGTTAACGACCTTTGCTGAATTGTTTAGTATTAGCCAATTCTTCAAACGAGTTGCTTTGACTGCGATGCTGTTAAACAAATTTCATATTTAATGTTCCAGTGAGATACGGGGTGATCTTTTAACACCTATAAAATATCAGCACTAAACAAACAAAGAAAAATACTTTAAGTAACATCATTAATTTTCCCAAGCGCGCATTATCTTGATCGACCATTAACTACAACTACCAGGTAGCGCTTCAGGTGTTCGGTTTTATTAAAAATTAATAGCTAATTTCAGTGAAGCATAGTAATACTACAAATTAATATTCATACTATAAATTAAAATGCATGCTTTTGAAGTTAGGCAAAATAAATCTACATTTATGCGCATACATAACCAATGTGCATACATACGTACACTTTTGTTCTGCTAAATGGTATTTCGAAAATGATTAATCGATGGTTCACATATACATACATGTAATATATTTTATCTATTGCATGATATCTTATTGCTATATATGACAAAATTCCATGCGCTACAAATTGGTTAATTAATACTGAAGTTATCACCTAATTTTGATTTTATTTCGTTCAGTGACGCGCCGCACGATTTTGCATAAACGTTACGCAGAAGAGCAGCGAGATCGTAAATAAGAGTTAGAAAAACTATGAAATTGTATGCATTAGTAGACACCAGACACTATTTAATTAGTTTTAATTAAGCGATCGTCTTTTAAGTAGCTACTTCATTTTTCATTGCACGGTTTTATCGCTCTCCTACTGGTCTTAGCCATTGGCATTATTATCAATTTATTTAAAAAGGTGGTAACTCCATTTGTGTAGTGAATAATAAAATAGTTTTTATTCCAAATATTTTTTATTTTTTTGTGGTGTTTTAACGTTTTTTTGTGTTTTTTTAAGCTTAATTTTATTGCTATAAATTGTTGAATAAATAAACAGAAACGCAGCGCTAGCAACGGTGGCTTTCAGTTGAACTTCAAATATAAAACTATCATGCGAGAATTTTTATGTGAAGAAGCTGATAAAGTTATTTTATGTAACTTATAGTGAGAGAGACTCTATGGTTCACCTGGGATGTCAGTAATCGAAAAGAAGAAGCCGCTGAGAGATTTTCTCAATTGAGTGGAGCAGAAAAGGATGGTGAATTATAGACCTCAATGATAAATATAGCCTTAGTTTACACTTGAATTTGAGCAATGTTTTACAGGCCTTGAGCTTTTGAATGCAACTTTCTAAGCAATATTTAGAACGTTTTAGAAGGGAAAGTGAGTTTTGTGCGCTGATCATCACTATGAATGCGACTTGGGTCTATCGCCATAATCCTTAAACAAAGAAAGAGGCTAAAGAGTGGTGTGCGAACCAGGTGCAAGGCTCTGAAACAAGTTCGTGTCTACAAAAAGGCCAAGAAGGTATTAGCAGCGGTTTTTCGTGATGCGAAAGTTATTTTTTGTTTTGTAGATTACTTTCAAACTGTTAAAATAATAAATTATGTATATTAATAAATATAATCCATTTGAAAGAAAAAAGTCGCGAAAAAAGAGCTACTTTGCAAAAGAAAAAATGCTTTTTCATTAGGACAATGCACCGCGCCACAAGGGCATTTTGACAATGGCTAAAACCCATGAATTAAAATTTGAAGTACTGAAACTTTCATCGTATTCACCAGATTTAGCTCCTAGAAAACTTCCATCTGTTTCCAGACCTAAAAAAAAATCATGAGTGGAAAAATCAGAAGTATTTTTCTTCAAATGATGAGGCCATCACAGCTGTGAAAGCGTATTTTGCAGCTTTTCCAGATTCTCTCTTTAAGAATGGTAATTCCTTCATTACGGAGGTTGATTTTCAGGGAGACTATACAGAGTATTAAAGTGTATTTCAAACCATAAAACTGTGCTTTGCTTATCGAACCGCAGAACCTATTGAACAACCTAGTATATATATATGAGATTCTCTAACTTCTAATTGTAGCACAGGGCGTCAACACTCCATAGTCCTATCTTAGCCTTTATACGGTAGCCAAATGCCGTCAACGATTGAATTGGTTTTGTTTTCCGAGGCAGATTGTCGGACGATTCTTTGGTGTTAGTTGAACCATTCGCACCTCCAAGCAGGGGTTTTTTAGTTTCGATTCACGAGTGGTACTTTATTTCCCACTTACCCTGCAGGACACCGAGTCTTCCCCGATTTGCCACTTGGGGATGCGTTCGATGGAAGACAGGCAACTTCACACGTTCTTGTTATTGTTGACTCATTTTTATCGCAATAAATAAATAAATAACGAGGGATGAGTGACGGCATGCTGAGGACTGAAGACACAGGTAGGCATGGAACTACTCCATTGCAAAAAAAAAAAAAACATGGAGCATGAGTGAATTCAGCTCAAAAATTTTAAGTAAAAATTTTAGTTTCCAGGAGACAGACCAAATATAGAAAAAAGAGCGTCAATCAGGTGTCAACCTCAAACCAGTTGTTAGTGGTAGAAATAAAAAGGAAATAGAAATTACTATGTAACCTCAAATATGGACCAAAATTGCATTCTATGCACGCGGCCGCGGTAGCCGAATAGGTTGATGTGTGACTACCATTCCATAGGTTTGAATCCCCAAGTATAAAACACCGTAAAAGTGTTCTCTAATAGCAGTTGCCCCTGGGCAGGCAATGGCAAACCTTCGAGTATATTTCTGCCATGAAAACGTCTGCATATAAAAATCATTTGATATTCGACATCGGTTTAAAACTGTGCTTCCATTTTGGGAACGACATTAAGATGCACGCCTCAAATATGAGGAGGAGCTCGGCCGAACACCAAACAAAAGTGTACGCACCAATTACTTATTTTTATTTTTTATGTTAAAATATTTCAGAAACTTAAGCGACCAGAGCATTGAGGGCTACGAAGTTGTGTCAACAACTCTAAGAACATTTGGGAAATTTTACTCTTGGTAAAATATTTTCGCTTAATTTGCCTACTCATATTATTTTTAATACTTTTTCATATATCATAAAATGTACTCGCAATGTTGTATAAAAAGCCTTGGTAATTAAAGCTCTCTAAATAGCATAGTAAAATTAGGAAAATACAAAACTAATGTAGTTCAACACTTGCCAGTGGTAAACAAATTACATTTCATACAGTTTGCCATTCAACAGCTGCTGCAGATGTCAAGAGCTTAAAATTTGCGCAAATTGACCAACACTAACTCAGAAACTCATAAAAGAGAAACCAATTCGTTTTTGGGCCTTTACACTTTTTAATTGATTTTCACATTTGTGTGTGTGTGCGCGCGCTTGCAAGAATCGGCCTTTGTAAATTAAATTTGTGCAGACATTCGTCAGACATTCGTCACGCTGATTTGTGCTCATATCTTAGAGCTCGTAGCGACAAGCACATACAAATAGACATATAAGTAAACCCATAAATATATTTCTTCATTCAACCGTCCATCTGTCGTAGCATTGATTCATTGAAATCAGCCGTTACTATTTGTGGCTGCTATTGCTTCTACCAGAATGGAGTTTGGTGGGTGTTGAAATGTGCAATGATTTTTGATTGATGTGTTCAAATCACGAAAAATACGGCGTCGTAGAGCATTTGTTGCACCTGCGCAGCTGCTTAGGCCTTCGCGACCACACCAATTTTCACGTAGACAGCCACACACATACACGTGCGTGTATTCCTATACACACAATTACACAGCGAATGAGTGCAGAAATCGAAGTAGAAGAAGCAGAAGAAACCGCAAATGAAAAATGAGCAAAAATATTATGATTTTGTTTTTCGGCACAGAATGTCGTCTAAATGCCGCGAAAAATCTTGACTCAGGCTCAAAAGCCATTTTTGGTTCGGGCAACTAGTGGCGGCCAATCAGAAATGCGTTAATTACTTCCTCCTATGGAGCGCATAGAGCGCAGAATTGCAACATTGTCACGTTGCTGTGGTGGATTGATTGCAGCGCAGCTTAATTTTTATGCGGTTCAGTGATGCAGAGTCTGCTATTGAATTGAGTGGTGTTGTTGCACATACCTGAAAGAAAAAGAAGAAGCAGAACATATAAAATTAGTTAGAAATTGTTTGTTTACTACGGTTTAAAACAGGTTTGCTGAAAATATAAGTTTGAAACATTAAAAGACTGAATTTAATGTTGTAGGAATACAAAAAAAAAAAAAAATTAAGGAAAAATTGTAAATCAAAACAAATCTAATTTCTAATTTATGTTTTTCAAATTTGTTTAAAATTACGTGCTCTGTAATTGCTTGGGTGGGCGAAATTATTTCCATAGTTTTACTGGTAAATTATTTACATGTAATGGGGTTTCAATGTCTTTAAACTTAAATAAAAGACAGAATATTTATTAAAGTAATTTTTTATTCCTTTATTTGAAAAATTTTACTTTAAATTTCATTTCATTCATTGATAGTTTATGCCTTCATTGGTAGCATTTTTTAATTTTTTTTCATATGATTTCTTCCCTTCAAAAGCTTGACCCGATAAACACAATTTTTGGTCACCCTTTTAAAATTTTTAAACTTATGGATACTTTTCTGTTTCAATACTTCATTAAATTGTCTCTCAAAAAACATGAACTGCTGCTGTCAAACAGAGCAAAACTCCTCATATAAAAATCGGTAATACTAATGCTCGAGTATTTTTCTATTGAAAATAAACTTTAATAACCAATAATGAAACTTATGCTGTTATAATATTTTATTTTGATTTCAAACAAAACAAACTAACTCTTATTGAGGAAATTAAGCACTTCAAAGGGCGTCACGATCCAAATTTATTTGCCCCTCTTTCTTGGTGAAATTTATTGCTTGAGTAATGTTTCAAATATACCAAAATATTTTTTCCAAATGTTTAAATTTTATATATTCCAAAAATGTGTCGAAAATATTATATTAAGATTGTAAAATTTTCGAACAAATTTTTTCAAAAGTCTAAATTTATAATTTTCCAAAAAAAGGCATTTCCATATTTATTTTACAAAAATTTGCTTATAATCTGAAAATTGCTAAAATAAATAACATTTCGCTTAAAGTGTATAAATTTCTAACTTTTCCGAATTTTTTTTCAAAACGAAGGAATTGTTAAAATTTCCAAAATTGTGTGAAATCTTATAAATTTATTATTTTCCAAAAAATTTGTTAAAATCTAGAGATTTGTTGAAATATCGAACTTTTTCTGAAAACTGATATTTAAAAAATTTTAAAAAGTATAAAAAAATTTTCAAAATTTTATACCAAACTTATAAACTTTAAAATTTTCCAAAAAATTTCTTCCCAATCGATACATTTTTAAATTCGTTAAAATATTCTTTGAAGTGTACGAATTGTAAAATTAAAAACAAAAATTTTTTTGTAAATGTATAAATTAAGAATTTTCCAAAACTTTTTTCAAAATTCTGAAATATCCCAAAATTTTTTTTCAAATTGTATAAATTGTTGAATTTGCAAAAAAATTATTAAAAATTTTAAAATTTTTGCATTTCCAAAAGATTTTCAAAATATACATATAACTTTTAAAATTTTCTAAAAAAATTTTCAAAACGCAAAAATTGCTAAATTTCTCTAGTTTGAAAATTTATAAGCTGCAAATTTTCAGAAAATTAGTTCAGAATCAAATCAAAAAAGTTTCATAACAAATAAAAACAATAAAAATCAAAATGGAAAAATTGATAAATTTGCCTAAAATTTTTCAGAGCGCATATATTGGGAAATTTTCAAAACTTTTTTGCAAATTCCCGAAAATTTTTTTAAAACATATATTGTGAAATTTTCGAAAAAATTTTGCAAAATCTATAAATTGTTAAAGCTCACAAAATTGTTTTCAAAACGCGTAGATTGTGAATATTTCAAACGAATCTGTTAAGCCTGACAATTTTTTTTCAAAACGCATAGCTTATGAAATTTTCAAAAATTGTTTGCGCCGTATAAAAATTGTAGAATTGCACAAATTTTTTTTTCAAAATGCATGGATTGTGAAATTTTCAAAAAATCTTTGCAATATCTGAAACCTACAATTTGTTACATCTCTCACAGTCTTTTCATCTAAAAATTGTTAAATTTCATAAACTTTTTTTAAACTGCATAGATTGTGAAATTTTCAAAAAATGTTTGAAAAATCTATACATTTCAAATTGGGCAAAATTTTTTCAAAACGCATACTAAAAATTTTTAAATTTCACAAAGACTTTTCAAAACGCAAAGATTGTGAAATTTTCAAAAAAGTTTTGCAAAATTTATAAATTGTTAAATTTCCCAACATTTTTTTTTTTTTAATTTTTGAAATGCATTAAGTGTTAACTTCCTCAAAAATGAGCTCAAATCGTAGTACGTTTGCTATGCCGAATATGAATAATTATGTCATTTTTAATACAGTTAATTTCGTTTTAAATTACTATCTTTTACTACAACAAAATAATATAATTTCCATGAAGTTGAAGCTTAAAACACTCCAATAACTGGCGCTAATTTTTACTGCACTATTTGGGTTTATTGCATCTTCCGATTACCTCAAGTAATCCGCCATATAAATTTTGTTTGCCTATTAAAATGCTGCAATGCCTCAATGACTTGCCCAAACATTTTTGTAATTTTTATTTTCCTCGCTTTTTCCTCCTCCTTTATTATTTCGCGCATTTTATTGGCCATTTACTTGCCAGTTTGCCATAAAGCCGGTTACGCCGTCAGTGATACGCATCTTCAACTTTGAGTGCAGTCAAGAGGGCAAAATTTTACAATCGAAAATGAAAATAGTTGTGGATGCTCATGCTGTTCATGGTTCATTGTTGCTGTAATTAGGACAATTCAACGCGGTGATTAAATAAAATGTAAACAATAACAAAGAGGTGATAGTAGTTAAAAACCCGTAAAGTGTGGCATATACATTCGCTCTGGGTGCCAACATGATCTTCATGTTGTATTTCGTTTCGGAGGTGTGGCGCGAGTGTCGAAATTTTATATTTGTTAGCGGAATTTCGGATTAATAATAAATATTTTGTTAAAGTTAAATGGCACAAAAATGATTTGCAAAGTATAAGAGAAGAAGAAAAGGTTCAATTTGTAAATTTGGATGAAGAGAATAGTAAAAAAAAGTATGATTTGAATAAAGTTTGTTGAAATTGTGTTATGAATACAAAGCGCAAATGTTTGATCTGGAGCGCTAATAAAAAAATGCAAGAAATTGAGTTGAAGTGGAATGACAAGAAATGTTACTTTTTTTAGTATTGAAAAAAGAAAGAGGAAGAAAAGGTCACTTTGAATGGAAATTATGAAAATGATTAGAAATATTTTTAAACTTAGCCTCCTCAAAGCCATGCCTGAAGCCTTGTCAGCACCGCGTTGCCAACGTTTTCGTTGTTTTCGATGAAAAAATACGTAAGACAGTCAATGGATACCCCATAATTTCTAATTAGTTGAAAGTAGCTTCTTTGAAAGTGCAGTAAATAGTAATACCGTTACACTAGGGATTCGAGGGTGGGCCATATAGCGTTTGCTTTTTGAACCACCTATTTCTTTGAGAATGGTAACACAAATGACATGTCAAATGTCATTCATAATTCACTTAAAGATTTGACGTTTACGAAATGGGACGCTATACGCTTGAACAAAATTGGGAAATATTGAAAACCTATTTCCAAAGTGGTGAGTCTTCTTCTTCTTCCGCGGTTACAGTAAATGGCGAGCGTTACCGTGACATGCTCAACGAGTTTTTGTTTCCAAAAATTCATGAAGATGACATGGACGACATTTGGTTTCAACAGGACGGTGCAACTTGTCACACTGCGAAAGTTACACTCGAACTTTTGGCTACCGTTTTTGAAAACCGAATAATCAGCCGAAATTCCCATATAAATTGGCCGCCTCGGAGCTGTGATTTAAGCCCGTTGGACTATTTTTTGTGGGGAGCCGTTAAGGACAAATGCTATGCGAACCATCCAGAGACGATTGACCCTTTAAAACTCGAAATCGAAGTTGCCATTCATGAAATTGGAGCCAAAACAATCGAAAATGTGCTTAAAAATTGGGTTGATCGAATGGCCTACTGTAAAGCCAGTCGTGGCAGTCATTTGAACGATATTATTTTTCATTCATTCATTCATTCAAATGACAATGTTCAATCTTCAAAATAAAAAAAAAGTTTGAAAAAATATTGATTAGTTTTTTTTTTATAGCCGATTCAAAAAGCAAATTTTACATGGCCCACCCTATATATAGTAGGTATATTATATTATTATTAAACCCAAGAATATTGTTTAAAAATCTGGTTCAAATATTTGGCATTTTTATAGCACTTTGAAGATTTTCCATCATTTTTTTTTTATTCTTCGAATTTTGATTTCCATTTTTTTTTGTTAAAATGTGAAATACATTTTTTAAATAAATTTCCATTCGAATTCTCTACGAATGCCACCCCCTGTACACCAAATTAGCATCTATTGAATAGCAAAGCAATTTTACTTTTCAACTATCATTCATACCCCGTTCAATAACTGTGCTTTAACTCCATTCACTTACTTGTTGCCATATATTGTTTGCTATTCCAATATTCTCCATTATGTTCTAATACCTTCATTAACATATTCTTTCTTCACATTTCTTTATTCACCTTCAAACTTAATGCGAATAACTTTCAGCTTCTTTCGTTTACATTTCTCCTTTCTATTTCTCTTTTCCACATTCACTTTTTCTATTCTATTCATTTACCTTTTCTGTTCTAACTGGAGACAACAGGTGCATGCATATATACCGGCGTAAATGCTAATGATGTACAACAAAAGTGTGAGTAAAAGTGAAGCGCCATAATCAGGTTTGCTGCTTAAGTCTTTTATACGTTGAGCCTGAAATTATCTGAAAGCAGGCACCGCAACTGTGTAAGTAAAAGGTAGAGAGAAATCAACGCTTTTTGACAGCTTCCAGGAAACAAAAATTTCTTAAAATTTCATAGCAGTCATTCCGAATTGTTACCGCACAAAATAAAAAAAAGAAATTTGGTTGTTTATGAAAATTAAGTAATCAGATAAAAAAAAAATTTAACGAGCGCTTACACAAGTTGAGATACCCAAGGCGCAAACCATTTTTTTTATTATTTTTAACATGAAATGTGAAATTTGCCAAAAATGAAATTAAAAAAATTGTACTGTTGTATTGTACAATATTTAATTTAAAATGTTTTAGTTTAATTTGATTTTTCATTTAATTTTTTTCGTTTTGTCACTGCGCCACTTATATCACTTATTTAAGCGAAATTTATTGCTTATGTCGGACATTTATGGCGTTGTCGAGCAATCAATGTGGTTGACTACTCATTTCATGCCACAAAAAATTAAGCCACTACAAAGAAAAAAACAAATAGAAGTACATTTTCTTATTTGTGTAAAAAGTGAATAAACATTTTGCAGACTTGTTGGTGACTTGCTATTTTTTTTACTTTAAATTTAATTTTTTTGTAGTTTTGGTGGTTATCTCTAAGCGCATATCAGCCGCTCACTGCACGAATGTAATGGACTATTTTTTATATTTACTTATTTTTTGCATTTTTTTTTTCTTTTTTGAGTGTTTGTTTTTGGGCTTTTGACAATTTAATGAGCTGCGCGACAAGAAGTTTTCTTGTATGCGTTAATTGCATGCCTTGGTTTTTTTGCTTGCTTGCTGGCTTACTTTGGCAAGTATTTTTTGTGTCATTTGAGTTTATTGTGGTTTTTCTTTGCTTTACCTTGCACGATTAGATCGCTAGGCTATTTAATCTAATTTATGTAAGTTGTTTCTGTGCTGTGGTGCGGTGTAGTCAGTTGGCGCAGTTAGAAGGAAAGTCAAGCACAAATTGTGTTTTGTTTGTTTTTATTTTGTAGTTCGTAGTAGAGGCGATTGTGCACAGTTTATCTGCACCCAGTAGAACAGAAACGCCGGGTTATAGTTTGCTTACAAGCTCGAAGCTTTAGGTGAAAATTTTCTAATAAAGTATAATTGGATTTTACATATAATAGTTATAATAAAAAATAATATCAATGTAAATAAAAAAATGTTAAATAAAGGTTTTCTTCAATGACAAACTGTAATACGTTTTATTAGATGGGTTGGGCACGTACTGGGCATGCCGAAAGAGCGAAATGCGAAAGGCAAAGAGGGCGCCCATGAAAGAGATGGTTGAATGACGTCGAATCAGATCTTAAGGAATCGGACGGACATAAAAAGTCGTATAAGATGAAGTCATGAATAGAATAAAGTGGAAAAAAATTATCGAGCTAAGAAGAAGAAGAAGAGACGTTTCCTTTTTTTGTCAAGAAGGGCTTATAAAGAGATTTAAATGCAAAGTCATGTATTAAAATTTTTTCAAGCTGGGTTTGACAGCTATAGCAAAGGGCTTTGATGTAAAGTTTTGCCAATCTCGTTTTTTTGTATTTAATTTTTTATGAAAAAATAATTCATTCTAAATACTACTAAGACTATGTAAATCCAAGCTTACAAATTTAAATTAAGAAAAGAGTTTAATAGCTCACTGAATTTTAATATAATAAAGTGCAAGTTTTAAGGGCTTGTATACAGTTAGAATTCTCAAAAAATTAATTTTTTCCTAATATTATTTTTATTTATATTTTATAATTATATATAATTATAATTTTACTTTATATATATTTTTATTTAAATTTGAAAAAGCGTTTCAGTGCTTTTCAAACTTTAAACGCGTTTTTCTCAAAATGCTGTTTTCAAAGTCGGTGACCAACATTACTCGTAAACGGCTAAACTGATTACTCTCAAATTTTAACACGAGCTTCTCATATATATTTTTTAGTAACTAATCGAAGAATTTTTCTCACCGATAAATATATTTTTTTTATAAACAATTTAAGGTCGAAGTTTTGATCAAAAATCGATTTTTTTTTTGGGGAAACCACCATTTTTTCAAAAAAATTTATTTTGCTTATTCCTTCGACTAATTACTAGATTTAACATTACTTTAACGAAATCTGTTTGGGTTTTTAATTTCAGAGGATTCAGTTCACGGAAATAGTGGTCACCGCAAAACTTCGTGTTTGAGAGAAGCTCCCGGAGATCAGCTGTAGCTCCTTCCCAAATAAATATTTTTACTAATACTAAGTCTTCAAATACAGTTAAAAGATAACATAATATGTGCACAAATTTTTAGGTCAATAAAATTAAAAGTTTTCTCAGAAACAATTCTGGAAAATTCGCTCTTTTTCGGCATTCTAAGGGGCTCAAAAATTGCGTTGGTTCTTAATAATTTTATTTGCTGATGGTGGCAGGTGCTTTTCTTCATATAAAAGAAATGTTGAATATTTGATATATGGAGAAAATGCGCAAATAGGGCAACAAAGAAAAAATTTCCAAAAATCAGTGCAATTTGTGAGCTAATTCAAACTTATATTTTATTACACCAAAATTTAACAGGCAATATCCGAACATACCCGAAATTTTTCTAAAAGTTGTGATTAAAAAATTTGAAATTTTTATTTGAACATCTGTGGAATTTTTTTTTAAATTTTCACAAAGTTGAAAACTTGGATTTAGTTTTGTAGAAGAATGAATTATATTTTCATAAAAAAATTATTAAAAGTTGTCAAACCTTGTCAATAAATCCCTCTGCTATATTTATGGAATGCATTGCAGACGCACCGGTTCAAAAAATTTAAATTTAAGACTTTGTATTTAAATTTGCGTTCTCCATAGAGGATGTCGTACTGAACGTAGTGGCAGGCCGTAAACATTGAAAACTGATGAGAACATCAACAAGGTGAAAGAAAAGTTGATCAATAACCACAAAGTAACCATCAGAGAGCTGACAGAGATCTTCAAAATTGCTTAGGGACCTCTTCCGGGCATTGTAGTTAATGATTTGGGCTTGCGCCGTGTTGCTGCAAAGTTGATCCCAAAGAACTTAAAATTAATGTAGAAAAGGGACCGCGTTGATATCATGATTCCTAAGACTCAATCCAACCTAACATTCATCAAATACATCGTAACCTCCGTCGCGCCTCCAGGTTTATGAGTACGACACGCAATCCAGATATCAGCCGAGTGAGTGGGAAGACCAAAAAAGCCACGTCGTTTTCAATAAAAGAAAGCGATGCTAACGATTTTTATGGATTACAGCGGTATTGCACACTACAAAGTTTTGCCAGAAGGCCATACAGTTAATAAGAACCATTATTTGGGCGTAATGAGATGTTTACGTGGAGACATTTGCCAAAAAGGAAAGATTTGTGGTTGTTTTCCCACGTAGATTTTGCACCATGATAACGCACCACCGCACAGTGCCATCATTACTCGGAAATTGACAAAGAACGAAAGGAATACCATTCAGCAGCTATCGACTTCATTTCACATGGCTCCCTGCGATTTTTTTCTGTTTAATCGAGTTAAAAAACCGCTACGGGATATGAGTTTTAACTGTTGTACTGAAAATAGACTACCAGTAATGCTTCGAAACTGGGTCAAACGCCGACATAAGTGGGTCGAGGCTCATGGAGAGTACTTTGAAGGTGAAAATATAACTTTTGAGAAATAAACTTTTATTTTGAATTTTTCGAATATATTCCGCGACCTTTTTGATCCAAGTGCTATAAAATAAAGAGACATTGCAAAATATTTGCCTTAAAAAGTAGTTGACTGACAAAATTTTGTAATATTACAGCGTTTCCGGTAAAGAGGCACCAAAGTATGAAAATGCACTGCACACTTTTTTCTTGTAATTTTTCTAGGTCGTTGGATCAAATCAAAGAAATTCCTAAACCCTTAAACCACGAATTCTTGTTAGCGTGTCTGTTTTGGTTTTGCTGGGTGCATATAAAAAATGTTTGTATGAATTATCTGTGTGCACATAAGTGCCTCAGCAAAAATGCTGCATAAATTTCGCACCTAAAACTGTCATACGCTTTGCGCGGCCGCTGAGCGCTGCATGTGTGCAACCTATTGTGGCATAATGATCCGCGGCGGCGTTGGTGGCACTGTCTGTTTGGTGGCTTAATAAAGCCAAAAGCAATTTTTGTGTGTCACCTAACAGAGTATTTCGAACAAACACTTAGCTATGCCAGCACATGGGCATGTGTGTATAGGTATGTGTGTGTGTGGGTGCATACGTAACAATGCGTCTTAAGGGATTTGCGTGCATTTTTTATCGCTTTTTTTTGTTTCTTTCTGTAGGCTGCAGCAGCTCAATTATTACGACATGCTGAGGAAATTTTATGCACTCACCAGAGCGATTTTTACTTTTACAGCAAAATATCTACCACTCAAAAGTGACTTTGTTACTCAGCGAATGCCACAGAAATGCTGTCACCATAGCCACTATTCACTGCGCTACTTTTGCTCTAGTTGCCACAACAGTCATGCAGTCGCATGAGTACTTAAGGCCGCCACTCAATCGCTGATCCCACAACACAATTCGTAATGAAGTCATGTTGGACTTTTATTTGAATTGACGTTTTGTTACTTTTGTGACGCGTTAAAGCCGCTTAAGTGTGACGTTTAGTGTTGGCTACTCGTGGCATGACAGAGCGCCATAGCATATGATGCAATGGGGTGAGGGAATGAGGGTCATAAACACCATTGTTTGCATACATATGTGCAAGTGTGTGTTTACTTGTAAGTTTGCTGTTTTCTGCGTTGCAAGTGTTGTGACTTCAATAGTCTGTTGTTGTGGCTGTTGTTTACCCTGCTGTCACTGCTGTTGGTGCAACAGCGTAAAATTTTGTTGTGTATTTCGTCGGCCATTTACTCTCAACACTTATTGACAGCATTCCCTCGCATTTGTTGTGTTTGCTTTTGCCACCAAAGCAGCAGCTTTTTCCGTTTGTTTTTCTTTTCTTTCATTGTTTCTGTTTGTATTTCAACACTACATTTGTTACACTTTTGTCTTGCTTTCAGTTGTTGTATGCGCTGGTTTTTTTGTTGTTTTTTATGTTTTTATGTTGCTTTGCATTTTTAGTTTATTGCTTAATGCCGATATGGTGTGCGCTGTGGCAATAACCGAAGAAATGAGGGTGGGCAGACTGTTGGTGGCAGGCTTCAGAAGTGGAAGAGTGGCTTGAAGGTGGCTTGCTGTTGAGACTATGGCATTAGAAAAAAAAATTAAGTAAGTGTAAAAGTAGTTATGATGGAAGCAAGCAGTAAACTTTTTCCACCCAAATAATCAAAAAACTCAACGAAATTTACTTCGTTCGAATCTTAATTGGAATTTATAGAGCCATTTGAATGAAATTGTGATCAAATTCGTGGGTATATCGATTACGAAAAATACTTTTTTGTAGTAAAAAAAATAGTTTTTAATAATAATAATAATAAAAATATATTTTTAATATTAATAATAATAACAAAATGTTTTTAAGAATAAAAAAATACTTCTTTTATAAAAAATATTAATTTAATTATATAATAACACGTTAAAAAACGAGTCCTTTCCAACCCCTTACATCAAATTTAAAGAGAGTTTAATTTAGTTGGGAAATTATTGCGAGAATTTAGGAAGCTACCTGGAAGCTCAAGTCGTGAGCTATAATAGAAATATGTTAGATTTACGTCCAAATTCGAAAAATCTTGGCCAGAAAAGTCAGGTCTGACTCGGGTGCCCAACGGATGGTTCAATTGTATTTTTGACATGGACACCTTTCAAACCCCATCTCGAAAAATATCTTACTTTAAAGTTATTTTTCCAATAATTTTATAATTTTATTTAATAATTTTTTTCCTTGATAATAAATGTTTTTAGATGCCAGAAGATGTAAGAAGAACTAAAGAACTACTATGAAAAAGAAACTTTCTGCGCATATTATCGCTCAAAGTCGCTTATCGATTATAGTTCATTTCGAAAAATTCTGCGAATATGGAACGAAATTTAGGGCAACTAAAAAGTACAGCCTCTTAAAAAAAAATATTTTGCTAGAAAAACTGTGGAGAAAATCTCATTGAAATTCTATCTGACTTATAACCTTTGCAGCCATATTCCATTTATACAAATTGAATCAGAAAATGCTGAACTTTATGGGGCTTTAGCAGCTCTCATTAGGGACTTTTCTGATTTTTAACATCAACCATAAATTCTTTAAAAAAAATTGTGATGTATTTTTTTGACGCTCTTATGCTAAAAAAGTGTCGAAAAGTGAATGGTTTGCTAAAACGAAAAGCTATTTAGCTTCTGTCGAGAAACAAATTACAAAAATGGTAGTCGATTCCTTGTTTTATTCACAGTTAAAGAGGGTATTCTGGTCTAGGAGTTTGAAAAAATCGATTTTTGTTGCATATTTTCAAAGTTTAGACCTTCAAAAATATGCCCAGCGACTGATTTTTGAAAATTTGAATTATTTTCGGATATACAGCGGATTTTGTGACGTAGCGTCTAAGTGGACCTAATCGCACAATGAACGGCAGACGTTACCGGACGACTTGAGGACTCGTTCTTTCCAGAAAATCCTTTGTAGCACACACAACCTTTATTTATTCTATACATATATACCTATATGCTTTATATTTCTATAATATATACCTGGAAATATATATATATATATATATATATATCCAGAGTGAGTGAGTTATTCTATTGGAGTTGTGGCTCAAACTCCAAACGCGATTTTCTCAAAACTACATTTTTTGAAATGGTCGTCATGATATCTCATCATTCTACTTGACCGATCGCTTTGAAGTTTGATACAAATTTTTTATTATACATCTGTCTATCACGCTTGCCTCGGATTTTGAAAAATTCAAGTTTGAAGTACTTTTAAAAAAGCTGAAAAAGTTAAAAAAGGGTAAAAAAATTAGTTTTTTCAAGTTGACGCTATTTTGTGAATTTTTTTTTTCTTTGACTTGGCGTAATCCGATAGCGACATCTTAATTAATGAAGAATTTTTTTAAATTGTTTGTTTTAGATCACTAGGAGGGTTGGAATCATGTCAACCATGGAACACCGTTTTTTATGTAGCCCTCACTCCGCCGGCCTGTAATTCCACGATTTTTTTATTTTTTTTATTTTTTTACTTTTTTTATACTTTTCCAATATTAATAAAAACCATACAAAAATGGATAGTAAAAATATTTTTCATTTTTTTATCTTAGTTTTAAAAATACCTAAAATTAAGGCGTTTAGATCAGAATACTCCCTTAACGTCCGTACACAAAGTCACTGCATTTCCACTTTTAAAAATATTTTTTTGACAATGCGGGAGAATAAAAGCCATGATTTATGAAAGAAAACGAATATTGCTACCAGGCACACTTTGTATCATTACACTATGGTTTCATTATTATTCTTGAACTGAAATATTAAGAAAAAATAAAACAACAATAATCAACAATGACGCAGATAACTACGTGAAATGGCAGCATACAATAATTTTAAGTCCCGATTTATACACAGAGACATGTGGAAGGAAAACACTGGGAATTATTTTTTGATGTTTCATTTGCGATGGCACGGGCAAAATTGTTTTCGGCAATATTCGTTGCTTTTCACGATTAATTCTTTAAGTTTGACTATATGAATAAGAAGCACAAAATGTGTCGTCAGTAAAGGGAAACAAAATCCCCTCTCTCTTTCTCACACGAACAAAATGTTTCCCTTCCAAATTTTGCCCTGTGTAAATCGGGACTAAGCAAATCTGAGTTGATGTGAAGCTCTTGTCTACTTGCAATAGATTTTTGTTCACAATAGGGATGCCAACTTTTTCAATTTTTACTAATCTGGATTATACGGGGCTTTCGGTATATCGTTACACCAACCCCGGTATCTCTGGACAAGTCGCAGTAGTTACATATTCATTTATTTACAAAAATTTGAGTTTTAAAAATTCCATCAATATTGCTTGAGGAGCCTCCTACCAAGGGGTAAATAATAAATAAATGGGTTTTAAAAATACTTTTTTAATTAAATCGAACACCATTTCATTTGTAAAAAGGCAATAGTAAAATTTTTAGCTGTAGCTTAGCTGATAAAGTAATTTTAGGTATGTCGAAAAAAGATCGATGCAAAAAAACTGAAGAAGTAAACAAATGTATTTTGTGGTTGAAACAGTCTTTCCTGGCCAAACCTTTTTCTATTTTGGACGTAAACTTGACATATTTCTATTATAGCTAACGACTTGAGCTTCCAATTACATAGTTTCTTAACATTTATTTATTTTTTCAATTTATAGACATAAGCTTTTGAAAATGATCCCTAAGGAGGACAAAAAATGGTCGGACCCGGGTGCTTAAACAAACGTTTTAAAAAAGGTGTGCAACTGATGATTAAAACTATGTATATTTAAGTCTCATACAATTTAAGCAGAAAGTCATAGCTTTTAATACATATTAATTTATCCCGAAAATCTCGAGATTCCGGGATTTATGGATTGCCAAACAAAATTTACGGTGAACACAGTAACCCAAAATGAGCCTTGTGATTTCAAGTCAACATATGACCAAGTTATCGCCAGATAAAGGTTATATTTAGCCTGACGATGAGAAAAAGGCAGCAAGCAGAATTTTAATTTTTTCAAAGCGCAGCCATTCTACTGAATCTAAACCTGAATCGTTAGGATTATATCTGCAATTTCAAGCCAAAAAAGGTTGTTTATTTTGCTTTATGAGTTCTCTGTAACGAAATGAAAGTTCTTGCAGCAATTTAAAACCGAAAAGGGTCATTAAGAACGCATTCACCCTTGTAGTTCAATAGATTTTTTCTTTTTTTCCTTGTTCACTCCTCTCGGGAGTATAGGGCCTCGACAGGACTTGTTTTGCATTGTTTTCATTAATCTATTTCATTTCTGACAGGGTAGGTGATTAGCCTGCCGCTACCAGTCCTAATAGTGGGTCACGGTCGTTGCTTAGAAGCAACGCCTTCTTACTACTTGAAGCGCCATCTGTGTTTCACATTTTTCTGGCAGAAGGATCGCACAGATGGTTGTGGAATTCGCTAAATTTGGTTTGTCAGCGCTATTATCGCGGTTGCCCGCTTCCTCTTGCTGGCGCCACTGATGCAATGAGTAACTGTGTGTTTTTCTTTGTTTTTGCTTGTTTTAGCAGGCACAATGCAAATAATGCGCTGACTATTGTGCGGGAGTAAGGATGGAAAGGATACGTTTTTGGGTTTGAGGGAAAGTAGGTAAATTTGGAAAAGTGCGAGCACTGTGCTTTACGTGGGATTCGAACCCACAACCTTTGGGATGGCAGGCTAGTGCACTTTCGCTAGACTACCGAGGCCACTTCAATAGATTACTTCATACCAAATTTTTTTTTTTATATCCAAAACATGCACTGACTCCCAATAACCGAGAAAATATCACTAACATGTGCACACAAAAACAACTGGGGTGTTTGCCAAACTTCCTCATCGACTTACAAGTACTGGCGCACTTGAATGAGATGTTCATTGGTGCTGTCTTTTGCTGTTTTTATGGCGCCAAGAGCGTACTTAACGAGCCATTTACCAGGCCTGCCCCAACACCCTCAATTATTTTAAGACCAAATGTTAGTCATTTTTTATAAGCATTCATAACTTTTCAAATGATGAAAATCGTAGTATGTCACTATGTTAGTATGTCTGCCAGACTGTCAATAACTGCTGCTGCTGCTGCTGCGATGTCAAACGGCTAGTCCGTCAGCGCGACCATTAAACGGATGCATAAATCATTTTCAACAACTGTCAATAAATGGGTAACTACGGTAGAAGATATTTGGCGGTGGAAGCACTGTGCTTGCAACACAATGCTGCTACACTTGGCTAAGTTAATCGGTTGCAAGCACGACGGCGGGGCACACGGCTGTGCAACATGCAGTTGAACTTATTGCTTAGCGTGTCATGCAATTTATGTGCCACAAAAAGGCGATTGAGTAAAAAAAACAAAAAAAAAAAAAAAAATATGAATTCAAAACAGCGCTCGCCCATTTCAGGCATTGAAGGTTGCCGTCTGCAAGTGGCCACCGTATTATGAAACTGTAATATTCACTGGTACTTGAACGCCAAACGCGCGAACATTTGATTTTCCTTTCTAAAAGGAAACAAAATTATCGAATTGAAAGTTATAGTTTTTATCAAATGAATTTGCCGGTGTTATTATTGCTCTTGTTGTGCTGGCAAGTAACTTCCTGCTTTGATTGTTGGCGTTCGAATTTTGAAAAATTCATTATTAAAGTAACTGGCACTTTGTGAATTCAATTGCATTCAGGTCAAGCCAACGAAACGGAACTGCATCGATTGGGTTAATAAGCAGATTTAATTTGATTTGTCAGCGCCATTATCAGTTTTTTTTTTATTTTTGGTTATCGAAATAAACTTACATTCGAATGGTGAATGCAGGGTGTATGTAATACGATTGAAAGGTTACCAAGCCCCTCTAAATGTCAGTAATTAAAAATAATTGCATTTACAAGAGAGTTTGAAGTTACTAAATTCACTGAAAAAATGGTGAGCATTAGGAATTTAAAGTTAAGAGCAGTTTTGTGTTAATCTAAAAATATATATAAATACAGCTGTACATATAGGTATTATTTTAGCGTCTGCTTGTCATTTGAAAATAAAGGTTTTTTAAAGCCTAAGTAACCAAAATCCGAGTAAGTGTTTTTAAAATGTCTGCCAGTCTGGCTGCTTGTATGAGCAATTCACCGAAATGGCGATACTAAGTTTGTACGAGGCTTACCCGAGGCGAGGCTCATGGTGGGAAATTAAAATTTGGAAAATCAAGTCAAGAAGCACCGAGAGATTTGGTAACTCCTAAAACACTCAGGCTAAAAAGCCCATTGTATTTAAAACCATGGAAAATGAAAGGGTAGATAGTAAAGGAAAGGAAATGATAGAAGTAACAGAAGGAAAAATATAGGATAGAACAGAGAAATAGGAGTGGTTAGACCTGTGAGAACTATCCAGCTTCTTTGGTAAATCTGAAAATATACTCCAGTTTGACAGAACGAATTTTACTAATTTTCATGACATCGTAACCCAAAATGCGCAGCCTTTGCTCGCAGAGAAAATGTTCAGTGTTATTCGCCTCCTCTAAGCAAGACCGGGAAAATCGGGTCCTCAATGATTCCAATGGTGGTCATATGCTGACCCCATGGGTTGTGTCCGACCAAACATACATGAAACGGTTGTCTTTTCGAAAGCTCGGCAGTTTTCTGTTCGGGCTTGTCCCAAAACACTTTGCACTTCTGCAACGCGCTTTAGACTGGACCATCGTTCTTTATGTAAATTGCATTCATAATCGTTGGTTCCCTTTATGATTCCTGCAGAAGTGATTTCAATTATGGGCTCTGGTCTTTGTAGGATATCCGCTGATTCACAGTTGGCCAATTCAGCGACAATTTCGTTCCCTCGAATACCGCAGTGGCCTGGAACCCATATAAGTAAAAGCTTATTGTGCCTTGCAACTGGTTTAAGCTTCTACTTACATTCTTTAACAATCTTTGAACTTTGCTTGCATTTTTCGGAGCCTGCAGGGCAGCCTGACTGTCACTAAAGACTCCAATCTGTTTCCCGTTCCATCTCCTCTCAACTATCCATTCTGCTAGGGCAAACATTTCCGTTTGAAAAACAGTTGCTATTCCTTCCATAGCGTTGTGATACTTATCACTATCCTTTAAGTACCATCCGGCTCCCGAACCTATTTCATTCTTGGACACATTGGTGAAGAAAATATCCGTCAAATCTCTGTGAGTTCATGGTGTACTTTTGCTCATTATCGCACACTGCATATTGACCTTGCGATCTTTCACCAGCCGGTCTTTCTAGTATCGCGATTTTTCCAGTCTTGCGTCTTGCGTTCATCCAACGTTCTTATTATAATCTTTTCGCCTTATTCTACTCCACTCCGTCGAATATGTCACAGATTTCGTGATTGCACATAAGGTCCCAACGGGTGTACTCTGCTCAAATGTGCATTTCCGCCTTTGGGCATTTTTGTACTACCACTGCCCATTCAGTGGTAGTTTTGTTTTGTGGATGAGGTAGAGTTCAAAATGCGTTCGCACTTATAGCGACCGTCGCCTACTGCATCGAGTGGTGTGGCCGTGGTCAATAAAATAATTCCTTCTTTCATTCTGGGGACACACCCTTTCCGGGACTACTTTCTGCATTACTTCGGGAGGGTGCAGAACGGCACCCATACAGGAGCAATTCCGTTCAGCCAAGTCTGAGTCGACCATATTTGTAGCTCGCTTTCATGATATAAGCTCGTTTTCTTGTGTCTCTATCTGTGAGGCTATGCTTTGTTGTACTGCACCGAGGTCTAACATTTTTCTCCGTAATACGCCTTCAACATATCTCTTAACCGCATTCCAGTTGTTCTCGCGTTCAAGCATCTTGCCGATCACGTTGGTCGGCGCGATGTCGCCAATCTGCTCCCTGCAATTATTTTACTCTGGGTTGGTCCACCGATGTTTGCCATTAGTCAGCGCAGCACTCCTATGATCTTCGCTACTTTAGTAGCTGCGTGCGTTATCTGGGCCCGGAAGATAAGTCTCAATCTGAGTCTAGTTGAATGTCCAGGTATTTCACCGCTTTTTGAGACACTAGGGATATGTCGCCTAGTTGCATGCTGACCTCGAGTGGCATGTGAACTCGTGTCATTAGGATTTTTTCGGTCTTATGTTTGGCGAGCTCCAGGGCACGGTTCTCAAGCTAGCTAAGATTGGGTGCTTAACATGACTTGGTTCAGCTTCCTCCTGACATCCTGAGTATCTCGTGCTGATATGATCGCCGCTATATCATCCGCGTATCCCACGAGATATGTGTCTTCTAGCATTTTGTATACTCAGGATCTCGTCCTGGCTCGGATTCCGGAGATCGGGACCCAGAAAAGATCTCTGGGATGCATCAGACGTTACAGATTTAGTTTTCTGATCATGTGGTGTATCGTACAGAATTTCACCTTCGATTAGGAAGCTCTGGAGGGTCCTTAGCAGGTATGCGAATAATTGAAACCTTTCTCTCAGTACTTTTATTATGTCTACCAATCGTAAGCTATTAAAGGCCTTTCGTATGTCAAGCGTTACCAGGACGATGATGCGCCTCGGATAGGAGTGTCCGCATTGAGCGCTTTCTACGCTGCGTACCACCTCCTCTATTGCGACAAGTTTCGATCTTCCACGTCGAAAGCCATATTGCCTTGCTGACAGGATTCCTGTAAACGCACTGTAAACTTCCAGCATTACTTCTGATCGAGTTTCGGTCACAGGGCTGAGGACTTCAGCTGGTATGCCATTTGTGCCTGGAGCTTTGTTCCTTTGGAGAAGTTTCAAGCTTTTCTTCAGTGAAGGACGGAGGCATTTCAACATTTTGAAAGTCTCGGTTCGCGCGGAGCAAGGGGTGTGTGGGAAACAGTTTGTCTAGGATTTTGCTGATGGCATTGCTGTCTAGATGTGGGATTGTAGTATTTGCACGAAGCTTCCCCGTTACGGTCTTGTAGCCCAGTCCCCAAGAGTTACTGCTTAGCTCACTCCAAAGTTCTCCCTTTTTGCTTCCTCACTAGTAATCGTTTCTTGTTTGAGCGCCTTTCGGGATTGATTGAAATCGTCGGCTTTCTGCTTTGCTCTCTTTCACGCCTTGCTCTGGCGTACCTTCTTCTATTGCGGAAACATACTTATCTGACAGCCTTATTCAATAGATATATTTTAGAATATATTTTTAGTTCAAGCATCGTTTACAAAATAAGTAATTTTGTGCAGTAATTTCGACATTGTTGAATAAAAATATTGAAATAAACTTAAGAGCATATTTTGTTTATTTGCACATAGTTTTACCAGCTCTGATAATGAAGTTTTCAGGTGTTAAAGCTTCTTCTTATCTAAAAGCATGGAGGTTAGATTAGATAAGATTTGTGGGGGATTGGACAAGTCCGAGCATTCAGTTAGGAGACCATTGTACTACACCCGAATAGATTTCAGTAGAAAGAATAGAGATAGGAAAGATAAAAAGTGGGTGGTAAGACGGATTAACTCAGTTCAACCAAACCTTACCTTAGGTCAATTAACCAAACGCCAAGTAAAGTATAATTACTACTACTACAACAACTACTACTATTACTATTACTATTGGAGGTTGAATTAGTTTTAAAGGTGACACACAGATGGCGCTATTTATCACTTTATCGCGTTGGCAATACTGAATATATATTCATGACAAAGCCTCATCCCTAGGCTTTGTTTATCAGTATCTGTCATTTCGCTGAAGTATAAACAACGCAGTGTTTTCGTGCTCCGAGTATGTCAACTTTCGTGCCGTCGAAACGCAATTTGCAGGAAGCTTTGCTTTTCTGCTTCAATTTAAAAAAAAATACAGCCCAAGCCCGTGAATTGCTGCAGGAGGCCTACCCAGACCATACTCCGTCGATTTCAACATGTGAGTACTGGTTTCGACGATTCAAAAGTGGTGATTTTCACACCGAAGACAAGGAGCGTCTTGGCCAGCCCAAAAAGTTCGAGGACGCGGAATTGGGGGAATTGGCAAACGAGGACTCGTGCCAAGCCCAAGAAGAGCTTGCTGAATCATTGGGCGTTGATAAATCAACCGTTTGCAAGCGTCTAAAAGCGATGGGAATGATCCAAAAGCAAGGACATTGGGTCCCGTACGAGTTGAAGCTGCGCGACGTCGAACGGCGACTTTTTACGTGCGAATTGCTGATCGAGCGACAAAATCGGAAGGGTTTTTTGCATCGGGTGGTGACTGGCGACGAAAAATGGATCCACTACGATAACCCAAAACGCAAAAAATCATGGGGTTTGCCCGGCTACGCATCAACGTCGACGGCCAAGCAGAATATTCACGGCAAGAAAATCATGCTCTGCATTTGGTGGGATCAGGTCGGCGTCGTATATTTTGAGCTGCTCCAACCGGGCGAAACAATCACGGGGGATCGTTACCGACTGCAATTGATGCGTTTAAGCCGGGCATTGAAAGAAAAACGGCCGAAAACGGTAAAAAGGCACGACAAGGTTATTTTGCAACATGACAACGCTCGGCCGCATGTTGCTCAACCTGTCAAAAAATACCTTGGAACGCTTGGCTGGGAAGTGTTACCCCACTCGCCGTATAGTCCAGACATAGCTCCCTCCGATTATCATTCGTTCCGGCATATGAGTCTCGATTTGGCGGACCAGCGGTTCTCCTCGTACGAGGCTACCAAAATATGGGTTGAGTCATGGATAGCCAAGCAGAGGCCAGAATTTTGGAGAAACGGCATCCGGAAATTGCCCGAAAGATGGGCGAAAGTTGTAGCTAGCGATGGCCAATACTTCGAATAAAATATTTTGTACCGTTTTTTCACAATAAAGCCCCAAATCTTCGAAAAAAACCTTTAAAACTAATTCAACCTCCATATTATACATGAAATAAAGGGTTTTCCAATAAGAGGTGTTTTTTTGACATTCAAAGAAAAATGCTCTTTTTTAATATATATGATCGGATGTTTATTTCATTATAAAGAGGAAAGTATGCCGTTAATAGTGGAAAATAACATCAGGCAAATGACCACCACGACCACGCTTACAGACAACATCCTTTTCATTGAACTTTCCATAACCGTATTGCAAAGTGTCTGCCCTATGTCCTCGATAGCCTCACGAATTCCATCTTTCAGGTCTTGAATCGACTTTGAGCTGTTGCCGTAGACCTTCTCTTTCACGTGGCCCCAAAGAAAAAAGTCACAAGGTGTTAAATCATAAGATCTCGGTGGCCAATTGTGATCACCTTTTCGAGATATAACTCAGTCCGGAAAGTTTTCCCATAAAAGATTAATGGTTTCGTTGCTTGTGTGGCACGTAGCGCTACCTTGTTGAAAGTAAACGTTGTCCAGATCAATATCATCCAATTCCGGCCATGAATATCGTTTATCAACTCTCGATAGCGCAATTCATTCACCAATAACACCTGTTATTGGAAAACCCTTTAGAAACAAAAATCCAGTAATGTAGGGTTGATTAAACGAGCGAAAAATGACTGTAGGAGCATCATAAAAAAAAACGTATAGTATTATGACACAGTAATCAAGTTAATTTGCATAGCGATCAACAGCTTTTGTACACACACTTGAGAGAAAAAAATAAAAAATAAAAATAGGAACAAAGAAATCTACAACAATAAAGTCTACATTGTAAAAGTATCGGCAACAGCAAACGCTTTGATTTATGACAGTCATTACAAAATGCGCTCGAAGGAAATTGTAAAAAGATAAAAACACATACATGTAACACATGCACATACATATGCACTCACATGTATGAGAAGTTACATGCATTAAACATTTTCACGTATTTATACGAGTATGAACTACTTTTGTAACGCAAATATTGGCTAAGTAAAAGTACTCGAATATGCACGAAAATGTAACAATTTCTGAAATGAAAAAAAAAAACGCAAGCAACAACAACAAACAATAAAATAAGTGTTATCAGTATCAGCTGTGCCAATAGGTAATGCACTCAAACATGCACGCATCACACACACACACACGTTGTAATATAATATACGAGTAATGCAATGTTTGGCTGCGCGCATGTAACCTGAAGCGAGTGACAGGCAGCCGGCCGTACAGTGGACGACTCTAGTCACTGGACCATCCAACCATCCAACCGTCCAATCATCCAATACGCCACCACTTGGCGGTTGAACGGTTGGCTGGCTGACTGGCTGCTACATAAACGTCATGGACGCAGTTAGGCGCGCATAAAAAATCGCTTACAGGAAATATGTTTGTGTTTGCATGTAACAGCGCCGCCATGGCAGCCGTCTCTGCTCGTCGATCGTCGCCAGATTGCTCGATCGTTAGTTCGCTGTTCGTTATTTCGGCGGCATCGCCATTAAACGGGACGACCAAATAAAATTGCCCTAGTTTTGAGAGAGTGAGTGCGAGTGTGTGTGTGTGCACTATTTACTATTTTCCCCCCATTTGCTTGATTTTGCTGTTGTTGTTGTTGTTATTATCATTATTGCACATTCAAATGTACGTTAAGCACGTGATTATGCAATTGTGGCACTTTTTTTCCAAATTTTTTAACTTTTTTTATTACTTTTTTCGTATAAATATTGTTGCTGTTGTTGCTGTACTGCGCAGTGGCTGATTTTTGTCTCTCCACTTTAATGTAAACTGCACTCAACTTAACTGGTGGTTAGCTGCAAGCCGCATACCGATTTCTTGTTGCAGCACGTTTGTTGCTGTTGTTTGTGTTGTTGCTGCTGCTGATCGTTAGCGACGGCGAGAATGCTCCAATTTCAATTTGGCCAAAATGCAAAATTTCCATGCGGCTCACAGTGTGTTTTTGTTTGTGTTTGCTCGCACTTTAACTTTCTTCAAGTGCCTTGCCACAACTGTTGCTGCAACCGAGCCAAGCCAAGCCATGTGTTGCACTGGCCGAACAGCTGCTGTCGTCACAACTTCTACTTCTTTAGCGTCCCAGCAACTGATCTTTCCTTTCCGCGTGCCTCATTTTGGACACTTCGGCAGCAACAAGTTTGTCGCCGTCATTTATTGGCGATTGTGTCGCACTCCCTCTGCTCCAGCTCTGCAGCTTGTTAGCATCTTGCTTGTTGATTGGATATTTTGCACTAAATTTTCGGGTTGCAAGCACTTTTTCGGCGTTCCTTGGGTTAGTAAGTAAGTGTGGCAAATGCCTTCGTGCTTGGCTCGTCGTTAGAGTGGCTGTTAGTGCCATTTTTCTTGCTGTTTGTTGCTGCTGTTCATAATATACGCGCGCCATTGTTGTTGTTCTTGTTGTTGGCGTTCAGTCGGCTGGTGGCACAGTTGCATAGTGCATTTATTTTAATTTGCTGTTATCAAGTGGTCCGTTGTCTGTCTTAGTCTAAGCCAACTGCCCCACTAGCGCTTGCCGCTTGACTGCTTGGTCGTTGATCGCTGCGCTGTCCACGAACTTTTTTTATGGTGCAATGTGCTGTAATTTTCGTTGCATGTTTGGCCGCATCTAAGCTATCGAAAAATAATAATAATAGCTGTCCATAAAATCAGTGCACCAACACATTTATATATTTAATATTTGTATACACGAATATGCAGCGATCTCTACATTGGTTGCGCTGCAGCGGTGCGATGCTTTGAAAGTGAAAAGTTGAAAATTTTTGCTCCATTTCAACACAGCCACTTCATCCAATTTAATCAGTGATTAGTAGTGACGAATATTTTTGAGAATTTGTTGACAACTTTTAGCTAACACGATTTTATCGCACACACACTTACACACTTACACTTTTGAGGAACTGAATTGAAATTTGTTAATGGAAATTATCTGTGAGCGCATTAGGCCTGGTCGATCTATTTTCTTGTTTTAGCTGTTTCAGTAAACTTCCAAAAATTAATTATCAACATCAATCGCATGCAAAATATCTGTAAACAAAATCAAAGTTGCTAAATCCAATTACACTGGCGAACTCGAGCAAAGCATGGGGTTCACTAACCTCAGCGACAGGTTTCTTCATAAGCGAAGACTTAGCACATAGCCAAAAACCAGTCTTTTTAGATTTCTGTGTAGCTATGAAAGGTTGATTGTTGGATGATGTTTTTTTGTTTTTGCTCCAAATTCACAGATTCATTAGGGTTTGGCAAGCTTTATCACTTAGCAGAAGTAGTATTTGTATATTTTATGAAGCAATTAGTGTTGATTATCTGCAACTGCGCTGTCACAGTCTAATAGATAAATTTAATTATACGAAACAAACCATACGAGCACATGGACAGGACTCATTAGCACTGCAGAACATTTAATTGTAGCTGCATTAAAATGTTTACGATATTGTGTACTATTAGCAATGATTTAGAAAGGCAGCTTTAATATACCGTATTACTCTAAAATTAGCTATGAAAAGTGAGTGTGTAAAGTAGCGGTGACAATCCCGAGATCCCAGAAGATCGGATGTTTTTAAGTACCGCAAGAAATAACGAGTTAAATTTTATTATTTTTATTTAGTCTATGAACGCAAGCTTCGTCCAAACTCATTATAAAAGAGGAATAAATAATAAAGGGTGCGCCATATTTTATGTTGGTGTGAAAACATTGAACAACTTTGAAAAAAAAACGGATTTGCATAAGTGAGGTATTTTTATTTAGTTTGGTTATTTACAATTTATTAAAACTATTTTTTGAATGCAATATCAATCAAGTGGCCACCTTTATTAGCAATCACAAACTACGATCTTTTTTCTGCGTTTGTCATCACCTTGCCAAACATTTCGAGTTTTATAGTGTCGATTTCGGCACGAATGTTTGCCTTAAGCTGGTCAATAGTCTGCGACTTGTTGGCGTAAACCTTACTTTTCAGATAACCTCACATTCAATTGTTGCATTCGCAGTGGGGCATGGCGCACCGTCTTGTTGAAACCAGTAACCGTCCAAACCTTTCTCACGCATTTGCGGGCAGACATAATGAGCTGACATCCATCGACCGTTTCGTTTTCGTGGTCAAAATATGGCGCAATGATGGTTTTGGCGCAAATGCCGGTCCAAACAGTTACTTTCCGGTCATGCAATGGCAATTCATGGATCTCGTGTGGATTCTCAGTTCCACAAATGCGGCAATTTTGTTTATTCACGCTGCCAGAGAGGTTAAAATGGGCTTCGTCAGTCATTAAAATTTGCTTCCAAAAATTGGGTTCAGTGTCAACCATTCGAGCGATTGTTTGGTTTCACTGACGCCAAAATGCTGAGCACGGCGACGATACGACTCTGTTGGTTCCTGGGCAATGCTCTCTCTCACTTCTTCAACAAGTTCATTGGAACATCTTGGTCGTTGATGAACGGCATGTTGACGATCTCCTACTGTCCCGTGCTCAAAAAAATTCGACACCAAACGACGGATAGTGCCTGTTTGCAGCGATACTTTTTGCGATATGCGCGTTGAGTTAGAACAATAGAACGATTATTTTCGATGTATAGCGTCACTATTTCAACGCGTTGTTTCGGTGTGAAGCTATCCATGGTTGAAATTGTACTGAATTGACGTATAGAAAACGTATATGTTGAAGTCGATCGGTTGGTAAATGACAAAGTTATTTAGCGTTTACATACCGACATAAAAGGTGGCGCACCCTGTATAATAAATAGAATATAACGTCATTAAAAATGGCTTCTTGGCATCACAAGATCTCCTCAGATTTCTTCGGAGGTCAAATAGATTTAAAGAAAATTAAAAATTGAACCCGTGTGCAGTTCAAAGAACTTCAGGTTATCGCTGAAACTGAGGCTATTCGCTCTTTTGAGGCAAAAGATAAGTCGTTCTACAAAAGTGGTATTGAAATATTAGAGCGGCGTGGGAATGATTGCGTAGTTCTTAACGGAAATTACGTTGATGAATGAAGCGAATTTGGAACAAAAAAAAAACGTATTTTCTTTGTTAGGCCCGGGACTTTTCAGCCCATGTGTTATATGTCTAACGAATGTTGCAAAACCCAAACAGCATAGTAAATATGATTCAAAAACGTATTAGTTGATAGTTCCTCCTATAAAAATTGTTTTTTGTATAGGGTGTTTTTCTAAGAGCTTGAAAACTTTAAATGATAACACAAAGCACAATTTTTAGTGGAAAGAATTTTTTTATTATAATCTTTTAGATAATTGCACCGGATTTATAATAAATATGAAACTCATATCTAAATGAGTGCAATCAGCAACAATGCGACGCGGACGATCCAAGTAAAGAAGATTTAAGTCCAATTTTCGATAGCAAAGCTCAGAAAATTTTATTTTGTATTCTAACATAGCCTGTGAAACTGCTTCGTGTTTTTATAAAAAAACATTGAGTTTGTTATTGCTTTTTTAAGAATTTTCATAACACTGCACCACTCTTGTGATCTCGGGATTGCATTGTAGAAATCCCGAAATTCCGGGACTATCAATTACCGCTAATTTTGGCATCCCTAACATGAAAGCATGAAATGAATATCGCAGAATGAAATATAGCGCGAAAATTTTTGTGTATTCAGAATTTGTGGAGCAACTGGTTTTGCTAAATTAGAATTGAAATAAAAGCAAATTGATTATGAAAACACAAAGAAGACCAAGTTCAGGGACAAGAACGACCAAAAAAACGCAAAAACAGGGGGACAGAATTATTTTTAACTCTGCTATAATTATTCCATTACGGCATTTATAGGCTTTGCCGCAGCCCAACACGCAGTACTCCCTCCCTCGGGGCACTTCTATACGCCAACGATCAGACAAAAGTTAAATTTACAAAGCACAAAAAAAAACACAAATAATTTAAATTACGATTAATCTCTCCCTGGCTAGCCAGATGCTCAAAGACCAGCTTTGGTAGACAGCAGCAAGCGAATCCGGTTTGCGGCGTGACAAAGATCTAATCTATTAGAGCAGGCTACAAAGCAAGGCACTGCACAGTAGGTGAGAATAAATTTTTCTTTGAGTTATTTTATTATCAATGCAATCAAAGCGCGATTAAATTTGCAGCTGGTTATATTTCTACGAGATTAAATAACTCTTAAAATAGCCATTCAAAGTTATTGCTGCTTTTGCGCTTTATTTAGGTTTCTATGTGCGATAAGTTTTGCAGCAATTTTTGGCTGGCCACATGCCACAGCTACTGCATGCGATTGGAATCGCTGTTTCATATTTTACAAATATTTATGTATTTATATATTGAGACAAATTCAGTTATGTGCTAATGTGGTGAGTTTGTTTGTGGTGCCGACTCAAACAACAACCAACACCACATCACTACCACCACCACTAACCACCAGTGACAACTGGACATATTAAACCGCTGTTGGTTAACAACAAACTACGCTAGTCTGCCAACCTGCCGGTAGCGCGACCATACCGCTGTGTGCAGCATAAAAATTGGCCTACTTGTGATCGGCTGCAAGTTGCATAATCATTTGCTAACATGTCTACACAGCCAAATAACCGCAAGCAGGCCGCACCAAAGCACACGAACTGTTCTTTAACGCAGTTATACAAGGAGTAGGCGACTTTTTAGCATTGATTGTTTTTATGCTGTAGCAAAATAGTTTTGTATTCACTTTCGCTTAAATAACAAAAGTTTTTAGTTGCCTGCTTTTTAATTTAATTTTGTGCAAACGCTAATGCGATCACGAAAACCACGCCTGCCTTGCACGTCGTTGCTCTGCGGAATATCGATCACTTTCGGGTGATTGTAAATTAAGCGCCAGTGGCAGCAGCACCAGGAGCAGCAGTGGCAGCAACATGTTCCCAATCGTTTTTTGTCAAACATGTTGTGATACTGCGAGTGAATGTTGCTGGCTGTTAGTTAGTCGCTGCTTATTTGCACTGAATTCACATTAAGCCGAAAATGGCGTGGCGATCGAACGGCTAAATTTAGTAATCGCGGAAATTTATGACTGCGCGCAGGAGTGAGTGGGCAGTTCGACGCCGTTTTTGAGGTGTGTTACATTTGGAGCAGTGGAGCAAATAATGTGCATGCATTGGGTTTACAAGTCATTTCACTTGTAATGCAGTTGCGGCTACTGTTGTTACTGCCATGGCTGCTTTGTAGGCGCGTGAGATATGCGCGCCTTGTTGACGACAAAGATTTGATGCAGGAGTGTAGCATTTTTTCCTTCTAAAGTTAGAAGGGCGTATTGGTATACTAAAAGTAAACGTAACAAAAATTTATGACTAATTTCTGCAGCGAAAAAAGTGTAAAAAATGTGAATGTGGTTGATGTAACGTTAACCAGAACTTACCGTGCGAAATTGGAAAGGATTACTCTACGAGTAGACTTTGGAGGTAAACTTAAATTAAGTTAAGTTAAAATAAGTCAAACTGGGTTAGATTGAGTTAAGTTAAATTAAGTTAAGCTAGGTTCAGTTGAGTTAAGTTAAATTGAACTAAGTTAAGTTAAGTCAAGTTATGTTAAGTTAAGTTAAATCAAATAAAGTTAAGTTAAATTAAGTTGTGTAATGAAAGTTAAATTAAATTAAGTTCAGTTAAGTTAGGTTAAGTTAAATTAAGTTAAGTATCTTTAAGTTAAGTTAAATTAAGTCAAGTTAGGTTAAGCTGAATTAAGTTAAATTGAACTAACGTAAGTTAAATTAAATTGATCTAAGTTAAGTTAAGTTAAATTAAGTAAAGCTGAACTAAGTTAAGTTAGGTTCAGTTAAGTTAAGTTAAATTGAACTAATATCGGTTAGGTTAAATTAAATCAGGAAAAGTAAATTAATTTAACTTAGGTTAAGTAGAATTAAGTTAAACTTAACTACGTTAAATTAAGTTAAGTTATGTTAAGTTAGGTTAAATTAAGTCAAGTTAGGTTAAGTTGAATTAAGTTAAATTGAGCTAAGTTAAGTAAAGTAAAGTTATGTTAAGTTAAATTTAGTTAAGTTAAGTTAAATTAAATAAAGTTAAGTTAGATTAAGTTAATTTAAATAAATTCAAACTAATTAGTATTTTACAAAGTTCTACGTACAGAAAGATAGTATAAAATTTATGATATGTTAGGTTTGGTTGCCAATATTAAGCCTGGACTAGGTGGGTGGCCGCCCTTGACGAATGGGTTGGTGCCTCACCATTAATAGGTTCAAATCTCCACTCATGAAAATCAAATAATAGAAAAAGTTTTTTCTTTTTCCTAATAGCGGCCACCTCTCGGCAGGCAAGCCCCTGGATGTATTTCTGCCATGAAAAAGCTCCTCATAAAAACCCTTGCCATTCGGAGTCGGCTTAAAACTGAAGGGTCCACCATTTTTGGAACAAATTCAAGACGCACAGCAAATAGGAGGAGAAGCTCGGCCAAACACCTAACAGAAGTGTACGCGCCAATTATTTATTTTTTATTTTTAAAATTTAGCTGAGGATTATCAGTATAGACTAGACGAGCCCTTAAGTTTTCCGCTCGATATTTTTCCTAACCTATTCGCATTTGGGCAGCCCAATGAGTATCATCTTCCTCGATGCTACGATATTTGACGTATGACGAGTGAATGTGAAGAGTTTATAGATTATCCCATAGAGCATGGCAAAATAGCAGAAACCAGGTAACATTTTCTTTCTCATTCAGCGCTTTCTCCGGCTTTAGTACACTGGCAATATTTCGTGTTTTTACACTCCTAAGAAATGGCTCTGCGTATGAGATTTGGGTCGAACGAGGATGCTACTGATGTAAAAATCGTCTACTTTGAAGACGTCGAGAAAACGTATTATTGGGAGAGCATCAAGAATCAGTCATTAAGGGAATTTTGGTTAAAAAGGGACTACAACGGCATTCACAATTTGTGTTTCTAGTTTTTAGAATCTGTTATTAGTATAAAAAATTTAAAAGAAAGTGTTTTAGATTCTGTAAAAATTGCAAAAAAAAATTTTTTTTTTCATAAAATCTAATTTCAAAGAAAATGCAGATTTTGTTTTTTAAGTATACTTTTTTTGAATGCTGAAAAGAACCGAAAGTCTTTACCTCTAAAAAACCATCTACCCAAATTTCAAATATTTTTTGTTTATTTGCTTATAATAAGAACTAAACTAAACAACAAAAACAAAATTGCTAAATAAAAAATTTTACAATTTTGTTTTTAGTGGAACTTAGTGACCTACGGCACACTTTCATCAACTGAGTGTGCTTGGGTTAAGGACCCATCACGTAAATAAGTGGGTAAAAAAATGTCCATGAATCGAAAGGATTTTACCGTTCACCACTCAATCCAGTTTATTTATTTTGAGGTTAAGCCATACTCTACTCCAATTATTTAGTTTCATTCATAAATCACTGCCACCGAAACAGGAGAGTTCAATAACAAAGACTTCGCAGGCTATAAAATCACATTCATAGACAACAACAACAACAAAAAATCGGTAGCTATTGTATAAACTCCAAAATGTAAGCATGGAGCAAGGCCAATGTCCCCACATAAATAAAAACTCCACCTCTACCTCCAACTGAAATGCGCACAAATCAAGATGCCAACCGTAAAGCAGCATAGGAAAGCGAAGAAGAAGAAGCATGCAGCCGGCAAACCATAAATTTCGGGCAAAATATCTTCTTCAATGAGCTTCGCTTAACGAAGCGTACATATCAGACAGACCAAAGCCAAAAATGTTACAGCGGCAATCAAAACAGACAACAATAAATGCAAGAAAAAAGGGTAATAAAAACCGAATGGTAAGAGAGTGCCATACTTTGCAAAAACAAAAACAAAAGCGAAACAATAAATAGCATAGAAGAGGCAAAAACGGCAGTCATATGGAAACAAGGTACCACAAAAGCAGAAAAGGCGTTTAAATTGGCAAAATAGATGGCAATTTCATATCAGCGTGCGCTGCACGAGCTACTCACGGGTCATAGCGGCGTGAAACGCTGCTGGGCGTAGAGCAGATGCCCGGCGCTTTGAAATCTTTGATAGTAAAAGTGGTTGCTGCAGCGGCGCCCAAGCGGAACGCAGATTAACGCCTGTGCGCTTGTATGTGTGTATGTATGAGTGTCTAAAAATATCTACACACACATAACTGCTGACAACTGTGACGACCGCTGAGGCTGGCCGAGCACCTTGACCTGTCGACAACAACTTGTATTGTTTTCTTATTGTAGCCGTCCGTTACGAACTCAGCTGCTTAAGAGGCGGTAAAGTTAATATAGTTGTTTTTAGCGGTATTGTTGTTGTATATGCACAATTTAATTGTTTGGCAAATGAGTAAAAGTTATTAAAAGTGTAAAACACAAATAAAGCACAAAAAAAAAGGAAAAAACATAAACAAGAAGAAAACCAACAGCGAATCGCATGCAAATGTCGGCAGATGCAACCGCAGCCAATAAGTGTGTTGCTATTGGTGTTGCAGTGCAAGCAACCTTAACCGTGCAACAAAGCGGAAATCACAGGTAATTTTCGACAATGCATGCAATTCGCCATTTATAGCAGACGTTCAAAAAATGGTGCCTTGTAATAGGAGCAAAAACTACTTTAGCAGCATAACTGTAACTGTGTATGTATGTGCGTATGTACGGTGTGAATGACGCTTTGTCTATTTTACGATTTTTCATGGTTCAAGTATTACAACATATTTCTAATGGGCCTCTCTTACCGATGCAGCCTTAAATGCAGATAGTGATGGTATTTTTACAGTGGCTTCTACTGCTGCTGCCGAAGCTTAGTAAATATAAGGCAAAACATTTTATCTGCCACAGTTATCATTTAAAAAGTGGCTGCCACTACTACTACTGGATTTTAGTAAATGTAAAACAAAATCTTTTATCTACTACAGTTATCATTTAATAGCAGCAACCTCTTTCAGCAGCAAAAGATGCAGCAGAAAATTGGTAGCTGTGAGATAGCATTAATGAGGGTTTAATCAACGGCACCGATGACTGCAGTCGCCGCCCTACCAGTATTAATTGCTTCTGCAGCAACAGCGGCTACAGCAAATGCTAATATCCAGCGCTAATTAGCCGCCTCTGACAATTGGGCATATCATTGAATCAATATTAGTATTTCCACTGTCAATGCTTCGCCACCTTTCTTAATTGTTTTGGCAGGTATGTAAATATTTTCTTAGCTGATGCTCGCACATTTGAACTTGACTGCATTTTACCGCAGTTCGGAGCTTTTTCATACAAGTAATGATGAAAATTGATTTTTTATTTTTAGATTTTTTTTATTTATTTATTTTTTGTTTTATTTAAAAATATTATTTTTAATTTTTTTACTTTTTATTTCAATTTTTTATTGAAAGTGCACGTTATAAGTGCTTAAATTTACTCACATATATATATGCGTATGTTAAGTAATTACAAATACGCGCATTAGCGCCATTTTTGCCATAATATTTAGTTGTTGTAGTTATCCGCTGCTCAGTAGTTAATTAACGACGGGTTATTTAGCTGTACTCAGTTGTAGCTTGGCTAATTATGTTCAAGTGGTTATCATTGCGTAAATTTCGTCACTGTAGCGAATAACAGCACCTCTAACAATCACTGTCTATGTTATCCCCCTTTCTTGGCGCTGTTAAGTGAATGTTGCCGTTCAGCTTAATTTAGCAGGGGTGTGCAAGTATTTTAACTCAATTTGCAGGGCTATGAACCTATGTACACACTGTTTTTTGGTATTTTCTGGAGATTGGCACTTACTCAAAAATAATTTTATTATAATTGCGAAGCCGACAAGTGATAGTTTATTTCGATCCATTCGGTAGTAATACTTGAATAAATGTTCTGTACAGTATACAGTATATGTTCTACTAAGCAGAATGTAAAAGGAGTCAAAAATTCGTGGAGCCTTTTGAAAGACGATTAGAGCAAATGCAATAGAGTTTTGGAAAAGGCTGACAATGGAGCCTAATAACGCATATCGTCTAATGAAAAATGAGTCTGATATGATATTCACTGTAATCCAAGCGACTGCGAAAGCATAAGCAAAAGTGGGTTCTATTCAAACAATCTTCTAGGTAGGTAGGTAGGTAGGGTGATTGTCGTAATCACACACTTAGATCTGTCGTAGATCCATTGTGACACCACTGGAACTCATCCTTACACTATGGGTTACATTTTAAATCATTCTGTAGATTTTACAAACGAGCAAATCTTCGTCAGTTTAAGATGTGCTATATCCGCCACATTTGTTAAGAATGCACTACCAAGAGTGCGAAGCCTGCTTCTGGCTAAGCCTTCACACTCACAGAGGAGGTGTCTAATTGTTTCCTCTTCTTCTGTGTTAAGACAGACATACAAACCTACTAAACAATGACCAGTTAATACAATGTAACTTCTCTATTAAATCTCAACAGGTTTTCTGAGCGATCGCTGTTCCGTTTCCGCCATATCTATTTGCTTAGTTCGCATGTAGTCATGCTTTGCCAAATTGCATTTACCGTGTAGATGGTTTCTCTATCTACAAGTAATTTACAAGTGACTATGGTCATAGATACCAACGTTTTATCCACTTGGATATCAAGAGTTGTATCTATCCTAGCAAGTTCATCTGCTTTGCAGTTTCCCGCTATATTCCTGTGGCCTGCTACTAAGATACGTCACTTAGAAGTTAAAAACATTCATTACTGCTTTTGATAAGTCTGTTCTCGTCTCTAGCGCTTTTATAGCTGCTTTACTGTCTGACTAAATGACGACTTCATTTGTGGATAATCCTTCGGTACCAGAGGTAGCAGTAGCTGTGCTTCCGGCCGGGACCATTTTTGCGGGTTGAATTGCAGTTGACTGCTGAGCTAGTGCACTTTTATTTGTACTAGAACCTGTGGCAAGTACTGCTGATGTTGTAGTTACTGGCTTGTTACAATTTTCTAAAATAGTCAAAATACTAGAAGTCTATGAGAAATACATTAGCTCTATTAACAGTGACAGTTTTGAAATTCAGCGTTCAATCCTTCAATCCTTTTATTAAGTCTTACTGTGGACTGTGCAGATACTTGAGAACTAAAGTTCCCTCTCAGCGAACAAAAAATTGTACGATCAAACGAACTTACCTGAGTGAAGTTCGATCGTAATTATACTAGCTATCTCGTCCGAAGATATCAATACTTGTAGTAACGTCAGTTGCCAGATCTAATCACAACATTTCACAATTCTAAAAGAATTTTTCAAAATTTCGCGCCAGATGGCCGCCCTGTATTCAACCGCCCTCATGTTTCTCTTCATTAATTTTACAATTTACGACAAATCGAACAGGGGCTTACTAAAATTACAAAGGAGTAACATTTCCTCGTTACGAATTTTAGGGCGGGAGGGTTTGATATCTTCGGACGAGACAGCTAGTATAATTACGATCGAACTTCACTCAGGTAAGTTCGTTTGATCGTACAATTATACCACACTGTCTCGTCCTCGATATCAATACTTGTAGTTATTTACAAACACTAGCGATTTGTCTTAGCTTTTTTTTTTTTTTTTTTATTAAACTCCAAACTAGCTATTCATTTTTACATTAACAATGGAAAATGCAAAGTTAGCTTCCTCCACTATTGGGCGCTGATAAAAACGGGCAAAAGTCTCCGAGTCCTTCGTCCATCCTGCAGCTTTACGTATGGTTTCCACATCTACACCATTTCTTAATGCTGCCGAAGTAGCTGCATGACGTGTGCTATGCGCCGTAAACTGATTTATGTCCAGCCCGCTCTCTCGCATAACCTGTTTTATCCACCTACTAATTGTTTGCGATGATGTCTCCCGATGAGGTTTTTTAAACGTTATGAACAGGCTATCTTCACCATGACTTCTCAAGCTCTTAGTTTTTCCCAGGTATGTTTGCAGAGTCCTTACCGGGCATATTTTCTCATTTTCTGTGATCGACGGAATGATTAAATTAGGTTGCATGCTGCCAACCGACGAGGTTTTAATTCTATCTGGAATCTTTATCTCTAATAAACCAGTTTTAACATTTATATTGGAAATTTTTATTTTTGATAAGGTTTGAACTCTTTGTGCTGTCACTAATGCGAACAAGATAGCCAGCTTCTAGATAGATTTTCAAGGTCCAACTCCTCATTTAGTCCCATACTTGTTAAGCGCTTTAAAACAATATTAGGATCCAAAGTCTGATTGTATTTGGGACGTTGCGGTTTGAGCACTGATACCCCTTTGAAAAACCTTTTTATTGTAGGATCTTTGCCAATATCCCACGTTGACAATAATGAGATAGCCGATCTATAGCTATTAAGAGTTCCATATTTTTTCTCCCCTGTTGCAAGCGGTGATAAAAATTCCAGCACAGCCGCCACGGTTGGGTCAAAGGGGAAACGTTTTTAACTTGACAAAATTCATACCATGCTAGTATTGGTTTATTGTATTGCTTCAGAGTGCCTTCAGACAGCGATGCTAAAATATATGATAAAGACTCTATTGGTGCTTGTTTTTTGATAAAAGCTTCCCTGATAATCTGCCTGCAATTAGGTTTAGTGATTTCCACGAGGGATGGTATTCCCTGAAAGGAGAACGTAGAAGATTAATCTTTCTTTCAAAGCAGATAGGTTATTTTATAAGCAACTCATTGAAAAGTGGAAACCACGGTCGTGATGGCCAATTTGGTACTACCAAGATACCCTCAGCTTTGCCGTTAATTATTTTAGCGAATTAGCGCAAACGGAGGAAACGCATAAAATTCAAGATTAGCCCAATCTACTGTAAAGTCATCTATCTTGGAAGCCTCCGGGTCTGGAAACCATGAAAAAAAATTTGAACATTTGGTGTTAACATTAGTTGCGAATAAATCGACCCTTGGCTGACCCAACCTCAATACAATTTCATTAAAGGCATAATCCGCAAGCTCCCATTCTGTTTCATCTGACTTTATGCGCGACTCTTCATCTGCCTCAACATTTTGCGATGACTTTATGTACGTTGCTTGGATCCACAGCCTTCTTTCTTCACACCACTGCCAGATTTCCTTACTAAGTGCCGAGAGCTTTGGGTATTGTATACTACCCATCTTATTTATATAACTTATCGCTGTTGAATTGTCTACTCTGAGTAATATTTCAGCGGACCGGCTCTCCTTTGCGAAACATTTTAACCCGTAGAAGGCAGCCCTTAACTCAAGCAGGTTAATGTGGCTTTCTTTTTCCTTGCCATTCCACCAACCATGTGAACGTTCTCCCCCGCACGCGATTCCCCAGCCAGAAAGCGACGCATCGGAGAAAATTTCTAAGGCAAACTTTCCTTCTCTGATAGGATTATAAGCTGTATCAATACTCTTTATCCACCAATCTAGGTCTACTTGTATATACGAATCAATATGCACCTCATGGTGGTAATCTCCACCGCTTTTTCTGAGCGCCAAAAATTTTTGTCTCTCCATCTGTTTGGTATAAAGCATTCCATACTGAACTGCAGGACAAGCTGCAACAAGATAACCTAAAAAACTGGGCCAGAAATTGAATTTTCACCTTAGGCATCATTTTTAATTTTTCCGCTGCCTTTTTGATTTTCTCACGCTTTTCCAGTGGAAGACTCATACAAAAGTTGCCTGTATTTACTATAAAGCCTAAAAATTTGCAGGTTGGGGACGGTGTCAATTGAGATTTTTGCCAATTTATTTTGAAACCTAACCACTGCAAGAGTGATGTCGTCTCTGCAATGTTGTCCCTACAGTGCACCTCTGAATTACCTAACAGCAGCATATCATCGAGATACACTACTGACTGCCAACCTCTCGATCGTAATTCTTTGACGACTGGCATCATCACCATGGTAAATATATAAGGAGCCACTGATAAGCCAAATGGCAAACAATTGAATTCGAACAGTCGCCCGGCGAAAATAAATCTCAAAAATTTACGGAAATCTTTATGAATCGGTATCAGAAAATATGCATCTTCAAGGTCGACTGAAGCTAAAAAGGCATTTCTTGATACTATCTGTGTTACCGTTTTCCAGTCCTCAAGCTTAAAATGAGGAGCAACCATAAATTCATTCAGCTTTTTCAAGTTTAAAATAAACCTTTTTCCCCCGTTTGGTTTTGCAATTAAAAAATACGGTGAAACAAATTGGCCTTCACTTGGAATACACTCACTTATTGCCTTTTTTTTAAGAAGACGTTTAATTTCTGCTTCATAGTCAGAAATTTCCTCACTCTTAACATCAGGTACTTTGGGTGCCTGTTCTTGTTTTACTGGTGAGGAGAATGGAATTTTATATCCAGCTATGACTTGGAGTATCGCCTCGTCTGAGGTGAGCTGCCTCCATTGGTTTATAAAAAATCTAAGTCGTCCTGCCGTATTGCTTACCTTATCTAGCGCCGGTGATTGCTGCGGTGTTTGCTGTCCCGATGGTAACTTAGTTTGTTCCGAGGCAAATTGCCCCCTGTCTGGTAACTCTTCTTCTGGTTGTACTTCTTGACAGGGGGTTTCGAGTTTAAATATTGCTTCTGAGTATACCCCGACGCTGCTTTCGGAACTACTGATTTTGTGCTACCTGAAGCCGGTCTTAGCATATCTTTGCCTGCCTTCTCTAACGTTGACGCTGTCTTGACTCGTTCAGTAAACGATTCGCCAAATAGTAGCGTGTCAACTGGACCCTCTGCTGCAACGTTTTTTGATAGCAAATTTAGGCCAGGTAAGATAAAGGAGCGTCTGGTTGTGGATAATTTATAATGTAAATCCGTTAAAATTCTGCCAGTGTCTCCAAGAGCTGCATTGATGGCTTTGCTTGTTTCGTCTTCTGGGTTTTGTTTCAATGTTTTCGAAAATGCTTGACCCAAAGCACTCAATGCTGCCCCCAGTTGATTTTGAAGCGCTAATTGATAGCTATCTTTTTTGATAGCCTGAGCTGCCAAGGTAAATTTCAGTTCCGGATTCAATGCTGGACCGCCCAAACCAGGACAGTTCTCTGGTATTGGATATTTTCCTAAAAGTTCATCAACGTCTTCTTTTGACAGTCCTGATCTTGCAAGCGCCAGCCAATTATCAGCAATTGGTTGACCTATTTTTAACCCTTGACTAAGTGCTGTAATGTTTGGCCCAATGTACGCTAACATAGAATCAGGGAACCCTTCTTCTGGGCCTGGAGACATTGGCGATGTACCCGAGTATCCGTGCTGTACGCCTGCACCGCTTGGTGACTCGTTCGGTAAATTTGAGCTTGTATTAATATTGTCAGGTGAGTTGCCTGACTCCCGTGTCGTACCTCGCGGGTGACGCTCGCCGGGATTAGTTTCTTGACGTGTCGTTCGTCTCGCGATACGCTCACCGTCATTATGCTCAGAATTTCTAATAGACTTTTCGCCACTTCTTGAACGTGAAGAACGGGTAGTATCCGTGCTAGAGGATGATGATGAATAACGCCTACGTACATAGCCTCTATACCGAGAATCTCGGCTTGCCTGCTGCATCGTATAGCGACTGCTTGAACTGTAGTCTCGAATAACGGAACGCCGATTTTGCCGCTTCGTTTGATGGCTTCGACGCTTTTCATGGAAATCGTTTCTACGACTTTCCACGTCTCTCTCTAATTGCGCAATTCTACGCAGAGCATCATCTAAAATTGCTTGTGAAGCATCCATTTTCTTTTCCACAAACAATTTTTTATGAAAAATTTAATAAAGTTTCAATTATCACTTGAGTAATAAAAAAAAGCACGTGTGATCTGATCTGCACAACAAAACGTAATAATGAAGAGAAACATGAGGGCGGTTGAATACAGGGCGGCCATCTGGCGCGAAATTTTGAAAAATTCTTTTAGAATTGTGAAATGTTGTGATTAGATCTGGCAACTGACGTTACTACAAGTATTGATATCGAGGACGAGACAGTGTGGTATAATTATACTTTTTGAGTTTCTCATCAACTTCCGTCCAATTTTATATCGTACAGGAATATGAGATATTAAAATCCGATGAGCCGAGTCCTGGAGTGTACTTGTGAAAGATGCTGTGGAAAACTTATGGAGCTCTACACATCGAATATTACTCTGGACCCTACTAAACCATCGCTATTGAGGAATGAATTAATTTCTAATCACGACCTTGGCTGGGCTATTTGGAACGATTTTAAATAAATACTTCAGCTCTGAAAGATTTCTGATAAGCAAAATCACCTTACATGAGTTGATGAAATAGAGAGCTTAGCAATAATATAACTTTTCGAATGTTTATTTAGCGCAAACAAAGCAAACAACGGATTATTACTGAAGGCTAAGCTGAGATTATTGGGGAACTGGTAGCCAACTGAGATGGGCGCGGTCGTTATTAGTTAAGAATAAATTCAAATACATTTAATTGTTCCTAGGTACTTACTGTTTTTGAATCAATAATAAAGTACAAATTGCTTAAGGTACAAATCACAAGGATATGCCCGTATGAACGTAAATTACCTGCAAGAAAAAAATAATTGTTAATAAAAAAAGTAGTTTTAATAAAACAATTTTAATAAACAAAAGTTAATCATTTTTAGTTCAATTTAATTTTTTTCACTTTGCAGGATGCACTGGAGTCTGTAATTTTCATCGAAATTGTGTTTTAGCATTAAACCCGACACTTTTGCGGAGTATGGGGCAGATGCTCGAAAGATTTATAAAATTGGGTTGAAGGGAAAACATATTGCTATTGTGTCAAGAATTTTTCTGCAGAAATGGGTATCAGGTCCAAGTATTTTAGGCATTGCCGTAAATTTTTTTGAATTTGTTAATTTGAGTATAGTAAGAAATAAACTGAAAAAGTTTTTCAAACATATTAGAGCTGAAAATTTGGTATAGAGTTTTTTAAAGTGAAACATTTAAACATTTCTTTTTAGTATCAGTTAGTGAAAAAATAATTAAGAAAAAAAAATCGAAGTTTAAGGTTCCTTAAAAGTCACAAAAAAAAAACAAATTACCCAAAAACTTTCAAAAAAATCAATATTAAAAAAAATAGATAAGTTTACTTATATTAAAAAATATTTGATAAGTGTACTTTTCTTTGAATGCTAAAAAGAATCGAAAATGCTTAATTGAAGAACCCTACCGGAAAATTTTCAATATCTAATAAATCTCAAGATTATATTTTTTTTTCAAATTTTTTTGTTCGCTTGCGTATAATAAGAATTAAACTGATCAAATTTTGAAAAAACGTCTTCTCGATTCTTTTCGACACATCAAAATATTTTTTTAGCATTTTAATATCAGGTACTAGTGAAAAGCGGCAGGGTAATCACCTACCCTGCCAGAAACCAAAATATATTAACGAAACCAACGCAAGACTGAGTCTTGTCGAGGGCCTATGCTCCCGAGAGCAGTGAACAGGAAAAAAAGCTTAAAAAATTCATATTTCAAAAAAAAAAACAAAAAGAGAGAAGTATATATTTTTCTTTAAAAACGGATTTGTTAAGAGTATATATTTTTTTATTCTAATAAGAATTTATTTGTAAAAACCATTTAACAAAAATTTTTTACATTGAATAAATCTGCAAATTTTGTGAAAATTTCTTCAATAGAGAATTGATTTTTTCAATTGAGATTTGTGCAATGTTGAACATTTTAGTATTGAATTTTTTAAAGTGAAACATCGAAAAACGAAGATAACTTTTTTCCCAATAATTGAAAAAAAAAATATATTTTTACCAAAAAAAATGGAAAAGAAAACTTTTTTCCCAAAAATTTTCAAAAACAAACAAAAAAATATTTATACCAAAAAAATATTTATATCAAAACAATTTTTTTACCAAAAAAAAAAATTCATAAATGCAAAACAAAACTTTTTTTCCCAAAAATTAAAAAAAAAATTTTTACCAAAAAAAAAAAAATGAAAAAGAAAACTTTTCTCCCAAACATTTTCAACAAAAAATTATATTTATATCAAAAAAATATTTTTACCAAAAAAAAAAAATTTTTCCAAAAGAAATATTTTTACCAAAAATAAATATTTTTTTACCAGAAAAAATTTTTATTTTAAAGTATAACTTTTAAATAATTTGAAATAACGGTATTTTTTTAACTAAAAAACACCCTATTCCCAAATGCCGTAATTGAATACATTTCAAAATTATGAACTTTTTTCAAAATTTTTTCAGTTTTCTTCTTATTATGTTATACTCGGCCCAACAAATAAAACAGTTTTCAGAAAAATTTACGACAATGTTTAAAATACTTGGATTACTTGACATGGCGTTGGTCATACATTTTTACAGTTTAAAATTCTTATCCCTTCTGCAGTCGTTGCTTTCACAAAATGAAATGATAACAGCAATAAAAAATCTGCAAGTGTTAACCTCAATTTTCGCAAGTGTTGATAAATCTATAAATCTATAAATATCAGATTTTTTATAGCAAATTTCTTCAGATTTAATAAAGAAAATTTACAAATTTGATAAGTGTAAGTGCAAATATCAAAGTTAAACCAATCGTTAAAGGTATTTTGTTATTAGTGTTTAGTGGTGCCCTTACCATTTTTCGTCTAAGTAATGCTCCAGAAACGGGGAAACTTTATTAGTGTAGTAAGTAAGTGCCTTAGTACTTAAAAATATTTTGTTTTTAACAAAAAAGAAAAAGTCACGCATTTAACGATTAATGCAGAAAAATTCATCAGTCGCCCTGGGTAACTATTTGTTTACTATGGGTACTATTTATTTACTTTCCAATTCGGAATAATATCAAGACGCATGCCAAAAATAATAGGAGGAGCTCGGCTTAGCGCCTAACAGAAGTGTACGTAAACCATTTATTTTTAGTTTTTTTTATTTTCTTTCAGTTACTGCAGTATTTGCGTTTTTGTGAGAAGTGAGAATTAAAAAATGTTTGCTTAGAAAATTGTTGAATTTTTTAAAACTACCAGCTACTCTAAATAGCTACTTTTATATTTATTTAACACATTTTATGGCCCACAGCCACTAACAGCCAACAAGATTAGCACACGCACACGCATTCGAATGCATAAAAATGCAGTTAATCAGATTTGTGGTAGCAGATTTGTGTCGACAGTCTCAAGTAAGCAGAAAAGTTGTGAGCACTCAGTCAATTTTTTTCTTCAGTCAATTGCCAAACGCACACTACACATTTCAGAAATTTGGAAATTTTGTTGTTTTTGTTTGAGTAAAATTCATAAGCATGCCGCAAGCAAAGTTTGTTACATATTTTTGGTTACACCAAGATATTCATAAGCCGCTGCAATTTTAACTACAACGCACATAAAAACAAAAACAGCATAGCAATGGCTTGCAACTCGAGCAAGTGGCCGCATACCTTTCACTTTTCATTTGAATGCATTCGATAAATGCGCAGGCGCGACAGCAATCGGTGCGCCTGCTAGCGGGCTGCTGCTGCTGCTACTTTAGCTGGTCCATGCAGGTCCCGCTTGCAGTTGGCAAATTTATTGCGATCGCAGAGAGGCGGAACGCAAATGCGGCACGAGTCGGTGGCGGCGGCGATATTTTACGACCGATCTGTGCTGGCTGTGGCAGCGTATGTTAATGTCTTCAATGCCGGAAATATTGTGCCAAGCGAGCTGGCGACCAGGCAAATCGGCTGGCTAGCTGCTCAGCCTGCATTTGCAACTGCACCGTAATAAAATTATTACCGTTGGATAAGAATTAAGACAACGGCGCGCAACCGCAAGCGCCCGCCACTAACGATAATCATGCATAGGTGGCAGACATTATGGCAACGCGTGCGCCGCACAAATACAAATTATGATTGTGTAGCAGCGCGCATGTATTTCTGTGGCAATGATGCGTGCAAATGTTGCCACATATTTCATGTAAAGCACTTGCGAAAAGTAATTTTCGGCGCATACAGACAGCTTAAGACAATTTTTCACCTCGGATTTCGGTGGACTAATTGAAAGCGTGTGCTTAATGCCGTTATTGATTCGCAAGTTATTGTTGCAAGCAATTTGTGGCAATAAATCAGCGAAGATGATGGCTAGGGGTGTATACATACACATGAATATATATGAAATGTAGTTTAGTAGGAAGTTTTGCAGCTGCTGATAATTAATGCTGCCACTTCGCCTGTAACAGATATTTTGTAATTTTTGTGAATAAAATTGAAATTCGTTTAAACATTTCTGGCAACAACTACTTTTATTGCTGGCGCTAAAGCTGATGATTGTCCTTTGTGTGGCTACAAAGCTTCCCGACTGGGCTTTGATGACCACACAAGTAGCCGCATAATTTGCTGCATAATACAACTATTTCATACAACAACACTAAAGACGCAAAGTTTTTACTTGCGCTTACAGGCTGAAAAAATAAAACTTTACTTGCACGTGATTTATGTTATGTTTGATTGCCTCTTTGCATGCATGCATACATACATTTTCACCTGCGCGCTTGCCTTCCAACGTTTCATAGCTATGTGGAGCTACTTACTTACTAGCCATGCCCAGCATAGCAGTGCTTGAACAAAAGTTTTATTAAATTGCAATTCAAAATCCAATCGCTATTGCAATTTGCCACATCTGATTAAATTGTCAGTTTGAATGCTGTTAAGTGTGGCCTCTTTGGGTTTGCGCTGCATGTTAAAGCTCAATTAATTTTTAATATTAAACAATGCATTGTCGGAAAGAAAGCAACAGCAGTGATGTGTAAGGCGGTTGCATGAGCCATGGCGATTGTTGGTGTTAAGTGCTTAGACTGTTGGCGTACATACGTTTGAGTAGCATAAATTGTATTAGGCCGGGGGCGTATGAGCAACTTTAGCGTGGAGTTGCCGGTATTTGGCACGCAAGTGATCGAAGAATCTCGTGCAAAAAGAGCAATGCCGCTTTAAAATAATTTTTGTTTAGATTGTTAAGAAAATTCCACCAGAAGAAGTTTGCGCGAAGAGAGCAAAAGACGCTGTTCAAAATTCGGAAATAAGACTTCTTCGAAAAACGCGACTAGATGTTGTTTTAAAATAAAATATGTAACAAATATTAAAATCCGCTTCCTTCAGGTATCAGTTTTTTTGTTCAAAATATATATGTGAAAGATGACATCATTTAAATGCCCACCAGGAGTACGTCTACGGATAGAATACGCCAAACAGTCGATTCATGAATGCCTAATTATTGAGCACGTCGAGACTTTGCACTACAGCGCCACTATTCTCAACAGAACAAACAACTTTTTGTCTGCCAGTCTTTTTCTTTTCTCGACAGAACCAGTTTCCTGAAATTTTTTCACCAACCTTTGAATTGTTGAGGATTACTTCCATTCGGAGGATTATTTCCAAAAAAAATAGTTTCTAATTTTGCGATATGTTGTTTTCAGAGGTCGACCATTTTTATAATAAGTTTAAAACATTTTAACACGTGCATATTTTGTTTTATTTTTTGACGTGATAACGTCTTATAATTCGATTTAGCCGACTGCACGTACGAAAAAATGTGTCGTTATCTTGCTCAATCGTCGTTATCTTGCTCATGTGTCGTTACCTTGATTGAACTGCAAGCGAGAGCGCGGAACGAACGACAAAGACCAAAATCGGCCCCAGCGTTCGGCAACTTTCGACATCTGGCTCTGTCCTACTTGAGTGAGCATATATATGTATGTATATGCGCATTTGTATATAAATTCACATATTTGTATTTGCATATGCCTTCTTGCTGTGTGCATGGTAATGCACCATTTCTCTGTTGAGAATAGGACGATGATAGGAAAAGTAGGAAATGAAAGGGGGTGTTTCGAGTGCAATGTGTCTTGAAAAAGTCAAATCGATGATATTGCTTCTTAGTGTTGTTGACTTATTAACGCCTGATGCACAATCGAAATTGAACATATCTTTAATGAATTTGATAAATGTTTCGCCATTTTTCACGTTTGTGTAAATGTAACTTGACCTATTCCATTGCGATTCCATTTACCTCCTTCTCTATATCCATACAAAATATCTATCAAACAAATAAAATTAAAATTTTGTTTTGAAAATTGCAACCATTACATCAGTATTTTCTTATGACGTTGTCACGTTAAACTATTTTCAGTAAACCGACTTTGCAGACAACCTCTTTTTTGCTTGAATTATCAAAGTTTCCCCTGGGAAATTTGGCAAAAGTTTAAGAGTGAAACTTGCCAAGGTTTTGGTAAAAAACTCTTTTCTCGGTCTTCGCAACTTTGCTTTTGCTTTAATACATCCTAGAGATGACTTTATTCGAATATCATTGCCTCGAAAATTAAAAAAATAAATAAATTTTTTTGATCGATGTAACTTCCAGTTAAGTAGAGAAATATTTCTCAACACGCAAACTGATTCCAAATAATAAAAGTCAAGGGTTTATTTAAAAAATTTACAAAGAGAAGTAGTTAATTAGTAGTGTAATGTATATTATGTATATATCTTTAATATATATATACAATCAATATATATATTTTGTTTCAAAATAATTTATTTATAAATTTTAAGAATATTTAATGATAAATTTTTTAATTAAAAGTTGTACCGTATTTGCTCTGATGCAAAGTGAAAAAAAAAAATCGTATGACTGAAATAAAATAAAATAACAGAAGCAATAAATATTGAAGTAAATACAAAATTTTAAAAATTTAAAATAATCAAATTTTTTTGTAATATAATATTATAAAGTGAGTCAAAGTAGTTAAAACCATTTTTGAAAAATTTAGTCCTTTATGGCCTCTCGTGCATTTGAAATTTCACCTGCATCTCTTTTACTGTCGCCCGGCGCTATTTATACTGATCAGAAAAGAATGATATGAAAATAACCTAAAAGTTGACTACGTTGTAAGATATCAAAATTTATCTTGGCTTTATTTTGAAGCTACGTTCATGTCATTATTTATGGAATAGCACATCGTTCATCAACATGTTTTCTGGCCGTGCTCCAAGTGGTTGGCCCAATTTTTTACGATGCGATAAAATATGTGTGGCTTTATTCCTGCAAAAGCTTTTCGAACGCTGGGCTCAAGAGGGGTTGTCTTGTTAGCGTAGACGAAGGACATGACATAACCACAGATGATCGGGGCGTGGAAAGTCGCATAATTGCAGCGGTCTGTTGATGAACCCTCGCTGTAAGAGGATCCGGTCGTAAAATTTATTCTTCACAACTTCGAGGACTATCTTGTTGGAACCACAACGGTGAAGCACGACAACAAGTGCTTTGGCTATAACAAATCGCTCTGTACTTACACTAAGGTGATGCCGTCATGCCACAGCAAGTATTTGTGGAGGCATTGATGCTTCGTTGCGTTTAATACTTATGAATTGTATTAGATCCACCAAATATGTATTATATAATTTTGCTTGTTGGCATATCCGCTAAGCAAAAAATCGGCCTCGTTCAATAAGTTGATTTTTTAGCCAAAATCTGAGCCGCAGTTTCGATAGTACTTAAAAAAAATGTCCATACCCTCGGCAAGCATGAAATTAAGAAATGGCAAACCTTATTTAACGTATTGAGTGCCGGATGTTATTGCTAACTTGAGTTGCTGAGACATAACAATTCGCCAATTTCATTGCTATCTGGGCAACTTCTACATGCATTTCAACAGCTTAGAAGTAAAAAAAATATATGTAAGCAAAAAAACAATGTAAGCAAAAACAAAATGTTGTATCATTTGTGTTGCATGAATGGGCATTGAATCTTAAATCAAGCAATTGGTAGCTTATTAGAATGTCTTTTTTTAATTTTCTGCTATTTTCCTCCTCCCTGCCGAAATATTCATATTAAAGTCGAAAGTAAATTTCAATTTAAAATTTGAGAATATGGAAGCCCTTAAAAAAAAGAAGCATTTAATTTTTGTCACACTATTTGGTTACTGATTTTCACCCAAATTTGCCGTTACTTTTTAACATATTTATGCTTAGAAATACATGGCACGACGCAAATTAATCTGTTCCCCATGTGTCGCTGGGCCATCAACCGAAGCAGGTGAAAGTGCCTCATAAAGTTGTTGACAGCAATAAAACTTAGACACTATTAAAAAAGAAAAGTTACACAATGCCCACTTTAATGCGTATCGTATTTCATTATCCGCCATTTGAGCGAGTATTTATGCTTTTAAATCTATGATAACCATGGGTACATCTGCACGTAATAATAATGGCAATTACATGAATTAGTCAAAAGTGCGTGAGGCTTTCAATTTTTTATGACACACAGCAGCGTATTATAAAATAGGTGTGAAAGCCCTTTTAGTGGCTGAATTGGAGTTTTAGTGTATTTTAGCTTAAAACACTTAGCTGGGTAGTCTGATACGAATTCCAACAGAATATACAGCATAGCACCAGCTGCGATAAGCAAATTGTTGAACGTTTAGCCAATGTGCGATTAAGTTACAAAAATTAGTAAGACATAAAATAACTTTGATTACAAATAAATACACTAAGGTACAAATATATTTTCAGTACAATTTCCAGTAGCAATTCTTTCTATGAAGAAGGGTTTTCGTTGTTGCCAAAAAAATATGGACCCTTCGTTCTGTGGAGAAATGACACTATCAGGGGAAAAAAGTGTCATAAATCAAGACAATTTTGATCCATTTGAAATTAGCACTTCATTGTACCAAAATTTAATGAGCTGTAAAACAGCATACTCGAAATTTGCTTTATTATATTAAAATTTTATGCACTATAAAACTGCATACTCAAATTTTTCTTCAAAAATGCGAGTTAAGAACTTGAAATTTTGAAGGAAATTAGCTTAATTGCTTTCTTAATTTTCACAAAATTCGAAACTGGGAAAAGTGCTCACCTTTCATAAAAAAAAAAAAATACTAAAAATGAATAAGACATGATGAAAATATATTTTGAAAGTATAATAAAGGGGAAGTAATCGAATGAGTTGGTGCTGTAGGTCCCTCTATTTGTGGAAAACTATCAAGACGCCCACCACAAATAGGAGGAGGAGCTCGGCCAAACACCCAAAAAGGGTGCAAGTGCCAATTATATTAATATTGCACATCCAAGCAGCAAGCTATTTTCATAAAGTAATGCTTTCGCTGTTGCCAAAAAAAAATTTGAGCATTCGTTCTATAGAGAAATGACAGAATACCACCAGCGGAAAAAATTGTTAAAAATCAACGCAATTTTTGAGACGCTTAAAACTTGCAGTTTGTTGGACTAAAATTAAAATTTAATGGCCTATAAAACTGAATACTCAAAACTTTCTTTAAAAATTATAATTAAAAAGTTTGAAATTTGAAAGAAAGCCACCAGGGGAAAATATTGTCAAAAATCATGGCAATTTTTGAACCACTTGAAAATTGCACTTTATTAAAATAAAATTGGCTCGGCTATAAAACTGCATACCTTCTGGGCTATAAAAAATATACATTCGCTTCAAAAATTCTTGTTAAAAATTTTGAAATTTGAAGCAAAGTAGCTGAATTACTTTTTTAAATTTGCACAAACATTGAAGCTTGTAGGTACTTAGATATATTTTTTTTTGTAGTAGATAAAGCTTTATTTTCAAAAAAAAAAAAACGTATTAAAATTAAATAAAGAACAAACCAAAAATATGAAAACTTTTCAATAAGGTCCTGTGCTATACTTATGAAACGCACTGTATGAGTAGAAAATAGAACAAGCTACCAAGTATTTATATGTGTGTAGGTGCCGAACGGCAGTTAGTTTTTTATGAAAAGCTTTTTCAAGGCAGAAATACACTCGGAGGTTTGCCATTGCCTGCCGAGGAAAGACGTCTATTAGAAAACACTCTTTTTCCTTTTGGTGTTTCACGGAGATTCGAACCAGTGTACTTCCGAAATGTAGTCACGGCCGCCTACGTGTTTAAATATGCTTGCATTATATTTTAGGTTAATATTTTTTTTTTACATATTGACAAAAAATAAGTGTCTCAGTTTGCTGAACTTCAGAAACCTAATAAAACGAATGCGCTTTCAAAATAAAAATTTGACTACCAAATTTACTTCACTTTAAATTTTCTTAGTAATAATAAATTTTCAAAAATTTAGAAAATTGAAAAAACTCTTATCTGCCTCTCATTTCATTCACCTACTTACCTTCACTTTCCATCTGCCCAAGTGGAGACCCCACCTCAATACAAAATATAACAGCCCGATCGAAATAAATTGTTCACACGCACCTACACACACATCGATACACAGCAGACAATCGGTAGCCGCAAGTCTAGTCACATACGCACTTATACATGCACCTTCGTGTGGCACGAGTTCATGAGTGTGGAAACACAATTAGCCAATTCGAATTTATTGTTTTGCATTGGGCCTGCAGCTGGCACGCAAAACATTTAACTTCCGTCCACCTGCGCGCTGTTTAGCGCAGATGGGTACAACAGAAAATACAATAGAAACAACAATGCCTGAAGATTATCAGACAAAACTAAACTTTTTTTTATATTATTTTGTGTATTTAAAAGCGAGATTATGAGCCAATAAAAGGAAGCAAATGTGCTTTGAAATGAAATGACAAGCATGGGAAACACCCACGCCGTGCGCTGTGCACTGCAGTTGCTTGATTTGCTATTTTTATTGCCGTCGCCGCACCACTCCCAGTTGCCATTGCACGCTTTTGACATTTTTCCAATGGAAAACAAACGCAAAAACTAAGCAATGTAACTGACAACAAGCAGATCACTGGCAAGAGCGTCAACGTACATGGCATGCAAATCAGCTGAGACGGGCGTGAAGTGTTGGGCAAAGTGTCATCTGTTGTCGTGTGCATTGACGGGAAATGTATACAAAAATAAAATAAAACTAATTATTGTTTTGTTATAGCTATAATTATTATAATAACAGAAGTTTAATGAGGATAATCACTGAGTTAAAGGTGGTACTGAAATTGAAAAATTAGACCGTTTCCATTAATGTATTTCGGTACCGATAGCTGAAAGGCTCTTTAGCTATTGATTTAAAGTAAAATACTAATTTATTATTACAAAAAATAATAAATAATAATAAAGTATAAATAATAAAATAATAGGTATACATATGTGATGGCTCTCAGCCAGCCAGGTCAACCTAACCTAACCTAACTACTAGTCCATTTAGCACTTTTTACACATTACTTACACCATTTCTGGTGTCTACTGCTATCCTAAACTATAAATTACATTGCTTTGGACGGAAAATCCCTCAATTTTATATAATTAAATTGTATAGAGAAAAAAATTAAGAAAATTTTGGTCTCAACTAATAAATATATTTCTTATAAAATGAAACACAATGTATTATTTCTAAACTATTTTTATTCTCGTAAAGAAGCGTGAACATTCATAAAATCCTTTTTAACAAAGTGTTAAATTAAGTGAAAGATCAGGGGTTTTCGAACATTTATTAACATAAACGTTTAAACGTTTTTTATTTTAAATACTTTTTTTAATAATTTGTTTTTTTTAAATACTAATAAATAATTTTTTTTTTTTAAATAGTAGAAGTTTTTTAAATATTTTTTTTTATTAAAGTATGTTCAATTTTTTAAATAATTTTTTTTATTATTTTTTATTTTTTTAAATATTTAAAAAATTTTTTTTTCTTTTATTTTTTTAATATTTTTTTCTTTTATTTTTTTTAAATATTGCAATATCCAAAAATTTCAGCTACAATCTATTCTAGTATCCAAAAGAGCATGCACGTCTGATGACAGTTACACTACACTGTAACTGATCTCCATACCATAATTCTTCCTGTCTTTGGCTATTTTTTCTGTTCCCAGCTGTCATTTGTATGCCGCTTTGCAACAAGTCGCCGCTGTTGCTTGTCATGTTTTGCATTGCTGCAGTGAAGGCGACGACTGCAGAAAACCTCAACAGCAGCAACTAAAATTGCAACAAAAATAGCAACAACAACAGGCGTAACTACAACAAGCACGATGATGAGCGTGCGCGAAATGTGACATGCGTAGGTTGGCTCATCATAAAATTAGGCAGCCAACAACGAGGCTATTCGCAAGCGACAACAGACCAAAATAAAAACAATGAAATAAAACATTGCCATTGCTGCCAACCAGCCTGCCACATGATTAGTGAATACAACAAAAAACCCCAAACGAACGAGAGATATAAATACTGAACTGCTTCTTTTTTAGTTTCTTGTCTAGGTTTTTTGTTTTTTTCTTTTCGGTTTGCTTGTCGCGAAATGTTTGTGCTGCTGCTGATTTGGTCGTTGCGAGCGTGAGATATTAAAGCAGTAATTGTGGTAATTGAATGTTTGTGCCATTATGTTAGTTAATTGATAGTAATGAAACCGTTTAGAGTGCGCTTTGTGCGCTGGGTATGAATACGAATGGCTATTTTGTGAAGGAGTTTAATGTGGGTATTTTTGAGTGGTAGTTTTCTTTACTATTGTGATTTTTCGTTTGTTTGTGGATTTTTCAGCACAAACACCATCAGAGACAATGAGAACTGGATATGAAAATTGGTACAATTATGTCATAAGTATATGACAATAATAGCACTTCATTTAGGGGGATATTACAGTTTAACTGTTTTGTTCTGATTTTCTCACACAGACAGACGCAAACATATGCGCAACTTGCACAATGAATAATGTTTCTCAATATCAATGAAATAAAATGAACTAAACTCATCTTCTTTCGGCGTATTATGGTTTTTTGTCAGAAATACAAGAAACCCCCATTATTTATGGCACGCGATTCCATTGGGGGCTGTGCTGGCCGCATTCGCAGTAGCACATCTTGTGAAACAAATTTACCACAACCTCTTTCTCAAGAATTCTAGAATGGATGGCATGATTTTGCTTTGATTATAAAATGTTAAGGTTTCTAAACTACAATGATAAGCTGGTAAGACGACGCTTTAGCCACTTTTTTGAAAATAAATGTTTCATTGAATTGTGTATATTTCATTGCATTTTTAGGAATTATGAAACATTAAATAAAGTACTACAAGGTGGCGCAAATTTAAACACCCTATTGGAAGATTTGTAATTTTTCCAAATTTATACCGCCTCCGAATAGTGGACAGTATTTTAAGTAGAGTTTTTCCGTGGGAGAAATATGCTTTGGGAGGTCTGACGAGACACGAACGCTATTAAAAGAAAACTAGAAAAGGCTAAAGGTACTCTCCACCAGCCCTATGTGACACTTGAATTTAGACATCTGCAGTATACAAACAAATAAGCATTGAAGCGCGTAAAGGCGAAGATAAAGATTTTTAACATTTAAGATTTGATGGAGAAATATTGGATGATTAATGTGGTTAATATAAAAATGTGAATGCCTTTTCTATTAGCGGTATTTATAGCAGAATTTAAGAAATGAAAACCTCCTGTTTTTTTAAAACTAATCTTTTCCTTAAGGGGTAACACCACTGTAGAAATTTCAAAAAATTGATTTTTTTTATAAGCCTAAAAAATTCTTTGAACCTTTTAAAATACAGAACAAAAAGTTTTATGCGTTACCGAAGTTTATTTCATATACATGTTAAGCTTTTAACCAAGCGTTAGTGACTGCTACCTAACGACTTCTCCAAATTTCCAAACTTTAAACGCGTTTTTCTCAAAACACGTTTTCTGAAATTGGCACGCAGCATAACTCAAACAATTTTAAATATTTTTAATCAGGTTTTTCACTACGTCTGTATAATAACCTTTTTAAGAGAAGAGCGCTGGGGATTTTCGATAGATTAATTTAAACGATTGTTATAATTATTTAAGTGTCGTTTTTTTAGTCCAAAATAGAGTTTTTTCCTTCAAATGCTTGCTAATTCCACAAAAATAAATATTTTGTAAATCCCCTACGTGTTTCTCTAGCTATTCTTATCTAGATTAAGAAAAAAAATGTTTCTTTGTTCCAGATTAAAATTTGCACCCTCTGTGCTGCGTGCCGCGGAGCTCCTTTCAGAGAAACCACATTACAAAAATGTCTCCAATGCCGCCATTTTGTAAAATGTTTCGACCAAACTTTGTAGTTTTGTATTTTAGTATAAAAGTAATAACTTCCCAAATCAGAGTGATTGTTTTCCCTTTCCTTCTATACAAAAAAATTCTTTAAATATTGTGTTTATTTTATGTGTTACCCCTTAAGATACACAATGAGGCATCTATTACAAATATTCTTTTTTTTTACTTTTATTTAAATTTTGGGGAGTTTTCAGGGTCCCTAAAAATATTTAATTGTTATTTTTTTTATTTTAATAAAGCATAGGGTTGAATTTAATTAAAAAGGAGGTTGATTTCTGGTATGAGGCTTTTTCGCAGGCAAATCCAGTCTAAAAATTTATAGAGTTAGCAACATGGGTAAATATTTGTTTATTTACTTGTGAAACCAATGAATATAATAAGCTCTCATAGGCTAAGTAGACATATTTTCAAGTTAATAGGCATTAAAAAAGGAAGTATAATTAAACTATTTCTAATAAATTCTCAAAAATTTCAATAGGCGATCCTTTGGAAATAAAAAATCTATCTCAAGAAATTTAGAAATTGTTTCAACTCAATGAAGGTTCTAGTAATAGGAGTATTTCGAGCGTAAAGAGATTTTGAGAGACCAACTTAGAAGAACTTCAAACTACGCATAGCTTTAGCTGAAATATTCCAGAAATTCCACTCATGCAGCAGCGGACAGTTAACAGCACCACAGATCAAATCAAAAATCGAAAGCAAAGATGGGATTATTCTTCTGTTCTGCAATGATTTTAAGTTATTCAATAAGTATCGCGCTTCATAGGCATCCGAAAAGTGTAAATTACGCACCTCGAAATGTTAGAATATTTTCTGGATTCGTTCAATTCTAATATGGAAGCCAAATGCAGGATGTATACTCAACTTTGGAACGCACAAATGCCGCATAAAAACGCTTCAGTGACTATGACGTCTAGTAAAACCAAGATTTGGTAATCATTAAATTTATTTGACTAACAAAAGTAAGCTTCGAATTTTTTCTTTAATTTCTCTTACACGTGACAGGGGCGTGCTAAATATGGTGCCAATCACAGTGATAATTTGAAATTTGGAAGCACTAGACGGTAGACGATTATTGATACACCAGTTGCTGAAATTATGTGAATCAATTTGCATCAATTCAGAATTGAGAGAGCTGATGAGCACCGAATAAATCTTAACGTCGATTGCCTAAAGCAGGAATCTGGCTGACGAGAAGCGAGGGCAAATACCATTGATAAAAATAACAAAAAAAAAAAGCGGGCTCATAATACTACACTGCGGAACCACAGAGTAAGCAACGAAAGGAAGATACCTATCATTGGCGACGACAGCACCAAGCAATAGCGATTGAGCAAGTAAGATGAGATCCAACTTGGAAGCGAATGCAGGCTATTTTGTTAATTCATATTACATGGGAAAGCAAACATAAAGCTTAGAGGAGTCGGTATAAACGTTGACAACCTGGTACTTCGATTGGAAGGAAAGAAGCCACGTTGCTCCGGAGATACCGTGTTCTACAGCAAAAAGTAATTTTGCTACGCATGACTGACAATAGCATGGCTAAACCAGCACTGACGAAAAACAAGGACTACGAGGCCATCAGGATGCCCTCGCAAACGCTGGAATGAGTGTTGGACATGCAGCTCTATCGATAATTGATATTTATTTACTTATTTTTACTTTTTTTTATTTATAGGCAAACAATTGTACTTCTTGTATAAAATTGTTGATGAACAGGCTTAAATACTATAAAAAAGAAGAAGAAGAATAAGAATAAAAAGAAAAGCAATTTGTCCTGAATGATGCATTCAAAAAGCTTTGCAATGGCGGAAAGCTTTGCAACAAACCTGTAGTTATATCATTTTTATTAGCGCTCTTGAGAATAGGTAAAATGAAAGCCAATTTCCTGCCATCCATAAAAGTACACGAAATTAGTGATTTGTTGAAGATCAACAACAGAGAATCACACTGCTTGAATAATACCGCCAATAAACCATCAACATTAGAGTTTGTGGAGGGTTTAAGTCGACAAATTTCATCAACAAATGCCTCCGCATCATCTGCAGAATATTCTGAGCAAAAACCATCAGTAACAAAGCACTGTGGAGGTTAACGAACGAGGAACCCATCCTTAGGCAAATGAAATGCAGAAAGTGGTGAGAAAACCACCAGATAGCATCACGAGAATGGCACTGGACTGGAAGCCGCAAGGCAGCAGATGTCGCGGTTGACCAAAAAACACTTGGAGAAAGTCGATGCTGCGCGAACTAGCAGATGCCGACATCTCATTGGGCGGTTCAAAAACAACAGCCCAGAACCGTGTACGATGGAAGAGTTTTGTCGAGTCCCTATGCTACCGAGAGGAGTGAACAAGGAAACAAAATGCCTTTGAAGAAATCTTCATTTGCCGAAATCAGGAGTTGGTTATATATCGAAGAAAACATTTTCAGCACTGTCGGAGGCCGATGCAAAACTGGACTTAAAGAACTCAGCGAAGAGCTTAGCGGCATCAGCAAGAGTATTATCAGCTTTGTCACCGAAGAAAAGAGTGTACGGAATATTGCAAACAATTTCTTGGAATTTACAAAATTCAAAAACTCTTTTGGATTAGATATTAGACTTTCTGCGAAGCTTAGAACTTAGTTTCTGTGTAAAAATGTATCTAACCAGACGAATTTCTTATTATATATAGAGCAAAGAAAACTAAATTTTTACATTTTTTGAATTTACGGAAAAATTTGTACTTCTTATTTCGAAATTTAATCAATGCAGCATTGTGCCAGAGTATTTTATATTGATGTTTTGTTACCGGAGGATTATCACTTTTACAAACGTTTGCCACAGTGGTTCTAAAAATCTCGAAACACTTAGAAATGTGAGCATGATGTAACAAGGATTCCCAGTTAATGCTCAGGAAAAGATTATTCAGATTCAAAAAATCGAACGAAACGAAAATAAAAAATAAAAAAATTAAATTTAAATTACTAATATATATATAATATGTATATAAATGAAGTTCAAGAATTAGTGGTACAGGATGCATATTTGATTTTATAATAGGTAGAACGCCAATCAAGAAGAAGAAGAACATACTCAGGTAAGGAAAAAATTACGCTTTTACTTAAAAATATCAAGTCTTGGGAAAACAGTATAAATAGTAAAAAAAAGATGTAAAATCGAAGAGTATTAATTTGCAGGTAGGTCAAGATAAATGTACATGTATATGTATTATGCATAGGTGTTTTGCGTATTATTGTGTTATTTGTATTATTTTTCCATTATTTAAATAATAATATTTTTTGCACTACAATTCGCTTCACACCCAATAAGTGACTCTCTGGCAGTTTGCGATGCATTTCAGCAAATCACTTGTTGACCCTGAAACGTTCAATTCTACGGGGGTGGCTGCCAGTCAGAGTGCGAGATATTGCATTTGAATCTACAAATATTTATGTGAGCATACAAATAAACGCTATTGCACACAAATTGCAGCTGAGTCTCAAACGAGCATATTAGAAAATATACAACTTTGAAAAAGTGAGAAAACATCTTTTTTATTATTAACCTCTTTTTAGAAGGCAACTATCAACTGTTGAGACATCAAAAGCAAATACGAATGTGTTTATTGTGGTAGCGTAGCTGACTTTTACATATGTGAAGTTTCAAAGCAGGCGCATACATATATATATTTACCACAAATATGATTTATATGCCACTTCTAAATGGAATTGACGTACGTGAGAACTTCTGAATGAAGGCTTGCGAATAAATAAATGGCTTTTAATAAACGAGCAGGTTAAACAAATGCGCTCAATTCTATGTTTTCAGTGGCGACCTTGTTATTGTTATTGGGGGTGTCAAGTTGCATGTGAAAATCTTTAGCGAGGTCAATTTGTAAAGCTAACCGAATATTTGCATTTATTTCTTTACTTATTTTTTGTTTCTGATGGATTGCTTGAAGAGTTTTTCTTCAGGCTGGCGCTGATTATTCGAGTAATTTGAGTTTACACAGATTTTCAGTTGGCATGTGGAACATTTTAGTGGTATTAGTATGTTACTAATCAGTAGCCACAATTTGTCCACATCAGCGGGTGTTATATTAATTACACGCTGAAGGTTGTTGGTGGTACAGAATGCTGGGAATAACTTGACGGCAGGTAATAGATAGCTTATTTTTTTAGTTTTTTTAAAACGAATATATTTGCTGTTCTACGTGACAAGTTTTGGGTGACGTGAAAATTTGATTGTATTTAAAAAAAAAAAAAAATAAAGTAAAAAAAGAGATAAAAAAAAAAATAAAAAAAAATAAAACAAAATAAAAAAAGTGATAAAATAAAATTATTTTATTAAAGTTAAAAAAAATATATATATATAAAATAAAAGATATGCAGTTAAAAGTTTCAAATTACGGATTTTTCCACAGCTCATTGGTTGATTTTGGCCACAATAACAGAGTGGTCTTATGTGTGGCTGTAATCTGGTTTACCACAGCTCCAATTACTATTGTGGGCATGAAATACCAAGTTGTTGAAAAACTAAACATTTTTTATTAACGACCAACCTACGATAGGGAGTGGCAAACCTACGAGTGAATTTTTGTCATAAAAAGACTTTCATAAAAACTCATCTGGCGCTCACAGGCGTCATAAAACTAATATACCTTGCCGCTTAAGAGTAAATAAATTCTTGGTCTGTACCCCACATCTTAATAATGTAAATCTCAAGGTAAAAATTTGTTAGCAAACCGATTTATATATCGCGTAATAGATTCACTTTTATGGGTGAATTTCAAGTCAAGCCTGCTAAGGCACAGTGTAGGGACTGATGGGCAAAATTAATAGATACGCAAATTTTCATTTAATATAGATTGAAACGATCTTAGAAAAGATCTCTCTTTTTCTAATAGCAGTTGCTTCTTAGTAGGCATTGGCAGAACTCCCAGTGCATTTCTGCCCAGAAAAAGTTTCGCATAAAATACCATCTGCTGTTCGGAGGCATCATGAAACTGAAATTTCAGTAATCAAGGATGGCATAAGTGAATTACCAGACTTGGCCATCAGCTATAGCCATCCTAAAAAAATAATATTAAAAAATATATTTTTTTTTCCTAAAAAATTCAATTGACAAAAATTTTCCTAATAAAATAAAATAAAATAAAAATTTTCCTAAAAAATAAAATTACAAATAAATATTTTTCCACAGAAATTAAAAACAAAAAAATATGAATATTTTCTAATTTAACTCAAAAAAATTTGTTTTCCTAAAAAAATTCAATTAAAAAAACATTCCTATACAAATAAGAAAAAGAAAAATTCCTTGAAGATAAAATCACAGAAAACTATTTCTCCTAAAAAATTATATAAAAAAAAATGTATCCTAGGAAATATTTAATTAAAAAAAAGTAAATTTAATTAATATATAAAAAAATCCTAAAAAATAAAAAAAATTTCTTCACAATTTTTTTATTATTATTTTTTTTGATATTTTTAAAAGAGTCTCCTCTTCAGATGTTTTTCTTATAAATACTGCTTTAGCGAAGGGTTTGCTTACGAACTCGTACCCGTTTGCAAATCGATTTTTCACTGGTTCGCTGTCCGCTTTTGAATAGGTATAACCGAAAATTTACTTCAATGCAAGCATGAAACTTTCAGGGATTACTGAATATAGTCTCAGCTATTAATAAAGATATATGAGAAAATAAACAGAGGGGCTGTTTTTCGAAAATGACAAAGAACAATTTTCAAAGAACAAAGAAATGTTCCTAAAAATGTTGAATTAAAAAACATTTTTGTGTAAAATTGAAAACATTAAAAAAAAATGTAAAAAAAAATTCACAATTGACAATTGACAAAAATTTGACAATTTTAAAGAATTTTTTAATAAAAAAAATGTAAAATAAAATTTTTATGAAGTATAATCTGTGGCCGCCGTAGCTGAATGGGTTTGTGCGTGAGTACCATTCGGAATTCAGAGAGAGAACGTAGGTTCGAATCTCGGTGAAACACCAAAATTAAGAAAAACATTTTTTTAATAGCGGTCGCCCCTCGGCAGGCAATGGCAAACCTCCGAGTGTATTTCTGCCTTGAAAAAGCTCCTCATAAAAAATATCTGCCGTTCGGAGTCGGCTTGAAACTGTAGGTCCCTCCATTTGTGGAACAACATCAAGACGCACACCACAAATAGGAGGAGGAGCTCGGCCAAACACCCAAAAAGGGTGTACGCGCCAATTATATATATATATATATTTTGTCCTGCAAAAAACCTTGATTGATAATTTTGAAAAATTTTTAATAAACAAATTGTTTTGAATAAAAATTTTGAAAAAAATAAAAAATAAAAAAAAATTTGAAAAAAAATGTGAATACAATTGTTTTTAAGTATATTTTATCCTAAAAATGGAAAAAAATTATAAAAATGCTAAGCAGAACCCGAGATGTTTCACTATAAGAACTCTATCTAAACTTTCAACATTAAATATAACTCAAATTTATTAAATATTTTTCAAAATTAACCTACAAATAAACCAATTTTTAGAGGAGTTGACGACCATGTCAAAAATACTTTTACCACATGACACCCTATATTCCACATTCGTAGATTCACTCTATATTCAAATATCAACCTTTTTTTTGCCACCGCCGTCATTGACCTACTCTCCCTTAAAGGTTTCCCACCCAAACGCAGCAAATATTTTCTCAGACTAGTTTCGAATATGTGGCTAACCGCGTTCGGTATGTATACGCAATGCGCTCGCTCAAATATTTTTTCAATTAAACTTCGTTTGAGTGCTGCCCACTTTCGTCCTTGCCATATTCGATTACACCGATCATTCCACTTTGAGCATTTGGTGGCGCGTTGCAGCTTAAATTTGTGTGTGTTACCATTTGTTGTTCTTGTGTTTGCGGTTTCCATTAAATGCTGTACATTTCGTGAAGGCAGTAAATTTCATTAAAGAGTGGCACTTCGCTGGTGGGGTGCATCATATGCTCGCTCGTAAATGTGACAATGTGCAAGTGTGCGCATGCGCAATCACACAGTGTTGATAGTAATGCAGTTTTTTTTCCATTTTCTATGCTCTTCGCATTTTCGTTGTGCCTGGTGTGCATTTTTGTTTATTTTCGTTTTCTGTTTTTTTTGTGTTCCTTTTAAAGCTGATTAAGTCACTGTTAAAGTAACGGTGACAACAGTCAATCAGCGCGTTTTATTGCTGCTTTCGTGTCACCCTGTCTTTGTTGCTGTACATTTTAAATGGAATTGTACAGATTTTTGCAAGCGATCTTTTTACTTATTTCAGCTAAAAAAAATGTTTAACAATGTAAAAATACGGCGCTTGTTGTGGCTTGCGTTGCAGATTTGTTGTTATTTGGCGTTTGGTGTTTTTTAATATAATTTTCAGATATTTGTATGCGCTCCAAATTCCATGCCAGTAAACAATTGTTGTCAACTGCGTTTGAACGGCATAAAGTCATCAGTGTGTATTGGCTCAAACAACAGTTAATTTCGTGAGTGACTGCCGTCCAAACGCCCATTTTGGCAGGCTAGTCCGTCAGCAAGCAAATGAACAACAGAGTTCATTAATTTTGCAGTTATTTCACCCAACACAGTTTTTAAATTATTTTCATGCAATTATTTTCATTAAAGATTAATTTAATTTTTGTATTAACCCGCATTTTTTACTAACAAGCAATTTCGATTATTTTTGTCATGAATATTTATTGGCATCAGTCGGAAACCGCTGTTGGTGTTTTTCAAATGGTGTAATAAGCATTCCTGAAAATGCGTATTACCAATCAATAGCCAGAACTTTTCACCGCATATTTGGCATCGTACAAATTTCACGGCATAAAACTTGAGTGGGTCCCTCATCAAATTTTCTGGGCACTTATAAGAACTGAAGTGATTCTTCACCAGGCCAAAAAAAAATTTTGTTTTTCTTAAAAAAGTAAAATTAAAAAAAAAAATTCATGAAAAAAAAATTTTTTCCTAAACAAATAAAACAAAAAAATTAAAAACAAAATGAATAAAAAAATGAAATTAAAAAAAAAAAAATTTTCCAAAAAAGAAATTTAACATTTTTTTAAATTTTTTCACGAACATTTTTTTCATTTTTTAATCTTTTTCATGTTTATTGGGAAAAAATTTTTGTTTCCTGCAAAAAAATAATAAAAAAAAAATCCTAAAAAATAAAATAAAAAAAAAAAAATTAATAAAAAAAGTATTTTTTCCCTAAAAAAATAAAAACAAAATAATTTTTTCCTAAAAAATTAAATCAAAAAAAACTTTTCCTAAAATAATTAAATTAAACATTTTTTTTTTTAAAAAAAAAAAAATTTTAAATTTTTTTTCCCAAAAGAAAAAATAAAAAACAAAAATTTTTCTTCACAATTTTTTTGAAAAAATTCCCTTTCAAATGTTTTCCTTATATATACAGCTTTAACGGGCGATACGCCCGTTTGCAAGTCGAACATCATCGATGCGAATAGGCGGCCATCAGGAAAAACAATGTTTTGGCTGCACGGCACGTGGGATACGACCACTCTGGTCTATGTTGTACTACATTTTTACAATCGGATCAAAATGATTTGCGTGGAGGGGACTACTTTCTGCATTACTTCGAGAGGCCACAGAACAGAATCCATAAAATAACAATTCTATTCACCCAAGTATTTGTAGCCTGCTTTCATGATATAGGCTCGTCTGATTGCTTCTCTATCTGTGCGGCTTCGCTTTGTTGCACTGTGTCGAGGTCTATCTTTTTTTCCGCAGTGCGTTCTCGATGTGTCTCTTTACTGCATTCCAGCTGTCCTCGCGTTCGAGCACTTTGCTGATTATGTTGCTCGGCGTGATGTTACCAATCTGCTTCCTTAGATTATCTCTTTCCACGAGCCATCTGTCATGACTAAAAAAAACGTGTGTTCAGCATCATCGCTTGACGCCATCTCAAGCCATGAGGTCGACGGGTATCTCGTCGCTGATCACAAAGACTGGAGCACCAGAGACAGTGCGGTAGGCTGAGGTAACTCTGAGTGCCGATGTTCGTTGTATAACCGCCAGTGCTTTGCGCTTGGCCTTGCAGTTTAGCACAATTCCCCATACTTTCGGGCCGTATAGAAGAATTGACTTTGTCGTCCCTATGATTAGCCTTCTTTTGTTCTGTGCCATGTTGCCATTTATCTACATAGCATTCCCGTGACCTTTGCTGTTGCCTTGTGTCATAAGGATGACTTTGGTCTTATGTTTGATGAGTTCCAGGCCGTGATCCTCAAGACATATTCTCGTCCTTATCATAACTTGGTTCAGCTTCCTCCCAGCGTTTTCAGTGTTCCGAGCTGGTATGACCGCCGCTATATAGTCCATGTATCCCACTAGATATGTATCTTCTCACATTTCTATGCTGAAGATCCCGTCGTAGCTCAGATTCCAGAGATCGGGGCCGAAAATAGGTTAACATCCTGTAACTCAAAACTGAATGGAACAAACAAAAAACAGCAAACGATTTTTTTAGTGTGAAGTGTCACCTTGACTACGGACATGAGCTTTAAATCATCTGATTGAGATATCGAAGGAAGAGAAAACCATCTACAGCCATCCAGTGCTGTTGATGTAGTGGAGGAGAGAAAAGGGATCTAGCCTGGAGAATTTCCTCAAGCCATCCCCAAAGGGCACGCTAAGGAACTTCAAGCCGCCAGAGCCGAACATTTGCAGAGAAAGTGCTCAACAGTCTCCTTCTCTGCAGGATTTTCACAGCTTCTGCAATAGGGGTTGTACGGAAGTCTAAGCTTCTCCGCATGAGTTCCGATCACCCAATGACCAGTGAACACCGCAATGAGTTTGGAAATTGAATGGCCAGGGACTCCCAACACCTTAAGTTTCCTGTTTCTATCGTATTGCGGCCATAGTGTTTCTGAAGTAGCACACGATATGACAGACCTGCATCTGTCTTGCGCTTTTTTGAGAAAGAAATTGTCCAGTTTACCGGTTCTGTCGCACCCTTCCTGGCAAGTTCATCGGCAATTTCATTTCTTTCTATATTCCTTTGCCCAGGAACCCAGATGAGGGAAATGTTTCCTGCACGTTCGAGACCTTTGAGTTCCTTCTTACAGGAGTTAACCAGATGAGCGCTGCAGTACGGTGACGACAGGGCCTTGATCGCAGCTTGACTATCGGAAAAAATGTTAATGTCTCCCTCCCAACAGCGACCCTGAAGCATTTTGCACGCTGCTCGTGTCCGGCAGTTTAAAGGAGACTGACATATTGGCTGATTTAGAGAAAATCCCCGCTCCTACTCTAGATTCCATCTTGGATCCGTCACTGAAAGCAGAGGTACCTATATACATGCCGCCTCTCCTCTGCTTAAAAAACATAGTTATTATAAAAATATATTTTCAGTGAAGTTTTTAATAATAAATCTTTTGTTTAAATTTAGTTGTGACTCTTTCTTCTTCGAAAATCTTCAATTTTGTTGTATGAGTCAAATTGGCTCACTTCAGTTAAAATTTGTATATAATCAACACTCGTAAATCTAGTGTTAAAATATTTTGGTTTATATTCACGCCTCTTTTGTAACTTTATGAGATTTGTGTCAGATAAGGGTCTTCTAGGGAAGACCAGCTTTGAAGCACAAAACACTCCTATAAATCGGAGCATTTTTTGCGTAATTATTAGCTTAGATACTTATTTCAGGAGCTTATTGTATATGATGTAGATAGATAAATATACACGAAATTGTAACATCTTGGAATACTTCTAATAAATTGCATGCGTCGTGACTGTATTCCACGGCAGTAATCGTAAATTCAATTCAGTTCAGAAAATCATTTATCAAAGCTTAATTGTTATTAATGGGCACAACAGTGCGCAGAGCGCCAACAAATTATGGAAACGCATATTCATTCAAATATACACACACATACATACACATACATAGGTACCCACATGCATGCGCTCATAAATATGCATTGCAAAAGGAATTTATGGCAAAGTATAGCAAAAATGTTTATACAAAATGTTGATTTTATGATTAACAATGCAGAATTGCATTCACATGCGCACATGTGAATTTATCATTCAGCGATTACTTAGTTTACACAAACCCATTAACGCACCATTTGATGAGATGAATTCTTGAAATATCCCCAACTCATCAACGGCGAGCGATATCGAAAATAAAAATGAAACACAAAAAAAAAAACGAGTTGGAAAAACACTTTGCAGCTCAAACAATACACCCGTTAAAATGCGAGTTGCAGCAATAGTGATTTTGACGCAATGAAATAATGCAAACAATGACAACAATGACAACAATTGCAACAATGGCAGCAGCAGCAGCGGCGGTGGCGGTGGTGTCAGCAGGCGTGCAACGACCCACAACAAACAAGCAAACAAAAAAAACGACACTAGCAACAAATTTAACAAAAACAATGCATAACAACTGTGAAGCGAAGGTGGGCTGTAACCGCAACACAGACGGCGCGGCAGGCGGTAGGCGGCGGCACAAACTGACTGTGACTGACTGACATGAATGCAACTGTCAACTATGCGGTAATGACAACAACAACAACAATGACAGCAAGCAATAATAACACTAAACAAGTGCAAGAAGCCAAAACAATTGTCGCACACACAACGGCAATGTCGACAGCACAACAACAACGAGTTCTGAAAATTACATAGCGCGGCAGTTAGGCGAGCGAGCGAAAAAGTAACAACAAACTGAAAAACAAAAACAAACGAAAACTAAAAAAAAAATTGTTCATACGCCGCCGCACTGCTTGGGAGAATTTACGCCAGCCATAAGAAAATAACTGCCGCGCGCACAACAACACAACGACAGGCGGTTCGAGCCGCATAGTGTCTGCAACAAGTATTCGTACGCAATTACTTAGTATGTATGTAGTGCAACCTTTACGTGTAGTGCAACATCAACAACTACAACAATCACCATGCTACATGCTGTTGATTGCACCAACAACTATTGGCGCATTGGCAACAGCTGAGCGCCGCGAATGAATAGCGAATTGCGCATGAACCCAACTTGACAAAGTGCACAGCCACATTACGGCAATAGGCAGACGAGTACACAGCGCGCAGCGGGGAGGCGGGACAGTGCGCGCATCACCACGAAATGTTGCACCCGTTTTGTTGATGTGTTTTTTATTTGATTCTTTTCAAAGTTTTTGTTTCTTTGCAATTTTGCGCTTTTGTTGCGGTTTCAGTTTCAGTTTCGTTTTCAGTTTCGTTGTGCACGTAGTTGACATGTTGTTATTGCTGTTAGTTTGTTGCATCAATGCAAACACTTGCCATGCTACATGCAATAACAATTTGTGCATTTGGCTTTGCATGTATACATTTGTCTGTGCGTGTGTGTGAGTGTGTATTAGACGCTGCACACTACGTTGGCGTCGCATGTTGCATGTTCGACTGTTTTTGCCACGCTGCTGTGCCTGTGTTGCGAATTTATTGCAAAATTTTCTTTTGTTTCTCTTTTTGTTGGCTTACCCGCTGTTCTTTGCAATGCGCTTTTTTAATGCTTTGAGAAAGTGGCGAATAAAAAGTAATGGTTACTTAAGAAATATTAAATGTGGAACCTGTAAGTCAATTTACATTGTTTGTTATTGCATTGCAATTGTAGTGGCCGTTGCAGCCGAATGGGTTTGAGTTTGACTACCATTCAGTAGTGCACGGGTTCGAAACCCACATGCCTGCTGAAATGATAGAAAAGGGTTTTTTCTAACCTCGGAGTGTATTTCTGCCACAAGGAAGGTTCTCATAAGAAGCAGCTGCTGTTTTGAGGTGGCATACAAACTGTAGCTCCCTCAATTTATAAGATAATAAATGAAATAATAAGACGCAAACAAAAAATTTAATAAGGAACGCGCTCAAAACAACCTATAAAAGATGCAGCCATGCAATTCAGTGGAAAATTGCCTGAAGAAGGTGCTAATTTTCTCATTTCTCTTGGCAAGGGAGTTCACACTTTAACACACCAATAAAACAAAAACAAGACAAATTTATTTAATTTATGTTAAGTCCTCTTTATTTATTCATAACTTATACTTTATTTTTCTAATTACATCAACTGTGTCTTGATAATTTTTTTTATCTTGTGCAGCTTAATTTCATGCGGCGTATGCTGACGGTATTGATATTGTCGGCCTGAAAAAGCGCGCGGTATATTCAGCGAACTACAATCTGGAGAAGTAAGCAGAAAGAGTGGGTCTTGCGGTGACCGAGATTAAAACAAAGTACTTGCTATCAACATACAAAGAGTCCTCGTGTCTTGGACAACACGTCACTGTTGGCAACCGCGAATTTGAAGCGGTGAAGGACTTTGTTTATCTAGGAACCAGTGTAAACAGCCAGAACGACGCCCGCTTAAAGATTAAACGAAGCATAACTCTTGCCCACTTGGGCTCAATAGGTAATTGAGAAGTAGAGCCCACTCGTGAAAAACGAGAACAATGTTGTAAAAGAGCCTAATCATCCCCGTCTTTGTATATGGCGCAGAAGTTTGGGCGATGATGACCACTGATGAGAGAGCACTGGGAGCGTTCGAGAGAAAAATTCTCCGGAAAAACTTTGGTTCTCTTCGCATAAGCTAATGTGAAATCCGTATCCGTTGGAGCACATTAAAATACAGCGGCTGGCTCAACCATGTCTTGAGGATGAACGAAAGTGCTCCGGTACTGCAATTCTTCGAGAGGGAACCCAATAGTTGGCGGCGAAGAAGAGGAAGACCTAATATACTTTGGGGAGATCGAATGAGGCACAACATGGCAACACACGGGGTCACCAACTGGCGCCAGCAAGCACCGAGCCGAGGTAAATGACGCAATGTTTTAGATTCGGCCAAAATCGACATACGGTTGTAGTGTCATGGCCTAAGTAAGTGCAGCATCAAATGATTTCTTAAAACTTCAAAATTAATAATAACTGATAGTTCTCGAAGCAGATGAGCCTCTGTTTTTCACTATGTTGACTTGTTTTTTTGTATAAGTAAGTGTCATTACGAATAGAACAACGCTTCCAATTAATAACAAATTTGTTCACGAAGTTCATAGAGCGAAGCTTTGCAGAAGACGCCGAAGTGCAAGAGTTCAAGCGAAATGACTAGCGTTTGCGTCGCATTTTTGCTGATTGGACTAATTTAGATTTATCATTCGGATTTATAAAATTATTATTAAGAAATTAAAGCTGGCGTTCCACAGGCTAGTGTATTGGGGCCCAACCTTTATTTACATTCTACCTGTGACTTACCCATCAATCAGAAATGCCACAGCCACGTTTGCAGACGATACGACCATTTTCTCGGTTGGTAAAATGCAGTCCGAGTCAATTGAAAAACTGCAAAGTCACCCTGCCAACATCTTTGAATGGACAACAAGCAGCCATCTTTGCCTTAAAGTCGCCTACAACCGATTCAAAAATCGTTGGACAATATAAGGAAGAACTTAAAGCTTTAGTGCGTACGACAGGCATCACTCTCACCTGAGTGCCTGTCCATAGAAACATAGAAGAAAATGAGAAAGCCGATGAACTGGCAAGACAGGGTCCGAAGCTGCAGAAATAGGTTGTATCTAAGGCGTGCGTCAAAGGAACATCTCTTTGCTATTTCAGAAGTAGTCCGTTGACGGATGGACTAATACGGATACCTGCAAAATAACTAAACAAACGTGACCAATTTCAACAAGTCCAGAACTGACGAGTCGTTAAGAAAGCCACGAGCATACATATTCAGAATTACGCCAACAATAACCGGCCACTGGCCTTTGCGCGACCATGCCAAGAATATGGGGTGGCCGTACAACGAAAGATGTTGAAGCTGCAATCAAGAAGAATCTAAGGAACAATTTTTTCACCACCTGTGTGAGAGTGCCTAAGTCTGGGTGCTCTACTAACTTGGTAGAAATTGCACGAAAGAAAATAGATGATAGCCAAATTAAGATGGCTCGACTAATAGAAAGCAGTGGTTTTACAGGAGGTGTATCAAAATGGCATTCAGAAAACACCTCCACTATTACCACCAGCACAATGCTGATGCAATAAATTTAGATCTTTTTCTAGCCACTCAGGAAATTGACAGTAATGTTTGTACGCTGCGCTAGTCCACACTCTGTGAGAAATATCTTTTGCCCTTCGAAAACATCTCATGACATAATATTTGTTTGCATAGGCCACACTATTACTTTTATTGTTACTCTGGTTATTTTTCTATTCGAAGCACACATAATGGTCTGTCAGTATTACATGATATATATACACACGCAGATCCAACACAATCTCTCCACACTCAACGGAAAGTAGTTCACCGCCGATATGACGCTCAGTGACAGCTGCAAGTGGCTCGCTGTTCGACTCAATTGATGCCAAAGAAAAGATGCATTAAGCCAGCATTTCGAGTGAATTATATTACATACATACACACACCTATGTTGGAGTTTGACAGGTGAATTAATAACAAAAAATAGTTTGACTGAGAATTGATGAAGCGAGTATTTAAAGAGAAATATGAAATGATTTGATAAAAGTGAAGTAAAAAAATGTAGGTCATTTCCTGGTGAAATTTCTTTGCGAAACATGAGGTAGATGAAACTTTTGCGAATCATTTTGAGCTTTATAAATAAACAGTTATATGTGAATATAGGTATATGTATGTAGGTACCATTAACTCCCATTTGAAGCAGATGCCTGAAAATATTTATCGAAACAATGCAATGAAATGCAACAGTCGAACCCTCAAAGGAAGTGCTGGCAAGTGAAATGTGACCTCAAAAAACAAAAATCAACACAATTGGCTATCAACCAAGGTGCCAAGATTTTCACGGTGGTGGCAAATGTTAGTGCCAACGCATGCCTTATGACCAAATAAACCATTTGTTTGCCGCCACAGCGACGCAGAGTAAGTGTGATGAATGACAATGGCGTGTCAAACTCGCCTAGCCACAGCCACGGCGGGCCACGTGTAACACAACTGTGGCAGCTACTACAGTGGCTACTGCGGCTACTGCCGCCTCTGCTGCCACTGCCACTGCCACAATAATTGTTAAAGGCACAGCCATGGCTAATTGCATAGTTGGCAAACGCAGAGTACTGTATCTTAATATAAATCTTTACATGCTTATAAGTATGCATTTATTTTGACTTTTATTTTTACGTTAGTTTTTTTGTAGTAGTGCCCGAGTCGCCGTTGACAGCTGGCGGTTACCGCCGGTGACTAATGAACTTTTAACGAAGTCGAAATACAGGCGGATACACGCATATATTTGAATTTGAAAGAAAATAGGCGTATCACAACATGGCACATATGCAAAAAACAAAAAATTCTCCAGGTGTACGAATGTGTGTGAGTGAAGCAGCTTGCCACTCAATATTTGTGTGCGTCGTTTGGAAAAAATTATAGTATTTGCTGCTCATCAATATGATTAACCAGTTGTTAACCAGTCAATTTGCTGCCAAATTGCATAATTATGATTCGAATGCTAGCGAAAACCACGCCAACCACAACAACAATAGCAAATGCAACAAGGCATGCTTACATGTAACGCCGCCAAGGCCAGTGAATGTGACAGCGTTAAATTGGCAGCCGTTCGCTGGGAATTGAAATGTTATAAAAAGGCAGCCAAACAGTGACCGCTAAAATACTAAAAAACAACAACAACAGCAACAAAGCAAAGCTTATTTACAATAGCAGACATTTGCGCAGGAAATTGCTTTGTTAAGCAAGAAAAGCAAGTAACGGAAACCAATCACAATTTTGTGGTTTTCTTGGCATCGCCAACTGAACATTTTCGCGTTGCATATGGGATGGGTGAATTTTTGAAATATTAACAGCAAATGGAATTTATTGAGTTTTCAAAGAAATATTTATGCAATGGGAAATTAAAAATACTTTTAGGAAAATCTTGGATTTTATGTACTTTTATGAAAGTGGTAGTAACGAAAACTACAAAATGTTTAATAACTAATGAGAAATAAAGATTACTAGCTTTAACCCGCGGCCCCGCTCGCGTAGGAGTAGTTTTGAGGGATTTAGGGTATGTATATAAATCAATTACAAACAATAATTTCATAGAAAATAATTTTTTATTAATAACCATAATATTACAATACCCGGCATCCGTTGCTATGCCTCGTTGAATAAAATCAAAACAACCAATCAGAAAAATATCAAGCAAAATTATTTTTATTAATTTTCTATCTCAAACCGTTTTTGAACTTTGCATTTGGGTCATAGTGGATTATGAGCTTATGCAGATTATGAAGTCTAGAGTGTGCTATAAATAGTGGGAAATAGGAAAAACTAAGATTTGTTAGATAAAATTTAAGCAAATATTCGATTATTAGTGACGACTGAGAGTGGTGGCGCGGCCTGGGGGCTGTGGGAAGGGAGTTCCATCATAAAAACATGTATATAACCTTCATTGGGTGAAAATATGAATGTATAAAAATTTTTACGTCATTTGGTGTTGTCCTTTCGTAGTGATGCGCGGACAACGTACAGACATTCACCTTTATAGTATAGATAAAAAAAAAAAAAATCAAAAATTAAAAAAAAAAAAATGGTGAATTTATTGTATTGTTAGGAAGAATAATAAAAAATATTTAAAAGAACAAATATATAAAAAGACATTTTAGGAAAATGTATTAAAAGAATAATAAAACATAAAAATTAAAAATTAAAAAAATTGAGGGGTTTTCAAGAAAATATTTAATTTCTGTTATTTTTAGGAATAATAATCGCAAGAAAGTTTTTCATTTTGTATTAAAATGTATTAATTTTCCCAAAATGTGTGGGAATAAGTTTGCGACCTTTCTTAGCCAAAGTCACGAATTATTTAAACAATTAAATAAAAATGGATATTATGTGAAGTAATGAGCTATTGAAAGTTACAACTTTACTCCATGATTCAGGCAGCATAAGGATTTCTCTGACGAAAAATTCGAGTTCTTTTGGCCATCATTTTTATTCATCCATTAAGCAAGTTTGCGATGCTCTCGTAAGAAATGAACCGTTCTTTAATAAGGGCTGACTGCATTGATCAGAACAGATGGTAATCCGAAGGTGCAATATTTAGGGAGTACGGCGGGTGGGGCAAGATTTCCCAATTCAATACCTCTAAATATTTCTGGACCGATTTAGCAACGTGTGGCCTGGCGTTGTCATGCAGCAAAATCAGTTTGTCACGTCTAATCCCATCTCGGCCGCTTTTCCTTGAGAGCTCGATTCAAACGCATTAGCTGCAGTCGATAACGATCGCCAGTGATGGTTTTAAGGAGTTAATAATAGATGAAATGCGTTTCAGTTGCAAATGCTTTTTCGGGACGAACGTAGTATTTTTAACGTCAGATAAAAAAAGGATCTTTACGCGTCAAACGAATAACAACTACTGCAATCGAGATCTCACATATACACCTTCAAATAACCAGTATATTACTAGAGGGAACACGAAAGTAGTATCAGTAGCGACACCTCTTTTACGAGGACGGAAACTTATTCCCAAACCAAAAAAATTAAAATTAAAAAAAAAAAAACTAGGGTATGTCAGACTCACGCACGGTAGAAGTGAAACTTCTTAGTTGGTTGTTCCATGCATGGGAGCCCCGGTTTAGATCCCTCCCCCCTCTCTCGTGTTAAATTCAGGTTTTCATATTTTTTTTTCTATATCACTCCACATAAATTTGTACTATTTATTTTTGTCCTTATTAGCTTCAAATTTGACACTTGGGTGCAGTGTTGCACTTGACGCTGACATTTCTTTGCACTTCCAATGGTATTTTTTGCCCTCCATACTTACCATCTATTTACTTCACAGCAGTTTCTTATTGCTTTCCCGCTTACACACATTCAATCGGCGCTTTATCTGATACTCACACACAGCACTCATTTGCACGGGCTATGGCTATCTATAATACCCGTTGTCGGTTGTCGATTGTCGGTTGCCTGCATGTCGCTAGTCTACTTCAATGCTTACTTGTGTGTTATATACATTTCAGTTCATATTATTTCGAAATTTTTCGCTACAGGGTGTGCTAGAGACGTTTGCATTTTTGCACTGGTTTATCTTCTAGAAGAAGAAGGCCTGACGAAGTATTTCGTTGTGTAACTAAGTATTCTTCAATAGAAATTTGTTCAAATACCAGTGTCAAACTAATTTTTAAAGCGAAAATCCTCTATTATAGTCTCCACACGTTATTTACTTGTATATAAAAGAGATAATTGCGTGTCTCGGTGATTCCCTCACATCGTTCAGCGCTTGCGATGCGAGAGAGCGAATAGGCGAGAGTGGGAAGGAGCAGCTGCTCCTTGGCCCCGCCCATTTGACGGATTTCGGTAACGCTCCGAACTTACCGTTTCACTCGCCTATTTTCAATCTGCCTTGGGGCCCCCGACGCGCCTAAAGAAGTTTCACTTCAAAAACTGAAAGATTTTTAAGAAAATATTGCATTTCTTGTACTTTTAAGAGGGTTGTGATATATAAAAATAATACCTAGAAGAACCACAAATTTATAAAAACGTAAAATATTTAATATTTCGAAGATAATTCAGAATTTTATGTATGCTAATGATAGTGGTAATAGTAAAAAATAATAAGTTAAACAAAAAAAAAAAAAAAAATTAATGCTTTTTTAAATAAATACTTTAATTTTTATCTATAACAAATCGTACTTACTGAATATAGTTAAAGAACAATAACCTTATCCCAGTCGAAAATGTATGGGCAATCAGTTTTCAGTCGGTTTTCAAAAATTGCTGACAGTTTGATAGCGCTAATATCCTTAGAAGAAGAAGAAGTTCCCATTAGAAGTAAATATTCAAGTACTCGATTCCACTTTATCGACAAAAAGAGTGGTCAAATACCTAGGAGTGCAATCAGACACAAGGCTAACTTACTGGGCGCACATAAGTCATGCTGCCACAAGAGCTGCCAAAGTAAGCGGCATGTTAAGTAAGCTCATGGCAAACCTTGGATGTCCAACGCAGAACAAGCGAAAACTTTTAATGAACACAACGAACTCGATTCTCTTATGCGAAATATGGGCAGATTGCGGTAAAAGTGCAATGCCGGCGGAAAACTCTGCAATCTGTGCAACGCATCTGCGCTCTCAGAGTGGCTTCTTTATACAGAACAGTATCTGAATATATATCGCACCCTAAATACAAAAGGGTCACAACTCAAAATTTTCCACACTCGAGCTTGACTTGTTTACAGTAGCACAGAAAACAAACTATGTGACATATCACGCTGAAATTTGCCATGTAAGCTTATAACACTCCTACCAAAAAACAAAAAATTTATTTTTGCCATATGTCATCCGCGGACCGTTTTATTGATAACGTCTCGTTCATATTTGAGCAGAAGGTACGTTTTGAGTTGTGACCCTTTTGTATTTAGGGTGCGATATATATTTTTAGTGCAATCAACACACACGTAGTAGCGACGGTTACTATATGGTGCGAAGGCATTTTTAACCCAACCTCACTGCAAAAAAATTAATATTAATATTATTAATATCGAGTTCTCAAAAAAGGATCAAAATACTATAAAAAATTTAATCAAATCGGTGCTTCGACGATTTATAACCAAAGAAAGAGGGAAGATAATTTACTAAGCTCCAAATAATAAACTAACGCCAAGAGTTATTTTTACTTATTTTAAATATAATATATTGTAATACAAATTGGTTTTATACTGTTTTTGTTCTGCAGATTTTTCGTTTCTTAGTAATTAATTTAAGTTTCATGAAATGTACGCCTATTTCTGAATATTTTTAAAACATTTATCATGAAAAGTTTAAATATTAAAAACATAAATTGTTAGGGCTACACTGATAATAAAAATATACGAAATTCAGTTGGTCTTATAATTGTTTCGTGTGCTATATTAAGTTTTAATAGGCTACAGAAATGGGTTGATTTTTATAAAAAAAAATTTTTGGTGACGGTTTGTGAGATTTTTCTCTGTCTAGAAAAGAAAGCAGAACTATCGTAGGTATGCTGACAGGCCACAATTTACTAGCGGCGCACGCATACAAGATAGAAATTACAAACAACGATAGCTGCAGATTTTGTAATGAACTAGAAGAGAGAGAAACGTTAGAACAACTTTTATGTTCCTGCCCTGCATTAGCTAGAACCAGATTAAAATGCTTAGGAGCTTTGAAATATGAGAAGTTAGAAAACCACTCGGAGATAGAGCTCCAAAGTTTACTTAGATTCGCAAAAAACGCAGGCCTGTTAAAAGAAGCCTACTACAAGGAAACGAAAGGCTCTAGCTCCATCTGGTAACACTAAGAATAAATAGGTCTATGTGATGGCTTTCAGCCAGCCAGGTCAACCTTAGCTAACTTTTAGAGATTTTTATTCTATACTGCACTTCTTTAAGTGCAATTTATAACAACTGGGGTTGATCCGTTTTCATTCCTGTTTAATATTAAAACGGTCGTGCACATTTTGTTCTACACGAAACGCAATTCCACTTTTAGAAAAAGAAGTTTCAATCAAGGGGTGTTTCATGACCACAGTGAGTTTCGAGTACGGGCGCTACCGAAAGGTAATCATCCAGTAACCAGCCGTATTAGCTTTTATTTACAGCTGTTAAATGCGCGTTCTGAGATTTTCTAAGAAGCGATTTTCAGTTTTTGACATAAAAATGTGGTAATTATTCGATTTTTGGTATTTTTTATTCCCATCACTTAAAATATCTACTGCATGCGCGCTTCACATAGATGCTGCCTTTTTGGTGGTTAAGTTTTGCAATTTCAATAATTTTTTTTAACTAAAAATTCTATGCATTAAGCTTCTCCTTATATAGCAAAATGCATAGAAGTTAAAATATTTTTTTTTATAAGAAAATATTTATATATATTTTTTCTATAGTAATAAAAATATGCAAGCTTTGATTTTAGCCGACAGTTGTGCAAAAACAACTTATCCCCTTTTTTGGTATGAAACTTTTAAATTATTAAATAATTAACCATTAATATATTTTTCTTAAGCAACCTTGACAGCAGATAACTTTTTGAAAGTGCATAGACTGATTGGAAAACTGAAACTGTGCAAAAACCTCAAACATGCGCCGCCACAGAATATGCAGCTGAATGCTAAAATGGAGCATATTCGCTGACTTATATATTACATTTATTATAAATACGCACACACACATCCATATAAGTGTGTATTATATTAAATTAGCAAAAACTAGTGTATGTGAGTGTGTGTGTCTGCAGGAGTGGCGAATTGAAATGATTGGCAATTAATATACTGCAGCCATGAATGTTAGTATGCGCCAAGTTATCATGCATGCATGTGTGTGTATATATGTATGTAGTATGTATTTGTTGCATGCGCGCCCTCGAAAGCTAAATAAGGTTAATTGCTGTAGTGAACTAATTTGCTGGATTTTCATTTCGTGCCTCTATGTATTACCAAATTTGGAGCAAATCCGTCGATTTAATCGCTGCCGGAATGACTCACTAATTCACTCATTCATCGACTGCCCACAGATAGCCATCATGGCTAATTAAGTTTCGCAACAAATTGCATATAATTGTGGCAGTGCAGTTGACATTTAAACATTCATATAAAATCAAATTTTCTGCACTTTAGTGGGGAATTGCGAAAGCAAATTACTCAAGAGTTACATGTCGCACCCGGAATGAAAATAAATGCGCATAGGTAGGCTTGCGCAACACATCCGTGTGTTGACTGCAATTGCAAGGCATGAAACTGTAAGAATAAAAAGTATATTCAAATAAACATTTGCTTTAAAATAAAGAACTTTGACTTCGGTTGCGCTCAAATTACTTAGAATTTTTAATTATCTTGCGGCTTCACGCTTGAATGCCTTTTTATATGCATTTATGTATGTGTGTGTGCACATTTGCATCCAGTTTCGCAGCTAAAGGTATTTAAAATGATTTAGCAACCTCAGTTGTGTGCCCGTTAGCCACTGCCAAACTGTTTTTTAATTGACTTAAGAGCTTTTGATTGAGTGCAAGAAAAGAATAGTCGTCGACTGGGTAACAGATTAATGAATGCTGAAACTGAAGTAATGAAACTAAATTGAATGAGTTGCTTAAAATTACAAAATGTTGTATATGTTGCATATATAGAAAGAAAAAAAGTAGTACGTTGATGCAATTCAAGCTCGTTCATAAAAGCCGTAGGATGGCTTAAAAGGGATGAAGTGTAAGGAAGAAATTCCAGTGGTATCACAATGGACCTACGACAGGTCTAACTGTGTCATATTGGCAGCCACCAGACGTACCTCCCTACCTATCTAGATGCTATTTAAAGAATTTTAGCGTATAGCTGGTCTCATACAGCTCCTTTCGCAGGCATTTCTATAGCAGAAGTTTATTTATTTATTTATTTTATTTATTATGGTAATGATTATAATAGATTCTTATAGGCTCAGTAGATATATTCTATGGATAGTAGGCAATACAAAAGAAAGCACAAATAAAACATTTTAAATAAATTTTCAAACATTTCAATAGGCACTCTTTTGAAAATGAAAACTCTATCTAATTTAGAGATTTTGTTAAACTCAATTAAGGTTGTAGTAAAAGGAGCAATTTTACGTCACATCCAATTTTTAATAAAAACAAAGTGTGGCACAAAATTTGTAATACCAAATTTGATGGCATATGGCATAACGCCAAATAAATTTTAGTATGCTTCTATGTTAAGTTTTTGCCATTTTCATGGTTAGAGATATTATACCATGGTATGAAAATTGGGCATGACATAAAATATGGCAAAACGCTAATAAATCTTGTAAAGCTTCAAAGTGTATTTTTTGCCATGTTGGTAGTTAGAGACGTTATACCATGGCATGCCAAAAAATATGGCATAACGCCAAATAAATATTAGCCCGCTTCAAAGTGTATTTTTGCCATTTTCGTGGTTAGACATGTTGTACCATGGCATAAAAATTTGTCATGACATAAAATATGGCATAACACCAAATAAATATTAGCCCGCTTCAAAGTGTATTTTTTACCATTTTCGTAGTTAGACATGTTATACCATGGCATAAAAATATGGCACACCACCAAATAAATTTTAGCACTTCTCAAATTGTATTTTCTGCCATATTCGTAGTTAGAGATATGATTTTTTAACAATACTTCCACACCACACTTTTAACAATCAATAATTTACTGCACCCCACAATAAATTTCAATTCGTGATTCAATAGTCCAGGCTCGGTGCAAGGTATTTTACTAAGAGAGGCTATATAATTTTTAACAAAAACACTAAATTTCATGCCCTAAATACCCTATACCTTGAAATAAGTTATGGTATATAGCTCTTGAAAAGTGTTTGAAATTTTATTCGAACTTTATGAAAACAAGCTTTAAAAAGATTTTTTGAAATATTATCGAATCTTGTAATCAAAAAAAATTTTAATCGTTTATTTTTTAATATAATGTCATACCATAAAATATGTTTTACCATAAAATATGTTTTACCATAAAATATGTCGCAACATAAAAAATGTCACAGCATAAAATATGGCATATCTTGAAATACATTATATTGCTCTTAAAAAAATTTTCGAAATAATGGAAATTATGGAAATAAGTTTTAACAAAACATATTTAAACTTTATTTAATTTGGTCAAAATTAATAATAATATTTTTTTTCTAAATATTATGTCACACCATAAAATATGTTTTACCATAAAAAATGTCGTAACTTAAAAAATTGCAAATCATAAAATGAAATTCGCTGACTCTTAAAATTTTTTTTTCAATTTTTTTCGATGTTTTTGGAAACAAGATTTAAAAATATTTCTTGAAAAGTTATCTAATTTAGTATCCAAAATAAATATTAACACTTCTTTCCAAATATAATGTTGTACCATACAATTTCGAGATTTACGGAAATAAGTTTTAACAAAATTTCCTTAAACGTTATCTTGTCGGATAATCAAAATAAATAGTACAATTTTAGTTCTAAATGTAATGTCATACCATAAAATATGTTTCACTATAAAATATGTCGTAAGCTAAAAAAAATGCCACCGCATAAAATTAGATTCGCTGTATTACTCTAAATGATGGTATATTGCTTTTAAAATTCTTCTCGAAATTCTTTCGACGTTTATGGAAATACTTTTTAACAAGATTTCTTGAAGTGTTATTTACTTTTGTAACCAAAATAAATATTAGCATTTTTCCCAAATATGAGGAAACACCATGAAATATGTTTCACCATAAAATCTGGCGCAATATAAAAAATGCCGCGCCATAAAGTACCCTTCATCTGAAAATACGTTATATTCCTCTTTTTTTGAAAATGTTTAAAATTTCATTCGAAGTTTGTGAAATTCTATCAAAATTTGATCGCACATTTTTATATAATTTCATAGTTCGATGCGAAAACGGAAGTGGCAGCTGGATTACTAAAAAATCATGTGAATTTTTCAAGAGAATTGCAAAAGTCGCTTTTCATTTATGAATTCATCAATCAACATACTTATAAAACCTTTAGTGCTTAGGCACAAGTATATATGTATGTGTTAACTATAATATGTATATAAGAATATTTATGCGAAATCTAGAAACATCAACTGCCATGTAACATTTTCTATTCACCATTAAATGTTCCCATTAAATGTACTTTTATGAGAATTTGTTCAGTGCAAACACTTAACAGCCGCCCACAGCCACACAAAGTCAGCACAGCACAGACAGCGCAAAAATATCTTATATTATATAAAAACGTTTATATTAAAAGCCGCCTCACACTCAGTAAAACTCTGTTAAAAATTACCGACTGTATGCGCATTTAATGCATCTAAAAAAAGTGATTGCTCGACTTGTTAGTGCAAAGGAACAAAGTCGAGGTGAGGTGCTCCAAACAAAGTGAAGTGGCTGTGTAGGCTAAGGCTACAACGACGATAGACAAGCGTACTTGGGCGAACTTGTGCACTTTAATGTCGTTGAATTTTGCATAAACCAACAATGAACTCATATTTAGTTTGTATTAGAATAAAATTTAGCAAAGTTAAATGCTCAAGTGAGGCTCATGTGCGAGCTTAGGCGTGCTTGGGTGTGCCACTCACTGTGGATTAAATTTACTGTGCAAAAAAGTCGAAATAACAAATGGTGCTGCCAGTTTTTTGGGGCGATGCTAAGAATGGTACAAAAACAAAGCATATCGAGATAAAAAATAAAATATAAATGATATCTGCTACATGCAAACATGGAAGCAATCACAGCAAAACATGCAAAATGGCATTTTGGGAAACAGTGACGCTTACACTTGCAATTGAAATGTAGCTGTGGTGGTTGGCGCTTATTCATCGCCAGTTTAAAGCATTGAATTGGCTAACTGCTAAACCAACTGAGTTTTTACCCAATTTATTAAAAATTGGAATGACAAGATTAATGATTTGAAATTAACTGGATCAGAGGTCTGAACTCATCGATAATACGATCGTGATGCTATGGATTTTTTTCAATGTTTTCACAGATTTTTTCAATACAAGGGATTTCGTTTCAATATGCAATATTCACTGTCTACTTGGAACGTATTTTCCGCTAATTACAATTTCAATGTCAAACTTTTGAGTTAAGTCTGGTTATAAAGCGGATCTCAGATTCAATTCTGCTTCTTTGATAGACAGATACATATTGACTAACTGACTTCAGGGGCACATATTGACTGAAAACTTAAAAAAAATATTTCTAAAATTTCTAATAATTTTAATAAATCATTAAAGCGAATAGAAATATTTTCAGTTTCTGTTGTGCCTCTTGAGAGGAAACAAGCGACTACAAGTATGCGATTTAAATTTAGAATATCCTTATTTCTCGTATCAACAGCTGTATATAGTGAGAAGCTGTACAAGCTACCGATTACACAATGCAACAAAATGTTCACTATATTATATTTTCTCATTATTCCTACAAGGAACATAGGGCCGTTATAAAAATATTCCAATTTTCTCTATTTAAAGCTAGAGATTTCATTTCTGGAGTGCAATCCAGACGCATACCACAAATAGGAGATGGAGCTTGGCGAAACACCTAACAGAAGGGTACGCGCCAATTATTTATTTTACTCTTATTTTTATTATTTTTAAGCTCGGAATTTATCTATCTCCAGGTATGTGCTGGGCGTCCGGTCCCATGACTGTACTGCGGATTCCATTCGACGGCTATTTTCGTTACATCGCCAGTTGGTCTTTGCACGACGTGGCCAATCCATCGCCATTTCCTTCCAATAGCTTGTTATTCGTAACGACTTCTGGCCTGAAAATGCGTAATATACGTCGCAAAGACTTGTTGATAAAAACCTGCACTTTTTTATTTCGCTGGCAGCCAAGTTCCACGACTCGCAGGCCTTCAGGAGTACTGACTTTACATTGGAGTTGAAAATTTTTGGTTTGATGCATGTTGACAAATTCTGATGCGTTGTTGTTCACTAGGATCTGAAGTGTAATATTTTTCTGCTATATTATGGAAAATAAGAAGACACGTATTTTACCAAATATTTGTGTCCTTCATTTTTTTACATGTAATGTCACCTTAAAGTTTGAATTTACCATTTTATAAGAAATTTTGAGATATTATCGCAGAAACCATTTCTGAAAGCAACTTCGAACTTATTTTTATTTTTCTTAAGTAATCATGAAATAATTATGTCACCCACGTGACTAATAATTCCACTTTCCCACCATATTGGAAAGGTGCAGACACTCCCTTCATTGATCCTGAACCTTTCTGCGGGGTAAACAATAGCTTCAAAAGTGTCTCTATACGTGAGCGGGAACAACGAGGCTTAATCGAGTACTGTAGAGCGCAAACGGGCATACGGCAATCGAAAAAACTCATTGATCCAGAAACAAAAAAGGTGACGGATTCTTGTAGACTCGGTAAAGAAGCACAGGATTTATTAATAGCCTAAAATTCCTTAGATAGGCTACATAGCTGCACAATATATCTTACCAGGTCGCAGTGCAAAAATAGACATTTTTTATAATATTACCCTTACAGCCAATTTTTCAGTGCTTTCCAGTTAAACTAACTTTAGACGACCAATGTTTTGGGCTTGCGATTTTTTTGGCAGTACGATTTTTTGTGTTTTGTAATAATAATAATATTATATTATAATATTTCATATTAATTTATATCAGTTGGAGTTGAATAATCATTCATCTCTCCGCTCCCAACTCGTACTCTATCAGAAGCTGAGCTCAATTCACCACGCCACGGGCGTAATGTGCAAGAAGAGCTATTTATTCCGTGTACTAGTGCTGCAGCAGACTTTCCTACTGAGAATATTTATATTGTAGGTAAAATATAAATCCAATGACTAACTAATAGTGAGTACATAATTCTTTCCACAGTCCCAGTTCACTACCCTCCCTCCGCTACTCACTTCTCTCTATTCACTGTTCACTGATTTTTATGCATTTTTTCTACTGCAAGCATGAAATTAAATCGCCATATCTGTTTTACTCTGAAGCAAGTAGTAATTAATAATGTCAATTAGTGCACCAGCACAACAACAACGTCAACAAATAATGTATTTCAAATCTATTTGTTTGAAATCAGTCGTTTTATTTTTTTCTGTTTTCCATTAAGCAGCACTTGGCTGTCAGTTAGCTAATGCCAGTTGCTACATTTTTCTTCGATATCTTTAATTAGTTTTGCTTCTGCACCATCTGCCATCACTGATGACACAAACGCCAATCGCATGCAACTATTTTGCAGGTTTTTTATTTTTTTATTTTTCATTTATTTATTTCAGCTTTTATTCATTTATTGATGTACTCAACTATTGCATTACTAATCCACATTTACACAGTGAGATTAACGTCTTCATTCCGCTTCATTTCTCATGGCATTTGCTGGTAATCTACTATTTTATCGGAATGTTAAGTTGTATGTGTGCTGTATGTTTGTATGTGTTGTCGCAACAAATAGTTACAACAACTACTATACTCGTATGACATATTTACTGCGGAATTGTGACATGTTTTGACAAATGCTTTTGCTACCTCAAGAATGCGGTAATCATTACGACTTTAATAGCGAAATACTGGTCGTAAGAGTCACGTGTTCGTAGTACTTGGAGGACCAGTGTGTATGTATATGGTGAGTCTGAGCGAGAAATATCATATATACCACATAAGAGGTCATAGTGGGCAATGGACCGATCATAGTATTGAATGAGAAAATAATTTTTTATTTGAAAAAAAAAAAAATTAAATAGAATAAAGCTGAAAAATAGACGAAAGCGAAAGTGCGATTAAGGCCACAAAAATATTTTTTATTTCGAGAGTGGGAGCTAAAGATCATGCAGCTACTTGTCAACTTTGATATGTGTAAAAAGAGCTGGCTTGAGACCCTTTATATTAAAATAGTAGTTCTTTTACTGAAATGAAATTTGAATAGGTCGAGCCAAGCAGCACCTAGAGCTTTGGTGGCTTCTAAAACACTCAGGCTAAAAAGCCCATTGTATTTGGAACTCTGGAAAGAGGGTAGATAGTCAAAGAGGGAAGGAGAATAGTATCAGAGGAAGAGTTAGGAAAGAATAGAGACAGAGATAAAGGTAGTTAGTCTTCTGAGAACTTTCCAGATTCTTTCGCAAATCTGTAAATATCCTCCCGTTTTAGAGAGCGAGTATTACTAATTCTCACGACATCGGAACCCAAAACTCGTGGCCTTGCTCTAGCAAAGGCAGGACACTTACAGAGAAAGTGCTCAGTTCTATCCGCCTCCTACAAGCAAGACAGGCACATTGGGTCCTCAATGATTCCAATGGTGGTCATATACTGACCCCACGGTGCCCTTTAATAATACCGACCATCAACCGAACGCCTTTCCTTCTAAGTTCTTTTAATAGTCTGTACAAGTCATTAAGCATTCATTGTGCACATGAAAGCTATGTAAAACAGATCAGTATATTTCCATCTCCGTTCCTTTTCGCCATCGTCGTGGATGAAGTCATGTACCAACTCCCCACACGATCCAGGAGCATTCAATCGACTTTCACTAAGCAACTAGAGGACTTGGACTTTGCTGATGATATTTCTTTACTCCCGCACAAAATGATCGATATGATCGAGGACGGACGCACTAGTAACGGTGGCAGGCAAAGTCGGGCTGGAAGTAAAATACGCAATTACCAAGCCAATGAAAATCAGTCGCACCAACAATAACCTCGTAATGCTAGATGGCAAAGAAGTGGAGTTCGTTGATATCTGCTGCTGCCTGAGCTGCACTGTGGTAGCAGACGGCGAAGCAGAAGAAGACATCAACAACAGAATGGACAAGGCAAAGGCTGTAGTCGTGCGCTTTTGGAAAATTTGATTACACAGAAACTAAAATGCTTCACCAACCAATGTTTCAGGATAATATCCAGAATATTCTGGCCAACCATAATAGATAACAGAGAGTTCTGGCAGAATATTCTGGCCCAACATAATAGATAACACAGAGCTTTGGAGCCTAACGAACAAGGAGTCCATCTTACACCAGCTTACACGCAGGAAATGGAGTTGGGTAGACTACGCTTTTAGAAAATAGCCCCTCACTATCAGTTGGAATCTTCAGAAAACCAGAAGACGCGGGTGGTCAAAGAACATCTGAAAAAGATGTATCCTGCATGACTAATCTTACATTAATACAAGCCGGGACAATGCTAAGATTATATCATCTAACCGCGCATGCTCGAGAAGGCTTGCAGAAGTCCTATGCTTCTCAAAGGAGTAATCAGGAATAAAAAAAATTAAACACATTTTAATCTCCAGCATTTGCACAATTACACAGTGGAATAGCCATTTTAGAGCCATAATCCCACGAGTTCCAAGCCGAGGCAGCCCTACTAGTAGGGTGTATGAAGGCCTTCGTTGGTAAAACTCATGAGAGACGTTGATGCGGGACTGACACTTGCAAAACAAGCCGTCTGAAAATAACTGGCAGAGTAGTGCAAAATTCGTTCCCAGACAGAATGTTGTTGCTACTGGGTCCTGCCAGTGTGGTTTAGTCATCTAACGGTAGGTGCATAAAACGTGATGTTTTGACAGGTTGGGCACAGAGGGATACGGGTGTTTGGTGAGTAGAGTTGAGAGGGCATGTGAATAGGTGGTTTTTATCGAGCACTGTGCCTTCACTTGTCGAACATATGTTGAGTATGCCGAGATTTATTCTGGATAAGTCGGAGTTTGAACTGCTACAATATCCAGACCAGCTAAAGTTACGCGGAGTTGGTTGGTCTGCGATGACAGTACTTAGGAATCGGGAGTTTATGAAGATGTTAAGAATCTTCCGATGTATTTCGTTTAATTTCTGCCTATATACTATCCGTATCAGAAGTGAAAGTTGTGTTTTGTCCTGGATCTCGCCAGTGTAGTTGTAGAGATGTCTCCTGACTCGCCTGGGAGGTGACTCAGGCTCTAGCAAATGTCTGCAAGGATGATTCCAAACACCCAAGCAGAAATTGCTTGCACATTAGGAGGTATTCCGTGGCTGTCCTGATTGAAGTGCTTTTCCAGGTCTGAAGGTTTGTGCTCTGCAAATTACTGGTGCCAGGCGAACAAACGGGCGCAGCATAATTCAGAACTGGTCCGCCAATTATTTCAAAAGTTACACACGGCGGCCGCCGTAGTCGCATGGGTTGGTACGTGACTACCATTCGAAATTCAGAGAGAACGTAGGTTCGAATCTCGGTGAAAGATCAAAATGAAGAAAACGTTTTTTCTAATAGCGGTCGCTCCTCGGTAGGCAATCGCAAGCCCCCGAATGTATTTCTGCCATGAAAAAGCTCCTCATAAAAAATATCTGACGTTCGGAGTCGGCTTGAAACTATAGGTCCCTCCCTTTGTGGAACAACATCAAGACGCCCGCCTCAAATAGGAGGAGGAGCTCGGCCAAACACCCAAAAAGGATGTACGCGCCAATTATATAGGTATATATATATATATATATATACACTACCGGTCAAAAGTTTGGGTTCACTTGAAAAATTGTAAACAATTTTTAAATAATCATGATTTTCTTCGTCAAATATTTTTTAATATTGTTATTTTACAGAAAGTAATTTTGTTTAATACAAAATATGTTAACTTTTAAAGAAACCCGCAAGTATTTGTTCATATTTTCGATTCCTCGAAATATCCGCCTTTTGCTCGTATTACAGCATCGCATATTCTGGGCATCCTATCAATTAATTTACGCAAAGATTCTGCTGTTATTTGATTCCAGCAATTTTGCAGAAATTTCCAAAGTTGTTTTGTATTAGTAGGTTGCAATTTTCGTACTTCTCTGTCCAACTCGCCCCACAGCAACTCGATCGGGTTACAATCCGGCGACTGAGGAGGCCATTCCATATATTTGAGTTGTTTTTGATTTTCTTTGGCTGCAATGTAATCCTGGCAAAATTATGAAGTGTGCTTAGGATCGTTATCCTGCTGGAAAACGAATCCGCTGCCCACAAGTCTTTTCCCACACGGAAAAGCGTACCGTTGAAGTATGTTGCGGTAGACTTTTTTGTCCATGATACCCTCAATTTCCACAATGTCTCCAACTTTGTCTCCAGCAAAGCATCCCCAGACTAACACTAACCCTCCACCATCCTTAAATGTGGGAATAACCCATTGGTTCATCATTCGTTCGCCGACAAAACGACGAACATATTGGCGGCGTCGTTTGTGGAAAATTTCAAATTTGGACTCGTCCGTGAACAAGACTTTAGACCATTGTTCAGTTGTCCACTCTTTGTGTTTTTTAGCCCTATTAAGTCTCTTTACTTTATTTTGCTTTCGAAGTAAAAGTTTTTTGGCGGCGACGCACCCTTTTAGGCCGTAGTTTCTTAGTCGTCGCTATACCGTCGAAACAGATACTGGAGCCTCGCGCGAGGAATTGAGTTGTTCGCGAATTTCAGGGGCTGTTAGAAAACGATTTTTTTTTGCTTACAACACATATGAACTTATCCTCTCCTTTTGACGTAGTTTTAGGCCTCCCAGAACGATGACGACTCTGATTGCACCCAGAATCGCTCTTTCTTTGTAACGTTCTCATGACAGCAGTTTGAGAGACATTACATTTCGAAGCAAATTTTCGCGCTGAATAGCCTTCTCCACGTAGTGCTACAACGACTGCTCGTGTTTCTACACTAAACTCTGCTTTCCGACCCATTTTAAATAATAAAACAGGAAATATGTAGTTTTATTTAAAATTTAATAATTAGAAGATAATTTTTGTATAACGCCGACTGGTATGTAAGTTTTTGTAAAACAATTATTTTTTGGAATACAAAAAATTGTTTTACTTACCTTTTTGATAACAAAGATTACACCAACAATTAGAAATATAACTCTTGAAGCGAGTTTTGCAGCAATAAGATGTTACGCGTAATAGGCACTAGACGCACTGACAGAATGCAGCAAGTCATAACACGTTTATGCTTGATCTACGCGTCTCCCACAGTCACTTTGTAAACAATAACAATCTCCTAAACTCAAACTAGTAGCAGAACGCACGTTTAAAAAACAAAACCACTAATAAGCCGACTTGATTGTGTAAAATTCCAAAATAATGTAAGTGAACCCAAACTTTTGACCGGTAGTGTAATATATATATTTACAGGAGGATAGTACCGACCATTTTCTCTACTGCTATCTGGTTTCCGATACATTTAGAAGGTACATTTTTACATTTAGGGAGTGTAGACAAGCTTCATTCCCGTTCCCTCGGCAAACTGCTGAGGTATTTAAAAAATCTGGAAAATTTGCAAAAGAGTAATGAATCTCAGCTCTGTATCTCACTATCCTCAAATTTTTCTCTTTCTTAGTCTTAAGCACAATGAGCAATACTGCCAGAGCATTTGGAAAATTTCAAGCCATCTACAATTCTGTTTAACTTTTTCCCATCTGTGGCTGATAGCCAAGCCCCAAAAATATTTTCATATAAATTTCATCAGAATTTTTTGCAATGACTGTTAAGTTTCAATTTTTTTGTCAAACTACAAATAATTTATTAAAAATATTATGCAAAAATTGATTTTAAATAGTAAACAAAAATTTTTAGAACTTTTCAATACCTCGTCTTTTAACTGAAATGGTATTTCTAACAGTTCTTCAAATAAGTTTTATGAAAGTTCTTGAAAAGGCCAGTTAATTAATGGTCAGAAAAGGTTAGAATATTTCAATCCCCCATCTTTTACCTGAAATGGTCTTTAAAATAAGTTTTATGAAAGTTCTTGAAAAGGCCAGTTAATTAATGGTCAGAAAAGGTTAGAATATTTCAATCCCCCATCTTTTACCTGAAATGGTCCTTAAAATAAGTTTTATAAAAGTTCTTGAAAAGGCCAATTAAAAGCCTTAGATTGTTTTTACCAAATTTAGGCAAAAACACATTTACTAAGCAAACTAATGAAATAGTCCTCCTTTTCCCTATAGACCTCAGTGCTCAGTTATACCCATACGTGCAAGCTTCGTTTGCTCAGCGACGAAATTCAGCGTCGATTCTGAAATAATATTGTATTTAAACAATATTTTTGAGGACATATGAGGACTCTATGGCATTTTCAGGTCAAATTAACAGTTATAATAGACTCTAATCTATTACACGTGCCACCTTTTCTCACTTTGCTTCCTATTCGGCTACCTACAGTGCTTGAAAAGCTTCCGTTTTCATGAAGATAAAATATCGCGTTAATCGTAAAAGTTTTAATTTGATATTTATATAAATTTTAATTTCTAAAATAATAGCCGTATAATAGCGAAATGTAATCAGAATATGTGAATACATACATACATATATATATATATATATATATCGTTGGCAACATAAAATTTGCAAGATCATACAAATCATGCCTCACGCCTGATATCGATCACAATTGTGGCGCATTCTATTCGTATAAGGCCCACCACAAATATCAATTATTTTGTACACGCAATTTGGTTCACATAAACCGTTGATGAATTATGAATTATGTAAGCGAACATGACAAAGATCTTTTCATTATACGGAAGTTAGTATGTCTGCCTGCAAACTGTGTCAGAGCACGAGCACAAAGCAGACAATTTAATTAATAACGTAACAACAAAGAAAGGCCACTAAGAGTTCAGCTCCAATTTAGAGATAGGAAATCATGAAATGAAATGAGCTGCACGCAGTTGAACAATCAAAAAGTCAAGCAGCCAACGCAATTTCATGGTCAAGTCACACAATTGAAATTCTTACACAAAGTTGGGCACGAATAATGAGCTCAACTACAATGAGTACGCGTACACTTATACATATGCATATGCACATACACATACGTAGAAGAAGAAAAGAAATAGAAACTGAAAATTGTTTAGGTTCCATGGGCTATTGATATGCCACTTTTTGTTTATGTCTGTAAGAGGGTGTAAATAAGTGTACTTGCATTAAATGCCCAAATGGCTTTGCGAATTACGGGATTTCGGGAGCTCGGGATTTTAAAATAGTGATAACGCAATCCCGAAATTTTTCAGAAATTTTTTTATTAAGGCATTTCACGTTGGGCAAGGAAAAGTATTTGATCTGAATTCCGGCACAGCTATAGATTTTTGTTGTATATAGCAGCCATATTAGCTAATTCGTGTTACGCTGGGGCACATATCATAAGAATAAAAAAATAAATGCCCAAACAGCTCAGCTGGCTATTGAAAGTAAAACTTGGTAATTTTGCAAAAATAAAATAATAATAAAAAAAATAAAAATAAAAATAAATCAATATAAATAGCGCTTGTACCAAGTGGCGCAAATTTAATCTTCCAATTTTGGTTTGGAACAACTTTTTTACTGAATAAAAAAAATTACTTTGAGTGATAGAAATCTTTATTTTTACCTTTATGAGCCCTATTGGTTGTTTGTTTGATTACTGCTGCTGTCCAGTTCACAAGTGTCAAATATGATTGACATAAGACGCCACTTGCAAAAAGTATATACTTGTATCTTTCGATAGGGTGATTAATTTTGTGCCACTTTGTATTTATTTTGTGTTCCGTGTGCGTGAATAAATAACTTCTCGGATAGCCAGGCGGTCATCGAATCAATGGAGGCAGTTATAAAGGTTAAAAGTATAAAAGGTTGCCCAGGAACGCCCGGCAGCTCTAAATTATATCAGCACTGCCTTCAAGGTCAGTCTTATATGGGTTCCGGAACATAGAGGTATTGAAAGGATATTGGAATTCTTAATGGCAACTTGCAAATTAAGTAAAAAAATAATATTCTCGAGAAGGCTAATAGGTCATGGAGAGAGGAAAATACAAGCTAATTTGGCTACAAATAGATAAAAAAAGATCAGAAGAGTGGGTCAATCTCTCAGAAGAGAACATCTCGAAGGTCGTGGCTTGTGTCACTGGTTAGTGGCTGTTAGGTAGACACTGTTCTGGGCTAGGAGCATTTTCGCATGAATACAGCCGAAGTTGAAAAGAGAGGAGTAAGAATAAATAGTAGAATACTTCCTTTCTAATTGTGCAGCCTTAGCTAGCAGCAGAGCAAAGTTGTTAGAAAAATACCATTTTGACTCTCTTACGGAACTATTCGGTGCTGGTGCTCCATGATGAATAAACACTGAGGTTCCCGTGTTGCACAATGGCACCACAACAGACCTTCATAGACTAAGTGAGCTGGCTATTTTTAAAACCGACCGCCACAAAAACCTAGACTAACTCTGTGAGCAAATGAAATTACTAAAAATGGTCAATTATCAAAAAAATGTTGTTAGTTTTAGTTGAAAAAATTTCTTTTATTTTGCAGGACACATCATAGAATTCTTATTCGTCTGGCTGATCTCTGTTGAGAATCGCATCCTTAATTCTCGTAGTTAGCTTGAAATATTTATCTTAATCAGTGTCATAAAATCAGGTAAAATATTCACCATTTCAACGCTAACCCAGCTCTATCTCAGATTTATTAAGAGAACTGCGTTTGGAGTACTGAGATTAGTACCATAGATGGCGTAAAAAGGTCATAAGATCGAATTGGAAACCTGATTTTCATTCAATCATTCACTGCCATTTCAATACGAAGGAGTGTAGATAAGAAATTAGTTTTATTTTTCGGTATAATCTTTAAGCCTAAAAACCGATTTAGATCCTTAATAAATTGTTTATGCCATAGCAAAATTGCTTAAGTATAAGCCTGCTCAATCTCTAAAAATACCAAAAGAAAAAAACAAAAAAAAAAAACTCAGGCTCATATAATCAACCCATATTTATGTAGACACCAGTAACAGTATGCTTCAAAAAGTCATGACTTGTCCTCACTACACAGATTCAAAAGCCCACGTGAAAGTAGTTCCCCACAAGAAAAATGCTGGATTCGGGTATTAGATCGTCTAGCATTTAGCAAGCAAGCAAACGATCTCAGGAACAGATTAAAAAAGCTCAATGAATTCTATGCGGAAAATCTGCAGAGCCTATTTGTTCACAAAAAAAGCTAAGCTTAACGCACACATACATATGTGCATATATGTAAGCCTATATATCCCTACGCAGAGTTATGTGCCTAGATTTTGTACAAATTTGGTATGCAAGTAACGGCTGTTGAATGTATAACAAAGAATGCCACAATTATCGCGCCGTTAATGACAGCAGCATACATGTGAAAGCACACGCACACATTTAAACACTCAAACATGTATACCCTTAGTAAAAATAGAGTTGCTCTACAAAAATGTAATACATCGCATTTTCGGCAAAGCAGGCAATTACCCACTCGACACATGGGCGTACGCACATGGCGATTCAAAAGGATACATTAAAAAAAATCGTTAACAATTTTCTGCTCGACACATGGGTGTACGCACATAGCGATTCAAAAGGCATACAAACTATTAAAAAAAAAATCCTTAACAATTTTCTGCTCGATATTTTTTTTTAATGTACTCATGTCCGCACATAATTTATTATATTAGCTAAAATTTATGTGCGCAAATTTGCTGAATTTTATGCAGCCGCTTACTTTTGTATTCGCTTAATTTTGGAATTTTTGTATTTTATTGTTTGTACTAGCGGATTTACTTGTTGTTGCTTTCTGTTGTAAAATAAACGCTGACACTGAAATAACTGCACACTCTGGAAATTAGTTCACTTCTGAGGGTTAATTGCCTTTCTGACCTTCACGGCGCGTGCGATATTTGACGACAGACACAATTCGGTTGCGTGTTAATTGTTTTTTTTTTAAATATGTACATGAGTAGAAGTGCAAATAAACCGTTAATTGGAAAATTACTTTAAAATTTTATACACAGCTTTAAATATATTGAAATGCGATAAAAGTTATTTAGTGGAGTCGCTCTAATAAAGTTCAATGCAGTTGAGTACTGGTAATGAGGACAAATCGGCGGATCTGCTGGGAATTTGTATTCACTGTCGAGTGTAATTTTATATTAAATAAATATTAATATACATAGCGGTCGTCTTTCGGCAGACAAGGGCAAATCTCCGAGTGTACTTTTGTAATGAAAAAGCTTTTCATAAAAAATTATCTGCCGGAGTCGGCTTAAAACTGTAGGTCCTTTTATTTTGTGGAAGAACACCAAGACACACACCAAAAATAGTAAGAAAAGCTCCTCGAAGAACCCAATAGAAGTGTACACGCCAATCATTTATTTTTTATTCCCAGATTTTTCGTTTATTTCAACTTACCGAGTACTATTCTCAGTGAATATTTGCACTTAATAATGACTATTGAGTTTATGGACGTACCTGTAAAGAAAATAAATTTTTATTTAGTAAAATATTTCTATTTGTCAGCAATGGAAATAAATTCGATACTTATAGTACATTCAAAAATTAAAAAATTAAACCATCGAAACTTTGCACCATCAACTAGAATTTATTCATAAGTTTTATTTTGTTTCTCGTCGTCGAATAGTAAATATTTTTTATGGCAAGTCATTTGTAAATTAATTACAAAGTGAGTGCCAAGACCTTCAAAACCTTGGATGTTCTTGCAAACAAAAACAAAAACAAATTTGTTTGAGAAAAAAAGTTGGTGAGGTGATAAATATTGGTTCTGCGGACAAAAATTGAAAGGAGCTACAAAAGTGCAAACTTAATTTCTTTGATTAATAAAACAACAAAAAATGCGCAACTTTTTCTAACATTCAAAAATACGTCTACATCGCCTTGACACGAAGTAACAACATTTTTTAACTAACCCGCAAACCTCTCACTATTCATCTAATGCCAGCCAACGAATGGCATTTAGTTGAATTGTCCTGTAATCCTCAGGCAGCATGCAAATGATCAAAAGACTTAAGACACAAACTTGATTTTTTTTAAGGTCACACATTTTCGACGATAAAAAAAAATCGAGAAGGTCATAAAAATTTTACGCAGGGTTTTATGAGAAATACAATTTATGAGCCATTTTAAATCTAAATGCAGTGATTGTACGAAGATGCACGTAGAATTGATAGAGTGCAATGTGAGTTGCAAAGTAGAAGTACAAGTCACTGAGGTGAGTGAAAGGCTTATAATTTGTACTTAGATGTTTTGCAAGAAGAATGTAAAAAACAACAAAAAATATGTTTCATTGAATGTGTAATACCTTTTGAGTTAAGTACGAGTATTTGAATGCTGTTTTGTTCTTATAATCATCTGAGCCCGTGCTGCCTACTTTTGATATCCAAAAAGCAATACAACTTGGGAAAAAGGGTTCCAACGCTCTAAAAGCACTAATTTTTTTTAAATTTTATTTATTTATATTTATTTATTTATTCACATTTATTTAATTTTTTTAAGCACACATTTTTTTAATTTGTTTATTTATATTTATTTATTCATATTTATTAAGTTTTTTTTAATTTTTTATATTTAGCAAAGGCAAAAACTAATCATACAAAGTGTTTCGTACGATAGGTGTACCACCCCGTATAAACTCTTAGCACTGTTTTCCCAAATCTCATTTAAATACCAATTACCATTTGCTATTGTTTTTGCCTCCAAAGAATGCGCATGAGCAATAAATTTGCAAATAAATCACCAAACAGCACCAAATTTTTTTGGATTTTAGTTTTTCACAAAGGAACTTGCAACATTTTGTAACAATTAATGTAACCATGGAACACAAAGCCATACAAAATTCACACAAAAATGTGAAAACTACAAAGACAAAATATCAGTGGCTGATTTGGTTTTTTTGTTTCTAAGTAGCAGTGGTGTTGAAATGGTATTTTTGCTTGTGCGAGTGGTTCTAACAAGCGGCGCATAGAAAAGAGAACGCAAGAAATACATTGGCATGTTTCGGGTCAGTGACAGGCAACAAAAAAGTAATTAAGTCAGTGGAAACTCTAAAAAGATTAAAATAATAATTTAAATGAATTCGTTACAAATTTTTTTTTTATATGCTTTGTGGGTTTTTTATTTGTTTTTTATATTTTACCTTTTTTATTTTTATAGTTTTTTTTCTGTTGACTAAACATGCGCACTACCGAGGCATGTAAATAAAAGTTAAGTACTTGAGCAGCTTAGAATGCGTTGGCTAATGAATTTGGCATACAAGCGGGCGTACAACGAACGCCTGCGCAGTGCAAAGCTTAAATAAATATGTATACTGTAATATATTATATATAATTATATATACTCAAGTAAATACATATGAATTTATTTATTTAGATATGGTAGTTAAATAAAATTGTGTTTAAGCAGTGGCTGGGAATGAGTTCCGGTGCCGAGTGTAACAAATAGACAGAAAAGTGGTGCAGAGATATGTGTTGTGGTAGGTAATAGCGCAGACACACCAAATAAAGCGAGGTCCTCAACGATCTGTGTGAGCCTTCTGCCAGAAAAATGTGACACACAGATGGCGCTTCAAGCAACAAGAAGGCGTTGTTCCTAAGCAACGACAGGTGGGCACTCCCACTACTTACGATTGACAGTGGCAGGCTAATCACCTACTCTCTCAGAAAGCAAAATAGATTAACGAAACCAACGCGAGACTGAGTCTTGTCGAGGTCCTATGCTCTCGAGTGGAGTGAACAAGGACAATGAAAAAAAAATTTTACATATATGCTAATTTATAGAAAAAAATTTAAGCAAGGTGTTTTTGAATAAAGCACATGGTAGCATTTATAAAATATTTTTTCAGATTACCTGCAAAATTAACAATCAGTTATCAATACTGTTGTGAAAGGTTTTTCTTCATAGAAATTATTTTAGTGGAATATTTTGGTGTTTTTGGTATCTTTTCACTCTTAAAAATAATGATCTATTAAACAGAAAACACAGGGTTGTATGTCAAAAAGTATGGTTATTACCTAGGATTATTTTATAACCTCAGATTTTGGGAGAGAAATTTGGTATGGGAAATCTCGCTTTTTAATTACGGATTAGAAGTTAAGCACGAAAAAGTAGATCATCTACGTATATGTGAACGTATTATTAGTCTCTAGGGAAAGAAGCTTTTAATAAGGACGGCTCGATAAACTTAATCATCCAAGTTTGTTTTTCAATAACTTTTTTACTGAATAAAAAAAAAAATAGTTTACTCAATAAAAAAAAAATTCATAAAAATATCTCTAAATATTAAAATTTTTTAAATGAAGCCTTAACAAGAAGATATAGCTGAGAAATTAGGGAAGATTCCTAATACAAGGTGGCGTAAAATTAATCATCCAATTTTGTTTTTAATACCTTTTTTACTGAATAAAACAAGATTATACTAAACAAAATCTATAATTTTGAATAAAAAAATGTTTAATCAAAAAATGAAAAAAAAATTTCAGTAAAAAATTTTGAATAAAAATTTTCAAAAAATTTTTTTTAAATTTTTAACTTTAAATATTATAATTTTTCAAATTAAAATTTAGCAAAAGGATGGAGCTGAGAAATTATAGCTTTTAAGCTTTAAATGGTTTTTACTAAAAAAAATTAAAAAAAAATCTTTAAATTTTAAACCGCTAAATTTGTGATATTTTTGGTGGAAATGCTTGTCCGAATGAGTCGACAATTTGAAGGCTGGTGGAAAAATTCCAAGAAATTAGTTCTGTCGAGGATAGAAAAAGAAAATAAATAATACGCGCGTACACTTCTATTAGGTGTTTGGTCGAGGTCCTCCTCTTTTTGGACATTGAAATGATGTAGTTTTTCACATAAAATTGATAAGAGTTGTATTTAAATAAAAATAGTGAAACCTGCAAGCATCCAAAGTTTTTAAATGTCTTATTTTAAAACAACAGCTATACGCGTTTTTGGATTGGCCTTTTATAAACTTCACATGCAAGATTAACAGTTTTAATGAAGAGAAATTTGAACAAATATTGGCTTCCAAAAGTGGTCTATTTCTTATTTTTCGTTTTCTTCTCCAGTCAACCTTGAAGTGCTGTAACCTCTGAACCTATTCGGACTGCATGACCCAGTACCTGAAGCCAGTGAATGTTAATTACCAGTGCCAATCCTTGTGATATCAGCTTATGAATTTTCTATAAAGCTGCAGGCTGGGAAAATTATACTACTTCCGCTTTTTCGAATTTCGCTAAAAATCTACTTGTGTGGCTTTGGCAAAAAAAAAACCTAAAAAAATTGGCAATTTTATAGCAACAAATTAAATGGTTATCTTAATTATGCAAAATAAAAAATTAATTGGGTTTTTGTGAAATTTATTTCTAGTTTCTTTATATAAATTAGAATCAGTTATAATACAAAATCACAGAATGACTTAAGCTAAATTTTTCTCAGCCCATCAAAGCACTGACATTAATTGCAAATAGAAAATATAAATAGCATTTGTGCTGGCGTAGTGTGCCATGCTAAAGCTATGCATGCACAACCACACATACACACACACCTAAGTTATTTATTTGGTCACACACAAGCGCTTGCAGCGCATTTGTATATGAAAGTATATTGAAAAAATTAAGTAAGGAATCAAGCTCGCCTTCAATGCAGCAGATCAAGTCTTGTTTTTTCCATAAGGGTGTGTCGGTTGCTGCAATAGCGCCGCCATTTTGATCTATTAAAATTGGCTGTCAACTAAGAAATTGCAAAAGTGCCACTTGGCTACATGCGACTGATAGCCAGCAGCCAGCAACTAGCAGGCAGCGACCAGCGTTAAGGTGGCCAAAGCGCTTGTTAAGTACTTTGTATTTTATTTAAGTTTATTTGCAGTTGTTGTTTCTCAGCTAATATGCTCGCTGTCACTAGTCAATGCTGCTGTTGTGCTCAGGCCATAAACTTAATTTAAGCTGCAAAGTGTTTGCTTTGATTTGCTTGTGGTTGTGTGATTGTGTTAGCAATGCCATGCAATTAACTTGTTTAAGCTTGTTCATGTCGAAAATTTAGTGCACCGATTTTATTTTACTTTTTTTGGTTTTTTTTGATTCTTTTGACAATTTGACAAGTATTTTATTAGCTAAATATAAATCGTGCAAAATGTAGGCTGATAAATTGAAGTTATTGGGCAAAATAGAAAAAGAACTGCAACATATGCTAAGTTGTTGCATAGTGACAAGCGGCAATATTGACGTTGCTGCGCTGTGCAGAGATAGCAATAGTGTACATGTTTTTTTTTTTATTGAAGTGAGCTGTTCTTTATTATATAGTTTTTCATTTACAGCCCGTACACGAACACTTTGAATGACATTTGGCTTTGTGCAGCGCAACTTTAAACTTTAAAAGTGGTGCGATTTGGACCAACAAAAGCACGCATTTGCTATTTGATGTCTTTTAAATGCCTATTTAGCATATACTAGCGCATTGTTAGCGCAGTAATTGTAACACAAAGCGCTTTAATTAAAACAAATTTTCAATAAAAATTATGAACAATAAAAGCTGCTGCTCGCTTAAAAATGCTTTGATGGAAAATTTATTCAGGCTAGCGAATGCCCGAAAATGAATAATCGAATGTGCTATATTAATGCGAGTTATGACTATTTAAATTTGTCTTTACTTATTTTATTTGTTTTAATCTCTGGTTTGGCCTTCAACAGAGTTTACTTGTACAAATTCGAAAGTCTCTTTGGATTGACCGACGTATCGAGTTCGTTGCTTAAGTCTTCTGTAATGAATTGGGTAAACGCAAATTTGCTAGTGCCCAATATAATTCTATGATAATTTTATTCACGCCAATTTCATGCGGAGAGAGTGTTTGCTGCATGACCCCACATTCACTGAACCACTGAAAATAATTATAAAGTATCAAATCGAAAATAAAAATTTGCATCAGCACAACCGCCAATTTTCGCTGTGTAATGCTGCAAAACCCAGTTGTAGGTGTTTATAATTTTAAAATAATTTATTTAATTAGCGGCTGTCACAAAAATGCACAGCAACAATAATTTTGTGTTCTTTTGGCGATTAAAAATAAACAACAGGAACGTTTAGTCGTTTGGTTTCTGCTGGCGATTAGAAGTGTGGGTCGATTTGAAAATTGCCTAATAAGCGCAGCTACGTTCTGCCAAATTAATGGCAATGGTGTGCAGTTAGTCTGAAGAGTGGGGGGCAGGCAAGAGCAAAATGAAACCAGCTCAAACTTAAACTCTTCGCTTCGTATAGGCGATACAACTTCATCGCATGGATGTCCACTGGTATCTTTCTAGCAACAACGCATATTGCGTCATCTGATACCGTTTTACTCGTATAAGCGCATGTAGTACGTATCGCGCTGTGTCTGTGGGTACGAACCACCTCACGCAAATTTGGCCTTAGCCAATATCGGGGCTGCGTATAACACGAAAAAGCCCGCCGCAGTTGATATGAGTCGTCTCCTCTCTGCTTGCTAGTTAGGTAGAATTGACAGCCGCTGATTTACAATTAACTGCTACCAATTGATGCTTGAAGCTTAGCCTTGTGTGGAACATGACTCCGTGATACTTAATTTCCTCCTGTGAGAATATTTCGCGCCCACCAACCGTAAGCCTCATAATCCATTATTGCTTCCGTGCGCTTGTAAGCACGACCTCTGTTTCCTGGGCTGTCAGCTCCAAGCCCACATTAAAGGGGCGCTGCAGCAAGAGTACAACGATCGTCAAATTTTGCTTCCAGCGCAATGCCAGTAGCATATCCTACGGTATCTGTCTTGTTCCCTCCGTCATTCGGTTCTACGTTACCGGAACGACCCGGATTTACTATAAATATATCCGGCCTATATAAGGGCTATCAATCCAGCAGCACTCCCTTGTAACAACCATAAGTTAAGTTTTAAGTGTTAGGACCCCGTCGTACGTGACGTTCCAAAGTGTTGGCTGCTCCACCGATCCTTGGGAGACCCCACCAGTGTAGGAGTCTTACTGCAGCATACAGCATACGATAGTTTCTGATTGTGAGCAAGAGATAACGTGGTACCTTCAAGTATTTAAGGTTAGCTTTACAATGAGCCTTTTTAACTTAACTTAGCTTAACCTTAAAATAATCTGATTCGCCAGAACTTGCGCATATCGACTTTTATCTATTTTGGAAGTTAAAATTGACATTAAATGGAATAAGATTTGAGTCCGCTAAAGCGGCGAATGTGAAAACGGCATGGTTTCTAAACTTAAGTTAATTTTTCACACTTGGCTGTGATGGGCGTACAAGCAAGAGCACAAATCGATATTTTAATTTTGTTATTCATAAACTTTTTGAACTCTACTCCTGCACTGCAGATGATAACCTCTATGCCACTATAAAATAAAATCCTAACTCTTTTACGACACATCTCAAAGCATCTCGAGTATTAACTAGCATTAAATAAATAATACTTTTTTGACGACATAACGCTCATAACAAAATTTTCGATGGCATATATTAGCAGCGCTTATCACTGTCGCCTGCCTCCTTACAGTGATTTGAAATTTACTGCAGCGATTTTAAATGCTTGATTACCCATTTTTCTGTGCAATGATTTTGCCTTCGCTGTTCAACTAAAAATTTAAATAGCATTAAGCAAAAAACTTAGCAGTGTATGTGTGTATGTGTAAATAATACATATATACGTAGTTGTAGGTGTGCGCATGTGCATTTTTAAATATGCACCTCGACATGTACATGCGTTCACATCCAACCGAACTCACAGGCGGTGCACTGCTGCTGAGGTTTTACTCCGATTTCGCTGCAGTTTGAATTTTTTTACATACGTAAGTGGCTAAGTGTGATTTATTTTTGCTTTTTTCTCGCTTTTTATTCATTCTTACCACAATGCAGTATTATTGCCGTCATTGTAGCGCATGCGTCGTTACTGTTGTGCGCCATTGTTCTTATGCCAAGAAAATTAAACCAAGGCCAACGTAATAATTCAAATGTGACCAAAAGCACAACAACAACAGTTAGCGTAAAGCAAAACGTTTCGTATAAGCACTTTGACATGGTTCTTAAAGTGAGCTCTACTTATGGTTTTATATGCTGGTTTTACTTCATACATGAATGCATATGTATATGTACAGCTTTGAAAAGCATAGCGTAAAAAATTCAAAATCAATTTTAGCAAATTCATAGAGGTTAAGTAAATGTTAAGAACCTTTTGTAACAACTTTTAGTTATTAAAAAAATCCAATTTAGTGGTCATTAGAATGGCATAAATTTATTTCGGTGGAGGCTACAAAATCCAAAGATCACACTGAGGAAATGGAAGGTAGTTTACATGCATAAATTGTTGTTGCTAATAAAAATCACTACCATTTTCTTTATGGTTACACAGTTTGAATAATTTGCTAATGAAATAAAAATGCTTGGAAATAAAATAGAATTTATGAGCAGTTGAGAGAAAATTTGGTTGCTGTTATTGGCTTCAAATTTAAGTATTTAGAAGACGACATTAGTTTTAGTGCATCGATAAATGAACTAATAAAAACCAAGTCTTAATTAATTTTCGTTAATGTGATGGATCCAAACAGGCTCTCAGCTCATAGCTCTGCAAAATAGTAGCACCCACTTGCTTGAAAAAAGTTCGAAATTATTGCAAACTTGTTAGCCACTTTTTATGAGCCCAACACGCAACCGTCAAAGATTTCTCATATAGTAGATTTGAAAAAAGTTCCTTCACAAGAAAATATTCTCCCAAAAATTTTTAAACTTTAAGGGATTACTGAATAAAGTCTCAGCTATTAATATACGGCTACAGTTTCAAGCCGACTCCGAACGGCAGATATTTTTATGAGGAGATTTTTCATGGCAGAAATACACTGCCTGCCGAGGGGCGACCGCTATTAGAAAAATATTTTTCTTAATTTTGGTGTTTCACGAGGATTCGAACCTACGTTCTCTCTCTGAATTCCCATTCGGCTACGGCGGCCGCCCTCGGCTGTTAATGCAAGAAATAAAAAATAAAAACTGAGGGATGGTTTTTCAAAAATGGCAAAAAAAATTGTCCAAAACATATTTATTAAACCAATAAATTCTTTTCAAAACATTTAAAAAAAAAAACATTTTTTCCAAAACATTTTAAACAAAAAAATTAAATATTGTTTTCAGAACATTTTGAACAAAAAAATAAAACTTTTTTTCAAAACATATTCAACAAACAAAATATATTTTTTCCAAATTTTGCAAAAAAACAAGAAAATAAAAAATTCTTTTTAAGATTGTTTTATCTAAAACAATTAAAAATATCTTTAAATAAAACTTTTTTCCGATGCATTATGAGCAAAAAATACATTTTGTCGAAAAAATTTTCCACATTTTCCAAGCAAAAAATTTTTTTAAAGTATTTTTAAGAAGATTATGAAAATCGTAAAAGAACTCACGATATTTTACTTTGAAATTTTCCTAAAATATTTTAAGGCTTGAAAAAATTTCAAAATTATTAAAAAAATTAAAATTATTAAAAATTTAAAATTTTTTTTCACTTTTCTTCTTATTCAAGCGTAAAAATAACTCAATTTTCAGAAAAATGTACGACAATGTTCAAAATACTTTGATCACTTGACATGGAACCGCTCCAATATTGACTCTTTTAAGCCGTCTTAGTAGTGAGACTGAATTATTGCGATGGAAAATTAGTTGATTTGTAAAAAATAAAAAAACCAACTAAATGGCAAAATAAATATTTTTTCGAAAACATTTTTTACAAAAAAGGTATTTTTTTCACATTTTGAACAAAAATATAGATTTTTTCCTTTTGCATATTTTCCAAACAAAATTTTTTTTGGACTGAGTGGGTGTTTTTTGGTAAATCGATAAAACATTTCCATTTTCCTAAAAGGTTCCCAATTTTTTTTTTTTCCAAAAGTTTTTTGAAGCATTTTGAACAAAAATATATATTTTTTCTAAAAAATGTTGCACAGTTTCCAAAAAAAAACTGCTTTTTATCTGAGAAGGTGTTTTTGAAAAATGGCAAAAAAAATTTTTTTAGAAATTTTTTTTAATTTGTTTCCAAATTTTTTTCTAAAATTTTTTTTACAAAAAATTAATTTTTTTCGAAAATTTTTTACAAAAAATTAAGTTTTTTCAAAGAAATACTCCACATTTTTCTAAAAAAAAAAATTTTTTCTAGTATTTGTTCCTAAAAAAGATTAGTAAGTTATTAAAAAAATGGTGATTTTTCACTTAAATAAAATGTTCCACTCTGAACAAATTTTGAAATTATTTAATATTTTCTAATTTGTTTTTGAATTTACTTCTTTCATATTCAAGCCTAAAAATAACCCAATTTTCAGAAAAATTTACGATAATGATTAAAATTCTTAGATCACTTAAAATGGAACCGCTGAAATATATCCATACTGAATTATTGCGATGGAAATTTCGTTGATATGTAGAGGAGGAACTTAGCTGGAGTTTTCCAAGTATTAACATATAGATATCGGGAATTAAAAAAAATGCTATTACAATATCCGCACAAAATTGTTTGTTTGTTTCATTTTAAAATTTTCAGAGTTTCTATGAAATAACTTTTCGTTTTAAAATTTTTAAATATATGTATAGTACCGATTGTATGCTCAACCAGAAAAAATATGTGTACCTTCTCATTTCGACTGCTGTTTGTACTAGGATAGAGCTGCTTATTGAAAAAAACCACCTGTTTTCGCACGCGAAACCTACGCATTTCTTCCCCTAAAAGAAGGCTCACAATTTCAAAGACGTATGTAGAACATAAGAAACTATTAACAGTCTTTATATCTAAAAATAACTTAATCAAACCACTGGAAGCAAACAAAAGTTTTACATAAATTATTGCGCTGTCCTTCAGCTATGGAAACAAATTCGAACAAACAATTCAAAAGTCCTTGAAAAACTCAACTACTACAACTAATACAATTTAACTGCTTTGAAAAGTCAATTTACAACGCCATTGTCCGCAAAATGTGTGCTGGTACTGAATACTCTCAAGAAATGACTTAAGACAATGAAAAAAAAACGAACGCCTTGCTTTCCATGTGGTATCGCATAAGTGGCAATGTCATTCTGACCTTTTCGAAAAATCATTTGTGGTGACATGTTAAACGTGACCAATACTTGTAAAACGAATTTGAAAGGCAATCTAATAAAGTGCATGAAATTTCAGCTAAAAAGCACCAAAAACAAAAGAAACAAAAAAAAAAAAAATAAAAAATAAGAAAATTTAAGTCGAAAAAGTTTGTGTTCACGCACTCATGCATATATTTATATTGTATTTTGGAAAGAGCTTGAGTTGAATGTAGTGCTTTGCAAACAGGCAGCGAAATATTAATATTAATTTCATGGCAAGAGCAGGACAAAATGGTGCATTTGGTAGAAGCGGAAATGGGATGCATGGTATCTGTTCATAAAGGAGAAAAATCTATTAAAAATTTCTTTATTTCGAAAAGTGAGAAAGTTATTTTGCAGAATGTTGAATATTGAAGAGAGATTTTTTATAAATCCATGAAGATGAAATTATGCAATTACGTGTTTGAATAAGAAGGCGGAAGCCGCATAGCATCTAATTAAAGCATCTCATATACCGAGTAATTTTTTTCAGCTGCATGAGAACTATCGAGATCGATATTGGCTGCTGAAAAATGCAACCTGTGTTAATATTTCTGTTCAGTAAGGTTCGTGAAGTCATCGTGAATCATTTAACGCGAGAACAAAAAAAAAAAAAAACTAAAAATACTAAATACTAAATAAAGAAATCTATTCCCGTTGTTCATAAATCACTGGCGACATCTTTCAGAATGAGAAAGGAGCTGCATTCACGGTGAATGACGACACTATCGAGCCATCTTGCCTGAATTTATGTTTCCAAAAATTAAACAGCTACAAATCGACCACATTTGATTCCAACTAGGCGGCGCAACTTGCCATTCAGCGCGCTTAACAATCAATTTATTACAACATGCAAGCCACTCTTGACGCCATACGTCAAAAATTGGATAGATCAAATGTATCATGGAACTCATAGCCACGCCGGACATATGCCGGATATTATAAATAAAAAAATAAATCCTATGAAATTGCCTACCAGAATATAATAAAAAAAAGTTCATTCCAAAAATATTTCTGTTTTATATTATCATTTTAAGATCTTCAGCTCTTAGAAAAACACCCAATATTAATCACTGAAATGGAATTGGAAATTTCAAGATAACTACGTATTGCATTTGACCGAGCCCTTAGGTCAAGTACTTCAAGCTCAAGTTAAAATTGGTGTCATATTAGCTGACAGACGATTAAAGTGAAAGTTCAAAAGCTCAATCAAAACCCCTAAGCCGATCAACAGTGTGAGTGATATTCTGTACCTTTGATGACTTCAAAGAACATGCAAGATTTTTTACTAAAGAGGAGGACAATTTGTGGAAAGGAATTCGTGATAAGTTTTAACAGTTTATTTGTTACTTATTTAATTTTAATAATTTGTTTTTTGTGAAAATATTGCTCATCCTCTCACAAAAGCATGTAAGCTCAAGTCTTAAGCTTTGTACAAATTAAAAAAAATTTAAAAAAATTTCATCGAAATTTAATCAAAATTTGTGCTAACATTTTATTTATTTTTGGTATAATAAAGTTCAAACTCCAAGTGGTTCAAAATCCACCTTCCCATACCAAAGTAGCGGCAGGCTAATCACCTACCCTGCAAGAAAGCAAAATAGATTGACGAAACCAACGCGAGACTGAGTCTTGTTGAGACCCTATGCTCCCGAGTGGAGTGAATAAGAAAAAAAAAAAACCAAAATTAACCAAAATTTGTCTAAAAATTTCGATTAAAAGAGTAAAATTTTGATGAAAATTTCCTTATTTTTTTTAGTTTGTACAAAATTTGAGACTTGGGATAAGCCCAATGGTTTTGTGGGAGAACGAAGTATATTTTCATAAAAGAATTGTTAAATGCTTTTGGGTCAGCTATAAAACTGCATTCCTGAAATATTTCTAAAAATGCCAATTAAAAGGTGTGAAATTTTGATGAAAATTTCTTGAACTCCTTTTAAATTTGTACACATTTTTAAACTTAGATTTATCCACATTAGTACTGCGGTTTCTGCCTCATCACATTGTTTGATAAGGCTTTCCATCTGTGCAAAATACTACGCAAAATTCTTGAGAAATGTTGCTGGGTCGGCATGCTAAGTAGACAGGGTACCCTCCTGGTTTCCCTGCTGTAGAAGTAGGATTGGAGGTTCCTTGAAAAGCTGTGATCTATTCCTATAAGGGTGGGCTTCACTTCAACTTAATGAGTACCAGGATAATGTGCAAACATGCAAATTTATGAGATCATTCTGGCTATGAGTAGATCGAAGGCGCTCAAGGGAACTATGTTAACCAAGGCCAACAAAGCTTCAGCACTCAAATTTTGTAGATATATTTAACCAACATTCTCCGTTAGGTATTTATAGTATTCGGTGGCTTTTGGTCTTGTTTCTATTACTTTAGGAAAAATTGCTCATAAAGTACAGAAAAAGAAGGAGGTGTCCATAAAGTGCAGAAATATTGTTCTGGTTGCTATGATGAAAATTTAAGATTATTTGGGTCTAAGAAGGCAAAAAATTTAACAAAAAATGTTGTTACTTGTGTAAATCCCAGCCACACGTTTGCTTCGATAAAGCTCATTAAAAATATGTATATTTGGCTGCATTCATTCGGGTTACATTTATCTTTTAACCCTAATATTATCGGTCGCACGAAAAGTGTAATGACGGCCGCCAGGCATCAGAGCCGGCCACAGGGACAGATTAGCGCCAGTCCCCAGGAACCGGGATTGCGCTCAATGTGGCATAAACCTCCTCTCACCCAAATCTATTCTTTTTTCTTCGTCTGTTCTGTCTTTCCCCAGTGTTTTTCTGTCTAGGTATTACAAAGTTCGAATTCAATTTTTCGTCCAAGTGGGCTCTTACATGGGCTCTCACTTGACCTAACCTAACCAACCTAACCTTGCTGTATTGACAAACTTTGGATGGGCAAAAATTAGTTGTTTTTCCGATAGCCTGTACCCGACTATGAAAGGAACGAAGTATGCTGGGCAAATATTATCTGAGTGACTAAGAAAAGGTGGATGAAAAAGTTCAAATTCTGAAGCAGCTCAACTTCTATATCAGTTTTGCTACTAAAATACGCTAAATTCTTCAGACATTTAGAGAAAATACGAAATAAATACTAACTACCATCGAAAGTGCTTCGTTGTGCATTCAACAATTCGCTGTATCGGCAATTTCCCGCACAGTGATGCTATCACACTTACGACTTTACTTCAGTTGACTCATTTCTTGCCATTTTCCTAAGTTATAAGCTAACATTCAACCTTAAAAACAAGAAAATAAAAATAATAAAAGAAAACAGTTCCAAATGTTTGCTGTGTTTTTGTTGTGATTGCCAATTGGGTCAATGGCAAATTGTAAAACATAAATTTCTTTAGAAAAAAATGTACACAACAAATAACTGACGTACAAAAGCTACATGTCTGTATATGTGGGTATGTGTGTGTGAGTGCTGCGCGCATGTAGGCAGACAACTTGAAATAAAACAGCAAATATAGGAATAAAAAATTAGACTTCAACAGGCAAACTGGTCATCCTCGTGCAACGAAAGAAAAGAGTATAAAAACTAACAGTTTAAAATTTGTCAAAGAAAAAATGAAACGACAGAAAAGTGCGATGCACCACACACCACAATCGCTTGGCTGCAGCAATAACTGGCTGCGCGGCTGTGTAGTTTTGTAGTTGTGTGGATGTGTTGCTGTGTGGCTCGGCTGTCTATTTTTTGCCGGTTTACTCTTGAACTTGAGAGTGAAATGTGTGCAGTGCAGACATGCCCCCTCACATAGCTGTCGTCGATGGCTGCTGATGACGGCAACCACTTTTACTATTGTGAACTTGAAAAAGATTTTGGCTCGAAGGTTGAACAAAAAAACAAAAGAAAAACAAAAGCAGGGAAATATGAGAAAAAAATTAAGAAAAAAGGGTAAACAAAGTGGGTTCGAGAAATGTAAACATTATTTTCACATCAACTCGAAAATCTGAGGTAACACACACACATACAAAAAATATATATTTAGTTATTTGGTCACTAAGCACGCGCATGCGGGTACCCATATTTTAAGTATGCATGCATTTGTGGGTCTTTACGAGCTGGCTAAATTGGTTGTTTATTTTTACAAGCCGCACAAATTGTGGCCGTCGCCAGCATTACCAGCAAAAGATAATGTGTTTCTTGCTGCTTTATTAGGCTGTTGGCGTTGAGCTGCTAACGACCGCACATCCGAAGATGCTTTCTAACGCACAGCCAAACAGTGGAAGTGTGGGTCGCCAGCCTGAGGGGAGTGCGCCTGTGTTAACTGGCAACCGCAGCTTCATTAGCCTCGTTGGATGATAAGTGGATAAATGTTTGTGTATGTGTGCGCGCGTGTGTGTGAGATGGGACGTGTGGTTGCAACACGAGCCATAGGCATGCGATGCGAGAGATTATTGCACTTTTGCACGGCCAATGTTATTGACCAACATATTATGGCTGTGGCGCTTTGTGTATGTGTGTTTTTTTTCCTTTGTCTTTTGGAAATTTTTTATTTCATACAATTGTTAAACATATTGTAAAATTTACTGAATCTCAAAGAGAAAAAAAAAAAATTGAAAAAAAATATTTAAAAAAAATAAGAAAAAAGTATTTGAAAAAAATATATAAATAAATATGTGAAAAATTAGAAATCATTTCAAAATTGTGTCTTAATTTCATCCCGACTTAAACAACGACACAGTTGACGAAGCCATACAAACTGCGAGTAGAAGGCACATAAGCAGACTTCTGACCCATGCAAATATGACGAAAAGGGATCTCCTGCTGAAGAAAAATTCAAGAGACTTAAACGAAAAACACCAACTGACCTTTTGTAATGTAATATTAAGGAATATATTTATCTACTTATCTACATTATCATAGTAAATATTAAAAAAAAATGAATTACATATTCCTAAATGCTACTGAAGAGCAATGGCCTTGCAGTGACACTTAACTTTCCAAATATCTGTAAAACAAAGTACTTACTGTTATATAGACAGGTGTAATATTTTTTTGGAAACAATAAAAAAAATATCATTACTAATTTTGGAAACTAGAGACACATCTCAGATTGAGTTTTCTATCAACTGGTGATGTAGATAGCACTTTAAAAAATGCCTTCAAGTCACTCTAAATTTCGAGATATTCTATAATCGTCACGTATGTTAATATCTCCAATAATGTCCGCCTATCTGTGGATAAGGTCAAAGACCGTGCAGTAATTTTCAATTAACATTTTTCTCTTTCACTTTTCATATAATTTTGTTATCTGAAAAACATACTTCATCTCAGGCTTTGTTAAACGTAATAGTTCACAATTATCAGATGCCTAAGAATAAAAAATAAACTAAATAACTAATTGGCGCGTACACTTTTGCCAGGTACTTGGCCGAGCTCCTCCTCCTATTTGTGGCGCGCACCTTGGTGTTGTTCCACAAAAGGAGTGACCTACAGTTTTTAGCGCCAGATATTTTTACGATGAGCTTTTTTATGGCAGAAATATACTCGGAGGTTTGTCATTGCCCTTCTAAGGAGTTGTAAGCCGACTCCGAACAGCAAATGGTTTTTTATGATCACCAACCCATTCGGCCACGGTGGCTGAAGATCCTTGCACAATTAAATTATTGTTTACCGGGTTTGTTTGGTCTAGGTTAGGTTAGTTTAGCTAGGTTGCTTATCTAAAACAAGACACTCGGTGGCCTACTATGATACTTGCGTGAGTTGTTTAAGCCACTTATATATTTTTTCCGCCAGTGAGAAATTTTGCTAGTTTCCCAGGTCTTCAAAGAAATAATCACCAAGATATTTAGCACGGATATCCAGATATCCAGCGCAAGGCGTTCTCAGGTCTTGCATCGACTCAATTTCTTTCTCATCTCTTAAACTCCTGCAGAACTCATTGTGAAGTTCACCCACTCTGCTGGTTAGAGTGGCAGGGGCGCAGTGACCTGTTATAACACCTAAGAAGACTCGGCTGGTTGATCCGTTGAATCCAAGCAAGTATTTTCTCCTTTTAAGATTCAATTTAGACCAGAGAACTTTGGATACCCTGCAGTTAGTAGTCAGAGACCACTTTCTCTTGGCTTCCGTGATTGACTTGAGCGTTCAGTTCGTTTAAAGGAATGCTGATGCCCTCTACCATTCGCTGAAGGTCTAGCTCAAAGCCTTTTTTGGCACAGTCATCCTCCTTCTTTCATTTCCTTCTACTCCAGAGTGGGCGGGAGCCCAACAAGATGTGGTATTGTGTTATTGGTTAAGCCAGAGCAACCCCCCGCATTCTTTAACACATCTTAAATTGATGTGCGCTGAGGCGTACCTTGATCGTTGCTTGACTATGTACAAAAATGAACACTTTCTCTGCAGATGTCCGGCTTTGGCGGCTAGGCGCTTGAGATTCCTCAGCGTCCCCTTTGGGGATGACTTGATGAAATTCTCCAGCCTAGATCCCTTTTCTCTCTCTTCCGCTACATCAACAGCACTGGATGGCTGTAGACGGTCTTATCTCCTCCCTTAATCCTTTCACAGGTAGTGGTCCACTTTATGGTATCAAAACGGCACGTAAGTGCTGCTTGTAGTGTACCTGGGGTACTCTTGCCATCTTACCTACCTACCTACCTACGGTCTTGGCTGGAATATGCTTCAGTTTTTTTTAGAGATTTTATCATCAATTTGCTGTCACAAGAATTAAATATTTCTTAAATTTGAGCTAATATCTTAAAATTTTTTTGACCCATTTCCCTTAAAATTCCCGCTTTTTAATCAATTTAAAGTCGCTTGATCGCAGAAGGTCAAAGTGACGTTTGCCTTGCAGGCATTAACTTTCTTATTCCGATGAGATACTCAAAGTCCAATGAATCTACTGCTCCGTCTTCCCGCGAATTTAATGAGATCTTGGACTACATTTCGTTTGATTTTTGAGTTATTAGAAGCCACTTCTCTACAGATCATTTTAGTCCCTAATAAAAGGGCTTTCAAGCGTGACCTACAAATGTCAGTAGTAAATAATTATTAGATGGGACCTTTTTTGTAAATAAAGTTAAACAAAATATCCATATGTCAACATTAGCAAAAGCTCTTTATAAGCTTGGTCGATTTGGTTTTTTCAAATTTTTTTCGACCCGCTCTAATATATGCGAATTTCCAGCCATATATTTTGGGCGCTTATAGCTAAGCGGTCAAAGTACAAGCAGATACTAAACAAAACAATTTTTTTGATGACTAAGTACTTTTTAGGAAAGCACCTGCTAGTCAAGTCAACAGTTGGTCTTTATTAGATGCCATCGCGGTAGCTTTGGGCTCGAAATTGTAGACGTACATTAAACAAACAATTGAACTGCGCGAAATATAAAATGTGTGAATATTAGAAATCAGCACAAAGAGGGAATAAAAAAATTACAATAGCCACCAAATGCGATTTTATGTGCAAATTTTATAAAAATAAAATGTGTTGATATAATTTTTTTCGCTTTTTTTATATTTTGTATTCACGCTGACCCAAATTATCAATATTTTGCATATAATAATTTTACGACAAATGTTTCGCAATACAATAAATAGTACGACTAAATAAAATAAATCATAACATTTGTTAAGTAACAAATCTAAAGTAAGAAAAGCAAAAAGGGAGAAGCTTTTATGGCTACTGAAAGGCAAATTTAAAAAGTGAAAAAAAGGAGATTAACAAAAGGAAGGCTTTGCTAAAAATTTTTATTTCTTTTAAATAGAATACCTACGACTATAAAAATTGAACATTAAAAGGCAGTTTGCTAATATGTGACCCATTTAATAGTTAAAACATATACAATAAAAAAAAAAATTAAACAAAAAAAAATCGACCCATTTAATATTCAAAACTAATAAAAAAATTATGAAAACAAACAAAAATTAAAAAAAAATATTTATTAGTACATTAGCTTTTACTTTCATCTCGCGCACGTCACTCACCTACGCAAATAATTCACACTAAAGACTTAAGCAACGAACTTGCGCTCGAATAAATAACGTTTAAGGAGATTCACCTGAAATCAATTGGACAAGAGAAATTAGTTTTATTAATAGAACATCTTGTGCCTGATCGGAGCTCTTTTTTTCAAAATTAACGGCCTCTGTAAATATTTTTCAGACTTTCGAGAAAAAAACCGACAATTAATTGTTAAAAAAAAATGGAAATTTGAAAAAAAAATCCTTCGTTCAAACACGAGTTTTTATGTTTATGTTTTTTATGTTTTTCAAAAGCAGTATGAATTTTATTGAAATCTACCAAGCGGTTTTTAAGATACAGTGATTACCAGTTCAAAAAAATATAGTTTTGAGAAAAACGGACTTAAAGTTTTGCGCCGAGCGCCTTTTGTTAAATGTTGAATAATTCGAAAAGCATTAGTCGGATTCCCTTCAAATTTGTACGCAGTATTTCTAAGGTATTATACTTTAAGAGAAAGGAAACATTTTTTTGTAAATTCTGACTATGGCTAACCCCTTAAGAAATTAAGTTCTTTCAAAATGAAAATAATGAAATAAAACTTAGGTTTTTAAAGCTAAATCTGTTTGATTTACACTACTGCCTTATCGACAGTAATTTAATTTGCATGCAAATTAATGCAAATTTCAATTAAAGGCGCAGTATTTTAAGCGTTTAATGAACGTAGAGCAAGGAATAATTGAGGCTCTAAAAACCAATATATAATTTCAATGTGTTATTAGACTATTGATTATATGGCTGTATCGTATAAAGGTTTCTGCAGAAGCTGTGGATATGGGGATGAGAAGAACGTGAGGTGCTTTTAGCACTTCGCTTTTTGTTCATGGAGAATTACTACTTTGTGGTAGACATTTAGACACAGAATCGTCTAGAGATGAGACGAAATTGAACAACGAAATGGAATGTCTTAAGCAGAGGTCCAGATGGGAATTATAAATATTTCCTGTACACTGCAATGAACCTCCCTGACTAATGAGTGAACTCTTGCTAAACTTCTGCTAAGCTCTTGCTAAGCCTAGTCCAACCTTTTCATAACAGAAATGTATACAGCAACACCACATTACCTGCCAAAGATTATAAGCTAATCCACATACAAGATTTGAGCACTTCATGCTGTGGCGCCATGCAAACGTTTATAGGATTGCTGCAATGAGCTGATCCTTTGATTGTCAATAGTCACCTTTTATTATGAGCTCTACAAATCAGTTTCGTATAACTATATTGAACTACCTATTGTGTTTGTATATTTGTGCCTCACACCAACCTATCTACAATAGAGTTTTCTAGTTTTTTTAATGTCTAATAAATTTTTATATTTTGTCCACATAATTTTTTATTTCTGTATTTTCTCTATTCACTGGCCATAACTTTTTCATATGTTAAGTCATATTAAGCCTATAAATAAATATATATCTACTATAACCATTTCAATAAATCCAACTGACACAACGCCTAATCCTATCCAATTCAATTGAATTCACATTTTAAGTTGCTGCCGGTAAGGGGTAAAGGTAAAATACAAAACAGAAGGGCAAACAGGCGCAACAGAAATCTTGACAACTTAACTTAGGTATGTATGTGTGTGCGCGCGCGAGCTACAGCGGCCAAATGCATTAGCGCCAACAGCCAGCAGCCGCCTCAGCAGCCGAAACAGGACAACCAACAGCAGGCGTCGGCTTAATGTCATTTGCTTGTTTAGAGTTGGTTTCTTAAGTGGCCCTCAGTGGATAGGCAGTGCCATAAATTGCATTGATGGCTACTTTGATTTGACTGTGCCAAGCGAAGGAAGCGTTGGTTGGTGTCCGCCACTGCTGGCAAAGGTAAATGTCCAATGCCAGCACTACGAATTGGTGTAAGGGGTGTTTGTGTGTGTTTGTGTATCCTTGCACTAATTGTGTATGCATGTCCGTTTTCGCCCGGTGAGTTATGGTAATGCAATTAAATTGTGCGTAAGAAAATTTATATGCACTTGAATGACTCTGACAGGCTACCTTAAAAGGAATTTAATTGAAGTAGCAGTCACTTTGAAAAAGAAACACAAGTACGCATAATGGAGATAATTGAATTTGCAACTGGTGATTAGCAGAAATTTGTATTATATATTTTTTCCATCTTTCGATAACCTCTCTCTTAAAAATTGTATAATCAGAAAGGAAATTAGTTACCACAGATCTTACTATAAAATTTTATTCCAGAAGATAATAGCAAATAATTTGTCACTTAATAATTTCCACATTTTGTTCTTGGTCTTTGTTCTTAGCTTTCAGTGGTGGTGCAGTGACAAAAACTAAATACCAAGGCAACAACTGTGAGCCTTGGACATCTTTGTATTCAAACAACAACCGACAGTCAAATTCATTCGATCAGAGAAATCTTCGGAGCTCTTACGAATAAACCCAATCATTGAAGATGTCTTAGACACAAAATGGCCAACATGCGGCACAACTTCTTTATCTTATTTTTTTTCCAATATCTTCGAATCCGGGCTGTAATTAAAAGTATAAGGACTATCCTAGAATACAAGGAGAACATTGGAATTTATACGATATCTTAACACTAGTGGCACTCTTAATATTAGCGAATGGATGTCATACTGACTAATAAAATTAACTTTTTCTAAGACCAAACTTTTTCTAAGAGCAAACATGTCTACATACCGAATATTGTGAGAAGAAATATTGCAGCTTTTTCTCTCACTAGCGCAGAAGAGTCAAGAAAAAAAAAACAATATAAAATGCATTTTTGCTACTCAAGGATTTTAGCCTTAAAAGCAGATAGCTCAAATTGAATAAAGCTCTTACTACAGAGCTTATATTTAGCTCTTTAATAGCTTTGTTACTTTCAATATCTTACTTTAACTTTAATAGGTTGCCGAAATCTTTTTCTACTACATTAGATTGTTGTAAAATTCTACTTTTTATTGGGAAAGTATAAAAACTGATGGGCGTTCATTAGAAAGGTGCTCCCGCTAAGATAATCCGCCGCATTAGAGCCATTTATCAGAACTCTGAAAGGGCGTTGCTTCACAACGGAAACATCAGACACCCATTCCCCACCAACGCTGGCACAAGGCAAGGCTACCACCTGTTCGCCCTTCTCTATAACATCGAGCTAGATGGCATCACGTCCCCATTGACCGCTCATAAAAAAGGCAACCGATGGAGTATAACCAGACATCTTGAGAACCTGGACTTCGCCGCTGATATCTGCCTAGTCTATCACAAACTCACTGACATGCAAACGAAGGTGGACAGACTAGTCACGCTGGCACGCAGTATCGGACTGAAGGTCAACATCGCCCAGACGACGGCTATGAGAGTCAACCAAAATAAAAAAGTAAATAAATAATTGGCGCGCACACTTCTGTTTGGTGTTCGGCTGAGCTCTTTCTCTAGAGAGAGCTAAAGTTTTAAGCCGACTACTAACGGCAAATATTTTTATGAGGAGCTTTTTCATGGCAAAAATACACTCGAAAGCTTGCCATTGCGTGCCGATCGATATTGGAAAATCTTTTTTTTTTCAGTTTTGGAAGTTTTTGTACGGAAGTGAAACATGGGTGGTCTCAAATGAAAAAATGGCTGTTCTCCAACGCCATCACAAAGAGGTTACAACAGGTTAGGTTAGGTTGAAGCGGTTGTCCTCTGGGTCACACTCAGGCTCATAACCAATTGTGATGCCGCGTAGGGAGCTTGCCCCTATCTCTCCTAAAATCATTGTGTGCTTTTCAAAAATTTTAGAATATCTCTGATTTCTGCAGAGCTGAGGTCTTCCAATTCATTAAAACATTGGCCACAATTGACGGGCAATTTTGCAGGTGGCTTCATTACGCCATCTTTCGTTTGCTTTCCTTACAATTTCTTCAAGGATGAGTAGCTTACATATTTATAGGGGTTACAACCTTTTGTCAAAAAATGCCTCCGCATCATATGTAGAATATTCTGGACGAAGACCATCAGCAAATACGAGCTGGGGAGATCAAGGAATGAGAAACCCAACCTATTGCAAACCAAACGCACAAAGTGGCGATGGCGATGGATAGGTCACACGCTTAGAAAACCACCAGATAGCATCACGAGAATGGCACTGGACTGGCTCTCTCGCAGTTTCTCCCCTTTTTGGAAGGATATTCAAAGGGTCCTCGACAAAAACACATTTCTTGTTGGTCGTTACTTTTGTACTTAAGGATTTTGATTGCAATCTGGTTGACAGACCTCAACTCAGATGAATTGCTGTTGAACGGGGGTCAATCGTTTGCCACAGTAGACAACTATATTACTAAAGACAAACCATTTCGATCCTATCTTACATGATCTTATACCATCCCGCTTCTTAGGCGAATTCGATCAGCTCTCTTACCAAGATTATGATTTAATTGCCAATGCTTTCGGAGACCGCGTTCGGCGAAAGAATACTTCGCGAAGGTCGATATTGCGTGAGCTAGCAGATGCCTACATGGTGCATGGTGCAAAAATAATGGTCCAGAGCCGTGTGCGATGTAAGAGTCTTGTCGAAGCTTTCGAAGAAAATTCTGAACAAATAGCTGCCTATGACGCACATAGCAACACAAACCTGTATCATTAAAGCGCATACTTCTACTCGCATATCTCAGCAGATACTAAACTAAAAGCAAATACTTTACACGGTCCACTACTTGAATTGTATGCTTAGTTGAATAGTTATGTAAATAATTAGCAAATTTTTATGATTTACTCCGCCACCCATAGCTGGAGGCAAAACAAGCCTGCGCTTGAGCATTCCAAATTGTATATTGCAAAGTCATTCCGCATTTGATTGCATTGAGAAAATGAACGCAGTTCCAACTTAAATCGTATTTATTGTTTTTAAAAATACCCAAGTCCACACATGCATACATATTAGATCCATACTGCGCATACTTACCTACGGCTCGTATTATTTTCATATTCATATTCGTATCGCATTAATTGCATTTGCACACACACAACCACCCAACGCTAAGCAGTCTATGAGAATTTGTGCTGAATGACGCAAATTGCTACTAAACAATAAAATGTAATAATTAGCTAAATAGATTTTTTCACAAATGTTAGCGCCCACCACACGAGTATGCAATTCAACTCAACTCAGCATAAACTCCAGGCACTTTTGTGTGGGCACCAGCGCAAGTACTTTGCTCTACACGTTTGATTTAATTGAAAAATCATGATTGTACAAGTGAATGTCGAAACAAATCTACAAATGTCTAATTATTATGAGAACTCTGGGGCTGTGGAAATACGCTGTGAGAAAATTCAAGTATGCACATTTTTACAGATGAGCAACATATGCAGTTCAACTTGGCTTTATTTGTTGGACGAGTACATGAATTTGCTTAATGATAGTCTACTGCGAGTGGATTAGCTAATAATTCTGTGATTTCGAGATATTAGTTAAATATGGCAGGAAATACATAATTTCGCAACTACTAAGGTATTATTTACGTTCATTATGTAAAGTAATTTTTAATTATAGATATGTATATTTTTTTATCTTTATGAAAAAGTCGTGCATTCATTATATGCAGAAAATGCGCAACACCGTCAAGAAAAAAAATGATCGAAAATCAACTAGAATTTTCAGTTATTTAAAACTTACGCTTTGTTATACTAAAACTCAATGAGCTATAAAACTGCATACCTGAAAACTTTCCTAAAATTCTAAATAAATAGTGTGCAGTTTTGATGAAAATTGGATGAATGTTTAGAAACTTCAAGGCAAATGGTTTGTGCCAACAAGTGCTACTTTGGACTCATTTGAAATGAGTAGTAAAGTCCTCTCTCGACGAACAAAACTATCAATCTACAAGACTCACATCATGCCCGTCCTAACGTATGGCGCAGAAGCGTGGACGATGACAACATCCGATGAAGCGACGCTTGGAGAGTTTGAGAAAAGGATTCTGCGGAAAATTGTTGGACCTTTGCAAATTGGTGACGTTGAGTATTGCTGGCGATGGAACAATGAGCTGTATGAGCTTTACGACGAGATAGACATAGTGCAGCGAATAAAGATACAGTAGTAGTGTTGGCTGAGTCATGTCGTCCGAATGGATACAAACGCCCCGAAGGACTTCACTTGGTGTGTTGCCAAGGAACGAAATGACTAGCGCGATTTGTTGAGCTCGGCCAAAATCGCGTAAGCGGTTATCGCGGCAATCAAGAAAATGAAGACCGTGGGTGAAAGGGTTAAAGTAGCACTCTGGCGCTCTACAAGTGGCACTAAGTGGCGCCGTTTTGATGCAATTGTGAGACGTTGAATAGGTAGATATCTACAGCCAGCCAGAACTGTTGATGCAATGGAGAAGATTGGTGAGATTTATGTTGGTGAACTGCCCCAGAATGTCGAAGAAAGGAGCACACAGTGACCTTAATGGCTAGCCGCCAAACCCGGACGTTTACGGAAAAAGTGCAAAACAGTCCGCCCCACACTTTCTGCAATTGTGTTTAAATAGTAAACCTAACTTTTCCGCGTGTATGCCGATCGTTCAATGACCGGTAAACACAGTTATGAGTTTGGAAATTAAATGGCGTTGAGTCCCAGTTTTAGAAATATCACATGAAGAGATGGAACTACATCTATTCTGCTCTTTACTGAGAAATAACTTAAACAATTCTCCTTCGAAAACAGTCAGCGTGATGCCGATAACCTGGTAGGAGATCAATTCAATTCCCAACTCATCAGCAATTGATTCCCACAATAGGTAAATAGGTTCTATGGAACTTTGGAGGAGTGAGCTATTGTATGACTCAGTTCCTCTAGGGCAACGGAAACTTCCGAAAATACCTATATCGCATGGGTATGGTAAGTGACCCCAGGTGCATATACTTCGAAGCGATGACATCGATCACACGTTTTTCAGTTGTGACAGATGGCTTGCGGAAAGAGATGCTCTGAGCGAACCGATTGGCTACATCGCGCCAACCGATGTGATAGGCAAGATGCTTCAGCGCGAGGATAATTGGAATGCGGTTAAAGATACTTTGAAGGCGTATTACGGAGAAAAAAAATATCTCGACGCAGTACAACAAGGCGAAGCCGTATAGATAGAGACACAAAAGGACGAGCCTATAGCGTGAAAGCTGTCTACAAAAATGAGGGACCCAGATGTGGGTGAATATTGAGTTCGGCTGTTATGGATGCTCTCCCGAAGTAATGCAGAAAGTAGTACCGGGAACGGGGTCTCCCCAGAAGGAGAGGAGAGAATCTTTTAGTGGCCACACCACTCAACGCAGTAGACGATCGAAAAAAAGCTCATCAGCAATTCGATTTCCCTCTATATTGCAAGGTCTTGGAACCCAGAACAACGTGATCGGCAAGATGCTTGAGCGGTAGGATAATTGAAATGCGGTTAAAGATACTTTGAAGGCGTATTTCGGACAAAAAAGATATACCTCGACGCAGTACAATAAAGCGAAGTCTATAGCATGAAAGCTGGCTACAAATATGAGGGACCCAGACGCGAGTTAATATAATTGGATGACGTTCTGGGCCCTCCCGAAGTATTGCAGAAAGTAAGGGTGTCTGCCTAGAAGGAAAGGAGGGATTGTTTCAGTATCCGCACCACTGGATGCAGTAGACGACGGTCGCTGTAAGTGCTAAGGCATTTTGAACTCTACCTCATACACCAAAAAAAAGTATAGCATCAGCAATTTCATTTCCCTCTACGTTCCCCAAATGCTACCTGCACACTCAAGAGACTTGATCTTCTCTATCTTCTCTTTGCAGGAGTAGACCAGTTCGGATCTGCACCATGGCGCCGTCAGAACATTGATCGCGGCTTGACTATCGGAGAAAATGTTAATATCTCCCTCGCTCCCACGTCCCCTAAGCATTTTGCATGCATGCAGGATACAAGACTTCTGCCTGAAAAACACTAACAGTATTCGCAATTTTAAGAAAATAGATGAAGTGACTGATTTAGAGAAAATCTCTGCTTCGGGAGCCGAACCATCTTGGAGCCGTCAGTGAAGGCAGAGGTACCAGCTTCGGTGCAGATTTTTCACTCATTCCATTCACTGAAGGCAGAGGTACCAGCTTCGGTGCAGATTTTCCCCACATTACAATTCTGCTAACTTAAAAAGACTGTCCTGACCCGACCTTCAAACTCCAGTTTGTGGATAGACAAAATCTGTTCGAAGTTCAGCAGTTAACCCCGCCAAAAAATGCTACCACGTCCCTTGAGAGATTGCCCCCAGAGACCAGCTTTCTTATTTTTTATGGAGTGTAATATATTTTTATAAAAAAATATTTAAAATTAATTTGGAAAAATCAGAACATAAGTCTTTTCAGTTTAGTTTTCAAGAGATTTTGAAATTCTGCTTGATATTTGCTATGTCAGATCCCATCTATGCGTTTATTATGCAGCATTCCATGCGAGACAATTTTCGGTCTGACAGTCACAAGCACAAATTTCATATACCCATAATTTACATTCTACTACGCCTTCCCTTTCCTGCTGCCTTCATAATTATGCTGGTAGGGAAGCCTGAGTATGCCTCATAATGAACTTGTCGAGAACAGACGGAAGGGAAATTTATGATTGCGAAAGTGGCAGAATTCGTATTGAATTAACTAGAAAAAGCATTGCAACAGTGATGAAGTCAAAAAAGTTGGAATTCACTGCTCTTGTAAACTGTCACTTGAATTGTGAGTTGAATATCGAACGAACTATGAATTTGCCATGGAAGAAAATACCAACATTGTTGTTGTAGTTATAGCTGTTATTACTGCTGATGATGATTTCGCGTGGACTCGCTTTGTGTGTGTGTGTGTGTGTGTGTGTGTGTGTGTAGATTGTGTCATGTTTTTTCAATGTTGTCTTGTTGGTCGCTTTTGTTGTTATTATTAATGCTACCTCCACAAATGTTGATGCTAGCCTCGCAGACAGTTGAATACAATTTCGCGAATACAAGAAACGAAAGATATATGCCAATAAATTCTCAGCTTAGCAGCGGGCGTTAAAAGCGAAAGAAAAATGCAAAAAATCCCAAAATGAAATGCAACTACGCATGCGCCAGCCGACAGCGCTAGCGAAGTGCAGTGCAGCGGAGTGGAATGCGTAGATGGCAGTAACCATTATCAAGTGGAGGAGACAAAGACTGACAAATAAAATATAGTTGCTTGCTATTTTTATTTTTTTTCATATTTTTACTTCAATCCTTTTGTTGCTCTAATACACGCACACATCCACGCATGTACCACTCATGTACGTACATCTGTATTATTTCTGATTAAGTGCATGCTTTACGCCATGTTCGCTTTTCAACTAGCATTTATGCGATGCTTTTGTGCTGATTACTCCACTGCACTCCACTCCACTTCACTGCACGCCACTGCATTCCACTTAAGCCGCATAACAGCAACATTTTAACACGCTTTCAGTTGCTGTTGTACATCCATGGTTACTATTGATGATGATGATGTTGTTGTTGTTGGTTTAGTTGCTGTGGTCGACCTGCATATGTTGCTGCTTTTATTGTTGTTACTATTGTCTTCTTTGTCTCCAGTTCTTGTCAGCCAGTAGCTGCTCACGTTTGTGTGCCTCTATCTGTGGCGCTCGTGTCCCCACCACCGCCACTGCTGCTGCTGCTGTTGGTTATGCAGTGACTGCCGTGTAAATTGCTCAAAAGCGCAGATATGTGGAAGTGTGTGTGTGTATGATTGCCACATCGCTGGTGATTTGTTTATTTCCACAAGCAAATAAATGATGAGGCATAGCTGCAATAGCTAGAAAATCGCTAAAGAAGGGCGTTGTATTTGGTGTTGGAAAAGATTTGTGTGGGTTATCTCTGCCGTGTTGAGGGCATGCAGAATTTACAACTGCATATGTATGTGTGTGCATAGGATGTCAAAAATACAAATCTGCACTATTGCTGCTTGGATTTGGTGTCACGCAAATATTCGCTTCTCAATTTTATTTATGTATATTCTTTTGCTGGTATTTTTATTTATTTATTTGACTGCCGCATTGATTTATTGCATAGGGAAGTCTGCATGTAGCTGCTGATGGCAGGTTTTTATGAATATTTATATGGCACAAAACTTTATCTGAGGTACAGATTTATCTCAGTGACTAGATTTATTTTTTAATTTTCTTTTAAACTTTTTAGTAGTCCCAAAACCAGTTAGTTATCGGTAAAGCTTAATTTCTAAGAAAAAGTCTTTTGAAAATTTGCATATTTTTATGTGAAAGCGTTGAATTTTAGCAACACAAAATGATTACCATTCCGTAGAGCGAAGGCTGGAAACCCACTATGGGTATGAAACATCAATGCAGCAAGAAACGAGAGAGTTTCTAGAAAGCTCTTCTGCTGTTCTCAGTTGGGAGACAATTTGCATCGCCAAATCTTTTTCCGACACTACACGTGAATTGCAATTTTTGTTTTTGTATTAATTGGTCGTATGAGTTTGCAAAGCAAATATTAGCGCTGTTTGATTTTAATCTTCGGGAACCCTCTCTTATGCTGTACGCAAATGTTAAACTGCATTAACAGCGCGCTCCAATAATATGAAGCTCTGTTAACAACATACTGTTGATAACATTAGTCGTAGTTGAATTATGCACTGTTATGTAAATCTGCAATCTCCGCATTGATGCGCAAGGTTGTGCCTATATTTTATTCATTTTAACTATTTTTCGAGAGGCAAATACGACTTTAAAAGTCACATTTCAATAAAGAATTCTTAAATACTTTTAACAACATCATTCAAGTATGCCGCAATAGAAAAAATTATTTTCGTACTTTGTATATTTTGCACATAAACAGCACAATTTCAGCTACTTAAAATTTCATGAGCCCCATATGAAATTTCAGCTACTTGAGAGAATATGCAGTAAAACTGAAATTATCAAGTTGCGGTAATCGAAGAGTTACGTAGTTGTTAATGAGACGCGCCGTCAAAAAAAGAAGATCTTTATAATCACCGCGTGTGCCTGCAAATTGCGATAGAAACCACATTGCTAATAATACTCGGCTACTGCCGTCTCTGAAGTTGAATAAAATAAACATTTGAAGCTTTTCTTAAAAACAAATAAGCGACAAATATTCTTCGCTTTAGGTTATATTTCCTTTTGCAAATATTTTTTTTCTGTTTTTTTTTTGTACTATTATTGCACTATTTTAGTGACTCAACAGCACAATTAAAAATATGTAAAGGGTAAAATGTAAAATATAAAATAAAGGAGTACACCAATCGCAATTAGTGTTGCGGAGAACTAAGTATACGCCCAATTATGCCGCACATTAATTACAAATTTTCTAGTATTTTAAATCTCCCATGCACATAAGTCGACATTATATCGTCCCCTTAGTATAACAATAGCCACGTGTTCATAGGCTATTATTTTTTTATTGAATTTTTGAATTCTCCATCGTCGATTTTATATGTGGTCAAAATTTTGTCAAATTCAAAAAATAATAAATATTACAGACATAACGAGATTTGAGTGAGAGCTACTTTCGACAAAAAGTTCGAAATTCATTTTCTCAAAACATCAAAAAATTTATAGGCTTTTTTAGTACTAAGGGGACGATATTCACTTACTTGCATGCACGTGTGTGTGTATGTACAAGTAGATGTTCGAAAAGAGTATTTCTGTTCAATTTGTTACGCAATGGGTTTCATTGATTTGTACAAATATTTGAATTTTTTGTACAATTTGGGAGTTATAAGTTTGTTAGCTTTTCTTTAAGCGTGACCACTGCAAATATTTGAAGGTCTTGATTGAAATGCAATTTAGTATTTAATTGCATAAATAACTAAATGAGAAATTTAAAAAAAATATTAAAATTTTCAGTAGCTGGCAGCGGAGGACTTCATTTAACTAGCAGTTATTTCGGAAGTAATGCAATTTTAGACAAACTTTTTAATTTTCAACATATGTTTTTATATCATATACATATAAACTATGACGCTAAAATCTCTGTTTATTTTAGCGCACATACGAAGAAATGATTGGCTATGGATTTTTGCAGTAGAGAATGGAGATTTCAGTTCAATATTAGAAATTTACATGGCCTTTTGAGGAAATAAATTTTAGCGACATTAGCTATAATCTAAATAAAGGAACGAAATAATCAGTTAATTTGATACGGGGCCAACAAAACTTAAAATTTCAGTACCGACGTGTTATCTAACGGACGCCATGAAAATATAGTATTTCATTCCACTCTTCTTAGAGTGAATGTGTGCACTCTGACATCTCCCTATTTTTTAGGTACTCGCCAGTGATCATTAGCATTGTAAGCTAGAATAATAGAGCACAAAATTGCGCCCATAAAAGAGGGGTAATGCTTGAGTGTCATCAGACTGGAGTAGAAATATGCAGGTGTGAACAGGAAGCAAGATTAAGTAAAAATTACACTAATAAAATCGCTGTGTGTGTGAAGTCGACCTGGTGCAATTGGTGAGAGCGGCATAGCGGTACAAGACGGGCACTACCTTTGTATTTTGTATATCGAATGGAGAATGATAAAGTTGGCACGTACTTATATTTACATTTTGATAGCGAGTGTCTGAGATACTGAGTATGTCCCACTTTTTTCAACAGAAAATACTCAAATATGTTCACTATAATTTTGATGGATGAAAATAATTTTTAAGTCACCATATTTTTGTGGGTTTCGTGGCTTCAAAAAATCGATTGTTTTTTACATATTAATTTCTTCAACATCTCAAGAATATTATCCTAAATTTTCAAGTCGATCGGAGATACAGCCTTTGGAAGGTGTGCGCTCCAAGCGACTTTTATTGTTACTCAAAACTTCAAACGCATTTTTCTCCGAACCGTGTTTTCAAAGTCGGTTGTCAAATTTTCTCGAAAACTACTCAACCGATCTTGCTGAAATCTTACCCAGGTGTTCGGGATACAATTTACTCCTGCTTGATCGAAGGATTTTGTTTTTTTTTCAATTACAACTATTTAAAAATAAAAACAAAATGTCAAGCAAATTTGACCAAAATTTTAATTTTTTTGGAAAAATGTCTGCCAAAATTCCAATTTTTACTTTTTTTCCTTTCTTTCGTTCAAGCACGAGTTTATGGTCTTAACTAAAATACTTATTTTTGTTTTTTCATTTTCGATAATCCTGTCAGGAGTTATGCTGACAACTCGGACGCACCTTTTTTTCGAGAGGTCACCGGAAATGACTTCACAATGGAGGAGTTTTAATTGTTTCTTTTTTTTGAAAATTTCAGAAGTTATTCTTTAAATATGTATCTATAACACAGACTAAAGTTTGAATTAAATGGATAATTTTTTACATAGAAAAAAAATATTGAATAAGCCTTGTTTTACCTGACGAAACCCATGTAACCCCTTAAAACGCAGAATAAAATTTATAATTTCATTTTCCATTTTTAAATTTTTGGCAATATTAGAGGTTCGAATTCCACAATTTCGATCCGACTGTAATTAAACAAAAAAAACAACAACAAAATTCCAGGTGTTTGATTCAGTATTTATTAATGTATTTACTTTAATTTCTTTTACGGTACCAACTCAAGGAAGTTTTAATTAAAATTACGCAGCTGGAATGTAAGTTATCACGCTAAGTCAGCTCATCCAATGCTCATGTTTATTACTCCTAAGTAACCGAATATTCTATCGAAGTCGGTAAGTCAGCACATCCAAAACAGTAAAGCCGGCAGAGCAACAGCAGTCCAGCTCGAAATGGTGGCTTAGGGTGGCTTATTGAATTAATAAAAGGGGTCATAAATTCGTTTAATTTATATTATAACTTATAAGAAGAAGAAGACTATTACTTTAAAGGCGACAAAGCCAAAACATTTACCACTTTGGAACTCAATACTCACAGTTGATGCAAACTACTGGTATTATACCGGCTCAGTCTATAGGAAGGTATGGAAGTGAAATGGTTGAAGACCATTCTGACATTGCTTAAGTAGCACCAAAGTGCCATTTTGGTAATGTGTTGAGACCTCCAATGAAATGAATGAAAATTTACAGCCAACCAGAGTTGTTGCTGTAATGGAGAATATTGATGAGATTTAGGTTGAAGCACTGCCACAGACTGTTGAAGAAAGAAGCACGCAGTGACCTTAATCGTCTGGCTGCCAAGCCTGGACATTTACAGAGAAAGTACTCAACAGTCTTATACTCTGAAAGGTTCTCACAGCCTCTGCAATGAGGGTTAAATGATAAACCTAGCTTTTTTGCGTGTGTGACGATCTTCCCGTGATCGATAAATGCAGCCACGAGTTTGAAAATTGAGTGGCAAGGAGTCGTTAGAACCTTCTGCGTCCTGCGTCTATTGCACTAGGGCTAAAGGATTTTCGAAATTCCACACGAAGAAATGGAGCTTCATCTGTTCTGCGCTGTTAGTCGCGCAATAAGTCGCGCAATTCCATTTTAGCAACAGTGAAGGGGACTCAGCCTATGAGTCAAACTACAAAGGTTTTGTTATTTTATTTTTTACGCTTCTGATACATCTATGTTTTGTAAATAAGGAACATGAAAAGTATCACCTCTCGTAAACAATAAAACGAATAATATTTGCTACACATCAAATACACTTAAAAGTATTACACACTAACATACATTTCGTACAACGAGCGAAGGTTGACGCGCGTAAAATTTCCAGTTTTCAAAAAAAATAATTTTGACCAAAAAAAAAAACAAAAAAAATCAATAAACCTGCTTAATTATAAACAAATAAACTTTTTTAATATTTTCGGCCACTATTTAATTGTATAATGTTTTATGTATTTTAATTTATGTAACTTTGTGCTAACATTTTTATGCTTTCATATGCTAATTTGCTATAAATATCTCGAAGGCAATACAGCGACAACTGTTCAAATTCGCTTTGCTATAAGTAATCGCTTGAAGAGGAAGACTACGTTAAAAACCTACTACAAAAGCAAAGTCAACAAGAGTTTGAAATCAGGCGGAATCGAAATTTCCGAAATTTATATACCCGGCGCGTGTTTTTGGTTTTGGAGTTGGGAGGAAAGAATCAGCTGGGAATTGTATAAAAAGTAATAATTTTTAGAAAAGAATAGAATCAGCTATGAATTATACAAAAAATACTAATTTTTAGAATAGGCGTAGTTTTGCAATTCTTTAGTGTATTGATTAAAAAAATTTTATATACGATTCTTTGCTGTTTCAAAAATGATCTTTGTATGCATAGGCGGAGAGCCTGGTTATTAAGTGTTTTCGCACATTTTTAAAGCAATCTAAGCGTGTAAGACGGAAATGAAAACAGATTTTTTTATTTTTGTTTTCAGTATTTTATTTTTTTGATCCATTATTAAAAAATAAAAAATTTTTTTGGCCATACGAGGTTCGTTAGAATGTTGATTAAAGTTGTCAGCTTTCAAAGAATGGTCTTCACATGGACAATGGATACGATGTAGACGGTTTTACTGAACCGATTTTAAAGAAATAAAATTTAAGTGATTATTCGGAAAACAAATTTTTAAGTTTTTTTTTTCAGACCTTTAAAGTAAAAAAACGGTAAAAAAAACGGATTTTCATCTTTGAATGTCCACCATTTTTTTAATTTTTTTTAAATCATAGTTCACACGATAACGACATTCACATTTATTGAACAAGAACCTTTTTGACACTTTGATTTCAGACACCCTGTGAGTACGGGAATCCGTGTCCCCAGCGCCTTTTTTTGTTTTTTTGGAAGACCATTTTTTGTAGGCTGACAACTTTTTAGCAAACCACGTAAAACCAAAAAAAAATTTTTTTTTTAATGAATCAAAAAATAAAATAATGAAAACAAAAATAGAAAATCTTTTTTCGTTTCCGTTTTACACGCTTTTAAAGAAACACCCAAAACACCATTTCAAATAAGGCGACGACCTTAACGATAAAGCAGAATCTTCAAGAGCTCGTATAGATAGAGAGCTCACATAGTTCAGAGCCAACACTAAGCAATTCTAAGATTTTCAAACATTTGAAAAATTTTCTTGATAGTGCAAATTTGGTTCGAAAAAAAAGCCGGTGAAAATTACCTGTTTGCCATATGGGAAGAGAACATTTTAATCGCTGAATTAAAGAATTACGTGCAAAATACTCAAAAACTATAAAATATTGGGAAATTTTTCATCCAAATCAAATAATTCTAAGTAACTTAATTTCGTTAAATAGACCGAAGAAATAATAGTGATTTTTTACTTTACCTAACAGAAAAAATGCCCTACAAGAGCAGTGCGCGCCGATATAAAAAATTATGTGACTTATAATATCCGCATTTTTGAGGTATTTTCAAGGGAAAATGTTGAAAACAGATGAGTTGATGATATCACAAAAGCTTTTATCGTTATTATTGTTATTTAAGAGGTATCTTCAGTTATGTCAATCATTAGTAAAATGCTGAATATTTTCAGCTAAGTGTAGGCTTCACAGATGTTCGCAAACAGAAGCATGCATACTCGTTCTCCTCTACTTTGTGTTTTTTCTTTTTGTTTAATGAAATATTTCATAGAATTGGCTGAACAGCCTCTCAGCGTCAGAGTAGAATTTGTGAACCAATGAGCCATCGATTCCCTAATAGAAGTAGGATGGTGCTAATATACTGCATTTTTTAGTAAAATTTCCTAGCATTTGGTGAATAGACAGATAGATTTACTTTGAGTTTTGCTCTTCGACCTTATGGTCTTTTGGGTCCTCTACTCTACTATACTGTACCTCATCCAAACAAAGCTTCTTTATTAACCTTCAGATAGCGCTGAGTTAAGCTTAACGTTTAGGCCTTTCTTCTGGCTGCATTTGGCAGAGATGTCTCAACCTTCTGCGCGTTATTGCACTGTATTCTAGGATAAGGTGCAATAGAGTTACCGACGATTGGTCGCAGAAACTAGGAAAGTCAGTGAACCATGCCCTAATCCTGTGCAAATGCCCTAATCCTGCGCAATTTGCAATAACCTCTGAGAAAGCCCCTTAGCGCACTCACTTTTCCTCTCATTCAATTCAATTCAATTAATTTATCCACTTAAGTTCAGTCACTGCTGGCTTCAGTGATGCTTTGTTTGAGTCTTTTGCTGTCACAAATTATATTTTTCAGAAAACTCTAAAGTCACTAGCACTCAACGTTGCTAGATCGAGATATGGCAAGACAGAAACACAGTTAAATTAAAATAATTTGTTCAGTCACAACCTACAATTTGATCCATACAACCTGACTGATTAGTGACTAGCAGCGCTAAAATGTTGATAGAGGCTGTACACTGGTAAATATTGATGCTGGAGTAGAAGCAAGCAAATCATCTCCTTAAAATTAACAAAACTTTTGCTTCTTCTGCTGTAATTAGCAGCGGCAGTATTTTTTCACTTTTGTTGCACAATTAAAAACGCTTTTGTTTTCTTTTGAGCTGATAGACAAAATAGGCACAATTTTTTTTTTTTTTTTTTGATTTTGAGCTGATAGACAAACATTTGTTTTTTTTGTGATTTTGAGCTGATAGACAAAAAAATTTTTTGTTTTGATTTTGAGCGGATAGACACAATTTTTTTTTTATTTACAATGGCTGCATAGTTTTATAAATATTTTCACTTGACTATTTTTTCACAAACTGAATTGCGCTTTTTTGCTGCTATGCTGGTGTTGGCTTTATTTGTGCTTTAGTTACTTTACACTGATTGCTCCACTTATTTATTTATTTATTTAAGAGTCTAATACATAATCAGGTTTTTACAGACTACTTTGAACTAGTGTAAGCTTAAGATAATACAAATAATTAAATGAATAAGTTAAAAAAAAGAGTTTAGGAACTCATACAATTTATTCTTTGACATCGAAAAGTCAAGCGGAATAGAGCTCGAGATCTCATTGAATTCTCTTAAAGTGCGGGCAAAAGGGGCATAACGTGCATAATTGGTGTTACTTCAAGAAGTTATCAACAATTTGCTAAATAAATTAAAAATAACATCTAATGAAATGCAGTGCAAATGCTCAAAGTCTTGGTCTCATTCCCATGCACTTCACACAAATTAACGATCTCGGAAGTAGCTTGACATGTCAAAGCATTTAATCCGTGCACATAAATCCGTGTCAGCTTTCAGCTTAGCACATTTTATTATATATGAAATTGAGCTGAAATAGAGAGCCTTAAATTGTGAGATTATACTTACAAAAACAACAAAAATGTTTTAGTTGATAGTTTTTGTGTTTGCCCATAAGCCTAACAACATTACAGATAGGCGCGCAAATCCGGCTTATAGACAGCTTAGGAATTTCATATGATTGATAGGGGGATAAGAATAAGTCGAAAAGGATGTAAAAGTGGATTGAGTTAATGGCATTTAATATGTAGACACGTTTCTCTGATAGTTTAAAGCAAATATGTTTTTTGAATTTTCGAAAGAACTGAAAGAGTGAAGTGAAAGGGAGCTGGCTACTTATTTTCTAATTTGTTTTAATTTTTTTGTAGTGTCTTTTGCTAATTTTAAAACATATTTCCAACTTACATCTTTAGCTATTTATACAAATATAATTATATTAAGTTTTTTCTTGATTGCTTGGCATTCTCGCCGATTTTTATTGCGCTTTATTAATCCATTAACCTTGACTTTGGTTTGCCTGCCCATTTTTTATTAGGTAATACATATTTCACAATCACTTCGTACATAGATGCGAAAGTGAAACACAAAAGCCAAATTCAAAAATGTAAAAAAGCAGAAACAATAAAAAGCAAAAAACAGACACAAAAAACGTCTTAAAAAGCACCACTGTTTTTATGCCCATAACAGCAAATGAGTTGCAGACACTTGTTCACGCAGATGTGTATTTATGTTGAAAGATGATAAAAAAGGCATATCAGACATGTTTACAAATACAACAAAATAATAATGCACAAAAAACAATGAGCAAAAATACTTAACAATCATTTTTAAATTTTACTATTGCCAGCCACTTTGATTCACCGACAACTTGTCTATCTATTTGTCTTCCTCTTTGCCACCTTTCAGCGTCGACATGACAAACAGGTGTTTTTGCTCATGCCAAATTGTTGCCAACATCATAAAGTCAGTGGAGTAATCAGTGAAAAGTAACAAAAGCACGAATAAAGCTAACAGCAGCTTAGCAGCAAAAAAGTGGCAATTCAGTTTGCGAATAAATAGCCAAGCGAAAATATTTATGAAAAAAGGCAGCTACATATCAAAAATGAAAAAAAAAAATTGCTTTTATCAGCTCGAAAAAACAAAAACCAAATTTTGTCTATCAGCACACAAAAAAAAAATTTAAATAATATAACAAAAACACAAGTTTTGTCTATGAGCTCAAAAAAACAAACAAAAAATTGTATCAGCTCAAAAAAAAAAACAACAACAAATATGAAAAAACAAAAGCGTTTTTAATGGTGCAACACAAGCGAAAAAATACTGCCGTTGCTAATTACATCAGTAAAACCAAAAAATGTATTTACTTTAACTAGAAGATTTGCTTGTTTCTACTCCAACAACAATATTTAACATTTTACAGCTTCTATCAATATTTTAGCGCCGCTAATCACTAATCAATCAGGTTGCATGTGACTGAACAAATTATTTTAATGGAATTGTGTTTTTGTTATGCGATATCTCAATCTAGCAACGTTGAGTGCTATTCACTTAAGAGTTCTCTGAAAAAAAAAAAAAAAATGCGACAGCAAAAGACTCAAACAAAGCAGCATTGAAGCAGTGACTGAATTCAAGTGGATAAATAATAGCATTTTTATCACCACTTTGGTCAAAAAGTTCCCGGAATACATAATCAGAAAGCTCAAAATGCAAGCTTATTCCTCAAAAGTGATATTATCGCCTTCAAAGTGCGTGTGGTGCAGCTCCTGAAATATCTCTGGTGCGCTATTTTCGGTATAGGACCATCTCTATTACTTCCTTTGAGCTGTTAAAACGTAATACATAGCTGATTTCATAGATATGGCAAAAAATACAAAAAATGGGCGCTAAAGTCTGTCAAAATCGGACCATTCCTATTGAAAAATTTTATACAAACGCATCTTTAATATGAGACCAAGCCTTCTTATATAAGCCAAAGCAAAGAACACAAAAGAAGAGCAAGAATCGCATAAAAAATTATACGATATACACCACCAGACTTTTAACCCCCCATAACCCTTTAAGATTTCTGCAACCCAAAACTCATAAAAGAATTGATGAGGTTATCAAAAATCAACGTAAGAATCAACAAGACAGTTTTTTCAGAAATATTGACCATAACAATGCGCCAACGATAAAAAAAATGTTGACATAAGTCTTCAAGCCCCCAATACACGTTATAGTTTTCTTGAACTCTCTACCGAAATCCGTTGTTGGATTCTTGCTACCTTTATTTGTTTCTGATATACACTCATATGAGGTTGAAATTTATAAGCATTCAGCGTTCATAGTGTTACAATGCGCGATACGTTATAGGAAAGCTTTGCAGTTACGAATTCTTAAATTTTTGAGATCCTTTTCTGCTGCTTTTTTATCCTTTTTCTCTATCCATCTGGTCTTCGGTCTCTCTTTGACCTTCACGCCCATTAGACTCTCTATAATGGCAGCAGCCATACGGGCAACGTGACCTAGGCATCTTATGAATGAGATTTTTTAGTTGCGAGTTATACCGCCTTCTATATGTGCCATGATCTATTCTCATTGGGTCAAAAATTATTATCTCCATATTAGCAATTTGTGCGCAGTCTGCTAACTTAAGAGTCCACACCACACATCCATACGTTGGAATTGGTGCGCTGAATTTAAAAGCCACATTTTAGTTACTGGCTCAGCATAAGCAAGCAATACTGAAATACTCTTCAAGTGTGCAAACCAATTGGGAGAAGGTAAGAGGGGCGAATCAGTTGTAATAATTAATATAATTGTCAAATTTATGTTTAAGGGTGCGGAGAAATTCAATTCCGGGCCGTCGCTGTTATCAAAAAGTAACTTTTATTCGGTTCAGTGGTAATTAGAGTCGGTTCTTTCACTGGATGAAATTATTCAATTAGCATATTCCACATTCAATGAGAACTCTATAATGTATAATATGGACATTTGGACTAATTTCTTATTCTACTCCTATTTGATGCTCTTTCAATGACTTATTGAACTGATCATTTTGCATGAAATAACATCTTGATGGTTTAATTAAATTACAATCGTGACTTTTTTTGTCTCTTCAGGCGTGTTGACTTTGTCACAAACAGATATCGGCAAGCTTTTGCTAAGTGTGGCGGATATTTTTATTTATTGTTTCTAATACACTACTTTTGACCAACTTTTGTCTGATTGTCTTAGGTAATTAATATATTTTCTGCTAAGTGCAGAACAACTTACTTTTCCAATGAAAGATGGACAAATTAATGGCTCTTTGTATGCAAACATATTAACTAGCATTTCTTGTTAGAAAAAGTCGCATGAAATGCTGCAAAAGAAATATAAAAAAAATTGAATATACCCACAACTGAATTTATAAATATATTTAAAAATTTTTTAAAGAAAACTTTTATTTTTCATGGATTTTCGGCACGTGTAATTGGTATTAATAATGCTTCTGAGCAGCTTCCCTTTTACCAAAAATCGCTAGCATAATTGTGGTTGTCATTTCTGATTACATTGTTTAATAAATAAAAAGAAATTGCACACATCTCTCGTACCAATCCAGCAGTCATTACTATGCACAACTCATCTGCGATTATCGCATTAAGTTTACAACCAAAATTGCAAACTCACTCGCCGGCAACGGGCTTATCTGACTGAATGAAATATAATGTTTTAATTGACAACATTTCAGCAATTAAAAAATGAACATTTTTTATACACACTTTTTTGCACCAATAACAGCGCTGGCACTACCACGACGACGGCATTTTTACAACACCCACCACCATCCGTTTGCTTTATTATCAGCAAGCGAGCCGCTACGCGCAAAGTTTTCGCGATTGACAATTTGTTCGAATGAGAAAAAATAATAATTACAGCTAACCCGCCAGTGCTCACTTCAATATTTTATATTTTACGCAATTTTTCGTTTTCATTTATTTTTAGGAAACCTGCCGCTTTGCCACTCGTTCACTGCCTCTGCCACCAGCTCGACCAGCGTTCACTTATCGCTGGCGGCGGCTGTTAGCCTTTAGTGGTGACATTGAAATTGAAATATTTGGCGTGTTTTGTTTTGAATTTAGTAGCGAAATACAGATTCAGGATTTTGCGCATATTTTCCTTGTAGGCAGCATCACTTTGTTTGCCATTGAACATTGTCGCTTTTCCGCTTTTTCCAGTGCCTTATTTGTAGCTCGCTATTTCTGCTATTAATTGACATTTCGGGTAATCTACGCACGCAGCTTTATTGGCAATGAAAAGTTGTAAATACATTGTTGTGGCAGGCAAAGATAATTTAGTATTGCAATAAAAAATGCAACTTGCGTTGATGGGGGCTTATTTGTGCGTGAGCTGGAGATGAAAGACTGAAGTAGCGAACTTGCTCAACTGCCGAAAATATGCAGCCGAATTTTAGTTTGTTTTGTGTTATACAGGTATTTTTCAAAAACATTTGCATGAACTATTAGTCGAAGTAAATTACAATAATATTCTGTATATTAATAATTAAATATTAAAGCAAAACTTAGCCATGAAAAGAAAAGTGTTTTGCATAACTAAAATTAGTTTTGAACAAAAAATGTATTCAAATTTAAAGCAATGAATTAATTAGTAAAGAAAAGTTTTTTCTAGTAGCGATCGACCCTCGGAAGGTAATGGCAAACCTCTATGCGTAGTTCTGCCATGAAAAAGCCCTTCACAAAATAAATCTGCCGTTTGTGGTCGGCTTAAAACTGTAAGTCCCTCCATTTGTGAAAAGACATCAAGAAGACGCATACCGCATCAAACACCCAAAAAGGGTGTAAGCGCCAATCGTATATGTATATAAAGATTTTTTTTTGTCTGTTTTCTGCAAATTTGTAGCATTTTTCCTAACTTTATTATTTTCTTCTTTGGAACAAGAAAGCTGTCAATAAAAGTTTACTAGTATCGTAAAGGTTGTCACAAGTGAATTTTTCAACTTTTTCATATCAAATGTCTCAAAAGTTTTAATTAGAAATTTGACAGAACTTTTGGGTATATAATTTTATAGGTCATTAAATTCTACTATAACAAAGTGAAAGTTTGGAGACGCGAAAAATTTTCGTTAATTTTTTATAATTTTTTCACCAGAAGATGTTTCGCATTTGCTTCGTATAAAAAAAATATCATGCATGCGTTTTATGAAGAAAATGTGCAACACCCTCAGTAGAAAAAGTACCAAAAAACGAAGAGAAGTTTGAGTTACTTCAAACTCTCATTTTAATATACTAGAATGTAATGAGTTCTGAAACTGCGTATCGAAATTTTCCAAATTCAAAAGTTTAAGATTTTGAGGTAAATTTTCCGAATTTTTATAAATCTTGTGCAAAGTTTGTAAGGTGTCTTTATAATATTTTTAGAGGTCAAATTCATTGAGTGGCTTAAACTCAGAGAATTTGTTGAATACTTTTTAGCCACTGATAACTTTTTCCTGCTTAAAGTATTGACTATCAATCTCTCTCAGACTTTTAAAACTTAGACTCTGTTCATACTTCTCAAAATAAAATCAAGATAAAAAAAAAACAATGTGTTACATAAAATTGCGAAAAGCCATTAAATAAGAAAAAAAATATTTCGCCACTTTTTTAGTGCATTATTGTCTAATAGCGGTAAAAACTAATTATTGCTTGGGCGATATTTTAGTTATTTAACTCGATTAGCATGCGCAGAAGCATCTTTAATATTTTTCACACTTCTCTTGTTTTTGTTTCTCTTTAGCGTAACGGTGCTGAGTATGCAGTCATCAGTATTAGCCAGAGCTTGTTTTCAACTACACAAAAAAAATTTTATGAAAATATTTTTGAAGCGTTCATTAATCATTAATCATTGAAGTGCGTCAATACGTCAATACTACGCATCGCATATTCGTGTGAGTATTGCGCAGCCTAATTGCTATGCAAGCGACAAATTATGCGCCAGTGTTGGAAGAAATGGCAAATAAACAATTAGTTGTGCAACACTTGTTGTACGGCAGCAGCATTGCCTTTTAGCAGATGCACCACAATGTCACCCATTAAATTTTCGCACACATTTCCGCTTTTCATAAAAACTGTAGACACTTTGATGGCTCGGCGCATGGATTTGAAAGCAATTTTCGTTGGCGCCTAATTTTTACTTTTATTTTTTTATTTATTATTGTTTCTTTTTGAATGTGAGTGTTTGCATATTACAGTGCTCACGCAATGTTAAACCAAATTGTACATTGAACATGGCCGATACGGCTAATAAAGTGGTAAAGATAAATAAGAAAAAAAATAACAATTTTGAAAAAAAATAAACTTCAAACAAAGAAAGGAAACAAGCTACTTTTTTTCAAAAGTAAAAGAAAAGAAAAAAATTTAAAATCACCTTGATTGCTAAAATCTGGCTAATATGCAATGAAAGTGAAAGGTTAAACGCGCCATTGCCGCATGCCACGCGTGTTGTCATTGATGATATGCTGCAGCCAGCAGTTGCAACAATGTGGCTGAAAATTATTGAGATTTATTTACTCTTCGTTTCAGACGCAAATTTTCCATGCATTTCCTGTTGACGGCGAAAGAGCGTGAATAGTTGGGCTGGCGTGGTGATGGTTGCTGTACTTTCACAATCACAAATCAAAAATGTCAAATTTTCAGAAAAATGTAATTGTCACAATATTATATGATTAAATTATGTAAAAGCAACTCTATAGAGGAAACGGTGATTCACAGTGGGTGATTAACAGATCTGTGTAGTTATTCATTATAGTAATAATACTGAGTTGTTTGTGTCATATTAATTTTACTTTTTAAATTAATTATTTATATATAAATATATATAGGTATATGATAAATATATATCAGTACAAAAAGAGTTTTTTTTTAATTTTTTTAGAGAAATAATTTTGGTTTTTTCTTCAAAGAATTGAATTTTTGTTTAAAAAAAAAAAAAATTATAATGGGAGAAAATTTAATTTTTTTTTTTTAATTTTGTTGAAAAACTAAATTTTTTTCTTTTTTGAAAAGTTTTAATTTTTTTTAAATTTAATTTGTATACTCTCTTTTAATGTTTTAAGGTAAAATGTAATTACAAAAAAAATATTTTTAATACATATTTTTTTGTTTTGGAAAAAATAATTTTTGTTTTTGAAAATGTTTCAGAAAAAATATGTTTTAGTACAAAAAAAGTTTTCTCATAAATAAATATCTGCCGTTTGGAGTCGGCATAAAAATGTAGGTCCCTCCATTTGTGGAACAACGTCAGGACGCAATCACAAAAATATTTTTTTTATCAAAAAATTTAATTTTTGAAAAAAATTTAAAATTTTTTGAAAAAAATTTAATTTTTAATAAAAAGTTTCGAAAATTTTTAGTTTCCTATTTTAATTTAATTGTTATACTTTTATTATTTTAAATGATAATTGTAATTACAGGAAAAGCTTTTCTATTATAATATATTTTTGTGCAAACAATTTTGTTTGGAAAAAAATTTTGCTTTTGGGAAAAGTTTTTAATTTTTATACCTTTTTTTTAATTTTTACGATAAAATGTAATTACACAAAAAACAGCTTATTTTTTACATTTTTTGGAAAAAAATTTTTTTTCATGTTTTAGAAAAATTAATATATTTAGTACAAAAAAGTTTTTTATTTTATTTTATGTTTTTTGGATTAAGTAATTTCTGTTTTTTTCAAAAATTTAAGTTTTGTTTTTTTTTGGAAAAAATTATGTTTGGAAAAAATATAATTTTTTTTGAAATATTAAGTTTTTTTTTCGAAAAATTTTAATTTTAATTTATTTTTTATAATTTTTGTATTCTTTAAGATAAAATATAACTACGAAAGAAGCTTTTTTATTATATATTTTTTTCCAAAAAATTTTATTAGGAAAAGATAATTTTTTTGGAAATGTTTTAGGAAAATTATCATGTTTAGTACAAGAACGTTTTTTATTTTATTTTTTGGGAGAAAGCAATTCTTTTTTAACTGAATTGCTTTTCAAAATTGCATTTACTATTAATGTTTTCTTTTAAAAGTCTAAATATGATTTAAATGTGCATATTTTTGTTTAACATTTCCGCCTGACATTTCTTACGGGTGGGTAAAATGGACTTTATTTTATAAAACCTGAAAAATATTTGTTTCATAGTGTAACTAAATGCATTCCATTCATATGTACTTAGTCTTACCTTAAATTCTGAGACAAATTTTACAATGCATGCGGCGAGAACAAATTCGCAGAAAAAAGTTCCGCTATTCTTGCTTTTGTTCGCATGCATTGTTTACTCATTAATTACACAGTCCTGCGAGGGTGAGTTTCTAGAATGGCTGTACTTGTTTCTTGTAGTTTTTTATGCGCTGAAAACGAATCTGACCTTGAAAATGCTCCATCACGTCAGGATTTTTGGTAAATGAAGCCTAAAAGGTCAAAAAATGGCCATTTTAGCCATTTTTGATAATTTTTTTTGGGATAGAAAATTTTTTTTTTCAATTTTCGACGAAAAGGTTGCATAGTACAACTCTTTAGCTTTAAAACCCATTTTTTTCAGTTACGTATACGTTGGGTATAATGTCTATTGGCGTAACTGAAACTGTTAATTTCAAAATGTCATAACTTTTTTTTGTAAAAATCGTACAATAATTTAAAAAAATGGGTTTTAAAGCTAAAGAGTTGTACTATGCAACCTTTTCGTCGAAAATTGAAAAAAAAAAATTTCTATCCCAAAAAAAATTATCAAAAATGGCTAAAATGGCCATTTTTTGACCTTTTAGGCTTCATTTACCAAAAATCCTGACGTGATGGAGCATTTTGAAGGTCAGATTCGTTTTCAGCGCATAAAAAACTACAAGAAACAAGTACAGCCATTCTAGAAACTGAAAAAAGTTAAATTTCGCAGGCCTGTGTTATACTCCGTTTCGCTTTTTAACAGTGGAGTGGGCAGCTAAAGAAAACCGCATGGCAGTGATTGCATTACCGAAAAAGTGGCAAAAGTGCAAGTGAGATTTACGAATTGCTGAAAATACTTAGTATGTCGAGAATGTTTATTCACCGTACGATCAATCGTTTTCCCAAACATCTGAAGTGACAGAACAAAATTGGTCGTTCTCGCGTGGTTCGAACTAGTGCAGACATAAAAGCTGTTCGAGAAAGAATTCGTAGAAATCCCCATAGAAAGCACAAAATCAAGCCCAGGGAAATGAATGTATCGGCAAGATCCATATCAAGACTAATTACAGATGAACCCCACATGAAAGCTCTTAGTTGAGGGACGGCATCTTTTGGCAATGCACTTGAAAATTAGACTCGACAGATGCAAGCAGATTCTTCTTCAGGCGGTTTTCATAGGCGGTAAAATGTTCACTGTTAAAGAAGTTTTTTATAAGCAAAACGACGAAATCTGTGCTAGAACATCTAAAAACGCAAAAAATATTGTTTCAAGGGTTCAGCGTGGCCAACGTTCAGCCTCCGTAATGATTTGATGGGCAGTATCTTGAGAGGCGTTACATGTCTTCATTTCTGCGAAAAAGTGGTTAAGAGCTGGGCAAAAGTGTACCAGGAGGATGTCTTAGAAGGCGTGGTGAAGCAGTTGAGCAGTCCTCTCTTCAATGAAGGGCGTTGGATCTCTTCCAGTAAGATTCCGCTCCAGCCCATAAGTCAAAAACCAACCAGCGCGGAAGATTCGCTGTTTGAAAGTCCAGATCTGAATACATTGGACTACAGTTTGTGGTCAGAATTGCAGAACATGGCCCGTCGAAGACCTAACAGAAATTGTTGGGTTGGGGAATAAGTTTATAGCGTTTTTATATTTTCTTTTATTTTACCACAATTCGTTTGCTGTTTGGCAAAGGGTAAGTATTTATTCAGTAGAACACTTTCTGCTCTGTAAAACTGCTTTAATTGTATTTTCGAGTTATTTAATATTTTATTAGTTCTGAGGCTCAGAAATGGAATACCCAGCAGGCAAAAATCAACACTTTCGACAACTGCTCTTCTTTGTACATATTTCAACGAGGTCAAAAAGCTGCCGAAGCACACCGGGTCATTGGATACGTGTATGGAAAAGTTGTCATAGGCAATCCATACAAGGATTATGCCAAGCCCCATGTTGCACAAGTCGTCAAAGTCGCACTCGAATGGGAGGCCCTTCAGCATCCGCCGCCATCTCGAGAACTTGCATAGACTGATTACCATCTTTTGCGCTCTCTGTCAAGCCATATGAAGGGCGTTACCGATAACAAAGAAGTCTTTAAAAACTGGTTCATCAACTTCTTTGACAACTTTTTGGTTCGAGCAGCAACGACAATATCCATGGAATAGCTAAAAGGCCATTGGTGACCACTTCGAATGAAAATTAATTTTTTTTTTTTACTATTTACATGATTAAGTAATTCATAACAGTCGCCTAGTAACAAAGTCAGCTGATTTTAGTAGTTCATGGCAGTTTAAAAAATCACAAAAACTAAAACTGCTATATTTCGTATTTTCAAGGCACTACACTCGGTATAGCGGCCGCCGTAGCCGAATGGGTGCGTTACTACCATTCAGAATTCACAGAGAGAAAGTAGGCTCGAATCTCGGTGAAACACCAAATTTAAGAAAAACATTTTTCTAATAGCGGTCGCCCCTCGGCAGGCAATGGCAAACCAACGAGTGTATTTATGCCATGGAAAAGCTCGTCATAAAAATATCTGTCGTTCGGAGTCCGCTTGAAACTGTTGGTCCCTCCATTTGTGGAACAACATCAAGACGCATACAACAAATAGGAGGAGGAGCTCGGCCAAACACCCAAAAATGGGGTACGCACCAATTACATACATATATACGCCCGATATAATTAGTTAAGTAAAAAAGGTTTGCTTGAGAGATTATTGTAATATTGTGAATGGATATTTTCAGCAGAGGTCGCAGTCATAAAAAACTCGCTTGATACAGCTAAAAAATGCATTTATGTGTGAATTCGGATTTCATAGGTATACACCAGTGATAAGCAAACAAGACCTAAGTATTTTTAATCAGAGTTGGAAAATTATTATTATTAAACAAAAAACACACAAAAAAGTCACGATTTACCATTCAGATATGTTACATTTTTTTACACGAATCCAAAATTAAGCTGAAAAATATACTCAATGCGCACAATCGCATCATAACTGGCTGTAAATGAGGCCAGTTCCGTTTGCAATCTCCTCTTTTGCGCTTACAGTGAATTCTGGCAAAAATAAAAGCCACCAGCCACCAACAACTACTACAGACAGACACACGCCAAGGTCATTTGTGCGAGTTTAAAAACAAAAGGGAGCAACGTTGCATGTCGCAAAAGTGCACAAAAAGGTAGGTAAGCAATGGATTGTATTACACTACCGCTACCGCTGCAACTACCGTTACCGGTTACCGCAACACGGCATGTCATGCAACACTTGGCTGCTACAAAACAGAAGTAAACCAGAAAATGAGAAATAAAATTTTTAATCTACAACAAAAAATGCACTTTTACTTTCATTCTTATATTGCGACAACAGCCTCCAACAGCCTCCAACATCTGAAACAACAACAACAATAACATCATTGCATACTTATAAGTTCAACGTCGCATGATTGTTTGTTTCTTTGTGTGTTCGCAATAGGGAAGGAAGCAGTTCGCAACGCTATGTGGCATTGATGTCAGCGACACGCAATCTTCGGTGTTGCTGATTGTAGCTGGTGTTGATGTTGTGGCTTTTTGTGTGTTGCAGTTGAAGTTGCAGTAGTCGGTAGCCTGGCAAGTACTGGCCCTCTTGCTTTAGGTAGTGAGTATTCAGTTGCAATGATAACTGGAGTTGTTGTTGTTGTAGGGAACTGCTACATTGTGTTATGGTGCGTAACTGGTTGCAACACCAACAAAGCGGAGTGGTTGCGTGAAGACAAAAGCGGAAGCCCTACTTGAACGCATGCCAAATATTCCAAATTGTGGCTGAAAATGTGTGCGTATGTATGGGCTTATGTATGTGTGTGCTTTTGTGTGTATGTAAATGTATAGGAATGAAGTCAATAAAGTATTTAATGAAATTAAATTGTGCCATGGGCTAATATGACTGCTGACGTATCTGAATGGGCTGGTAAGTGACTACCATTCGGGAGTGCATAGGTAAAAGCAAAGTTTTTTTCTAATCATGGTCACCTCTTAGCATGCAATGACAAACCTCCGAGGGTATTTCTGACATGCAGAAAGCTTCGTATACAAAACCATTTGCCGTTTGGAGTCGGCTTAAAACCGTTTGTGGAACAACATCAGGATGCACGCCACAAATAGAAGGAGGAGCTCGGCCAATTCTCAATAACATTGTAATTTTTTACATCAGTTGAATGAAAAAGGTCGAGAAAACCCCTAGTTTGCAAAAGAGAAAACTCTTTTTCATCAGGCAACAACACGCCGTGTCACAAGAGTATTTTGACAATAGCTAAAATTCTTGAGTTAAAATTCGAATTGTTGGAGCATCCACCGAATTCACCAGATATGGCTCCTAACGACTTCCGTCTGTTTCCAGACCTTAAAAATAGCATGCACGAAAAGCGTTGTTCATCAAATGATGAGGCCATAACACTTGTGGAAGCTCATTTTGCATCCCTATTTTCTCTTGAGGGATGGAATTTATAAATTGAAATCTTATTGGAAGATGTTTTTTGATGTTCAGGGAGATTATACGGAATAATAAAGTCTATTTCAAATCATAAAATAATGTTTTCCTTATCGAACCTCAAAGTTTATGGGACATTCTAGTACATATCAGAATTCTCCGATTAGAAACTATATCAGCGATCTGAGATACTACTTATACGTATACCTTCTAACCAGGCAGTGCCAAGTTAAGACGTTCAGCATTTTCTAGAGTTGCAGCTTAGTTAGATCTCTCATGACTGCTTGAAAATCTCCCTTCAATTCTGGATAGAACTCAGTGGCAGAGCACACTTAAGACTCAACTGTATTAAAGTGGCCACCGTGGCCGAATGGAGGCTTGAAACCAACAAGTAATAGAAAAAGTCGAAGTGAAGCAGGCAATGACAAACTGCCGATTGTATACCTGCCATGAAAAAGTACCACATAAAAAATATCTGCCGGCTTAAAACTGTAGATCCCCACATTTGTGGAACAACACCAATACGCACACCACAAATGGAAGGGAAGCATGGCCGAATACCCAATAAAGGGTGTAAGTGCCTATTATCATTAACATCAGGCAGCATTACAGGTCGAGGTGAGCTTAGCTTCATTCACAATTTTCTTCTAGGCGTCGCGATTTTGGCTGTTTCCCTTCATTTGTTTAAGTCATCTTTTTAAAGTCAATGATGACTTGTTGGAGCCAATACACATATAGGCGACCTCGTGCTTTCAAACCCAGATGATTATAAGTGATTTTTTCCCTCACTGATAGATAAATAAAATCAGATATTATCTTTCTTGATAACACTACCTCGTATGTGCTCTGCTTTGCCTGTCTACCAAGCATGCAAGTTGTCTAAAGCCTTGATCACAGTTTTGATACTTTTGATAGCTTTGAGAATAACGGTTGATATTTGTAAATGTATGAGAGCAATTAGATGCTTGTCACTATCTGAAGTGCACTACCTGAATCTGGAAGTCTAAATTTAAGTTCGCTGATGAGTGCCTAGCATCATGTTAATTTGGGGAAACAGAAATCTATAATTTTTGCGTCGATCTTTTTGCCACTAGCGCGCCAGTTGAACTGCCAACCAGCTACGCATGAATCACCGCGATGCTGGTTATGGTCCTAATAATACAATAATATTTCTATACCATAAAACTTAAGTGCACTTTTCAAGGGCTACGGTCGCCTCAGTGAGATTTTAATTAAACGAATCGTGAGACTCTTTTGTAATCCCATACATTTTAAGCCAACTTCCACATTCTTCAGAATAGTTCATTAGCTTTAAAGCTTCAGTTAAAAATCTACTTGAAAAATTTATTAAAGGCTTGAGACATCGCGAAAGCCAACATGGAATTACTGTTAAAAAATTATCGAAAAGTAAATCAGTTGTCTTGCTCTGCGTTAGTATTAACCAAATTGCATGCAGCGCAAATAAAACCATGTGGAAATGTGTTAATTGAATTTACAACAATGTTTGTTGTATGTAGGAATTGTCGATTTTTATCTGCTTACTGCAACCTAAAGTGTTACTGGGTCTTTCTACACACACACTCGCATGCACATAGCTAAAGCCTTGTTACTGCCTTAGAGCTGACCGACCTTGCAGCAGCAAATTTTATGCATTCCCAATCACACAGCAATTTTCTGCAATAATAAACAAGCGCGGCCGCAACGCCGCGCCAATAACCCAAGTAACTGACCTTCAGAAAAACACAAGCGATACGGAACGTAAAAAATTTAAAATAAATGAAACAAGAAACTTTGCTTTAAAGATATATGACTGTTAATGTTTATGTGGATTTTTATGTGTGTATAGAAAGCAATTTTTTAAGTTAAAAAGCACCGATTACATGCCCAACGTTGCATACTTAGCTACTTATATGTGTGTGTGAGTACATGCACGCATACATATGCACTTGTACGCTTTGCAGTTATCAATTAAATTAACTGCAGCAATCGGTAATTGTTGCAAGCAACGTTGGTACCATAAATCTGTGCAATCACGAAGATTTGTGAATGACTTAAACGTTCGCTGCGCTTTCAATAGTTATTTGCTCCCTTTGATGTGCAACCGTCCAATGTGTGTGATGTTGCAACCGTGGAATTTATCTATAACAATAAAACGAAGCGTGCAAAGTGGATTATGTAATCAAAGCTAATGTTTAGATTTACCAATTGAGTTTATCTCTAAATCAAAGCATGTCATGTGCAGCCGTGAAAATTTCAAGCCAACAGGTTGAATTTGAAATGTTGAAATTTTTAAACTTTTAAATTCCTTGTACACTTTTTAATTGCAACCACAAAACACACAGATTTAAAAAAACAAATGGAAATATATGTAGGGCAAAAAAATGATTTTCTTAGTGCTTAAATGCAGCCATCGAAAAAAAGCCCGACCCATCAGTGAATATAAATTTCCACATTTACTTTTTGCTAATTAAATTTTAAGTAATTTTCAACAAAAATATAGTTAATTCTTTAATAAAACTCATAAGAATCAAAGCTCCTTAGCTCGCATAAAATTTATGAAAATTCGTAAAATATTCATCAAAGTTTACAACTTATTTAATGTGAACTTTTTAAAAACTTTTGACATTGAAGTTTTATAGCCCATGCATTTCTGAAATTTTAAGCTTCGAAGTATCCCAAAAAACGCAATTAAATAAAAATAGTCTAACATATACAGTCAAAAATTACTTTTATCGGTGTAGCTGTCATCATACGAGTTAATGCAAAATAAAAGTTTAGACCGAATTGACGCCTGCGAAGTTACGATGGTAAGTTAGATTAGTTTGGGTGCTTGCCTCAAAATCTTGATGAGCTAGAATCTTGAATTAGCTCTTTAAGATACAATTGATAAGAAATTGGCACGTGTACCCTTTTTGGGTGTTTGACCGAGCTCCTCCTCCTATTTGTGGTGTGCGTCTTGATATTGTTCCACAAATGGGGGACCTACGGTTTCAAACCGACTCCGAACGGCAGATATTTTATTTTATGCGGAGCTTTTTCATGGCAGAAATACACTCGGAGGGTTGCCATTGCCTGCCGAGGTGCGACCGCTATTAGAAAAGTTTTTTCTTCATTTTTGGTATTTCACCGAGATTCGAACCTACGTGCTCTCTATGATTTCCGAATGGTAGTCACGCACCAAGCCACTCGGCTACGGCGCCCGCCTTAGGTTCAGGTAAGAGAAAAATCATCAGAGAATGATATAATAATCGCTTGGTGCCGAAGATAAAATCCAGTAGCCAAGGTACATACTTAGATCTAAGACCTAAGTCCATTAAATGAAATATAGGTAACGTGAAGCGGCTGAGCTGATTCCACTTTATGCGAAGTTTCAGCGCATGGATGGGCAATGGACAATGATCGGTTAGAACACTCATCACCAAAATCGAGAGTTAAAGCTTTGTTAGCCTTAGCAGTTTAATCGGGTGCATGTTATCCTATCCGACACTAAGTTGTAACGTTACAGAAGTTTCTTACTCAATATATTCTCAAGGAAATAAAAAAAAATGTGATCCTGTAAACAGTCAGTGTACTTGCTCAATGTTCAACGAACAGTTTGACCATATCGCGATGAGTGGACTCAAATGATCTTCAAGCCCATATTGAGGTCCAAGAAGATTTGGTTGTTTATTTGGTGGGGCTGAAAGGTCAATAAGTAATGCAGGAGTTTAAAAATAGCCTCACATGTAAGTCTTAAATGCATGCTGACGAAGGCAACGAAAAGCAGATGCAACTCATATGCAGACTTATTCAGTACATTAAATCAGGCTCATATAAATGATGCTTCGCAAAGAGGGGCATCTTTTTTATAAATAAATAAAAAAATAAATAATTGGCGTGTACACTTCTGTTAGGTGTTTGGCCGAGCTCCTCCTCCTATTTGTGGTGTGCGTCTTGATGTTGTTCCACAAATGGAGAGACCTACAGTTTCAAGCCGACTCCGAACGGCAGATATTTTTATGAGGAGCTTTTTCATGGCAGAAATACCCTCGGAGGTTTACCATTGCCTGCCGAGGGGCGACCGCTATTAGAAAAATGTTTTTTTTTTATTAATTTTGCTTTCACCGAGATTCGAACCAACGACCTCTCTGTGATTGTGTAATAGGCGCTTTCACCCTTGTTGAGTGTTTACGGACTCTTAAAAGAGCTCAATAAAAGGCGAAACACCCCGAGCTAAGACTCTTCGATTGCTTGCTTATCAGTATAAATGCTTGCTGGGGCAATAAGATCGTGAATTGAGTTAAATGGAAATATATACCCACATGCTTATTGTTTTAGAAATGCCAGCAGGTTTTAAAAAAACGTTGTCAAAGATTACATTTTCGCTCACGGATTGCTATTACGCGTGGAAATTTACTGGAAAAATATTTCTAATAATAGTTTTTGCCTAAAACTTGATTTGTAGATAAATTTTTAGCACTACCTAGCAATTCTATGTTAAATCAAAATATCTTGGTAGAAGTCATAAAATGTAAAGAATTATTGGCGCGCCTAGAAAATGGTAGGTTTTCTTCTTTGCTGCGAGTAGAAAATGGCATACACAAGCTTTTTGTATTTTTTCAAAAGAAAAAAATCCTTCTTTCCAATGGATTGTGTTTTAATTTACTCATCGTACAGTGTAACGGGAAACATTTAATTTCATTACATATTGCAATGGGAGACATTGCCAATTGCATTCTATAATGCACCTGTGGGAAGTAAATGCCAAAGTCGATCTCAGACAGGTTGAAACAGGTTGTAAACAGGTTATGCAAGAACTGCGCCGCTGCCGGCGAACGCAGGTGGCAAGCAAACAACGGCCACAGGGATCAGGCAGTCGAGTTCGGAACGGGTTGCCGGGAAGCTGAATTAGGTTTAAGATTAGAATTATAAATAAAGTTAAATCCTAAAGTTGGATCCTAAGTAACTTGTGTTTTCTTAAGAGCGGCTGGCTCATTAGTTTTTTAAGTGTCGAATATTGAAAATCCTTAACTTGAATATTAAAAAATACTTCAATACGCCTATGATTAAAATTATATATATATTTATATGTAATTGATTACATACGATTATTATGCCCAATTTTGGCATCCTTTCTTTTAAGTTTTTAAATTTCATTAATTTATAAAAATAAATTGTCGCACACGAGTCAGATGGAAAAAAGCGCAACACTGCCGAGGAAAATGATCAAAAATTAGTGAGAACTTTAAGTCACTTTCATTTGCACTATATTATACTAAACTTTAATGGGTATAAAGCTGCTTACAAAAATTTGTCTTTTCAATTCTGATTAAAAAGTTTCAATTTTTGATGGCAATTTTTAGAATTTTTTTTTTTGTGCTTGATGCTTTAATTTTTATTCGATTTTTTGTTCAATGAAGTATATTCTTATAACAATTAAAGAAAGAAAAAAAATCAGAAATAGAAGTAGTAAAAGCTGCTCCAAATATCGCGTACCTATTATTTTGATCAAGGGTGTTTATCTGCATTTATGTTTATGTTACATAAACGCATTCGTGAGAATTGATTTGCTACACATTCACCTGCCCCATTTACCTAACCGGGCTTAAGCATTTATTTGCTTACCAACCTGCTATGTAATTATTATTTTTTTTTTACACTTTACTCCAATTTTACTGCAAGTAGGCAAACACTTTCTGTATTATCTGCACTCACCTCACAGCTGGGTGTTTTCTTTCAATTTCATATATTGTACAATTCTTTTTATTGTTTTTTAATATATTATTTTTTTGGTGGGCGTATGTTCCGCCAAGCTGCTGTAATTTACCGTTATTTGGTAACCACCTAGAGTACTGGTGTATTTCATTTGCTCAACGTAATCTTTCTTTTTCCTAAGGTTTGTGTGAGTTTTTATCGGCAGTTGCTGGTAAATACTTTCCTACAATACAAATAGACATTTGTATGCCTGCTTCACATTTGCTTCGTATTTGTTCCAGTTTACAAGAGAGCCAAATTACAGTTTACTTTATTTAACAATTTGACGTTTTGGTTTGCTACAAATGCTTTCGTTTGCGGTCTCACCTTGAAATCGTTACATGCGTAACATTTACAATTTGATTTTACAAACTATTTTCTAAGCCTTAACAGGCAACCGCTACGCCTACAAACTTCGTAATTAACACCAGCTTTTTGTTCGCTCTGGAGCACTGCTACTTCAATGTGTCTATTGAGTAATAGGAGTTAACAATTTTCCACTTATGCTGATATGCACAATTCGGGCAGACATTATAATTAGTGATTATGGAAGCGCAAATGGGCATATAAGCAAACGCACTGGCTGTTTAAGAAAACTTTTACGAAACTAAATGCTTTCCAATAATTGCGGTATTATTTAAATAAAAAGAGGTTTGCTCGAAACGTTTTGTCACGCCATGGAAAGGTTTAAGGACTTTCGAAAAGACTGTTTTCATTGCAGTAACAAGCTGACGAATGCTTTACACCCTTGAAAGTTGTTTATCGCAAAACTTTTCATCCAATTTGTGGTGTGCGTACTGATGTTGTCCTATACCGTCGCCTTCGACTAGCGGATTTTTTTCTATGAAAAAGCATTTCTTACCAGCCTTACAATTTCAGGTTTGTCAGTGCCTGACAAGAGGCGATATTTATGAAATGGATATAAGCAACATTTCTCGCAAAAAGTTATCACCTTCTCAAGCCGAAATCGCTAGATGTCAATCAAAGCTTGGTCACTCAGTTACAGAGAATAAATAAAATGGGTAAGATTCAATGACTTTGCTGGTTAATCAAGTGCCTGGTTAATATCCCACTTATCTCCTAGCTTTCAAAGCAGTGGTATATCGATTCTATTCTATGCCCATTGGCAAACGGACTTGAAAAAGCCGGGTGGAGAGCTTAGTGCTTTTAATAGGGTTTTATGCGTTGGATGATGAGTTTTTAATGTGAGGTGATCCAATTATTTTGGACATGGCCTTAAACTTTTTTGAAATTTGGTTTTTTGTTAGTTTGAATTTAATAAGAAGTAAACAAGTTTTATTTACTTAGATTTATTGAATTTTGGAAATTTTGGAATCGATTTTTGAAATGGACTATTTTCGGTTGTTTTAAACCGTATTTAATTAATGTTTTTATATTTTTAGAATGAAATATTCTTCCAAAAAAAAACATTTTGGAAACAAATTAAGGTTTTTGGAAGAAAATTTTTATTTGAGCTTTATTTAAAAAAACATTTTAATTAATTCTTTTTTTACATAAATGAATTATATTCGGTTTGAACCGCATTTAGGTGTTTTTTTAATTTAAGAATGAAAAAAATAGACAAATAATTAATTAGTTCTTTATTTTACTTTTAAAAAATTTTTAATCTATTTATTTTTTTGAAAAAAAATGTTTTTTTTTTTGAAAAATAATTTGTAATTTTTAAATTTAAATAAATTTTTTATGATTTTTTTTTAATTTTTATTTTTTTTTATTTAAATAAATTTTTTATATTTTACAAAAATAGATTAGCTTCGTTTCTTCTGAGCCGTTCTCAATTATTTTTGATGGTTATAATATTACTAAAAAATAATCTTTTTTGGAAAAAATTAAATGAAATGCTATTTTAAAATAAAAGTTGTTTGGAACAAAAATTTAAAAGTTATTTGGTTTTAGTTAAAACAGTTTTTAATCTTTTTCTTTTGAAAAAAAATCAATTTTTGGAAAAATATAATATTGGAAAATTATTTTCTTGTAATTTTATAACAAAATATTCTTAAAAAAAAACATTTTTTTGAAAAAATTAAATAAAAAATTATATGTTCTTTTTAAATAAAATTTTTTCGGGAAAAATTTAAAAATAAATTTTCTCTTTTAATTTGAATAAATATTTATATTGTTTTTGATTTTCGGAAAAAATTCAGTTTTTGGAAAAACAATTTCGAAAAAACTTTGAATTCAATTACAATTTTTTTTTAATTTAAATAAATTTTTAATCTATTTATTTTTTGGAAAAAATTCAGTTTTTGGAAAAAAAAATTTTATCATTGAGTTCACATTAAAAATTTGATCATTTTAATAACTTTTTTATATATTTGTTTTTTTGTTTTTTTTTTTTTTTTTGTACACAAATTAATTATATTCGTTTCTTTATTGAATTATTTTCTTTTAATTTTAAAATAAAATATTCTTAAAAAGGAAAATTTTTTTGGGAAAATGAAATGAAGAATGAAATTTTGTTTTAAAATAAAAATTGTTTGGAAAAAAAAGAAATGAGGAATAAAATATTCCTTTTTGTCGATTTTTTTTTTTTGTCGTTTGTGAAAAACACTCCATTCACATTTTTTCTTATTTTTGGCATTAAAAGCTTAGTAACAGCAGCAAGACTCAATACTGCCAGCAGGTTCCATAGACAGCGTGTATGTGCTTACTAATGTACATATGTACGTGGCAACGCTTCGAACAAAGGGACGGAATACTCGAATACGATGGCGTGTGCTAGCGCTTCGCCAGCCAGGGCAGGGTTTTGCATTGATTTCTCACTGGTTTGCTGCATGTATTTAATATATATATATATATATTAAAAGTTAATATAAAAATACGAATATTAAATGTTTGTAGGTCAGCAAGCAAATTAGAACCCAAATCAATTTTAGGAAAAAAAATGAATCAATCTAACCAAAAAGTTCAATGAATCACAGAGAATAAAAATATAATAAATAAAAACGCTTAGATTCTCTAGAAATATAAATTATAAAAAAAATTGTATGCCAAATAGCTGCATTTTCTTATTAAACTTGGCTTATTTCGCATCCGTGTCCGCTTAACAAATTCGCTACGCCTCTTTTATACTGTTTTTTAAATTTAATTTTTTTGTTAACTCATTTACCTATTTTTCTTTTTTATGCACAATCATACCATTGTAAGTCTGCAATTTGTTACTGGAAAATTAACAAGAAAGTTAAAGCACAACAACAACACACAAAGTGACAGCACGAGGCATCAAGTGTTGGCCACACAGACAGACAATAAATTACAATGTATTGCGGAGATGGTCTAGTTGAGCTAACACCAAAAAAGAAAAAACAAAAAAAACAACAATTGCAACAATAACACAGACAAAATAAAAATTGCGCAAAAAAGCATGTGAGCCAGTTCCATTGCCCGCTGCCCTGTCACTGCTTTCTTGCTACGTCCATCCATTCATACACACGTAACTGGCTCACTGGCTAGCCACTTGGCTAATTTCATTTCTATCATTGCAATTGTTGCTGCTTTCGGTTTAACTTACCTCTTGCGATTTTTATTGCACCTATTTATTTTGTTTTTTTTTTTATTTATTATTTTCTTTCTTTTTGCCTTTATTTCAACGGTCGGTTATGGCTCGTTGCCACTTTTTAACTCAATTTGGCAATTGATTAGGGGCGCTCGTACTCAAACTCGATACTCAGATTCGCTTATTCTTACCTGCAATGAAAAAGGAAAGGCAAAAAACGAAAATAAAAACAATGAAAATAAATTCAGCAGCAATTGAAAGTAAAAGTTAGTGGGTGTTATATAAATACAGGCAAGTGAAAAATTTGTTCAACCGAAATGGGATCGAATATTTTTATGAAGCATTGCGAAATGTGGCGCATTATTTTGCTTGTTGGTGGTGTCGTTGCTTTATATTTTATGTATATTTCATTTATGACAGTGCGACGAATTTGTTTATGACGATTGTTAAAGTTTATATCAGCGGGATATACATTTCATGTTCGGGTGAAGGTGTGTGATGGTTTGTAGTGTAAATGCATATTCGTGTGTAGATGTATGCGTGTTTATGTTGGCGCGATTAAGGAAAGTGGGGAAATGAATATGGATGCTTGTCTGCTCGCAAATAATAAATAATTTTAGTGGTCAATAAACAAAGTGTTGGGGACTTTCGAAGGAAGGGAGTTTTTTAAATACACGAATACATGCACACATACATGCATACACACACTTATGGGCACATAATTGTGTCACTTCATCTTTCTACAATATTCGCAATATATTTTATGCAATATTGTTTTCGTTAATTTTTTTCCAAAAATATATAGAAAATTGAGAAAATTTCAAAAACTTTTATTCGAAATATTTTTGAAGGAAAATTTTTTAGTTAAAATTAAAGTTAGTAAAAATTCCCATACTCTAAATACTTTTAAAGTTTAACAAATTTCAAAAATGTATATTCGCACTAATTTACATGCAAATTTGTTTTAGCTATTTTTTTATAAAAATATATGGAGAATTGAAAATATTTCCAAAACTTGTATTCGCAATATATTTCGTGCAAAGTTTTCTTAGACAAATTTTTATAGGGTTGGGTACGTAATGCTGTAGGATACAATATTCTGTTTACAAAATGCTGTATACAAAATTCTGTATTTCAGAATTCTGTAAAAAATATTCTGTATTGCCGAAATGCTGTATTGACGAAATTCTGTATTGACGAAATTTTGTATTGACAAAATTCTGTATTGACGAAATGCTGTAAGTAAATTATAAGAAATTCAACAAATTTTAGAAAAAAAGTGCGCACTTTTTTTCTTCAGTTTTGATAGAATCCACCGTATTTTTGCGTAGAACTCCTTTTCGCGTAGGTGGCCTTCGGCCGCGCTTAAAAAAAATAACCCTCATCAGTCCGACTCCGGCTACGCAATCCACCGTATTTTTGCGTAGAACTCCTTTTTTCGTTCACTTTTGTTAACACAAAATTTTTTCAATACAGAATTTTTTTTTTTTGTTTTTACAGAATTTTGCAAATACAGAATTCTGTAAATACAGAATTTTCTCACTGCAGAATTTTGTTACGTTAATTTACAGTATTTCGTACGAAAAGAATTTTGATATACAGCATTTTGTGGGGATCTCATTTTTATAAAAAAATAGAAAATTGAAATAATTTCAAAAACTTATTTTCGCAAAATTTTTCAAGGAAAATTAAAAGATTTCAAATATTAATATCCTCATTCTTTTCATGAAAAATTTTTTATTTAATCTTTTTATAAAGCTATATAGAAAATTATAAGAATTTTAAAAACTTGTGTTCGTAATATTTTTATCCAGAATTTTTTTAGTCAAATTTTTATAAAAATTTCCAAAACTTATTTTCGCAATATTTTTCATGCATAATTTGTTTAATGCATTTTGCATTAATTTTTTGTCAAAATATACAGAAAATTAAAAATCTTATATGAGCACTATTTCTCAAGGAAATATTTTATGCTTCAGTTTTAATAAAAATATATAAACAATTTAAAAAACGTGTGTTCGCAATATTTTTCCTTGAAAATGTTTTTAGTGAATTTTTTATAAAAAATATAGGAAATTTAAAATAATCTCGATTTTTTAATCAGAATTTTTAGCACTTGTGTGCTTGCAGTTTTAAAGCCCAGTCAAATTTTAATTCTTCTCCTTTGTTTTTATTCTATGTTGAAACTTTTATTCCATATAAATCACTTGCTTGCAAGTATTGTGCAAAGTTCAGAGGCCTTAATTAAAAAGGTCTTTGTTATATAATGAACTATACAGGGTTGCCAATATTCGACGGACCCATCTGGCTACCCTGTATCTTTTGACAGAGACGTCAGATCGCTTAATGACATACCGCGTTGGAAGCGTCATGGAACAGTACCTGCCACGCGAGCGCTCCCAAATTGTTGAAATTTACATTCAACAAAAGAAGTCAATTGTGAAAACTCAACGTGCGTATAAAAAATTAAATAATGTGAAAAGTGAAAAGTGAAGGTTTTCGACTGGTAATGCTCTTTCTAATCCAAAGAGGCCAAATCAAAACCGACCACGGCGTCGCCAAAGACATCCCAAAATCGCCGTTCTCAGCTGTTGGGCATTGCTCGGAACGAATTATCCGCATTGATTTGCATTTATTCCCGTATAAGATTCAATTGACGCAAAAATTGTTGCCTGCGGACAAGCCTCGTCGATTGGAATGGGCCCAAAGAGTCATCGAAATCCGTCGGGTCCGTCGAATATGGGCAACCCGTACTTTCATAAAAAATTGTCGTGTAAAAATATTGCGAACAGTGCAAGAATATGAAGTGACTTATTTATGTGATCACAAATGTACATATAGTTGCAGAAAAATTGGCAATAGTATAAGCACCTATGCCTTGGAAAGGTTTAATTTGAAGAGAGCATTTAGGGTATGGTGAGAAATGAAGGTCTAAGTAATAAGTAAATGTTGTTTTTATGGACTTTTTCATTTTTCATTTCACTAATTTTAAATCACACTCAGCGGAATTATTGTGAGACATTTTATTCGAATAAAAACGTAATAAATTCTTAACAAAATAATGGCACAAAAATGAAAAGGGAACTCGGGTACATTTAACGAGAGCCACAAATAATCACTCTAAGAGCCGCATGTAGCTCGCGAGTTGCACGTTGCCTGCCTAATATATAGATATATGATATAAAATTATCTTTTGCTGTTACTTTCCTAAAAATTTAGTCAAAGACAGACGTGAGGCTTAACTTCTTGTCAATTACTATTATTATTACTATTATTGTTACCTCTGTTAACATCCAAATTTATCTATCAGTTATTTGTCATCAAAATGTCGATTACAGTTAATGTATTAACCAAGTGCCAACACCTTTATCACATCTTAACATAATTTATCACATACTAGCAGTAAAGTTAAAATTAAAAATTAAAATAAAAAAACCATCACTTCAAACGGCCATCACCTTAGTCATTCTCCATTCACTGTTATAACTAATAAAATAATATTGAATATTAATAAATGTAATCTAAAAAACCAGCGCAGCAACTTTAATTCAATATTTGGAAATCGTTGAATATGAACCGCATCGAGTGGTGATGCACAAAAGCCACGCTTTGTTGCTGCAAACCAGCAGTGAAATTATAATGAAGACGAGAAAACATGAAAAAATATTATACAAAACGCACAGTTTGTAGGAAATTTACATATCTCCAATGCTTGCTGAGTGCGAGAAAAAAAAAACAAAAACAACAATAGGTTGTGCATGAAAAGAGAAGTGTGCGATTAACTGTTGAGATGACCCGAAAATATTGGCATCCACAGCGTCGGTAGCGGATGCAGAAGTAAAAAATGAATTATCTCAACAATGCGAGTGACGCTTAGTCAATATTTATGGGGATCGCCGAGTTTAAATGAGTTGGATTCATATTTGTTTTAAGCATACGCATATGTCGGTGGTTTTTAATCGATTACGCAGCGGTTTTGACACGCCACAATTTTTTAGCTTGAATTTTAGCTGGAAATTCAAAGACAAGTCATTATAAGAGAGTAAATTTCCAAAGTGAAAAGCTGGTAATAGCGCTAAATCTTGCATATATTATATTTGATTATGTTTATATTTACAATTTACTTCCTGTCCCCTCTCCTCCTCTAAACGCATCTACATACGCAAAGTGCCCAGTGAGAGAAACCAAAAAGTCAAACTGCAGAATAACAGCAGTCGGAAAGAGTGTTGGTATATTAGCGCAAGGTGAAATATTGATAAGAAGAAGTCGGAAGCGCATATCTCTGCATTTGTCTACATTTGGCTACATTTGTATGTTAAAATATGCAACTTAGCAGGTTATGCTAAATTAACAGCCAGCAACCCGAACATATACAGAGTGATAACTTCGTTAACAAGAGCAGTCACCGAGGCTGCATACTCGTCCATCAACAACAACTTGCACTGTTAAACAACAATGAAATGGATAACATTTGAATGGATGGAATGTAGGTATAGAATTACAGCGGCGTTGCAACATTCCGTGCAAATATAGGCATATGTAATCGTACGATATGTTGATATGAGTTGCCAACTGTAACGAACTGCAAACAGGCGGAAGCTGTTGAAGAATCGGTGTCAGCTGGCTCATATTGCATGTGTCGTACGGTTTGACTGCAACAGCACAGTTACACGTACAATAATAAAGAGTCCACGCAACACCTTTACTTTCAACATGTAATTAAAATTTTAATTATAAATATTCATAAAATCAAAGAAAACAATTTTTTGCATAATACATATACGAGTATGTCGGTGGTGTGCAAAAATACTTCAGTATGCATATGCAAATATTTAATGCATTGGGGTGTTGTTACAGTTTTCAAGTTCGTTACCGCAATCTGTCGAAATTTGCTTCCTCTAGTATGTATGTTTAAAATTTTTCGAGTACACTTGCCGACTTAATGTTAGTGTTTAAAGAAATATGCATGTATTTAGTATTTATTTCTTCATTTCTTCTTCTTCTTTATTTAGGGCCCTAAATACAGGTATGCATGTACCTCCATAATTATAAAGTAATTTTTTTATTTGGGCATGGAAAGACCGCGTAAAACCAGCGGAGCCCAAAAAACGTATAACATTACAGCGAAGAGAAATGAATGAAATGAAAACTGAATTCTTTTCATGTCCCGTATTGGGGCCTTTCGTTTTCTATCGTAGTGGGACCTTTCGGCCGTTAACGGTCCTGCCAGATACCTTCCTCTCCTACCAGATATGCAGAGGTTTAAACGCTAGCGCGAACGAGTCATACAAATCACCGGACTACTGCATTACCTTCCAAGCTGAGATATATGCAGCAACGAAAGCAGCAGACTTAGTCTCAAAACATTGACAATAAAGCAGCCTTCAAAGCAAAATCAGCTGTAATGACAAACTCATACTGCGTAAGATAATGCCGGAACAGGATGGATGAGCTTAGGACAGAGGCAATTCACCAACTACTGGGAATGTGTCCACCAGGACAAAAGGAAATTGAAGGTAACGAGAAAGTCGATAATCTAGCCGAAGCAGGCACAAATCCTCCAGTAGACAGAACGGCCAGTATACAACCACATCTCTATAAAAAACGATTAAAAATAGGTGTAGCAACGATTCATGCAGCGAATTAAAGATGGGAAAGACCCAGCTGAAGCAGAATTGCGAAAAAAATGGTACGCAGACAAAATGTCAGATCTGCAAACTATATTTTATCTATCCCCAAAAAAGACTGATGGAATACGGTCTCATTCCATCGTATGCGGTCAAACTGCAGTTGGTGCAGAACGATACGTATCGAAGTCAACGCTTGAGGAACTCTGGAAAATCTACTATGCCACTGCCCCGCACTTAACAAAACACCAATAAGCTGCTTAGATTCTGCAACATTTTGAAACGTGGCAGATCAAAAAAAATTGGCAGCCTACTTTAATTATTTAGAGGGTTAATTGTAGTCAGAATTTGCAACCAAATTCATTTGTGTGCATTTTCTGAAAGTATAATGTCTTACAACCATTGTGTGAAAATTTTAAATTAATCTGACAAATACTTTTCGAGTTATTCATCAATTAACAAAAGGCGCTCGGGCACTCCGGAGCCGATAGTAAAACTATAAATGTGTTTTTCTCAAAACCGTATGATCACTGTAACTTAAAAAACTGCTTAAAAAAACGATTTTTTTTTTAACTTAAAATTTTTTTCAAAAACTATTTGTCGATGTTTTTTCTGGAAAACCTGAGAAATAATTCTTGAGCCCGACATTTTTTAATTTTGAAAAAAAGCGTTGATCAGGCACAAGATTATCTATTAATAAAACTAATTTTTCTTGTTCGATTGATGTTAGATGAATCTGCAAGGACTTGTGATGATCAACGCAAGGGACTTCTGGAGAAACGGGCTCCACACAAACTGCGATAACTTTTACAATTATTATTTTTTTTTTGAAATTTTTGCTAAAATCAAGTGGAAACATGATGTATGCTATGTTCTTATTTTTGTAAAATTAGGCAATTTACTAACAAAAAAATATTAAAAATTTAACAAAACACCAATAAACTGCTTAGGTTCTGCAACATTTTGAAACGTATAAACCGTGGCAGATCAAAAAATTAGGAGCCTACTTAAATTATTTGAACTTTGTATTAAAGAAAAAATATAAATTTCTTAAACTCCCTGTACGGGCACTTGGTATGTCTATGGGTTAACTTCTGGTCTATGTGCGATCTACAGGATCAACCAAGTCCAACCTGATATATATTCACATATCCCAGAAAATGATAACACCATCCTTTTTCTAATAGTGAGGAACAATGGTGGGTATTTGGTAGGCCTGTGCCATGAGAAACTTCTATTTTGATAGCGTCACTAAACTTATGGTTTTACATAATTTTTGTAAAAAAAAAAAAACAATTTTCATACCAAAAATTGGAGAAGTAGCACAGTCAAAACACTTTTCAAGGATATCTATTATTAATATAAAAAAAAATATATATAAAAATAAAAAATAAATGAAAATAAAAAATAAAACTAAAAAACAAATAAAAATAAAAAATAAATAAGAAAAAAAAACAATAAAAATATATATATATATATACAAAAAATAAACAAATAAAAATAAAAAATAAGTAAAACTTAAAAAAAATAAATAAAAATAAAAAATATATACAAATTTTTTCAAATATTTTACACAGTTGAATTGCATGAAAAATTATGAAGAATATGTAATTGGAGTCGTCTTATTACAAATAGCGCTAAATATGACTTCAACTTCACATTACGTTATTAATTTCAAAATCCATGTGGAATATATTTTTTTACTTTGTCATAAAGCAAATAATATAAATGTTGAATAAATTTCTATTTCTTCTTCTTGCTAGCTGTGGGGGCTCAGCATATTTGTTTTGTGATCATAAAGCTGGTAGGTGGGTAGGTTTGGCAGCCACTTCGCCCATCAGGACAACATTGGCACTTATGTAGGTCACGAAATGGATCCGTTCTGAGCCGCAGGGGCCGTGCTACATTTCTCGTTCCATATTGAACTATCCTAAGGGTTAGACAATGTCCTGTGAGGGTCCCTACTAAGGTATACCAATATGAATTCGAATTTAAATATATTACAAATGAGAATCTCATGCGAATGGTTGGACAAATACAAATATGAATGCGATTAGTAAACGAAGTTGAGTACAAATATAGATAAAGAACGAATTCGAGTATGAATACGCAGGTGACGACGAAGACGACGACGAGGGCGAGGGCGATTACGAATACACCCAGGTTTCTTGAATAAGATTTGGAATACTAACGCGAATACGAATACGAATATAAATATGAAAGCGAATAAGAGTCCGCTTACGAGTACGAATTCGAATATAGCCAAAATTGCTGAATTTCAAGTGATGAAATCCCAAGACCCCTGCTTGAGACGTCTTTCAACTGCTTGATGTGCTCTAAATGCAAATGAAGCCGTTGGCTTCAACAGCAAAACGCACATCAACGCCTGTTTTCGTAGATACTCAATTGCATTTAGATCAACTCTTTAAAAAATATGCCTTCTAACGACATCGATCGAACACATAGAGCTACATACAAAAATATATCTCCCACAATAACCTAAATTTGGCGTCATATCGCTATTCTGTTGCAACATCTCATAAGCGATTTGAATTGCTAATTTTCGATTTGCAGATATAAATGATGTATGAAATTTGTCATTACCAATTGAGAAGAGGCAGAGAGTAGGATCCAGTATAGGTGAGCGAAGCACAAAAAACAGAGTGCAACAATAAAAATTAAGTGCAATAACAAAGAATTGAAATAAAAATAATAAAAAACACTAAAAGTCGAGAACAAACTTGAAACAGCCAAACTGATATTTAACAGAATGCTAATGCCCGTATTACAACAAATAAAAAAAGTAAAAATAGAAAAAAAAAATATTAAATATTAAGAACAGCGCATCGCATAGCTCATCACCTGCCAGCGAGACAAATTTCAGCAGCGCGCCCACAACTGTGCAGCACTTCCACTTTTGGATCTAATCGAGCTAAAGCCAATGCAAGCAACGCTACTTCAGCAACAACAACAGCATTTCTATGCACAGCCGTAGATGGCACTTCCATATTGGGTCGTTGACATGGAAATTAACAATTGCTGCCGAAGCAATCTTGTTTGCTAATAACCTTCCCAAACAGTGCACAAACTAGCAACAAAAAAAAAAACTCTATAGAATTGAGTGGCAAATGATTGCAAAAATGCAGTCAAATACTTAGTCAAAATATGAGTTCGAAAGCAATTACCGATTACCAAATGCGGGAACTTATGTATGAGTTTAGTGCGCTTTGCAGTACCTACGAGGTTATTATGTGTGTGTGTGAGCATAGACAGAAAGAATTATGAAATTCATGGGCATGTAAAATTACGCTCATTCGCCGCTGGTGTTCGAAGTAGTTGTTCGACTTGTTGCTGTTGATTAGCTGATGTTGAGCTCGTGCAGGTGTAATTAATGATTTGCATATTTTGCTACATCCATCACTCATCGAAAGTCGATAATTACGCCATATCAATAGATGTTTATGTATGCAAACGGGCTGTTGCCAGGCTATCGGCTGGCGCGCAAACTACTTAATCACTCAGTTTTAGAGCTACAGGCCAGTAATTTTGTAAATGATTCTCATTGGAGATAACGTAAATTATTTGTCGTAGCTTCGAGGGTCGGGTCTCTTTTAGATGTGACGGGCATACGAAGTGATTAGTGGTTTGTACTAGGAATTTCTCATTTAGTATAGCTGAAAAGCTAAAATGTGTCTGTGAAAATTTTTAATTTTGGATAATAATAGCCCATTCACGGGGATATTTCAATGCAGAGCTGCATTTTATGGTTAATTTTATCAATGAATGAAATATTTTTTTTATAATTTTTTAGGTTAGGTTAGGTAGTAATGGTTGCCCAGAGAGTGGGCCCACTTGGATGAAAGAAGTTAGTTCATCCTTTGTGGTACTATTGCAAGGGGGAAAAAGAGGTGAAGGAAAAAATTATAGGATAAAAGAGAGAGGGGTGGGGAGGGTTGAGTATTTTTGGACTATGAACCGTGACTAATTTGCGGTTATGTTAGCCGTTTTATGCTGCTGATGAAGTTCATCAGATTTTTTATACCAAGACATGCAATGTCAGCAGGCGCAGAAAAAAGTGAGAACCACGATGTTTAAATCTTAGTCCCGCGAGAGCGGGGCAGCTAAGGAGCAGGTGCTGAGATGATTCCACCTCATCCTCCATACAGCTGACGTAAAAAGGACTCGGAGCAATTCCGAGTCTCACGGCATGTATACCCCGCGGATAGTGCCCTGTGAAGATGCCCACAAAATTTGAGACATGAGATTTTACCATCCTCAGAATATGTCTCGAACGCCTTCGATCCAAACGTGGCCAGAAGGATTTCGCGACCTTACACTTTCATGTACTTGCCCAGCGCTCGCTGAGTTGGTACAAAAGCCCATCCTTCCAGGAGAAGAGCACAGGTTGTCAAGAGGATCCCGATCCTCTCCTTTCACGGGCACACTACCTCACAGGTCCCTTGTCTCACCAGCTCGTCGGCTTCACAGTTTCCCAGGTACCCAGATTATCCTTATGTCGAAGAATTCTGACGCAATCGAAAGTGAGACCAGGCGTTCCCTGACCAGTTGTGTACCATAATTGCCGCTTAGCTATCGGAGGAGATAATGCTTAACAGTTATTACGAAAGTAAGTAGCAAGCCAGCTGCTTCTTTGCTTGCGGCCATGTCTGCTTCGAACACACTGCAGTGATCCGGTAGCTTGAATTCGATGGGAAGCTCTTTGCAGAATACTCCTCCTTCAACCCTACCGTCCAACTTCGAGCCATCCGTGAACAGGTTAACCAGGTCCTGTCACCAGGTGTTGCCCCCGGTCCACTCCTCTCTTGATGGAATATGGGTTTAATATTATTTCTTACTTCACTAAAATTGCACAAAAAAATTCTTTCTTTGATGGTTCCTGTTAGTTTAAATATAAATGTTTTTTTATTTCATTAATCAAATTCTCTGGTTTTTGGCTAATGTTAGTTTTATCAAAGAATGTCTTTTTTTTTTATTTCAAGAAAATACCAAAACAAGTTTTTTTTGGTTTTTGTCAAAAAATGCATCACCAAAAATTTTGTTTTGTTCAGTATCAGTATGAAAATAAAATCATCTAAACATTAGCCAGCGTACTACAAAGGATCAACTCCTCATTATCTTATAAAAAATTTTCTCACTCATCAGAAAATATGAATTTATTTGTGAAAAATATAAGTAAAAATTGCTTTAACGAAATTAATTTGGGCAAACAACTTTTTATTAGTAACTGCTACTGAAGCTTCTTCCGATTTGTGGTGTGAGTCTTGATATTGTTCCATAAATGGAGGAACCTACAGTTTTATGCCATCTCCAAATGAGCGATGGCTTTTTGAGAATATTTTTCATAGCAGAAACACACCAAAAAATTGGCCGAAGGCTGGTCGCTTTATAAAACCGGCTTCTTCCATCATTTGATGCTTCATGCCCACAGTTATTTTAGAATAAACGCACTTGTAAGGGGGGCGAATTGTTAGATATTATGATACCAAAAATTATAAATTAAATTTATGGCTATTATATGATATTATAATTGCTATTATATAAAGTTATCTGATACCTTTCATTCAGAATTCAACTAATTGAAATTTTCATGTCGTGCATTTAATTTAATGCTTACATTTTTACGTTATTTCATCACTATATAGGAGGAAATGGGGAATTATTATAATTTTTTTTTTTTTGGAAATTTATAAATTCTTAACTAACGCTTTTTAAAAATTTGTTTAGAAATTGTTGAAATTTTTTAGTTTGTGTTTGTATAGTACAGCCTCACCCCCCACGGGAATGGAAAAGGTGAACTTCTGTATGGGGAATGAAAATAATTTATGCATTCTTTTTTTTTTTTTGTTTTTTTTTTTTTTGTTTTTTGCTTTCCTCTGCTTTTTTATAGAATAAGCATCAGGCAAATTCAAACCGAAGTACTTCCTGTCATTAAAAAAAATTTTAGAGCATCACATCAACGCACGCGCCACATAGTTAAGCTCAACGATTGACGTATTTACTGCACACAGGTCATAAAAGAGTAATAATTTACGAAATTTACTATTCGTAACTTATGTTTATGTACAATATAATAGATAAAAGATTTTTTTGATTGCTGCATAACAACACTATTTTAGGACTATTTCGTATTCAAAACTATTACAACAGCGAATGAACATAAAATGATTTTATGCAATCAAAGTAAATTAATATATTTTGCTTAAAATCGAAATAATTCAATAAATACATTTCGTGATTTTTATCACGAATCGACCCGTAAAATTAAAAAATTTTTGTAGGAAATTAATATCCATGAGTAAATGACATGTGAATAGAGCTGAACGTTCTGATTTTTTATTGAAAATTTAATAGGAATTGAATTCTTATGTCCCTCCTTTGTAATTGCATTAAGTTTCTGATTTTTAATAAAATATTAATAAAAAGAAATTAACCGTTGCTCCATTTACTTACGTCAGAGTTAAATGTCGACATTTTTCAGAGCAGAACGAAAGCAGAAAAAATTAATAATACAATAAAATAGGTTCAAAGAAATTCAGTCACAGAAGGCTTACAAAATTCGTGTACGTCAAACATCCCACGATTTAAAAATTTGGCGACAAAATTGGAATCACCAGAAATTTATTGGTCACTTCATTTATAAAAAAGCATCAAGATGCACACCACAAATTAGAAGAAGAGACTTGGCTTAGCACCTAAAAAGTATCCTCGCGATAATTGAAAATATACGGACAGCTGGAAAATAATCTTAGTCGCTGGGGCCAGTGCGGTTGTTATAAGTAATGAAGGGTGGCAGATTCGTGGCACTTTTTCCTATAGGGTTTTTTTGGACAGATCATGCGTGACTACTATTAACCTAAATACCTTCTACTCAAATATGAACGAGACGGTATCAATAAAACGGTCCGCGGATGACATATGGCAAAAATAATTTTTTTATTTTTTGGTAGGATTGTTATAAGCTTACATGGTAAATTTCAGCGTAATATGTCACATAGTTTGTTTTCTGTGCTACTGTGAACAAGTCAAGCTCGAGTGTGTTATTCGAATTTAACGATGGAAATTCAAGTTGAACAAAAAATTTGTTTGAAATTTTGTTATTCCAACCAAATTTCGGCTTCAGACGCCTTAAAAATGTTGCAGACAACCTATGGGGACTCTGCTCTATCGCGTGCACGTGTTTTCCAGTGGCACAAATCACTCAAAGAGGGTCGTACATCGGTTGAAAACTTGCCTCATGAACGTCGTCCAGCAACATCAGTAAACGACGAAAACATCGGAAAAGTAAAGGAAATTGTGCTTGAAAATCGCACAAATCGCAAAATCGGTTAACGCTGAATATTATTTAGACGTTTTAAAGCGTTTGCGCGAGAACATTCGTCTTAAAAGGAAGGAATTGTGGGACAACAAGTCATGGTTCTTGCATCACGATAATGCACCAGCTCACACATCACGTCTTGTTCGCGATTATTTGAACAAAAATAATGTTAATATCGTTCCGCAAGCACCGTATTCGCCTGATATGGCTCCATGTGACTTTTTTCTGTTTCCCAAGCTCAAGTTGCCGCTCCGTGGAAAACATTTTGAGACAATGGAAGTCATAAAAGAGAATTCGAAGAACACACTCGAGCTTGACTTGTTTACCGTAGCACAGAAAACAAACTATGTGACATATCACGCTGAAATTTGCCATGTAAGCTTATAACAGTCCTACCAAAAAATAAAAAAATTATTTTTGCCATATGTCATCCGCGGACCGTTTTATTGATACCGTCTCGTTCATATTTGAGTAGAAGGTACATACCTTTTTTATATTTTTTTTCAGTATTCATTGACAATCATCATCGATTGCTGAATGGTAATGAAGGGTTGGTGACCCATTCAGCTACAGCGGCAGCTAAATTACCTATATAAATTATTAGGTTGGTGATGAAAAGCTATTTACATACCAAGTAAAAAAACTACCAATGACAGATATGTAGACCCGCCGAAAGTAACTTCTGTTTACGCTTTCCTCATTTACCAATTAGATGGCATTGAAGTTGAAGTATTGCAACAAATTTCTAAATATTTCTTCACAAGCAGCTAATAGTTAATTTTGAATATAAATAAAATGGGACCATAAACTCAAGTTTTTTAAATAAGTATACCGATGGCAGCGCCACCAAACTGATCAGCTCATAGCCCATGCGAATGCTTCTAGTCTAGGAAATTAATTACAAAAGTTTTATTGATTAGTAGTTTTCAGCTCGATTATAAATTTATGTAGACAGCATTTTTGGTGTTTCTTGAATTTTTGAAAAGTCAATTACGTACTTTAATACATTTAATTTAAAAATTGTTTTCCTCGCATTTCACCCTTTCTTCCTGATCAATGTTGATAAGTGTAAGTGTAAGCATTAGCCAATTTCCCTGGCCCTGGGCCCGTTCTGCCACTCGCTTCTGCCGCCCTCAAAGCCACGGTTAGCAAACGAGTTACTCTAACCCACAAGCGAGCTTGGCAGGCTGAGAGAGGCTGCAGATGAACAAAACTGCTGTTACCTGTCATGTCCGACCGACTGTCGCAGTTCCTCCTATCACTAAGCAGAAGGGACTGTAGGTGGACTTGTAATAATCCATATTACAAAGCAGGTTAAAGATTACAAAAATTTATCTAGATAAAGCGAAATCGAACAAGCTGGAATTGGGCAATGCATTATAGTCTCGAAGTGCGAGAGCAATGAGTACAAATTTAGTCATAAAGTTTTCACCATAAAAAGAGTAAAAATTGCGAAGACTTCTGAACTTGGGCATTATTAAAGCTTATCCGCTAAAGTGGAACTGGACACTCGACGATGCCATTAACAATACAAAAAATAAACGGAAGTGTAAGGACTGTCCTTCTTTTCCTCCTTTTCTAGAGATTCTTAATTAATTTTAGCCGAGAGTTATATGATGGAATCGTAGGGAACGTAATGCCTGCTTAAGAAATATTTTATTTATTTATCTGTTTATCAAAAGTTGGTCGAAAACTCTCCATTAGCGGCGTACTCTAAGTGAGGACGAAAAAGAGTCGTAAAGAGTAGTTTACAGGCATACAGATCAGAAAACTCGGATGAATTGTGACGAATGAAGGCTAGAACAGAGTACGATTTTGAAAGCATAAAATTAATGTGAACACTGAAAGAAAATTTCGTATCGAATAAAACTCCAAAATCCTTAAGCTTTGCTGCACTTTGTAATACATTTTTAGAAATGGTGTAGGATGTGTTAAAAATTTATTGACTCCTAGAAAATGTTAAAAGAAATCTTTTTTAATATTCACAGACAGACACAATTTAGCACAATATCTATTTACAAATAATTTGTGTTACATCAGTGATTCACTTGACTATATTAAGTATTACTTAAAATTATTATATTATATATTTTTATTTTATAAACGGGAAAAAATTTAAAACTTTAGGCTTTGGTCAAGCAAACATGATGCAATTTTTCTAGTGCTAGCAACCCTCCAGCCTTATTAGCGATCTACTGCGGCATATCCGAGTATATTTACATAAAAATATGCTGATGAATTGCAGCAAATTTGTAATTATTTTTGGTGCAAACATTTTTTTTCTTCATAATTTACGCATTTCAAAAACAATTTGCCTGCGATTTGGCATACCCAACTATTCGCTAAGTTTAGAAAGTGTTTTGGAAACATGTCAGCCGCTGTTCAGACATTATCACCCGCCACCTTGTTGGTGCAAAACATCATCCGCATAAATCTTTAATGTTAATTGCCTTTCGTTACGCTATTTCAGTCAGCGCCACAACAGCCGCATGCGCACGCGTTGCTGATTATGGCATCAGTGCGTGTATGATTGATGACATGCCCTCCTAGTGCTGCTGGAGAAGGTGTTTGCTGGCCGTGTAAGCGCTGCTGGAATTGACGCTACGCATCTTACGCCCACAGGCCAAAAGAGCAAAATATAGCAGCAAATATCTTTACGCAGTGGGTTGGTGGGCGTGCGTTTGGAAATGTTTAGAAAGTGAAAAATTTTGCAAACAAAATAGGAGGAAAAAAATCGCTTAGCTGAAGTTGTGTAAAGCTAATTAAGCACTTCCCTTTTAAAATGCATTAAGAGCAGGAAGCATTCAATTGTTGAACTATTTTTCGCAAAGAAATGAAAATCTTGCAATGCACTATTAATATTTATCATTAAAATTATCCATTCAAATGCAGCAAAGCAATTAAGAGCTGGTGCAGCGCCAGATTTGCATAACCGCCTTTTTCATATAAATTATTATGCATTTATGCCACATTCAAGCAATGTTAATTGCATCAAATTGTATCTTCTACCAACCCCTCACCTCTGTGGCAGAGCAGTTTCCTTCCTTGGTTTGTGTGTAGAATTGATATAGAAAAAGTTGAGCCTTAATAAATTTATGCACCAGTTCATTAGATCAGCTTTCACGCCAATGAAACTGAAAGTGGTGCATAGCTGTAGTGCGCGGCTGATGGAAGCCCGTGAAAACGAATATTAACATATTTGCATAGATACGCACATACATGCATACATTTAACTGGTTAAAGCGAAAGAAAAAGCATAATGCAATATCAGTACTGCATTTCGTAATGCAAAATGCGAGTATGAAAATAAGTAGATAGAGAGAAAGAAATTTTTTTTAATGAAGGTAGTTTAGCCAGGAAGCATAAGTAAGGCAGGCTGTGACGTCAATGATACCAACATATGTGCACATGTATAATACGAGCAAATACAATTCTATATTGCTAACAAAAATGGCGTAGATAAATGCATAAAGAGAACACTCGTTTACAAATAATTAATAATTTTTTTTTTCTCTCGAAGAATCAGACCATCCAATTCCTATGAAAAACTGAGAACCCAGAGATCGGTTTGAAAATCTAAAGTAATATTTTTACCGAAAAAATTTTTTATTTAAACTTCACTCCAACTCAAATCGAAAACCCAATTTTTTTATTTTTTTTTATTTTGTAAATATCTGGAAAACGTTCAATTTTAATCAAATCGAAAATCAAAAATGAAATTTTTGGACAAAAAAATGTTTTTTTACTTTGTAGATATCTGGCAAAAGTTCAGTTTGAATCAAAATTCTAAAATAATATTTTTGAAAAAAGAAAACATTTTAATTAAACTTCACTCCAACGTAAATCGAATACCCAAATTTTTTATTTTTTTATTTTGTAAATATCTGGAAAAAGCTCAATTTTAATCAAAAATCTAAAATTATATTTTTGAAAAAAAAAAATGTTTTTAATTTTTTTAAATATCTGTAAGAAGTTCAATTTTAATGAAATCGAAAATCATGTTTATGGGAAAAGTTTTTTTTTTGTTTTAATTTTGTAAATATCTGGAAACCGTTGAATTTTAACCAAATCAAAAATCTGAAACCAGTTTTTTTGAAAAAACAAAAAATTTTTTTTTTAATTTTATAAATACCTATTTGGAAAACGTTCGATCAATTTTAAGCAAATCCAAGATCTAAAATCATATTTTCGAAAAACAAAAATTTTTTTAAATATTTTAAATATCTGGAAAGGCAAACATTTTTTTGTAAATATCTGGAAAACGTTCAATTTCAATGAAATCGCAAATCTAAAATCATATTTTTGAAAAAGAAAAAATTTCTTTTCATTTTGTAAATATTTGAAAAACGTTTGTTCAATTTTAATCAAATCAAAAAACTAAAATCATATTTTGAAAAAAAAAACATTTTTTGTTATTTTTTAAATAACTGGAAAACGTTTAATTTTAATCAAATGGGAAATCATATTTATTAATTTTTTTTTTTTATTTTGTAAATATTTGAAAAACATTCAATTTTAATCGACTCTAAAACGATATTTTCGAAATTTTTTAAATAATTTAAAAAAATCGAAAAATTCAAATCGAAAATCTGAAATTATATTCCGAAAAAAAATTTTTTTTCAATTTTGTAGATATCTAGAAACGTTAAATTTTAAACAAGTCGAAAATCTAAAACCATATTTTTGGAAAAAAAAATTCTAGAAAACGTTCACTTTTAATCAAATCGAAAATCATATTTTTGAAAACAAAAATTTTCTTTTACAATAATTTTGTAAATATTTGGAAAACGTTTTTTCAATTTTAATCAAATCGCAAATCTAAAATCATATTTTGAAAAAAAAAACATTTTTTGTTATTTTTTAAATAACTGGAAAACGTTTAATTTTAATCAAATGGGAAATCATATTTTTTAATTTTTTTTTTTTAATTTTGTAAATATTTGAAAAACATTCAATTTTAATCGACTCTAAAACGATATTTTCGAAATTTTCTAAATAATTTAAAAAAATCGAAAAAATTCAATCGAAAATCTAAAACCATATTTTTGGAAAAAAAAATTTTAATTTCTTAAATATCTGGAAAATTTCAAATTTTTATAAAATGCCAAGCATAGAATGAATATATCAAATTCTTGGTTTTAATTAAATGTAATTAACTAAATATCAATTTAAAATTTACACCAAAATCTGTAAATGGAAGTGGGCACGGATTGGACACATCCTCAGAAAACCAGCCCAAGAAACTCCAACGGTGGCTTTAGTTTGAATTACTCAGCAGGTGAACTATAAAACCGCAGGCAAAAATATATCGAAAACTACGTATCGGGTGTTTTTTTTTAGCTGCATAAGAACTATCGTTATCATTAACAGCTGAAAATGGCAAACTGTAGTAACATTTCGGTTCAGTAAAATTTATATATAAAGTTCATCCACTTTTTGAAGTGTCATTAGACGAAAACCACAATCCAAAAAAGAAAGTCGTACTTCCGATCAAACTATATTATATCAGCGCCGAGATATGAGCACTCAGTTGTAATAAGCCACATAATTCTGGAAAGCATAAGCGGAGATACATTTTTAAATGTCCTTAAAAACTGAATAGAAAGTTGAAATAAAAATAAAAATTGTAGTCAAACACAAACTTCACCAATGCGAAAATTTAAGCCTCGACTGACATTTAGACATTGGCTGATCATAAACAAGCACATTTAGGATAATATTTAAACGCAAATTTGTTAAGTCTCTATTCATAAACCCTTTCAAACATTCACGCTGGCTGCTTCCTGTTGGTACTTTTTATTTTTTATTTTTATTTCATTTTTTTTGTTACTTTTTTTGGCCTTATTATTTCATACCCAATTTTTTCGCAACCATTTTGTTTTGCGCAATCAGTTTGAATAGGCAACACATAATTAATGGCATGCAAGTCAATGAAAGTAAATAGAAAAATTGATTTCAAAGCTTCATTACACACAAGCGCACATTTCGCTGATACCAGCAATAGCGCACACACAAACGCACAAACTCTTTCCGACACATTGGTAATTTGGCTTTTGGCCAGCACTTTGAGGAAAAAAATGAAAGTGGAACAATTTGCAGCAATTTTGCCTTGCTGCTCTTCCCTAGCGCACAAGTGTTGCAGACGGCAAAGGTATTAAGCCGTTTGAACGTGCGCGTAATAGCAAATTATATATAATTGATTGAAAAGTGCGTGTGTTTGAGCGCGTGTATGTATGCGTACGCCATGGAGTTGCCGTATGCAAAATGGGCTGCACGCAGTTAAACTTTCTTCGCTGATGTGAAGAGGGAATGTGGAGGGGAGTAGCGCGCATGCGCAACTAGTGTTATTATTTGTATAACGGTAGAATTTTGTAATACATATTGCCTATTTGGCGGCCAGTGGCTGGTGGCTTACAACGGAAAGCAAAAGTGTTTGGTGCTGTGTATTTCTGATTTTTCTACAATTATTTAACTTAGTGCACTTGTTTAGTATTTAGTTACACAATTTTTGGGAGTTACTGGCTTTAGCTTTCATTTTTATGCGTTTTCTTTTTTTGTATTATTATTTTTTACCTTGCTTACTACACTTTAGTGTAAGACGAAATTATATTAAATACCATTAATGAAGTTCGCACCTTAAGTCTTTCATTTGAGTCTACTACCAAAGCGCTGCGCTATGTGTAATTATCAAGCAAACAAATCTTGTGAAAGAAAGGGTTTCCAGTACAAATAAACACAAGTCCATTGCACTCCAATTTCTTAACTCTACTCTTTATGTGTGTATGCCATGTCATATCGCTTAAAAAGTGCATTATTTCTCAAACCCATATTTACTTTAAATAGGTATTTAACGGATATAAATTGCTGAAAAAACTGCAACGCTTTCAACGCGTTTACGCGCACATTAACAGCTGGTTAACGAAACTATTTGCCACATTTGCCAGCCACGGCAAATGAAGAAATTACTGAAGCATTTGCTTGTGCGTAAGCGCGTACTCGATTTTCCATGCATTTCCCTTCTCAAAACAACTGCAACAGAAAAAAGAGGTATAGGCGAATAAACTAATCTGTTTAACTTAAATTATTGCTGGCCGCTGACAAGCATTTCCCACTTACACTACATTGTACTAGACTTCAGGTGCTGGCAACTGAGTTGGTTCGTTTTTTTGAATTTTTTTTTTTAACATAAAAAATAATAACAAGTCAAGCAGCTCACAAGCCAACACAAAATCATAACAATGAATGAGTTATAATGGCCAGTGTATTCAGTAATCAGTAAAGAGGGAAAAAATATCTTAATACTCGCACATCTGACTGAGAGCGCGCGAACGAGTGGACACTGAGCACTTAGCCGCCTTTTGGTTGGCAACATATGTTGTTGACTGTTTGACGCTCTTTGATGGCTCCACTCTGGGCTTAAATAAACAAAATCATATGTTTTGTATTTTGATGATGTCAATAAAACTGTGATACTAAAGAGTAACACAAAAGTCGTAGCACATAACGGCCATGACAATGATAATCGCCGTCGTTTGTCTTGCTTGCAATTGGTTGAGGAGACGAGCAGGGTCGGGTGTGGGAGCAGTTGATGGGCCGGGAAGTGATGGACGGCGTGAAAAAGAAAGTGTTTTAGTTTGCGGAACAGGTGTTGTTGAAAGATAGTTAGTCGTCACGCTTAGCATTAAATTTACATGTAAGTATTTCAGTGAAATACCGTGACGAACTTTTTTTGGCTCTTTTAAGTTTCCAATTAATTATGGAAAAATTATTTTAGACTGGCTTTTCATTAAGTATATAGTGGTTCAAGAATTATTCGTTGCTGGTTTGCTTTTAATTTTTAAAAAATTCAAAAAAAGAAATTGTCAACAATGGGACAATAAATATGAAAATATCATACAAAAAGGAAGCTTGGCATTATAAAGCCATTGGTACTTAGTAGAATCACTCTTCTTATAAATATAACTGCGTTTCATCACAAAGGTGAGCGGGATATAACTCGGAGACAGGTCTACCGAAATGAAATATATCATCTATCACTCCCAATCTCCCTAGTTTCCCCTGTGCGTGGTGATACTGCTAACCCTGACCGAAGACTGAATGCCTCTAAAGAAAAAGAGAAACTTCTGTGGAAGGAACGGAGCAAAATATCTTAGAGTGAGAATTCCCGAAAGGGAGCTGGACTTCAGGCTAGGAATCTCATCTCAGCACAAAAAATATTGCTACCAATTCAACACCAATTAGGCTTCGGATAGAGCATCTGCAATCAGGTACATCTAACGGCAAAAAAAAGAGACCGGCCGAGAAAACAGTGGAGAGATGACATTGAAGGCGACTTTGGAGCTGTGGAAATATTTGATATCAAGCGAAAATCTGAAAGCAACGATTCACACCGAACTGTTAAGATGATGATGATGATTACAGCGTTTCAAAAGAAACCATGATGGAACCAATCAGTCAATAATTTACTTAAACGAGAAGTTGTGTCGAAAACCTACCAAAAAAACCCAAAAAAAATCCCATAACTAAAAATACAACTTTCAGCAATTGACTCACTAAACATAACATAAGGCGATATATATTATATTGCATACCATTAATGCTTTTGAAGCATCGCTTATTCTTATTGGAGAGTATTAAGTTTTATATGGGTAACTTTTGCTATGCCGAGTGGGTATCAGTACTACTTAACTTTTCTTAAGACTCATCTAATTGCTGTTGGTTTTACGAATATCGTTCAAGCAGCGTATTGATTCTGACCAATTAGGCTTCGGATATTCTCTTAATATAAAAGATTGACAGTATTGACTTACTCAGCGCCAATACAGGCAAAACTACTTACTTAGTAATACAACTCGTATAAGACCTTCACATTGAGCCAAAATTCTGAATTAAATCAAATACAAATAGTAAAGATTTGTATACTTCAATTTAAAAAATGTATCACATTGACACTACAAACCTTGAAGAATAAATTAAATTGTCTGTTTGTAGTTTTGGCATCAAAATTTTTAAAGTTGAACTAAATCCCAAACAACCATTTTTAAATTTTTTGTTGAAGAAAAAATTGATCGGTAGTTGTTAGTAGTCGTAGCTTCACCCAGGTGCTAAAGATCGACCATAAAATAGTTCTCTAATCCGAAGCCCTTTTTCCCCTTTTCTACCTGTTTGGTTCTTTTCCTTCTGTCTAAATGGGTTTCTTTGCTTAGACAGCCATTCATCTTATCCTATCCTAACAAAAATATTTGTGAGCCTTACAATTAATAAACATTTTAAAATCATAATCCGCTTACACTTTTCTTACTTATTCTTCAATTTATTTTCTGATTCTCACATCTTTCTTTCTATTGTAATTTCAACTTGCTACTCATAATTTCACGGACAAAACCATTTCTTTCAATGCAGTACCTACCAACAATAGTAGCAAGAGCAAAAAAAAATAAAAACAGCCATTTCAATCCATCACACTAACACAATTTCTCACCAAACCTAAACCGCGCGCTAGACTTTTTCACTGGCCTTACGCTGTGTCGTATGCCATGAGTTCACATCGTAAACTACTTTCATTTTCACCTGCACTTGCCACACAATGCGTGCTTAGCTTTTCGAAACTAATTTCATTTCAATTGCGATGTGACAAAATTTGAAATATGTATTTTATACCTTACACATACTTACACATATGCATGTGTACTTGTGCTGCAACATATGACTAATTAAGAAATTTCATTTTGAATTTCATTAGCGGTGCGATATGATCACGTAAAAATGTTGAAATTTATACGATTGCTGATTAAAAATGTGTTAAGTGCAGTGTGCGCTCGATGGAAAGTTTGAAAGCTTGCTGAGGGATTTGGCTTTTTTGGAGACTAAAAGTCGGATATCTAAAAAGGGCTTGAACATAATTAGACATAATAAATCAAGTTGATAATGAATGGTGTTACTCACAGACACACAGAGTGGATACTCTGAACAGACGTTAACTAACAGCTGAAAAAACTATGCCTTCAACTAAGCAGGCGGCTGTGATTTCCATTTGGCTTACGAAGGATGTCAACGTGGATGTAAATATATTTTTTTTTTACTTATTTATATGAAATATAATTTAAAAAAATTGAATTACAGGAGTAAGGCAACTAGCAGCTGGAGCTATCGGTCTGAATATAATTTTAATTTGTACGAAGAATGAAAAGTTTTGAAAACTTTGTGAAGTATCAAATTTCTGTAACGCGCCTACAAATTAATAATTTCAAAGAGCAAGACTAAGATTTTTGAGGAAACTTATGCATGATTAAAGTGCATTTGCTTATAATCTTAATATATGAAACATATGTCGAATTTTATACGTTTCAGGACTTAGGAAAACGATCCACCAATAGCAACACATGGGAGCATAAATTGGATGTGGGTTCAGCTTTGTAATCCCCTATTCAAGGAATATCTTTTTTTTTGTAAGTAAATAAGTAACCCATACGTGCTTGGATTGGATAATTTTGATCAATAGCATTTAAGCCACTGCACTTATAGCCTAGCCGCTTGTTTGTTTATTGGATAGCTTTGTAATCCAATCCCAATCCTGAAATCCCAATAGCAGTTTAGGATTGAATATTTTAAGATCTAAAACTAGCACAATGCTCTAATGGATCGAATGTTATATTCCGAAAAATTCCTTAAATTCGGGCATGTAATTTTTAATCCCGAAAACCCAATAGTAGTTTTGGATAGAATATTTAAAGATCGAAAACTAGCACAGTGCTCTAGTGCATCGAATGCTACATTCCGCAAAATCCCGAAGACTCAGGACTTAACCTCTTGGTCCCGAAATCCAGGTATTTATTAAATATTTTAAGGTCCAAAGCTATCACAGTGCTCTAATGGTTTGAATGCTACATTCCGAAATACTCCGAAAAATTCCGAAAATTCGGGACTGTAATTTTGAATCATGAAATCCCAGTAGCAGTTTTGGATTGAATATTTTGAGATCTAAAACTATGACAATGGTCTAATGGTTCGAATGCTACATTCCGAAAAATCCCGAAAACTCAGAACTGTAACTCTTGGTCCCGAAATCCCGATATTTATTCAAATTTTAAGATCCAAAACTGTTACAGTGCTCTAATGGTTCGAATGCTACATTTTGAAATATTCCGAAAAATTCCCAAAATTTTTCGGGACTATAATTTTCAATTCCGAAATTTCGGTAATTACAAGAATATTTTCGAAGCTATTCAATATAATAAAATGTGGATTTTGTATTTTTTTAATTTTAAGCAAATAAACCAATTTTGTACGTCAATTTGATTTTTGTATGAACTTTGAAATCTTCTTTTTGCACCAAAGTATGGTGGAATTTCAATAAATTACTGTGGTATTTGGATTATTTGAAGATTAAAAAACCTGAGTTGAAACGAATAATAACAATAAAATAAAACGATAAAAAACTATTAAAAATTAATTATCGAAACTTGTGGTTGTCAAAAAATTTATCATTGAAATGTTAATGGCTTCGATAAAAAAGTACCGGCACATTTTTTACTAAAACTCATGAAAATTTAACCGCAAATAAATACGTTTGATTTAATCTACAAAAAATCAAAAATATGCTACCAAAGTTAAAAAGCTACTTGAAACCATATCCTTAGCTCTCTAAATACCCTAAAAAACCTGCTTCAAATTCTGCAATTAAAATCAGTGAATCGCTTGGTGGTAAAAAATGTGAAGAGTACACAAACCAAAACCACCAATTAAAATTATATAAATTGCTTAAATTACTTCACCGAATCATAAGATTTCAACCAAACGTAATTTAATGCAGATGAATAATTTGGAGTTGCGGAAACAATAAAAAAAACCAAAGTCATTCACTTCAGATAAGCTGTTTGATTTCTACGAAAGTTATTTGGGCTGCAAACAATTTGAATGGTTTAGAAAAATTCGCTTGCAACACAAGTTATATTAACAAATCGGGTTAGTAAAAATGTTCGAAACAAATATGTGAGAAAAATTACTCACCTGGGTGATTATTTGGAAAAATGTGCGCAATACTTGAATGCATTAATTCTTTGAACCTCTAACTTAAAGGGAGTTGCAATAATAAGTTTCTTCTTTAGCAGTCTTTTGAGACCCATTACAGTCTGATGATGTGGCCTTTAACAGATTTTAAGCAGAAAATCAACAACTAAAATGAGTTAGTTTTCACATGAAAAGCCTTTACTACTACAGGGTATGGGAATAAGTTTCCGCGCCGGTAAAGTGGAGTCGTTGCTGATTGTATTTTTGTATTCGCTCTAGTAATATACTGGTAATTTGAAGGTGTATATGTCAAAAAGGTCTAACTTTTAAAGAAAAGTGCAGCTCAAACATGTTGTAAAAAATTAAAAGATACTCTACTACAACAATTATTGGATGAAGACGCACCTCGAACCTTGATCCTTGATGGTATCTAAAGAGTTGGATGTTGAAAGATCAACCGACGGTTAACGTTTGCACGCGATGGGAATGGTCTAGAAAGCGGTCAACTGGGTGTCACATCAATTGAAGGAGAGGAATTTCGACAGACGTTTGGTGACGTGTGAGATGCTTTTGATGCTTTTCAGCGAAAAAAATATTCATGCTTCAAAGGTTATGTTGTGCATCTCGTGGGATCAGAAGGGTGTCATCAATTACGAATTCCTTAGACCATCTGAAACCATCACTGGCGATAGTTACCGACTGCAGACAATGCGTTTGAATCGATCTCTCAAAGAAAAGCGGGCGGAATGGGACGCTAGATATGACAATCTGATTTTGCTGCATGACAACGTCAGGCCACACGTTGCTAAATCGGTCCAGATATATTTATATATAGGTATATATAATTGGCGCACACACCCTGTTTTGGGTGTTTGGCTGAGCTCCTCCTCCTATTTGTGGTGTGCGTTTTGATGTTGTTCCACAAATGGAGGGACCTACAGTTTCAAGCCGATTCCGAATGGCAGATATTTTTATGAGGAGCTTTTTCATGGCAGAAATACACTCGGAGGTTTGCTATTGCCTGCCAAGGGCTGACCGCTATTAGAAAAATGTTTTTCTTAATTTTGGGGTTTTCACCGAGATTCGAACCGACGTTCTCTCTGTGAATTCCGAATGGTAGTCACGCACCAACCCATTCGTCTACGGCAGCCGCCAAATATTTAGAGGGGCTGAATTGAACCGCCGTATTCCCCAGATATTCCACCTTCTGATTACCACCTTTATCAATCAATGCAGTCAGCTCTTATTGGAAAGCGATTCACTTCTTGCGATGGAAAATGGATCAAAATGATAGTCAAAAGAACTCGACTTTTTCGTCAGAGGAATCCGTATGCTGCCTAAATTATGGAGTAAAGTTGTAGCTTCAAATGGCACATACTTCACATAATATCATTTTTTATTTAATTGCTTAAATAACTGGTAACCTTGGCTAAGAAAGGACGGAAACTTATGCCCATACCCAATAAAATGAAATAATTTTGACTACACATCATTTTCTCCTAAAATGAGTTACGTTTGCTACAGATTCATATACAAATACAATAATAGAATTCACTATGGATGTTTTGGCTGAAAAAATCATATTCGCAGACGAAGCTTATTTTCATCTATGGACACGAATCAAAATATCTTATTTGGGTAAACTTGGAAAAACCCACGGCAATATTTTGAGAAACTTTTAAATTCATCTCGTGTTACTTTCCGCTGTGAATTGCAGTCTGGTGGAGTCATTTCTTTCTTAGACATGCCCCAGCCGTCAACAGAGTGCGATATCGAGGTAGGTTAGCTAAAGTTAGGTGAAGTGGCTGTCCTTCGACGCACCTAGACCAGCTAGAGGCCCCTTGAGATGCCACCGGAACAAATGTATTAGATTAGGAAGGAACTTAAACCCCAAATATCAATGCTTTACAAATTCGTATTTAGTTTGCATTTCTAAACGAAACTCGAACTGCAAAGACCCTGTGCATACATAAGTCAAATTTTAATCTCATTCTTATGCAATAATTTTAGTTAGAAATGGTCACTAAGTGGTATAAAAGGCATTAAAGCACAACACAGCTTAAATGACGTAATTGCCTTCACTTGTCAAACAGAAAATATGACATTAGTCAAACGACAAAAATTGCGCTTCCTTCAAAGTCTTAACAGAGTATAAACATACACGCGCATATGCAATAAATTATGCAAATTTGGATATGTATGTATATACAAGTGTGTTCGCATGTATCACAAGCTTGTTTCTGCTGCAAAACTGAAAGGCAATCAAAATATCTTAATTAAAAGTAGTGATGCGGCAAATGTCTTGCTAGTAGCAACGCTCATTAACACACCGCACTAATTCTAACTAAATTTAATTTTTTTAATTCTTTAAGCATTAAATTTGTAAAAGTCTTCCTCAGTTTTAATTGTTTTTGAATGGCTAAAAACTTTGCTGCTTTGTGGCTTTTTGTTTTCTATAGAAACAAAATTTGATGTTCTACAAAGAAGCAACTGAATAGCAACAGTCAAAAGTTCAAACTTCGCTTATTTTTATTATTTTTGTGCCAAAAAAACACAAAAACAACGAAAATCACTGCAAGCTCAAAGGCAGCAAAGAAGTTGTCAAACTTTTGGCAAAACATCAATGATCGCTTGGCAATTGTCAATGCAAAGTCGGCGTCCACTCGCGACCGAAAGCACTGAAGCGACTACGCAAAAAAGCAACTAACATAAGAACTCGCTTTTATGGATTGTTTTTAATAATTTGTTTATTTTTTATGTTTCATTTCGTTTATTTATATTGAAGTGCGCTTCATTGTTTTTGTTTTAAGAATAAATTATTAAGCCGGGCGCTGCTTTTTAAATGAAATGGCAACGCAGCAAATAAACAAGCAAAAAAGTCATAAAGTGGAATAAAGAAATGAACGGAGTGTGATAAATACGCGGCTAACCAGCAGTTTAAACCGGTTAAGAAGAAATTAAAAAAAAAAAATTCATAAACATTTTTAAAATTTTTTTATAAGGCACGAAATGTCATACGAGTATTTATATAAATGTGCAATATCTTGCATTGGCTATTTGGGTTTATTGATATTTCGTAACTAACATTGAAACTTAGTTAGCTCTTTCATAAGTTTAAAGCTAATTTGTAGGTGAAAATTTGTCCGACATCTGAAATTTCGATGGAAAATTTATAAGATGCAGATGTTTGAAAAGACATAACATACCAAGACCTACTAACATCTAGACAGCTACTTCAGGTGAAGAAAGGGTCTTTCTAAATACGCACCTAAACATGGGAAAGATATCGTCTAGAAATTATGCACTACCGACATCTAGGCGCCACTTTGAATGACCCGATGAATGAATGATACTTTTTCTAGCGTTTGTCAGAGTAGAGTAGTCTTACAAGTGACTAACATTCGATGATTTCGGGTTCGAACAGGAAAAATCAAATTATAGAAAAACGTTTTTTTTCAACAGCATTGCGTCTCGGCAGGCAATGATAAACTTTCGTGTGAATTTCTGCCTTAAAAGCCAAAATAAACTAATTGAAGGAGATGCTCCTTTAAGTACCTTAAACAGATGTATGCATCAATTATATACATGCACATACATAGCTTTGCCAGTAGAACATAACGACATACCTAACTCAATTCTTCAGAGCCTTCAGGTATTTACATATAGGAGCAGAAGAACTTAAGCGACTGTATCACTCACGTGGGCACAAACCAACATCCGAAGGTAAAATAACCGAGCGCGAACTTACGAAAGCAAAATTGCAAAATAGATGGGATCACTCCTTTAAAGGACGATGGACGTATAAGTTGATCCTCAAACTAGATGAATGCATAAGCAGAAAGCACGGTGAAACGGATTACTATCTAACTTAAATCCTCAGCGAACATGGTGGCTTTCTTGCGTACCTCCATCGTTTTAATCTAGCAGATAGTTCGACCTGCCCAGAGTGCCACAGCGAAGATGAGGGTGCAGAATACGTGACTTTTCACTGCGCAAAATTTCATGGAGAGCGCTTCGTGCTCGCAAAAGTCCTCGGCGTCGTCCTCACACCAGAAAACCTTGTAATGCAAATGCTGAACTCGAAAGAGAAATGGGAAGCAGTAAAACAATTTGCAGCAAGGATATTAATAAAACTGCGAAACTTAGAATGGGAGCGCAAAGCGGAAGCAAATCGATTGCAACCGATATAGAATACCGAAGGATGCCTAGATGCGCCGCCCAAAGAAGCCATTTGGAAACAGATCTCCTGCGGGGATGACTGTATTCATGAAGAAACGAAAAGCATGAACGCGTGAGGTAAAGCCTCAAGACCTCAACCTAAACAGACGACAAGTCGATATCGAGTAACAATATTGCAATTTTTCGATGTTCCATTGGTGATAAACCAATGGATGCTATCGATGGCGTATAACCCCAATGCGCAATTAAGAGAGGAACTTGGACGCAGGTACCTGGTGTGTCTAAAAGGCAAAAACACGGTTTTTAGCAGTACCAGGGTGAAATCAGCCGAGAAGGGAGGAATGTTATAGGGTTAGTGGGAGCATGGCCCACATACCACTGGTGTGACGGCACCTTTGATGCTGTTTCTGACATTTTCGTCAAAGTGAGCCCTTCAAACCCTTTATGAAAAGCGACCACAGCCGTAATCTTACCTCACCTAAGAGGTTCATCCAGTGTGAAGATCACTTCTAATGCTAAAATGGTCTACTATTTTATACTTTTTGACAGATATGTATCTTTATTCAGATAAAATAAGCAAATTAAAAAAACCAGAATATTTGCTATGTTCTTCAAATATATGTTAGCATATTTATACATACCTATATATACAGAGTGCGCTCTCTTAAGCAGACACTTAAGGTACTGAAAAACTTATCCGCTTATGGAACGTGTCCGGTTAAAGTAAAGTGAGAAAAGTGAAAAATAGTTAATAATATTATATGTTATACGAGGTTTTACGTATCATGGGAGGGTCGCACGCTGAAGGGGAAAAAATTAAAAAAAAAATTCTTTAAGATTTGTGGTATGTACTGAAAAAAGTGTCTGCCTAAGGGAGATATCCCCTTAAGAGAGGTATCCTTTAGGTGAGAGTACACTGTATATATTTGGGGCTTATACCCTTTTTGGTTATATGACCGAACTTCTCCTCTTATCAGTAGTTACGATGTCTTGAAGTTTTTCACAAATGGAGTGACCTTCGAACGGTAGATAGTTTTATTGAGGAGCTTTTTTCTTGGCAGAAATACACTCGAATGTTGTTCATTGTCTATCAATTGGTATTTCGTGCCCGAGGTTTTAAACCCGGACACTACTGAAAAGTGGTTACGCACCAACCATTCTGCTACGTCAGCCGCTGTATTTGCCCATCCAAAAAAATTAATTCAAATCAAAAATCAAAAGGAATTTTAGTAAGTGAAGTATTCGGCACAAGCCGACCTATTCACAAATATAAAGATCTTTCATTAATATTGGAAATTGATTGAAATATGTTACTGAAATATTTTTCACATTTTTTTGTAAATAAACTGAGTAGCTGATGATGCTTGGGGGAATTATTTTTACTGCAGTCGGAGAAAATTTTATAAGCCATATAGGAAAACCACAAATAGAAGGAGGAGCTCGTTAAAATACCTAACAGAAGTGAGCGTACCAATTATTTATTTTTATTTACTTTTAAACAGTCTAAACCTTAAATCAGTGTAAAGGCGACTCAAGCGTTTATATTATAATTATATAAAATTATAAAAAGCTTTAATTGAGTACTAGCTTAGGGCTCAAATGCTTCTTATGAACGCAGGCAATACTTTCAATCATAATATTTTTGACAATCGAATGAGCTAAAAAGCAGACCCTCTTCTAGATTTAGCTCATTCGATTGTCAAATATATTATGATTGAAAATATTGGCTGCGTTCATAAGAAGCAATTGAGCCCTAAGCTATGGTATGCTCAAGTTCACTCGGATTTGATATAGAAATTTTTTTTAAGAAAATTACTAAAAACATTTAAAAATCCAGTTTGGATCTTTTAAAGACAATCTACTAGCATTACACCCCACTTGTTCAACTCATCAATTGACTAATTGCACTTAACTCCAAGAAACAAGTAAGAATTCATTTCTCATGATTTAGGTGATCAACTGAGATGCCCATGTTTTGAGATGATTCGTGGACGAAAAGTTCGTACTAATAACTTTGGGCTTTCAGTATTGCTGGACAAGATTTGGAACGACAAAAAGGAGTGCGTAATTCACCTAATGTTTCCACCATGGACTGTATCTTCAGTTTTAAAAAACCAAGGAGTCTGTATATATGGTAGATATACACCAATTGACTTAGCTGTAGTATAGATTCCTTTTTTAATCAAATAAAACACAAAAATATCTAATATTTTTTGTCTAATATTTTTTGTCGTACAAACTTCTTCTGTCACTTGACTCACTTCACTGAGTTCCGTACCAATTTTATACTCTTAGTCATCAAAAGCTGTTAGTTCATTAGCACAGTCTATTGATTGTAGTTACCTACTTAAATGAGTAGCCCAAAGAATTGACTTCAGATTATTTTATTTACATTTGAAAAAAAAAAAAACGAAAACGTAGTCCAAAGAACTAACTTAATATGATTTAGGAGGCCACTGGCCGCCCCATTTCTTGAAATTATTCGGGCTTTCAAAGTTTGGGCCAATCAACTCATAGATTCACGCATCGTATGCCGATATCTCTTAGCTCTTGGGCGATTTTAATAACAATTACTGATGTAGAAATCAAAAAGCAGGGAATAATTTTCCGCTAGCACTCACCATTGAATTAACTTCGAGTGCACAATTAAAAATGTAGAGAACTCATGAAGTATCATGACCATTTATTTTTGTGAATTCATTTATTTTTATTTTTGAATTTATAGTTCATTAATTTTTAAACCTAATCCTAATAATTTAAATTTTTTTGCCTAGGTAAGAGCCTATGACTGCTATAGCATTAGACTTGGTTGCAATTTTGGTGGGCATTGGTAGCTTATGACTCACAGCTGGATTATCGTTGGCCTATACGTATTGAAGATGCCATCGAAATGTTTAATTTATCAAGGAATAAAAAAAATGCGTCACCAATTTCTCATTTGGATACTACTAAACCTTCTTAAAAGATGATGTCAGGGTAAAAATGTAGTCCAAATGATTTTCAGCGCATTTGCAATCTATGACTCTCAATCAATTAATATCTGATGTATCTTAAATGCTTACACCAATTTGATCCTATATATGAAAGTAAACAGAGTTGTTGCTTCAAATTTTTTCACTTAGTGATCAGCCAGAGTAGTTGCGAACTTTTGGAATGTCGAATGAACGAATTTAATTGCTACGTCAGCCAGGAAGATTTTTTGACGTGATAACGTCTTATAATTCGACTTAGCCGGCTGCACGCACGAAAAAATGTGTCGTTACCTTGCTCATTAGTGTTACCTTGCTCATTTGTCGTTACCTTGCTCATTTGTCATTACCTTGAATGAATTGCATGCGAAAGCGCGGAACGAACAAAGCAAACGAACGGCAACGTTCGATATCTTGCTCTCTCCTACTTAAGTGAGCGTATATATGTATGTATATGCGCATATGTACATATATAAATTCACGTATTTGTATTTGCATATGCCTTCTTATTGATTATTATTAATTTGATTTACTTGAAGAATTTAAAATAAAACCAAGTTTGTTAATAATACCTGTTGTTTTAATGTTATTATTATTAATTTTTTTATTATATATGAAGGAAAAAATGTATGGTATTGTAATATTTACCACATACCTTATAAGATATGTTGTATACTAATATATGTACATATATAAACATGCATATACATATACAATTTCGCGCAATTTTAAAAAAGAACAAATCTATATGTAAAGATGCATACAAATCAAATGGACATATCAAATATACGAATCTATTCCGTATGCAAGCAAATGTAAGCTAATGTGCTTGAACTGCAAGCGAGAGCGCGGAACGAACGACAAAGAGCACAATCGGCCCCCGCGTTCGGCAGCGGTTGACATCTGGCTATGTCCTACTTGAGTGAGCATATATATGTATGTATATGTATGTATATACGCATTTGTATATAAATTCACATACTTGTATTTGCATAAGCCTTCTTGCTGTGTGCATGGTAATGAACCATTTCTCTGTTGAGAATAGGACGATGATAGAAAAAGTAGGAAATGAAAGGGAGTGTTTCGAGTGTAAAGTGTCTTGAAAAAGGCAAATCGATGATGGTGCCTCTTAGTGTTGTTGACTTATTAACGTCTGATGCACAATCGAAATTGAAGATATATTTCATGAATTTGATAAATGTTTCGTCTCTATATCCATACAAAATATCTATCAAACAAATAAAATTAAAATTTTGTTTTGAAAATTGCAACCATTCCATCAATATTTTCTTATGACGTTGTCACGTTAAACTATCGTCAGTAAACCGACTTTACAGACAACCTCTTTTTTTTTTGTTTCTTGGTAGACAGAATACTAACTAATATTGGCTGAATATAACACTAAAGTCAAAAGGAGAGAAATTCAACTTTTACCCATTTATTCTCACACAAAATTTTGTGTCCTTTTAAATACAAAATTACTCTCACTACCCTCACTAATCTGTCAGCTATTTTGTGAGCAGCTATCACACATCGCCTTCTTTATTTCTCTAAATCACTTGGTTGCGTTTTCTGATGAAGGTGGCATTTTTTAATACAAAAAAATTATAATTATCAAATTACTACCTGAAGGAATGTTGTTGCAGTGCTGCAAGTTCGTTGCTTTAGTCCATTGTTTCACGATAAAGAAAATTGACAGTAGCTATTGGCGTTAGCATTAAACAAAAGAAGCGCTGCTAGCAGCTGTAGAGCAGCGCATTCATATGACATAATAAATAATTGTGTATTTTTTTTGTTACTCATTTTTAACTGCCGAAAGTGACGCCAGTAGCAACAACAAAAACGAATTACGATAGTGTCAATGCATTAGCACTTTTACTTTCCGGCGGGCGTCAAACCCATATTTCTTAACTCAATGGACACAAGTACAATAAATAATATTGACATTCCTCTCAAATATTGACAATTGTAATTGGAAAGCACTTTATGAGCGATTTTTATACGAATTTATATTTTTGAAATTTTTTCGTGTTTGCATATTTTTAATTTTTTTTTAAATTTTTTTAATTTTTTATTTTTTTAATTTCTAATTTTTTTAATTGCTAATTTTTTTTTTTCTCTTTTTCACATTATTCACCTCTTGCAGCTATTCACTGGATCTTTCGTCACATATATTTAATGAGCTTATTGCCTTTTAATCAACTAAAAATATGCAAATAACAACATTTTGCGAATATAATTTGTTGGCCCCCCAACAAAAGAGTTGCTGAAGCTATGCCAAGTCTTTATTATAATACAAAACCGGCTAAATATAGCTATGCGTTGCGTTTTAAAGCGAAATAAAATTAAATTTTTCAATGAGAGTAGAAATGTTTAAGACGAAACAAAATCAAATGCGGACTTTTATTTGCAGTTTGTGTGGCAGCAATGGTATTTATGAGATGAATGCACTCACACGCAGCTATAGATTTTTTTCTTCGTTTTTTTGTCTCTAAAACAAACAAACATACGCCATACGCTTATCCGCACATGCTTATCCGGCCACGCCGAGTGCATTGCAACCGCATACAGCCAGCTTCCAGTGCAATGCAGCGCAACGCTTAAATGCCGGTAAAGTGGCTATTCAGTACCTCAATTTTGCAGCCACAATTCATTTATTTGAAAATCTCATTCGATTCACGGCAATTTGTACTCCATTTTATCAAATGAATAAACATAAAAATGCCACAGGCTCATATATTCTCCAATTTGCGTGTGTATGCGTATGCGTTTGCTGCCTTGCATTTTGCCTTTTGTGTGCACTTTAATTTCTAACGATTAATTAACGGTATTGCTATGGAGTGCAACGACTTCAAACATTTACACCGCCGCAATAGCCATCAAAACCGCTACACGCCACCAACGCCACAATAACAGCACACAAAATACACCAGCTGTAAAAAGAGAAAAACCTAAAGAGATGAATTCCAAATTTTATGGGTACTTCAGGCTACAACAAGCGCTGTAATCACTTCAAATTGTTATATATGTTTGAAAATAGTTTTCACTTCACAGGCAAAGTAAGGCAATGCAACTGCAGTTGATAGCCGCATGAAAGAGGTGGAACAACAATAGTGGGAAGTCGATGTGTGAGAATATAGTTCAAGCAGCAACATGAATTTATGCATAATTAATGCTAAAGTGTGCAGAGAAGAAGCGTTGAAAGCACAAAGTCATATGCCATCCACTCGAGCACATAATAAATAAAATCAGCACGACGGCGCTGAATGGGAAAATGTTAAGCCGCGTATGCAAAGTCATACAATAAATCCGTTATGTGCATATGCATATTTGTTGAAAGCAGTTTTTTTCTCAAGCTGAATTGAATTTGAATACACAACAAGCTAAAATATTTTTTATATAAAGATGTTTAATATTTACATATGTTTAGGTGTACGGCATCATACCGAAAATATCGAAATGGTGCTCTTACAACTCAGCTAGGGCTCTCAATATACAATAGTAGATGTCCACTAATGTTGAATGATAAATAAAAGACTCGATACACAATCAAACAAGTGCATAGTGATCTATAAATTTCTCTGAATTGATTTTGAATTTTTATTTGAATATGAAAATATGAATAACAATAAAGAATAAATTCTTCGCACTTTCCTATAATAGCAAAGACTTTGCTCGAGTAGAGGTTCGTATTCTCGCTGACTGCATCCTAGTCGCAAGCGTGCAAAGCTATGAAAGTGCATTGTTATATACGTTAAGAAATCCCTAATCGCATTGGTACTGGTTGTATGGCTTAGGTTAAGGTCTTTATGCACTGCAACAAGATTGATCCATTGTGTGCCCCTAAGTGCTTAATTTTAATTATTTAGTATTGCAAAAAATCGAATCAGCTCCTTAGGACGGAGCAATTGTAAGTCTTCATCATCTAGTAGGCACGAGCCCAGGATTCTGTCTCCTGTGACCTAATGCTTTACAATTGTGGATTAAGTGTTCCATGGACTCCTCTTCATCACAGCAAAATCTGCATAAACTAGTGCTGGATAGTCCTATTGTAAAGAAATATTTATTGCAGGCAATGTGACCTGTAAGTGCTCCACAGAGTAATCTGAGGTCCTTTTTGTCTAGCATTCGAGCAGAGTTTACTCTGTTGGTATTTAAGTTCAGGAACTTTTTGGAGTGATTAAGACCGTTTGTGCCATTCCAGTGTGTCTTGGTTTTTATTTGGGTCCATTTTTTGGTTTCCTGTTCAAGGTTGTTTTTGTTAAAGCCGAAAAATGGGGTTGGTCCAATAAATGGCCCTTCCTTTGCGTTCCTCATGCCCTGGCACCCAAATCAGGGAAACATAATTGACAGTCGCCAGTTTGTTGAGTGCATTATTACACTCTATAAATACTTTTGAATTAATCGTAAATCTATTTAAGGCTTTAAAGACTGCCTACACAGTCGGGTGGCTCACAAAAAAAAGTAGCGCCTTTTCCACGGGGATTATTAAATATATTATATAATGTTTTAAGACTTCCGCCAAAATATTTCGGAAAAATATTGAACTAACGTTTGAGCTCGACCGATTTGAAAATATCGTAAAATCGTTGTTTTCGTTGAAAAAAAAAATTGATTTTAAAAAGGTTTCCTTCGTAAAATCTCCTCAGATGATAGAAAAGTTTCATAGAAGACGAGTTTTTCTTTTTTAAAGAAGAAGTTAAAGGTTAAGAAGAGTTTTAAAGAAGAAGTTTTAGAGTTTCAGGGAGAAGAAATTAAAGTTAATAGAAGAGTTCAAGCTGAAAATGCCTGTATAAAAATATTTAAAGCTTTTATTAACGAAGTCAAAAATAGGCATTTTTTATGGAATTATTTTTAACTTTTTGGAAAATAAGCTTAAGGAAAACTAGGATATCTCAGACACATCGATACGGATCACGACTCTTATGCACTTATCACCGGTACTTTTTATAAATACTTTATCACCCTTTTCATTTCTTAGCGAATAAAATCATTTACGACTAAAAACTTTTTGTTTTTTTCTGTTGATAATATTTTTATATATTTTAATTTTTACATATTTTGCATTTTAAAATAAGTATTTTCATTTAAAAATATTTATCAGTAAATTATGGTATTTATTACTTATTTACAATTATTTTTAAGATAAGTTTAAAAAAATCTTGGATAACTCAGACAAATCTACGCAGATTTTGCCACCCATGGGTGTCTCTACAAAGTTTGTTTATCATCCTTTTCATGTCTTTGCAAATAAAAATAGTCATGACTCAAACTATGTTTTTTTTTTTTGTAGCAAATTTTCTTGTTTCTACAAAATTTTTATACAATATATTTTCTTTTTTTAATTTTTTATTTTTTTTTATATTTTTTATATATTTTAAATATTTAAATTTTTATATATTTTAAACTTAAACTCTTCTCTAATCTAGCAAATTTTTAATGTTTAAAAATTAATTTTTTTAGGCCCCTTTAGCCGAATGGGTTGGTGCGAGATGTCATTGAGCGGTGCACAGGTAAATGGAAAATTCACAAATAAATGAAAAAGTATTTTCTAATAGCAGTCACCCTTCGGCAGGTAATGGTCTGATTGTATGTCTGCTATGAAAAAGAGAGTCATAAAAAAACCATCTGCCGTTTGGAGGTGACTTAAAGCTGTAGGTTTCTACGTTTATAGAAAAACAAATTTTCAAAAAATTCCAAATTTTCAAAATTTTCAGATTTGACATGCATTCGGGGGATTTCTCGGATCGTATGCCTTCATATATTCCACGTTTAGCCCTGCTCAATTTGAAAATGCAAAAGAAGTTCAAAATTATCTTTAACTTTCACTTTCTGCATTATCCAAAGAGTTTCAGACTGCCGATTATTTTGGCAAAAATAAATTTTAATATTCCGCGGAGTTATGTTCGTGCTTCGTTTCCCTTCTATGCAGATAAGCTAGAACGAATTTTGCTCGGCCATACTAACGAACTTAAGAAAAACCATGATATCGTTTCTTTTTTGGGTTTTCGCTGCACGAGAACTATCGATGTCGAAAACTATGGTTTGGCGGCTGAGAATGGCAAACTAAGCTGACATTTTCTGTTCGCAAAATTTATAGAGCGAAGCTTGGAAGAAGACGCCGAAATGTCGAGTCTTAATCACCAATGGGCACCACTTAGGTGTGGGAGTCTCCGTCTTGCGAGAGCTACAGCTACACAATCGCATAGGAGATATTGTATAGTTTAACAGTTCAGCTCGCAAAAATGGCAGGCGTCTGTTTCTGCCAATCTTAATTTGTCGAAATAACAACGAAGTTTACCATGTAGCGTATAGTATCTTAGTTCACATTTCATCCACTAGAAGGCAAGCTAAACTAGTTTCCCTGCTTCTTTTCTGAACTATCCATATAGCGTCGTATGAACGCAGTGTTTTCTCAGTCGCTGCTAAATAAATACCTTTCTATGGACTTTGCAAAGAACTTAGACCTTTCGAAAGGGTTCTGGGCAATAAAATGTTTAATGTACCACCTAATTTTTGTTGCTGTAGTCGCCATCATAACCCTCATGTCCTGTTACTTAGCCTAGAAAACGGTGTTCATTGCTCTCAGGGTATTCAGAGTAGTATATGCATCATTCTTCCATGAGTCTAAATATTATTATATGGAACTGCTGATCACATAAATCTTCCAGATGTTTTTCGAAGTTATACCTCTATATAGGCATTCCCTCCACGGCTGTGAGATTTCTCATCATTTGGTTAGAAATATTATGTAGTTTTAGCGCTCCTAAATTAGCTTCCTTCTCTATCATAATAGGAAAGAACAGTTCCTTAGCCATATATCTGCGCCCATTCCCCATTGTCTGTTCATCTCCGTGCCCAAATTTATATATATCTAGTGACTTCTCATCTTCAACTTTTGTAATTGTAAATTTTGTCAGCAATTTTACTCTCTACTAAACAGTAAACTCCTTTTAGCACTCAGCAAATCAACGCAACTTCAGCTACAGAGAAAAAACGAAAACGATGAGATAATCTTCAAAATAAAACTAACTACCACACAGGTAGTAGGCTCATTGGAGTATTAGAAACAACCTATGATTATAATTTGAAAACAAAAATAAATCATGAACATCACGCAATAAAAGAGGTGTTTTTTTCCAAAGAAACAATAACCAAAGACACATCCAATGGAAATAATGGCCAAGAGCAGGTATTACATTGAGTCGCGTGCTTAAGACAATGTTTTCATTAATCTCCTTTGTTTTTATTAATTTTCTTTGTTTTTATCATATTATTTTTTTTTATTTTTGTTGCTGTTTTATTCGCAATAGGCATTTTAGTTGCAACCATAAGCCAAGCTATTAATTTGCCTACCGCTGACTTTGAGCACAACGATGAACGCTTGATTTAAGCAATTTAAATTTAATTTATTTGTATAAGGTTTTTTTTTAATTTTATTTTCATTGTATACGACTTTTTCGCCTTTTTTGTAAGCAATTTGTAAAACTGTGTTTTCTTTTATTTCATTGTTTTCCTACAACAATACTTGGCGCGCTACAAATAAACGAAATGGATGTATAAAAACCTGTAGCACTTGACCGTTTAATTCTGCCGTTGAAGAAGCAAATCATAATAGAACAACAAAAATGAGAAAAGCACACGCAACGGAAAGCATAATAACAGCAACAACGGTAACCTCCAACGACATTAACACACTTTTGCTTTCAGACTTGGCCACAATGGCTCTGGCGTGCCAACTTTTGCTGGCTGTGTGTCCCTTGCCGTTTACCGCTCACTCTGCATCTCTGACTGCCTGTTCGTTGTTTGTTTGTTTGTTTGTTGTTAGTCTGCTGTCCAATTGCTGCTGCTGTAGGTCAAGCCATTTGTTGATTGTCAGCTGAGTGCCAACTGTGGCTGTGTTGTTGAGTGTTTGTGCTTTTGAACAACTAAGCATAAACTCAGCAGTTCAAGCAGACCTATGCCGACAGATGCATTCAGAGTGGTGGGTTTTTTTCATTCAATTTAGTTGTACCGCCTCCCCGCCATGAGTTCTTTTATATTATAAACAAACACTAGTGCAGTTAGTTTTACTTTTCAGTTGTTTTTGTATTTGTATTTCCCCCCACCCCCCTTACATATGTTAACACAGTAACACACATTTTGCAGGCATTCGTGGCGGCGGCATCCAAATAAACTCGTAGGTATACAATTTCGTTACGATAAAAGTTGTTGTAAGTTGTTGTACGTAGTGGAATTCCACATTACTCCTCGTCTCACCTGCCCACTGAGCCAACAAGACTGTGATAGTCCTCTACCATTACAAATTAACTGGCAAAAAAAAAGAAGAAAAAAACCTGTAGGTATTTTGATTATTTAACTCGCTTGCCTTGCCGGCTCATTGGGGCAATGGGTTGGGGCATGCAAGCCTGCAGCGAACTCTGTCGCTATCTTTGACTCTGCTAATCACTCGCTTGCAGTAAAAATGCCAAATGAATTTTATTACGAAATAATTGCAAATTGCAGCGCTTTTTATCCGTCATTTTTCCTATGCTAGAGTTTTATGCACACAAACTAGGTGGCTTAGCGTTTATGCTAAAATATTGTTATTGGACGATCTGTCGGCTTTATGATAGAAATACGCAGCGTGCGTGAAGCTGTAGAGCTTGTAAGGCAATTACTAGATGCCTATTTTGCTAGCAATTTTATTCTAATTTTTGCTCTGCTTTGGTGGTTTGATAACTGAACGCACTTTTTCACTTGTGGGAATGGAAACACGTGAAGGCAAATGTATAGCAAAATATTCAGAATGACCCGAAAATCGATTTATTTATATTTGTTTGAGCAACTGCCAATCCGTACATACGATAACTTGAGTGAAAATTTAGATATCTAAATGGAACTTGGTTGCTTGTCGCACTTCACCTAAGACAGGTTGCTGTTGAATATATACAAAATTGGTTACCAACCATGCCTACCTTGCATATAAAAATAAACTTAAAAATATTAAACAAAAAAAAATTTTTTATAAAATATTCGGTAATTTTATTAAAAAAGCCTGGCCCTGCTTATTTTCTAGGCAGCATGTAAGTCTAGTGAAAACGCACTACAACTTAAGTGAGCAAAGGGGGCAGGTGACATAGCCTATACCTCCCAATTGTCATCCTTACGTTCACGATGAACGCCCTTTTCTCCTAACCAATGAGGCTCTGACGACGATGCATAGGCGCCATAACCTTACCATTCTTAAGCAGAGAAAATGTGGAGAAATAACCCATCAAAAGGGCATATATTTGGCCTAGGTGCGTCGCAAAACAGCCACTTTACTTAACCTTGACGAGATGAAAGCAAATACCTGGTGACAACTTCTAAAACTACTTAAGGCACAACGAAGGGGTAGTGATGTACAACTTGATAACTGATTCCACGAAATGTCCCTAGCTGATCCTCTCACTATCAATCTCCTTGCGTTTCCTTCACGTTGGTGGTTCTGTTAACCTTTCACTCGAGACTGGATAGGCCATCATTGCATTGAAAATACCAGCGGAGAGTATGAGAACAAATAAAGCAAGGTAAACACCGTCCGGAGACGCACTAGTGTCTCGTGGCCGACAACCTTTTACCCGAAACTAATTCTCGCGAAAGCGCAACAACCGCCTCGGATTGATAATCGAACCCAACGATGCAGACCAACACGTGAGTTAAAGCCCAATAACAGACAGACTTTCAACATGGAATGTAAGGAAATGCGGAAGCAGTGGTGCTCCCAGGACTGACATGCTAAGAAAGAGGAAGAAGAACTTTTGGAACTAGAAATCTGCTCCATGCTCTTGGGATGTAGTGAAGTGTGGGTTTTGGCGTACAACTGACCTGAATGGTCAATTTTTTTTTCTGATATTTTGTTTAAACTTGGAACCACTGCAAGAAGACTAAGATTAGATAAGATACGGCTTGAAAATTACTATCGGAAAAGAAGGATGGTGTAAGGGATTTAGCTCCAAACGCAATGCACTTAACTTTTATACGGATGGTTCTAAAACGGCAAGTGGACTAGGTGCTGGAATATACTGCCCAGAGTTAGAACTAAGGAAGTCATATAAGCTTCCAAATCAGTGCAGTGTATTCCAAGCTGAGGTTTTCACTATTTTAGAGGCAGCAGACCCAGCTTGTGATAGTACTGGGACCAACTCTAAAGTTAGCTTTCACTCTTAACGTGACTGCAAGTCAACCAGTTCAATCTAACTAAACCAACAAACTGCGTATAAGTGGTTTTTTATATGAAATTTTTTCATGCAAAGGTGTACCTGTAATCGGGAGGTTCTAATAACAATGGTTCCTCAACAAGTAATCTTCGACCTCAGAGTGGAGTTTTCCAGCTATTTTCAGTGCTACTTTTATCACTGTTATTAAAATGTATTTAAAAAAATATATTACAAATATTTTAATTTTTGCTATTAAAAGGATTGTTACTCCTTATTATTGAATTAATTATGCTCCAGATAACAGTTGAAGGAGCCAATATTATTTTTAATACCAAAAGTATAAAAAAAATTGCAACGATTGTTCATTTTTCTTCAATTTAATTCACTCCTTTGGATTTCATTGACTTAAATATGAGTTATTGGTATATCGGATCAGCTTTTTGAAATCAAAAAAGCGACGTTATCCTCTCTTAATAAGTGATTGATTATGGTACAGCTCTAACTTTTTAGCTTTTCATTCAGATTTTTCTTTCTAAGTGCTGAAAATTTTTGGATCTCAACGCTTATACAAGTCCTACCCTTCTTGGCCCAGCGTTAAAGTATCATAGAAATGATTCCGACGTCGGTATGAAAGTTTTATCAATAAGCACCAACAAACTTATCAAGCTACTAAATTTTCATGTCAACATAACTCGAAAATTATGTTTTTTTCAAAAAAATGTCTTTCTTTCACGCACACTAATTTTTATGTGAGAGACGCAAGAAATTCTCCCAAAGTTCTTAATAAAAGTCATCTACTTTATCAATGTCGATCTGATGTGCTTGCAAGGCATATTTCTTTACTTTTTGTTTTCTCTGTTTCAAAATTATATGCAAACTTTAGTTTTATTTTTATTTTTTTGAAAACATAACAGCCTTTAAATTTACTATTCACCTAATTCGAGTGAGTGAAAAATCTTTAATCTACATGAAATTATTTCCCACGATTTTTTCAAACAAGAGTTACTACAATTCCTAAAACGATTCTACTAAAGTCATGTGTAAGTAAGCATACATGTATTGAATAAATAGAAATTCCTTTAATTTCTTTTAATTGTGATGTATTTGTTTTATTACTCAACTACTACTTGGGATCAGCCTGCAAGTTCGCGCCTTAAGTCTTTTGCTTTAGTAGCTTTTTCTGTGTTCCAACACTCTTTGTATATTTTGTACTATAATTAACACAGCTTTTATTGTATTTTGTATTGTATTATTTAACAAAACTGCCACATTCGCATTCTAAATCGCACAAAAACAAAACACAAAAAAAAAACACTCAAAGAATTGATTAATGCCACTCACCTGTTTGAAAGATGAAGCAAACGCACGCCAAATACCACAATGGCATCACAAATCCACGCGATAAACCCATTTTTCTTGTAATTTTCCTCAATGAATAGTAATTGCCGAAAAAGTAATCAAATGCAAGCTGTGAACGCCCCACAGCAGTGAAATATGTCGCAATACAACGACAGCGCGAATTCGAATTGGTCGTTTGGTTGGCTGATTGTGTTAATTTTTGTATTATTATTTTTTCTTTGTTGTATTATTAGTTTATTTAGTATTTTACACTCGTACTATACACACTAACACAATTATCTTTTGTGCTGAATTTTGTTAATTCGTTTTTCGTTTATGTTTTTTCTTTCTGTTGCTTATTTGCCTGCTTTCGTTAAAATTTAATTTAGTTTGGTTTTTTGATATTGGCTTAGTTCAAATTTTCACCACCAAAGCAAAGCGGCATGCGGATTTCGCAATATTTTGTTTTAATTTTATTTGCTTTTTTTTTGTTTTCGTTGCTGATTTCTTTATTGTTGCACAAATACGTAAAGTGTTGTGATTTATTCACGAATATCAAAAGCTCACCGCTCGCAATTTTTGTTGACTCTCATTGCTTGCGCTGTATGTTTTTCATTAGATTACAACACACAATTTTACACTTTGCCTTATTTTCCTTTTATTTTTTAGTTTTTCTTTTTTTAATTTACTGCGTTTTTTTTCTACTTTTGATTTTATTTACACTTTTGTTGCGAATTTGTTGCTGCCACACAACTGCTGCAAATGAAAAGGAGATCAAAATAAGAAATACAAAAAAATAGACCACAAAGAAAATCTAACGGGGGAAAAAATGTCGGCAAGCACGAGATTTCACAGACCCTGGGCTGTAGTTGTTTTGCTGCTATTGAATTTGCTGCATTTTTTTTTTTTTTGCGTTTGCACCCAGTTTGCTCTCATTGTTTTTCGCAAAATCGTAACGAATGCTAACGGCCGCAAAATCAAAATGAAAATCTTAGATTGCATATCTGCGCAGCGAATTGTTGCTGCAACAGTCTTTGGTCTTTGCCGTTGACAACACTCGGCAAGTGTAACGCACCGCAGCCAGCTAACCAACTGAGAGTTGGAAGTAGCGAATAGAAGTTTGGAAAACTGGCAGAAGGAGTCGAGATGGGCAGGGAGTCGCAAACTGGCTCCATTGTAACTTGGACTGCGCGCACTATTGCTGTTGCTGGCTGTTGGCTGCTGTTGGCTTGGTTTGGTTGTCGGTTGGTAATCAAGTGCAGTTGATTTTTCCATGCAACAGTTCGTGTTATTGACGCGCTTAGTTGCGCGTCTGAATGAAAATGAAATGCAGACAAACGTGAAAATTGCCTCAATGTAACAAATAGCAACAACAAATGCCAGCGCAGCCCAGCGAGCCTGCATTACTGTGGCACGAGGAATACTGCGTTGCGGCAGCAAGACGAGTTGAGCTGTTGGTGACGAAGCGGCAGCAAATTCATGCAGCAAAAAACTTTCTTTTCGCGCGTAAGTTGCAGTTGAATGCGCGCTTGATAAGTTTGCGCGAAAAATTTCGAATTTTTTGTTTCACTATTTAAACTATTTAGGAAAATTACCTTAATTCTTTTGTTATTGGGTATTAATTAAATATTTATGTGCATATTTCTGAAAAAAAAAAAATTTAAGAAAAAATTTAATTTAATTTGAAAAAAATTTTTTTTTTTTAATTGTGTGAAATTGTTCAAATGCATTTGAAAAATATATTGATCCGAATTGATTGATTTCATTTTCTTAATTTAGAAGAAATAATTAATTAATTTTTTGTATTTAGAAGACGAATTGATTGATTTAAATTTTTTTAATTTAGAAGAAGAAGAAGAAGAGGAAGATGCGATTAATTTAATTTTTTCACTTTAAAAAAAGAAGAAGAATTGATTGATTTAAATTGTTTTAATTTAGAAGAAGAATTGGTAAATTTATCTTTTTTTCTTTAGAAGACGGAGAAAAAGAATTAATTGATTTAATGTTTTTTGAATTTAGAAGAAGAAGAAGAAGAAGAAGAATTGATTGATTTAAATTGTTTTAATTTAGAAGAAGAAGAAGAATTGATTAATTTATTTTTCTTAATTTAGAAGAAAGAGAAAAATAGTTGATTGATTTAACTTTTAATTTTAGGAGAAGTATTGATTGATTTAATTTTTTATGTAACAAAATCAATATCTGTATTTTCAAATGTATATTTGAGAAATTTATATTTTCCAATATTTTCAAATAACGTTATATTTTTAATCCTTTACTGCCCTATTTTTTTCAAAACAAATCTTATTAACTTCTTGATTTTAAAACTCAATGCAAAACAAAACTAGTTTATATATTTCTTTATTGAAAATTGTATTCACAGTTGACTATAAAACACAACAAAATAATAGCTATTTGAGCTATTGGGAATTAAGCTGGACTGAGAGATGGTCAATTAAAAGTTATTTTTGTTGAAAAGTGGGAAAATAGAAATTTATTCACTTAATTTGTATCAATTCAAACTTGTTTTTGTTTTTTTTTTTATTTATCATTTTTTGCTTTTTGATAATTTAGTCGAAAATAATTTTTAATTAATTAATATTCATTATTTTATTAAAATTAAACATTTCTATTCAAATTCGGTACAGAAAATTTGATCGAGTTTGCTTTTGGGAAGTGAAAAAATTAAAAACTATTTAATACGTGTTTTCGCATTATTGGCATTTTCCAAAAAAAAATTTTTTTGGAATTTTTTATTTTTATTTTTTTTTTAACTTTTTTTTCAAAAAAAATTTTTTTTCACACTAGCATTTCTTCGCATTTTCGGCATTTTCCAAAACAAAAAATTATTTTCAAGAAATAATTTGGTTTTTTCAAAAGTTTTTCCTAAAATTTGTTTTCCATTTTACCATTTTTTCGCATTTTTGGTTTTTTCCAAAAAAACATATTATTTTCAAAAACTAATTTTGTTTTTCCAAAAGTTTTTCCTAAAATTTGTTTTCCATTTTAGCATTTCTTCGCATTTTCGGTTTTTTCCAAACAAATTTTAGTTTCCAAAATTTTTATGTTTTTTATGCCCTTGCTTTTTATCTCTTTATTTTAATAGTTTTCTAGTACATTCTGAATGCTTTAAAATAATAATAGGACTATGAATAAGTTCGTTACGGTTTTACAACAGATGGCGTAACTTGATTATTATTCCATCGATCCACATTTCCAAACATTCATTGGAGAGCTACTGTCGCAAGGCACAAACGTCAGTATAAGTTTTTTATTTGAAGCGTAAACAACAATATTTTTACCACACTTGAAAATGTCGAATTTCGTGCCAAATAATGTGTTTTTGCGGGGAATTCTTCTTCATTATTTTAATATGAAGAAAAAAGCAGCCGAAAGTCATCGTATCTTGATGGAAGTTTATGGTGAGCATGCTCTATCTGAGCGAACGTGCCAGTGTTATTTTGCAACATGACAATGCTCGGCCACATGTTGCACAAGTGGTCAAAACATACTTAGAAACGCTCAAATGGGATGTCCTACCCCACCCGCCGTATAGTCCAGACCTTGCGCCATCCGATTACTATCTCTTCCGATCGATGCAACATGGCCTGGCTGACCAGCACTTCCGTAATTACGATGAAGTCAAAAAATGGATCGATTCGTGGATTGCGGCAAAACCGACCGAATTTTTCACAAAGGGAATCCGTGAATTGCCAGAAAGATGGGAAAAAGTAGTAGTAAGCGATGGACAATATTTTGAATATTAAATTTGTAACCATTTTACGTCAATAAAGTTTCAAATTTCGAAAAAAAACCGCACGAACTTATTCATAGTCCATTACAATTCTCGGTATTTAAAGAAAATACGAAAAAAATATTAAAAAACAAATTATACGAAGCCAATAATAAATATTTTTAACTTTTTCATATTCTGAGTTTTATAGTTTTCGTTTTAATTTTGAAAATACTCAAAGAACTCAGACAATTTAATTTCAAATTTTTTTTGTAAAGTTTTCAAAATTTGAAGATTTTAATTCAAAAATTTTAAATTTAAAAATATCCAGATTCAGGTATTTTGAAAAATAAAATTTTATAGGTAATATTTAACCAAATTTATTTAAACATTTTGACCAGCTAATTTTTAGATGTTTTTAAGAAATTTAGTTAATTTTAGTTATGGATTTTTTTAAGTTTTAAATATTTTTAAAAAATGTTCATTCCAACTAAGAAATAATGAATTTATTTATTTTATTTAATAGTGATTATTTGGTATTTTTTGAATCATTTTTATTTAATTAGTTAATATTTTCGTTCTTTGCCAGTTCACGTCTCAGCTAAATTCACATATTCCGTATAAGAAACAATAATTTAGTTTTATATGTTTCTGCATTTCTCCGTTATTTGTTAATTTTTTATTGCACATTTAACGGAAAAGTATCCATTGAGTTTTTTAACACGCGACTACTAATTTTTTTATTTCTTTTTTTTTTATAAAACATCCATCAAATTCTGCATATGCAAGTAAATATTTTCTACTAACTTTTCCAGCGTTGGCCAACAAATTTTTTTTAATTTATTCCAACCAAGTAACGTCTCTTAAAACACCGTCAACACCGCCGTTCGGTGCTGTTCACACGAGCACTTTTCTTAGACTGTATTCAAATGGATCGAACGTCTTAAGTGGAACTTAATAACAGTGCGATTGTCGGGTCGCTGCTGTTCGCTTTGCAGAAATATTATTCACATAAAGTTTCGGCCGCCACCGTCTCGTTTCTTCGGCTGCTAATAAGTTAACAGTGGCATAGCAGCGGTAATACAGCGACAACAGCCTTGACGTCGCAATGGTCTTAGCTGAGTTCAAAAGCACAATTGGCACTCAATAGCCGCTTTTCTCATAACACATACACATAGTTAAGTTGGGTAGTTCCGTCTCGGCTCTATCAGCCACTTGTTGCTCCAAATATGTTTGTTTGTTCGTGATGACGCTGGCTTATGGACTTCGCATAAGGCAAAGTGAATGTTTAGTTTGATGGAAGTTTTTTTGATTGTTTCTTGTTTAGCTTTACAATGGGAATATGCGAGCGAGTGGATGTTTTGAGTGGAAACACAAGCGTGTTGAGAGTTTTATAGAAATTAAGGGAGTAGATATTAAGAGTATATGTTATGTATGTAGCAGATATTTTATAAAATGCCAAAAATGTTAATTCACCAGTTTTAACATTAACACTTAACATTAACATCAATTTTTAACAGTTCGTTATCTTAGCTGCTTATATTCATGCTTTAACATTCATTTGTAGTTTAGTTTTTGAATTATTAACAATTCCATTTTTGTTCAGTTCTAAATCAGTAATTTACAACAAATATAGTGCAACATTTTATTAATTTCAATAGTTGCGGAAGTGACTTAAATTTACTTCGGGCTGCGAGCTTACAAAAGCCTAGCAACAGATGCAGTGATGACTATAAAATTAAGCAAACTCAGAGGAAACGATGACTTTCTGTAAAATAATAATCTTTGTTAGAACGCAAATAAAATATTGGTATAAGTATTTTCTATTTGACGTCTGGTGTATTTATTAGAAGCCTGAAAGCCTAGAGTTGAATAGTGGATAAGTGGATTGTATTAGCTTTTCTTAAGGGCAGAAAATACCTCCATTTATAATACGGATTTTTTGTTGGAAGATTGGGCATGCGAAGCAGGACAACTTCGATTTGAGAAACTAAATTTAAATGTCAGTCTCTGTTATTGAAAGTTACATCATCATTATGCAACCGCCGTGGCCGAATCGGTTGTTGAGTCTCTACCATTTGGTAGGTCGCAGATTTGTAACCACGGACATTAAATACCAAATGATCGAAAAGATTTTCTTCTAATAGCGTTCGTCCCTAGGCAGGCAATGGCAAACCTTTGAGTGCCGAATATTTCTACCATGAAAAAGCTCCTCATAATAAATCATCTGCCGTTCGGAGACGGCTTCAAATTGTAGGTCCCTCCATTTGTGGGACAAATAAAAATGACGCGCACCTTAAATAGAAAGGAGAGCTCAGCCAAATACCCAATTAAGGGTTAAGAACAATTTATTATTATAATTATTATTGTCATTAACCGTTTCATTTGAATTATTTAGCCTCATATAGACCAATAAGCAGGGCCGTAGAGAGCAATTCCGGGCCCCAGGGGAAAACTGCAAATGCGGGCCCTTTCCAATTATGTCTAGTTCATATAATTCGAATTACTCTCGAGTCCGGGCCCCTCTGAAAACTCCGGGCCCGGGGGAAAAAGTACCTAATCCCCCTCCCCTCTCGTCGGGCCTACCAATAAGCGTTGAAAATTTATTCTCGGAATAATATTTCTTCAAAGAATTCATCAAGGTTTGATTTGCTTCTTAATTAAACAGCATTGTCCTATTACACAGACAGCTTTGAATATAAAGTGGCACTCTGGTATGATATTTAAGTTGAAAATGATCCTTATCGCTGTTATGATTCGAAAAGTGCGACCCAAACTCATTTTAGCCTTCATTAGGAAGTCTAAAGCCTCATTGGGTATTGGTGATATAAAATATATTTTAGGTTGGAATGTTCCCCCTTTTGATGTTCTTTTACAGTCTGTCTAATGGAAGCATGGCTGCAATAACTTGGAATCTTTTTCACCAATTCGATTCTAACAATCTGCATTGTGTGGGCTTGTTATTTCTTCTTCTTGTTTCTGTTTGAGTTTTTGCTCAACTATTGCCCAAACATTTTGAATAGCGTTAGCATGAGGTAACTGTGGAGACAGATCCAACATTTCAATCTCATTTTACTGCTTCCACTCTACATACCTTCGACTTCGATGCTTGAATTCGTTGTCTTCTGTAAAGTCCGATGTTGACTAGTTCTTTCAAACACCTTCGCAGCTGACGATACATTTTTGACGCTTTTTGGTAAATTTTATTAATCAGAACTGCATTTAAATTTGTGGTAAATACGAATAAGCGGCCAAATCCTTTTTCGGAGAAGCAGCTCCAAACACGAACCTTGAATGGATCGTTGAAGTTGTCGATTATCAGCAGAACACCAGGACTGTGTAACTATTCGCGCAAATGAAAGACTTAATGTGTGATAATGAGAGCAGCGGTTTTTTAAATGTGATCCGAAATTTCATATCTTCTGCACGTAAACATCCTCGAATCGTGCCGTTGGATATATTAACACCGCTTTTTCTTAAAATTGATTCAACTTCACGCAACGATAAGTTCGGCCTTTTTCCAAATCTTCTGGTCTCGTTTTGGAGAGGTGTTTGTTTAGTAAGGCTCATCCGGAGAATTCGTTTACTTTTATAAACATCAGTGTTCTATTGGACACGTATTCTGCAGATACACGTGACATTTTTGTGTAACTGTCACGCTTACATTAGACAGACTGTGCCTTACCTTACCACCGTACTTTATATATTCCATGGATAACGAATGACAACGCTATACATATTTCCTTTTTTCAGCCTGCTAATGAAACTGTTCAAATGTTTTTTTTTTCTTTTCTATCAAAATAGTTTCATAAGCCACTTCCCAGACTTTTGTTCGCAAGTCGAGCAAATTTGGTATAGATGCACGTAAAATTAAAAAAAGATTTTTTTTTTTTAATTTAATTTAATTTTAATTTTTTAATTAACCAAAACTACCAAGGGCAAATGCCATGCACTTCACTAACTTTACCAAAAGCACTGAATTCAGTTATCCTATTTTAGAGTTAACAGTAAAGAGAATTACATTTAGCTATTCAAGCGAAGAGAAGTGGTGCACAAATTCAAAACAAATAGTCACCATAAAATTCCGCTTAGAGAGCATAAAAGCATTCCGCAGACTTCTTATTAAACACTCTCAGAAGCTTATGCCTCACCATAGCCAAAACGGTAACTTGTGTAGATCTAATAAGCCGGCCAGAGAAGAATTGAGCGAAACTTTGGTCCGTGAGTGAGCAGCAAGATCACCTTCAAACTGTTATTTTGTATGCGTGTGCAGCTTTGTAAAAGAACATATTCAACTTCGTCGTAAACACATACATATCCGCATACAAACCACACACAGCTTTACAGCCTCTACGGTGGGTACTGTTGCTAACATTTGGCAACATTCTGCAATCTCGACTACTGTTTATATTCTATAGCAGCTTACGTGTATTCAAGTCGCACGCATTGTTTCACTTTCATACAATCGAAACGTGGCCAACAACCAGTGAGAGTGTTCAAGCTACAAATTCACAAAAAGCTGCTTAAGATCGGAAAACAACGGAAATAATTTACATTGTACACTGTTGAGTTGGAGTACATAGCATTCAACAGCGTTCGCAGCAACGCTTACAACAGCTTTAGCGTCTGGAATACTGGGCGCCCAGCAAGCGGCTACAAGCAACCCATGAGGTCGTGCAGCAGCAACTGTCGCGGCAATAATAATACCAATAGCAACAACAGCAGCATCAGCAACAGCTGTTCGTTTGCCGTAGGTTTAATGTGTTCGGCACTAACCTGTGCTATAGTAGCCATGTACGAGTATGTGTGGATGTGAGAATATAAGCGCTCAACAGCTCTGTTAATTCACTTTTACTGTATGAAGGGGAATACTGAACAGCTTTATTACAGCCCTTTGTATTTAATTATTTTAGAATGTAGCGTTATGCTACAGTTATGCTAAGTATGAATGTGGTTAAATGCACGTAAAATGTTGCTGTAAAATAAAAGTAATTAAGCAGTAAATTATTAGCTGCAAGTTATTTCCGTTTACATACATATTTATGGCTTTTGGTGTGGGAATTGTAATGGGGTGGAGTTAAGTTTTTTTTTTTGAACCAAGTTATGTAGCTTATTAAATTGTTATGGATTTCCTGTAAACTAATTTCTGTAAATTGAGCTATTTATGATAATTCAAAGTTATGAACTGCAAGAATATTTGGAGTTGTAGCAACGTACTTTTTTAATATGATTCTTAGTGACCTTAGGAGCAATAATAAAATAAATTGATTTTTCTATAAAATCGGAGCACCAATATGCCATTAAACCAATTTAAACAAATTTAAATATTCAAAATTATTTTCTTTATGTTCGACCAAGTACCAAGCTGTCAGGGTAAATCACTCAAATCTAAAGCACTTATATTTATATGAAACCTGTGAGTTAATGAAAATTTTACATTATAATGACTTGGAATTAGTGTTTTAGTTAAGGTTATATTAAAATTTTATGAGTTCACTATTTTCAAAATTTTTTATTAATTATTTTAAAGTCTTTTTCAATCTTTTGCTTTCTTTTTTTAATAAATAAATAATAAAATTAAATAATGCGTTGATGTTAGCAGGCTTTGGATACGATATTGTCGTGGCAGTATTTGTTAAATTCGTTGTTCATTCGCTGGTGCCAAATCCCAATGCTTAATTACTCGAAATTTATTACGAACGCATTGAGGTTATGATTATTTTGAAGGTAGCCTGTATTGACCACCAATGTTGTGCGATGTCACCCCACTAGATTTTTTCTTCACAAGTTTTCTCCAGTCGCAAGTAAATGAAGATCAGACTGAAGGTACTTTTTGCAATAGGGGTTTTTTTTTTACACATCACGCGTGACTATGTCAAGCTAAATACACACATTTTTCAGTATTCATTGTCATTTCATCATGAAAAGACTTACGCTTTACAACGTTTACAAATCGTAAAAATGTATTGCGAAAATCGACGCTCTGTGAAAAGTGTGTATCGAGCACTCAGGCCAACTTATGGTCTACATAGCCGTTCTACCGAACGCACTATTCGACACACCATCATCCAAATTGAGAACAATTTTCCATTATTGGATGATATTCGACCGATTAGACCACGAACAGCCCGAAGGGAAGAGAATATTGTGACTGTAAATGAGAGTTTTGCCGAAGACCCGCAAGGATCGATTCGGAGCCGATCTTAAGAACTTGGCCTATCTTATGGCAGTACTTGGGCTATTTTACGTATGATACTACTTTCCATGTAGCCCGCAAAAGAACGGAGATACTGCGTCGTCGTTTCGGTGAGCGAGAGATAAACTTATCTCGGCCAGTGAATTGGCCACCAAACCTACCACGATCGTGTGATATCACCTTCGGACTTTTATTCTTTGATTTTAATTGCATCTTCTAAGTGAAAGAGCCGACGTTGTCATGCTGAATGTTCTGCTAAAATTTGCCTCAAGCTCATATTTTAAGGATCATGTGTTCAAGTTTATGAAAAGCACAGTAACCGCACCATAGTGTGTGAGGAACACTGACTTACATCGTGACCTCAAGATTACGTTTGTGTTTGAAGTTGCCAATCAAAATGCTGCAGCACATACCAAAATGCTGAAAAATGCTCAATGCTCGGCGATCTGTCAACCCAGTGGAGTAGAGCCGAAGACTCAAATGAAAAAAAAAATTCATAAACCTTTTGCTCCAGAAATTTTAAGGGGTGGCCAACAGATGTAAATTTCTGCCAGCTGCCTTTCGGTATATTTATGTATTTTCTGTAAATACTGTCGTGTTTTTACTTACTTACTTATTGTCATCCTCTTCTCCCTGTGAAGCATCGACGTCATTGCTTCCGTGAATCCCTAGCGGGACCTAGGGTACCAGTGGTCCATAGGGCCTTGAAAATCTCCCTAAATCTAACTCTTTTGTTTGCTTCTCTGCATGTTGTAGTACATGAATACCCATTGTCATTCAGCTCACTATCGACAGTTCCTCGCCAGGTTTTAGCACTTGCACCTGACCGACGGGTTCCACCTTAGTGTAACTTACCTTATTTGTAACTATACCACCCAGTTACCAAAATCAGTCTACTCATTCAATATTACAGTTATATAATGGCAAAGATGGCTTCTGCGCTGATATGTAGCCGCTGTTCATTAATTTGGTTTTGTCTAAGTCTGTAAAAGTCCTTTTTGAAGTCAATAAAGCAGCGTAGGCAGCCGCTCTAAATTCATTGTACTGCTCAAAAATTCTTCTCACAGTATTAATAAGAACCGCACATGACCGTGAAGCTTTAATACCAAAATGAGTTTCCCACAGGTTGAAGTCAAAGCAGCAGATATGCATACTTTAGAGAAAAGTATTTATTAAGATGTTGTTGGGAATGCAGTTCGTTAGGTCACTTTTTAATGGTATTTTCACTAGCATACCCTCATTCTAATTGTCTGGTAAATATTCTTTTTCCCACACTCTGGGTCATTTTAAAGATATTATCTGTATCGCGAGATTTGTTTTCCTTTAAATCCTTTACTGCCGCAATAATTTCGGCTCTAGTTGGCGAAGACGTGTCTATCACGTCGAGATTGTTGAGCCATCATCATTTCGTCATTGTTTCTTTGAATCCCTAGCGGGATATGGGGCACTCACAACACTAATATCTCGTCCGATTACTGAATAACGCCTTCACCTACTTCTATCTTAGCACGAGCTAAGCCGTCTCACGATCCACAGTTCTTTTCCAGCTCTCCCTTGGCCTGCCAGCTGCTCTTCCTCTCACTGTGAGTGGGTTCCACTCCATTGCCTTCTTCGCTAATCTACTGTCTTCTTTGCGTAAAGTGTGACCAATCTACTTCCATTTCTGTCTTCGAATACAAATGCCAAAAAATGACAGAAAATTCAGAATATAATTCTCAGAGAGCGGTTAACAAAAACTTGTGGGCGAGTGGTTAAAGCGATGGCGATTTTCCAGATAGAGCTACTGTACAGCAGTATCGACAGCGCATTCGCCTTGAGGAGCCTAACCTTTAAACTGAAATTCAGGTTGTTATTTCGCCTTACATGGTACAACACCACGAATGTCCCTCTGGCTTTTTCGATTCGGGTGCATATGGCTACATCCGTGCCACCTCCAGAGGCATTTTCGCTCCCGAGTTAAGTAAATTCCTAAACTGTTTCAATAGGGTCACCTGCAATCTCCACATACCCATCCATCTTATTTGCCAGGCTCATCACATTCATCTTATCAAAATTGATTTAAAGCCGACAGACTTAATTTCCCTATAAAGCGCGAAGCCCATTTCCTGAAGTTTGGTTAGGCGAAATGTCAAGAGGCATATATCGTCATCATAATCGATGTGTTGTGACATTGTAGCCTTGTCATCGTCCATTTAAGACCGCAGTTGGGGAGAGGGCTTAAGCTTGGGAATATAAAAAAAGGCATTTTATCATCTGTGGGATTATTCGATACTTTTTTAAAGTGTGTAATCCAGTGATCTGTATGGTCGCTTTCATTTGCTTGCATATTCCTGCACAGTTTTCTGCTGTTAATTTTTCTACTTGACAGAAAGCGAGTGATCACTCCTCGTGTCACTTAAGGTAGTCTGGTCAAATATTCATTTTTATAATATAGTAATTTTTTGGTATTTTTTTTTAAGAAAAAAAATTCGATCGTTTTGATTGTATAGTATGTTATTATTGACATCAATTACTGTACAAAAACAATTTTTTTTTTGACATATTTTTTTGTAGTATGTGTGGCACCAATGTAAGAGTGTTAAAAAAAAGATAAGTGGCTTTTCAACAGGATTTTGGCTCTTCAGGACATCAGACTCATTCATCTTTTATAGTATATTTTTTGCGGATTTTTTTCAAAAAGGCTGTATTCCGTGCTTAGTTCATATTGCGCTGCCTCACACAAAGTGGCTTGCGATAGCTGTCTTTTCTTCTCTTTTCTTTATTGGACTATGTCCAACGTATTCTGTGACCAGGGTTGGGTATTTTGCACTACCATTAAATTGCACTATCGCTATGTATCACTAAGTCTTCAGTTCTCCAGTGTTTTAACTATTCGCATTAATTATTTAGTGTATTATGCCCAACCCTGCCTGTGGCACCCAAATTTTTCTCTCCTTGTTGACAAACAGACATAAGGCCCACATCGAATTCTAATTAATACACAAATTTTTCTTGATAGTTATACTGAGATACAATCCAAATAAATGTATTTTAGAATTAAGAAAAAAGGTCCTTTTACCTTGTGTTGTCAATGAGGTAGGAAATTCTGAATATTTTCTTTTGAAATAATCGAAATTGTATTCAAGCCTAGAAGGATTCGTCCTTTGTGATACCATTATGGAGGGTTGAGGCGGGAAAGAAAGACCGATGGGATACAGGGAGTGGGCGGGGAGAGGTGGTGCTGGGATGGTTAGGACCGTGCGGATTACGAACGATGATTATGTTTGCGTCAACCGCTTTATGCTGCTGATGAAATTCATCAGATTTTTAATGTCAGCGCCAGCTATATCAGCAGGCGTGACAAAGAAGTAGGAGCCAAGATGCCTAGATCTTAGCCCCGCCAGAGCAGGGCAGCTAAGGAGAAGGTGCTGAGATGATTCCACCTCATCCTCCATACATCCACCGTAAAAAGGACTCGAGGTGATTCCAAGTCTCACAGCATGCATTCCTCGCGCATTGTGTCCTGTGAGAAAACCCACGAGATTAGAGAGCTGACATTTTGTCAGCCTCAGAAGCTCGCCCGAGCGCCTCCGGTCCACACGTGGCCAGAAGGATTTCGCGACCTTACACGTTTGTGTTCTTGCCCAGCGCTCGTTGAGTTGGTGCGATGCCCATCTTTCCAGGAGCAGACCGCAAGTAGTCATGGGGATCCCAATTCTCTCCCTTCGCGGGGAAATCACCTCGCATGTCCCTTGTATGGCCAGCTCATCCGCCTCACAGTTTCCAGCAATGTCGCTGTGACCAGGAACCCAGATGAGGCTGATGTTAAAGAATTCGGACGCAGTCGAAAGCGAGGTCAAGCATTTCTTGACCAATTCCGAATGCACCGTCATAGACCCGAGGGCCCTTATTGCCACTTGGCTGTCGGAGTAAATATTTACTTTCTTGATTGCGGCTACCTCCTTGATTGCGGCTACCTCTGCCTGGAACACACTGCAGTGGTCCGGTAGCCTGAATTTAAGTCTGATGGGGAGCTCCTCGCAAAAGACTCCTCCGCCTTTTCTTCCAACTTCCATCCATCCGTGAACAAGTTCACCAGGCCCTGCCCCCAAGTGTAGCCCTCCATCCACTCTTCCCTTGACGGAATATAAGAGGAGAAGGTTCCGATTGGACTAAAAGAGGGTATAGACTGATCCGTTGACAGAGGGATGAACTCGAAGTATCTGAGAATACTTGAGTGCCCGTAAGTGACATTAAGCTTATAGCTCCAGCCCCTCAGTCTGATTGCGATACGCGAGGCGGCAATTCTGCCTGCGATGTCTACGGGTACCACATTTAACATTGCGTTGAGCGCCAGAGTAGGAGTCGTTCGAAGCGCCCCACTGATTCCAATGAGTGCCGATCTCTGGACTCTCTCCAGCTTCTTCACCAATGTCGTCTTCTCTAGTGAGTTCCCCTTTATCTGCCATATAATTCAAATAATTTCCGCTTCATAACTTCGATTCATTTTTCGTACCCACAAATATTTTTATATTTATTTCATGCTTATAATGAGCTATCCCAACCCACTGAATATACAATACAAATAATTCAAATCGGATCAAGAGTAGAATTAATGAAGCTACATTAAGTCCAATTATAGACAATTAGTTTCATAAGCTTGAAAATGGCGTTCATAAACAGCGAATGTTCTATTTCCAATAAAACAAAAGACTAAGCCAAATCACAAAGTTGTTCAATAACATTTCCACTCAAATCACTGTTGCTGTTGTGGTTTGTGGCAGCAAATAAAAATGGGCACGATTATTACATGATAAATCGAACTAATTTTGTTAATCAAATGGGGCAGCATAATTCACCAAGGCGCTGCTGTGGCCACTTAGTGGGGCTAATAAGAACTCGAAAATCTTTTATTACGCAATTTGTGGCTTACACCAGTTCAAACACATTAAATTGCTCATAAGCATGGCGTAGATATATTAACGAGTATTGAAATAGAGCAACCAAGCTATTGGCCCGCCCGCACGAACAGCTGTACAACTGCAAATGCCACGCCATTTAGCGCAACAACAAAAATGGCAACAATTACTTAACACAACATAATGCAGCATGAAAAGTAGATTTGCAAAGATTCTGCTAAATTGCAAATAAAACCTTCCCCAATAATCACCCACTCCAATGAAATGACACAGAATGCCGTGGAATGTCATGGATTGGAGCGGAATGGCTGGCGTCATGGCGCTCGCGTCACTGCCGCTGCTAAGCCGCGCTGAATCATAAGTAAAGGTGAACTGGTGGCGCGTGAATTGCGCACACACAACAACAAACTACTTGCAGTAGTTGCCGTTGGCATTGCTGCTTGGGCTGTCCAAAGCCAACTGTGGCTTTGTTGCTGATGACCGGTGACTGGTGGTTGGCGGTTAGTGGCTGACGGCGGCTGGTGTCCAAGAATTGTGCCGATTTTCCGCGCTTGGAGTTCTGATATAAATTGCATGCGATTGGGGGCTACAAAAACAAACAAAAACAAAAAAAATACGTGTGTTATATAAGAATACGAGTCATAGCACAGGCAATAAATAGCAACAAAATGCTACAAAATAGCAACAACAACAAAATGTGTGCGGCGTGTTGCGGCAATTTAACTAAACACAAAGCGTTTTCGCTTTTAATTCTGGTGTTGCTACCATCGCTGCTGCTGCTGCCACTGCCTTTGCCCCTGCGGTCGCTGCTGCTGCTGCAGTTGCTGTTGCTGTTGCTACGGATGTTGTTAGCATTGCTGTTGTTGTTATTACTGTTGCTCTAACTTTAATTTGTACATTTTCACTTTGCTTTGTATTCTTTTGCTTTGGGGTTTTTGCGCTACCATTACGAGCGCCTTTTTTCTTTTTAGTAATTTTCACACGATCTTTGGGCTGCGCGCCGCTGCTGTTCGTTGTTTTAATTTTCATTGTTGCTGTTTTCATTGGCTTTGTTGGCACATACTCTACTTGCGCGCATGTGAAAATTTCATGCATACACACATATGCTCACATACTCATACGTGTGTGTGTGTGTGTGTGTGTGCGTTGTACTCGTATGGCTTAGAGGAAGTTGGCGTGGTTGGCTCTACGCAGCATTGAATGGTTCATTTTCGATTCCATTGAAATCGGTATATATTTAATTTCAAATAACCTTCGAAGGTGTTTTGTAAATTAGCCGCAAACAAGAAAAACACAAACGAACGGAACACTGATTGTAATGGTTAAAAGGCGAAATCATAACAACAACAGCAACTAGAGCGCTACAAATGCTAAATTGTATTACTTTGCATTATTACTTCTTTTTTATTATTATTATTTTTTTGTTATGTTTTTTCTCCACATTATTTTGAAACTATTTGAAAGTAAGCGCGCTTTGAATGCGAATGGAATTTTCAATTTTATACTCGTAATGGCGCCAAGCATGCGCGTATGTAGTTTACGAGTAGAGCAAATATAGCAACATATTTACAGTAATGAGTTTAAGGATTTAATTTAAAATAGAGGAAATATTTCATGGGAAAAATGTTGAGCTTCTAAAACTGACTTTCGGTATTTGCTTACAATTTGAGAACAATTATGAAATACTATCGAGTTTATTAGTACGTCATTCTGTTTGTTGTTCTTGTAGCAATACCGAAAATTATTCTCCAAAAACTTTTAAGGCAGCCTCGGATGGGAATAAATAATAAATTTTGATAAATTTAATTTAAGGTTTTTTGTAAGGTTTTTATTTCTTCATCGCGTGAATTAAGATATATCCGTTTGCTTGCCGAAACATTCAATAGAACCAATCATGGAAATAATGAACCAATTGCTAGAATTATGCGCACAAGATGGTTTTGAATGCCACTTCAGTATTTTAAATATTCCTAATTGCATAGGAAAAAAAGTATTTCAAAATTAAAGTGCCTTTTTTAGTTGTGAAAACTAAAACTCAGAATTTTCTTTCGTTATTTTGAATGAGATGGCTAGCCAAATACCAGAAGAGATTCATTTCCGTCATTGCATGCTTTTGGAGTTGCACAAGTGTAGTAATGGGACAGTTGATACCAAAAACATTTGCCATGTTTACCCAAGTGCTCATACTCAGCGGCCTGATCCGCTTTAAGGCTCAAAGTGAGCTCTCAATGAAAGACTGTCACACATGGGCATTCAACCATCTTGGACTCCTATACGGTTATACTCAGTGATTGTGATTAACGCCCTCCCATTCTCTGCTTCGAAAGGAATATCTCAGCGAAAATCCCCTCTAGACAGGAAACGCTAGGAGAGGAGCCATCACTCAACACACCCGTACAGACTAAAATTCAAAAGAATTTCTCAGTGAAAATCCCTTCTAGCCTGGAAAGGCTTGAAGAAGCACCATCACCCAACACAACCGTTCAAATCTGAAATGGATCCTGGTGTAGGATCAGGTTTATCTTGCGAAAAATTTTTTTTCACTGAATCCTTTAAACTATTGGATCACTGTAGTGTTTTTCAAGCGGAAATAAATACTATTCATGAAGCCTTAAGATGCTTAGAGATAAACAAAATATCATCAACAGATATCTGCATTCTATCAGACAGCCAAGCTGCCCTACGAGCCCCGATGCACTCCAAATAGCATCAAGGAATGTCTTACATTGACGCCAATCTCTAAATGAGATGGTCACAGAGATATACCAGGGAACTGTAGGGCAGACCAACTTCCAAGAGAAGTTACTTGAATGCCAACATAAGTAATTTTATGGGGGTACCCCTCGCAACTTGTAAGCTTCGTATCAAGGACGCAGTAATCAGTTCTGTAAGTCAAAGATGGATTAGTGCCAATACTTGGGAAATTGCTAAGCAAACATGGATAAGGCTAAATCAACGTCTTTCCAAAATATTATAAAATTGGGTAGACTTTAAATTAGGATCTTAGCATGAGCCCTCATAGGACATTGTCTTATAGGAAATCATGCAAAGTGATTAAGCGTTTACATTCATGATTTCTGTCGTAGCTGCAGGAATGAGGAGGAGTTGAAAACAATTCAACACTTTTTTTGCACATCACCGGCTCTAGTCAGAATCGGGAACTGATATTTAAGATCCTTCAATTTCCGAACATTGTTATTTCTGACGAGAAAATTTTTGAAATTGAGCAATTCGCCAACTCCCAAAATGATAAGCTTTATACAAGAATTTGAGTCATCGATTGGCCACCAGGAGGCAGCACACGCCACAGGTAATGGTTTGGACCGCTGTAACTACAGATGGGCGCTCTCCAATCGTTTTCATCGGGCATGGCGTCAGCATAAATGCGAAATATTATCAGGAATGTATTCTGGGGGTTGCTTTGAAGCCGTGGGCGGACAAACATTTCGGTCACTCGGCACCGACTCACAAAGCTCTAGTGAGCCAAGAATGGCCAAAAAAGAACGTTCCGAACTTCATAACGTCCACACAATGGCTCTCAAATTCACCAGGTGCAAATCCGATGGATTATTCTCTTTGGGTCATTTTGGAGAGCATAGAGAGACCAGTTCTTCCCGAAATCATCTACTATCTCGTTCCCTTCACTATCCTTATGGCTTTGAACCCATTTGAAATGGGGCTAAGAATTTCCTGACAACCTTTCTACTGCCTCTCTGCTCTGAAGAACGATCTTGGACTTTACACTAAATGTTGTAATTGTTTTAATGAATGTCAGACTTTCTATGTAAACGTAAGCATAGGAGTTGGAGCCACTATTATCACAAGCTAGGTCTGCTTCTTTTCTAACTGCAAAATCCTCTGCCTGGAATACACTGCAGTGATTCGAACTATATTTTAATAAAAATGTGGTGGTGTGTTTATGATTTTACAATAGGGTATATATGAGAAGAAAACATAGGTGTGTAACAGTAGTTAAAGGGTTATATACAGGCAAAATTTTCAAAAAATCGATTTTTTTCATTTTATTTTCTTAATGTGCATTCATATATTTAAGAATACACAAAGAAAATCTAATATCGTTCCGGAGTATATTTGCGAAGTTCCAGGCAAATTTGAAAAACCTGAAACGCCTTGAAAGTGCTTGAAAGTACAAGGCCGGAGCGGCAGCGCGTTTTTCTCCAAATGGTGTTTTCAAAGTCGGTGACCAACATTACTCGAAAACGGCTAAACCGATTAGTCTCAAATTTTAACACGAGCGTCTTAAATATATTTTCAAGTAATTAATCGAAGACTTTTTTCTCACCGATAAATCTTTTTTTTATAAACAATTTAAGGCCGAAATTTTAGTCAAGAATCGAGAAACCGCCATTTTGTCAAAAAAATGTATTTTGCTTATTCCTTCGATTATTTACTATACTTAACTTTACTTTAACGAAATCTGTTTGCTTTGTAATTTCAGAGGATCCAGTTCAGAGATATATTCGTCACCGCAAAACATCTTTTTTGAGAGGAGCTCCCGGAGACCAGCGGTAGCTCCCTTCCAAATAAATATTTTTACTAATACTAAGTATGAAAATACAGTACAGTACAGTGCAAAATAACATAATATGTATACACATTTTTAGATCAATAAAATTAAAAGTTTTCTCAGAAAAAATTCTGGAAAATTCGCTTTTTTCGGCCTTCTAACTGGATATAACACCTTAAGGCATGTATAAGAAATTGATTTGAGTAGGTGATTTAAACCCCGCAGTTACAATATATTTTTTCTTAATTTTTCATGTAGCACAAACAGGCAAAACATAAATTAAATTTAAGTAGATACAACAAAGCTCTTTAACATTTCCAGCAACTAAAATTTTATAACATTCGCAGTTGGGTCTAAAGCTAATTTCGTTAAATTAAATTTTTTACGCTCCTTTTTGTGCTAAAATATGCTGATATGACGATTTTTTTCGCTTTAATAAAACCAATGTGATAAGCAAAGAAAACAAAAAGTGAAAACTGTGGGTAAACTATATATGAAAAACTTTAAATGACGTTATGGCCGAAAGTATAAAAGCTTTTGTAATAATTTTTTTTTATTTTCTGTGCCAAAGACACTTTTATTGTTAAAAAAATATTACACATTAAGCAAATATTTTTATTTTGCGTATTTTCACAACTTTATTTAACAATTTTTTTTTATATCTTATTTTATATCTAATTTTGAAAAGTTTATTACATACTTTTTTTTAATATTTTTAAACCTTTTAAAAAGCTCATTATATAATATTTTTAATGTTTTCAAAACTCGAAAAATTTATTAAACATCACAATATTTTCACAACTTTTGAAAGAAATTAGGGAAAGTAGACAAAGAAACATTTTTTTTTTTTAATATTTTCACTCCCTTGAAAAGTTTATTAAGCAATTTTTTTTTTAATCTTTGCAACTTCTGAAAAGTTTATTAATGTGAATTTTTCAAAAAATCGATTTTTTTTTTTATTAGCTTAAACAATACTTTGAACCCTCTTAAATAAGGTACAATATGTGTTACAGCTGGCTAAATTTTTCTTCGTTGAAATTTCGACCTTTTCCCGAAGCACTCCAAAGCTTTAAACGCTGAAAACTGAAACTTTAAACGCATTTTTCTCGAAACTAAGTTTTTGTATACGGTGTACACGATATCTCGAGTTCTGATAAATGAATCAGCTTAAAAATTTAATTATATATTCTCTGTAATAGTGTCTCTCGTCTGACATAGGATTTTTTTGATGTCGTTATTTGTTAAATTGTTATAAACAATAGTAACATCAATTTTAGGCAAAAAAAAAGAAAAAAATTTCAAGAATTTTTTTTTCAACGCCAAAATTTTTTATAGACATAGACCTACGTCAGACGAGAGTCAATACTATGTATATGATAACAATATTTTCTTTTTTTGTTTTAGATCACCGAAACGTAAGATTTCATGTACACCGTTTAGGCACCTAAGAAAAGCGGACCTGCGCTTGCAGAAGTGCCACAGCGGCCATTTTGAATATTTTGACTTAAAATTTTTTTTTTCAAAAACTTAAATATATAATAAAGATAAGAGTTTAAATAGATTTTATGTACGAGCAATATTTTGTTAGAAATAAAATCCGGAAAATAAGCCTGTTTTTCCCCTTGTCACAGTAGACTTCCTTAAACATCCTTTTTAATATTTTCCCTCCTTTGTAAAGTTTATTAAATTTTTTTTTCCAAAATAGACAAAGAAACATTTTTTTTTAAATATTTTCACTCCTTTGAAACATTTTTTAAGCAATTCTTTTTTTTTAATATTTTCATTCCTTTTAAAAATTTATTAGACAATTTTTTTTTAATCTTTGCAACTTTTGAAAAGTTTATTAAACATCTTTTTAAATATTTTCACAACTTTTGAAAGAAATTAAAGAAAATAGACAAAGAAACATTTTTTTGTATATTTTCACACCTTTCAAAAGTTCATTAAATTTTTTTTTTCAAAATAGACAAAGAAACATTTTTTTTAATATTTTCACTCCTTTGAAAAATTTATTAAGTTTTTTTTTACTTTTCAAAACAGACAAAAGAAACTGTTTTTTTTAATATGTTTACTCCTTTTGAAAAGTTTATTAATTTTTTTTTTTTAACCTTCGTAACTTCTGAAATGTTTATGTATTAAAAGTTTTTTTTTAATATTTTCACAAGTTTTGAAAAATTAGAGAAAATAGACAAAAAAGCATTTTTTTTTAATATTTTCACTCCTTTGAAAAGTTTATTTAACAATTTTTTTTTAATCTTCACAGCTTCTGAAATGTTTATTAACAGTTTTTTTTTAATATTTTTAAAACTCTTGAAAAATTTATTAAACAATCTTTTTTTATATTTTCAAAATAGACAAAGAACTTTTTTTTAATATTTTCACTCCTTTGAAAAGTTTATTAAGCTTTTTTCTTTAATCTTCGCAGCTTCTGAAATGTTTATTAACAGTGTTTTTTTACTACTTTCAAAACTCTTGAAAAATTTATTAAACAATTTTTTTTTTAATTTTCAAAATAGACAAAGAAAAAGTTTTTTTTATATCTTCACTCCTTTGAAAAGTTTATTAAGCAATTTTTTTTAATTCTTTCACAACTTTTGAGTAGTCTATAAATAAATTTGCTACTCTTTAGTTGTATCTTTTAATCACCAACATAACCTGAAATTTTAATTGTACCTTCTCATTCACTTTAACTCAGTTAATTTCAGCAAGCGAATGGTGCATTTACTTCTTTCTTTATAGTGTTTTATAATCAAATTATCCTTATTGCGCCTGTCATATTGACTTTTCGTATTAGGCACTGCTATTCTATTTTTTTATGTTAAACATCTGTATACACCTTGCGAATAGTGTAGAATGGTCCTCCCCTTCCACACTACAAAAAAAACGACTCCGAGTTTTGGCATTTCTCAGCCAATACTTCAATCCACTCGCTTGTACATTCACCTATTTTTCTCCCACGTAATGTTGTACTTATCAAATGCAAACGCTTAATAAGCAACTATCTACTTGTAAATATTAAAAAATAACAACAACGCTGAATGCTGTGTGCACTTCTGTCCACGCTTGAGTTGCTTGTGTTGGCGAAAATAACACTTTTACACACCCGCGCGGGTGTACATCATGCACAAGTGATTAATATGGGTAAGGCCGTTGTAGGTATTTTCATATGTTTTTGTTGTGTTTAATGACAAAATTTTAACATTTTGCTGGCTTTGGGTTTTCATCGTTACTAGAGCTGTGCAAAATGAATTTATTTTGCGAATTTGTAACACCCCACGGGTGATTGGTGATTAGGAAGCCAAGCTGATGTCATTTATTATGCCTTTCATATATTCATATAACCCAACATATGTGAAAGCAACTTTTTTGTAAACCACGCAAATCTTAATTTTTTTACACAAACGCTGCTATTTTTGGGTTTCATCTGTTATTCTTTTATTTGTAGTTGCATTTTTTCTTCAATGATCTACATTTTTCTCCTTGCAAATTGTGATATTAAAAATTTCCTTAACAAATTACTGTTTCAGGCCGAATTCATAGCCCATCAATTGCAAATAATTGGCAGTTCAAAAAAACATAGTAACTGGGTCAACAGGCAACAAGCAACAGCTCAACGAAACCGATCAACTCCAGCAACCATCAGCACACGTCAAGCCGGAAAGTTTTATCCGCCCGTTAAAATGCAATATCGTAATAAATTTATAATAAAAGTAAAAGTTTTAGTTAAGTAATACAAATTTATTAATCTTTCAATCCAACTTTCAAACAAACATAACGCCCAACACTTGTCCTTTTCATCTTCATAAAGAATTTATGGCCATTAATAAGTTTAAAATTGATTAAATCTGCCGCCAATATAAACATCTCTTACTTGCCAGCAGTTTGAGTGTATTTTTGGGTATGTGCAAGCAGTTTGTAACGCCTCACACTTTGCACCACATCAGTCATGGCGGTCAGACCGAAAACAAAAAGCAGATTAATTGATTTTTAACTCATTCAGCAATTCACCAAAATTTCATTGATTGATAAGTACGAGCACAGCACCAAACAATGGGCAATTAAGCGCGGGTTATTGGTGTACAATGAATGCCTCTAGAGAAAATGGTACCGAGTAGGAAAGCCAAAGCATACGGAAATTATGGATTTTTGCTTCGCCCACTCTTCTGCATCACTGGTGAGGCCCAGGGGAATCAGTAGTGGGAATAGAGATATCTGAATGTGGAATATGAAAGTCAAAGCAAAGGAGTAAGGGACAAAATCGCTTATCTTGCATGTTATAATGGTGACGTCGAGAGTTTACAATCCTTTCTAATGGAATAACTAAGCTAGTACGAGTGGAGATAGACAATTTTTTATCGAATGTAGTATATAAACCGCCTTTTATTTAATTTTTTACCATAAATTCTCTTAATTTCATTTTTTCCAAAAGTTCTGGACAAACAAAAGGCCCATCTAAGATGTTTGATATGAATAAGAAAAACAGAAATAAAAATCTGCTGTGGCGCGATTGCATGGGTAAATTTCAAGGTGAAAAGAGTTATTGTATTTCACAACCTTTCCCTTTTTTCGTTGATGTTATGTAGTGAGATTTACTGGTTGTAAGAATAGTTCCCAATTTTCATGTACAGGGTTGCCCATATTCGCCGGACTCGACGGATTTCGATGACTCTTTGGGCCCATTCCAATCGACGAGGCTTGTCCGCAGGCAACAATCTTTGCGTCAATTGAATCTTATACCGGAATAAATGCAAACCAATGCGGATCATTCGTTGTAAAGTGGTCCGAGCAATGCCAAACTGCTGAGAACGGCGATTTTGGGATGTCCTTAGCGACGCCTTGGACGGTTTTGATTTGGCCTCTTTGGATTAGAAAGAGCATCACCAGTCGAAAACCTTTCGTACAAACGTTTAATGGTGTTCTTAGAAGAAACACTTTTCACATAATTGAATTTTTTATACGCACGTTGAGTTTTCTCAATTGACTTCTTTTGTTGAATGTAAATTTCATCAATTTGGGAGCGCTCGCGTGGCGTGTACTGTTCCATGGTAAAAATTAGCTTGGAGTGACGCTTCCAACGCGGTATGTCATTAAGCGATCTGACGTCTTTGTCAAAAGATACAGGGTTGCCAGATGGGTCCGTCGAATATTGGCAAAAAGGTGGAAGTACTGGAGTAAAATCGGTCAAGTCAAAAAATTGCTCATAATCCAGGTATTTGTAATCAGAGAGGCTTGTGGAGGAGTCAAACAATTTTCTTAAGCAATTTACATTGCATTATCAGGAAGCAAGCGGCGGCTTACATTGTCTGAAGGATTTCAAAAAGAAGTATTGCAAAACTTTGCCCTACTGGTGTCCCCATGATCCACTTTCCCTTTCTGCAGGACATCCAGTTTAAATAAATTATGCACTCTGTTGCAAACTGCATAGGGTAGCCGCTAAAACACAGTTCTGCGTAAACAAACAATTTCTTGTCTTTAGTGTGTTTTTGTGTTTATTCTCGTCTGCATGTACGTGGAAATTTAATTGAACTTAAAGATAGGAAAATTTATAAAAGTTACAAAGGAACTAAGGTAAATAGTTCTAAAACAATTTAAACTGTATTTAAATCTTATAATTGAAATTCAAATTGAATTCGTAATTTTTTTTAGATTTTTAAAGCTCGCTTGAAGGTCCCTTTAATGTTCATTGTATAATAACGCACTTAAGCAATATTAAATAAAAAACGAGCTGTTAAAACTTTGAGGACTTTTATTTGTCACACACCCGTTACTTGAATTTTCAATAATCTCGATCTTGATTTAGGATTTTCTAAATCTCAATTTTTATCTACTCTTAATTCTTATCGTATAGTCATTTTATGTCTACATTCTGTAAGGTTTTGTAGCCATAAACTTAGTGAATGAAATGAAATGAAAGAGTTTAGGAACCTTAACGAAGTCAAAGGGCAATTAAATAAGTTCATCCCCTTGAGCGACTTTTAGAACTCAGCTGGCGGAATTTAAGAACTTGCACCGGCTATGTCATATAGCGCTCTGGGTAAAGATTCAGTTATGAAAAGATGAAGCTTGCAGAAAAACAGAGCTGCAGGTTTTGTGGGTGGGCTGAAGTAATGCCAGAGCATATCTTAGGTGGTTGCATTTTTATTATAAAGTCATGGACTAGTATAAAGTCAGTCGACCACATTATGGGGGCCAATATCTTCTAAAGTGCCAAATTCTTTAAGTAGTTTAGTGTAAAAATGATACACGAGAATTGTGAATCAACGTGTGGCTCTCCAGAGTGGTGGTAGTAGAGTTTGATGTTTTTTATTTGGTATATTTACAATAAATTACATAGTTTTTAGAAAAATTCATTTCATCCTTTTATAAATAAATATAACAAAGAGAAACATGTATCAACTATTTAGTTATTACATAGTCTACTTTGACCCCATCTGGGAGAACATCAGGTAGATCATTTAGATGTGAAGAGTAAAGTATAGAACTTAATGAACAGCCCTCTGCTACACCTTGACTTACCATGAACGATTCTGAAAGCTCCGCATTATGCCGCACTTAGTTTGAAGTTTCTGCTTATAACAACTGTAAGACGCCAACCACATGACCTGACACACTATTCGTATATGTGTTTGTAAAACAACCTGTTCGAAGGGATGGAGTCAAAAGCGCATAGAAATCGACAAAGACAGCGAGCGTTTACTTTTTCGCTTGAAAATAAAGTAAACTATGTAATTTAAATTGAACAGATTATCCATCGTAGAATATATATATAGAGTGAAACCCCGATATAACGAATCTGAAGGGAACCAGAAAATTTTTCGTTATATCTACCTATTTATTCGCTTAGGCACTTATTGGTAAAACCTTGGTGAAACGAAATTTAAAGAAATCTGAAAGAAAATTCGTTATAAATACTGTTTTTACCTGTATCCATCAAAATAATGATCAAATTACACTGAAATGGGGTGGATATAAAAAATAAAAAGTTATAAATTTTTTCAATTAGATTTTATTAAAATAATTGGTTATTTTTGTTGGTTTGCGCAAGTCTCGAATGCAGCCATCAATACTTCGCTCAACAGATGCTAAGCTATCGAATGCACTTTTTGGTATAGCTTCATGTGCCTCAAGAAAAGTTTGGAGCTTTTCAACCATTTGTTTAGCTTCTTTGGCAGTGATAACGTTCTCGACCTCTTCATCCTCCTCAACAATGTCGACTGTATTTCTGTTTAAAACACTATGAACAATGTCATCATCATTAATCAGACGCGTAGTACTGACGTTATCATCGAAAGTAACAAAATCATCCAATCGTTCATCGAAATTGAAATGGTTTTTAACGACAAGCCATTCTTCGCTGACTTGAACAAAATCATTTGTGGTCAATATATTTGGACTGTCGACCACATGTCGCAAAACAGTTGACAATCGTTGGTTGTTTCACGTTTTGCCATGCTTTATTGGCCATTCTGATGTCTTGTAGAACTTTGATATTACTCTTGCGCCCCCCTTCCATATCACTGATTAAAATTTTGATATAGAATTGCTTAAAATTTTTAATTATTACCAGATCTAGAGGTTATATTTTCGATGTTGCGTTTGGCGGCAGAAATTGTAATTTAATAGATTTCAGTGATATAGGGTTTTTGTGTGCCATGCAGATATCAACGAGCAATAACACTGCGATTAGCCTTAGTCATTTCGTTGTCAAATTTTTCTAAGTAATCCAACCATATTTCAGTAGTCATCCAAGCTTTTCTGTTCGCAAAGTAGTCCACTGGTAAGCTTTTAAGATTTTTAAAGCATCTTGGACTAGCCGATTTTCAGATTACCAGCTATTTTCTCTTCTCAGTGCCAGAACTATTTACCGTAAATAAAATTGAGAGTCTTTCCTTGCTATGTTTTCCGCCGTGGCATTTCTCAGATTTAAGTGCCATTGTTCGATCTGGTGCGCTTTTAAAAAATAGCCCAGTTTAGTCTGCATTAGAAATATTGTGGGGCTGATATTCTGCCAACAAACATGGTATACACGTTTTCCAGTCAGAACAAACTTTGTCACTTACACTGGACTTTCCCCACTCACTTTTCGAAATCCGATATCATAGCGCTTTTTAAAATTTTCAAGACTTCAGCGGTGCAGTCAACATCGCTCCGCGCGTGAAAGCTGTTTTAAAAGTGTGTTAGGATTTTGCAGTGGCGAAAATTCAGCGATTGTTGGAGCAACGTTAGTCGATCAAATTTTGCGTAAAGCTAAACAAAACGAGTACCGAAACCATTGGGCTCCTCAAGGAGGCTTACGGGGACCAATCTCTGTCCAGTACCCCGGTAAAACGGTGGCACAAGTTGTTCAAGGAAGGCCGGGAGGCGCATGTCGGAATCCAAGGTCAAAACCATGCTGATCATCTTTTTCGACTCTCGAGGTATCGTCCACAAGGAGTTTGTACCTCCAGGAAGCACTGTAAACGCGGCATTTTACAAAGAAGTGCTCTTTCGGCTGAAAAACCGCGTCGCTCGGGTTCGGCCCGACCTCGTCTGCACCTCTGCATTGGCCAAGATGGGGGTTCCGGTGCTTCCCCACCCTCCCTACAGCCCAGACCTCTCCCCTTCGGACTTCTTCTTGTTCCCGCGCCTGAAAAGAAAGCTGAAGAGGAGGCGTTTCGACTCCATCGAGGAGATCCAAAAAACTGTGACAGCCGTATTGAACGCGATTCCGGCGGATGAGTTTAAAAAAAGTTTCCTGCAGTGGAATGACCGCTTCCGCGGTGTATTGACGCTCAAGGGTCTTATTTTGAAGAATATTAGTTTTATAAGCCAAAAGGTTTAATAAAACTGCTTAAAAAAATAAGGCTCATTACTTATCAATCAAACCCTGTGTAGAGGTGTTCGAAAAATTGCATCGCTATATATAGAGGTTTTCAGACTCAGAAATTCTACGTTATAACTATAGAGCATTATTGTATGAAAAACTTCGTTATGTTGAGTTTTTCGTTATAACGAAGTTCGTTATATCGAGGTTTCACTGTATATGAAGTGTGGAGTCAGCGCAACAGATATGCTTAAGTCGCATTGGAAGTATTCTCTAAATAATAAAAACAAATTTATTTAAAGGGAAGGAATATAACCCCAACTAGAAATGTCCCTAAATTGACTGGAAGCACACCAGCTAAAGGGTGTTTTTTTTAGAGGTTGGGTTTTCATGATGAAATAAAACGTATATAATTCAATGTTATGGCCAAGAATTTAGCTTTATTATAAAGATAAGGGTTTGCCATTATGTTTTAAAAATGATTTCGGGCGAGAAGACGTCAATCGTCTCGGGCTTATCTGCGTAGACAAGCGACTTCACATAGCCCCACAAGAAATAGTCCAGCGGTGTTATATCGCACGATCTTGGAGGCCACGCCACAGGTCCACGGCGCGAGATAATGCGCTCACCAAAAGTTTCCTTCAACAAATCGATTGTTGCGTTGGCTGTATGGCATGTAGCGCCGTCTTGTTGGAACCAAAGGTCGTCCACATCAACATCGTCCAATTCAGGCACGAAAAAGTCATTAATCATGGCTCTATAGCGCTCTCCATTGACTGTAACATTATGGTCGGCTTCATTTTTAAGGAAATATGGACCAATGATTCCCTCTGCCCATAGAGCACACCAAACAGTGACTTTTTGAGGATGTAACGGCGTCTCAGCAATGGCTTGTGGATTATGTTCACTCCAAATGCGACAATTTTGCTAATTGACATACCCATTCAACCAAAAGTGAGCTTCATCGCTGAACAAAATTTTCTTGTGAAAATCGGGATCGGTGGCCATCTCGTTTTGGGCCCATTCACCGAACGTGCGACGCGCTTGTTCAGGTGTAAGTCTATTCATTATGAAATGGCAAACCACACTGAGCATAAATCAAGTGACAGCTGTCAAAAAGACCATCTACGAAAAAAGTAGTGCCAACTTGAAAACCTAACCTCTAAAAAAAACACCCTTTACGTAATACTAATGAGATTCCCTGCAGGGCTAGTTCGTAAATGAAAATAATGTTGTATTTATATATATTTATTTATATGATCTAATCTAGGATATACGAGTATATGCACGCGCGGTTATAATTTATGTGCAATAAATTTTATTTATTATTTTATATTAAATTTAACTAAATGTTTATGTATGTATGCACATTTTACTGTCGATTACTACAAACAATATATATCTACAAATGAGTTAATTATATACATATGTATGTGTACTTATATTACTTTAGGCCAAAATTGCTTGAAAGTATAACTAATCGTTTTAACTTATTTCATTTTGTTGTTGGCAAATCTAAAACAATTTACAAAGAGCTGTTAAGTGATTTTAAATATTAATTGTTTGGCGCTATTGTATAAGAAATTTAATAGCGGCCGATCAATAACTAACTTGCGCAAATACTAAATGTATCAACCCATAATTAATTTTATTTACATCTGTCCATTATTTGTTGCTAAACAAGGAAATTGATTTGAGTTTGAAATTTGCTCTTTCTTTGCTGCTTCGCTTGCGAAATACGGAAACTACTTAGTTCGCTTTGAGAATTATTTTCAATATTTTTTTGTAATATTTTTATATTTAACTGTAACATAAATTTATCTCCATATATTTTTTGTTCCACTATCCCACATTGCATGTAAATTTTATCCAATTATCTTATTTGCATACACTTATCAATGTATGTGTACACGTGTATGTATGTATGGGATAGTGATTAAAATGTTTTATCGCTAGTATATGATCTAATTACGACTGAGTTGTAAGTGTAAAAAAATGTCTGCATAAAGTAATTAAATGCCTACAGAAATGACTTAAAATCAATAAATTTTAAATTTTATCTGGTGCTTACATTTAACGGCAGCGCTAAAGTGTATTGAATTGTTTGGATTATTAAATATGAATTATTTATTTTGCACAATTTTTTTTTCCTTTTTCTCGCGTAGGAAAATTCCAATATACAAGGTGGCGCAAAATTAATCATATATTAATTTTTTTTTTTTGGAACAATTTTTTACTAAATTTCTTCTTCTTGATTGACGCGTTAACCGCTTAAGCGATTTTGGCTGAGTTCGATAAAGCGCGCCAGTTGTTTCTTTCTCGTGCTAACCGGCGCCAGTTGGAAACACCAAGTGAAGCCAAGTCCTTCTCCATCTGTTCTTTTCAACGCAGAGGAGGCCTTCCCCTTCCTCTGCTACCACCAATTGGTACCGCATCGAAAACTTTCAGAGCTAGCGCGTATCCGTTCGGACGACATGACCTAGTCACCGAAGCTGTCTAGTTCATAAGTGTCAAATATGATTGACGTACGATGCCATTTGCAAAAATTATAAAAATTGTAGAGTGATTAATTTTGTGCCACCTTGTATAAGTATATAAAAAGTGAATTGTTGATGCAGGTGTATTTTCATTCATACACTGTGAATTAGACTTGAAAGTTGTAAGTGCTCATAAAAGGTAATACAACAAATAATTTCTTTAATTGCTACTAATTTTCACTGCGTGAACTTATACCCGTTTCAGGGCGTTTTACAGGTACCTTAATTTAATTCATCTTACATGTGTTGAACTTGTGTTAACTTAAAATTCATTGAAATATGGAAAAAGTTATTGATGGGTATAAAAAATTTCTTTTTATCAAAAAATCAAAATTTCGAGAAAAATCGCTTGAGAGTTTTCAATTTTTTAATTTAAAGAAAGATACATTTTCATTTAAAGTTATACTTCTAATAGAAGAAGAGCAGCATAAAAGAAAGCTTGGAATTATTTCTGCATATTTATCAAAAAAAAAACTGTTTAGGAAATGAGCGAATATGTTCCATATTGATTCCTTATCTCATAGTCCCAGTTTGGACTAGTTGGACTTCCCATTTCAGGGTTTCCAGGTAGGTTTTAACGGGTTTGGCAAAGTGAGACCGAGCGTTATCATGCTGTAGAATCACTTTTTCATGCCTCTCTGCGTATTGCGGCCGCTTCTCGCGCAGTGCTCGCGTGAATATTCGGCCGAGGCGACGACGTAGAAGCATGACCGGTCAGTCCCCATAACTTTCTGTTCTTTGGGCTGCTGTAATGAATCCATTTTTCATCACCCATCACGATGCGATGAAGAAAACCCTTCCTTTTTTGCCGCTGCAGCAGTTGTTCACAGGCGAAAAACGACGTTCAACATCCCTTGGTTTTAACTCATAACGAACCCAAGTCCCCGTTTCTGAATCATTCCTAAAGCATGCAATAGCTTGGAAATGGATTGGCGGGTAACTCCTAATACTGAAGCTAGTTTTTCTTGCGTTTGGCACGGATCCTAATGGAGCAATGCCTCCAATTCAGCGTCTTAGAAGGTTTTTGGCCTTCCTTCACGCGGACGGTCGTCAACATTAAAACCACCGTCTTTGAAGCGACGAAATCAATCTCGCCACGTTGTTTCACTTAAAGCAGCATCTCCCTAAACTTTTTGTAGCTCTCGATGCGCTTCAGCCGCCGTTTGAAGGAAAGAGGAAAATCAACGCTTCCCGCAAATGACGATTATTCGGCTCAAAATCAGACATTTTCACAAAACCAAAAGTATACTCGTATGATACCAAAACAAAATCATTAATGTGTCGAAGTAGTTTGTTTATCGTATGTCTAAGTTTGATTTATGACGTTTAGTTTATGTTACAATCGACTAGCGCACACTGCTGGCGGCATCTATTGACAGTTGCGCACCTAATATATGTGAGCATTATTGCCCTGAATAACTTCTGCCACTAACTCGTCTTTACAGTTCCTATTGAAATCGTTATATGTCACTCAGAATATGGCGCTCATATGACAAATAGTCCAGCATCCCATTGGTATTTTTGTAAGAAGCCCTTCTTGGCTTACAGAGCTTCGGTGTTTTTCATCTTCCGAGTGATGGCATAAGTAAATGCGATCCTCTACAAGTGCTCAGATTGTGTGATCCGTTGTTAGGAACTACTCAAGTATTATTGGCAGCGAGAGAGCAGAAATTTTATAGGGCCTGAGTGCTTGCACTCAATTGAGCGCTCGTCTGCTTTCTCATTTTCAGAAAGATATCTGTGTTCTAAGATGAGGATGGTTATCTTGCATAAATTACTCAAACTAAACGTGTGCGTTAGCTCAGTATTAAGTTGTTCTCAGTCAAATGATCCTATCGAAAAGTTAAATTAATGATATATACAAGATATTCGTCGAATTTATAGATCTTTATTTTGTTTTTACCTTCGATCTACTTATAGCAAGTGAATAATAAGATTTTCGGGGCAATCCTCAGCACTCGGAGTCAAACGCGTTTGAGAGGTGGGCCGGGTATACACAATTTGCTACATGTCAGCCAAGCAAGGTGCGCTAATCTTTATAAGGAGGAGTAAAGGCTTGTATAAGTTTTCTGTGCAAAACCGAATTTCTTTCAAAAACTGTACAAAGCAAGTTTTAGTCTCTGGAAACCTTTCAACTGAAATAATGTGTCTGCTTCCGAGGTGCTCGAAATATTAGTTTGGAGAAAATCAAACAGGATATCCATTATTTTTGCGTAAAATTCTCCGTAAAATATTCCGAACTTTCTCTTCAATAACTTCCGTTGTTAACACACTGTAACTCACAACTGAATGGAACAAGCGAAAACAACTGCAAAAGAATTGTTTCAGTGTGGAATTTCACCTTTACAACGAATATAAACTTTAAATTGCTTGATCGATACTTTACGAGATATCGATCACTATCTGTCGAAAAAATAAAAGATTTATTTTTACTACCCGTAGATGAGGCGCTTTTATTGAGCGTGGAATCAAAACCATTATTCTTCTTTAAATCAGCTCGTGGAGTCAACAAGCCTGAGCATCTGCCCTATTTTTAATCATCCCAAAGAGCTCATATGGTAGGTAGGTAAGACGGCAAAAGTACCCCAAGTACACTTGAAGTAGCACTGACGTGCCGATTTGATACCATAATATGGACCACTAACTGTGAAAAGATTTAGGGGAAAGAAAAACCGTCTACAGCCATCCAGTGCTGTTGATGTAGGGGAGGAGAGAAAAGGAATCTAGGCTGCAGAATTTCTTCAAGTCAAGTCAAGACATTTTGCATGATTGCAGGATCGCGAAGACCTCTACTTGAAAAACGCTGTTTGTTTCCGGCAGTTTAAAGGAGACCTAAATGCTTGCTGATTTAGAGTAAGCCCCCGCTCCCACTCCAGACTCCATCTTGGATCCGTCAGTAAAAACAGCGGTATCTATATCCGAGCCGACTCTCCCTTCCTTCCAATCCTGCCTGCTCTGAAAGATATCCCTAGCCCTAGAAGAGATCAGTGCAAAGAACAGAGAAGGAAGGGGAGATATGCTTTAAGATGCTACTATATCCTACAGGAAGTTGTTTCCAAAGGCGAATTTCCTTCAACCTAATAGCACTCTGAGCAGCAATGGGTTTAGCCTGCAGATCCACAGGAAGTAAGTGCAGAATAACGTTGAGCGCAGCAGTGGAACATGTTCTAGAAGCACCAGTGATGCCCACACATGCAGTTCTCTGCACTCTCTCTAGGTAACCGTATGTCAAAATTGGATATACAACTTAGTGGTTGGGCTCTGAATCTTCTTCATGCTGCAGTATCCACAGAAGTCAATCTGGATAATGTAGCTCTAAATGGCAGTCTACATTTTCATTTCAGTAACTGATGTGTAGCAATACTACGTTGTCCGTGCTAGAAAAAAGCGAAGTACTCTGCCATCCAGTTTAAGTTCTGAATAAGTTCCTGGTATTTCCGTGTTAATCGTGATCGAGTCATGGGCTTTGCGAACAACTGAGCTGATTAGCTGCCTGCTTGGTAGAAAGTACATATGTATGTTGCTTTTTAAAATACAAGTACGTGGGTAGTTTTTTATATTTGGCATCATCAAAAGGTTTGGTATTTTTTAGCATTAACTTAAATCTAAAATTTTGATGGAAGAGATTTTTTTCCTTTTTCCAGTGAATTGAGAAATTCATCCCGCCTAAGAGATGGAATTAACTCTTGAAAATTTTCGTTCCTTGATTTATTACGATTTTCGATGTAGATTATCAAAGCAGGAGTGCATTGGTAAATTTACTTCGACTTTTGCATAATATCTCTTAGCTAGCACAATAACTTCTAACGTGGCAGTCGATCCTTGCAAAATGAATTTCGTGAAGGCAATACAACAGTTACAATAACAGTTGATAAGCACAAAACAATCGATGTTGTGCGTTAATTGATAAAGCAAAGTCGTTATGTGACATATCGCGAGATTGAGGTATCGTATAATAATGGCAATTACCCAAAAAAGGGCTCGTGTCAATTAAAATAAAAATAAATAACTGGCGCGTACACTTCTGTTAGGTGTTTGGCCGAGCTCCTCCTCCTATTTGTGGTGTGCGTCTTGATGTTGTTCCACAAATGTCAATTGGTGTAAGAAAATGTTGAAGAGATTTAGCCGTGCTGGTTCTGACAACGTAATAGGTAATGAATCTTGAATGTATGCATCTGAGCCGAATGCAAATCAGTAAACGAGAGAATGGGTGCTTCAAGATGAGCTTAATCCAACAAAAGTTGTTCGCGGAAGAAGCATCTCAAAGCAAAAGGTCGCCTGTCTTTTCAGAAAATCTGGTCATGTCGCTATTGCACTACTATTTTTTTCCTTTAGCTCCTCTTGACGCATGGGGCCAGAAAGCCATAAAACAGTCAATTCTGAGTAATAACCATTTGTTTGGCAGAAGTTTCCAGAGAATTAAGGAAAACCAACCGCCGAAAGCGAATCATAATTCACCAAGCCAAAGCGAGCTCCCACGTAACGACGCACACAAGAGGGTTTTTGAGCACTCAAAAAATCGAATTAACAAAGCATTCGCCTTACAGCATTGATCTATCACCTAATGGTTTCTTTTTGTTCTCGAACATCAAATATAAAACGCGAGGTCAATCTTTTTCAAAGCCTGAATAAACTGTTGAAGCCCTTAAGCCTTTTGCACATTCGACAGCATAATCCGCGAAAAAAAACTCTCTCTTATCACCAAGACGCAAGATTTTTTGAGTACATCGCACATTGCGAACGGTGATGCAAAGAGGTAGCCACTTCTGAGAGGCAAAGGTGCTTTGAAAATTGGTTCAAGCGAGTGCAGAAGTATGTTAACTTCCGAGGAGAATATTTTGACGTGATAACGTCTTATAATTCGATTTAACAGGCTGCACGCACGAAAAAATGTGTCGTTACCTTGCTCATTAGTGTTACCTTGCTCATACGTAGTTACCTTGCTCATTAGTGTTACCTTGCTCTTTAGTGTTACCTTGCTCTTTAGTGTTACCTTGCTCTTTAGTGTTACCTTGCTCATTAGTGTTACCTTGCTCATTAGTGTTACCTTGCTCATTAGTGTTACCTTGCTCATATGTAGTTACCTTGCTCATTGCATTGAATGAACTGCAAATTCTTTCACCATTCGAAAGCTACATCCTCCGCGAGTAACATGGATTATATTTCATTTTGGAAATAGGGCTCGAGATATAGGTCAAAACGTGGACCCGGGTAACCTTCGGATGTGTATGTACAATATGGGTATCAAATGGAAGCTGTTGGTGAATGCTTTAGTCCAGAGTATTTTTCATGCCGCTCCGTAACTAGGGTCTCGAGATAGAGACCAAAACGTGGACCCTAGAATGTGTTTTTACAATATGGATATCAAATTGAAGCTGTTGGTGAATGCTTTAGTACAGAGTATTTTTCATGCCGCTCCGTGACTGGGGTCTCGAGATATAGGTCAAAACGTGGACCCGGGTAACCTTTGGCTGTGTATGTACAATATGGGTATCAAATGAAAGCTGTTGATAAGTGCTTTAATACGGGGTAATTTTCATACCTATTGATGACTAGGGTCTGGAAATATATGCCAAAACGTGGACCCGCCGTGTCTTTGCACCGAATTAAACCAAACTTACACACATTGTTAAGGAGGTATTGAAGATGGTTTCCGTATAGTTTGGATACCTATTGGTAGATAGGGTCTCGAGATATAGGTCAAAACGTGGACCCGGGTAACCTTCGGATGTGTATGTACAATATGGGTATCAAATGGAAGCTGTTGGTGAATGCTTTAGTTCAGAGTATTTCCATCCGCTCCGTGACTAGGGTCTCGAGATAGACACCAAAACGTGTACCCTAGAATGTGTTTGTACAATATGGATATCAAATGAAAGCTGTTGATAAGTGCTTTAATACGGGGTAATTTTCATACCTATTGATGACTAGGGTCTCGAAATATATGCCAAAACTTGGACCCGCCGTGTCTTTGCACCGAATTAAACCAAACTTACACACATTGTTAAGTAGGTAATGAAGATGATTTCCGTATAGTTTGAATACCTATTGGTAGATAGGGTCTGGAGATATAGGTCAAAACGTGGTCCCGGGTAACCTTCGGACGTGTATGTACAATATGGGTATCAATTGAAAGCTGTTGGTGAATGCTTTATGATATGTTATGTTATGTTATGTTATGTTATGTTATGTTATGTTATGTTATGTTATGTTATGTTAAAGTATATTATGTTATGTTAATGTTAACTCATTCTCTATATCCATACAAAATATCTATCAAACAACTAAAATTAAAATTTTCTTTTGAAAAATGCAACCATTCAATCAGTATTTTCTTATGACGTTATCACGTTTAACTATCGCCAGTAAACCGACTTTACAGACAACCTCTTTTTTTTTAAAAACAATAAAGCAATTTTGATTAACAATTTTCTGTATTTGCTTATTGGACGCAGAATATAAACGGCAACCTTCGTAATTATTCTTGATCTTACTAAATGGCATCCAAAGTGCAATTGAAGGTTTTGAAGTGTTATTGGAAAAAGTTTATGTTATTGTAAAAAGTTTAGGTTATAGAAATCTAAATAGCTTATTAGTAAAATTAAGCCTAAGTTTTTAAATTTTATTTCAATTTAACTGCTTATTAGCCCAATGCATGCACTCGTATCTCCAATCTAATAATAGACAGTTTTTACTAGCACGGGCTATATCGACCATTTGAAAGTGCATATAAAAAAATGCCCTTTGGAAACCCCAACTATGATTTCAACTAGTGAGAGGTGTGCATGCATATATACATACAAAGGTGTAGTACAAGTTGTAAACTATTGCGCTTTAAAAGCGCCTTTTTATGTCCATGAAATGTCTAAGTGACCAAGAAAACCGCAAATCTAGCCAATGCTTCGAACAAATTAGCTACAATGAATCATTAAAACGGAACTCGTTTTCTGCATGAATGTCATCTTTTATAGTTTGATATAATCGCAAAACACCAGCTAAGACTACTGTAGCTAATAAAAAATACAATAACAGCAGTCAGGAAATTCCTTAAGTGCTTTTAAATTTCTGCGCAAATTATAATTCTGGCAATGGGAATCACTTTAAATGAAGCGGAATTCCATTGCCCGCGTGTCCTTCAAACACAAATGTACTTCTTGCAAGCATTAAAGAATATTTATGTATGCTAGTTATTTGTGCAAATGGCATAGCAGCACATTTTAAGTAGATGAAACACACACACACACAAACATATTAAGTTCGCCATTTATTTTGCATTTTTGCAAAATATTTGAAAAATTTGCACTAAACCTCGGCAATGACAGACCCAATAATGAAAGGCAATTCGGTTTTTCTGAATTAATTATTCAAATCGGCATTTCAAAGCGGCGAAAAATCTGTGTATTGCAATTACTCCTCTAAGCGCTACCCTAGCTTTTATGCTCCAAAGTCAATTTGCGGAATGACAAATCAATTTTTTCGCGCAAAAAGGTGCGAAAACGGCAAATACTCTGCGTATGACGAAATGGTAAAGAAAATCAATTATTGCAGACTAATCGTAAGCTGTGTTTTGCCACTTGCTGTGTCGTTTGGCGCGTGCGTGTGTGTTGGTGTGCCTAAATAAAAGTGGTTGGTTAAGCATTGAAACGGATTTCTCACATACCGACATGCGTAGAGGGCGCAAAACGTACGGTCACTATAAAGAAACAATAACAAGGTAACGGACCTCTAGCGCATAGATTTTTACGTCTTGGCATAATATAAATAAATAAAGGAATAAACCTAATTAGACTAGCAGGTTGATTTTGAAAAGTTCGGTAGCTTGGATGCTGGTTTGTCTGGTTGCCATTTTATTTTTGACTAAAATTGGTTTTTTTCCTTTGCTTAAATTTTTTATTTTTGATTTGATGTTGACGAAAAACGGTAACAATTTGTATACTTACAAATTTAGCCTTACCTCGAACTTGATTTTGCGCTTCATGCTAATTGATGGAAAGCATTAATCCCTGTGATGGCAAAGCTACGGGATTTTATAGAAAAAAAGACTGCAAAATAAAGAAGCAGATGGCATAAAGCAGAGTTTTTAATAAAACTACCTTAAATTTTGAACCCCACAAGGGTTTTATATGCCTCCAAGAGCATCAGGCCAATTCTTCTCCTTCTTGATTGGCGCGATAGCCGCTTATGCGATTTTCGCCGAGTTTAACAAAGCGCGTCAGACGTTTCTTTCTCGGATAAGACCTACCTAGACTCATGGTGACCACTGCGAACGAACTAGGGATTACGATTTGAGGGCATGCATTAGACGAATTAGGGATTGGAAAAGGAAAAAAAAAATATACTATATTCAAATACACTAAGCTCACCATAGCGCTCAAAAATGTTGGACAAGAAAATAAGCTCAACTGAAAATTCAATACCGTAACCCCTCATATAGAAACGAACGATTTTGCTAGCAAGCTCCGGTTTAGTTGTGGGTATGCGCAATGAAAATGATCACTTACCCAAAATATACTCTTGTTGTTCAATATAAACTTTAAAAGAAAGCTTTTCCTAGCGCTTTGAGGATAACTTCACAGCCGAAGTTTTGCTCGAATATGAGTACTTTAATATTTCAGTCATTAAAGTATCAGCTTTTCTACAGCAAATTACCTTCAGTGGTCCTTCTGCCAAGAAAACATGTAATGAGTTTAACTATTTATTTATTAAATATTATTATTTGTATTGAAGTATGTAGATAACACCGCAAAATAAATTGCTGAAAATCAATGCGACCTTGGAGCCACTTTGAACTGGCATAAAATGATACCAAAATTTAATGGGCTATAAAACTGCGAACTCGGCTCTTTTTTAAATCAAAATTAACATTTTTAAAATTTTGATGAAAATTTGTTGAATTTTTCATAATTTTGTATATACAATTTGAAGGGTGCGAAGTCTGGGTGCTGAAATCCAATGAAGCTAAAAAGTTAAATTGTTTTGAAGGAAAGATTTTAAAAAAATATATGGATCTCTACGATTTGAAAACAGCACTTACCGCTTTCGGTACAACGACAAGTTAAACACGTAAGGTACATCAAAGCGCAAAGGATTCGATTGTACGGTCACATTGCACGAGTGAGCAACGATAGAGCTACAAAAAGGGTCTTTTAAGCAAATCCACAGGGCGACAGAGTAGAGGCCGGCCGAGAAAACGATGAAGAGAGGACATTGAAGGTGACTTTGGAGCTATGGGCATAACTGGTATTAAACCGAGTAACGTGGAGGCAAATTGTAATGGAAGCAATGGTTCACCCCGGAAGCAATAGTTCACGTCTAAAAGCCGCGCCGTCTTGAGTAGATCTGTCTCTGCACGTGTTTTCGATATTTTACAGGTTTAAATTTGGATTTGAATTGGTAACAACGAGGTTGTATTTAATTTTGCATTAAAAATGCGATGCAGATTCACTGGTGCGAAAATTTTACAAATATTGCGAATCCGTTCCGGAAATAATACTATGTACATGAACGCTTAAGAAGGGATTGTGAGTCCAACGAGGATGTCGAGCGTCGTGGCAGGCCGTCGATATCGAAAACATATGAAAACAACAATAAAGTGAAAAAAGTGCTTGAGAGAGAGAGAGAGGGAGAAAGAATATATATCTAAATAAATTCACAACATTTGCAGAGAATACAAACAGTCAAAATTTTCAAAAAAAGGAGAAAGGTCGACCGGCCTAGGTAAACGCTGGACACAAACCATGGCAACAACGCGCACTATTTCGACGGTTTATCACCCGCGCAAACGTAGCACTTCCAGGACCCCAGCAACGGCACCAGGACCGCAAAACGGCAGTACCAATAAATCGTGCGCCGGAATGGATAGCACTTCATAGTACGCCCAAGCACTAGCCACGAAACGGAAATAAGCGCCTAAAAGTAGGCAGCAAAAAAACGTCAAAAAAATGTGATCCAAAGCAAACAGTAGGCACGAAGGAAATATAACGCCAAAAAGTAGGCACCAAAAATACAACAAGTTTGCACCAACAAACAAGCGCCAAAAAGTAGGCAGTGTTATTTCTCACTAGAAATTATCAGGCACAAGGAAAAACTCAGGGAAAATAGCCCAAAATGAATCTAAGATATATACCTAAGTTATAGCTCTCTCTCTCTCCTTTTCCTCTATGTTATATCTTTTTCCTCTCTCGCGAAACGAAAATGCCCAATGCATTCTCCCTCGCCCATCGACGCCTAAGAAATTTCACTTCAATAAAGTTTACAGGGTTTGGTTGAAAAGTAATGAGCCTTATTTTTTTTAAGCAGTTTTATTAAACCTTTTGGCTTATACAACTAATATTCTTCAAAATAGGACCCTTGAGCGTCAATACACCGCTGGTAGCGGCCCTTCCACCATTTTTTAAACTCATCCGCCGGAATCGCGCTCAATTCGGCTGTCACAGTTTTTTGGATCGCCTCGATGGAGTCGAAACGCCTCCCTTTCAGCTTTCTTTTGATGCGCGGGAACAAGAAGAAGTCCAAAGGGGACAGGTCTGGGCTGTAGGGAGAGTGGGGAAGTACCGGAACCCGCATCTTGGCCAATGCAGAGGTGCAGAGGAAGTCGGTGTGCGCCGGCTCATTGTCGCGATGAAGGGTCCAATTGTTGACGAGGTCGGGCCGAACCCGAGCGACGCGGAGCCGAAAGAGCACTTCTTTGTAAAATGTCGCGTTTACTGGAGGTACAAACTCCTTGTGGACGATGCCTCGAGAGTCGAAAAAGATGATCAGCATGGTTTTGACCCTGGATTTCGACATGCGCGCTTTCTTGGATCGTGGCGACTGGCTCGTGTGCCACTGGGCACTGGACAGAGATTGGTCCTCGTAAGCCTCCTTGAGTAGCCCAATGGTTTCGGTACTCGTTTGTTTTAGCTTTATGCAAAATTTGATCGAATAACGTTGCTCCAACGATCGCTGCATTTTCCCCAGTGCAAAATCCTAACACACTTTTAAAACAGTTTTCTCGCGCGGAGCGATGTTGTCTGCACCGCTGTTGCCAGCGAACTGGAACCGGTTTCTAATAGAAGGGGAAGGTCCAACGATAGTTTTCCCCCACCAACCGATGCTGTTGATCGTTTGGCAGATGCTCCGCGCAGGAAGTCTCATTACTTTTCAATTAAACCCTGTATCAATAACCGCAAATTAACAATCGGAAAACTGGCAGAGGGCGTGAGCATTGCTTATGGATCCGTCCGTTCAGAACATTGCAGTTAATTATTTGGAATTGCGCCGTCAGTCCCAAAGGCCATGCAGTTAATAATGCAGGACTATTACTTGAGCATTATGAGACGTTTACGTGAAGCAATCGCCAAAAAATTAAGAATTTGTAAGAAAATAACTTGAGAATTTTCCACAATTATAACGCACCGTCGCACACCGACATCATTAACCGTGAATTTTTGACTATGAACGAAATTAATACCATCCAAAAGCCATCGAATTCACCTGTTATGGCTCCCTGCAATTTTTTCTGTTTGGTTGAGTCAAAAAACCTCTACCAGGAGCACTTTTTTAGAACCGATACAGTCGGAAGGAATTAATGGAAAAATCGAAGACGGCCCAAAAATATTTTGAGAAATGAATCAAATGCTGTTATAACTACGCAGCATTTGATGAAGAGTACTTTGAAGGCGGTTTATAGCTCTAGAGGCATTAACTTGTATTTTGAGTTTCATGAATATATTCCGGGAATTTTTTGATAAACAGGGTAATATACATACCGCATTTACATATAAATGAAAGAAAATATCTGAACAGAATATCCACAAAATTTGAGAGCAGCGGCTAAGTTAGTCTTAGAAGTTTTATTGACCGGATGGGTGGTCAGAATGAGAAAAATATGAAGACCCTATATTTTTCAAATTTCAAAAGTAGTAATCTAACCTATATATGTATGTATGTATGTATGTAGGATTGGACTAGTAGGCAAACTAAGCATAACATGAAGCGACTAATAGATGGTAATAACAAATACTAACAGTAACCCGAATCAAGAAAAGTGACCACACAAACAGGCCAACTTAAAATAATTTAGGGTAGCCCTGAAACTAACAGAAACAAAGGGGCATTAAACTGTCCGATATCGATAAACATACGGTCCAAATACCTTAATTAAATATCTTTTATTCTACTAATTAAGATGTGGAGTTAATTTTTCATATAAATGGCGTAAGTAGAAGGCCAATCGTATTTGCGTCAATACTTACGCAAAATCTGCAGCTAATCGTGCTTTTTTGTAATTAAAATACAAAACTTCCTCGAAATTTTAAAAATCATATTCGCTCTGCTAGAACTAATCACAGTGCCGTCACCGCACCTAAGGCCACCAGCGTGCACAAAGCTACCACTTCTGGTGAGACAGTTTACACTCGATGCGATTAGCGCTGTGGAAAATTCGATTAGTGACATGAAAAGAAAGAATTAGCCACGGCACTGGGGCGACCGTCCGCACTCAATAACATTAAAAATTGCTACTACAACGAATTTTTCAAAATTATGTTGGAGGCTTTTGTCAGCAGCTCTATATGAAACAACTTTATTTGGGCACTGTGTTTACTTAAGATACTAACAACAACTACATAGGCACTAACGCATATACATACGCACACTGGTATGTCAATACTTCCGAGGGGCCGAACATGCAAAAAGCCGCGCATTTCGCACACTTCAGTTAATACTTTGACCGAAGAGCGGACCAACTGACAAATACCAAACAATGCAAAAACAACAAGAATGCTTGCAAGCAATCAACCAGCCGCTGGTAACAAGCAAACAGGTGACTAACGAGCTGAACTGCGTCAAAAGCGGGCATTTGGTATTGAATATGGACAGACAGACATACAGGTAGACAGGCAGACAGAAAACGACAACACCAATGGCAACAATAACAAACACACGATTCATTGCCCACACTACCACTGGCCAGTATAATAAGAACAGCAACAGCACCAATAACAAAGTGAGAAATGGCCACAAAGTGCGTTAAGCCATTTAGCCTTGTCAGAAGCATTCGGATTTCAACTCCATCAAACATCGATGGCAATTCAGCGCTCACAGTGCTCAGCGTTCAGCCCGCAGCGCTGCTGACGGTAATACAAGTACGGGCAATACAGATGACTTTGACGATTGCGGTGCACTGCCAAAGCGGGTTGTTGTTATTGTGCGTCACTAACGCATACGCCGGCGGTAGCTGTATTGTAGCGGCGCAAATAAATGAAAATAAAGCGCAATAAATTAAATTGCTCAATTAATGCATTCACTTGAGTGTTAAGTCGATGATTTCCTACGCTCGCACTACTTGTCATTGCGCCCCCCGGTGTCGAGTGCGTTTACCTTAGCGGAAGAATTGAAGGTGTTGTGATTAGGTGACTTTGGCATTTTTTCATTCTTAGTTGAACTAATGAAAACCTTTTGTTGTTACGATTTGTCTTGCGTGTGAATTGCCAAAACAAAAGACTTAAGGCACGAACTCGGAAGTGTGCCTGTGTGCGAATGGGTGTTCATTAGATTTTGTGTGCATCAGGAATGTCGCGTACTTTTCTCGAAGCCTTTCAAGGTAAAACTATTTTATGGAATTCTAAAGTATTTTAAGGTCTCTTTGTTAAACTTTAGTAGCCAAAAACTTTATTGGATTTTTGAGGCAAAACAAATAATTTACATTAATTTAATAGAAAAATATATAACAAATTTGCACTTTTTATAAATTGTATGGTTCATACATTATTAGTAAAGTATTTAGTTATTCTCTTGACGAACAAAACCAACACTCTACAAGGCTCTCATCACACCCGACCTATCGTATGACACAGAAGTATGGAGGATAAGAACATCCGGTGAGGCATGCTTGAAGTCTTTGAGAGAAAGATTCTGCGAAAGATTTTTGGACCTGTGCACGTTGGTGATGGCGAATATCGAAGACATAGCGCAGCGAAAAAAGATGCAGCGGCTTCGTTGATCGGTCATATCGTCGGAATGGATACAAACGGTCCGGCACTGAAAGTATTCAATGTGGTAACAGCTGGCGGTCGCAGAGGAAGAGAACGATATTAACAACATAACTAAGAACAATCGGATAAAACAAAGTGTTCCCCAAACGCTTTGAATAATAAATATAAAATTTTATTAGAGGCGCAACTAAGTGCTCGCTGTTTTTTTGATGAAAATACAACTTTATTCGGAAAAAATGGTTACAAGTGAATCATTGAAATTATTGCCCATCGCTGGCTACTACTTTTCCCCATCTTTCTGGTAGATCTCGTATACCGTCGTGGTAAAACTGTTCATCTTTCGAGACTATCCACGGATCAAGCCATTTTCTGATGACTTCATATGAATGGAACTGCTGGTCAGCTAGACCATGTGCCATCGATCGGAGCAGGTGACACTCGGACGGCGCAATATCTGGAGAATATGGCGGGTGGGGTGGGATTTCCCATTTCAGTGTTTCCAGGTAGGTTTTAACGGATTTGGTAGGTTTTAACGGGTTTGTGAAGCCTAACGTTGTCATGCTGTAGAATCACTTTATCAGGCGCGTATTGCGGCTCGGCTCAATCGCATCAATTGAAGCCGATACCGATCCATAGTGAAGGTTTCGCTTGGTGTTAACAGTTCATAATAAATAACCTTTTTTGCCGCTGGAACAACTGCTCCACAGGCGAAAAAACGTCGTTCAACATCCCTTGGTTTTAACTCATAAGGAACCCAAGTCCCCTGTTTCTGAATCATACCCAAAACATGCAATCGCTTGGAAATGGAAAGGCGGGTAACTCTTAATACTGAAGCAAACTCTTCTTCGCGTTTGACACAGATCCTCATTGAGCAATTCCTCCAATTCAGCCAATTCAGCGTCTTCGAAGGTTTTTGGCCTTCCTTCACGCGGACGGTCGCCAACATTAAAATCACTGTCTTTGAAGCGACGGAACCAATCTCGGCACTTTTTGTAGCTCTCTATGCGCTTCAGCCGTTGCGCCGCCGTTTTTTTTTAATAAAAGAGGGAAATAAACACTTCCCGCAAATGACAGTTATTCGGCTCAAAATCAGACATTTTCACAAAACCAAAAGTATATGTTAGCAAAACAAAATCACTAATGTGTCGAAGCAATTTGTTTACCAATTTGGTTTATGACATTTAGGTTATGTTAGAATCGACTAGCACACACTTCTGGCGGCATCTATTGACAAACAGCGAGAACTTAGTTGCGCACCTAATACAACAAAAAAAGTGTATTTTATTCTAAAAATTGAAAACAAAACCTTGTTTAAATTTAAGAAAACTTTAACTCAAAATTTAGAATTATTAAATTTTATCGGTTTGCTTCTTATTATACTCAAGCCCACAAATAAACTAACTTACAGAAAAAGCTACGACGATGTCCTAAATACTTGGATCACTTGACATTGAATCGGTCCAACTATCAAAACCAAATATATGGCTGCTCACGGTTATACTAACGAAACATTGGACTATTGCCATATTCCCGAGCTAAAGGGAGATCGAAATAAGGTAAAAATCAATCAGTACAAGAATGGGACACAAATTCCTTACTCAAATATTGCAAAAAACTTGGGCATGACATGGGATGCTAAGCTCAGATGAAGCGAGCACGTAAAGAAAAAAAGAGGAGCTGGACTTATATATAGAAATTTGCATTGGTTTATATGTAAGCAATCGCCACTATTTACCCGAAAGAAGATAATTTTCTACAAGCAAATACTACGGTTGCCACTTGGTGCTGCGCTAATAGGCTATCGGTAAACCCCACCAAGACTGGTATTGTCCTCTTTACCAGAAGAACGAAGCTTGATGGACTCGTTCTGCCTAAGCTAAAAGGAGTCACAATCCATCTATCCAAAGGAACGAAATATGTTGGAGTAATCCTCGATCGTAAACCCTTTTGGGAGCCACTTGTTGAAACGAAGGCATCTAAAGCACTGACAGCCTTCTGGCAGTGCAAAGGTGTCTTTGGGAAAACGTGGGGTTTTTCTCCTAGCAAGGTCTTATGGCTCAATACGGCTATGATAAGACCTATGTATCAGTGGTCTGGATGAGTAGACTTTCTCTCGTGGGAGTCAGGAAGACCTTATCGAGACTAAAACGCACTGTGGGCGTCTGTTACACCTGAGCTTTTCCGACTACTTCACATCCGGCATAAGATGCTCTGGTTAGTCTACCAGCACTTGATGCTTTCAACAAAGGAGAGACCTTGAAGACCATCTTCAGGCAGATACACAATGGGAATTGGTATGGCTCCTGTCCGGTATTGGACAACAGAGAAGGCATGGAACTCAATCCAACGATTCTTTCCATGCCCCTTGACTTCATGCCAGCAGGAGTCGTACTTGTGGTACTTCCAGAGGCTCAAACTGTGGCTCAAAAGTCTAGAAATGAGGCTGGAAAGCACTATTTTCGCATTTTCACGGATGGCTTCAGGACCGAGCACGGTTCCAGCTCTGGTGTCTACGTGAAATTCAGCGGAATAAAACTATACTTTGCTCTTGGAATGTAAGCATCTGTGTTTCAAGCGGAGGTATTGCGGCGCAAAAAGCAAAGCACTTTGTTGTGGAAAACAGGTGGAGAGGCAGATCTGTGTGTATGTATCTGCAGCGACAGTAAAGCTGCGCTCATGGCCTTACGCAACCGTCAAACCAATTGAAGGGTAGTTGAGTCCTGTAAGCCCAGGCTGAACTATGTCCGTAGACATAATATCCTAATGCTAGTATGGGACCACGAGCACGAGCGTATTGTGGGTAATGGGACATCTAACTCTTTAGCTAGGATGGGCACTGAGGACTACACCTTTGGCCCGAAGCCCGTTCGACCACTCCCTTCTGCAGACATCAAAGCCACGGTCAGCAAACGGATTACTTCAACTCAAAGCGAGCTTGCCAGGCTAAGAGAGGCTGCAGATGGACAAAACTGTTGTTACCTGTCAGGTCCGACTGACTGACGCAGATCCTCCTGTCATTAAGCAGAAGGAACTGAAAACAAAAATACTACTGTCTTACAGATATGTGGATGTTCCAGCAAAAGTAATATTGAACTAATTCAAATGTTTCAGAATAGAGTGATAAAATCTGTCGTTGATACTCCTTGGTACAACCATAGCTCTGATCTCGAACGTGACCTCGCGTTTGATTCAGTTCCAAACACAGTAAAAAAATTGCCGATTCTCATAACGAGAGACTGAATAGGCACATCTTTGCTGATACAAATAAAAGGAGAAGAAGGTTTGAGCGCATAAAGGCCAAAACCCTGGTCAAATAAAAAAAAAAAAACAAAAAAAACGTACATTTAGTTTCATAAGATTTAAGTAGAATATCTCAATACTAATTTGTTTTATACAAACTCACTGCAAATTGCTCGTTAGTTTCAAATACTTTATAAGCAGTCGCGAAAACCAACAAAAAACTACATAAAAAAAATTAAAAGTAAAATATTTAACTATTGCCAAAAACAAGAAAAAAATGCTAAAAAATCCACAGCAAAATATTAAAAAATTCTAGTATTTCTAAAAACTTTCAGCTCAAAAATGTATACTTATTTGCAACTATGTGAACCACTTTCGAGTGCACACAGCACAAATGAGAATTATTTTTATCAGAAACAAAAATGCTTTACATGAAAAAATGAAATTTAAAAAATTTAGAATAGCACCGTAAATTTGCGATTCTTGCAAAATCACTGCATTTAGCACGCCTTCACTTTGGCGCATTAACAGCTGCTACCATTCAAAGTTTCAGACAGCAGTGTCAGTTTCAGCAGGCAAAATTTGCAGAGAAATCTGAAGGAAGGAAACCACAGCAACCGCAAAGGTTGCTTGTTAGCTTACAACAACACTTTGCAGGCCAGCTGGCGATGGCTGAATACAACTAAATTAAGAACAGCCAAAACGATAAGAGCGTTACAAAAAATAAAACACATTTTCAAAGTAAAGCAAACAAAAGAAATATTATTTAAAATTAGCATAAATTAAATTGCGACAATACCAACTTTCAGTTCCTGCAGAACAAAGCAGCGTAGCAAAGCAACGATTAGGTGCGGCTGCCAACGAAACGCCACAGACAAAAACACGAGCGCTGGACAGCTCCACAAAACACTTTCGGCACATAAGCAATTAAAGCAGTTAGTGTTGGTGTTGGCGATTGTGTTGGCAGTAGTGGAACAGCGGCACAGCGGAACACCCCACCCTTGCACAACAACAACATTCAAGTGCAGAGCAACAGCACAGAAAAACAAAAAAGGAAAAAAACACAAAGTAAACCACAAATAAAATAAAAAAACATTTCTCGTCTGTTCTCGGCCGCACAAACTAACAAAACAGATCAACAGCAACAGCTGTAATTAAATTAAGTAACTGCAATCGGAGCAAGTTGGTGTGGTGCAGAGCGGAAGCCGCTGGCGGGGATACTACAACTGCGCGCAATCAACCCAGCCAGTCAAGCAAATAACTAGTCACCGCGCGCAAGCACAGCTCGTTCATGTTACGGCCGTCAATCGCCATCTGCCGTCAGTCAATACATCAGCGCTTTGGCCGCGCAGACCAGTTGACCTTCTCGTACGGCTATTTCAACAACAAACTAAACCACCATCACCACCCTCCGAAGTCGTAGTGGGGGGCAGCACGCCTCGCACTACTTTAATTATTAACTACTGCAATAATAGAAATATACAGCTGACCACCGCTTGCTTGCTGACTGGTCGACCTAAGCCCCCACCGCCTCTTTTTTCGCCTTTCAATGTGCGCTGGGCAGCGCAAGTTCTCTTTTACAATTCACAGGCATTCACTGCACAGGCCGACGTTGCTGCGATCGCCACCAAGCTACGCCACACCCCATAAACGCGTGTTGAGTACTCGCAGACCTTCTCCTCTGTTATCCGTTCAGCCGTCCGCCCGTTGACCGCATTCGATGGCAACGACTTTTACTTCAGCTCTTGCGCAATTATTTCGGCGCTACTGCACTACCGCTGCGCGTAAAGAACCTTTAAGTATAGCAATTCTCGACGGTTCTTTTGATTTGCTGGCTTCTGCAGCGGCTGGTGATTTTTCCATTTTTATTTTTAATTTAATATTTTTTAATATTTTTTTGTTTTTGTTTTATTTTCAAATGTCGAACGTTTCGCACTGTACGGCTGGTGAGTGCATTACAACTGTGTGCTGCTGTGTGATTCACCTAAAATTTACCAGTCACCATCAGCTGTTAACCGCCAGAAGGGGCACGGAACAATTCGTTAGTGCGTCATTGCATGACGCAAGGGAAGCTAATAAGGAGTTAAGAAATTTACACGGAACTAGAAAAGCTGAAATAAATCAAAGATTTCAATAGCGGGATTTCAAAGTTTCAGGTGATAATGAACTGTGAAAACCAAATACAACTCTAATGCGAAGCAACAAAGGATCTCATTATCTGCACCCACCTAGCAGGAAAATCCTGGGGATGTAGCCCAACAATACTGAGATGGATGTACATCATGATAATAAGGTGGCACATGGAGCGCATCAAGAGTCACTCTCTCGACGGTGCGGGCAGCGCTAACTAAGCTTTAGTGGTTCGCATGCGTGTGCATCATGGGTGCGATGCGGACCTTCCATACAGCTGCGATAGAGGTGATGCTTGAGCTGACACCGCCTTATATAGTCATTCAGCAATCAGCCAAGCGTACCCTGCTGTATATTACCAGGGGAAGTGCTGAGGGCTGCAGAGATGATATCACTAAAGTCATCAAATTCGAAAAGAAGTTCAGAACTAAACTGAACGATAAGTTAAAGTGGAGTAGACCTGCGTTTGAAAAGAAACAGGAGTGTACCCTGCACTGCTACATAGATGGGTCAATGACACCAGAAGGCACTGGAATTACGGCCCCAGAACCAAGCGTTCTGTGTCGATGAGTAGTTTTCCAGCACCTTCCAAGCGGAGATATAAATCATATGTCTATGTATAGGGACAAGAAATGCAAGAATGAGCGAATTGCCATTCTGAGTGACAGTTAGGCGGCACAAATGGCCCTATCGTCCTGTGAAATCAAGTCCTCACTGGTCCTTGAGTGTATCGAGAAACTTAATCAACTAAGAATACATAAACGCATCCAGCTAATATGGGTCCCAGGACACAGGTGTTTAACTAGGAACGAAATAGTAGACGCATTGACGAGAGGGACTGCGGTTTGGGCTTTAATAGGATCAGAGCTTTTCCTTGAGTGGAGTGAACGAGGTTTGCTGGCCACAAACAGAGTACAACCAAAAGACGTTTAAAAACTCATAACCTTCCCCAAGGATAAACTGCAAATGCTCACGGACATTTTCGTAGGCCACTGCAGATTGCCAGAAGCCATCTGCACATGTTCGGAATTTGGTCTACGGCATTTTGTCGTTTCTGCGACCAATTCCCGGAGACTCTAATGCACCTTCTCCTGAAATGCAACGCTATAGCGCGGAGAAGGTTGAGAACATTTTAACCAAATGCAGCCAGAAAAAAACATATACGCTCAGTCCAACCCAGCACTATCTTGAGTTGGATATGGGAACTGGGCAGAGGGTAGAGCGCACAAAAGACCATGAGGTCGAAATGCAAATTTCATAAAGTATCTATCTATCTATCTATGCGAACAAATGCTGTGGTGCAGCTGATGTCGCTACTCGTTAACTAAATGCATATAATTATTCAGGCGTCAAATACGAATGTAAATCTCCTTTCGTACTTCTTCCAAAACTGTTGCAGACAACTATCTAACTGGCATACAAATTGAAACTGAATGCACAGCTACAGCTTAACTGTAAATGCGTTGAAGAAGAAGAAAATGTACATCTCTTTATCAATTATGGCTGGTGGTGTCCGGAACAACTTCCTTGATCCAACTATGTGTGCGCATTTGTATGTCTAGCATTTTTTGACAAGCAGCATTTGCATGAAGGGTGAGAACCCTTAAAAGTAGACTATCGATTACTTATATTTCAACCAACATCGCATTTTTAAACGCATGTAATTTGATAGCTTCACTGTGCGGCGCCTCGTCAAAAGCTATTGAAGTGTTTGCTTCTTTCAACTAGCCGCAAATTGAGTCTATTACGTAAGCATAGCTCAAAATGGTTATTGTATTCCATTTTTTTGCATTTATATTTCGGTTTTGTATTAGTTTGTATTGCTGTATTTAGCTTTTGTGCAGCAACGATTAGAACCTTTTCAATTCTAATTACCCAACAATTGATTTTGGTTATTGATTTGTGTTGCTTGCTAATGGTTTCGAATGGGAGAAATCATAAGCGCTGTGCGCACTTAAAATAATTAAATTATTGCAGTTTAAGGCCATAATAACTGGTGCTCTGTATTCAACTTGTGTCCAAAGGCTATTCGGAAATTTGAGTGCGCAAAATGAACAAAGAAACGATTACAATTTATTATTTGGTTTGAGTAGATGGGCAATTTGAAAGAAAATGCTTATATCCGGTAAAGTTTTATTTTTTTATTAGTTCCCGCTGTTTCTCAATAGATGCCGCCAGCAGTGTGTGATAGTCGATTCTAACATAACCTAAATGTCATAAACCAAGCTTAGACATATGGTAAGCAAACTGCTCCGACACATTAGTGATTTTGTTTTGCTATCATATAATTTTGGTTTTATGAAATTGTGCCAAATAATCGTCATTTGCGGGAAGTGTTGATTTTCCTCTTTCCTTCAAACGGCGGCTGAAGCGCATCGAGAGCTACAAAAAGTGTATGGAGATGCAGCTTTAAGTGAAACAACGGGCCGAGATTGGTTCCGTCGCTTCAAAGACGGTGATTTTAATGTTGACGGCCGTCCGCGTGAAGAGAGGCCAAAAACCTTCGAAGACGCTGAATTGGAGGCATTGCTCAATGACGATCCGTATCAAACGCAAGAAGAGCTTGCTTCAGTATTAGGAGTTACCCGCCAATCCATTTCCAAGCTATTGCAAGCTTTGGGAATGATTCAGAAATAGGGGACTTGGGTTCCATATGAGTTAAAACCAAGGGATGTCGAACGTCGTTTTTTCGCCTGTGGAGCAATTGTTCCAGTGGCAAAAAAGGAAGGGTTTTCGCTAGGTGAACCAATTTGACCACATGCAAAACAGCAAAAGTTATGTGTACAACCAACGGCAAACAACTGACTCATTTCGTAATTACGCTCCCGCGAAAGGACTGCAGAACTATCATATCATGCTGACAGGTCATAATCTATTGGCTGCACATGCGTACAAGATTGCTATCACGGACAAATGCAGAAAACGCAGAGAAGATGTTGAGGTAACTTTAGAACACCTTCTGTGCGTTTGTCCGGCATTACTAACGCTTGTAAAATGCCTGGGAGCCCCATTGTTTGAGGGTCTCAAAGGCGGATCTCCCTGCCCTGCAAAAGCGTTGACATCCTTCATGATGCCTACTTTCAGAATTCATAGAGGTCGGTCTCTATCTGGTATAGCTGGAGTCTAAAAGGTCTATGCTTCGCTTAATGCCAACCAGGCTAACTTAAGCTAACCTATGTAATCTACATTTTATTTTATTTACCTGAATTTAACTCTTTACCTGAATTTAATTCAAATTACTTCTGTTTTATATATATTTATATTTTATTTTTTGTTCTGTTTTATTTTAATTTTATTTCATTTCATTACGTACTTTTCTATTTTATTTAATTTTTATCTTTTTCTACTTTATTTATTTTAATTTTATGTTATACAAGGTTTTATGTAACACCCTTTATTTAACTTAATTTGATTTAATTTATATCTTTCTTTATTTATACGAGGGGTGCCTTTTATATTTCGGGATTAGAGAACAAAAACAAATTTTAATTATCGAAAATCACTTTATTGTTTTTCAAAATATTCTCTATGAAGATCTATACACTTTTGCATGCGTTTGAACCAATTGTCGAAGCACTTTCGCCACTCTGAATGAGGTACCTCCAAAACATGCATTCTGAATGCCGCAACCGCTTCTTCAGGTGTCGAAAAACGTTGACCTCTCAGTTTGTTTTGTACGTACGGTAATAAAAAGAAGTCATTCTGTGCCAAGTCAGGACTATACGGCGAATGACCCATTAATTCGATGTTTTGGGTGCTCAAAAATGCAGTTGTTTGAGCCGATGTGTGAGAGCTCGCATTGTCCTGGTGAAGAGTGATCCGTCTTTGGAGATTGGTTTTCCTAATTTCTTGGAAGACAACTGGCAAACAAATGGTTGTGTACCACTTAGAATTTACTGTTCTGCGTTGTTCTAGTAGTACGGTTGCGACATGTGCAGTTTTTCCGAAAAAACAGGCGACCATTTACTTGGAAGTGCTTCGTGCACGAACAACTTTTGTTGGATTTGGCTCATCTTGAAACACCCATACAGTCGACTGCTGTTTACTTTCGGGCTCATACGCGTAAATCCATGACTCATCACCTGTCATGATGTCATAGACGTGTTTCGAAGCCCAGCGATCGTATTTTTTTAGCATTTCCTTCAACCAATCGACATGAGCCTTTTTTTGAGCGATTGACAAATTGTAAGAGATCCAACGGGAACAAATTTTTTTGACAGTCAAATGTTTATGCAATATTGAATGTATGCTGGTCCCACATGACGGTCTTGCAAAACAGATCGCGCACAGCATCAATGGTTTTCGGAACAACAACTGATTTTGGACGACCTTCACGAAATTCGTCTTGGAGTGAACTACGACCACGATTGAATTCACCATACCATCGATAAACACTGGTCCTTAATGGAGCTTCATCGCCAAAAAATGAATTAAGTTCATCCATGCAATGTTGCTGAGTTAATCCACGTCGAAAGTTGTAAAAAATAATCGCACGAAAATCATCCCGATTTAATTCCATTTTTGGACCGAGATGAATCTTTTAAGTTACTGTAAACAACACAAATAGCGCTGGTATTTCAAAACGTTCTGAGTACGTAAAAGCCAAAAAATGTCAAACTTTGCGATACAGCTGTCAGTTGCCAGATTGCCAGAACACCAGGGTTGCCAAATCCTGCCAAATAAAAGGCACCCATCGTATTTTTCATTTTGTCTTCTTTTTATGTTTTTCTATTTTATTTTTATATTTTGTTTTTTTATTCTATTGCATTCGTTTTTATTTAATTTAATTTTATTTCAAATGAGTTTTTTGTTTTGGTTTTATTTCATTTCATTTTACTTATATTTATATATTGTAATATATTGGTTTAAGGGTGACCCCGCATCGGAGTGCCACATAGACCGCAAGTTGGGTCCGTTGTGTTGCCCTAGAGCTCATTATGTTATATGATTTCCCCACCTAACCGAGATTTTTATTGTAGATTTTGGTCAAAGATATTAATTCGTTTCGAGACTTTGATGAGAGATTCGATTTCCAGGTTCGAGAGTATATTTATATATTAATTTTATTTTTTTGTATTCGTTTCTGTTTAATTTAATTTTAATTTTATTTTATTTTATTTGCAATAATTTTTTTATTTTTATTTCTTTTTTAGTTTTGTTCTTTTTATTTATTTATTAATCTTTTTTTTGTTAACTTTTTCTATTTTACTTTAGTATTTAGTTTATTCAATTTAATTTCGTTTTTTATTTCATTTTACTTCTATTCATTTTATTTTGTTTCATGTCACGTAAAATTTACTTCATTTCACATTTTTTTCTTTTTTAAGTTTACCTATTTTTTTGTTTTATTTTATTTTATTTTATTTTTATTCCATTTTGTTGCATTATTTTCTGTTTTTATTTAGGGTATTTTTATTTTATTTTGCTTCATTAAATTTTTTTCTTTTTCCTATTTTTTTGTGTTCTCTTTTTTTATGTGTATTTTTTTTAACTTAATTTGACTAAATTTTTTTTTCTTGAGTGCCTGAATTATTTGATGAATTAGTTCTGATGTAAATAAATAAATAAAAATAAATTAATAAATTTATATTTTTATTTTTTACTTTTATTTATTTTACTGTGCTATATTTTATTTTATATTATCTTATTTTATTTTATGTTTGATCTTTATTTTATTACTTTTTTTTACCGTTCTTATTAGCTATATTTCCTTTAGTTTTATTTCATTGTTTTCATTTAATTAAATTTATTTTTTTGCCTTTTTATTTATTTTATATTATTTTTAATTTTTGTAATATTATTTATTTTCTTAAGTTTTTTTATGTATATTTTTTTTTGTTTTTTTATTTATTTGTTTTTTTTTTTTTGTTTACTACTTTATTCCATTTCATTTTGATTAATTTTAATTTAATATATTTTATTTCCCGTTATTTAATTTATTTTTTTTTTTCACCTCCATTTACATTTTTATTTTTATATTTGCTTTATTTCATTTTCACGTTTTTTATTTTTAATCCTTTCTTACCTTTCTTTTTTTATTTTTATTTCTTATTACTTTATTTCACTTAATTTAACATAATTTCATAACTTCATTTCATTTTATTTCATTTTACTCTATTTTTATATTTACATTTCCCTCACTTCCATAACTAGATAACTTTGATTCTCCATCAATCAGAAAGCGGACTGCGATCAATCAAATAAGCGGCACGCATTTAACAACATTTATTACCCACAAATGCACATTTCAACAAATCTACAGTTATTGGCTACTACGGACGCTTTCAAATTCACTCACTCCCCAAACTAGGCTCATACCTCAGCCAAATATGGTTTCAGATAAAATGTCGAGACAAAATTGCACAGAATGCATTGATTGCTCTGAAATCTATTAAATATTTATTAGTTTCCAAATAATATAAAAAATAAAAAAATTATAACGAAAAGAGCACAAAAAATAGGTCATATTCCGAATCAGCAGGCACCAATTAATGCGAAATGAAGCTTTTCAATAAAATTTACAACAGCTGCGTTTACTCTGCTCCTATCACTTTACCCACACACACACACACGTGCACGTGCGAAACCAATCAAATTAGGGTCACACATGTTTGAAAATATTCACTCGAAAGTCAACACTCACGACGTCCCGAATCAATGTAGGGTGTGGAAAAAACGGTAACGTGTAAGGAAAATATACGAAAATGCCTAAATTTCAAATTAAAATGTAATATTTCATGTTTTCGTATGGCGTCTTAAAACTCACCCAATTTCAACAGTTGACTTGCACTGCTGTCAGAGGTCATTTGACGGACGTTGGTTTGCCCAGCCGATTTTTGGCATGACCGCCTTCGGCTAAAGCAATGCTACACCTAAATCAATGATTTTAAAAAGTTCATTTAATTTTAAACAATGCAGCACAGTTGGGTGCACAGTTGTGGCATAGTTGTGGCAGAGTGCCGGTCACATGTGGCAACACCTAATTGGTAGCGGTTTTTATTAAATCTAGATGCTGGTAAATGTAATTAAACTTTTGAAATCATTACACTTTGCGCAATTAAGTAATGAACTTTGGAAGTAGTTGACGTGCGCAAGAATTTGGAAATATTTCTAATAAATTTTGGTGTAGAAAAAAACGAAAAAAAAACGTGCAGTGAATGGATAAATGAAAAATATTCCGTGCTTGTGTAGATTTAAATTACGTTTTACAATTTGAGTTCATTTACAAAGTGAATGTTCAACACAATTAATCAAAGTTTTACTGCGTTTCTAATTTGATTCCAAAAAAAGGAAAATTAATTCATTGCAAATTAACGGCTTGGCTGAACAGACTAATGAAGTAATAAATTAAGGCGGAGAGTATTTGATTTGCTAATTTTATAAATTGATGTTCTATGTTTTCAAGTAGTTATGAATTTGGGTTTTCAATTACCTTTTATTTTAATTATAAAACATTTAAGAGCTCAAGTTATTTGTACAATTCCTTACTCAGCCAAAGCTTATAACAGAGTCCTCGAAACACAAGCACCAAAATATTTAATTTTTGCCTTTTCTAGTACAGCTGGTATTCCTGTGAAGCTGGAATTTTTTCATATATTATATTTATTTTTATCATTATTATTATTGTTAAACAAAAAGCAGTACCAAAGAAAGCAGCTGAAGTATTAACACCTTTTGCTCATATTTTTAATTCAGAAATGGAATTTTCTGATGGCAAGGACGGGCTTTTAGAAGACACTTTGGCAGAGAACCTCGTAAAGTACCGTCATACATCAGCTCTGTATACTACAGAGGCAGCCTTTTCTCTCGGATCACAGGATCTATAAGTATTTGTGGAACTATAAGAACATTAAAACATTCACAAGATCGTACGGTCACAGCAAGATACTCCCTCAGGTACCCTCACTGCTCAAAAACAAGCCAGACTTCGCAATCTCCGTCGTTCCAAAAAGATTGTATAGAACATTTTACACTGTCATTCGAATGGAGGAAAGGGAAGACCGAATGAAGGGGAAGTTTTAAGATGGACTATGGTGGATGGAAGCTGGCCTCTATTCGGAGCCGCACAGATTATGCAAATCAATTCGACTTTCTGACTATGCCAGCGTGTTCGAGGCTGAACTATTAGCAATCAGAGAAGCATGCAAATCACTAAGACTCTACAAGGAAGTTGGTGCAAGAGTAGTTATCTTTTCAGACAGTCAAGCAGCTATCAAAGCTTTAGATTCCAATTCCATAGCATCCAAACTAATTTTACAATGCATAGAGGAACTAGAATTGCTTGATACTTGGCTTCGAATTACTCTGATATGGGCTCCCGGTCATAGGAATATAGAGGGTAATGAGACAGCCGATGAGCTAGCAAGAAAAGATTCGGCACTAGACATAACAGAGGCGGTGGCAGTTGCTAACCCATTAAACACAATAAAAAACCCATTACTTCATACTACTAAGCTTTAGCTGAAAGAAGATTGAAGCAATTAACTACATGAACTACAAAAGGAAAAATATGACAGTAGTACAGCATTCAGAGGACGAAGGATAAACGAAATTGCCGATGAATTGGGCCACTGTAGATCAGCGGTTATCGAACAGAGACCAGAGCCAAACATCAGAATTAGTTATACTGGAATTATGGATTTGATCAGCGACTAAGTATGAGCAATGGTACAGTCCAGAACGTTGCAGAACTGCAAAATGTTTTATGACAAGCTCGAACAGAAAACTGAATAATTTTCTTCTAAAAGAAAAGAAGAACAAAAGGGAGAAAAGACGTTCGGTTGATGATCGGTATTATTACAGGACACAACCCATAGGGTTTGAATATGACCACCACTGGGATGATTGTGGGCCCGATTTGATTGCTTTTCGTAGGGGAGCCTGATATCACTAAGCATTTTCTTCGTGAGTATCCTGCCTTTGCTAGAGCAAAACTATGAATTTGGGTTCCGTTGTCATGCAATGTGTAAAATTAGTTCTCTCAAACTGGAAGATATTTTCGGATTTGCCAAAGAATTTGACTTCTTTAACCTGATGTTGGAGAGGATCGTACGAGCCACAGAACTTAATCGCTCAGGCACAATATTTTATAAGAGCGTACAATTGTTAGCGTATACCGATGATATTGACATCATCAGCCTTAACAACCGCGCTGTTAGTTCTGCCTTCTCTAAACTGGATAAAGACGGAAAGCGAATGGGTCTGGTGGTGAACGAGGACAAAACGAAGTACCTCCTGTCTTCAAACAGTCGGCGCACTTGCATATCGGCGCCCACGTCACTGTTGGCAGTTATAATTTCGAGGTTATAAAAGACTTCGTGTATTTAGGAACCAGCATTAACACCGAAAACAATGTTAGCGACGAACAAAACTAACACTTTACAAGGCTCCCACCATGCCCGTCCTAACGTATGGCGCAGAAGCTTGGACGATGACAACATCCGATGAAGCGACGCTTGGAGTGTTTGAGAGAAAGATTCTGCGAAAGATTTTTGGACCTTTGCACGTTGGCAACGGCGAATATCGCAGGCGATGGAACGATGAACTGTATGAGCTTTACGACGAGATAGACATAGCGCAGCGAATAAAGACCCAGCGGCTACGTTGGCTGGATCGTGTCGTCCGAATGGATACAAATGCTCCTGCTCTGAAAGTATTCGATGTGGTACCAGCTGGTGGTAGCAGAGGAAGAGGAAGGCCTCCTCTATGTTGGAAAGATCAGGTGGAGAAGGACTTGGTGTGTCCAATTGGCGCCGATTAGCATGAGAAAGAAACGACTGGCGCGCTTTGTTAAACTCGGTCAAAATCGCGTAAGCGGTTATAGCGCTAATTAAGAAGAAGAAGAAGTTTTAGGAGTTCCCATTCTCTCGGTGCTTCTTGACTCGCATTTTTCAAATTTCAATTTCAACAGTCTTACGAAATCTAACATAAAAAACTAGAGCTGACACGAAGTTAGAAGTGCATAGCTTTTAAAAGAGGTGCATAGCTTGAGTACGGATACCTTTGAGCTTATTTTTTTGACACTGCCCAGCTTTTTGAAGACCGTGACGTACATGTTTTGACGTCTTATTGAGGAATGTTACGAACCAAGAAATCAGCAATTTGCTAAAACTCACAAAACAGCACAAGGCGAGTGGAATCTGAAGCCTATTCTATCATATAATCCCCTTGTTACACTAGAGACCTGTACGGGTCTATTGAGGACTACTGTCAATTTAACTGATTTAACAGCGCATAAGAGATAAAAAATTAGAAAATTCAATGCTGTCTGCTTTTCGTAGTATAAATTAGCAAAGCTGCACTAAATTGGCAGACGAAAAAATGCGCTGCTGTTAAAAAAATGTTAATGTTATGAAGTCGTTGTTATTAACAGAGGTCAAAATCATCAAACCGCGCAGCTGATGCAGTTCGATATTGCAATCATTTATAGGTAGCGCCATCTATTTATGGATTCCGGTTTCATAGGTATACGCCTCGTATATCGGTAAACGTATCTACATTTGTATATCCAGGTATGCTGATACCAAGCGTCATATTTTTTCATAATAACAAGTAAGTATTGTAAGTTCTTTTTAATAATTTTCAACTACATATCTCCTTGATTTGGATCAATATTAATATAAGTATGTATACGTGTGCGTGTGTGTGGCAGCAAAGCAGCACTTTTCAAACCTGAATGCCAGCAACTTGCAACATTTTGAATCAACCAACGCAATAGGCGATTAGCAAGCTTATAGCGACAAATTACATACGACACACACACACACAGGCATAAATGTACGCAATCGCATGCACAAAGTGTAACACACGCACACACTCACATGCTTGGTATTAGTGTCAATTAAAAAACTGTGCAAAAGAAGTTTTCGATTGCATATGAGCAGATTTTTACATACAAAATATATGCATTATTTATCAGACGAAATAATTTTTAACTGCGTTTTTAACTGTATGCAGCCAAGCACCCTATAGGAATGAATTTTAATTTAGTAAAATAATTCCTTACTTTGCTCTCAACGATGCTTTACCACTTAGCAGAACCAGGAAAGTCCTTTTCAAAACACGCAGCGAAGGAAACATAAAAATCAATGAGGAACTCCACAAGAACTTTTCAAGGTTCAATTCGTCTAGGCTTTACCATCTGCGGTGCTCAATCCCACCATTTTCCGCAAGCTAGAGTACTCTCTATACAAATAAAAGTACTTACTTCACGTCCATACTTTAATTATGTTCGAAGTTAATTTTTAATTGATTAAAAATCTTTGCTTTCCTACTGGGTAGCTTGCCATAAAATACTGCTCAATTCAACTAAGTAACTAACAATCAAATACAAATTATTTAGTGTTTCGCGAGTACAACTCGGCTTGTAAAAAATTCATTCTGCAGCACTTTAATTACAGCGAGTGTCCGTCATTCGCAGGCGTTGCTGTTACCAGCCGATTAATGTTGCCACTCGCTGCGGCAATAAACGAGTTTCTCCACTTATGCAAATTATTGCATGCAGGAGTAGTGCGAAAAAAAATTGATTTTCAAATATATCTTTTTTGGTTATATATTTTGATTGAAATGTGTTTATTATTTATGCTTATTTTTAAATCGAACATAAAATTTATTTCTGAAAAATTTTCATTTCATGGGTAGTGAACGAATAGTCGAATGAACTACAGAAACTTAAACTGCACTGCACAAGGAATGATTTGACAGATTGAAATGAAATTTCACATTCGTTCCCATGAGCGACATAACAAAAAAATAAGGTCCTCTCTTATCGAACCACAAAACTTATTGAACAACCTAGTAAATTAAGTCAGGTTATCTTGAATTAACTTGACTGATAAACTCTCAACAATATCTGATCCGAGAACAAGTCTTTTCTATTTTTAGGTTAGTACCCTAAGCTTCAGGTTTTATTAAAAAAATGATAAATTTTTGAATCTAATTAAAAACTTAATCAAGCTGTGCAGATTTTCGTTTGATGGGAAGCCTTTTGTGAGTAAAAATATGTTACACAAAGTTGCGCAAGATTCCTCACCCTATAATTTTTATAATTTTTTTAAATGGCGTCGTTTTTTTTTATTTCCTTGACGAAATAAGCGAAATAATTTAATCCAAAAAAAATTAATGTTAAGTTACAATTTAGTGTCGTTCCTATTCGGAACATAGGGCGGAGACTGAGGCATTTCATCTAGTCTGATTTTGTGCAATTCCCCGAATATAAAACCAGCTAGTCATTTGTTCACATTCAGCATGAATCGTTTTTACCCATATAATTCTGGGTCGTCCTCTTCTTCGTGACCTTTGCGGGTTTCGCTCGTGTGCCACTTTAGCGACGTCATTATTTTCCTTTCGCAAAGTGTGCCCAATCCAATGTCATTTCCGGCGTTTAATCTGGACATTAACAGGGTCTGGCATTGTCAGTGCTAGTAAATTGTCAGTCGTTATAACTCTGAGTCAGAAAGCTCGGCAAATTTTGTTTACAAAGTTTTGCATCCACTGGCAGATTCTGTTAGTGACTTTTAAGGTTTTATAACCTTTTTTACATGCGTATTAAGAATTCTTAGTTTGGTACGTTTACTAATATTTCGTGAAGCCCAAATTTTGCTCAGTTAACAAAAACTTGATCTGGCTTTGTTCATACTTGTATACGTCATTTTCAGTACCTCCATTCTTGGAAATTATGCCACCCAGATAGCAAAACTTGCTAACATCTTCTACTTCAGCAGCCATCACATCGCATTGGTTTAGTTTCTGGAATGTTTACTTTTAGGCCTATGGTTTCTACATTTTCCATTACAATAATTTTTTAAATTTTAGTCGAATACTAGCAAATGTTTGACTCATGAAACATATGTCGTCTGCAAAATCTAGATCGCCAAGCTTTTGAAACGGCCGCCATTGAAAGCCGTCTGGGGCTTCGCAATTTTTTTTTCTCTAATATAGTATCCAGTACAGTACCTGGCCATTGAATTATGACCGATGGCATTTTTCTTCAAAAATCAGGTAAAATTTTCAATCTAATTTGGGCTTTCCCAAATAAAAAAAGGTATTAAGGGGTTAAAAAAAAATAAATAATTGGCGTGTACACTTCTGTTAGGTGTTTGGCCGAGCTCCTCCTCCTATTTGTGGTGTGCGTCTTGATGTTGTTCCACAAATGGAGGGACCTACAGTTTCAAGCCGACTCCGAACGGCAGATATTTTTATGAGGAGCTTTTTCATGGAGGAAATACATTCGGAGGTTTGCCATTGCCTGTCGAGGGGCGACCGCTATTAGAAAAATGTTTTTATTAATTTTGGTTTCACCGAGATTCGAACTAACGACTTCTCTGTGAATTCCGAATGGTAATCACGCACCAACCCATTCGGTTAAGGCGGCCGCCTTATTAAAGGGTTATAAACCTGTTATTAGGTGTTTTTAAGAATTTCCGGTCAATTGGCCTGCTACGATTAGAAAAGCATCAGTTTTTTTTACTTATAAGTGAAAAGTTAGGTGTGCAAGTGCCAGTGCGAATTAATTCGATCTTGTGTGAAAAGCATAAAAAAACGAATTGCGATCGTCTGAAAAGTGAAAGAATTGAATAGTGAATATTCATATATCTAAAATGTAACAACAGCAAGTACGAAATATAGATATATTTTGAATTTGTCACGTGGATTATACTTTTTTTCAATTTAACCGGCTTTTTTTAGAAAATGTGCCGAAAGTCGGATTTGACATCGGGATAAAAGCAACAAATTGCAGTTCTTTTGAAAGCCAAGAACCTGAGCTATACAGACATAGCAAGAACTGCTGGAATATCCAGGGCATCTGTGGTAAATGTTCCCAAAAAGTGAAAAATATCAACAACGTTTCAGCGGTAACTTCAAACAATCGCCAAAATTGTCGCCGAGAACGCATTACCTCAACCAGGCAGGATGGCAAAATCATCCAAACAGTTCCCTGGAACAAAAACGATTCAAGTCGGATGATTTTAAGAGAGGTTCAGGAATCTGGAGTAAATATTTCGAAAAGAACGTTACAACGACGCTTATATGAAAATTGACTTTTTTGCAGACGAAAAAGCCAAAACTGACACCGTGTATGCGAAATCGGCGGAAGCTTTGGGCACAACTTCGCAGAGACTTTGACACGAAATATTGGAAAAAATTGGTTAAAATAAAAACATTTTTTCCTTTGTAAAATAGCAGTAAGAAGATGTGAATATTCACACTTTTTTGTGGTTTCGTTTTTCTTCTTAGAGATTATCTTCAGCGATGAATGATGATTGGAAGTGGTCACAAAAGCAGCAAATTTTCTTCGCAGAAGAGCCGAAGAACGATATTCTGAAGATTGTGTGCTTCCAAGGGGCAATATGTGGCGTCATGAAAACAACGCCATCCATGGCTTTGGATGGCATATTACATCTGCCACCCCTAGATCTCTTCTGCAAATACTCAGCGGCCTGATCCGCTTTAAGGCTCAAAGCGAGCTCACAATGAAGGACTGTCACACATGGACATTCAACCATCTTAGACTTCTATACGAATATACCCAGTGACTTGGATTATCACCCTCCCATTCTCTGCTTCGAAAGAAATTTTTCAGTGAAAATCCCTTCTAGACTGGAAACGCTAAGAGAAGAGCCATCACCCAATACACCCATGGGCAGGGACTTATCTAGAATGGACACTGGTTTAGGATCAGGGTTATATTGCGAAGAGCTTTCCATTAGTGAATCCTTTAAACTACCGGCTCACTGTAGTGTTTTTCAAGTGGAAATAAACGCTGTTCATGAAGCCTTAAAATGGTTAAAGATAAACAGAATATCAACAGCAGATATCTACATTCTATCAGAGAGCCAAGCTGCACGACGATGCATTCCAAATAACATCAAGGAGTGTCTTACATTCTCGCCAATCTCTAAATGAGATGGCCACAGAGATATGCCAGGGAACTGTATGGCAGACCAGCTTGCAAGAGTAGTTACTTCAATGCCAAACATAAGTAATTTTATGGGGGTACCTCTCGCAACTCGCAAGCTTCTTATTAAGGACGCACTAATCAGTTCTGCAAATCAAAGATGGATGAGCGCTAACACCTGTGAAATTGCTAGGCAAACATGACCAAGGCTAAATTGGCGTCTGTCCTTAGTAGCGACCCTCACAGGACATTTTGCCATAAGAAATCATGCAAGGAGATTAGGCGTTTACATGGATGATTTCTGTCGTAGCTGCAGAAATGAGGAGGAGTTGGAAACAATTCAACACCTTTTTTGCACATGCGCGGCTCTAACGAGAAGCAGGAACCGATACGAATATTAAGGATCCTGCTTCTTAATGAATATGGATGATCCATATACTTTAGGTATCAACAAGCTTTTATGCTTTGTCAAACGCTCAGGATGGTTCAATATAGAGAGGTAAATGTAGCCCAGCCCCTGCGGCTCACAATGGACCCAGCTCGTGGTCTAAGTGGCATCGCTGTCTCTATGTGCGATGCGGCTGCCAAACCTAACCTCACCAGTAGCCAATAAGAATTTTTGTGTTTTTGACTAGAAAATAAAAAAATAACATGAAATGTTTCGAGACACTCGTTAAAAATTAACTTAATTACAAATATAAGTAATTTAAGTCCTATGCAAAAGGAAGTATTTTAGAGAGTCAGAGGAATTTCATTGCCAATGGTAAATCCGTTATTGTCAATTTCTCGCTATTTACTGAAAAACACATAAAAAACATTTGCCACTAGTACTGTCTACTTTTGAGTTTTTTTTTTCAATTGCTCACCCTCATTCGAAATAAAAAAAATAAAAATCAGTTTCCTCGCACGCGCAATTATTATTTTGCGAATAACTCACAAGTTAACTTGGTTTAATTCGAAATTTTTTTATTTAGATTTTTAAAGAATTAACCTACAATTTTACTTTATTACTTTAGTAAAAAAGCCCTCGCTTACACCAAGTAGTAAAAATCTCAAATAAAAAAAAATTAAAATATCTATCAAAGCCTGCCATCGCCAACGCCATTAACGCTCATATCAATATTTTTCATAACATTGCTTCAATAAATCAATTAAATCCTTAGTCAGCCGCCACAACAATGTGTAGTTACTTAAATTTATATGCAAACAAAAAATAATTTCTTCAAAAGCCTTACTGCATTGGCTGCTGGTTGTTGTCTTGTTCATTCACTTGACCTCATGGCAACGATAAATCTTCGATTCCCGCGTTGTTTTCGAATGCAAAGAGGTATTCTTGTGTGTGTGTGTGTGTGAATGCGCGTTGCATTGGCGCGGGTGTCCTTCAACTACCGCAATGAACTTTTTACAACAGCATTCGGGCATTGCAATGGCGTCAGCCACAAAACATTCATTCATTTACAATTGCATATCAGCGCGTGTGTGTGTGTGTTTGTGAGTAGATTTGTGATAATTGAACAAGTAAATATTTTTTACGAAGAAGCAGCATTCCAACGTATTTCAGCAGATGTCCTGCTTAATGTAAGTTTTTTTTTTGTGAATTTTTCCACTATTTTTTGTTTACTCATTATTTTTATTGAGTGCATCGCATCACTTTATAGCCCAGAGGTGAACGCATTTATTTTGCTTGCCACACATTTTTGACAGTTTTATGGATGTTTTATGTACGCAAACCCAACGCATTTATTAATTGAGGAAGTAATTTAAAATTAGTATCAAATTAATCGCTATTTGAGCAAATAAATTAAGGCAAAGTGAGACTGCGTAAATTTTTTTGAAATCGCCAATTGAGCGTAAATAATTTTTGTTTATCTCAGCTGCATACAACTTTATTGCTTTGGAATTTTTTTTTTATTATTAATAATTTTCTGACTCGAGAACCTGTTTGTTTGCTTACTCTAAGTGAGTTTTATTATTTTCGTGCCAATAATTATTTTAATGAATTTCTTTTTCTTGTGTTTTTGCTATAAACGTGTGGCTTTAGAAAAAACAATATAATTGCTAAAAAAATATTTTTAGCACCTGCCTGCCCGCTTGTTTGTAAGTTTGCGTGCTTGTGCAATATTCCAATTTCTAATTCATTTCGCATTGCTTTCGAAGAGTTACCTCAATTACTGCTGCCAATTTTACGGCTATTAATCTTTCCTGTCTAAAAAGAACTGCAATTATTTATATTTTTTTATAACAATTTTTAAGTAAAGTAATAAGTAATTAATTTCTAACATTCAATTTTGTTATTTTACCCACTCAATGCTTCTATTTTTTAATTGCAATTTTAAGATTCAAGATTGTGTGTGTATGTGCATAAGGGTGGTACTTTTTTGATTGAACAATCGCATAGTATAGAATGTTTTTATGAACTTGAAAATTTTAAGTGATAATAAAAAATAGAAATATTGTGGGAATGATTTTTTTTATTATAAACTGGTAGATAATTTTCTGGCATTAATTTTTTTTTATATGAAATCCAGCTTATGAATGCCGTACTACGAGTTACAGATACATTCGATCAGTCCAATTTTTGAATACTTTTTCCAATAAATCTGACTAATAAATCTATATGAGTGCAATCAACAAAAATGCGAGGCAAACGAGGGTTACTTGGCTTCAATTCTTGCACGAATTTTTAATCAAAATTCTTGCAAAAATTTTACAAAACTGCATTGTGGGACATTCAAAATGCAAACTTGAAATGGCTTAAGGGGGGAAGCTGGTCTAGAGCGCAAAAAATGGGCATATTTTATGAATTTATTTTGACTCAACAAAGGAGTCAATCGAAAATCTGTGAAATAGGTTTAATAATATAGCTTTCATGGTACAAATACAAAAATTTTCGTCTGAATTAATTTCAAAATGGCCGCTGTCCAGCAGTTCTCCTAAGGCGCCTTTTTTTCTAGTGGGTCCATTGCCGAAGACGTAAACTCCTTAATCTTTGTCCTGGATCAAAAAATAAAATTTTTTTAGTTTCTATATAACAACAGAAAGAGACGTACGTAGGATTTTTTCGATATTTGGTTTTTTCGCGAAATGGTGCACGTTTGAACAAAAAGTTACAATTTTCACTATAAAGAATGACATAAAATTGTTGATTAAAAAAAAACTATGTAATATAAATAAAAAATCCTACGTACGTCTCCGGAAAAAGGTATTTCGAATGTATTGTCAAAATTTCGTAAGAATCGGTAAAGATTTGTTCGAGTTATGTCTTCGGTCAGTTTAAAAAAAGTGATTTCGAGAAAAACGCGTTTAAAGTTGTAAGTAGCGTTCGGGGCATACCTGCGAGGCACTGCCGTCGAATCAAAAATTTGGGCATTTAGACATTTTTGCTGGCATCCCTCATTTGGTATATTATTTCTAAGACCCTAAAGCACTTTTTAAGACAAAAAAAAATTTTTCGATTTTTTCAAAATTCTAGACCAGCTTCCCCCCTTAAGTCCTTGTTGATTTTTGCTTGACGGTGTTGGGTAATTTCTCCATATGTTGGGTATTTTCTCCATAAAAAAGATACAATTCACTAGAGGAAATAGGCAACAACGTCCAGAAAAATAGTTATAAAAAATTAAGAAGGTTTTCTTAAAACTTCAAATTGAACTTTATTTTACTAAAACCGCAAGTGCTCAAAGTTTGAAATTTTTTATGAAACTTTGTGAAATTTTTATAAATTTTGAAATTTGAATTTTTATATTTGTTTCCGGTTTTGAATTTTTATGCTTTATATGGTGAAAATAGCAAAAAGTAAAAAAAAAAATGTTATATAAATCAAGAGAATTTTCTATTTTTTACGTTTTTTTTATTGGGTAGTCGAAAAAGTCTTTTCGTATTTTATCAATAGATTTCGCTGGAGTCATCTCTCTCCAGTGCTACCAATCACATTGTGTCATATCATATGGTGTTAGAAAGGTGACATTTTAAGCTTCATTTCACCAAAAAAAATTAAATTCGGAGAAGTTGAAAAAAGTTATAGCTGTTCAAAAATGAGTGATAATAATGAAGAAATTCGCTATATTTTGAAATTTTTGTTTAAAAAAGGGAAGAATGCCACGCAAGCCACCAATGAAATTTGTTAAGTTTACGGAGACGATGCTGTATCAGTTCGTTTAGCACAACAATGGTTCGCTCGCTTCCGTTCTGGAAATTTCGATGTGAAAGATGCACCTCGCTCCGGTCGACCTATCGTTGAAAAAGTCGATGAAATTATGGAAAATATTGACCAGGACCGTCACATAGGCACTAAACATTCATAATCAAACGGTTTTGAACCATTTAAAAAAGGCTGGTTACAAAAAGAAGCTCGATGTTTGAGTACCACATGAATTGTCTGTGAAAAATTTAATAGACCGAATTAACATCTGCGATTCTTTGCTGAAACGAAATGAAATCGAACCATTTCTGAAGCGAATGGTAACAGGAGACAAAAAGTGGATCAAATACGACAATAATGTGCGAAAAAGATCATGGTGCAAGGGTGGTGAAGCTCAACAAATGGTCGCAAAGCCTGGATTGACGCCTCGAAAGGTTATGCTGTGTGTTTGGTGGGATTGGAAAGGAATCATCCACTATGAGCTGCTCCAGCCTGCTCGAACGATTGATTCTACACCTTACTGTCAACAACTGATGAGATTGAAGCAAGCAATCGATAAAAAACCGCCAGAACTGTTCAACAGAAAGGGCGTCGTCTTCCATCGGGACAACGCTAGGCCACACACATCTTCGATGACTCGGCAAAAACTGGGAAAGCTTGGCTGGGAAGTTTTGATGTATCCACCATATAGCCCTGACCTTGCACCATCGGACTACCATTTGTTTCGGTCAATGCAGAACTCCCTTAATGGAGTAAAGTTGGCTTCAAGAGAAGCCTGTGAAAATTACTTGTCGCGGTTTTTCGCCGAGAAACCACAAAAGTTTTACACTGATGGAATAATGTCTCTAGAAGAAAAATGGCAAAAGGTGGTCGAACAAAATGGTACATATTTGGTTTAATAAAGTTCATTATAAATATAAAAAAATGAGTTGAAGTTTGATTAGAAATACGAAAAGACTTTTTCGACTACCCAATATTTTACAAAAATTTTAACTGCTATAAAACTGCGTACCTCATATTTTTCATTTTTTCAAAATTTAAATTTTTTTATGGAAGCTTTTCAAATTTTCATTGCATAAATTTTGTATAAAATTTTAAATTTAAATGTTTATATTTTTTCTTCATTTTTATGCGAAAACTTATAAAAATCAAGAGGATTTTCTATTTCTTACTTTTTTTATTGTAATGAAATTTGGAGTGCTATATAACTGCATTCCTCATTTTTTTCATTTTGTTAAAGTTTGAATTTCTTCATGAAACTTTTTGAAATTTTCATTGTATAATTTTTTTTGTAAAATTTGAATTTTTATGTTTTTTTCTTAATATTATGTTTTATATAGCGAAAATACGCAACAACGTCCAGAAAAAAAAGTTATAAAAAATCAGGAGGATTTTCTAACAACTTCAAACTTGCACTTCGTATTTTACTAAAATTTGAAGTGCTATAAAACTGCGTTCCTCATTTTTTATAATTTTTCTAAGAGCTTAAAATTTTTTATGAAACATTGTGAAATTTTTATAAACTGTGTGTAAAATTTTAAATTATAATTTTTATTATTTTTTTTTAATTGTCATGTTTTTTAGGGTGAAAAGAGGCCACACCGACAAAAAAAAATTCATAAAAAATAAATATTAAATAATTTCTCAGGAAATATCAAGGATAGTTAGGGATGAATTTTTATTATTTTTTTAACCCAACTTCTTTTCAATAGCTCGGTATATCCGCTTTTGCTTAACCCCCGTATTTAAAGTTACTACAAGTGTTTAAAATTAAAAATAATTAAAAATAATTAAAAAATTTTAAATTATTTATTGAAAATTTAACCTTTTGAAACCTTAAAGTCCCTTAAAAAATTAAGTTGATGAGAAAATGAACAGCTGAGTACGCAACATTACTACATACAATCTATAGCCTAACACGCATATGCAGTTTTTCCTGGACAACATTTATCATACTTTTGCATGCTAATAACATAAAAAGTATCTACTGAAACATTTCTCGTATAGCAAGATTGAGTGATATTTCTCCCCTTCAATATCGGTCCGCCCTAATGTATACACATATGTCCGGTTTAAATCCCAAGACAATAAACTACAGCGTATTTATTGAATTTCAGAATTTAAAAGCAATTCATTTTTGTTAATGAATTTTTTTAACAATTTTAGGAGATCATTATTTATATTTATTATCTATAAAATCTAATTTTATGATTAAATTAAATCAGGCATAATGAAGCTAATTTCAATTTCGCGCAACACATTCGAAACGAGACTAGGCGAGTGGGCAATAAGCAATGGAGTAATAATTCTTGTTGTTGCTTGATATCGAAACAATTTTATACAACTAAAAGTTTTCCGTATTCCCCAAATGAGTGCAGTAGATAAAATTCTAAGTGACTTCAAGCAAATTAATGGTATCCGAATAAAAGAGCAATCACATTCGGCTTAAAAAATCGATTTCAAAGGAAGTCTAGTTACAGACTGGTCTTGTTTGAATACGTCAAATACTTGAAAATATATTTCAACATTTCACCATTCACCATTTCACCATGACGCATACTGCTCAACTTTAAGAGCAGAAGTAGCTGCTCTGCTTAAAGCAGTACTGCACTTCTCTCGTAAAGATGGTGAGCATACATTCGCAGACAGTAAGTCTTCAATAGAAGCCATTCTTAATCTATCAAATGAATGCCATCTCATAAACAGAATCCGCTAAAATCTTATTCCCCTTCTACTATAGCTCCTTAAAAGTAATGTGGATAACTGGACATACAGACATTAGAGGAAATTAGATTGCGGATAAAAAAGCCAAAGAAGCTTGCATCGATTACTTCCTTTCGATTACCTCACAACTGCAGGTATTCGTTTACTCTGCAAAAAACAGCAACACACAGATGGCGACGTACAGAATGGAGTAAATACCGGCATTTCTATAATATCTTGAATGCCGATGTTAAACGATCGACCTTTCCTGAAACCTGCTTATCAAAAACATAAAAACTTTCGTCGGGCTCAGAATTGGACGCACGATTAATACACATATACACATCTACTCACAAAATTACACCTATCTGCAGCGAAGCAACAGCAAAGTTCAAAGAATGGTTGTCGACAGAGACTCTTCAGCTAGCAGGACAGTAAACGGAGGCAGTACTTATAAAGAGCAGGAAAAAGGTAGAAACGACCACGATTAACATTGATGGGTACAACGTCAGAACTCAACCTGCGTTAAAATATCTATCGATCAAGGAACACATTGAAAGAGCAAGTGAAAAGGCGGTCATGGTGACAGCAACGCTAACAAGACCTTTGGCCAACATTGGTGGTTCCGGCCAGGGCAGGAGGGTGTTCCTGGCTTAAGTTAGCCAGTTCTCACTCTTATATGCAGGACCCGAAAAAGGAAAAGTTCTGATACAGAAAATGCACGCCAAGAAGATGGAAATAGTTTCGATGCTAAGGCCAGTCGAGTTGTCTGTGATTTTAGGACGGTTTCATATGAAGCGGTGAGTGTCATTATCGGAACATATGCCGCCAAACATAATTGCTTCCGAACAGGGCAGAATACGTGACAAAGCCAAAACCCAAAGAGGAAAGACAGAAGAGCGTGGATGAGTGGCAAAATCGCTGGGACTTAGCGGCAAAAGGGAGGTGGACACGCAGTCTTATGAATGAGTCGAGCAAGACGAAAACGATTTCCAGCTAACATAATTCCTGACGGTGCATGGCTGCTTCAGAGAGTACCTTTTCAGTGGTAAGGTTTTGATGATGCAATGGACTGCTCGTTCTGCGATAGTTGCAGTGAAAATGTTGAGCATATTTTCTTTTCCTGCCCGAGATATGTATCCAAAAGGTCGACTATAGATAGAAACAGAAAGAGTTCTTCTTCTTAATTGGCGCGATAACCGCTTACGCGATTTTGGCCGAGCTTAACAAAGCGCGCCAGTCGTTTCTCTCTCGTGCTAACCGGCGCCAATTGAACACACCAAGTGAAGCCAAGTCCTTCTCCACCTGATCTTTCCAACGCAGAGGAGGCCTCCCTCTTCCGCAGAAGAGAAGGCAGAACTAACAGCGCGGTTGTTAAGGCCGATGATATCAATAACAATTGTACGCTCTTATAAAAAAACAGAAAGAGTTACGCCAGGCAATATTGTAAAGCACTTGTTGCAATCGAAGTTGTTGGGTCAAATTAAAGACTGGTCTGCGAATGCGCTACAAGAGCTGCGGAGAAAGAATGGCAGCGCAGCACTGAAAGGTAGAAAGGAGACTAATGTTTATATGAATAGACATACATAAATGGACCAGCTCGGCCTTGCAAAGCAACGCCCAACGGCGGTATCGCAGTGCAAAATTAGAGCTACGGAGGTAGGAGTTAAGAGCTTAGTACATAGGTCGCAAGTCCCGTTTAGTAAGAGAATACTGCCTGTGCGGGTTTCCAAAGGAGGTGTACCTTTAACGAACAGTATGAACCGTGGCCTGGTGCCTATATTGACGGTATCTGAGTAAGATTACCTTCTCGGCTGAAAAAATGTACAAAAACATTATCACCCCTGCTCAATTACTACCCAGAGCATCAACACATCAGATCGGCTCTATTTACCAACACTAAATCTTCTGATTAACGTAAATGTATTAATGAAAATAAATCAAATATCCTTAAAACAATCATAAATTTATATAAAGGATTTTCCAATAACAGATGTTATTTTGAATAGGATTGCGCTATCGGAAGATGATTAACGATTTTTTATGGCCCAGATTGGATGGTATTGATCTGGACAACGTTTATTTTCAACAAGACGGTGCTACGTGCCACACAAGCAACGAAACCATTGATCTTTTATGGGAAAAGTTTCCAGACCGTATTATCTCTCGAAGAGGTGATCACAATTGGCCACCGAGATCTTGTGATTTAACATCTTGTGACTTTTTTATTTGCGACCACGTGAAAGAGAAGATCTACGCCAACAGCCCAGGGACGATTTAAAATCTCAAAGATGGAATTCGTGACACTATCGAGGACATAGGGCAGCCACTTTGCAATTCGGTTATGGAAAATTTTATGAAAAGGATATTGTCCTGCAGGCGTGGTCGTGGTGGTCATTTGTCTAATGTTACTTTCCACTATTAACGGCATACCTTCCTCTTTATAATGAAATAAACATCCGAACATTTATATTAAAAAATAGATTTTTTTTTGAATATCAAAATAACACCTCTTATTAGAAAACCCTAAAACTACCGCGGGGTACGCCTTCTCAGTATCGCATACAGAGTCCTATCAAGCGTACTTTGTGAAAGGCTAAAACCTCGTCAACACACTGACTGAACCTTATCAGTGTGGTTTCAGGCCTGGAGAAGACCCACGGGACACACCACCTTTTCGTCGATTAGAAGGCTGAATTCGACAGTACGATAAGGAATCATCTGTATGTCACCATGTCTGAGTTTGGCATTCCCGCAAAGCTCACCAGCGCAGTGAGAATTGGCAAAACGAAGCGGTATTTCAGACAAGGCGATTCGTTTTTCACCTTGATGATGCAGAAAATTATTTACGCCGCCAATATCGGCATCTCGGGCAGTCAGAGCAACTTTCTACAGTTTTGAAAAAGAATCCCGTTTAGTGAGTCATGAGGTAAGCAAGGGCAAGACAAAGAACTTTGTGTCAACAACAAGAAAGTCTACGCAAATTGGACAGCAGGTTGCGATTGACAATATTAAGTTCGGCGTAGTCAAGGACTTTGTCTACCAAGGATCCAGCATTAACACCACCAACAACGTCAGCCCAGAGATCTAGCGAAGAATAACTCTTCCCAACAGGTGCTCCTTTGGACTGGGTAAATTGAAAATTGGAGCCCTCTCTCGACGCAGGAAAAAAATGCGCTATCAATCACTCATACTCCCGGTCTTGCTGTATGGCGCTGGGTCCTTGACATTGATAAACATCGATGGGCGGTTCTTAGGAGCTCTCGAAAGAAAAATTCTTCGCAAAATGTACTGGTGGAACTCTCAAAAAAAGATGTCCTCATCTACGTTGGAAAGACCAAGTCAAGTTGATGTTTCCAAAAGCGATTGGCGCCACCATTGGTCGTAGTTGCCAGCTAAGTAAGATTATTTATAATCTCTTTAAATAAATTAAATAGATAAAAAATATTTTAACATTAAAGAGCACTCATTTTAACGATTTTTTAGCTTCAATACAGAGGATAGGCGTTAAATTGAGCGGTAAGTACGCGCAAATCTAGCATAAATCACAAAAAAGTTTCCTCCAGTTTCGCAGAATTGTATGCAAAATGTATACGCTACTTCGTATTTTTCCGCCAAGTAGTGATAACTTTTAATTTTTATATACTTGTATCAATTTGCTTCCGCTACAATGCACAGAAAACAATGCTAAGCTTTTCGCTGACAATCGCCTTTAGCTACGCATGAGCACCCGTTCATGACATTAATCCTGCAATACTGAGTGGATTTTCTCGTTTCTTTCCATATGACTATTTATTAGCAATACATTGGCAACTGCATAAAAAATCATCTATTTGGCAGCTAAAATACAAATATGGGGTTCCGTTTAATTGGCTATATTAAAATACTTACATATTAACGAGTTTTCATATAACCAAATGAAATATATTTTCTTACATCAATATTTGTTTTTGTGCACATTCTCTTACGTATGTACGTATGTATGTATGTATGTATGTATTTATACTTACACGTAACCTTCAGTCGTGTACTTTTGCGTGGGATAGTGCGATAATTGCGACCAGAGCGCGCCGTCATGTGAATGTTTGTAAGTGTGTAAATATATAAAACGCTGGGTATTGTTCATTTTAAGAGGGCGTAGCCGCACGGGTTGTGTTTATAAATATAAAATAATTGCAAATTCAATTGCTCGGGACACACGAAAAATGTTCCTATAACAGGCTAATGTTTTTTAGGTTTGACGTTAATTTCATTTTTTTCTTTCTTTAGCTGAATTGGTTCTAAATCCGGTTCGATTGTTTTAATATTTGCTGCAGGCAATAACTGAATTTGTGCAAAAGTGTGGTAATAATAAGAAAATAATTGGCTGTAAAATCAAATTTTTTCCATTACGTGTAAATACAGTGGCGAGCATAACTGAGTGCATGTTGTATTTTTTTACAAAGTTTCTCGAGTTAAACTTTTTTGGTTTTTTTTTTATTGTTCTTTCTTTGACCAAAGTCATATAAATCAAACTTTTTAACTTAATCAAAAATTTAGAACAACTCAAAATATTTGCATTAAATTTTGGAATTTTTAATACGAAATTTCTTCAAAATTTCGAGTATGCAGTTTAGCGGCGCATTGAATTTTGAGTAATAAAGTAAGCTTTTGAAGGTGAAAAGTCGTCGATTTTATACCGTTTTTTTCTTTTTGTTTTTTCGGTAAGGCATCTTGAGTTTATTTCTTTATAACAAACACTCTTGAACATTTTTATTTGTCCAAGATTTTTTTTATATTTTTATTAACGATTCTTATAACTTTTTAGAAGCATTGGACAACCGCACATAGAATATATAAAAGGGTACTACTCAGAAATTTCCATTTGATAATTTAACTCATTTTAAGAAGCATTTTACAATATTCCAATATTCGATCTCCATTGGCCTGCTACCGTTGTGTATTTTAAACGTCTTCGAGGAGAATTCAGCCGAAGTAAGTCAGACACACCAAAATTTAGCGAAGTCCTCAACCATTTGTGTGATCCTTCTGATAGACAAATGTGAAACACAGGCGCGCCTAAGCAACGACAGGTGGGCATTCCCACTACTTAGGACTGGAGCGGCAGGCTAATCACCTACCCTGCCAGAAATCAAAATATATTAACGAAACCAATGCAAGACTGAGTCTTGTCGAGGCCCTATGCTCCCGAGTGGAGTGAACAAGGGGAAAAAAGTCGCTGTTTGTGAGCTGTGGTATGCTGGTATGCCAAGATCACGATGAAGGTCGTACTACTAGTTCACTACTTATACATGAAATAAAATACAAAAAGCCGTAAAACAAACTTTACAATCCTAGCGACTTTTCTCTGTATATAACTTGCATTCATTTAACTAAAATTTCATGATCCTTTTTGCTACGTACACGAAAATTATCCAAACATTCAGATTAAAAAGTTAAAAACTAGATGAAAATGTGTCGAATTTTTCTAAAATTTTTTAAGAATATAGTTTCAAAGCTTCGTGTATATATATAAATATAGAATATATAAATAATTGGAGCGTCCCCCTTTTTGGGTGTTTGGCCGAGCTCCTCCTCCTATTTGTGGTGTGCGTCTTGATGTTGTTCCACAAATGGAGGAATCTACAGTTTCAAGTCGATTCCGAATGTCAGCTATTTTTACGAGGAGCTCTTTCATGGCAGAAATACACTCGGAGGTTTGCCATTGCCTGCCGACGGGCGACCGCTATTAGAAAAAACTTTTTCTTCAATTTGGTCTTTCACCGAGATTCGAGCCAACGTGTGGTTAAAAAATAAATAATATTACAAACATTTTAATAACAAAAAAACCCTAATCGAAAAACAATGTAAATATATTACATTACTGATTTCTGCGACCATTACAAAAATTTTTAATCAATTTTAAAAAGCATTTTCCTATTTTATTTCAATAAAGTTTAGTTGCAACTGAAAAATTTCAGCGCACTGAAATTCGTACTTCTACGGAGCCACCCTGTGTATTGCACTTACAAGCACCTTTTTATACTTTATATTTTACTAGCAACCCGCCCAGCTTCGCACGGGTATAAAATATATACCCTATGTCACTCACTGAAAAAATGATTAAAATCGATCCAGTAGTTTTGGCTTATTCATTATTGCACGTGGCCCGCACGCGTTAAATTTGGAGTAAAACAATTCCCCTTTCTTTATAGCATGAAGATTTGCTGCTATCTTTGGGATATCTAAATTCATACCCTACATTTTTGCATATTAACTTTTTGCATTTTTACATATGTATTTATTTTATTTTTACAACAATTACTATATTACAGAATGTCTTTATATACAACGTTCATAGCCTTCTTGTCATTAGACAATACAAACATGTTTTCTCTAGAGGTTACTCTTGAAAGAGCGACATACAGTTGGCCATGTGAAAAACAGTCAACACTCAAATCTAAGCCTGCAACGTTGAAGGTTTGACCCTGAGATTTATTAATGGTCATTGCAAAAGATGTCTTTACCGGAAATTGTAAGCGTTTAAATTGGAATGGTAGATCCGATGGTATCAGAGGGATTCGGGGAATCAATACATCTTCTCCGGTACCACATCCTGTGAGTATTGTGCACTCTATTATGAAAGTTTTCAGTGATTTTACCAGCAAACGCGTGCCATTGCAAAGTTTAGGTGGATTTAGGTTTCTTAATAAAATAACAGGACAACCTATTTTCAGCTCCATTTTGTGAGGAGGGAGTCCAGACGGTTTCAAAGAATTTAGAAATTCTGTAGGAAATTGAACAGCTTCTTCCAAATCGAGAACAGTATCGACCGAGTAGTATATTTTCGTCGGCGCATCAATCTTTGAAATAATCAAGTTATTTACTTTATCTACTTGTTCGTTAGTTGGTGACAGAATAGCTCTTTCTTTAAACCAAGATATTGTCTTATATTGTAACTTATGTTATCAATGTCTGGATAGACATTGTTGACTAACTCTTGGATGTTGTCTATCAAAACACAAAGGTTTTCTAGGTTAATCCTTCCCTCACTTTGTGTTAATTCTCCATTGCCAACTTTTAGCAGCATCTCTGGAAATAGCCTGTTCTCACGTGAAGATGACGAAATCCTCATATTAGTTTTAAGCTCTAATTTATTGACATACGACTAAAGGTAGGATCTTTTTAGCGAAGCATTTATTTCGTCAGCACGTATTCCTCGAGTCACAACTGGTAGGATTTGACGGAAATCTCCTGAGAACAGAATTGTACATCCACCCATAGGTGCATTTTTGTTGCGCAAATTGCGCATTGTCCTATCCAGTGCTTCCACAGACGTCTTGTTTGACATGGTAGCTTCGTCCCAGACTATTAATGAGCAGTCACGCATCAATTTTCCTGTATTGCTCTGTCTAGAAACACTACAGACGCTGTTATCATCATCGGTGGCGATTTTCAACGGGTGCTTCATTGTAGAGTGTGTGGTTCGGCCTCTTTCCAAAAGACTCTTTCCAAAAGAGTAGCGGCAATGCCGGATGACGCAACAGCTAACGCAATTTTTCCGGTAGATCTCAATTACTAATTACTGTTGTAATATCTTGAAAAATATTGTTTTTAATTATATGCTGTAAAGAGCCATATACATAGATCTATATGAAAACAACAATGTATTTTAGGTATTTAATTGGATAAGGATTAATGTTGTACCCATTTGTTGAAATCGCTTCGAAAATAAGCTATTAGGTGTCGTAAAAAGTAAATGACAAAAAATGTTATTGTATGGAATTGATAGCAAACTAAACGCGCTCCGAATCAATAAAAACTATTCAAAAACTGTATTTTAATTATGTGCGATTTACTAATATAGAACCTGAAAATAGCGTTTTATTTCGCTGTAAAATTGTATGTACATATAATTACATGGAATTCAGTACATACATAGATACATATGTACATATGTCCGAAATGAAATAATGCGAGCGATTCGTAAATACATACATACATACGTCACCATACGATGTAATTCAACATTAATGAGGTGTGGTGAGATTATCGCTTAACGCCTATTGCTTCATTCGGTTGACAGCGAACACACACACAAACAGCTTTTTTTGGAAAAAGAGCTGCTTTTGTTTAAACAATTTTGGTTAAATAACAAATAAATCAATTATTTTTTTTGATGCATAACGAAAGTAAATATTTCAAAGTTAAACTTCAAGAAAGTTTCATTTTAATTGGTTGATTCGTTTATGATTTATGGCCGTGAAAACAAAAAAATTATGTTTTTTTGCCACATTTTGACCGATTGCCACGCCCCCTTTATATATTTCTTCACATTATATGGATGCAAACCTTCCTCTTCAATCAATCTATCTTTAAAAAAAAACCGCACCAAAATCCGTTGCGTAGTTTTAAAGATTTAAGCGTATAAGGGGACATAGGGGCAGAAAAAGCGACTTTGTTTTATAATATGTAGTGATTATTTGAATTCCTTCATTGTGGAGATTTCCTATCTATACTCAGGCCTTGAGTACGCAAATTTTCGTATAAGTTTTTTGGGCAACGATTTTCGAATGGTATATCGTAACTAATATTCCAAGAGCTAATCTTAATATGTCTATAGAAGAAGCTATCAGTGCCGCAGAAGTAAGTGTGACCGATAACCCAAATTTATGGAATGTCTGTGCGCCCATTCCTTGGAGAACTTTGAAAAAAAACTATATCGCCCACACCCATGTAAGATCGAATTTATGTAAAAATTGAAGTCATTGATTTTAGATTATTAAGATTATGATTAGCTAGTTTCTAAGTTAGTTAGTTTCTAATCTAAGTTACTAAGATTATGACGTTAGATTACAACTTCCTTGGCCCGGAGCCCGTTTTGCAACTGTCTTCTGCAGCCATCAAAGCCACGGTTAGCAAATGGATTACTCCAATCCACAAGCGGCTGAGAGAGGCTGCCGATGGACAAAACTGATGTTACCTGTCATGTTCCACCGACTGTTATTAAGCAGAGGGGACTGATAACGCGCCACTTTCTATGGGCAAAGCACATGGAAAAGGTGGGCATCTCAGACAGTGCCCTCTGTCCAGCAGTGGAGAGAAGAACGAGACGGCGGACCACTTTCTGTGCATCTGTTCCGCCTTCACTCGAGTCAGGCTTGAGGTCTTTGGTACTAATGTATTAAGAAGCAACCACCTCGGCTCATTGGCACCACAAGATCTACTCCTATTTCTTCAGAGGTCGATTAGATTTAAAGAAAATTAAAAAGGGAAGGGAACCCGAGTGCAGTACAATGCACTTAATTTTGTCTGAGGGCCGTATTGGCTAGTCTGTGAGTGTAACTTCGGCTGCCACGTCATTGACGATTCCGCAGTAATTTCTGGTCGCTCATTTTACTCGTTTTCACACACTTGTCCAATAAGTCCTTGTTCAGATTGTGTTGCGTTCATTTTTTTTTTCATATTACCCACACATATATTGTTGTGATATTATAAATTACTGTCACAACTTCAACTCAGCTGGTTTTTTCAAAATCGCTGAGAATCGGTTGATGATTTAATGTTGGCCACACCTCTACATTTTGTAATTCAAACTCTCGAGGCACCATTACATACCGCCCAAGTTCAAGTTTGCCCGTTTTCCATGCCAAAGGCATCACTGATCCACACTACTACGATTATGAAAAAGTTGATAAAGCTAAAACCAATTCGCGCTCCAAGTTATGTGATTTGAGTGTTGTGGCCTTTTTTTTGTGAGCTCTCATAACGAGCAGTGGAGGTACGCTTGTGTTAAAAATCTTTATAAATACCCAAGTTCAATAAAATATTGATGATAATAAAGCCATTAACTATTTTTGTGTTCTTTTTTTTGTTTTGGTTTTCATTTGAAAGAACTAATCTGACTTTAAAACAGAGCACCCACCATATTTTTAATTTCAGTTTTTTTTTATATTCGGATTTTCCTCGATTGCCATGTTCAAATCTTACAATAAAATCTACGCTATAACCTTCGATTGCAAGATAGAATCGGGAGTCACAGCCGGGGGTTTTCTCTAAATTAATTTTTCTATTTCCTTAAAATTGCCGAATACTGCCAGTTTTTTTCAGGCAGAAGTATTTGCGATCTGTAGGTATACAAAATGCTTAGGGAACGTGGGAGCAAGGGAGCTATTAACAGTTTTTCCGATAGTCAAGCGATCAAGGCTCTGTCGACCCCATGGTGCAAATCCAAATTAGTCAACTCCTGTAAGAAGGAGATCAAATCTTGTGGGTATGCAGGTAACATTTCTTTGATCTGTATTCCAGGTACATATAGGGGAATGAAATTGCTTGCCAAGATGGATCGACTGAATTGATCTTAGATACCTTCTAAGCGGTCATCGGTATCCCTCTAACTATTATTAAAAAGGAATTGCACTACTTATTTTGCAGAAAAGCGCAAAAAAGATGTAGCTTCATTTCTTCATGTGCTCTTTGGCCCCAAGTGGAATAGACGCAGGACATCAGGAAGTCCTGAAGACTCAACGCCATTCAATTTCCAAACTCGTAGCTGTGTTTACTGGTCATTGGACGATCGGCACACACGCGGAAAAGCTAGATCTACCATTTAAGCCCCATTGCCGAAGCTGTGGGGACCTTTCAGAGAAGGATACTGTTGAGCATTTTCTTTGTAAATGTTCGAGATTGACAACTAGACGATTAAGATCACTGAGTGCTTCTTTCTTCGACAGCTTGGAGCAGTGCTCCGACCTAAATCCCATCAACCTTCTCCATTATATCAACAGCTCAGAATGGCTGTAGATATCTACCTGTTGGAGGTCTCACTACTGCATCAAAGCGGCGTTTTAGTGCTACTTAGGTAGTGTTAGAGTGGTGCTTCAGGCATTTCACCCACCTAATCTACGCTCAATGACTTAAATTTTGGTATCGTAAAATTTGTCATTCACACTCACGGTAAACTACTAGATTTCAAGTTCATAATTTGGCGTATGCCCTTGAAATATTGCGCGATATGCAAACTAATTTCCGTTAAGTTTTATAGCAATTGTCCTACATTCAATTTTAATTCACACCTTGACTAATAAGTGCCCAAAATAGGGCTCATTTCCAAAATTATACATTTTTTCTCTTACTTCACTTTGAAATTTGTCGAAATACCTATAAATATACTTGAAAATTGATATACATACCTACATATGTATGTAGATACGTACTGCAAGAGTAGCCACACATATTTCTGTGCCCCAACTGGCGTTAATTACTCGTTGTTAACAAACTGCTTGGAATGTGCTAATTGTTGCCTATAAATGAATGTGTTGGGCTATGGAGTAAGTGAGTGTGTGTGTTAGTGTGAGTATGCGGGCTATAATTTAACGTCACTATTTATTTACAAATTTATTTATGTACACTTTTAAGGAATAAATTTAGCATTAAAAACGTGCTACCACAACAACAATATCCTTTAGCTGACGCCGCCATTATCACACTCCGTTTGGAGCTGCTCTGGTCGTTGCTGGTTTATTGCTGCTTTTATTGTAATTTTATTCCGCCAAATACGATCGTTTTACACCCACACAGTCGGCCAACATTTTGGCATAAAAGCGAAAATCGTGACAATTTTTCCTTGGTGCGAATTCCGGCAAAGTGTTAAATGATTAATTCTCCCTTACGTGGGCAATGAATGAGAAAAATTGCATAATCCGTGTGCTATTGGGGGACGAAGGCCTAGAAAAGTTTAAAATGCAAATTGGGCAACTTGGGCACTTAGAAAACCTACTCGTAAATTTGTGCAGCCCATAAATGGAGCAGAGTGCAGGTTGGATGTATGGAAAATTTGCGAAGGCCATTTGATGGTCGTTGTCACACTGCATTTTGGTCGCGGCAAATGCTTTACAATTTTGTTGCTGTAGCATTTGCATGCACACATATGAGCCGAATATTTATGCAGCATGCCACAAGTAGTCATAAAGACAGAGCTGCCATTTCTGAATTTTCGCATCGCGTGATGATGCAAAAAGTGAAGGATTGCTGAGTGAATTGGAGCAAGAAGTAAAATTTATGTATTAGTGGCTGTCAATTAAGAAAAAATACTTGGATTGATGTGTATAATTTTTGTATATGTTTTTAGATAAAGTAGTAACTGAATGTGCGTGTGTGTGAGATAAAGGTAGTAGGCCTTAGAGCGGCATAAAATCTCAGAAATATACCCAGCATTTTGGTAACTTTTTTACAGATTAGAGGTAATTGGTGGGAGCAGCATTTCGTGAGTTAGCCGCTCGAAGCAAGGCAGACGCTATTTGCAGCCATCCAATCTGAATCAGACACTGCAGTGCCTGGTTTCGGTCCGCGTGTAGTGTATCGTTCCCCACCTACCCCGTCTATCTCAAGGGCTTTCCCCAATCCGCCACCCGGGTACGTGTTCGACGGAAAACCTGCAACTTCATACGGATAGATTAGGCTAAGATGGCTTACTTTCCCAATACCAACTAAGTGGCACTCTGACGATATAAGCCTGGAAAGACTATACCCGAAAACAAACATCGCAGTTGATAAATTTGAAAGTACTGTGAAGATTATAATATAGTTGGACAAATCGTGCAGAGATTAGTACTCAGATGGACTCAAAATACGTGGATGGCATTCAAACAGTATCCAGTTTGAGCCTTTGTGGTTTCTAGAGTAATTATTATAATCTATACACAGCCTTCGGGAATAGATGCCAATATCTTAATGCTCAATAGGGATGGCAACGATCCTTGCAAAGTTGGCTGTGAACCTATGAGTCTGGTAACTGTTCTTTCTTATGTCGTGTGCGTACATAGTTAAGATAAATGCCCATATTTATCAATCCTATTAGGCCTGGAACTTAATCCTCACTTGATCCCTTTTTGACTAACTTATCCTTGCTCTTGTTTTGGGGAAAGAAAAATACCCAAAAATTCAAAGTATGTTTGATTCTAACAACTACTAAAACGAGTTATGCTTTACTTAAATAGTTTTGATTTAGTTTTGAAAGATGCCAGAGCCAAAAGCAAAGCATCTACTCGAAAAAAGGTCACAAGCTCCTCTTGAAGTTGACATAACTTACTGCACACCAAAAGCTATAAAGCCTCATTAATAGCAAGCCAAATCTAACCAGAAGAGAAAATACGCGTAAAACCAAAAAATTAAGAGAGAATAGCAATCTCACTATACCCTGTCATCCTGGACTTCATACTACTTAGTGTAGACTCACAACAGGGACTGATGCATTATAAGAAGTTCAGTAGGAAAGATTTGTGTAATAATGTTAAAAGTAAAGAAAGGCCGCCGTAGCCGAATGGGTTGGTGCTGAACTACCATTCGGGAGTGCGTAGGTTCGAATCGCCGCACACGAATATCAAATAATAGTAGAAGTTGTTTCTAATAGTGTTCGCCCCTCGGTAGGCAATCACAAGCCTCCGAATGTATTTCTGCCATGAAAAAGCTCATAAAAACTGTTTGCCTTTCGGAGTAAGCCCCTCCTTTTGCAGAACAACATCAAGATGCACGCCTCAAATAGTAGGATGAGCTCGGTCAAACACCTAACAGAAGTGTACGCGCCAACTATTTTTTTTTATGCGTATAGATTTTTCGCATTGTGTCCATTACCCTAACGCAGATCGCGCTGTGTGCTCTTCCTAATTTTGATATGATTATGTTGGTTATGTAGGGCTGTCCACTTGACCAATAATTCATAATAAAAGTTCGAACAAATTACACCCATAGCGCTAATTATAAAAAAAGGGGTCCATGTCTTCTAAAAAATCGTTTTAAAAAGTAAAATGCGATGCTAGCCTTTTTTCCATTTTCTACGAAACTCAGCTAATGGTCTACTTATACATAGTATGACCGCCAGTTACTTTTCTCGACTCAACTTAATTTATCTTAACTTTACTTAACTTCACTTTACTTAATTTAACTTAACTTATTTAACTTGAGTTTACTTAACTTAACGTGACTTTGCTCAACTTAACTTTACTTATCTTAATTTTGTTTAACTTTACTTAACATAAGGTAACTTTGCTGAAATTTTCTTTACTTAACTTAACTTTACTTATCTTAACTTTCCTTAACTTTACTTAGCTTTACTTATCTTAAGTTTACTTACCTTAACTTTGTTTAACTTTACTTAACATAACGCAACTTTGCTGAACTTTACTTTACTTAATCTAACTTTATTTATCCTAACTTTCCTTAACTTTACTTAACTTAACTTTACTTATCTAAAGTTTACTTATCTTAACTTTGATTAACTTAACTTAACATAAGGTAACTTTGCGGAAATTTACTTAACTTTACTTATCTTAACTTTCCTAAACATTACTTAACTTAACTTTACCTATCTTAACTTTACTTAACTTAAATTTACTTATCTTAACTTTAATTATCTTAACTTTGTTTAACTTTACTTAACATAACGTAACTTGACTTCACTTCACTTCACTTAACTTAACATAGCAATCATTAAGACTATTACAATAATCTTTTTAATTTTTTTTTACTTATTTTTACTTAATTTAATTTTAAAAAAATTCTTTGAACTTAACTTTGCCTATTTTTAATTTACTTAATTTACCTTTTTTTTAACTTGACTTATAACTTATAAAAAAAAATTTAACTTATCTCTACTTTTTTTAACTTATCTCTACTTAATTTTACTTAACTTAACTTTGCTTAACTTTACTTAACTAAACTTAATTTTTTTTATCTTAACTTTACTAAACTTTAGTTTTGGTAAAAAGTACTCTTTAACTCTTATGGCATTCGGCACATCATTAATCCCTTAAAGGTATACAAATTTAGAGGATTTACAATTTTTTTATGGTTAAGTGAGAGTTGCTTGTGCAATATTTGAGTTAAGGAAATTATTCCACGATCCACTACCTTCTTCTCCGAATTCAAGTGAAGAAAAAAAGCTGATATTCTGATGGCGTATTGTACTAAATTCAATAAAAAATTTCCAGGACCATTTTTTTTTTTATTTTTTGAAGCAGACCCACGTTGTATTCCAGGTGCAGGTGATTTCAAAAAAAATTGTAGTATTAAAACATCAACTTCCAAAGCGTAGTGGAAAACTTAACAAATTTAATGACAGCGGCAACACTACACATCAACGGGTATGCTAATACCGAGCTGTTATTGAGAAAAATAGCAAAACGGCAATTTGCATAGTTTATTGTAGCCTTTTCTAAGTTACGTATGCCGCGCGCTAAGCAAAACAAAATAAAAAACTGTGGAACACCGTTATATTTCTCGCCAGCAGAGCATTTAATATTTAGTTATTAAAAACTCACACTAATGGTCGTAACAGCCACCCATTCAGCGAATACTGCAAATGCTGCAAAAATAACATAATTCCAACGTAGAATTGTAGATTTTTCATCAGCGCTGTCACTGCGTTAAAATCGCCACATTCATTTTTACAATTTTCGAACCAACTAAATTTCATAATAACGACAATTTTTGGTATCCAGTCTACCAAAAGAGTGACTGTATTTGGAGCGACGCGTGTTGTCGTGGCCGGCTTAACCTTTTTTATTACTTTATTTGTTTGTATGTCTTCTGCCCCACAACTCAAAGCGTTGTCGCCTTGTCACTCACACACAAATAGCCACCAAATATGTGCATACACACGCACACACCTATACACTTACACTATAAACAAACTAACGAACCGCATGTCCAGGCAGTCAGCCGGTCAGTTAACTAAGTTAGGTGGTTTGTCAGTTGATTGTTTTTTGGTTTTTCTTTTCATAACTGCACACAAACGAACAAAGCGAGACTCTACTAGTTAGTTACTGCATTTATTTTCTTAGTCCAGTGGGTAACCCAGTCACCCAGTGCTGTACCGTGACAGCGCAAGCATTCACCGTATTTGCGAATTTTCGGCCAGCCATGCCCAGCGGTGGGTAATTAATCTGCACCGAAATGGACAAATAGTCGTGCTGGAATTGTATTCAATTGGAAATGGCAAAAGGAAAAGTTGAAAAGTCGAACGAAAAATTGTAACAAAACTGACTGTATGCGCGGAAAGACACACACACACACGCGCACGCAAAACACCCAATAAATGCAAGATTATGCAAATATTGTAATGAGTGGGAAATTTAGTCCTATATTTGCTACTTTTTCAGCCATTTGTTTATTGCACGTAAAGGAAAAATGTTTGATGGCGTTGTGAAATGACTAATATGGCTGGCAGCGTGTGTTGGTCGGATAAGATCTGTTTACTAGAGACGTAAGTGAAAGTGATTACCGACATAGACAAACATAAAACATATACAAATGCATGCAAAGAGGCTGTAAGGTAGAATCTATGGTGGGTTGGCTGTTTTGGCTTAGAAAGGAGAAGTTGCGCAACTTAGTATTTGCATAATGGAGTAACGATTACAGATATGGAGCAAAAGTGACTATAAAATATGTTGTGAATAATTAATTGGTATATCAGAACTTGAACTTTAAATGAAAATATTGGAAAATGCAAAAAATTATTTATTAGAACATTAATGATACAGTAAAACCACTCTAAGTTGAATACCGGCATCTCTTAATTACATCAATGGATTGTGTTCAAAGATAAACGAGTATTTGTAGTGTAGCTTGAAGGAATCTTCAACTTCCACACACTAAATCTACGGCTACCCTATTCAAATCAGTTTTTTTTTGGCGGTGAGGTTTAGAAACCGGCATTGCTACGTGTGTGGTGATTCCACTAAAAATATCTTGAATTGTTCCCTTAACCCTGGGACTGCTTCCACATTGCTTCAAGGTAAAGGTCCAAGACGGCGACTTAAAAAGGACACTTACTTACTCACCTTGCATCCAGGGTCGCTGCATTCCGCATCATCATTCAGTATATCCATGAATGCAATTTGGTTGGCTCACTTTTACCATTCCCTACAAATATTTGCGAAAGGACACATGTCCGGACAAAAACTGTGTGAGGTAATAGTTAACCTCTCCGTACTTTCTTTATACCCACTTTTTAAATCTGGTATTAGTGTCGCTGTCCATCTACCGTACCGTTCAGAGTTCCATCTTGCTTGCCAAAGTGTGACCGTTTGAATTCTAAAGTCGGAGAAGTGTGGTCCTGGGACTCCTGATATTTTTGTCTCCCATCTCCATTTGCGCTCTTGTGCTGGAATATCTATAGGGATTGTTCCGCTGAGAACTAAAACCATCACTGAAGAAGTCACTCAGAGAGCGCAGGTGCGTTGCACAGATTGTAAAGTTTTCCGCCGAAATTCCACCCTTAGGAAATTATCCCATACTTCTCATTTGTATAGCAGCATCAAGTTCGTCGTGTCCATTAAAAGTTTTCGTTTGCTCTGAGTTAGACCTCCAAGATTTTTCATGAGCTTACTTAACATTCCGCTTACTTTGGCAGCTCTTGTGACAGCATGATTTATGTGCGCCCAGTAAGTTAGCCTTGTGTCCAATTGCCCTCCAAGGCATTTGACCACTTTTTTTTGTCGATAAAGTGGTATCGAGTACTTGTATATCTACTTCTAATGGGATACGTCTTTTGGTTAGAAGGATTAGCTGTGTTTTCTCTGTGGCCAGTTCAATCTATGGTCTTCTAGCCATGTCTGAACTCAGATCATCACCTGATTTACCTTCCTTTTGGCTTGGTCAGTGTTTCGAGCGATTATTACAGCTACAATGTCATCTGTGTATCCCACTAAATACACATCTTCATTCATCTCTATTCGAAGGATTTCAACTTAGCTCATATTCCACCTGCTGTTATTTTTTTCGTCTTGCATCTTTCTGGAGTTTTGTATAAGAGCATGCAATTTCTTAGATAACTGGGAATAATCTTCAGTCGATTATTTGGGATCTTGGATTTTGTTTTAAAGGCTTCAATTACATCGCCCCATCTTAAACTGTTGAACGCATTTCTAATGTCCAGAGTGGCTAGTAATACTAAGCGTTTGGAGTATCGATTACCTGCCTGAACATGTTCTACGCTAGCTTATCAAACCATAGACGAAGGAGATTGGACTATCACTGGTAGTCAACCTAGACGATACACCACTTCCGACAGTTTCTTGTTTTTTTTGTTTTTTTTTATTCCCTTTACTCTTCGAAGCAGCATAGGGCCTCTACAAGTATTTTCCAGTGCACGCGATTTTACGCTGTAGCTTTAACAGCATCCCAGGCTGCGTTGATTACATTTATTGTACATCGTTCAGACTGGATCTTCAGCAGGTGCTTTTCTGCGGCCACGGCCTCTGTTCCCTTCCGGATTCCAGTCCAAAGCCATTCTCGTAATGTTGTGTGGTGGTTTCCTCCGAGCGTAACCTATCCATTTCCATTTCCTGCATTTTTTTCGTTGATTTATCTCCTTGTTTGAGCGAAAACCATAACGTTACCTAAATCTACGTCCCGAGACATCAGAACATTGAAGGTAATGAAAAAGCAAATGAACCGGCAAGAGGGGGATCTGCCATGAATAACGCTCTTGCAGAATCGGTATTCACTCCAATGGGTGCAATCAAGAATGCAACTTCCTTGAAATATCTAGAAATCGCGGATTTCAGATGGAGAAACCAGACAACATGCAAAATTAGTGGAATGTTATGGCCCACCTATAACCAGAAACAAACGTCAATACTGAAAATATGAAATGAAAGGATGTCAGAAGGCGCACGGCAGTGATCGTCTAATCATGCCTAAGAGCTTATAAATGCTGTTATTCAACGGCATAGACAGGCACATCTCCAATACCGACAGCAAATAACTTCAAATTCCTTGGAATCACTTTCGATAGTTTGCTCTCCTTCTAGGCGAGGTCCAAAACCACAACAAAGTCCTCAATCTGCTAACCGATAGCACCTGGGGCAAAGTTAAAGAAACTTGCTGGTAATTGACCGCCCGGCTTTAAGTTATGCAGCGCTCATCTGGTCGAATGGGACTAGAGATACGCAGTGAATAAAGCTATAGACCTGTCAGAAAACTGGATATAACATCTCTTCAGTAAGACAGGTATGTTTCCTGTCAAAGAGCATAGCATTATGATCAGCGAGCAGTTCCTACTGCGGTGCTATTGTGAGAATCACCTTAATAGACACTTTCTGGAGGCTTAGCTACGTCCTAGGCATGTCATATGGCATATACATCACATGATTGGTGAGATCAGAACTACACACAAAACCCGCTATGGACTTCCTAGTACACATAATGGTAATTAACGCCATTTACCGGGAGCCCCTTACAATAATTATGAGCTGTTGATCTCGAGTCTCATCATCGGAGTCAAACGACCAAGCATTGCAATCGAAGAGCTTCAGTTGTCTCGGGAGACCAGCTATCAGTTGCCCTAGCACAAATACGTTCAGGTTACTGTAGTAGGTTAAACTTCTACTTGTCCAGAATCGACCAAGATATAATATATTCAGTGAATGTCAGGTGTGTGGAGGTACCTCGCACGACACTCCCCATCTATTCCCATGACCCTTTAAAGTCATCTCAAACCCCATAATTATAAGAGATAGGCAACAACGGGACTTCACAGTGCTTAATAAAACTTTGTAAACTGTTAAAAAACAACAACAATGACATTCTCTCTTTGCGACTTTTGCAAGTTTTCAAATACAACCAAATATTATATATATTTTTTTTTTCTTTTTAACTGAAGGGGTTAGGGGTAGTCAGAGGCCCGAAAAAATGATGATTTGATTTAATTTTTTTTTTTTTTGCTTATCAGTTGCTTTATTTTACAAAAATAAAAGGATAGCATTAAAACATCATGTTTCCAGTTGACTTTAGCGAAATTAAAAAAAAATAATAATAATAATTGTAAAAGTTCTCGCTGTTTATGTGAAGCCCCTTTCTCCAGAAGTCCTTTCCGGTGATCATCTCAAGTCCATGGAGATCCATCTAAAATCAATCGGACATGAGAAATTAACTTTATTAATAGATAATCTTGTGCCTCATCGAAGCTTTTTTTCAAAATTAACAATATGCGGCTCTAGGAATATTTTTCAGATTTTCGAGAAAAAAACCGACAATTAATTGTTAAAAAAAATCGAAATTTTTGATGAATAATTCTGTGATCAGTCACGAGTTTTTTATGTTTTTCAAAAGCAGTATAAACTTTATTGAAATCTACCTCCAAGCGGTTTTTAAGTTACAGTGATCACCAGTTCAAAAAAACATAGTTTCGAGAAAAACGCATTTAGAGTTTTGCTATCTGCTCCGAAGCGCCCGAGCGCCCTTTGTTAATTGTTGAATAACTCGAAAAGTATTTGTCGGATTCACTTCAAGTTTTCACACAATATTTATTATACTTTAAGAAAATGCAAAAAAAATGCAATTTTTTGAAAATTCTGATTACACCTAACCCTTGAATTTATTGAAATTTGGAAGATTATTATTTCCAATGCACTCGGCTTCCCTTTTATTTGTAGAAGATTTTTACGAATATTGATTTCAATGGAAGAAAAGGTAAAGAGTTGAAGGGTCTACATACTCTAAAGTCCTATCTAAAAAACGGTGGGTCCAGTTTCGACACCCGATGTTGGCATGCAATTTGAAATTACAGAAGCAGTTATTTTCTAATAGTCGTCGCTCCTTGATAGGCAGAAGTAAATCTCCAAGCGCATTTCAGATATGAAAATGATGCTCATAAAATACCATTGCCGTTTGAAGTTGGCGTTAAACCAAACGGGTTTCTATGAGGTGATTATTAAAAAAATACTCTAAATAATACACATATCTTTTGCCAACAAGTGTTACTTTGGACTGAGTAGGCAATCGAATATTAAAGACTTCTCTTGGCAAACTAAAATCATACTCTATAGGTTCCCCATCATACCCATGCTATTGTACAGTGCTGAGGTATAAACGATAATACCAGCTGATGCGACGGTCCTTAGAGTATTGGTGAAAGAGATTTTTTTCGGAGAATTTATGGACCTTTGCGCTTGTGCGACGGTGAATATTTTAGGTAATTGAACGATGAGCTGTATGAGTTGTACGCGGACATGGAATTAAGATACATCACAAGTCATATGCAGGATCTGCTACCAATCGTGAACTTTTTTCCCCCAAATGTTTAGCCAATCCATAAGAATTACTTTGTTGATTTACCATATCTCTTAAAACTCAGTCAGAATGTTTTTATTGCACTCGCCGATAGAAAGATGATACCATTTAAAGCCAATAACTGCGCAAAACTCATTCCTGGAATACTGGATGGATTCTTAAAACCAATTTTAGACAAACTAGAATTCTTTGAAGGCTTTGACTTCCGGAAATATGTACAAAAGCACTAGAATAGCTCTTTACAATTTCAGTACAGTTCAATTTAAGGTCACAAATTTGCATCAAGCGAATGTCCTGAGACAACAAAAAACATTACTTCCCACCTCGGCTCAAGCCCTTAAAGCCCTTAAATGTATGATTGAAGAAGACTTTGGCAAAAGGAAATTAGTAATTCTGCTCTCAATTGTACACTTCCAGACTCATACAAAACAATGGCAATACATCGATTAGCAGAGGGAACCAAATAAAGCACGGCAAATACAGCTCATGACGGCACGTAACGCCAATGCACATCCGGCGGCAAGGAACAAGCGGCTTTTCATGGCCCAACTCATTCACGGCATACAGCGCAGAAAGAGCAACAACACTTAAAGTATTTTATATATAAGTATGTACATCAGCAAGCCGCAACTATGCATAAAGCCCCTATTGTCACCTATTTCACTATTCCTAATCTTCAGAATTGAACTTATACTTCTTAATGTGTCATTCCGTCATTCCTCCAAAAGGATAGCTAATTTGTCCCTCCAGAAATTCCATAATAAATTCTATATTTCAAGTTTTGCATTTTTCAGAGCCATCCTGATTGCTTAAACCCCTGTTGATTACTTAAACCACTGTTCATTACTTAAAAATCAATGCCGTTCAAGCAAATAAATTTTCATAAAAACTGCATACAATTTTTTCATTCGCGTTACCAAAGATGAGTTTACAAAATTCAAACTCATATTTCCCCTGAACCTATGCAGAATGCCTTTACATATAATCGTTGAGATTGTGGAATTTCTTGTGGGCGCAGTACCACAGTAATTTTACTTAAATCATTCAAATGTTTGCCTGCAGGCCATTTATCATTTTAAGTCAGCCACAAACGTAATTGTAACCTAAATTAAAACACGTGGCAACAACGTCTCATTAGAACCTCATTAGATGCAAATCAAAAGCCAAATTACCCAATCAAATGCGATTGTATGCACAATATTTAAAATTTTCGAATAATTATCCTTAGCAATAAAACTTTATTGACAAAAATAGCAATGTAAGTTAGCATAATAAGACTTTTTATCGCTTTTCGATTTCCTCAAAGTGACCTTTTCTTCTTTCAATCCGCTTGCTTAGCAGCAAACAAGTACTTAAGTCACAGCGAATAAGCCATTAATTGCGTACCTTTTGCATTCGAAACCACTCCCAAAAATTGTTCAAATTCAATACTAATACTCGAAATACAGTTGGAAAGATCAGCGCGCCAAACGCCTCCACTTGAATGGGCCGCAACCGCAACGAATGCAAACTAACTGCATTTAAATGGGCGAAGAAAAAATTAGTTTGGCCCAAATGGTGATACAATCTAAAATTTGGTGAATACTTAGGCAAAGCCAAAGCAGCAAGTCGGTCCGCTGATTATGATTACGAATACTAAATATGAATTGTAGGAAACTTTAAACAAAAACAACGAGTCATTGTTGGTAATAAAAAAAAAAGTGTAGAAAAATCGAACTTTTTTAAAGACTCATAGTTTTCAGTTGGGCACTGCTGCTTCGAAGTTGTAAGGTCAGAAGCTGGCACGAGTCATTCAGGCAAATGACAGTTGCGTCACACAGTTACAGGGCCAATTAAACAAGCAAATGAAATGCATATTTACATACAGATTCAATCTATTATAGCACAATAAAAATATGATTACTATGAAACTGTGATAAATACTTGCCTCATGTACGGGTAGGAGTCTAAACAGTTACGGACAGAAAAAGCAGGTCGGATGTTACTTAAAGAATTATGAGAGTTTCGGGTGTCGTTTTCATATTTTCTGTTATTTCACAATGATTTGTTTGCTGTTATGCAAAGCGTAAGTATTCATTCAATAGAACTCTTTCCGCTCTACAAAACTATGTTAATTGTATTTTGTAGTTATTGAATTTTTTATCAGTTTAGAGGCTTAGAAATGGCATTCCCGGGAGGCAAAAATTAACATATTCGACACCTGGTTTGCATTGCTTTTCATCGATGCCTAAAAGCTGCCGAAGCAGCTCCAGTCCAAAGTTCAAAAATGGCGACTTTGACGGCGATGATACATCCCATAGCGGAAGGCCTTCTGAAATCGATGAAGGGCGTCTAAATCACTTTTGAAGGAGAACAGTAGCCAAACCAGACTTGAATTGGCAGTAAACATGAATTGTGATCTTAAAACGTTTCTCAATCACCTTCATTCAATGGGATTTACCGAAAAATTGGCAGCCTGGGTGCCGCACAAACTCAACGAAAATAACAAAGAAAGTCGTCTTCAAATTGCTTCTCAGCATCTCGCTTGCCATCGAGCAACACGCGGTCATAAACAGTGTTTTTTCTACCGAATCGTCACGAAAGATGAGAAATGGTGCCTTTACATCAGGAGTGGATGGCTCTTGAAGACAAGCCAAAGCCGAGAGTCAAGCCGAATCTTCATCCAAAGAAGATAGTGATATGAAAACTCATTGGTGGAACTGGGAGGACATGGCGAACTGGGAAATGCTCGAAAAGAATGTCACGGTCAACAAGGAGCTCTATATTGCCCAGCTACACCGCGTGATTAAGGCTATTCAACTGAAAAGACCTGATTGACATGGTCAAACTATACTTCTTCACGACAACGCCGGGCTACATGTTGCAGAAGTCGTCAGAGCCGCACTCCCAGAGCTCGAATGGGAGGTCCTTCAGCATCCGGACCTTGCACCGGCCCGTTTCCATCTTTTCCGCTCCCTGTCAAACCATATGAAGGGCGTTATCTTCGATAAAAAAATAAGTCCTTAAAAACTGGCTCAACAACTTCTTTGACACCAGACCAGGCGATTTTTGGGGAAACGGCATCAATGAATTGGTCGAGAGGTGGGGAGAGATTCTAACAGCAAAGGCGAATATATTATATAATTGATTAAGTTCTTGATATAATTATTGATTTCTGTTTAAATTAAAGTCTTCGGTAAAAATGCTACGAACTTTTTTCCCAACCCAATAGATCGCCCCACAGATATGTTTTTGGTTTGGTTTTTTTTCGTTGGTAACAGAGGCTGTGCTCAATTTAGTTTTTAAATTTTTTGGGTTAAAATACCATTTAAGCAAATTTTTTTAGAAAAAAAGTGGGATTCATTTAGGATTCAACAGGTCAGATCATTTTCTTGTTTTTGTTTTCCATAAATAGTAGAGACTGTGCTTAGTTTAATTTGGGAAAAAAAAACTTTTTTTTTGTTAAAAAAAATTTTCTTTGTTCAAATTTTTTTGGAAATAAATTTCTTTGTGTCATTTTTGAAAAGCAAGCCCCTCTTTTTCTTGTATTTTTTCATTATTTTAATATAGAAAAACATTTATTTTCTTATTTATTTTTTCTTAAAAATTTTGGTAAAAAAAATGTTTGTGCCATTTTTGCAAAATAATTTTGTAAAATGTCTAGCATAAAATATACTTCAAATAAAACTTCTCTTAGGAAAAAAAATTTTATTTTATTTAATTACAAATTTTTGGAAAATAATTTTTTTGTACGAATTTTGAAAAACAACCCCTAAGATCTTTTTCTTTTTTTTCATTAGTACCAAGAGAATGTGCTTAGTTTAATTTTAATTGCATGATAATGATTTAATTGCATACTGAAAAAAAATTATTTTAAGAAACAAATTAATTTTTTTGTTGTTAAAATTTTTTTGTTAACAAATTTTTCTGGTTTCATTTTTGTAAAAACATCCCCATCATAGCACCAAAAATGTCCCTCGGGCACGCATTTCACAATTCTGGTCCCATGAACCTCTATTTTGAAATAAGCCATTTTACATAACTATTAACTAAGAATTAAGAAAACAAAAAATATTTCAATACTTTGTAGTTCGTGTTTTTAGGTCCGCAACTGTATGTGCCGTTATCTACATTCGTGTGTCATTACTGCTTAGTCTGCGCCCTCATGCTGATGAAGTCAGTTAAATATTAATGAATGCTTAAAAAGAATAGGAAACGAGCTCCAATTTTACACAAAGCAATTGACAAATCATCTAGAAAAATATTTGCTATTAAATTAACCGAAAATTAACTGCCGAGCCCTATTAATCAATAATTTGAAAGAAAATGCGTCATAAGCTTTCGATGGCATAAATTTTTATGGGTTGGAACATATTAATTAATATTATATTATATTATAAATATTTTACACAAATTTCTGCACATTAATATCACATAAACCACCCATTACAGCGCAGTACTGGCGACAAAATTTATTAGAAAAAATGAATTACAATAATTAAAAATTAAAAAAATCATAAATTTTAGATCTGAGCGCAGACCTTAGATTTTGCTCTAAATATAATTATTTAATGATTTTTATAAGGTTACTAAATGGGGGATGAGGCTACTAAATACGCCTTAGGATTATAGGTATTTATGTTTACGCTATGCAGCTTGTAAAACCCTTGTAATAGCTAAATTTGGTTATCATTCCTGATAATTTATAGAATGTTAAGGGAGTTTCAGTTACCAATAAACATTCTTCCTCTTATTCTGTCTCTGTCACCATTTGCCGGTTTTGGCTGGTAGGTAACTAAGTAGTGGCCACTCCCTTCTGCAGCCATCAAAGCCACGGTTAGCAAATGGGTTACTCTAACCCACAAGCGAGCTTGCCAGGCTGAAAGAGGCTGCAGATGGACAAAACTACCTGTTACCTGTCATGTCGAACCGACTGTCGTAGTTCCTCCTGTAAGGAAGTAGGCGACTGGTTGGACTGATGACGGACCACTTTCTATGGGCAAAGCACATGAAAAAGGTGGGCATCTCAGACAGTGCACTCTGCTCAGCATGTGGAGAGCAGGATGAGACCGCGGACCACTTTCTGTGCGTCTGCGACCCGCCTTCGCTCGAATCAGGCTTGAGGTCTTTGGCACTGATGTGTTAAGAAGCGACCACCTTGGCTCCTTGGCACTACAAGATGTACTCAAATTTCTTCGGAGGCCAAGTAGATTTAAAGAAAATTAAAAAGGAACCCGAGTATACACCCGAAACAGCTGAAGTACACAAGGAGGCAAGCAATGGAGTACATAAAAATATAGTTTTTCATCGCTCAAAATCATTTTTTTTTGTTTATTGAAAACTGAAACATTTTTATTTTTTAAGGTGGATGATTAATTTTGCGCCATCTTGTACATATATATAAACCCGTCTGAACCAGTTTTTACTTTTCTACCCATGAATGCTGTGGTAAATGATCGCTTCACTGGAACTTTCTTGTCGGTAAAGCCATAGATATTCCATAGAGTAGTTCCTTTTAATTCTAAGACAACGCAGGGTATAGTAAATTTAGCTCACAAGTGAGCTAAGAAGTGAGTTTGGAGTTTGATATTTCGAAATAGGCATTTCGAGATTAAGAGGTAATCAGCGAATCAATTTTTTTTATTTGAATTCGATTGGTACCAATAACTTATACGATTTAACTTGAGACCCTCACAGAGCAGAACTTTTTCCTCGGAAGTAATATACATATAATGATTTCTGACCATTAGGCGAGCGTGTTCTCTACGGAATCGAAGATTGACCTAGAGCTTTCGTTAAATCAAGAACTGGTTTCATAAATCGTTACAACACGATTAGAGAGAAGCAGTTGGTGTGAATCTATTTCCCATTTATCCTTCTTGCTACCTGAGCGATTCCATGCCAATTGATTTTTTCTTAAAATTGGTTTATTTGTAAGCTTATAACTTAGCATATAACAAAAAGTAAACTGAAAACACTTTTTAACAGTATTGTAAATTGTTTCTGTATTATTTTAGAAAAAAAAACAGATATCATAAACACATTCCTAAAAATACATTTTTTTAAGTATAAATTTTATAAATAAAAAATGGTGCGGAAGCGCTAGTTGGATTCTGGAAGAATCACCACTTAAACCAACCAACCGACAAGGGTGATTACAAAAATAAAAAAATGTAGTATTAAAACCTTGACATTGAGACCAATACACCACAATTTTTAGCCTCAAAATTATTAAATTGTTTTTAATCACCTAATATGGAATCGCTCAGCTGTTACTAATTTGAGTAAATACACTTAAAACAATTAAAAAAACAAAAAAAATTGTTCCTAATTTTTCCAAAAATTTCAATAATAAAAATTTTAATTATTTTCCACATAAAATAGCTGTTACTTATTTGAAAAAATTCTACTCACGAAATTTTATTGTTTGCTCAAAATTTATTATAAACATTTTTTTCGACATTCTCCCAAAAAAATTTCAAGAAAAAAAATTCTATTTAAGTTCCTTTCCAGAAATAAATAATTTAAAAAAAAAAAAAACAATTTTACCTATTTGAAAAAATGGTTTAAAAAAATTTTTTTTTTTTTTTTGTTCAAAAGTTTTATGAAAGTTTTGTTTGGCATTTTCTCAAAATATTTCAAAACAAACATCTTCAATTTTGTCCATGAAAATTATCATACTTTTCTAAAAAAAGAAATATTTTTTTCTTAAAAATATTTGTTAAAAAGTATATTTTATCCTACAAAAATAAAAGTAAATTTACAAAAGTGATAAAAAACTAAAAATTTGTATAAAACTTCATACCGCAATTTTCAACATTGAATGGACCACAGAGGACATGACCACCCCAACTTTTGGCATGGAAGTGCTTTTAAATTTACCACAGCTACATTTAGCAATACAAGAGGAAACTACTATGCAAGCACGCTCTTTTCATATGAAAGAAAAACTTAAACCAGGAGATCTTGGACTGGGCCCCTCAATATCTTGAACAGGGTTCAACACGCAGTATCCATAACCGCAGGAAACCCGTTCACAATTTTTAAAGGGATACAAGGTTATCTTCTCGTCTACGGAAGGGTGAAACACTAACCCAATATGGCTAAATGATGACTCACCAAAATGGTACACAGATGGTTCCAGAACGCTCCAAGGAGTAGGAGCAAGAATAGGCCCCACTATCAAACAAATCCCTAAAACTAAGTACATATACCACGATTTTCCATACGGAGGTCTTCGACATAATGGTAACAGTGGAAATCATATCCAAAAGAGGGTTCGATAAAGTAAAAATTGAAATACTTTCGGACAGCCAATCGGTTGTCAAAGCCTTGAATAGCTTCACATTCAAGTCAACAGTCCTAATATAGTGTAACAATGCACTCAAAAAACTGTCCACTGATAAGCAGGTATCACTGAGTTGGGTACCAGGAGATGAGGGTCACGAAGAAAACGAAAAGGCGGGATTTTATGCTATTGGGCTATTTATTGAACCAACCCCAGTTTTCGGCTGTAACAAAAATAATATAAAACATTAAACCAAAAAATGAATCCAAACAAAAATCAGGGAACACTGGAACGGCACAAGCGGCCTTAATCACTCCAAAAAGTTTTTGAACTTCAACGCTAACAGAGCAAAATCTGCTCAAACCCTAAATAAAAAGGGCCTCAAATTACTCTGTGGAGCACTTACAGGTCACTTTTTCTGTAAGAAATACTTTAACGCAATAAGGTTATCTAGTAGAAGATCATGCAGGAGTCTATGGAACACTTAATCACCAACTGTGAAGCATTCTGGGCTCGTGCCTGCTAGAGGCTGAAGACCGAAAATTGCTCCCTCTTAAGGAGTTGGTTCGGTTCCTCCGCATACTAAATTATTATAATTAAGTAATTAGGGGCGCACAATAGATCAATAAAGGCCTTAGCCTAACCCGTACAACCATTACCATTACCAACCACAGAATTATAAATGTTTTTCGAAGAGTCTGCTATTAATGAAATGAAAACAAGAAGTAAATCTGAGGGGAGTGGTTTCATTTGTTGCACCGAAAGAATTTCCTAAAAGAATTTTGTTTAAAAGTATAAAAGAATATTTCACTTTTTATTTTAAGATAAATATACTTTAAAAAAATAGAGCGACTGTTGAGCACTTTCCCTGCAAATGTCCGGCTCTGACGGCTAGGCGCTTGAGATTTCTTAGCGTGCCCTTTGAGGAAGGCTTGAGGAAATTCTCCAGCCTAGATCCCTTTTCTCTCCTCCACTACATCAACTACTGGATGGCTGTAGATGGTTTTCCCTTCCCTAAATTTTTTACAGGTAGTGGTCTCCATTATGGTATTAAAATGGCACCTAAGTGATACTTGAAATGTACCTGGAGTACCCCTGCCATCTAACCTACCAATCACCTACCTACCTACTCTTGGAAAATACTTTTTGGAATTTTTTTTTTATTTTTACGATTTTTTTTTTTTGGTATTTTTCAAAAAAGTTCAACAAAAAATCAATTTTTTTCCAAGAAAAATAAAATTGTTTTTTCCAAAAATTTTTTTTTTTTTAAAGTAGGGTAACTACAAAAATGTTAAAAATAATCAAAAACTATAAAAATTCTCTACAAAAATGTTCAACATTGAGTAAATCTCAAAATTAATCATTTTATTTTAATATTTTAAATATTTAATTTTTAATATTTTTTTTTTTAATTCTTTTAAGATTTCTTCTTATTACACTCAAGCCTGGAAATACATTCTCACAAAAATTATCGACAATGTCCAAAATACTTGGATCACTCAATATGGAAACGCTCGCCTACTACTTAGTTAGATTTCGGGTATTGGAGGGAGAATTTCAAAAAAGCAAAAATAGTTTGCCCCATTGAACGAAACAAATTATGGTTCACAACAGAGAAATCAAGGCGACACCGTAGTGCTACTTATCCCTTTTCAAACGGCGCACAAATATCGTCCAACTCTTCAGCAACAGCAGTTGAGCATAAACGACCAGCGCTAAAATCAGATTAGAGTGGACTTGGCAGAGTAATTTTTCGTTAAATTATGTCATCTGTTGTGCTATGAAAACAAAGTTGTTTAAAGGAATGTAATACTATTCGAAAAAAGTGGTTATTTTTAACTATCAAAGCACTCGAAATATAGCAACTGCTTCGCATAATCGCTGCCGAAAAGCGTTTATGAAAAGTTTGTATCTTGCAGTTGTTATGTAAATTCTGTGTTAAGTGCACGCGGTGAACGGTGTATAAAAAATAACGAGTAATGAATATTTTCACACATAAAACTTATACGAGTGCAATAAACCAGCCAATTTGTTAAAAAGTTAGCTTTACTACGCGACGTTCGTTATCTTTTATACGAAATGTTGTTTTCGTCAAACCAAAAATTGCTTCAGTTTAGATTTAGTATCTGCCTTTAAGTAGTTTAAGCTTTAAATTAAGTGAAATTAATTTTTTACAGCCTCTAATAAAGTCTTGTACTCGAACCTTTTAAGTATTATTTACACACTTTGCAACACCCTAAATAGTGCCACTTGTTATAGTCCATTTTACTAGTAACAAAAATAAACAGCTGCACTTGTCATAAGCTCAAAAATGCTGTAATGCAAGAAAATTTCAAAATAAGGATTGCTTGTAAATTACGCAAGCAAAAAGTGCTTAAAATGCGCTTTCAACAACATTCATTTTCTAATTGGCAATTCACTTTTCAAAGCAAATTTCCACCAATTACACACTTATTTTAAGAGCGCCTGCGCACAGCAGACCTCACACGTTTGACACTTGAAAATATATTTATCAACCTCATAGCCACTGCTTTTTGTTTTCTCTGCAAATTAAGCCCTTTGCTCAGCGGTTCAGTTGGTTGAAGCATTTTTGTGCTCTCGTTGGAAATTAGGTCAAATATTTGGCAAAAATTTTGTTAGTCATACCACAGCATTCAGCTGTTACTTGCCGCAAGCACTCAGCATGAGGAAAGTGTGGGTCAATGGCTGGTTTCTTTCAAAAAAAAAAAACTTAGAGTAATTTTTCAATGCTTTCTGCTAAATAATTGTAGAAATACTCGTATACACATAATGGACGCTTACATCCTTTGTTGGTTATTCAGCTGGGCTCCTCCTCCTATTTCTGGTATGTGGCTTGATGTTTTTTTACAAATGTTGTTGTTGTTGAATCACAGTTTTACTACCACTGTCCCACGTGATGATGTCTTTTTTTTTAGCTTCTAAGTCAGAACCATTTAATGACGTCCAAGCAAATTCTTTGTCTTGATGTCTGAGATCTCATTAATTTGCTGTAAGGAAGGCTTGCCGAAGGAGCGAAGTCGTGCCCTAGTAGCCCTGGACATTCACATAAGCAGTGGAAAAGGCTTTGCTTCACCCCTTCCGCTTGGCAGCTTCTGCAGATGGGACTGAAGAGGAGGTTAGGTCTGGCTCTCTAAGGGTTGCAGTGGTGCGTGAAATGCTTGGTAGAGAACATCCTTGTTGTTGAGTGGGGTGGAGACCGCCGCCACCTCTGTTATGTCTAGTGCCGAATCTTTTCTTGGTAGCTCATCCGCTGCCTCATTACCCCGTATGTTCTTATAACCGGGTGCCCATATCAGAGTAGTTTCAAGCCAATGACTAAGTATTTCGTCACATGAAATCAAAAAAGCCCTAAGTTACATTTTAAAAATTTTACAGGAGAAGCAAAAACCCTTTTAAAATGAAAAATAAGGCAAAGTTTTTCAATATTTTCTCAAGTTAAGATTATTTTTTATAAAAGAATCAGTATTTGAAGAAAAAATATTGCTTTTCGTATTACTTACAGATATATGAAACTTACGCCTTCTACAATTAGTTTTTTTTGAAATCGAAAAGGGCGTAACTCAAATAGAAAGTTTGTTTTTTGGTAATTTTCTCAAAATATTTTGCTTATTTCTTGCATTAAGTTGATTATAATATAATAATATATTATAATGGATATTATCTAATTTATTATTATATATTTTTTATTTTGATAACAAACCAACAAAACAAAAAATAATTCTCAAAAAGAAAGTTAAACAAAAAGAAATTAAATTCGTAAAAGGATGAAAACTTTACATAAATCTTGCTATTCATTTTCATAGGGCAAATTAGTATAAAAATCATGACAATCTGCTGGTATAAAGGACTTCAGATCCTTAAGATGTTCCCACTTTTTTTTAGAAATGTTTAATCTTTTGGTATTAATGGAGCAAGTTGGGAGTCATGAAAGTTTTTGGCACATCGGTGTGGAAGAAGAGTATATTCGTCTTTGATGTTTGTTTTAAAATAAATAATTCCAAGCGGATCATATGCCAGTACTCGAATTTTGTTAACGGTAGGATCACCAATTTTTTTGCCTGTAAAACACATTTTATTGTAAAAGTAGATCGTGAAAGTTGATTTTGATGATGTTACCTGGACGAATAGAAGAGTATCGCTTAGAGTCGTAATCCCGAAAATATGAATGAGTAAGGTGATGAGTGTTCAGTGGAAATGGAGTCTTTCGAGAATCCTCAACATACTGAACAAATTCAGATGGAAGATTAATTTTTTTATTGTTAATTTTTCTTTGGATAAGCGAATGTGTTGAATCGCACTCCATTTGAGTGTGACCAACTATTAAATATTTATGCTCTATCGTTATGTTTTTTTTTTCAATGCATAAAGATAGCAATGCGTTTGACAATATGACATTGGGGTTTTGATAAAAGCAGCCATCAGAATATATTATGACATGGTCAATACTCGTATCTGGTGACTGAAGTAAGCACTTCTCTAAGTATTTAACAATACATGTGGCGGTAGTAGACGCTACAAGATTCCCTTCAGACTCATCCCAAATGTAATTATCACACTCGTGAGTAATGATATTATAAATAGTGAAATTATGCACCTATAATTTCATTTTATAATATGAGGCACTAGCATTTGTTTGGGGAATCAGTTTCACTGGTTGCATATCCATGCATAATAATAAGAATAGTCCAGACTTGGCACTTTAGTTTTAATTAAATAAACTCCAACTCAGTAAAGCCTCTTAGAAACATACAAAAGAAAAACTAACTGTTAATACAGAGATGCAAAAAACCTTATCGTCAATACTTTTCGTCAGTAACTGATAAATAAAAAACTGAAAAAATATGAACACACACAATGGCATGGCATGCTATGCCTTCTTGTGTTTGTTGTTTATTATTTCTCTAAAGGGGTAAGTTACAGTTTTGGTTGGCAAATTTGTTACGCTTGCACTTAGGGCTTTTCGAATTTTGTTTATACCAACGTCATTATTGGTTGTTGGATTATAAAATTTTAAAGGAACATGTATTATGATACGGTACATGATAATCAACTAAAAAGTCGATTTTGAATTTTTTGTAACTTAGGGCTTTTTTGAATTCATATGACGATTTGTAGTTCCTCTCTACACTGTAAAACTAGTTTGGATGAAATGGAGTTAGAGTCTAAGACCTGGATAGCTGCTTGACTGTCTGAAGAGATAGCTACTCTTGCACAAACTTCCTTGTAGAGTTTTAGTCATTTGCATGCGTCTCTGATCGCTAAAAGTTCTACCTGAAACACGCTGGCATAGTCAGGAAGTCTAATTGACTGAGATAGGTTGAGTAGCTCCGAATGGAAGCCAGCTCCCACACCACAGTTCATCTTATAACCGTCAGTGTAGATTTCAATATATCTTCCAATCACCTTCTAATCACCTTCCCTTTGCTCCATTATGCTCTCGATGGAAAACGCACCGTAAAGTCTTTCTTGAAGTTAAGGTCGGGGACTGTGTAGTCTGATCTGTTTTTGAGCAGCGAGGGTCCCTGTAAGAGGATCTTACTGTGACCGTACGACCTTGTTGTCCAGCTTCCTATGTCTCTGAGTCTCACCGCGCTGCAAGTAGCGATTGCTTTTATATGTAGGTCTAATGGTAATAGATGAGCTAGGACTGGTGTTAAGCGCTCCTGTAGTTAAAATACACGCTGTTCTTTGTATCTTGTGCAGCTTGGTTTGGTTGTATTTCTTTTCTGTTGCGGGCCACCAGACTAGTGCCGCATATGTTATTATTGTCCAGCTGAGTTGGGGATCTAAGATAACACCTAGGTATTTTGCTTGCTGGGCTAACGCAAGACTAACGCAGTTTAGTTTTGGGGGATTCAAGTTTGGTATCTTGAATTTCTTGGTTAATAGCATCAGATCAGTTTTGCTCGGGTTTACACTTAAACCACGGTCTGTGGCCTAATAGCTGAGTAATACCAGAACTCCTTCCACAATCTCACTGATTCTGGTTGGAAACATTCCTGAAACCATGAGCTCTATATCATCCGCGTACGTCACTACTTGAGTTCCCTTTCGGTTGAATTTGGTAAGGATATTGTTGACAACTAATAACCACAGCAGAGGGGATAAGACCCCTCACCCCCTTTACAAATAAAGGGACCTTCAATTTTATGCGGCCTCCGAAAGGCAGGCGGTTGCTTATGGTAAGCTTTTCTGCTGACAGAAGTACTCGGAGATACTTTTCAGAAAAAACAACTTTTCTAAATATAATTTTGATGTTTCATGCCCATGAACCCATTCCACATTCAAATCGCAGTGCCATAGAGCACTTCTAACATCAGCAAAAGAACTGATTACAAAAATATCAAAATTAGTGCACAAAAGACAGATTTTTTGTTTGTGGCACGTAGCGTGATCTTGCTGAGGCCAAACTCACTTGCATTCAATTCTCCAATGTACTTTTTTTCAATCCTTATTTACTTCGCTTGGGAGTGTAGCGTCTCCGCAAGACTTATCCATCGCACACGGTTCTCGGCTGTTGTTTTGAGTCATCTGCCATTGTCGGTATCTGCTAACTCGAGTAACATCAAGCCTTCTCCAAGTAATCTATGGCCAACCGAGACCACTGCTCTCTTACGGGTTCCAGTTCAGTGTCATTCTAGTGATGCTATCTAGTGGCTATCCATCGCCACTTTTTGCGTTTGATTTGTCATAGGATGGGCTCCTCATTCGTTGATCTCCACAGCTCGTCATTGCTGATGGAGTTCGGCCAGAGTATTCTGCAAATGATGCGGAGACATTTGTTGACAAAAAAGTTTAGCCTCTGCCTGATGGTTTTAGAGACCAGCCATGTTTCAGTTCCGTACAACAATACCGATTTCACACATTAGCTGAATATTCTCAGTTTAGTGCTCCTAGAGATTTGCGAACTCGCCCGAACGCTTGCTGTGTTTAGCCTGCAGTTGACATCCTCATCTGCTCCGTCGTCTGTCGTGCCGAGGTAGCAGAAGCTTTCGACAAAATACACCAGGCATCCGCCAACCAATATCTGCCTTGTGGCAGACTCTCATAGACTTCGTCTTGGAGATGTTGGCCTCCAGTCCGACAGTGCGTGCCAGCGTGACTAGTCTATCCGCCTTCGCTTGCATGTCGATGAGTTTGTGAAAGAGGAAGTAGATGTAATCGGCGAAGTACAGGTAATCAAGATGTCTGGTAAAACTTCATACGATGTCTCTTTTGTGCAGCGTCAATTGGCTCAAAACATCGTCTAGAGAGATGGCGAAGAGAAGTGGCGACAGAGGACAACCTTACCTTACGCCTGCATTGGTGGTAGGTGGATCGCTGATGGGGCCGTTGTGGAGCACTGCCAGTTCGGAGCTCTCGTAAAAGGCTATGTGCATAACACCGAAAAAACAGTTGGCTCTAATGTCTCAGTGGCCACCATAACCAAATGGGTTTGTGCAGACTAACATTCGGAAGTGCACAGGTTCGAAACCCCAGACACGAAACAACGAAACAACAATTGATTGAAGAAGTTGTTTCTAATAGTGATCGCTCCTCGTCAGACAATGACAAACCTCCGAGTGGGTTTCTGCCATGGTAAATTTCCTCATAAAAAACCTTCTGCCATTCGGAGGTGGCATAAAACTGTAGGCCCCTCCATTTGTGGAAAACACCAAGACTTATTTTGCTTCTCAATTGGCGTGATAACCACTTACGCGATTTTGGTCGAGTTTAGCAAAGCGCGTCGTTTGTCTCTCGTGCTAACCGGCGTCAGTTGGACACACCAAGTTAAGCCAAATCCTCCCCCAACTGATCTTTCTGCCACAGAGGAGACCTTTCTTTGCCTCTGGTGTCGCATCGAATACTTTTAGAGTCTGTCATCAAGACGGATACCACAAATAGAAGGAAGAGTTCAGTCAAAGCCCCAAAAAGGGTGTAAATGCCTTTTATAATCGGTTGAGCGGACGGAACGAAGTTGAGAAGAGCTTAAGTTGTATTTTAGTCTCATAACGTCTCGAAATTTCGTAACCTAATTTAGTAAACAAGACGCGGCTTAGTGCATTATTTCTGTCGCAAATGCTCTCTAGAAATAGTAGGATTTATTTATTTATTTTTTTTCCAATCGATGAAAAATTTATTAGCCTGTTTTGGTCCGTGGGTGGTATTTTATTTCCCATCTACCCTACATATCTGTCCCTATCCGCCACCCGGAGACATGTCCGATGAGAGATTGGCAACTCCACACGGATCCTTGATCAAATTGATATATTCCGTAACCGCGTTTGCCAAACAGAAAGTGATCCATTTCCGTCCGTATCGCAGTGATTTGATATTAAGTTTTGTATTACTTTTTTGAGCACAAAATACCATAGCTGGAAGTGTCACAATAAAGTGAGTTTTAAAAAGCTGTTGATCCACCCTTTACAATGATTTTCAAGCAAGCCAGCTAAAACAAAAAAATAAAATGTCCTCAAATTCCGCGGCCTAGCCGCAGGTGATGCAAATCTGCCCTAACTGTGGTTGCCTGCTAGTCTCCCTCATTCGCAATATTTTTTGTTGTGTCATTTGAAATGACATTTTGTGAACTTCGCGCTTTCAAGTCATTAAAATTCATTTATTTGGTGGGGTTGTTGATTGTTGTTATTGCTTGGCGCGTTGAGTTTTAGTGAATTTCGCATGAGCAACTTGAGCTGTGGTTACCTTAAAATAAAATTGACTGATCTCTTTTTTGACATCTGCATATTGATTGCTGACAAAGTGTGTCGCTACTCCTGGTGCTCGTAGCCGAAATCAGTTCATTAATAATAAATGCGCCGGCGAGACTGAGTGCTTTGAATGACTTTCAGTCAAATTTGTTACACTGCAGCGTTTAATTTTGCCAGCAACGCAGAGTTTTTTCGTTTTACTGACACTTTTCCTCTGACAATTTGATTTACGCTGCTAAAAATTCCAACAAACAAATTTTTAATTTATTTTTCACAATGCGCTTTAATTGATTAACTGCCTCTTTGACATTTTATCGTTTTAATGAACTTGAAACTTTTTTTGCTTTACTATTTTTTCTTTTACTATTGGTTTTCTTAGGCATTTCTGCTATTTTGCTTTTTAATTTCAATTTTATAAATCTCACCGTTATTATTGTAAGCGACAGATTATTGAATATCACTTCGACTTGTTCGATTTGTTTTACTCTCTTGAATATTTCACACCTTAGAAAACACACTTGACACTCAATTTTACCAGAAATTGCTTTTTCTGGCTCACTTGAATACAGAAATGATGAAGCGAAATATAGAAATTTCAATTTCCACCGCATATGCAAGTCACTTTTCGTTTTAATTCGGTCAAGGCCATGTGATTACGCCGAAAAGTATGCCAAGTAAAAGGTGAGTTTGTGCGAACATGGAAATTGCAAACAAAAATTTCTGCTGATTGGGTAAGAGCGAAAGGAAATACTCGTACAGCGTACGTACGGTATTTGAGGGCAGCTTGAAAGTAAAACTAATTACATTTTATTTGGCATAAAATTTAATGAAACTTGACGTATTTTTTTGCACAACATTAACTTATTGGATATCTACAAAATCATGTAATGAAACTTCCATTCCGAAACGTTTGCATGCACGAGTCACATGCCCCTGACTCATATTGACCATAACGGTATACATAGTAAACAAGGAGATTAAGGTCTGGGGAGTTAGCCGGCCATAAGTTCTGTGCTATTTGGTCATGGAAATTCTCAGCCATCCTATCTTATAAAGCCATCGCTTTGTGTGAAAGAGCACCGTCTTCCTGAACTTGTATGGGCTGTCATCGTGTCCACTAGCAATCCAGGGTATCACTATTGTCTCTAGAGCCTTGATATATGCAGCAGAATTCACGCGAAATCCTTGACTAAAGAAGTGTTGTGTCGCATGGCATGTCCTTTGTTCCCCACAACACCTAACGCAGTAACTGGTAACTTCGTGTGTATGACAACAGAAAACAGGGCTCTCTGTAGAATTAGAACTTAGCCATCTGTAATTTTTGCGGTTGGTCTTTTGGTCTAGGTCAACATTTTTTTTTTTTTTTGCCAGAAAAAAAACAACACCTCAGACGCTTCAGGGTATTTCATTCTCTTTAGAAAACGTTTTAATCGAATTAATCGACGAATGTTCCGACGCAAACTATATTCTGTGCATTTGTGTAGAATTTATTTACCGTAGATTTTTATGGAAACATTAAATTCCCTCGCAAGGGGTCTCATTGACTTTGAAAGGTCATTGTTGTTATTACAGTTGTTGTAGCAGCATACACATTCCCTACACGTAGACAGGAAATGATGCTGTCGTGGCTTGTTCGTCAATGATCGTCCGAACATTCCTCGCGTTTTTTGCGTTTTGCAACAGTTTTTGCATCGGCGCCAATTCACGGCCAACCTTATAGACGAATGAGGGGGCGCACTTTAGAAAATTAGAGGTTTCTAAATTGGTGTGATTTGCAGATATTGCGACGATAACGGCATATCTCTTGATTTCTTGAGTTAAGTTAAGTCATCTTCATGTGTTATCTGAAAAAGAGCCAAAAGAAAAATAATAGTTTTGGGAAGTTATAGCCACATTAATGCATGTCCTCAAATGCCGTGTGCACCCTGCAATTTGTTTTTTTTTTTTTTTCAGTTTTATAAAAAGAACGTTGAGATACCGCTTCTGAAGGTTTTTAAGCAACACTTTGTGCTACCACAGAAATTTTCCCAATAGAACGTTCAGTTTTTGGTGAGCCAGTCTTTTTCTATCCCCGGCAGAACCAATTTATTGAAATATTTTCACAAACCTTTGAATAGTCGGCTCATGCGGGTGATAATTTTCACTAAAGAAATCATGAATTGTACAATGTGTTTTTCTTATATATCGACCATTTTATAATAAGTTTCAATACAGGGTCCGTCACTCGAAGTGTAACCAACTTCATACCGCTCACGCAGCAGTTGCATGGGCAGCTGATGCACCGCCACAGATAATGATTTGGGTCGCTGTTACTACAGATGGACGCTCTAAAATCGTTTTCATCGAGCCTGGCGTCAAGATAAATGCGAAATATTATCGGAAAAGTATTCTAGAGGTTGCTTTGAAATCGTGGGAGACAAACATTTCGGTGGCAGACTATGGACGTTTCAACAGGATTCGGCAGCGTCTTAAAAAGCTCTCAAATTCACCAAACACGGATCCGATGGATTATTCTCTTTGGGCCATTTTGGAGAGCAAAGTCCGAACTAAAAGGGTTAAGCCGTGTGTCCACTAGCAAGTCACTTGCGGAAGAACGTCTGCAAGTATTTGCTGAAGTGTTTCCACTCAAACCGAAACTTGCGGAAGTCTGCTTCCAGAAGTAGTTTGTAGAAGTTATCAAGAAATTGCAGACGTGTTTCCACACAATGTGAGTATAGCTTGAAGTAGTGCTCGCTTTTTTTACGAATTACAGTGTAAGAATTTCTTGTGGTAAAATGAGATTGGCAACTGCCATCGCAGCATATTTAATTAAAAAGAAACAAATTACAACAAAAAAAACAAAAACAGTGTTTGGGTGCTGCGGCGCGTAGATTTAACTTTGCAGTATACATTACTTGAAGAATTGCGGACCGAAGACTCCAAGCAACTGAAAAATTTCCTGAGAATGTCTAGTGATGATCTTGAATACATTTTATCTTTAATTCGAATAAGTTTTCAAAAGCAGGATATTAAAATAGGATTGGCTATACCTGCCAAAGACAGGCTCTTAAGAAATTAAGAACACAAAAGCATTTTTCAATTGAAAGCTCCTAAAAACAAATTAAAGACAAAAAAGAATTTATTAGGAATTAAACAGCTTTTTTCTAGGTTCCATCCACGGAAGAAGATTGGACTCAGTTTTCCAACGGATTTGTCAACAAATGGAATTTTCCTAATTATCTAGCTGCTATGGACGGGAAGCATGTGGTGATACAGGCACCAAAGAAAGAAGGAAGTGTTTACTTCAATTATAAAGGCACACATATCATTGTACTGTTGGCGTTGATTGGACCTAATTATGAGATAATTTATTTTGGTGTGGAGTGTAATGGTAGAATTTCGGACGGGAGAGTATATAACACTTTTAAATTATCGAAATGCCTTGAACAAAATACATTGCATTTGCCATCTCCACGATCACTTCCTGGTAGAACAATTCCAATGTGGGCATATAAAATAAGTATGTACAAGTGAATATGTAATATAATGGAATATATAATGAAATAAAAATTAAAACGATTATACATACATATATGTGTATTTTCTTATTCTTACCAAATTATCCTCAGTTTCTTTGGGTACATGAGATGACGTCATGTACTTCATGTCATTATAAAACTCCCACTTGCTAACATATATATCATCAGCACTTTGAGCACTTTTTTTTTCTTTTTTTTGTTTACTTCTTGACCAAACTGCGTTCGGAGGTTGTGCAATTTCCTTTTGACCTCTTCTTCGGGTGCATCTATGTCATTGGCTATTGCCTTTAAAGCATTTTTTTTTTTAATTTTATTCTTATAGTCTTTTGAGTACGTGTCCCATAATTCAGGATAACTTTCTTGTTTTTTCAATTAACAAACATGTTTTTTCACTACTCCAAACGAATTTATTTGTGTCCATTTTCATAGATTTTGAAAAGAATTCAAAAAACAAACACAAAACAAATCTCAAAACAGAAGAGAATACCACAAACTGTTTACTCACGTATACCCGCCTACTTCTGCAAGTCTTCAAAACACTTGTAGTTGACAGCAAGTCGTTCAAGTTACTTCCAGCAAGCAACAAACACGTGTTTCCACATAATTGTTGCAAGTAACTTTTGCAAGCCGTAACTTCTGGAAGTCGACTTCTAATACGTGTTTACACGACAAAAACTTCTGGAAGTCACTTCTGGAAGCAACTTCCGCAAGAAAACTTGGTAGTGGACACACTGCTTTAAAGTTAAAGTTAGTCTATAGTTACGCCCAGTATTCTTAGTACCACTTTCCAATCATCAATGAAGATTCCGGCTGCAAGTGTTTTATTAAAAATAAGCTTTAGAAAAGTTGCTATAATGGGACACTTCTTAAAGAGAAGTACCGAAAGGGCATCCACATCAATTTGAGATGATGGCTTCAAAGTTAAAATTGCATCTACGATATTCCCAGTTGAGAGATCCAAATTACCAAAATTAAGGGATAAAAACTGAGCAGATCGGGAAACAGCATAAGAGTGACCATTGTCGCAGACAAAATTTGATTCAAATTAAGTTGATTAAATTGAGACATCTCAGGAGGAGAATTCGTTAATTTATCATCCAGTTGATACACTCGTGCAGGTTTTGTTGGATTTTATGAAATGTCAAAATGTTAGCAGAGCTCCTCCCGCTGGTGACTGATCAATGTACATCCTTGCTTGATCCGAGCGGAATGTTCTCCATGCACTTTCGATCAAGGAAGAAATGGTGCTGCATTTGGAGACGGGATCCAGTGAACCTGGATGGAAGAACTGAGGGAACAGTATTCTGCGAGACCTCGCCATAAAACTCAAGTTCAGGCAACCAGACCACTCCAGCGTGTTCCAAGCGGAGGTAGTCGCCTTCAAAGCAGCAGCTGAGTGGCTGCATTGGTTGTGAGAAAAGCAAGTGTCTATTCCGACAGCGAAGCAATAATTAGAGCGCTGGGCAAGTGGTGTGGTCGGGTAATGTTTGGCTTGTCTTTCGATCGCAACCGAATACTTTATTATTAGACTCAGTGAATGAGCCAGTGGTTTGCCTTGAGTTTATCTTTTTAAGCTCGGCTAATTTTTTTCCTTATTTTTCACGGCGCTAAAAGTGGATATCAAAGTAACGGTGGCGTCATTGGCCACTAAATTATATCATATTTCTATTACAACAAAAACGTTTGCTGGCAAAAGTGACATGCTATAATATGTATATCTAAAAATATAACACACATTCTATGCTAAGAACTTTTGATACAACATTTCTGAAATCATGTTGGTGTTATAGTTCAACTACCTCCCACGACCCAAAACAATGCCGCAACAGCGCAAATCAACAATAGCAGCGTCACGTTTTAAATGCTGTGCAAAAATCGCCTCAACATGAATTCAGGTATGAAAATAAAAAATAAAAAAAATTCTAAAAAATATCCAAAAAATACGGCAGCGCACATATAAATATGTATCTATGAAGAAAAACCGCGCCCTGCATTTAAAAAATGTATTTGCACGTAAATGGAAATAAAGGCTGAGTAAACCCATACAACATACATATACATGCACACCTTCGCTCGTGTGTTTGTGTGTGTGAGTGTGCATAGGCCCGCATGCAAAATACGTAAATGCCTCTAATGCGCCACACACCAGACAATGCCACTGCACATGACCCAAAGCGGCGATCCACACTGGCTGATCCACGCGGCAAGCAGCCTGTCTGCAAGCCGCCACTCACCGCCAATATACCCGCTTCGGGCTGCAAATTTATCGGGTAATGGTGCATACCTCGCCGCCACTCGCGGTAAGCCCAGCATTTCGGCCCATAGGCAGCCAGGCATTGCGCGCACATTTACTTTTTACGAGCACTTCCTCGCCCATTTTGCTAGGTTTGCAAGTTCGCCGAAAAACAAACAAAAATGTGTTCATACCTTTTCAATGCGAAATTCAAAATTCTAGCTCAACAACAACAACAGCAACAACGAGGATTGCCACAAATGCACCAATGGTGGTGGTGATGGTGATGGTGGTGGTGGTGGCAGCAATGTTTTATGAGTTTCATATTGCAAGTCCATTGTTGTCGTGTCGTGTTGTTGGGCTTGTTGTTGTTGTTGCGATTGCGATTGTGATTGTTTTTGTTTGTAAGCCCACGTACTTAATAAGCGATTTCAACACAGGTTGTCCTAGTTTTTCAGTTTTATTGTCATGTAGAGTTGGTGGCACCGGCCTAATGCTGCGTGTACCCCACAACCGAACAATCAATGAATCGCCCATCCACGACTGCCGTAGTCGGCGGCAACAACAGTGGCGTTGCGCTAACTGAGTGATTTGGCGATCGCCGCCGATGTCTGCTACAGATCTTTTTGGCCGAAATCATTTAATGGCATTTTGGCGCTTGGACGCTTGGGCGCCTACTTCGCCAGCTTCGATGCTGCTGCTGCCGCTGCTGTTGGGGTCACATTGTTGCCGCATGACTAAGCTTATATACTTTATATGTGGCGCATGCGGCATGCCCTATGATTGTGGTTGTTGGTGCCGTTGTTATTATTTGCTAATTTCGGTGTAGCTCTAATTCTTTTGCCTCGAATTTGTAAATTATTTCTGTGTTGCCTTTGTATGGCCAGTCGATCAGTTGGCACTCAACTGCCACTTTGTTATGAATTATGCATTCGTTCTGGATTTAATTGGTGGAAAATTGTTTGTATTTATTGCCATGTCTGGCACTGAGCGAAAAATTATTCGCAAACAATTATGACACAGCGCCCGTTACTCGCAGCTCGGCCGCACTTGACTGCTGGTCCGATATAAATTCCGATTTTTGACACTCGTTTTTTGCAGCAGAAATCTTTGACAGCAGAATTTGTTGGTTGCTGTCTGGTTGAGCCTGGAATTTAGGTGAAGTGGCGCAGGAGTTATGATTGAAAAAAAAATAGTTGTAATCTGTTCACTAGAGGAGTCATTGCTGGAACTTCTAAAGGGCAAAGTCATGTATGAGAAATTGTTGTAGGCTCGCACTAGGGTTGATACCTTCTTTTTTTGACGAATTATTAGACCGTGGGAAAGCACTTCTCACCCTTAAGAAAATCAATATATTTGCCATTTAGAACTCATTTGTGGTAAGTCTACCATAGGAGTTTTTCTATTATTAGCGGGTTAGTAACACCTTTGAATAGTTGTTGGTTTGTTGCGCTGCTTGGGTCTTCTTAACGACGAAAGGTCAAATCATTAATCGAAATGCTGCTGTCGAGCACACAAGTAAGACATTTATAATAAAAGGACACAAATAACAAAAAAAAAATAAACAAATTAAAAAAAAAAAATACTTACACTTTTATTATTTTCAAATATTGTTACCAATTTCCCCAGTGTCACTCAGAGATTCAATGCCGCTGTAGAATTCCCTATAAGAAGCTCTTTTCGATTCCCGAATAAGCCTCTTGTAGTTCTGAACATCACGGTATCATTTCCAGTCCTTAGCAAGGTTGGTCTTGAAGACTCGATTTAGAAGTTTTCTCGACTCACGCCTCAACATCTGGCGCTCTCGATTCCACCAAGAAACGGGAGTCCGCTCAAGGAGAGTTCGAATTGGACAGGCTGACTCAAAACATTCAGTTAAGGCAGCGTTGAGTTTCTCAACAGCCGCCTCAATGGCCTGTTTTTTCCGAAGTCTTTGTGGCGCCACGTCAAGGTCCCACAGCGCCCCCCTAAACTTCTGTCAATCTGTTTTTCTGAGGTTTCTAGAGGGCAATGGCAATTGTGCCTTCTTGCCACACTGAAACACAATGTACCTGTGGTTTGAGCACGAATCTTCGGACTCACCAGTTCTTGACTGGCCACCCAAGTATTGAATTTGATAGGGTGAGATCAATCACCACCTACTTCCTTCTGGCAATTTTTTTTTTTGTCGGGGCAGACTTGCAAGTGCAGCACTCAGACACAATTAAATCCATTGTACTACACTCGGGTTCCCTTTTTAGTTTTCTTTAAATCTACTCGACCTCCGAAGAAATCTGATATTGTGGTGCCAAGGAGCCAAGGTAGTCGCTTCTTAACACATCAGTGCCAAAGACCTCCAGCCTGATTCGAGCGAAGGCGGGCAGATGCACAGAAAGTGGTCCGTCGTCTCATCTCCCTCCCCACATGCTGGGCAGAGTGCACTGTCTGAGATACCCACCTTTTCCATGTGATTTGTCCATAGAAAGTGGGCCATCATTAGTCCAACCAGACTCCTATAGTCCCCTCTGCTTAGTGTCGGTGGGACATGACAGGTAACATCAGTTTTGTCCATCTGCAGCCAAGCTCGCTTGTGGGTTAGAGTAACCCGTTTGCTAACCGTGGATTTGATGGTTGCAGAAGGGAGTGGCAGAACGGGCTCCGGGCCAAAAAAGTTGGCCTCAAAGCCCAGACTGGCTAAAGAGTCCGAGATTTCGTTACCCTCGATACCCACGTGTGCAGGGATCCATGTTAGCATCAGGCTATTATGTCTGCCGACATAGTTCAGTCTGGATTTACAGGAGTCGACTACCCTTGAAGTGATTGGGGGGCTGTCTGTTCCTGCAGACACATATAGATCTCCCTCTCCATCTGTTTTCCACAACAAAGTTCATCGCTTCTTGAACAGCATACACCTCCGCTTGAAACACAGATGCATGCATTGCAAAAGCAAAGTACAGTTTTGTTCTGCTGGATTCCAACAGATGGCTACAGTAAGTTGTAGTCTCGATAAGGTCCGCCTGACTCCCACGAGAGAGAGTATGCTCATCCAGACCACTGATGCATAGGTGATAATAGGTCCTATCATGCCATGTAGATCCACAGGACCTTGCTAGGAGAAAAACCCCACGTTTTCCCAAAGACACCCTTGCACTGCCAAAAAGATGTCAATGCTTTGGATGTCTTTGTTTCAACGTGTGATTTCTAGAGAGGCTTACTATCGAGGATTACTCCAAGATATTTAATTTCCTTGGGTAGCTGGATTGTGACTCCTTTTAGCTTAGGCAGAACGAGTCCATCAAGATTCCTCCTTCTGGTGAAGAGGACAATACCAGTCTTTGCCGATAGCCCAATCCCACAGTACCAAGTGTCAATCAGACCCAGAGTTTTCTGCACTTTCCTGCAGATGTTCATAAGCGAAGGGCCCGACTCCCGAATCATTTAAGGTGGTGAGTAGAGGATCGATCACCATGCACCAGAGCAATGAAAACAGCACACCGCCTTGGGGGCAATCTCTATTAGCCCCAGATGACACCAACAGATATTCCTCTGCTCGTACCGAGACGATTCTTTGGGTCAGCATCGAACGAATCCAATTTACTAGCACCCGGTCTATGCCGTGCCTACTAGCAGAGCTACACATACTGTCAAAAGAGGCCCGTCTATGTCTAAAAAGATGCCGATAGCGTGGTCCCTCCTGTCGATGGCCAGCTCTACCCTAGCAACAAGGTTTTGCAGTGCCGACTCGCAGGATTTTCCACTTTGATAGGCATGCTGAAATGGAGACAGACGGTGAGCCTTCAGTGACTTCTGACGTATGCGCAATTCCACCAATCGTTCGAGACTTTTCAGCATGAAAGAAGGCAGTTACAAACGTAGGCTGTGTGCCCTTGTTGTGTATGTTTAGGCAAGAGGAAGCAATAAACTCGAATAGCCGAGAGCACCGTCCATTGCACTTGCTGCTGCTTGTAAGCTGGGCATTAACATCGCAACATAGAACAAGGCCCAGATTGCGCGGCTCACAGAACCTCACGAGATTGGTGGCTTTCCCAGGTGATGGCCCTTCCAGAGTATCGTAAGGAAAATAAGCAGATACAATCACAAACTTCGACCATCCGCGTCTACCCCTATAACACACCTCAGCAGCTACCAGGTCTTGACAACAGAATTGATACTATAAGACCGGTTCTAGGTCTATATAGGACATTTTTTAATATCAACTGACGCAAACGCTCTTGAATGAGCAGCTTTCCCAATAACAGACGGTTTTTCTTTTTCTCCAGCCATATTTGCACAAAATTTGCTTGGCAGTACTCTGAAAAAAAAGACCTGTGTCGTCAGCTTTATACAGTGATTTTATCTGCAAGACTTGATTAGTAAAACTTACCTACTGGCTAATCCCCAAACAGAAAAATTATTTTCAAGTCCGAGTTCATGTCCGCTCTACAGAGCTGCTTTAAGTGAAATAACGTGTCGAGATTGGTTCCGTCGCTTCAAAGACGGTGATTTTAATATTGACGACCGTCCGCGTGATGGAAGGCCAAAAACCTTCGAAGACGCTGAATTGGAGGCATTGCTCAATGAGGATCCATGTCAAACGCAAGAAGTGCTTGCTTCAGTATTAGGAGTTACCCGCCAATCCATTTCCAAGCGATTGCATGCTTTGGAGTTATGATTGCATGCTTATGAGTTAAACCAAGAGATGGTGAACGTCGTTTTTTCGGCTCTGAACAACTGCTCCAGAGGCAAAAATGTAAGGGTGTTCTTCATCGCATCGTGACGGGTGATAAAATATGGATTCATTACAGCAATCCAAAGAAAAGAAAGTCGTGGAGACTGCCCGGTCATGCTTCTACGTCGTCGCCTCGGCCGAATATTCACGTTGCGAAGGTTATGCTATGTATTTGGTGGGACCAAGTTGGTGTTATTTATTATGAACTGTTAAAGCCAAGCGAAACCTTCACTATGGATCGGTATCGGCTTCAATTGATGCGATTGAGCCGAGCTCTGCGCGAGAATACGTGGAGAGGCATGAAAAAGTGATGCTACTGCATGACAACGTTCGGCCTCACGTTGCCAAACCCGTTAAAATCTACCTGGAAACACTGAAATGGGAAATCCCACCCCACCCGCTATATTCTCCAGATATTGCGCCGTCCCATTATCACCTGATCCGATCGATGGTCTATTGTCTAGCTGACCAGCAGTTCCATTCATATGAAGACATCAGAAAATGGCTTGATCCGTGGATAGCCTCGAAAGATGAACAGTTTTACCACGACGGTATACGAGATCTACCAGAAAAATGGGAAAAAGTAGTAGCCAGCGATGGGCAATACTTTCAATGATTCACTTGTAACAATTTTTTCAGAATAAAGTTGTATTTTCATCAAAAAAAACAGCGAGAACTTAGTTGCGCACCTAATACTTTTTCCGGTCTGACGTTGTCAAAAAAAAACAAAAAACTATTAAGCAGAATCGCCTGAAATTTTGATATGTTGTGTATGTGTTATATGTTGTGAACATCAATGGCTATCGCCCGTACTAGAATCATATTATTACCTATTTCAATTATTTCGTATTTTTTTGATTAAAAAACTGGTAAAATCCGATTTTTAGAGTGTCAAATTCAAAACCGCGCCATTTTGTCAACTTTTTTTTATTCTAGTACTGGACATGTCATACTGATTAATAATTCTCCGTCCAGGTCCAATTTCTCAGGAGGATCAACTACATTCTAAATTATTCAAATAAAAAAAAAAAAAATTTCATTGTTGTATGTAAAATAAGTTAAATAAAAAGGCTAAAAAATGTACTATCGTTTTTCATTTTTTTTATTGTAAAAAAAAAATCTTTAAAATGCTCTAAATTTTCGAGCTATAGGCCACCAGGCCCCCTTAAGAGAGAGTAGTTTGTTCTGAAATGTGTACTTAAAACTTAGTTTAGTTAGTTTAGAAAAAATGTCCTCCTAATAGAGGTGTCCGTTAGAAGAGGCTGCACTGTAATGTATATCATATAAAAATTCCATAAAAAACACTTTCAGTTTTTCCCAAATTTCCCATTTTTTTGCATTTAATTTTTCTTTACCTTGAAAGCTGTTATTTAGGCAATCAGAAACCTTAAAAAAGAGTGCTGAAATAAAGCGTTTACATTGCATAGAGAATTAATAATCTTATATTTTTAGAGGTGAGTTGAGCTAGAGTTGAGATTATGCAACCAACTACAATTCAGGAGAACTCAGAAGTCCAGTTCCAGTAATGAGTTTTTAAAAATATTGTTTCAATACTTTGTTTGTTTGTTCTTCCCCCGATTATTAGTTTTTTTATCTCTCTTATGACCCACCTGGGTTCTCTGGTTGTACAAAATGTAGCGAACACTCTCAAGGACCCTGACATGGATGCATGAATACCACCGAAATTATTTTAATTGGGCAAGGTCGATAAAAGTATGTGCCTACGAATGTGTATAAATACATATAACTAATACACGCAAAATATTCCTATGGATGGAATTCATTTCGCCTTCTAAAAAGCATAAACCTTCCACCGCCGCTAAATATGCGCACAAATATACAAACACATTAGTCTACGACACGAGCATAAATGTGACGAAGGTGGTGGTGATAAATGGCAGTGGGCCATGTGAAGCGACATTTGCGTTGCATACATTTAGGCTTGCATGCAAAATTACGCTCATCTATATACATACAAAGTCAAGCAAGCAAAAAAAAATAACAACTGAACAGACGAGTAGACGAGGTAACAAAACACACCAACAAATGTAAAGGCGTCAAACTCAAAGAGAGCAAAAGCAAAACGACATCAAAACAAAACAATAACAAAAAATAAAACAATAACATTTGGCAGTGGCAGCGAATGAGGCCGATAAAAGTGCAAAAGCAACGAAACAGGCAAAGTACACGAGCCAGCACACCATGCGCTTACATACTTACACACTGACATACATACACACACAAAGTATGCATATAAATATATTTAGTGAATTCAAGTAAACCAAGTGAGCGCGCAGAGTAGACCGAAGCAACGACGCCGAATGAAGTGTTGTTTGCGTGTTTTTGGATGGAGAATGAGCGAGGGAGGGTGGTAGTGAGGGGTAGATAGCTTGTGCTAGCAGCGTATTAACAGCGTAGATATGTTTCTTCGTTTGTTAGTTAAACATTGGCATAAACGCGTGCGCTATATACACACCCATACATATATGTATGCTTGTATGTAAGTATGTATGTGGTATGTATTTGTGCCTTCATCCACTTTAAGCGGTGCGTATACGACGCGACGTGACACCATCCAACGCATGTCGCCGCAACTGATACATGCATAGGTAAGTATTATATGTACGCACATAAATTGGGAAGCATACTCGCAAAAGCTGAGAAGCGCGAAAAATACGCAAAAACAAAATTCCTACTCTCGTACCAGCAGCTGGATAAAAAGGAAGCGAACAGGGCGCAAAGGCTTTTCAGTGCTTTCGAACGGGTGGCTGGGTGTGGTAGGTCCGCTTGCAGCTATGAATGAATAAATGAATGTATTTGTGGGCGTATGCGTGTGCGTGAACGAGTGTCAGTGTTGGCGTAGAATTGTATGAAAGCGTTTGCTTCTCGAAGGTTTCGATGGTAGGCAAATCGGGCATTGGCGGACATTGCCTGCCCAGCCAACTTATAAGCTCTGGCTAGCTGACGTATTCATTTTTGCCTATGTATATGTAAGCTTGTATTCATGATTGTGTGTATATGTGTGTTTGCGAGGGTGAATCGCCGCTGAAGTGGCAAAGTAAAATAAAAGTTACACAGGCGTGCACATACATATCCACCCAAATATATATATGTATGCACATACACCGTCACTATATACCCCCCTACAGACATACATACATATACATGAAACGAAGAAGCGTCTGTATATATGTTAAAATGCATTTGTATGAGAGTTTTGGCGAAGCGAAATTGTAGTTGAATATTTGCATGCAAAATATGTGCACACCAGGCACGAGGCAACAAACACAACAACAACAAATAGCAAATACCAAATACATTGAAGCACACAAGGCAGTGAAAGAAATAAATTCGAAGGCAAGCACCGCATAGCGACTGAAACAACAATGAAATGCTATGTGGTGTGCAATATGTAGGTGCGTGTGTGTATGTATTACGAGCATGTAAATACTGAAGCAAGTGTACCCTTCTATGTGTGTTTGCTTGTCTAGCACGTGAATGATTAAAAGTATTCTTATGCACACATTACTGTTATGGACATTAGGGTGGTAAAACATTGTCGATTCCCTTTGAGAGATAATTCTGTGGTAATTTTTTTTTTAAAGCTTTCGATCTTTTGTTGATTGTTTATTAAAAGGTGGCATGAAAGCGAAATCTAAGAAATATTGTATTTTAACAGTTTTATACACCTGTGTTCAGAAAAATAGCAGCAAGACTTATTGCAAAGTTCCATATTTACTTATATTTTATTTTTTTGTAAATAAAGTATATAATAAAAATTTATATAGCACAAAAAAAACTATATAACTTAAAGCTTCAAACTTCGTACAAGCTTAAAACAACAGTCAACAAATTTTCGTCGAAAAAAATGTATATATTGAAAAAAATTCAACAAATTTTCGTCGAAAAAAATGTATATATGGAAAAAAATTCAACAAATTTTCATCGAAAAAAAAATTGTGTTTAATTGAAGTGTGCATAGCCCATTCAATTTTGGTTTAATACAATGGAAAGTTTGATGAGGCTAGAAAATCGTTTTAATTTACCGCATTTTTTCTGGCGGTGGCGTGCACTTTTCCGTCGAAAAAAAAATTTAATGTATATTGAAAAAAATTGAACAAATTTTCATCGAAAAAAAAAAATTGTTTTTAATAGAAGTGTGAATATCCCAATAAATTTTGATTTAATCAAATGCAAAGTTTGAGGAGGCTAAAAAATCATTTTAATGTTTCGCATTTTTTTGTGGCGATGTCGCGCACTTAAGCCATATAAAAAAATTTCAAGTACTAGTTACATTGAAGAAATTTTGCTAACAACGCCAAAAAAAAAAAAAAAAACTATATAAATTATTCAAAATATTCTCCCGAAATTACATATCCAAAGTTTTTTTTGAAATTCTGACTAAAACGAGTAAAATTTCATACAAATTTGTTGATCTTGTTTTTTATTAAAAAGTGTGGAGAAAAAAAAATATTTTTTTTTTTGAATAAATTTTTTCGCTATGCCGAAAATTTATTGTATAGTTGATACTGGAAAAATCGTTTCCTAAACTTTTGTTTCCAATTGTTTTGAAATGTTATTTTTTTATATCTTCTATATGAATAAATAAATACGACTACTTATGGTCGATCTTTAGCTCCTGGGCGATGCTACGATTGCTAACATACCGGTCAACTTCGATTATTTCTGTGATTTTATCGACATTATCGACATTTTTTAGCATCAAAAATGGCTGAACGGCATCGACGAGACCAAAATTGCACGTAATTAGATGTTGCAGTATCGCTACCATAACCACCATTCACAAGTTCAGCGACCTGGCTGGCATTTTCGCCTTTATCAAAGATAACCTGTAAAATGTACCGAATTTTCTCTTTGTTGACTCCCTTTGTTAACACCCTGTAACTCTCAGCTGAATGGATCAAAAAAAAACTGAGAAAGAATTTTTTTAGTGTGAAATGTCACCTTGACAACGAACATAAACTTTACAAGATATCGAACACTAAAACCATCTACCAAAAAAATGATCCTTAAAATTCGCACCATATTTTAGGAGAAATGTCATAGAAAAAATGCCATTAAAATTGTAATTAATTTTCTTCTAATATTTAGAATGGTAATTCGTATAAGCTTACAGTCATGTTGTGCCATTTTCGCACGGCAATCATTATTTGCCTTATTTTGTTTTTTGTATTACATCACAGAAAAGTTTATATTGAAATAAAAGAAATTCCATCAGAATTTAAAAATTTTTTTAAATATCTAGAAAGGTAGTATTTAAAACTGAGACCATATCGTACTAAAATTAAATAAGCTTACAGAAAAAAGTTGTAAAAAAAAAACATTAAAAATTTATAAAACTTTATTAAAACAAAAAAAAAACTAATTTTAAATAAATCTAATTTCATTTTATTTTAATAGAATTTTTTAATTTTTTGAAATTTTTCGAAAAAGATTGCTATTTGATTAGTAGTACAGTATTTCCATAGTAGCCACTTTACCCTTACTAAAAACTGTACTAAAATTCAATACACACGCCCAAAAAAATTCTAAGAGAGTAAATTTTTTTTTTTTAATTTTAATGAAGTTTTGCTCATTTTTTGTGATTTTTCAAAAAAAAAAATAGAAATTCGACTTAAACTGTTTCTTTTAATAGTAATAACTAACTCAAACTTGCGCCGTATTGTACAAAATAAGTTCTAAATTAACTTTAAAAAATATTGAACATTTTCATGGTTTTTGTCACTATTTTCTGTGACTTTTCAAAAATGGTTGGGGCTGTGATTAATACTGTTGGTTTTAGAATAGCAGCTAGGTAATTATAATAAATTAACAAAAAAGTGAAAATTCCAAAAAAAAAATTCACTGTACGATTTTTAGTGATACTCACTGTATGTATGTACGTACATGAGAGTATTCTCCCAGTTCAGGTTAATTTGAAAAAAAAGGAAAAACATACATAGAGAACTTGCGCTGATTGATTGATGAGAAATTTTTTTCAAAAATAAGGTTCACAACTTCTCACACATGAAGCGTTCAAATTTATGTGTACTATATACAGTGTACGCTCTCCTAACGGACACCTCGCTTAAGGGGGCATCTTCCTTGAGCGGACACTTTTTTCAGATTCCTGGTGTATCCATAAGCATTTTTTTTTTATATTTTGTTCTCTTGAGCGCGCAACCCTCCCATAACACTTTTTTTTACACTTTTCTCACAAGTGGGCACCTCCCATGAGTGGACAAATTTTTCAGTACCATAAGTGACCGCTTAAAACAGAGTACGTTGAGCATATAAAAATATCTTTCTCCCTCTCTCTCTCTCTCTCTCTCTCTCTCTCTCTCTTAGGTTCACAATCTGTGGTGGATCATAGCTTCATCAACAATCCTCCTTCAATTCAGTCTCTCTCTCGCCTCATTTCTCCAATTACTAACGTTCATCGCTTTTAAGTCTGCCTCGACATTATTAAGACATCTCTTTCTTCCTCCAATTGGACGCAAAGTAAACACCTTCTTTTGGATTATTTCGTTGGGCATTCTTATGGTGTGCATCTAATAACACTAGTCTACAAGGAAAAGTATCCGAAATAATTTAAACTAATATCTGCTTCTCTGTCCATGCAAAATTCGGATTGATAACTAAAATTAATTTATTAGTTTGAGTTTTCGAGATATCCTAACCTAAAAGTGCAAAAAACCCCATTTTTGCCCATATTTGAGGTTATGTAGCCTTGCAGATGTTTTCTTTCACCAAAATTAAAGGATGGCATCTTTAAATACAATCCTTCTTTTTTCAAATGGCGTTTTGTTTGCTCAAATATCATTTTTTTTCGCAGAGATATCGCATTTTGAAATTTTCATGTTTCGAAATTTTCCTACACCTGAAAATCGATTAAGATAACATAGACATGATATAGTCGCTTACTAATTTTCTTGGGTTTGAGGGCCTGAAATATATGGATTAATAGTATGTAAATTTGGAGTTTGTGGGAAAGCCTGCTTGCGGTTATGTGGGTTAGCCTGCTCGCGGTATGATAGGGGTGGTTTCTAGGGGTTAGGGCTGTGTGTGACTCGGTACCCAAAGGTTAGATAGTGTAGGGATGTGGTGAGTCAGCACACTTATGGTGTGAGACAAAATTTTAAGAAAAATAAGACTCAATTCAAGAAAATTAGTAATCGAATATATCATGTCTATGTTATCTTAATCGATTTTCAGGTGTAGGAAAATTTCGAAACATGAAAATTTCAAAATGCGATATCTCTGCGAAAAAAAATGATATTTGAGCAAACAAAACGCCATTTGAAAAAAGAAGGATTGTATTTAAAGATGCCATCCTTTAATTTTGGTGAAAGAAAACATCTGCAAGGCTACATAACCTCAAATATGGGCAAAAATGGGGTTTTTTGCACTTTTAGGTTAGGATATCTCGAAAACTCAAACTAATAGAGCAATTCTGAGGCCAGATTTGGATTCAGCGCATTATAAACCTTCGGAAATATATAGTCTGGTTTCTGGGTCTGAATGTTGGTTAAATTTTGTCGGCCTGTGTAATCATCATATCAAAAAATATGTATATGTATATGTAAAAAAATTTGCTAAAATCGAGCTGCTCTCCTTAAGAAGTACAAGTTGCAGGCCTAACAAAATTACCTTAATGGATTTTATTTTACTATTTAGTTCCTTTTCCTAAAACTAATTTCAAAGTACTTTTGAACCACCCTAGTGTACATGAGTATATTGTCTATGTATTTGTATGCATGTTCTCGCTTGCATTTCTTATTTATTATGCACACACACACACATACTCCCAAAGGCAAATTCGCATGTGTAAAGTTGATACGCACTCGCCAAGAGCGTAATGCAAGTGCAGGCAAGTGTCAGCGTCATACACACCCACACACGCACACATGCAATCACATTAAACCCTCAACGTTGACACGCAATCACATGAAAAAAAAGTAGCTGTATGAACGCCCACAGCCGTCGCCAGCTTAGAACTTTGTGTATTTAAGCATGTACATATGTATGTATGCGTGTGTGTGGATGTGTCACATGAAATATGCAAGTCATGATATGGACACACAGACACACTCAACACAGTTATTACGCATTAATTAAGTAGAAGAAAAATAATTTATGCGTACTTTATATGTATGTGTGTGTGTTTATACGTAATTAAAAATTCAGATGCTGTTAAGTATATAAAAAGAAAATTAAGAAATAGCGAATTAGAAAATTCGGTTAACACGAATATTCAAGGGGTAGGTACATATATTCAGAGTAAGTTTGTTATTGTTGTAATTGATTGTCACATTTGCTGCGCATTTTTATTGTAGGGTAGAACAGAATAATGGAAACTAATACATACAAATTTTTTCACTAATACATATTCAAATGCTGTCAATATTTTTACTTTTGATGTATACTGGCGCAAAAGGGATCAAAAGGTAGTTTTTTACATTCAAAATATGTACAAGCACAAATAATACCAGAACTCAAGATTTACAATTTTATATTTTTTGTGCAGCCTAAAAGCACACGCAAGGCCTCAGAATGGGAAATTGATATAACAACTTTAATTTCCAAGGAAAATTATTAAAAATCAAATTTTTCAAATTGTTGAGAAGTCGGAATTATTAGAGCAGAACAAATCAATGCATGAATGCAAGATGAGCAAGCGAAAACTCGAAAACTCGAGCACTCAGTTTGTCAGATGATGATCGAGATTGGTAATGGCTTCCCAAGCGAAATTGCCTGCGTGATCACCTTGCAATCCTGAGAGCGGTGCAAAACTTAGAATAATAGTAACAATATGGGATAAGTATTTATAAAATATTAAAGAAAGTAAGCGACAAATTATAAAAATATAAACTAAAAATTATAAATTAAAAAAATACAGATATATAAATTAGAAATACTAAAAATATTAGTAAGAAAAATATAAATTAAAAATTATAAAAATATAAATAAAAAATTCAAAAATATAAATTAAAAAATATAAAAATGTAAATAAAAAATTTAAATAAAAAAGTATAAAACTATATATTAAAAAACTTTAAATTAAAAGCTAAACGTTAAAAAAAAAAAAATTAAAAATTAAAAAATATACATTAAATTTTAAAAAATATGAACTGAAAAATATAAATTAGAAATTAAAAAGTTTTAACTAAAAACTATAACTAAAAAATTATAAAAATGTAAACTAAAAATTACAACAATGTAATTTAAAAAAATTTAAAAATTTGAGTTAAAAATTAGAAAATATAAATTAAATAATATAAATATAAATTAAAAATGTAAAAATATAAACTAAAAAAATAAAACAAAAAATTTTAAAAATATAAAATAAAAAATATAAATTAAAAAATATAAGTTACAAATTATAAAAATATAAAATAAAAAAATATAAAAATCTAAAAATATAAATTAAAAGTTAAAGAACATAAGTTAAAAATTGAAAAATATAAGCTAAAAAATATAAAATAAAAGTTATCAAAATATAAACTAAAAATTAAACAATTTAAACTAAAAAATATAAATTAAAAATTATAAAAATGTAAGTTAAAAAAATATAAAAATTCAAATTGAAAATTAGAAAACTTAAAGTAAAAAATATAAATTAAAAATTTAAAATATAAATTAGAAAATTATAAAAACACAAACTAAAAATTAAAAAATACATACAGAAAAATATAAATTAAATAATAAAAATATAAATTAAAAAAGTCAAAATATAAACTAAAAAAATATAAAATAAAAATTATAAAAATATAAACTAAAAACTATAAATTAAAAAATATAAGTTGCAAATTATAAAAATATAAAATAAAAAAATGTAAAAATTTAAGTTACAAAAATATAAAAATTTATGTTAAAAATTAGAAAGTTTAAACTAAAAAATATAAATTAAAAATTTAAAAAATATAAATTAAATAATAAAAATATAAATTAAAAATGTCAAAATATAAACTAAAAAAGTATAAAATAAAAATTATAAAAATATAAACTAAAACTTAAAATATATAAACTAAAAAATATAAAATAAAAAAATTTAAAAATCTAAAAATATAAATTAAAAGTTAAGGAACATAATTTAAAAATTAAAAAATATAAGCTAAAAAAATATAAAATAAAAGTTATCAAAATATTAACTAAAAATTAAACAATTTAAACTAAAAAATATAAATTAAATATTATAAAAATGTAAGCTAAATAAATATAAAAATTCAAATTGAAAATTAGAAAATTTAGAGTAAAAAATATATACAGAAATATATAAATTAAATAATAAAAACATAAATTAAAAATGTCAAAATATAAACTAAAAAAAAATAAAATAAAAATTATAAAAATTAATCTAAAACTTAAAAAATATAAACTAAAAAATATAAATTAAAAAATATAAAAATTTAAAAATATAAATTAAAAGTTAAAAGTTAAAAAACATAATTTAAAAATTAAAAAATATAAGCTTAAAAATATAAATTACAAAAATATAGATTAAAAATTAAAAAATATAAACTAAAAGTTAAAAAATATAAATTTAAAAAATATAATAATGTAAATAAAAATTTAAAAGTATACATTAGAAATTAAAAGATGTAAATTAAAAATTAATATATAAAAATATGACTTAAACATATACAAAAATATAAATTTAAAAAAATTAGAAATTTAAATTAAATCTTATAAAATATAAATTAACAATTATAAAATATAAATTAAAATTAAAAAAAAAATATTAATTAAAAACGTATAAATTAAAAACTGAATTCAATTAAAAAAAAAAAAAATGTATTTCATTTATATGCGATGGATATTTACAACAAGTTTGATTCGTCAACTGTGACTAAAAATTACATCAATCGTGTTGTGTCATATGTGATGAATATTTCCCACATCGTTGACTACAAAGAAGCCTTAGAGTGAGCAGTACAGCTATGTATTTAATTTGGCAACAAAATCTTTAAGTTAGAGGAAGTTACAAAATCATACGCATCCAAACGTCTCTAGCAACTTTTTCGTAATTCAGATTAAAGTGGGGGTGTGACAAACGGTTGTTAAGCGGATTAGTGAACAGCTGATTTTCGTATTGGGTAATTTTGTCAGTAAAAGATGGACCGCAGGCAACAAATACGGGTATTAGCTGCAATTTCTTAACTACTACGGAATATCATAAATTTTAATGTGATTACGAACGTTTTAGTACAGACTAGCATTGCATCCAGTCTTTCTTGTTCTTCTCTTTAAAAATTTCTTTATTTTTCATTCACAATAGATATTAACAAATGGGCTGAGAAGTCCCGGGCCTAACAAAGAAAACAAGTATTTTTTTTGTTGAAAATTTGCTTTATTCATCAACGTAATTTCCATCAAGAACAACGCAATCAGTACCTTTGTTGTAGAACGATTTTGCCTCAAAATAGTGAAAAGCCTCAGTTTCAGCGATAACCTTTTCATTCGCGCGTAATTCCTTACCGGTGAGCATTCTGTAAGCTTCTGTAAACAACCAGTACTCGCTGGGAGCAAAATCTGGCGATTTGATGGATGTGAAGATTGCCAGAAATTACAGATGCCGAATATTCCGGGATTGTAGGCAATAATCCCGAAATTGGCGGAACTGAAAAAATACCGATATTCCGGGACCCCTAGATTGACATTCCTACCATATTTGCTAATGGAAGTTCAATGGAAAAATTAACTGATGGATAGCAAAAAATTTTGAGTGTTCTTAGCTGATTAAGTTTCCAGGCTGGAATGAAGATTTGGAAATATAAAGAGAAACTACTTCTTACGATCCACGGAGCCCTACTGAAGACAACAGCTGTTTGACGTATATATGTATGTACATACATTTTCACTGAATTCGTGTATTCCCTTTGTAATACCTTTAAGTTAATTTACCTTAAATTAAAAAGGCACATTTGTTGGGTTCGGTATACATATCAATAGTTGTTGTTCGTGTTAGTAGCAACAACAGTAACGATACTGTGTATGCAAATGTACTTGCGTGTGTATGCGTATCGCCCGCTGAATTTTGTCTATTGAACCCTTAACTCGCACCCATACACTGAGCTGTGATTTTCATCTGTTGCTTAACGGAAAAGAAAAAGAAAAAACAAAATGCATCTCTTGTCGACGTTTGCATTTGCATAAGTGTTGGTTTTTTTTTTGCTCCATTACTTTCACAAACACATACACACAAATGCAGGTATACACATGCTTGCCTGTAGCTGTGAGTGCTGCGATCTCACGCACACAATTTCAGCATTGCGACTGTGTTCAGTTGCGGCGAATTCGTGCCTACACAACCATACATATTCCACCATAGAGTCGTGCGAGCGAAAAAACCAGATGTGAAAGTATGCGTACGCGTGCTGGATGGTCTCGTGTATGTATATGTGGATTTCTATTTGAGTACGTGGGTATGTGTGCACTGACTATAGATGTGGCATTCATGAGTGCTTTACTAGTTTCCACGTATTTTTTGCTTGGTGTTTTTGCTTTGCCTTGAAATATGGTTGTGACTAAAGAAAATGCGCCAAGCAGCTTAGAACGTAGGCAATTAATTTGATGCGTTTGCAGGTAGCAAAGTCCAAAATCAGCCATTTTGATGTGAAAATTTTACTAAACAATTTTCTTTGTTACATTAAAACTAAATTTTCTGTGCAAATATAAGTATTCCATCAAGTTTGTAGGGGTAAATTTTGGTATTTTTTAAGTGATGTATTTATGTGTGAGCGAAAAACAATGTGAAACTCGACCTGGAAACGACAGATGTTTTTTTGAGGAGCTTTTTCATAGCAGAAATACACTCGAAGGTTTGCCATTGCCTGCCGAGGGGCGAAATCCATTAGAAAAAACTTTTTCTATTATTTTGGTGATTAGAGGTTTCGAACCTTTTACGAGAAAAGAAAACAGAATAAGCTTAAAATAAGTTAAGCGGTTACATACGTCCAACAGCGCCAAAAATGCGCTAAAAGAAAAACTGTTTTCAAAAGGGATAATAACTGAAATAAATATGAAAAATTGTCTACATTGTTTATTATTACTTAAACTTTATAAAAAAATGTATTTTAATTTTTCTCTACAAGAATTAGTATATAAAAAATCACGTGACTCAGAGTACAATAAAAAAAAGTTGGTCCACGGTATACATCATTTCTTCTTGAAATGTTGATGGATTTGTAAAAAGTAAAAAAATTCTTGTAAAATAAAGTTGTAGTTATAGTCTGTCAAGCCGGATATTTGAATTTCGAAAAATTTTGCAATTTACGGCATTTAAAAAAAAAAGTATGCGTTTTACGTCATAAATGTCACACTTTAATTATGTTTATCCAATTTTTTAATAAAACTATCAAAAATCCGGCTCTACACCTATAGAAAAACCATTAAAAAAATCGGCATCAAAAAATATTAAAAACTGTATTGGTTATAATGCAGACCGTGCCGGAAGAAGTAGTTTCGAGAAAAACGAGTTCAAACTTTCAAGTGCCTCAAACGAAGGACAGCTACCTGTGCGCATTAAACTCTGGTCGGGCAGTTCCATTTCCGACCATAACTTTATATCTCTGAAGAATTTTTGCAAAACTAAAACTATAAAGAATAATAATTTGTAAAAACAAAATCGATTTTTTGAAAATTCTGGACGTATGTAACCCTTTAAGAAAATGTGTTGGAGCTAAATTTGAAAATCTTTACTTGAAAATCATGCACACAATGCCATAAATATCGTAGTACCCGACAACTTGTTTTGCTTTCGTTTATGATTTGTAGTAAAGTAACCCTACAGGGACAGTCATTTGACCGAGCAAACGGTGGTCACTGATGATGAAAATACTCGGCAATGCTCATACGGAAGCTTCTAATTGCCTAGACAGACGATGGTGTTAAACGGGATTAACGACTTAATTCGGAATAACCTTAGAATTAAGTGCAACTAGACTTAATTCTTATTTCTTAATTCTAAGCGGATTAGGCGAATTTTCGGAAAAAAATCTCTTTATAATCGAAAATTATTTTATAATCTCGGATGTCGCGACAACAGCGGAAGAAAACGTAAGATCACGCCACACAGTGCGGCCGATTCCCAAAAAGCTGGCCAAAAGTCGAAAAAAAAAGTTTCTAGATAGAGTTTTTTTATCTTTGGGTTGGCTACAGTAATGCCTTGAGTAGTGAAAACCGTTCATAGCGACGTCCTGTACCCTAAGTATCCTCTGTATTTTCAGTCGCAACGTGGCCTTCGTTTGAGCGTCGTATTACTGTCGATGAATAGTGAAAGTTGTACACATTTGAAAGATTTTGTAATAGAGTAAATTGAACAAAACCAAATGGAATCATCTTCGGAAGGTTAGTAAAATACGAGAAATCTTTAGTACATATCAATACCTCGACACAAAATTTTTAGCTGCAGCAATACGTAGATACGTTTTTTGCAATTTTTTTTATAAAATTTGAGTTTTCAAACTGTATAGTAATACAACGCCGTCATATGCTGCTTTGAAACCTATTAAAGGTTACTCAAAAAAGTAATGGTTACTGAATAAAACAAGATTCAGCTGCTACCACTTGCTAATCAGCGACCCCGAAAACATATAAATTTACATGCATCTTGATTATGTTCTAGAATATACGCTATTTCACGTGAGGGGGTGGCCAATAGGGGTGGAAGGGGGTGGATTTTCAAAATTTTAAGATCAAATTCGTAATCAGCGACCCTGACAAACCCCGAGTAAGAAATTTTGAATCAATTACTTAATTTTTTGAGTTTTGGCCAGCTTTTCGGGAATCGGCCACACTGTGTGTTCGGAGAGAACTTTTGTATGGCTAATCTCGCTTTTTAATTACGAATTGGGAATTAAGCCCGAAAAAGTAGATAATCTACTTATATTATAAAAGTACTTAAGGGATACCCCCTTAAGTCTAGATGCCTTAATTTTAGGTATTTTTTAAACTAAGATAAGAAAATGAAAAAACTTTTTTGCTATCCATTTTTTTATGGTTTTTACAATATTAATATTGGAAAAGTATAAAAAAAATAATAAAAATAAAAAAATTGTGGAATTACAGGGCGGCGGAGTGGGGGCTACATAAATAACGGTGCTCCATGGTGAACATGATTCCAACCCTTGTAGTGATCTAAAACGAACAAATGAAAAAAAATCTTCATAAGTAAGATGTCGCTTTCGGATTACGCCAAATCAAAGAAGAAAAAGATTCACAAAATCGGATTACCCCAAATCAAAGAAAAAAAAAATTCACAAAATCGGATTACGCCAAATTAAAGAAAAAAAATTCACAAAATGGCGTCAACTTGAAAAAAAAAGTTTTTACCCTCTTTTTTGCCTTTTCCAATTTTTAAAAAATACTTCCAACTTAAATTTTTCAAAATCCGAAGCAGGCGCTATAGACAGATGTAGGTATAATAAAAAAATCTTATCAAACCTTAAAGGGTCAGGTAGAACTTGAGATATCATGACGACCATCTCAAAAAAAATGGTTTTGAGAAAATCGCGTTTGAAGTTTGAGCAACAATTCCAATAGAATAACTTAGATCATAATATTCACTACTCACTCTGGATTAATCGGCGATATACTTCCAGGTATATATTATAGAAATAAAGGGTGGTTAAGTTTCAAGGGCCGGTGTTGATTTTGAATAAAATACAATTTTTTTAGGAAATTATTGTCATTTCTCTTTATTATGATAATATTGGTATAGCTCAACTACGTATTACGAGGCTCTATGACGTTAATTTGCCGAATTATCTCATCCTTTAGCTCTTGAATTCTTGCTGGCTTATCGACGTAAACCTTTTCTTTCAAATAACCCCAAAGAAAGAAGTCCAACGGTGTCAAATCACATGATCTTGGCGGCCATTTGACATCGCCGCGACGTGAGAATTTTCGGCCATCAAATTTTTCGCGCAAAAGAGCCATTGTTTCGTTAGCTGTGTGACAAGTGGCACCGTACTGTTGAAACCACATATCGTCCACATCCATATCTTCCGATTCGGGCCATAAAAAGTTCGTTATCATCTTACGATAGGGAACACTATTCACAGTAACTGCCGCCGGCCCATAAACCGCACCAAACAATCACTCTTTGTGGGTGCATTGGATTTCGGCAATCACTCTTGGATTATCATTCGCCCTAATGCGGCAATTCTGCCTATTGACGAATCCACTGAGGTGAAAATGTGCCTCATCACTGAAGATGATTTTCTTCGAAAATTGGCCATTCACTGTTGCCATTTCCTGCCACCATTCTGACCATTGACGACGCTTGAAATGGTCAAAAGGCTTTAGTTCTTGAGTGAATTGCACCTTGTAAGCGTGTAAATGCAAGTCTTTATGCATAATGTTCATCAATGACGAGCGTGAGAAGAGCAATTGTTGGGCACGAGGATGAGTTAAGGTGGACGGCTCTTCAACCACACGATCGCGAACAGCAGCAATAGTTTCTGCAGTACGAGCTGTACGAGCATGCACTGGTGTTTTCACATCTCCTACAGACTCGGTTTGCTCAAACTTTTGCACAATTTTTCCGATTGTACGCACATTTGACCGATTAAATTGGCCGAAAAAATCACGAAGTGCGCGATATACATTTTGATTTGAACGCCCGTTTTCATAATAAGCCTGAATAACTTTAACGCGCCTCCTCGGCAGGCAATGGCAAACCTCCGAGTGTATTTCTGCCATGAAAAAGCTCCTCATAAAAATATCTGCCCTTCGGAGTCGTCTTGAAACTGTAGGTCCTTCCATTTGTGGAACAACATCAAGACGCACACTACAAATAGGAGGAGGAGCTCGGCCAAACACCTAAACAAACCTTTTCATGGTTCCAATTGAGCTAGTCTGAAATTGAAACATATCAAATGAAATGCGGAAAAAAACTTGACGTTTACGTGTGGTTTACATTCAGCATCGGCTCTTGAAATTTAACCACCCTTTATAAAGTACGTATATATATAAAGTATAGAATAAATATTGGTCGTGTGGAATACAAAATATTTTCTGGAAAGAACGAGTCCTGAAGTCGTCCGGTAACATCTGCCGTTCATTGCGCGATTGGCTCCACTCGCAAAATCCGCTGTATCTCCGAAAATAATTTGAATTTTGAAAAATCCGTTGAAGGGCATATTTTTGAAGGTCTAAACTTTGAAAATATGTAAAAAAAAATCGATTTTTTTTTCAAATTTCTAGACCAGAATACCCCCTTAAAGTCCGTGTACGCCATAATTAAAAATCTGCTGAACCAATACCATTGTAAACAGGACTTCTTCACATAAAGCAATTGGTAATCCTGAGAGCCCTTTTTTTTAATTATTAATCTTACAATAACAAATAGCTGATTTTTTTCAACGATAATCGGATTCTTGGCTCTAAAGTGATACAAAAAATTGAAAAATCGAAAAATAAGAAATCTCCTTGAGATACTTGAAGAAACATCTTCTTTAAAAAAGGTACTTTTGATTTTTTTCTTTCAGATGATTCCGTTTGCGAGTCGAAATCCTCCGATGCTAGCGCTGCGTTACCATTTAAGTTTTTTTATAGTAATTAAATTGCTATGTAAACCTTTATAAAATAAAATAAAAAAACTTTTTTCGAGGCGTCTCCGGAAATTCACGGTCACTTGCTCAAAAATTAATGTATTGTAATGAAAATCTAAGAAAATGTAGTTCAAATAATGCGTTATTATATGGAAATTAACTGAATGAAACACCACCTGTACCGCCAAAAAAATCACAAAATCGTACCTGTTTTCACCACGTTAAATTTAGCTTTTGGATTCGGCCTTAACTTCATTTGCAAACAAATGTCTAAGGGTAAGTATTAAATAAAGCATAATTAGCGGTAAGTTTTTTCCCAAGGACACTTGGAAACACAATAGCAGGTAGATGCAGAGAAGGTTCGTAACAAAAACATCGAGACCGGTGAGTTTCCCACAATAAAAAAAATCCGCGGAAAAAGCAATTAACCTTGAAACTAATAAATTTCCCTACTTTTGGAAAATCAAAGTAAAAGTGTTGAAGCCTTACGGTCATACGGCATTCAGCATAACAATGGCTAAACAAATTTCGGTGTAATTTTGCTGCAAATGTCTACTCCTTTAACTATAGTTTCTTTAGTTGCCTGAATGCACTCATCACAAAACAATAAATGATAATCACTCATAGAAGGCATTTCACAACAAACACTTTTGCTTTGTTTCATCGATGCTGAATTGTGTGAGTGTGAGTTGATTACGGCAGTGGTATGAGTGGGTGCGCCCCATCAGCACATTTTCGATACCTGCACTCACACAATGCAAACTCAAGAGTTGGGTTTGACTCCAGTTATGAAGCGAACTCATGAAGTGGTTGTGCATTCATAGCATAAATAGAACCATGCAGGTGGCAATGGTAGAAGTAAAAAAAAAAATAAAATAAATAATTGGCGCGTACACTTCTGTTAGGTGTTTGGCCGAGCTCCTCCTCCTATTTGTGGTGTGCGTCTTGATGTTGTTCCACAAATGGAGGGACCTACAGTTTCAAGCCGACTCCGAACGGCAGATATTTTTATGAGGAGCTGGTAGAAGTAAATCACTGTTTAATTCGATAAATTGTTGCGGGTAGTGTTGACTTGCAACAGTTTTACCTGATTTGAGAAGCCGGAACAATATTATATTGCGCTAATCCTAAAAAACACTGAGCATTGCATAGTCCCAAGCTATTTATCTTCACTTCACTTTCGTAATTTCGGATGTTCGCAAAATTTTTCATTGAATCTTCGACTACAATAACCCTGCAGAAAGCTTCAGGGGGTAGCAGGAATTCGGAACCGAATTTCAAAACCACCTCTCTTAGGACAGGAGGAGCGAAATCGCCTCCTCGAAAATGTTTGCCCCGGGGGGCAGTCTCTAGTGGGGGTAATTGGTCGGAACCGACGCGCAAGGCACCGACCCAGGGAGACACTGAGGGAAATTCGGAATCGACTTTCAGCATAAATCCGGGGGTTAAAGGTGGAAATTCACCTTTGATAGATAGCGGATCATAGACGAAACCGTCTGCGATTCCTAGATTAGTGGCGCTGGATGGGGGAGCCAGCACCAGCAAAGGGCTTTCCCCTAGTTTTCCGGGGGCTTCGGGGGTATCTCTTCGAGGACCCTCCACTAGGACTAAACGGCAGGCAGGGCAGAGTAAACGGTCCTTCTCTGATCTTTTTCATGGCTACCAAGATCCTGGAGTGCTAAGGCGGCCAGAATGACTCTCAGAAGCATTCCCAAACGCTCGAGTGGGTCAGGAAGGTTATCAGTGGAGCAGAGGAGGTCAGCGAAAAGGGAGTGGAAGCGAATGCGCCACAATCAGAACCGGGATTAAGAAGGCAACGCTGCCAGGAGGAGAATGTCTCCCAAGAAAAGAGACCCAGGATTGATGGTGGTCCGCCAAAATCGTTTAGCGAAGTCAGTAAACAGGCGGACTCTATATTTCTCGGAGTGATGGACAGCGGTAGGGAAGACGGTGCTATCTCTAAGGAATAGAAGAGGGTAGCGTCCGCCAACTGCGCAAAAAAAAGCAGTCTTGCCAGCTAATAATAGTCAATTTTGCAACTAATCTGCCATAGTAGATTAATGGCTGTGGATTTATTGCTAATCACTGCATGTGTGAACGAGCATTCAACTTCGTCAATTTTACACCCATCGACTTGAGACTTTGTGCATTTGTTAAAAAAACATCGTCCATCTTTCGATTTCTTCCTTTAGCAAAAATTTCAATTCTTGTTCAATAAAGCGAAGATGTTGGAGAACGTATAGAGCGTTACTGTTCCTGCTAGTTGTTGTTCTTCTTCAGCTGCGCTTTGTCGTAAATGTCGAATCACGTCTATAGTTCAAGCTCTTCACTTTTAACTCGACTTTAGCAGGTGTTACAATTTAGTAGCGTAAAGAATTAATCCCTTCACAACTCTCGTAAATGCTATGTAAGTTGTTGGCTGTCATTACTCTCGACTCTTGATATTTTGTAGCGCTTGGGGTATAGTATAGTAGGTAGTAGTCTGGTAACTTATTTTGAAAATTTCGAATTTCGGTTTTTTACATATTTTGAAAGTGCGATATATTGGTAATATACTGTACAAATTTTAGACCGAAATTCGAAATATTGACGAAATTATAGCACATACATGAGAGCGGGTCGTACTTGCGCGCGCTAAGCCGCTAAAATTTTAAACGCGTTTTTCTCAAAACAACGTTTTTCCGGATGGTCGTCGTGAAAACAAATTTTCTATCTAACGGATTGAGCTGAAATTTAGATATGTTTTTCTACACATCAATAGCTCAGGCGGGTAGTAGATTTAATTTATTTTGTCCCTAACTTTCCATTTTTTAGTCCGATTTCCACTTTAAAAAAAGGCAATTTTCTTACGAAGTCCGCCATTTTGTTATTTTTTGTCAAAATCATTTGATCTTACTACCCGCCAAAACGACAAGCACACTGATTAATAAGAAATTTGTTTTTTCTGTTTCAGATGACCACAAGTGTCGAAATCACGCCGGCCAGCCACTGTACCTCTTTTTTTTACCGCTTGCTGCAGTGTACAAAAATAGTATCAAAACATTAAAAAAAAAAAATTTTTTTTTGTACACCTTCTGATACCTTTAATAACATATCAGAAACTCAAACCGATTGAATTTTATTTTCCCTTCCAAAAAATGTCCCAATCATGGCCTCAAAAAACTTGTAAGCTACCAGACTACTACCTTAATGTTGAACTTCTGAATTTTGAATGAATTTCTGATTCAACTCCATTTTGCAGGCGTCTTTTGAATTCAATGTTATTCTATTAAATTAATTTTTCAAAAGCCACACCATGGAGTGCACTGAGGGTACAAGGGTCAAACTATTTGGACCATTTGATAGAGGCATGAAAATTTTCCACCCAAGCTCTATTAGTTTCTGCCGCGTTGGCACAGATGTGCACGGTCCAATGTTGTCGTGATGGAATACAATGTTTTTTCTCCTTAACTAATTTGGTCATTGCTTGCACAAATCTCATCAAGTCATGCTCACACAGACAGAATTAATTTCCTTGATCTCCAGTGACTGAGCTGCGTTGCTAAATTTGAGAAACTTCAGCTCACATCGTACATGAACTTTTTCATGAATGAAACATTTTGTGTCCTGATTGAATAAATAAATAGACGATCATTATGGAAGAAATGCCATCTGTTTGCAGAACTTTTTTTCCCGGAAAAACATTTTTTTTTTAAGTGTCACTGCAAAATACTCAAGCAAAATAGAGAGCCAATTCAAGACGAGCGATTGAGGTAAATTTCTCAGACATTGTTGAAAAGGTAGAAAAACTTGTTCTAGCAGGTGCGCTTTTGAAAAAGGAGAACTTATAGAGCGGCCGCCATAGCCGAATGGATTGGTGTGTGACTACCAATCGGGAGTGCGTAAGTTTGAATCTCCGTGCATGAACATGAAATAATAGAGACATTTTTTTTCTAATAATGGTCGGCCCTCGGCAGGCAATGGCAAATCTCCGAGTGTATTTCTGCCATGAAAAAGCTACTCATAAAAAACTATTTGCCGTTCGGAGTACACTTCAAACTGTAGGTCCCTCTATATGTGGAACAACATCAAGGCGCACACCACAAACAGGAGAAAAAACTCGGCCAAACACCCAACAGAAGTGTGCGCGCCAATTATTCATTTATGTTTTTTTTTAAGTCGAAGTATGGGTCGATAGCATAAAAACAAACGCCCCACTGTCTGAAGAGCTAAAAAAGGTTAAAAAGATAATGATTTCAGTTCTTAAAATTAATTAAATTCATAAATCTAGAAATTAAGAAACCATTTTATTGGTAAGTTATGAAGAAAAACGTGTCAATATTACGGAAAAATCTTATGCCACATTTTTAGAATAATGAAAAAATGCCAGTAAAGAAAATATGAAGGAAAAAAATGTTACGATGGTTATCCTACGCTAGTATATATGTGCTGGAAACTATTCAACAAACTCCATAAAACACAACCATTTCCAAAAAGACACTTCAAACTAATATTTACTTTTAAAAATTAAGAAAGAGGTAAGCGGGGAAAAAAGTTACCAAACACGACGAACTGAGTATGGCTATTTGAACGGGTAACTGCCGATTTTGAAAGTCTAGACGAACTATAAGTATACCAACTTGGTCGAAAAGTTGCCGGAATATATTCAGAAAATTCAAAATACAAGTCTACTCCTCAAAAGTCATATTATTGCCATGAAAATACTCCCACTCAGATGCAATGCACTTATGGCAGGGTTTAACCCAGTTTCGAAACATTTATGGTACTCTATTTTCGGTATAGCCATCAGAGCCGTCTACGCTTTTTCTATTACCATACTTTCTGTTGGCTGTTAAAACGAATTCCCGCAGTGGTTTTTTGACTCAAACATAATCATCAAACAGAAAAAAATCGCAGGGAGCCATATCAGGTGAGTTCGATATTCGGTTCATTCTTAGTCAAAAATTCAATGCTAATGTGGATAATGTGGGCACTATGCGAAATCTACAAGTTTTTAATATAAATAAATAAAAAAATAGTTCTTATTAACCACCTGACCCTCTAGTAATCCATGCAAACCGTCAGCATCGCCTTCTTTTATGACTAAAAACGTTGTGTTTTTGGTTGATTCGTTCATTCGGAGGGCTCTCCACTCACTCGCCTGTTGATGATGTCTGGATTGCGTGCAGTGCTTCTAAACCCACTTCTCGTCTCCAATAGTCGTGTGTTTAATGAATGCTGGGTCGGATTGGTCGGTCTTGGAAATCATGTCTTTAGCGAAATCAACTCGATGCCTTTTTTACGTGAAATTCAGGTCCTTTGGGAGCAACTTTGCACCAACCCGTCGTAAACCCAACCCCAACCAAGTAATGTTCGAGTGCTCTGCCAGCTTTCTGATGATTCAAAAGCCGCTGGATCTTTATTCGCTGCACTCTGCCTCTGTAAAGCTCATACAGCCTGGCATACTCGCCATCGCCAACGTGCAAAGGTCCAAAAACCTTCCGCAGAATCTTACTTGCCAAACCTTACTGAACAGAAATGTGAACACAGTTTGTCATTATCAGCTGTCAATCTATAGACATCGATATCGATAGTTCGCGTGCAGCTAAAAAAACACCCGATACTACCCAATGTTAAAATATGTATGTGTACATGTAGAAGGTCTGTCGACACCATTGGAAGACCTGTAACTTGTCCTTAGAAGAACAGCATTAATAACTAAGATTTTTGTGCAACCTTTTTGGGCAGTCGATCGTTGTAGCAAAAAGGTGAACACTCTCCAGCACACATTCATACATACTTATGTAAGTATGTGCATACATGTAAAAGCATAAATGTTTGTAAATATTCAAATATACATACAGATATTTTCGGAAGCCAGTTTGCATTGCATTGGTATGCATTTTCACATTCTCCACATCAAACAAGCTTTGCCACAAACACCACTGCAATGCCACGACTTATTCCTACAATGCTTGTTGCATTGCAAGTTCCATTATCCCCAACCGGCAAAACCGGAACCAGTGTGCGCTGGTGTGAGTGCTTGTGTGGTGCATGGCGATGAGTGTGCGATCTAAAAATAAAGAAATCCAAATGATGAACGTTCCTCCACTCACCAAATTGAGCGGCCAAAGGAGACCATATGGACGCATACACGTACGTACGTCCATGCGTACACTCATAGGCGCATGCATACTTACAAACATATTTACATGCATACTAACATGCATACATACATACATATTCACATACATCCATATATGCAAAGTAAAAGCCGAATTTTGCATTTTGATTATAACAAAAAATGAAAAAGCATACGAACGTCGTGCATACAGGCAAAGCAAATGGAAAAAATTGAATAAATCGTTCTGTAGCGCAGCCAAATGAAAACGAGCAACTCAAGCGGGCGAAAAAAGGCATAGAAGCAGCCAAGCAGGCCAAGCAAAATCAGGCATACACCAACACAGCGGATCGACAAAATACACGCACAAATTTATACCTGTATGAATGTTTGTATATATGTATATATACATATGTGTGTATGTATGTAAGTATGTATGCATGTAGGTATGCATGTACGAAGGCGGTAGAACGCAAAACACACGAACTGTGTAGGTAGACAACGAATGCTTGAGGTTGGTCGAAGGGGTTCGGCCGACACCAGGCAAGAGGTTGGCATGAACGACGGTTGGTGAGCAGCTGAGTGCGCTTAATTTTTCAACGCATACATATGCATGTAAACGCACATACAAACATACTCGCACACACACACACATATATATGCATGGTTACTTGTATATGCATTCGCACACACACATACAATCAAACGCAATTAAACGGCCGATTAAATAAAAGAGCCACAAAAATGAAAATGTTGGTTATGTGTTGCCAACGCAACGATTATGGACTGGGGTGCAAAAACAGTGAAACATATTGACACGCAAACGACTGAGACTTTTACGAATTATTACAATTTACCATCTGCATGTGAGCAAGAATATTTTCAAGATGGTTGAATGTTGAACTGCGAATGTCGCCGGATGGCCGCTAGTGCACTGGTAGTAGTGGTCTCCACTTATGCGTTGGTATTAGACAATGGACGAATCGAATTTACGATTGCGTGTCCAATATTTAATTTTATTAATTTATGAATGTAGATTTGTATGTATTTGAATAATAAATAGGTATTTGAATAGGGCAATAGATCACAGTGAGAGTGGTGGAAATGGTGAAAATTAGAAGAAAAAATAGGCAAGGGAAATGTAAGTTACATTGCGTACAAACATACACACATCCATGTATACACATATATATATATATATATATATATACCTATATAAATATTAGTTACACACACATACATACATATATATATAATGCATTTGTATTTGTACGCACACAAACGCTTAGATTGACTGGCGAAATCTGGCTGAACTGAACTGGCAAATGCAACCAACACACAGCGACGTCGCTTCAGCGATTTCACTCTCCACTACTAATGCAGCATTGTGTTTGAAACTACGGTACAGTGGGTTTCTTAGATTATTTACTAAGTAAAGTATATTGCGCCAAGTGTTCAAGGGAAAATCACGAATAAATTTGCAATATTAAAAAATTTGTGTTTTGAAATATGGAATTTCACGCTATGAAAAAGATCGAGCGTTCGGAAAAATATAGTGATTAAAAACTCGTACAGTATCAAACAATTTGTTTATGCTCGTTGTCAAGGTGACATTTCACACTAAACAAAATATTTTGCGTGCAATTTCGGTTTCGTCGATTCCGTACAGGTATTTTTGATGATAAAGAAAATGTCGCAAATGTGGAAAATGTCGCTAAAATCACAGAAATAATCGAAGTTGGCCGGCATGTTTGTAGTCGTAGCACCACCCAGGAGCTAAAGATCGTCCATTATTCATAAAGAAGATGTAAAAAAATCACATTTACAATTCAAAAAAAAAAAATATAAACAGATTTTTTCATTATCAACTATTCAATAAATTTTTGGCATTGCGGAAAAATTTAATGCACAAATAATAGATTTCTTTTTCCCCCAACCCAATATTATTTCTGTTTCAGCAAACCCGGATTACAGCTCCTTTTTGGGAAAGAATATTTATTATCATTTCGTTTCAAGTTGTGCTCTAAGATAAGGAAGTGGTTTGTGTTAAGTTGAAAATTTGCGTTTATGGTAATTTTATACCGATATGTGCTTTTCGCGTACAGAGTGTCGTAAAAAATTTTAAACATGTTGTCTTCTTGTTTTTTAGAAAAATTAGTAAAATATAGTTTTAACGACTTTGGTACTTGAAAAGAAGGAAAGTAATTTTTAACGTGGAAATTAATACATTTTTTTTTTGTATTATTTATTTATTTTATTTATTTATAACAATTTATATAATAATAAATTACAGTACAAATTATACTTGAATAAGCGACACTGGCTACGAGGCTTTCAGTCGTTTTTTGTAGTAATTAAAAATAATAAATGTAAAAATGTGTGATAAGTATAAAATCTAAATGTACATTTTTAGTTTGGAACCATTCCTTTTTTATTAATAATTAACATTCCATGTGAAGGAGAAAAAAAATACATACATTTTGAAATTCCTCGTCCGAACGGCAGATGGTTTTTATGAGGATCTTTTCTCACGGCTCTCAAAGAATTTTGACAGCAGAACTACACTCGGAAATGTGTTATCGCCTGCTGAGGGACTACCGCTATTGGAAGAAGCTTATGCTATCATTTGGTATAATTTTTGGTTCGAAAAGTCGGGCACTATCCGTGTGGTATTCTAGTGTTTGTGTATTTCTTCTCTGAGCAGTTATACGTCGTGTGTCTCAGCACTCGCACTAAGAGGCATACAAGTTGGTGTGTGGACTTCAAAAACAATGACAAACTAGACAGTGACAAATTTTAGGATATAGGAGTATGGAGGATAGGAGTATGGTACAAATTGGTCAGCAAAATTAAAAATTTAGGAAATTTATGGTTTTTTTCTTTTCGTTTCATTTTATTCCGTATTTGCTATATTTTCCTTTAAAGAAATCCTTACATTTTACTGTAAATTGAATATTCACTTTGCAATTCATGCCGTAGCCCTTTAGCAAATGCACTTATCGAGCCCAACACTTCAGTTCTTTGGCCGTACAGTGATTGTTCTTCAAGTCAGCAGGAAATTTTTAGTTACAACGAAGCGGTTAGCGGTCTATTTCATAGAAATAGTCTATTATCATAGTTAATAAATTTAGTGCATAATTCGTAATTATTTTATAATTTGTTCTTAGATTAGAATTTCGATAAAATTCGTGTCACTTTCTCAATTGCGAAAACTAATACGATTCCTTTTCGGTTGCAATATTTTGATACCAAAACGAGCGTTTCGGATCCAAAAAAAAAAATTAATTTTAAATAAATTATTAAAATACGGTTTGTGGATTTTTATACCCAAAAAAAATAAAAGTAATTTTAAACATGAATATAAATACAGTTTGGTTTTTTCTAAATCGCTCTCTAGAATATGACACAAAATATATCGAAAACTGGTTTTAATGCGAGCCATTTTCGCTCTCAGGAATATGACAAAAAATAAATATATCGAGAACGAGTTTTAATAGTTTACGGGTAGAACTGCGTTAATTTATTTCGCACACAAAATTGGGTGGATTTGTTTTATTAATTTAAAATTTTTTTAAGTTTGAAGTTTTATAGGTTTAAGTTAATTAGGTTTGCCTTGGGATTGCATTTATGGAAATATTTTTTATACTTTGGTGGATTTTTCAATATTTCCTTAATGTCCCTTTTCTTTCTTATCATGGAATTATTTGACTTTTGCCAGCCTGTTTTAGTATCGCATTTTTCAAATTTTCAATTTGTTGCCGACGTTTTCGTCTAGGCGATATTATGATTGGAATGCCGTAATGATATATATAATTTAAATGGGGCTCGAAAGTTTTAAAATATTAGAATAAAGGGTTGGAATAAATATGTACCATAGGTAACTATTAAAATTTTAATATTAATGCATTATATTGTATAATATATGTAATAAAAATTCCAGAGATCCAGATTTTGTATGTGACAGTTGTGAGAGAAATATGGAAATATATAGTTTGTACCAAGGCGAAACGATTAAAGGTGGTGTTGGAAAATCAGCTGAGTTGTATTTTTTCTTTCGCCGTGTCCATGAGGCTGTCAGCTCAGAATGAAACAAGGCGAATTCATTATTTGTTTTCTAGTTTCTCAATACTTTGCTTTGACAATCAAACGCACAGAACAGTGTTGTTGGTCTAGTGCCACCACATTTAGATTAAGGCCACAGTAGCCATAGCTATAAGCTTATTGTATTTTATAGTTAACTGCAAATACAATTGTCAATAAAAAAAAAATATTGTGCATTTTAAAATAAAGTTCAAATATTGAAAATAGAAATATTGAAAAATTTAAATATTAAAACATTGAAATAGTTTTAAGCAACGAACAGTTTAACCTGAATATTATTTTAGCATGCCACCAATTTACAAGCTTTGCTTTGCTTTAAATTTGCTCAACATGGACAAAATTATTTTCAATTGCAAGAATTAAAAAAAAAGAAGTCTTAAGGGTCGACTATAAAACTGTAAGAAGTAGGAAAATAGATGGTTGGAACCCGCACTTTGATTTGTAATGTAATTTTTCTGATTCCGGATTCCTGTCGCTAAAAGTATTGGCCGAGTAGTGAAAAATACCTCAGGTTCTTACTAAAAGAGCACAAATGAACCATTTGGTGACATTACATACTGAGTGACCACATAATTGAAGTATTTAACGTATTTCATTCGCTTAGTTTGAATTTATAAAAAAAAAATATTAAAAATAAATATTTTGATGATTTTAAATTGAATTGAATGACATTTGAACCATGCATTTTATAGTGTCAATTAAAGTAAATTAAAAATATAATAAAAATAATTTATCCATTTCTCTTCAAATATTCAAAACTAATAAGATTCTACAGCTAGACACAATTTGCAATCAAATAAAGTAATACAGAAAAATAAATATAAGCCCGTCCTTTAGAAGTCACTGTATGAAAAAAGAAAAAAACAATTAAATTTAATAGAATACGAAATTTTGCAGAAGAGAAGGCAAGAAGGAGAATAAGTTAAGACATGATTGATAACTCTTTCCAGCTATCCACATGCATACATACAAACTAATATATAAGCAGCATGCATACCTGCATCTCTCATCTCATTTAATACCGGTACATAAGAAGCTAACGCACCGATGCTTATTATTTAGTTCATTTGCTCACACATTTCAAACTAACCCAATACCATCATATAAGCATTTTTAGTTAGTGGTTCAAGCTTTGACTAGTGGCCCATGTTCTGATGGATTCGGAGTTTGCTGGGTTTTTGACAACTATGAATAGATAACAAAACCTTTGATTTATATCTCTATTACAACAAGCTTTGATTAAATAATTCTATATTTCTTCGACTTCAAGCAACCTTCAAACAATGACTTTTATATTAATGGCTCTAACAAGCACATTCGATGTCGAGGACCGCTGGAATATACTAGAAAAAATCAGCTCAATGGCCTATCACGCCCACTCTGAACTTTTGCTGTGTTCTAGTTCTAGTATTTTGGCCTATAGGTGAAAGACTGAAATTTGGAGACACATTTTTGAATAGAAAAAATATTTCTTCAGCTAAGCCGCACACAGTATTTCTGCCATTTACGAGTATTAAACAAATGTAATCAACAATAAATCTTGCCGAAAATAACTGCCCCGCTTGGATTAAAGCGAAGTGAACGAAATTATGTATTTTCGCAAAATGCTAAACGCAACACAGAATTTTTTCGAACGCTAATATTTATATTTCTTCTAATTTTCGCCCTCAAAGTATTTATAACAATTTTTTATTTTATTTCACTTTTCAGCATTTAGATTATTTAATTTATTTTTTTCCCCCATTTCATTCTTATTCCCATTCCTCTTATTTCACTGAAAATATTTCCTTTGAATAAAATACAATACCTTAAGGACCACATTGTTACATTTTTTCCCAGTTACTCACTAAATCATAACACTGTGCAGCGTCAGCCTGCTGAATATTGCAATTGTGTGCGTGCGGCGAGTTGCACAGCTGCTAATGTAGTAGTAAAAACAGTCGCGCCTCGCTCGCACACGCAAATATGTAAGCATAGTTGTATGTGCACAGCGTGAGACTGTGTGTGGGTATGTAAAAATTTGTGGCGCATATGTGTTAGTGCAAAATGCTAAAATCGAGACGAGCGTGTGTGTCGCGCTCGTTGCTTTCAGTGCTGAGTTCAGTCAGTTCTCGTTTGTACTTGGTCGCGCGCGCGAGTGTGTGTTTAGCAAGAGGAAAACTTTTACAGGAATAAAGTGAAGTGAAAATTTATTTTGTGACTATGAATTGTGCGCAGTCAACGCGTCAATACCACTAAGCAAATTTGCAGTCATAAACGAAGGAATACAAATCAAAATTAAATAGCAACAAAGTGAAAGTTAAAAACCAAAAAAAACAGAAACAGTAAGCACCAATAACAACAAGAGTGGCGCTGACTCGGAAAGCCTACATTGATGTTGATGTCGCTGCATTGTTTAACGCATTTGTTAGTGTGTTTGTGATTACGGTACGTTTAATGACAACAACGCACACCAGATGGCGCTCTCATTTTCTGTGTGCTTTAACAGGCGGTGATTGAAGTCGTTGGCGATGGTGCGCCACCAGCGCATTTACTAGTGTAGGAGCGGTGTGCGTGCAAATCGAAATGCGTTTCATGCTGGCTTATCATAAATTCGAATGTTCTATTAAATTGCTAAGATTTCTAAAATGTGGGTATTTTCGGTGGAAAATTTCCCCACGCTTGAGAAAAATACTAACAAAACAAGTGTAAAAGCGCTTAGAGTCACTATGCGCGCTCTTCGTAGTGGTTAGCGCATATTTTTTTGCAATTAAATTTCCTTTAACGCTCAGCTGTGCGCTCACATAGCGCAGTGATGAAACAACGAATGCATTGGAAATGTACGCGACGGCGCTGACGTTTATAATGCCGAATACGCTACACCCAACCGAACTCTCTCTCCTCTTAACAACACAATCCTCTAATCAAATATTTGCATTTGTTTCAACAATTTAGGCATAAATCAAAAAAAGAGTGTAAAAAAGTAGAATAAAACAAAACAACAACAATACCAATGGCAACGGCAACGGCACATCAAGTGTAATGCCAACAAAAACAACACGCATACCACATCTACACACATATGTATGTATGTAGTAAAAAACAACGCAAAGCAGCGCTATGTCGGCCGCGCGTTCGCCTTCGATTCAAACGAAGTTTATGTCGTTAACGGCGCTGCTTTTGCTTTAGTCGTGTTGTGTTGCTGTTTTTTTTCTCTCTGTTTTTGTATTTTTCGCTGTGAATCAGTTTTTTATTTGTTCTCGTTAAAATATGCTGCAATATCTGTTGCCTCTGCCGCTGTCGCTGCCTTTGTGGCGTAGTGGCGTCGGCGTTGTTATTTTCTGTTGCGTATTTCGCGTTATATTTGTTCTTTTTTTTTTGTTTGGTGCTCGTTTGGAGATGATGATTTGAAATCGTAAATGCTACGGCTGCGTGAGTGCGCTGTAATTGGCATGCGATTGGTTGATTAGAAGATGAAAAAGAGCAAAGTGATTTTCAAATAGAACAATTAATGCAGTGTCTCCAAACATTTTGCCATAGTGTTTTGTTTAGATCTGCTAAAACAGGCATTTTCTAAAGAGTAATTCATAATTGAGTGCAAATGACCTGGTGTTATGGTGTTTGCAAATAATGATAGCAAATATAGGAGTATGCATTCTGTTGTTGTGTTGGCATGGTAAATGGCAAATGTCATAATGCCGGGTTTTTCGCGCTTAATTATGCACTGCCCTTGTATGTTTTTAACAAAAATTTAAAGATTTTTTCTATTCATAAAATTTCATAGATTCAAAACATTAATGGTAGTAGCTCGTATGTGAAATTAGTGGTGATATACCTCTTTATGTATGTATGTATGTATGTATGTATGCTACACTTGTTGCAGTATTATTTCCGCCCAACTCGTTGACTGCTTATACCGGGCATGGCTTGCTGCATTATTTCTTAGCCCGTTTTTTTGCTTAGCACGATTAAACTCGTAGCATCTCAATATAAATATGAATAGATAATTTCAAAAAAGTGAACAAAAATCGAGTTTATTTTGAACGAATATTTTATTAGTAAACGAACAGAGAGGCACTCGCTTCAATTTTATGAAAATTATTTATACATTTAAAAAATTATTTAAATTGTAGTACAATAATAAATAGAGCATCCTGACATACCGTGACAGTTAATGTGATAAATTAAATGCAATATAAATATTGAATACCAAAACAAAAAAAGTTTTATACAAAACATGAAGTTAAACCTTAACTTATTTATTGTTTTTGTACTTTTTGCTCAATGTCCTAATAGGTAAATGATTTTTTGTTTAACCCTCCATAGGGCACCTGGGTCTGTCCTTTTTTCGTCCTGTTCGAGGATCATTTATAAAAGTTCCATATCCATTTATCCATACATCGATGGAAAATTCAATTTTAAGAAGCTACCTGAAAGCTAAGTCGTTAGCTATACTAAAAATATGTTAAATTCACGTCCGAAATCGAAAAGTGTGTAGTCTGAAGCCAGACCCGGGTGCCCAACGGATGGTTAAACAAAAAAATCTCTTTCATACCTACCAGGGCATTGAGCAAAAAGCACAAAAACAATAAATATAATGATTTTGGTCACCAGAATGTCAAAATCTATAAAAAATTGACATTAATGAAATTTAATTTAAACAAAATTCAATAATTTACGCACAAAATAACGAAAAAGAAATCAAATCAGCTGTTGCCTGTTCAATGTGTCTTGTTATAAAAAAAATTATAAAAAACCGGTTTTCTACACCGATAAAAATCACAACACCAGCATGAAATAAAACATCAGCGAGACCTGTCAAAGCATACAGAAAATGATTTAAATTTATATTTTGGATTAACTCACAAAATCCATAGTTCAATGTTTATTAACGTTTCCATTTTTTAGATGTGGGAAAATGTAACAAAGTGAAATTCAAAAAGGATTAAATCAACCAGCGTTAGCAAATTCAGCACAAAGAAATCATCAATGCAATCCAAAAGTTCCAAAATTCTTGTTAAACAGGAATCGGTGCAAATTTCAAGTTTAAATATCTAAAATTCTTCAACCCATCAACACACTATTCCAAAACAGAAACAATACAATCACAAGTGAAGGAGTTGTGCAAAACAACTACTAATACAATTACAACAACAAAGCCGTCATTAACAAAAACCAACAAAATGGAAAGGCAATCGTCAACATTTGAATATTTGTGCCGAGTCTGTGCTGCCAATACGAAAGGCAAAAATTCGGTTGCCGAATGTGTCTATATTTTGAAAACTCCTGCACTAAAGGATAAAATAGAGAGATATTTGTATTTAACGGTAAGCATTGCATTTTATTTTTAGTAAACATTTAAATTGATTCACTTTTTATAAGTAAATATGAACGCTTCGCGTTACGTAAGCATGAAAGGCGAAAAGTGTGACAAAACATACATATATACACACACATAGTAAATATGTAAATGAATTAATTGGCATTTACACCAACACAAGTACATCAATCGTGAAATCGTAAATCTAGCGCTGCTGTTGTGTTGCCTACTCTCGCGCCTCTGCCGCCAACATTTGTAGTGGTAACATGGTGAAGTGTGTGTGTGTGTATTTTCTCAACTTGAATTTTTGTTATTTATAATAGTGTTAGTGAGACACTGATGTAAGGTCAGGATAATGGAAAAGTTTTTAAGCGAACTGAATAGCATTGAGTGAGTAGATGATCAAGTGGTCAGTGGTGTTGTTTTTGTATTGGAAGAACATCAGCTGTGATCGACTTTTGGGAGCATTTGGATTTTGCTATGATATTGAACGGCAGGTTAATCACCTACCCTGTCAGAAATCAAAATAGATTAACGAAATCAACGGAAGACTGAGTATTGTCGAGGCACTATGCTTCCGAGAGGAGTGAACAAAGAAAAAAACGGTATTGAATGAAAAAATTGTGCTGTCGCATTCGGAGTAAACGCAAACAAGAAATATTTGTAAGAATTTAAGCCTTTATGGAAAGGGTGTTACAGTAAGAGGTGTAGAACTGACTGCAAAAAAACACATGAATGCCGCGCTTGCAGGAATGTTACCCAATTCAGCTTGAAAAACAGTACTTATGGATCCCATGCGCTCTCACTATTGACTATAACTTTCTAACCGGTAAAATCTTTGGAACCAATGAGACTAAGCTAAATAGGAACGTCCTGCTGAAATAGCATAGCAGCTTTAACCCGAAAGAGATAAAATGCAAATTAAAATGGAATTTTAAGATTAGTTTTGTCGTGCTTTAATTTTAGTTAATCAGTGAAAACTGGAACCGGGTGAAAGGCAACATAAGAGAATGCAAGATTTGATCATCCGAAGCAAAATAGTGAGAGTAACTTCAGCTGCTAAGTCATAGAACGCTCGAAGTGTGTCCGCTCATTTCACACGTATTCTTACGCTCTTCCGCTCACTCTCAATTCAGACGGCAACGAAGTAACTTGGCATAAGCAAATCAGCTGATTCCTTCAAAATCGTTGAGGGAAGGCTTACACCGACGGCAACGAAGTAGCTTGGCGTAAGCAAATCAGATGATTCCTTCAAAATCGCTGAGAGCCGGCTTACACTTACGGCAACGAAGTAACTTGGCGTAAGCAATTCAGCTGACTCCTTCACAATCGCAGAGAGCCGGCGTACACCCACGGCAACGAAGCAACTTGGCTTAAGCAAATCAGCTGATTCCTTCAAAATCGCTGTGAGCTGGTTTACCCCTTTGCATTCTGTACCTCTTGGGTGAAAAGTGTTAAACTAGAACTAGAACTTTCGTCAGCATCGGGTATGTGGCTAATGTAAACATGGATTAAAATAAAAAGAGAGAGTGGTTTATAAACAAAAAATTGGTATGGTGTACAAAAACAAATAATTATTGTAAAATATCAAGTTTTGGCGTTGACGTACGCTAACACTTGCAAAATAGGAAATTGAGAGCCTAAAAATGCAGTTGACTTGAAAGTTGCCATTTCGACTAGAATATTTTTTTCATCTATAATTTTCACGGAAGAAAACAGCTGATTAAATACAGCAATCAAACGAAGCGACCAGCTGATTTAAAAAAAATACATATACATCTAGCAAAAAGCTGGAAATTAAATTGAAAGTACGTAGGAGTATTTAGCTTGCTTACCTTGTTTGTTACACAAAGCAATGCTCTGAAGGCGAATGAAAATACAATACGAAAAAAGGAAGAAAATTGTTTGCGTATCCTAGGCGCCCAGATAGTTATAAAGGCAATTCACTTTTAAGCAGCCGCCGTTAGTGTCCTTTCGTACAAAATAGCAAGTATTTTCTGACTTTTCACAACGAAGCGTGGACGAATCGGCCAGTTAGTCAAACTGTCTTCAAAAGTTCATTGCCAGTAAAGAGGGCACTGAGATAATTGTGAAAGTGTTTGTAAAAAATCGTGAATGTATTGCTATTGTCTTCCCAAAACTATCCAGTGTAAACGCCAAGCAAGAGAAATTGAACCATTCAAATAAAGTGCTTCAAAAAATATTAACACTTTGTAAAGTAAGTTCTGCATGCGATCATCTTAAAAAGGGCGACAATTATCTGTTATCGAGACTTGCAAGGTTTTGCAAATTTTGTGTGTGCCTACGTTTTTGGATATTTTTTTATTTGAGAGAGGATAGGATTGTGCGTTACTCTCTTGCAAGATCCTGTTGAGAACTGTTGCTGTCGTAGTACTATAAAAATTCGCCATACATGCCTGGGAAATGTTGCTGGAGCGGCAGCCTTTAATCAGAAATATGTAAATCTGAAAGTCGAGGTCGATATTAGCATCTAAATTGCCGCAAAAAAATTGTTACTTCGTTGGGTGCACAGCAGAATTCTGCCCGCCCACTTCACACGTATTCACACACTCGTCTGATCAGTGATTCAGACACCAAGTAATATGAGTGCAGACTGTGTTCACTTTTTTTCGTATATCACCAAAACAATCTCAGTTTTTTCGTAAAAACGAATCACTGTCATTATCCGTGTGACATCAGCCAATCAGCTGCTGCTTTCAAATTTGCTGAGAGCCGGTTAATGGTCTCAACTTGGTCACACCTCTATAAATACATATTTTCACCATGTTACCACACCACAGCACAATGCAGTTCAAAGAGTTACAAGAGAGGAATAAAAAAGTTGCTCAACATATAGCTGTGGATTTCTTCGCGTTCTCGTTCTAATGGAAATGAGTTCTTTGTCAGAAGATGATTTTTTTCAAGAGGTTCTATAACAAAATTGAACACATTTTAGCAAATTATAAGATTTCTACTTAACATCTGTCAAAAGAGTCCATAAAAAAAATTGCCCTCAAACTGTGATAGTTGTCAAAACAAAACAACAAAAAATGAATTGTTCCTGAAAGTTTTCGTGCGATGATTTATTACGAATTTTCATGTAGATTACGAAGACAAAAGTGCAACGATAAATTTATATTCACTTTGTCGATGAAGTTCTCCATACGCAGAGTGAAAAACTAGTCTAACAAGAAACTGATCATGTAAGATCGTCATGTGGAGTTCTCTAATATGGAGATAGCCTTAAGTTACGGTTATGACTACGGAATTGTGGCATGTCACCTCTAATCGAATACAGTGTTGATCGTACGTTGGTTCAATCAGCAAATTTATGGCGTTAATATTATGGCATCTCTACTTTGGGCTTGAGGTACTAGTTCCACACCTAAAAAGGGTATAAAATACTGTATCATTACACCATTTGGTAGTGCTCATTAACTCCCTTCATCCCACATAATGGAGTAGAAGTGAAATCCGAAATTTTTAAAAAAGATGTCCAACGGAGGGTTAATAACACTATTTTAGCTAGTAAAAGGAGTTTTTATGTGCAATATATATATATAACAGGTGGCGCTAAAGTAATCCTCCTATCAGAAAATGCTATAAATTTTGCGATTGGCCCCTAATGTCAGTTCTGTTTTGACATTTGTGTGGTAAATACATGCGAAATACACGTTAATAAACAATGTTACGCTACACTGCTCCAGAACGCGGAATATTGATGACTATTTATTTGACCAATAATCGGTCGGTGACTTTGGCACAACGTGAATTTCGTCGCAGATTTCCTCGCCGTCCAACGCCTACTGGTCAAAGACTGCGACGTTTAGCCGCTCGCCTCGAAGAGACTGGCACAACACGAGATGCTGCCAGGCGTAGCAGACCCCGGAGGAGCCGTTCTGCAGAGAATATTGGTGCTGTAGCCGAGGATGTCATGGATGCGCCGTCGACATCGACCAGCGACGTGCCACGCAAATGGGTATCAGTCGAATTTTGGTACATGATTTGAAGATATGTCCGTACAAAGTCCAAACGGTGCATCAACTGTTAGCTGCTGACCGCCAATCGCGCTAACATACGCTCAAGCCATCCTTAATCACCACCAAGAGGAAGATGATTTTTCATCAAAAATAATCATGAGTGATGAGGCCCTTTTCCATCTTATCGGGTACGTAGATAAGCAAAATTTACGCTTCTGGGGAACTGAAAATCCGCGTGTAACCCACGAAGAGCCATTACACCCGCTCAGAGTCACTGTATGGTGTGCTGTTTTCGCTGGAGGAGTCATCGGACCTTTTTTCTTCGAAGACGTCGCGGGCCAAACGGTTACTGTGAATGGTGAGCGCTACAGAGCAATGATCAACGAGTTCTTTTTGCCGCAACTTGATGAATTAGGATTGGAAAACATGTGGTTCCAACAGGACGGTGCAACGGCATACACTGCACGTGCCACAACCGATATGCTGAAGGATGCATTTCCCGGGCGCCTAATCTCCCGTTTTGGCGAATTGCACTGGCCAGCAAGATCGCCTGATATTTTTTATGAGATATATGAAATATACTCGGGGGGTTTGACTTTGTCTGCCGAGGGGCGACCGCTATTAGAAAAATCCGAGATTCGAGTCTACGTTCTCTCTGACTTCCATTCGGCTACGGCGACCGCTATGCGCAAAACTGTGCGTAGTTTTTTGAATTTTTTTTTATTTAAAAAACATTATATGTCCAAGACCAGTCAAATATTGCCAAAATGAAACACTACCCACCCACCCCGATCATATGTTAAGGACATCGACCTACTTGCATATATACAAACTGAAATAAGTTCGGCTCTTTCCACATGAAAAAATAAGATTTCTTACAAAACACATCGAAAAACAATTTGCACTTCATTTGTATTGGTAAATTGCATGGTCTGAAATAAAGTGGACGAACTAGATAGTTAGTGCATATATATGTGTCTGTAAGAGCACAGACACACACCAGAAGCAAGCGCGTGCAAGCAATACAGAAACTCGAGAGAAAAGCATAAACCAAGAAAATGCTGATAAAAATAAAACTCGCAACAACAACACAATTAAAATCAGCTGAACGAACTTGTATACTACACACATTCGCACATGCATTCGCGCTTATTTATACATGCAAATACACGCAAACATGCAGATGGGTGTAAAATACACTGACGAATGCGGCTATACAAATGCGTGTAAATCTTGTTTGACTGCACCCACACACTCGCACAGAACTTGTAATGAAAAATGAAAAACAAACAAAAACACACGCTCACATACAGCTACATACATATACGCACATATTTTTCGACAGGCGAGAGTAGCTTTTGCTTGTGTGTGTTTGTGTCTATGGGTGCTCGCTCAATGTGTGGGTTTTCAGATTATAATAAAATAAAAGCAAAAGCAAAAGACAAAAGAAAGAACGCAATATAAAAAAGCCATAAAAAATGTGCCAGTTAACCAGAAAAGGCACGATGCAGGAACTTTACCTTTTATTTTTTTATATAGTTTTTTTTTTTTAATTAAGAAAGTTCAAGAATTTTTTCCGACTGTCGCTAACATTACGTCAACAAAAGCACTGTAATAGAAGCCCTGTAAGTAAGCGTGTATGTATGCAAGTGATTACGAAGTGGAAGAAAATTGTTTTCGCACAAACACAACTACGCATTGGCACTCATACACACACACACGCACTCGAACAACAAACAAATGGCTCACAGACCCATACACACACGCAAATACTCATGCAACACCTACACTACTGCCGCACACATAAGCAAAACACGTGAATTCACGGTAAGGCTAGTCAATAGAACTACCTACGTCGTGTTTGTTAGCAGATTTCTTAGGCAGCGCACGAAGAGGTGGAGAGGTGTGTACAGAGTAGCGACTGTAACGAGCGCTGCAATGCTAGAACAGTGTGTTGCTGTTTAATTTGTTGTAGAGCTTTTAAAGGGCGCATACGATGTGCGACACTTGGGTTGAATAAAGTCTAGTTTAAAAATTGTAGAAAGAATAGTCTTTTTGTAAGCCTGAGTCCAGTTGTACTAAAATTGCAAAGTTAACTTTACTAACCGAACGCATAAACTATTCCAATACTTAAAGTAATCTTTAACTGCGCGAGTTCCTTGCAGCTGCTTTGGGTTCCTCTACACTATTTTGTGCGACTTTGTTTTTTTTTATATTCCTTCAAAGGACCCTTGAAAAATCCATGCAAAATAAAAATTACTAAATTTTTTGGCGTAAACCCTTTTCTTTTTAGTTTTCGGCATAGTTTCATTATATGTAGTCTATAATATCACTAAATTGGGAAGGGTGCAAAGGACTGCGTGCATTAGCATCACCGAAGCATGTTAAACTTGTCCCAGTGCTGCCCTGAATGCCCTTTTGCATTTACTTCACATCGACTTTTACCATTCGCGTTACTTCCATCGCAGCTCAAAGTGCAATCAGGTTAATGAAGGTTGGCCTTTGGAGGCAATCTCCCAAGGGATATGACAGCATTTTCGGGCAGTTAACACCGTATTTCTCCGAACTTCGAACAGATCTTTCTAACCGCAAACTATAGTTTGATGGTCGTGCTAGGGCAATCTTTCCAAATAGGCAGGATTCGATCGAAGGGAAAATATACACCGAGGCTTGCACCTCTGTCTTCACTGGCGGAATCGGAAGTAGGAGCAGGGGTTTTCTCGAAATCAGCCAATTTATCTATCTCATTTAAACTGCCGAATACTGCTAGTGTTTTTTGATGAAGCAGAAGTCTTTGCGATCCTGCAGGCATGCAAAATGCTTAGGGAACGCAGGATCGAGGGAGAAATTATCATTTTCTCCGATGGTCAAACCGCGATCAAGGCTCTGACGACACCATGGTGCAGATCCAAACTGGTCAAATCCTGCAAAGAGAAGATAGAGAAGATCAAATCTCTTGGATTTGCAGGTAACATTTTCTCTAATCTGGGTTCCAGGACATTAGAACATAGAGGAAAATGAAGTTGCTGATGAGCTTGCCAGGAAAGGTACGGAATTCATCTCAGAGACCTCCTATCCGGGCATCGGCATCCTCCTGACAGTTGTTAAAGGGGAATTGCAGAAGTTATTTCTCATGAAAGCGCAGAAAAGATGGAGCTCCATTTCTTCATGTGCTATTTCGAAAACCCTTTGGCCACAGTGCAGTATACAGAGGACTCAGAAAGTTCTTTGGATTCCTCGCCATTCAATTTCCCCACTCGTTGCTGTGTTTACTGGTCACTGGACGATCGGCACACACGCGGAAAAGCTAGGGTTACCATTTAACCCCCATTGCAGGAGCTGTGGGGACCTTTCAGAAAAGGAGACTGTTGAGCACGTTCTCTGTAAATGTCCGGGTTTGACAGCTAGACAATTAAGATCACTGGGTGCTCCTTTCTTCGACAGCTTGGAGCAGTGCACCAACCTAAATCCCATCACCATTACATCAACAGCTTTGGCTGACCGTAGATATCTGCCTGTTGGAGATATCATAATGGTATCAAAACGGCGCTTTAATGCTACTTGAGGAGTGCCAGACTCGCACTTCAGCCATTTCAGCTATCTACTTCGTTTTAGGCTTATACACTTTGTCCAGCGCTGATTTAGTTTACTGATCCCTTCCGAGTAATAGGATTTGTCTAAGGCTGAATTGAAGATCGACTCAGACGTACCGACGACAATTACAGATGCTAGAGTTAACGACTCACGATCAAATCATACGCAGACAAGACGTTAATGTATGTAGATGACCTTACCGCATCCTTTCGAAGTTCCATCTGCTTCATAGCGAAAGCAATGGCGACTATCAGCGACGTATAACATTCGTGCGTCGTAGGTAGAGAGCCTGGACTGAGGTTTCTTTTTTGGTTGGTAGCCAAAATCACGGCTCCGTTGTCGATGTAGTGCGAATGCGGTTTTGGTGTGAAAGTCAGCGACAGAGGGGAGATCTTTTTTAGTGAAAACAAGTCCCACATATCATTGGCGCGACGACTCCAATCGAAATGTTTTTGACATTTCTATCTTCCCCTTCCCAAAATAAACAATTATGGGATTTGTCGAAGTCTAGAAAATAGCCATTCCTTTCTGCATTCATCTACTCGTTTGAACAAAATATTTTCCCCGCCAGCCATTTCTTCAAATTGGGGACCAAATTGTGGAGAATAGGGTGGATGTGAAACGAGTTTGAGCTGGTGCGTTGTCGTCGTGGAAAATGAAAATCATTTGATTTCCTCGATTCAAACCAATGCCAAACAAAGATACCAATCTAGCTGAAACTTGGTGTGTGTTCTTCCAAGAGATACTACTAACTGATCCATAACCTCGGATACGCGCCAGTGGTGCCATCTTTCTGACTTTCCACGAACTTTTCAAATAACCTACACTTTTAGAAGACATTTCGAAAAATATCTAAAAAATCTCTCTGGTTCAAAGGTTTTCCAATGATTCCGTCCAGTCGCTATATGTCTAATTTCGTTCCAGGTGGCGGTTGGAAGAGCTCTCAGTTGTGCGCATCCAAGTTTATCGTGGGCGTGCTCTGCACCGGCTTCCTTGCGGGCTCCATTGAAAAGCCAAATTGGCAACACATTATCTCTTTTCTACGGAGAGTATGTCCAATCCATTTCCAGTTTCGTCTTTTAATTTCAAAATTGATTGAGCAGTTATCAGTGAGTGAGAGAAGGTCAGCAGTGGAGACTGTTCTTGGCCTTGGCTTGTAATACCGTTGAATAAATTCAGCTAACCTTAATTTGTATCGCCTTAATTAATTTTAGTGCACTTTGTACCTAACCAGCAAAAATTTAAATGGTATATCAACTAAACCTAAAATGTATAGGACGTTTGAGAGTCTGAAAAGTTTTTTGGAGGGCTTTTATAGTGAGCTGCGGTGATGTTAAAGGTTAATTGGAGGAAGAGCCTTAAGTGTTGAAATAATGACGAGCAATTTCTAGAAGATGCTGCCTATCCATCCGAAACCCTCGAATATTTAATCTGCTGTACTTTTTAAGAGATATTTTTCAATACAGATGAAATTCTAACTTTGCTGCAGTAAATTTTACCTGCCTGTTATGATTTCAGAATCATTTGGTATTTCATAAAGCAAAGTTTTACACCCGCGCACAACTTAGATATTTGCAAAATTTACCAGGAAATCCAATCGCTTTGCCTAAACTTTAGTTTTCGTTTGTGAGGCTCACTTTGGACTCAGCGAATTCGTAAATCAGCAGAATTTCCGTATTTGGAGTCACATTAATCCATTTTTCACTTAGCAGAAGAATGAAGTGTCCCGAAAGTGTACTGTTTGATATGGTTTCTGTGACAGACGAATCAAGGAGCTTTTGTTAGTTCGAGCTGGCACTGATATGAAGCTCATGTACGTAATCTGGGAGATCTTTGCTTTCAACAGCGCAATGTCATAGTATGATTTACTCCCCGCGAAGCCATTGGTTCATTGAATGAAGTTTTGGACGATAAGATTCTCTTTCGAAATAGGCCGGTACGCTGGTCTCGAACATGATGGGATTTGACGCCTTGGGTCAATTTTTGTGGCATATTTTGCGGAATTCATTTTCTTCTCAAAAATCCCCTTTTGTTTTCAAATTTTTTATGAATTTATTAAATTTTTTCCACATATTTGTTAAAAATATTTTTTTTTGTTTTTGATTTTTTTTTTAATTCCTTAACTTTTTTCTCAACTTTTTTTTGTTTTCTTTGAAAATATTAAATTTTTTTTATAATAAGTTTCTTATTTTTTATGAATCTATAAAATTTGTGTCGACTTTCTTGTTTAAAATTATTTGGTTTTTAGAAACTGATCCCATTTTCTCCGGTTCAACCGAGTGCTAGCAAAAAAATGTATCTCCGATCAAAAATATCATTTTTAAGCAACACTTGGTAATACTGTCACAACAACAATGTAGGTAAACCAAAAATATGTATCACAGAGTAAGGCATTCCGCAACTTTTGTGGACAATTTTTGGCTCGATTTGAATTCGGTTCTCCCGAACGATTTGTTTATGTCTGTCGCCGCATTAATTCGAGCTCGAATATTTTACAAGAGTTACAAAAGACTGCTCAGAAAAATTAGATAGTGTGTCTTAAGGGAAACTCGCCACAAGGTAATGGAGTCTTACCATCCAGCACTCTTTCGCGATCGAAAAAACAAAACTCGTGTGAGATTGTAATCATCGTCACGGGAAGTCACCTAGGAATCTTATGAGATCGAAAATATTTACTGAAAAAAAGTTACTACCTACAAGGAAATACGTATTTTGTTACTGTCCTCAGATGCTTTAAGATTTTATTAAGTGCATCACTCTATCACGAAAGTTGCTCAAAAGGTGTGGCCTCACTAGGATTAGTGGTAATTTTAATTTTTTGTAGTGCGAACCCGAGCGTCTTAAAATTTCTATTATTTGGCTCATGAAAAAGACTCTCATGACAACAATTAACGGTGCATGCTTACATACATAAGTAATAATCTGTGGGACTCTTTAAAAAGGAAAACAAAAAATTATTTTGGTGAAAACGATTTATTTTTTTTCCTCCGAGATGTCCTTCAGGGAAATACTTTAACATAAAGAAAAAGTGCTCGTAGCTAAACCAATTTCCTTATGCACGTTCTCTTGGCGGATGACGCCCACTGTTCTAAAAAAATTGAACTTTTTACAAATAAACGCAACGAGTGTATAGTTTGAGGCAAATATTTTTTTATTACTCAACACATTTGCCTTTCGCTTCGATACACAATTTTACACGCTTTTGCAAGTTATCAAATAAGCTATCTATGATGATAGTTGTACTTTTATGATGGTAGTATCAGCGATTTGAATAAGTTACATCGACTCATGACGCATTTCTTTCTTACCCAAATGCAGTTCGACAATAGACAGACGTAAAAGCCGTAGGTTGATAAATGGTGCGAATATGGGATGAATTATGCAATAAAATATCTTAGACCGAAACGTGGTGTTCTCAGCCAACATGCGTAGTCCATGGTCTGAGGATTTCTTATTATTTTTATTGACATTTTTTCGATCATATTTCATCGAATTCAAAAATTTTCCAAAATATGCCGCCATAACATGTTTTTTATTTTTAAAATGTTCTGAATTATTATTATTATACTTTTTTTTTAATAAATCGATTATTTGTTCGATGTTCACCATTGTGCCGGTTTTACCTCTTTGACTGTCGATTGATAGCACTGCTCAGCCGCTCTCAGATTTTTGCCTTACAGGAAGTGATACCATTACGACCCCAATCGCTGGACAGATCGCAACATGAGTGGAGACAGCGTTGATTTTTTTTATCGTAAATCACTAACACATACTTAGTTTTTTCATAAAAAAGCCGATTCGGAACCTCGTCTACGTCAGACTATCAGCTGATTCTGTCCAATTCGCTGCAAGCCGGATAACGGTCTGTTATTGGCCTTTTGAATTATTTTCACCATAGTAGATGTCGGATACTTATCTAAAGGCCAATACTAACTTCACAGCCGTGAACCGTTTTTTTTTTTTTTTTTTTTTTTTTTTTTGATTTAGTGAAAAAAATTTATCCAAAAACAAAACTGATTGATTAATTTTGCGCCACGTGGGGCGGGTCTATTTTTCCCGGCACCGTTCCTAGCAGATTGGGATTCCACACAAATTTATTAGAAAAAAGCACAGAGGAGCAATGCTCCAAAGTCAATTTTGAACCGTAAAATTTAAATTTTTTTTTTTTATTCAGTAAAAAAAAATATTGAAAAACAAAATCGGATGATTAATTTTGCGCCACTTTGTATCATACATTAGGGCGGGCTGATTTTTTACGACATCTTTCTCAACAGATTGGGATTCTACACACATTTTTTTTTTTTTTTTTTTTTTTTAATTTTTAAAAGTTTTAGTTTTATTTGTTTTTAATTTAGTAAAAAAGTTATTCAAAAACAAAATCGATTGATTAATTTTGCGCCACCTTGTACATTAGGGCGGGTTGATTTTTTACGACATCTTTCTCAACAGATTGGGATTCTACATAAAATTAGAAGCAAAAAAATCCACTGGAGCATAAAGTTGATTTCGAGGCCCAAATTGTAAAATGTTAAAATTTTTTTTTTTTTTAATTTTTAAAAGTTTTAGTTTTATTTATATATACTCGTAAAAAATTTATGTACATGCAGTCACTTTTCCTATTACAAAATTAAAAGATAACATATAATTTTCTTATCAGCGCCATTTTGCGATTTTTTAATTAAGCAATAAATAAGAAAACAAAGTTTTTTTTTTGTTTTTTTTTTTTTGCTACTTGTTGATCATTTTCTTCCATATCAAAGCTTTCGAACATGTATTTTGTATGGAAGAAAATTCTCACCATCCAATGTAAAAAAAATGTCAAAAATAAGCGCGACTTTTAAGCGACTTTAAATGTTCGCTTTATTTTTCTAAAATTGAATGAGCTAAAAACTACTTACCCGGAAGTTTTCTAAAGATTCTGATTAAAAATTATTAAATTTAAATGATAACTTTAATTTAAAAGGTTTTAATTATAAAGGATCCTTCTAAATACTCGCCTAGATGTTGTTTAACAAAAATGCTAAAATTTAAATTCGTTCAGCTTTCCTTATTTTTATTCAAAATAAGGCTCTTAACAATTTTATGTGAAAAATGGGATCATTTAATTGAGCACTTCTACAGGCTGCCATACGAGGATTAAAACGTTCAAGGACTCACTCTCACATTATCGCACTGAGCTTGGCAACCTCGATCCGAATGTTGCGTCTCAGCTCTGGAATCATCGTTGGTTTATTCACGTAGGCTTTACTAAAAAAACACCACAAAAAGTAGTCCAGTAGATTTAGATCGTCTGATCTAGGTGGCCAGTTTATGTCACCATTACGTGAAATCCACCAAAAAGTCGGCTCATGAATTTTGAGAACGTCAAGATGTGTTCAGCAACACTTGGCACTACAGTAGCAATATTCTCAACAGAACGTCCAGTTTTTGGTCTGCCAGTCCTTTTTCTATACCGAAACAGAACCAGTTTCTTGACATTTTTTCAGCAACCTTCTAATTTTCGACTTATGCGAACTGTTATTTATACCAAAAAAATCACGAACTTTGCGATGTGTTCTTAAAGATCGGCTATTTTCTTAATAAGTTTCAATAATTTTAACGCGTTTTATCGAGTCTACTTGCCAATTGTCAAAGATGACATAAAAAAAGCTTCCCTGTTGAAATTATTCACTACTGACATCAAAGCGTCACTTCTAAAATGTCCTTTATAATTAACTATATTTTTATCAAAAATTAACGAAAAAATTGTCCATGAAAAATATTACGAATTTGTAACAAGTTGAAGTGACTAAAATATGTGAACACAAGTGTAGCATCTTTTAAAATTTGCGGGGCTCGCAATTGACTTTAGAGGTATGCTTTAATACATTTTTTTTCATATAGGTTGACCTGGTTGACTTGCAATCACGCATAGACTGGTTCGGTCCATAGCGATTTTTTTTGTTTGTTTTTTCCCTCTCATCATTTCATGTAGAATCCACATCTTAGATTGAAAAAATAGTCCAAAACTATTGCAAGCAAATGGACCCACCCTAATGTGTATATACTTATGTAAATGTATGCATATGTATGTATGTATGTAAATATATGCATATCAAAAGTGTACATATGTTCAATATTAAATGCATTCATTCAAACGTGTTATATATGCACATACATGTCTGTATGTATGCATTTTATATCGATGTATGCGAAACTTGCTATTTATCTCGTCCACTCGCTCGATACGTTCTCAATGAAAACTGGTTAGTTGCGCTCAATTGTTGCACAGCTTTTTTTTTTCTATTTAACTGGTACAGAAAATTGGCATTTTATCTACTAACAACGTTGCACTTTTGCAATGTCAATGTCAACATTTTATGTGCGAAATGCTCGTAGCCTGAACTGAGCGCATTGCGTCTATTGGTTGCGGTGATGCGGCGTGTGCGTGTGTGTGTGTGTGTTTGATGTGCTGAGAGCAATGCATGCGCGCGTATGTATGTGCGTACAGATTTATTATATGAATTTAGAATATATTTAGCAAGAAATAAGCACACCTATGCATGTATGCACATACATACATACACAAGCACTTATGGAAATATTCATTGTGTTGAAATTCGCTTTAATTGTCGCCACTTATATAAGCCGATTATTTATGATTCACTGAATTTTCACAAAGTAAATTTGTGAAAAAAGGAATAAATTTAAATCGTTGGTCTATGAAATAATTAACAGCTGACGAGCTGCGCAAAATAATATAAAATCATGGGTCAACATTTGGTATCGGAAATACTGCATCACCAATTTTATATCGTCCAAAAAAAATTTGAATAGGTGTACGCCGCAAAGTAGGCAGCATAAGCAGCAAATGAGCAACCGTTTTTAGTATTGTTTACTTCGCGAGTTGTTCAACTCTTCTGCTGCTCACAACGTTAAGCTCTTCATGAAGCGGCTTCAGCCTGACAAATTAAGAGGTTATATACCTTTATATACGAAAAAATGGACGATTGTCATAATTTTTTTTAATATGTTTTAGAACTTCTATTCAAATGAGGCATATAACATACTGAAGGGTAACTCTCCAAGATTACATTTTAGGGTTTTTATTTTAAAAAATGTTATTATTTATTATTGAAGTCGCCCCTCCCCCGAAATGCCGTTTCTTAGAAGAGGCTTGCGGTGATCACGATAGCGCAACTGATATTTTTTAGTGAATCTGAACGGTTTATTTACTCAAAAATATTTTTCTCGATATGAAAACCGCTTTGCACCAAAAAAACGTTTTTTGAGGAGTTGAAAAATTAAAAAAAAAAATCTATTCCGGCGAACTATGCAAATATTTATAAAATTTAACCGTTCAGATGCACGAGGTTGTAACTTCGAATAATTTAAAAAAAAGTTTATGCAAATCGGTCAAATAGTTTTTGATAAATAATGATCACCGCGACGGTAATTTTAAAAAAAAAAACGACTTCGAGATAATCGCGTCTGAAATTTTGCGTGAACTTCATTTATGGATAAGGGCGCGCTTCCACGGTCTGAAACTTTCGTTCTAGTGCTCCGATCTTTGTGATTTTTTGAATTTATATTTTTAAGATGATGTACTTTTAGAATATGCCATAAAAAGAATTTCGATTTTTTAGTCCAACACAAGGTACATATATAACCCCTTAAACAAATTCAGAAGGCAAAGTACAATATTTTTTTATTGCCGACAATTGGCTAGCGGGTGAACTTTTTGAAACTACCTCAAATTAAATAAAACTCAGAGAGCCAAGTGGAATAATTTTTATTGCCGAAAACTGGCTTATTAATTTGGGGTGAACTTTCTGAAACTATTTCTTGGTTATTCACATTGCAAGAGCAAAGACTTTGCTGCGACAGTGGTTTTTAAGTTTAAATTGTGACTGTGTGCAGGACTTTTTTCTTCAACTGTTGAAGTGATATTTAGAAGGTGAATTTTTGAAGGGTGGAGGTCAAAGTTTTCACTCTTTAAGACATTCCTATAAAGGGTTTTTCAATAAGGACGGGTAGATGTTGAAATGGAATGGAATGGCGTTTGCTGTTCGGTACGTAGCGCCGTCCTGCTGGAACCACATGTCGTCTAGGTCCATATGGTTCAATATGGGCCATAAGAAATTGGTTATCATCGTTGTGTAGCGCTCGCTGTTGACGGTGACCGCCTCACCAACGTCGTTTTCAAAAAAATACGGACCAATGACGCCGCCGGCCCAAAATCCACACCAAACGGTAACTTTTTATTATCACCTGGTAAACCTCGTGTGGATTGGTGTCGTCCCATATACGGCAATGTTTTTTGTTAATACAGCCATTCATCCAAAAATGCGCCTCGTCACTAAACATGATTTTTCGCCCAAAACTAGGGTTCTCTTCCAAACGAATCGAAGCCCAGTCAGCGAACAAACGACGTTGTCTATGGTCATCAACTTTGAGCTCCTGGGTCAGTTGGATCTTGTACGGGTGTAGGACCAAGTCCCGACCCAAAATTCGCCAAGTTGAAGTCTGCGAAAGGTCAAGTTCTTGCGCACGGCGAGGAATAGACTGCCTCGGGTTCTGCTGTACACTTTCACGGACCGCGGCAATGTTCTCGGCTGATCTTGCGTTCCTTGAACGTACGGGTGTTGGCTGATTGTTTACTGACCCGGTCGTCTCAAATTTGGCCACCGAACGTTGAAGAGTCGACTTTGAAGGACCACCACGTCTACCGAAAAATGGGCGCAATGCGCGCAACGTTTGCGTTAATGAACACTCATTTTGATAATAAAGTTTTATCATTTGAACGTGCTGTTCAATCGTGTAACTTGCCATGATGATTTGGCATAAACAACTGAATAATAAACAAAAGATTTGACAGATGTCACCAAAACCAAATGGCTGCCACAGGGCGCCAAAATCGACCCGCGCCAATTGAGAAACCCTTATCGTTATAGGAAACAATGTAATCCTCACATTTTAGATATAAGAAGTGTTCAGCAGTTCTACATACAAAACACAAAAAAAAAAAAAAAAAAACATCGAGGAACATTTTAACGCTCTAACTCAATGGATGGGACTTTTTTTCTCTCTTTTGTGTGAAAAAGAGCAAAAACTGTTCACCAAAGGGATACCAGAGGCGAAAATGTATCACAAAGATATTTGCCTAAAATTCTTGTTGAAGTCTCTTAATTCTTATCTGAATTTACGGAGAATTTTTTGGATACCTTTCAGAGGGGTTTTCAAACGTGTGCAATCTTCACAGAGTTTTCTAAGGCTTTTGATAAACTGAGAACCTTTTATTAATAACTAGCCTTGAGTGTTTCGAATTTCACTCCCAATTTCTTTAAAGACAGAGTGTCTATTTTGACACCAATCGCAACTTCACCACTCACATGAATTATATTATTTGTAAATCGTTCGCAATGTTGGCATTCATTCGTCAAAATAGTTCTTTGTTTTAAGATCTCTATACTCTCAAACTTACTACCGTAAGTGCACTAGCCTGCCGTCCCAGAGATTGTGGGTTCGAATCCCATGTAAGGCACGGTCCTCGTACTTTTCCAAACTTACCAACTTTCCTTGTTTCTATAAAAAAAATGAATTCCTCAACCCCAACAACCTTATCCTTCCAATCCTTACTCCCGCACAAAAAGTCAGCGCATTACTTGCATTGTGGCTGCTAAAACAAACAAACAAAAAAAAACAAACACATTGCATCAGTGGCGCCAGCAAGAGAAAGCGGGCAACCACGGTAATAGCGCAAACACACCAAATTTAGCGAAGTCCTCAACCATCTCTGTTATCCTTCTGCCAGAAAAAGGTGACACACAGATGGCGCTTCAAGCAGTAAAAGGGCGTTGTTCCTAAGCAGCGTCAGGTGGGCATTCCCACCACTTAGGACTGGTGGCGGCAGGCTTAATCACCTACCCTGCCAGAAAGCAAAAATAGATTAACGAAACCAACGCCGGACTGAGTCTTGTCAAGGCCCTTTGCTCCCGAGTGGAGTGAATAAGGAAAACAAATACTCTCAAACTGTCGTACATTTGGTCTATATTATTCATGCAGTCTATATTAATAGATTAGAGTCTGTTTAGGGAGCTTTTGCGCGCTTTGCCTTGCGTTCGATGAAATTTGTCGATCCCATTCCGTCCTCTCGCGTTCGTTGCTTATTAATAAACCTAATGCCCCTAGAGACCCGACGTATTCTGTTGTTGAACTGTTTTCTCTTTGATATTTGAGTCAGATAAATAGATTGTCAGTATCCGCTGAATAAAATTAATTTTAATGTTCCCTCACGCATTTTCCATTGTAATGAATTGTTTTTTGTGGGTAACGCTAAAATGGTTTATGGGATGAATGCTTCTTTTAGGCTCAATTTAATGCTTATTCTTCTACTTTAACCATGATTCACTTATGAGTTTACTTAGACGTCTCCTGCCATAAGATCTTTGTTTGTATCTATCTATCTAACTTTAGTCTGTAAGCATCCTGTTTGTTGGTTAATAAATGAATAATTCACTTAAGCCCATAATTCATTATGTAATTATGTACCTATCTGGATGAACCCCAAAGTGTTTTCGTTACTAGGGAGTCCCAGGTGTTGACTCCTTTAAAAAAATGAAATAGCAATGGATTGGATACCGAAAGAATGTGTATCTAAGCGGACTTGACCGCATGGCTACTGCAGTGAAACGCTTGGATGTCAACATATGTAACACATGGACTGAAAAATCCCGTGCCTAACAAAGAAGAAACGTTTTTTGTTTTTGTTGAAAATTAGCTTTATTCATCAACGCAATTTCCATCAAAAACCACGCAATCATTCCAGCGCCGCTCTAACATTTCTATACCACTTTTATAGAACGTTTTATCTTTTGCCTCAAAATAGGCCTCAGTTTCGGTGATAACCTTTTCGTTCGAGCGATATTTCTTACCGGCGAGCATTTTTTTAGGTCTGCCATAGTCGCTGGGAGCCAAATATGGCAAATACGATGGATGTGGGAACAATTCGAAGTTCCATTCAGGTAGCTTTGCCATTGTTTTGATTGACTTAGGTATGACGAGGTGTGTTGTTTTGATGAAACAAAATTTGTTTCTTTGCTATATGCGGACGTTTCTTTGCAATTTCGGCGGTCAAACGCTTCAATAACGCTATATAATATTAATTATTGATCTCAAGATGTTTATTTTCCTTGTTCACTCCTCTCGGGAGCATATTGCCTTGATAAGACTTGTCTTGCGTTAGTTTCATTAATCTATTTGATTTCTTACAATGTAGGTGATTAGCCTGCGGGCTGGTGCACTTACGCTAGACTACCGAGGACGAGAGTTCTTTAGATAGTCGATGAATATTAAACCACACACATCCCAAAAACCGAAGCCACAACCTTCCCAGCCGATTGTTGTGCTTTCGGGCTCTTTGAACGAGGCTCACCAGTTGCTGTCCCCTCAGATGACGCTCGTTTTGGGTTCATAGTGAAGTGATGGATCCATGTTTCATCTATTGTTACATATCGACCCAAAAATTTCGGTTTATTACTTTTAAACATTTCCAAACACAGCTCAGAATCATCAACACGTTCTTGTTTTTGGTCAACAGTAACAAACGCGTCACCCACTTTGAACAGAGGTTTCTCATAGTCAAATGAGAGCCAACGAGTTCTTTTGATATCCTTACAGTGTCAGCTAACTAACACAACTTCACTTTTCGATCACTCAAAACGATTTTGTGGATTGTGTTGATGTTTTCTGGTGTTACCATCTCATTTGGACGACCACTGCGTTGAGCATTATCGGTGTTTCTGCGACTACGTTTGAAGTCAAAAACCATCGTTTTATTATTGTTTCTGATGGAGCGGAGTCCCCATAACAGTTTTCAAGCCATTGCTTCGCTTGAACGGTATTTTTCCCCATCATTTTAATCCATTGTTTTGAAAGTAAAGAAAGTTCAAAAGTAGCATCACTCTTAGCACAGTCACTCACGATCTCGTGAATAAAATATCATGAAATTTTAACAATTGTCTGTCTGTAGCTGAAAAATAGGTTAGTGCAATAAAATGAGTGTCATCTATGTGTTAGGCCCGGCACTTTTCAGGCCATGTGTTATGTATATGATTTCCTTTAACTCCTCGTGGAGCATAGGATGCCAACGTGGCGGGTAACAAAACCCACGCATTATTATTCCATGGCTGCACTCCACGGACAGGCAATCCTTTTAACACGCCGCTTTAAACGCCTAACGATTTGCGGCGACTTGAAAAGTGCAAGCCCGTACTTTTCTTTCGCGGGCACACTGACGTTAATTGGAAACACCTAATGTGACATAATGGACGACTTATAGAAACGCGGGTTTTGTTTGTTGAAAGTTGAAATTTGAAGAGGTGGCTCCTAAAACACTCAGCTAAAACAAAAGCCCATTGTATTTAGAGCTCTGGAAAGAGTCTAGATAATCAAGGAGGGAAGGAGAAAAGTATCAGAGAAAGAGATAGGAAAGAATAGAGACAGAGATAAAGGTAGTTAGTCCTGTGAGACTTTTCCAGATTCTTAGACAAATCTGTAAATATCCTCCAGTTTTAGAGAACGAATATTACTCGTTATCAGGACATCGGAACCCAAAACTCGTAGTCTTGCTCTAGCAAGGGCAGAACACTCACCGAGAAAGTGTTCAATGCTATCCTCCAAGCAAGACAGGAACATTGGGTCCTCAATGATTCCAATGGTGGTCATATGCTGATCCCATGGATTGTGTCCTGTAATAATACCGATCAAGTTTTAGTAGAAAGTTTGACAGTTTTCTGTTCGAACTTGTCACAAAACACTTTGCAATTCTGCAGCGTTCTAGACCGAACCATCGCTCTTTATGTAAGTTGCATACATAATCGCTGATCCAATTGACGATTCTTGTAGTAGTGATTCCGATTATTGGCTCTGGCCTTTGTGGGGGAACCGCTGATCCACAGTTGGCCTATTCATCGGCAATTTCGTTTCCTTGCACACCGGAGTGCCCTGGAACCCACATAAGTATAAGCCTGTGCTGTCTTGCGACAGAATTAAGCTTCTTACATTTTTTTTTTTATTTGTTAAAAAAGAACTTTACTCTTGATTCCTTTAAAGTTCCTGAGTTTTATACTCATTCAATAAAAAGCATATCCATAATTTCCAAATGTATCTTCAATGAATTTATTTTTAAGATTATTATCCGAAATGTTTTGTATGCTGCTAAATTTAATAACGTCCATTATTTTCAGATTTACGAAGACGATATTTTGCCGAAGGTGCTGTGCAAGGCTTGTTTCCGTCAAGTGGAAGCCACTGCTTCGCTGTCCAAAATTGCCAAGCATACCCAAAAGGTATTCCGTGACTTCATCTTCAATACCAAGGTATGCCACTTCAAGCCCCTATTCCATCATAAGACAGCAACACTAATATCGCTCCTTTACATTTTTAGTCGTGTCTACAAGCTGAAAGCGGCGACAGCAACACCGCAGCCGTCACAACCACCGCCCCAGCGTCGACACCCATACACACAACAGACTATGCAACCGCAGCTCCTCCACCACAGGAAAAGCCGAAACCGAAGGAGAAGGAAAAATCGCCTATGAAAAGTGTTGAGCCCACTCCGCCAGCACCAGCAGTGGCGCCATCCACCGCATGTTCCCACAAGGACGAAGTTGTCGTAAATGTGTCCGTGAACGACCCGCTCACGCGGGAGACGCAGCACAAGATGATAACCGCATCGCGTCGGCAGAATTCACTAGACTCGCGCTTTACACCGAAATCGATTGCGCAGCGTGGCTTTACGAGCACGCCAAAACAGCCGGAGAGCACAACAGCACCCGCAAAGAAGCAATCAACACCGGGTGTTATAAACTTTTTCCCCAATCGACCACAGCAGGTGACGAAAATCACCAGCGGTGGCTATGTTATTGATTGTGTGGCGAACAGCGTGCCACCGAACAATGCCACAGCCGAAGTCACACCGACGGTGAATACCTTGCAACAAAAGCGCAAAAATCTGAAAACTGCGCTGAACAACATCAAAGCGGCGAATACGGGACAGGTTTCATTGCTGAAAGTATCGCAAAAGCCGGCGCCGGCGCAGGTAAACCAGCCACCAGCGAAAGTTGCGGAACCGCCGACGTTGTTGGTCGAAGATGATGTGCCGGCTGAACCGTTGCCGGAGAAAATGATTATAGCCGCAACGAAACAACAAAAGCATCAAGTACATGTCGCAGCAGCACCACAGCCCACACCACCTGCTGAGTCCGAATCCGAACCACAAACACAAACGGAGCCAACCGATTTGTCGCAACCGTCCAGACCAAGTATTCCCGATGATATTCTACTCGGCAAGGTCATAAAAGATGGCGATCTGCTCAAACTCATACTAAAAGCACTCAAATGGCCGGTGAACAAATACAACATGGAAGCGCAACTAAATCGCCTGCGAAACTCGCGTTTTGCACACATCATGGCCGATCAAAATCTGCTGCAAGACGCTGATCTTACCCAAATAATGGGACCATATCTGGGACCTGTTTTGCAGGCAGCGCAAATGCTGCAACAACAGCAGATAGCAGCCGCTGCAGCGGCGGCAGCAGTCACCAAAGAAACCGAGCTGCAAGTGGCGGGCATAACAACGTCGTTGCCGTACAAATTGCCGGCCGAGACCTCGGTGCAGTTGGTGCCCGCTAGCCCAGAGGCAGAAGAAGAGTCCGAGGCCACAGTCAAGGCGAGCGCCTCAAATCAGTCATTAAAACGAGGCGCTGAAAAGATGAGCACGAAGGCGGCGCCATCCAAAAGAGTGCGCAAGGTGGCACCAAGGCAGCGCAGCGCGTCTATATTCAACAGCGACGAATACGCTGCGCTAAACTCCACGCTTACTTCACAGTATCTAAGTTCCAAGTCCACACCGGACTTCCACGTTGATCTAGACCCATCGGCGCTTTTCACACAGCTCGGCATGTTAAGCGGGCTCAGTGCATCTAGCTCAAATGAGGCACTTCTGGCGTTGTTGCAGCGCCAACGCATTGCGTTATCACGTTTACAACAGCCGCAGCCACGCCGCCAGCGCAGTAACTCCATTATTACAGTGCCTGCCAGTGGCTCGGATTTTGTATTCGATACGGACGACATTATTTTGATGGAACCGGATGATTGCACTGAGAGCATAACAACGAGTACGCAAAATAATGTGGATGGCAACACTGGAAGCGCTTCGAGCGTCTCACAAAACGACTCCAACAGCACTTTTCCGGTACCACAACAGGTGTCCAAGCCAATGATAACACGTCCAATTATTAAGCGCCGCAAAACTGTAATACAGGCCTCGCCGGCACGCACGAATCTTGCCATAAATGCACAGGAAGTAACGCCTGCTGTGCCAAAACCAGCTGAGAGTGTCATCAACACTGCCACAACGACTAAAGTGGCGGCGAGCATCCCCATTGCATTGCCGTCGGTGACAGCAGCAGTAGCTGCAGTAGCAGCTGCTGTGCCTCAAAAGAAACCCTCAAAAACGCAGTCGCTGGACAGCCTCAACGCCATTGCTACACAATATCCGTCCAACATAATCTCAGTAGGCACGCAGGTGCCCTCGAATACGACAAATGCGACGACTGCCAAAGAAACAGTTCCAGTAGCTATCGTCACTAAGGCGACCGAAACATCTCTGACAGTCACCGCATCAGCGGCGACCAGTGTGTCTTCGCTGGTAGCAAACGCTGCCACTTCAAAGGTCAGCACTACCAGTACTGTAGTGGTAGAAAAGTCCACCACACGCAGCAATAGCACGCCCAAAAGGCAGTCATCCAACAAATCCGCGCTCGGCCAACAACTGCTCGAGGCCATTGGACTACAGAAGGTCACCACGGAGAGCAAAGATGTGACTGTAGTGCCTGCGCCTGCAACTGGAACGCGTGGTTCAATACAACAAATACGCAGTGCCTTGAAAAAGTCGCTACAAAAAGCCCAAGAGCAGCAGCAGCAGCGCAACAGGAAGGGGGGAGCGCCAGCAGCGATTGGTGAGGAGAGCACGGAAAGTAACGTGAATATTGTAAGAGAAGTGGTGGTGCAACCGCGCGGGAAACATGCGTCCAATTTAGTTGGGCAGTTAGATGTGGAGGAGGAGATCAACAAGATTACATTGGTGCTGCAAAGCAAAGCTAAGGAGGATAAGAAAATAGAGCAGGCCGATAAGCGTTTGACCGCAGCGGCACCCACTCGAATACCAGGCATAAGACGAAAAATAGTGCCCACAACGCGGAACCGCAAATCGGCAATTACACTGGTGGCCGACGAAATCGTCGATCTGGTCGCAGACGAAGACCACCAAGATGCGGCTGAAGGGAAAAGTGTCGATAAGGAGAAAATCCACGAAAAGGACAAAGGAAAAGAAACGTTAGTGCACGAAAATAAAATATAGAAACATTAAAAAAACATTCGCTTATTATCTCTATTTCAGTGCAACAAAATCGTCAAAGGACCAAAGCGACGCTTACTTAATGAGCGCATCCTTGACATCATTGCAGCGTTCACACAGAGTTGACCCGAAAGAGTCGAAAACAGTTACGCCAGTGCGTAAGCGCGGGCGAAACTTGAAGCCAGAAGAGGAATCGGAAGAAGAAGAAGATGATGAAGATGATAATATGCCGCTGAAGGTCATTGCCGAAAAGAACGCTGACGACAAGCTGGACGTTTACTCGCGCACCAGTACGCCCGCACCACGTCAACGCAGTCGACCGCCGCCTGCTAACAATGTGCGCAAGGCGCCGAGTGAACGCGATTTCGAAAAGGAAAGTGACGACACCGCAAGCGTCAAGAATGACAACGAGAGTACCACCAGCACAATGTAAGTGCCAGAGTAGATGGAAAACGTAAGGCAAATCACAATAATAACGAATTGCAATTTTTTCGCCCTTTAGTACCAGCTCACGTCCATCGCGCATCAGCAAAACGATGTCCAAGTACTACAAAGGACCAGACAAATCGCCAAGCACACAGCGCCGCTCGGCAATATCTACGCGCAGCAGAGTTAGGTGAGCAGCAAACGAATATTGTGGGGTTACTAAGTGGAAGTAGAAACTGAGTAGATATGATTTGCTTGAATTGTGCACTTGTAATGTGGTTTAGTTCAAGTTCGATTTTGAGGTTGGAGTAGACAAGAATAAGGTTAGGTTAGGTGGTGCTGGCTGATCTGTAAAAAAATCACATTTAGATCTCTAGGGGCCCATTGTGTTACGGAGTGCTATGTATTTGGAAGCGAATTATAGACTGGAATAAAGATAGATTGGATTTATTTGACTAGACTCAACTTAGTTTAATAGCATTGGTATACAAAAATTTACTTAAAAAGTGGTACCTCGTCAATAAAATGTTTTTATACAAATTTTGGTTCACACGAAAATTAATTTAATTTATGTTTCCCAAGAAGAGTTTTCGAGATATAGAGAAATTATCTGTTTTCTTGGTCTTATTGCAGTTATTGTCAAAAAATAATCCTGAAGAGTGAAAAAAAAAATTCACAAACGCGGAAATGTTAAGTATTTCCATATTTTCAAGATTTGAAAGAATGTTTGGGAAAAAATTTTAAATTGGTCGCCTTACTTAATTTGTCATAACTTTTACATTTTCTGTCCGATTGGGATACCCTTAGAATTTGCATTTTCGTAATGAAAGTGGTGTAAGTCCATTTTGACAAAAAATTAGTTAATGATAAAAACAATGAAAATGTTAACCGATTTTTTTGGAAAAAGTTTATAAATGAAAAGTTGATAGTGAATTGTATTAATTTTTATCATTAAATAATTTTTTGTCAAAATGGACTTCCACCACTTTAAAAGAAAATGGCTCAAATTGTCTTTCATTATAACATTTGTATTTATTTTTTTAATAAAGTTTTTGAAATAAAAATAATGAATATAACTTAAGGACTTTCCAAAAGTCTTGAAAATGTAATTTTTTTTTTCTTAATTTTAACGCCTCCAACTCAAAATGTGCTAGTCACAAAATGCACTTAACACAAAAACCGAAGAGGCGAAGAGCCTTTAGAAGATATTCATAAAAGATTAGTTTAATTCGCCTCTTTTTTTTTTCAATAACTAAAAAACAGGTCTAGAAAACATATTTTTTGCCCATATCTAGAATAAGGATAGAAAACGGAAATATAATATAATGAAGCTCTTTTCGTGTTCAGCAACCTCAAAACTAGTCGAAAAATAAACAAACAGATAAACATCTCATGCCACGTGATTCGTGCTTCTTTTTCACAGAGACTCTTTGAATGTGATTTATGAATATGAGCTTATTTTCTAATCTAACCCCCAGGCGCGGGTTGTGTAAGGATATGTAAATATTCTAGTGTTGATTGACGGTGAATTAGTGTAAGTAGAGTCTGAATATTTATTATGTCTTTGTGGCGGGTGGTTTGCTTTTTGAAAATAAGTTACGGGCGAATTGTCGGATCAGTTACTTCCCATTTGATTTTATTTGTTGGAAAAGCGGTTTTTACTTTTCGAAACAGTTCATATTCTCCATTATCGGGTGTTGATGTTGTGCTGTCTATGCTGATAACACAGGCCGACAAAATTTAACCAACATTCAGACCCAGAAACCAGACTATATATTTCCGAAGGTTTATGATGCGCTGAATCCAAATCTGGCCTCAAAATTTTAAGAAAAATAAGACTCAATTCAAGAAAATTAGTAAGCGACTATATCATGTCTATGTTATCTTAATCGATTTTCAGGTGTAGGAAAATTTCGAAACATGAAAATTTCAAAATGCGATATCTCTGCGAAAAAAAATGATATTTGAGCAAACAAAACGCCATTTGAAAAAAGAAGGATTGTATTTAAAGATGTCATCCTTTAATTTTGGTGAAAGAAAACATCTGCAAGGCTACATAACCTCAAATATGGGCAAAAATGGGGTTTTTTGCACTTTTAGGTTAGGATATCTCGAAAACCAGAGCTGATAGAGCAATTCTGAGGCCAGATTTGGATTCAGCGCATCATAAACCTTCGGAAATATATAGTCTGGTTTCTGGGTCTGAATGTTGGTTAAATTTTGTCGGCCTAGTTCCATTAAACACGAAAGATACGATTATCGTAAAAACTCAAACTAATAAATTAATTTTAGTTATCAATCCGAATTTTGCATGGACAGAGAAGCAGATATTAGTTTAAATTATTTCGGATACTTTTCCTTGTAGACTAGTGTAATGAGTTTGGTGGCTGTATTGTTTCCATCTATTTGGCAGTTATTGCTTTGAAGTGTTTGTTGTTGTGAAATTGAAGTATTAGAGTTGTCTGCTGAGTTTGACTGAGGTAATTGTTCAATGTGTTGATGGGCTATTGTATTTATTTCTACTGCTACTTTTTCTATAATATTTTGGATGTCTATACTGGTAAGTTAGTTATTTGCAATTATGGTACTTTTTTGATTCGCCAGTCTTTGCTGTGTTATTTCATTGTATTTGGGGATATATTTCTATAAATAGTCGGTGAAACTCTTCTCTATAGTCAGTTTGCACCATTTCAAGTTTTCTACTTAGGTAATAGCAATGCATGACATTTTTATTAATTTTATTAGTCTAAATTATGCGTTTTCTGGCTTTGCCAGCTTTAGTGATTGCAGATTGGTTTGACAAAGCACTGGTTGCTGGTCCTTGTTGAGTATTCGGTTCGTTATCTTGGTCGTGTTGTGTATTCCCGCGGTGTACTCGAGTATAAGGACGCTCGTCCGAGGCTTGGTTTCTATTACTCAGCACCATTTTTCACATCTAGAGGAAGGCTAGAGGACTATAAGGACTATAGATGGTTAGCTAAGGCCGCGGGGTCGTCATTCCCCGTCATATGTCCTTGTGGTGTGTGGTTATCAGTTTTCTTTCTGTGTTAACAGTTACCTTTAGCTATGCATTTTACATTTGGCCGGCATGTTAGGCCTTTGGCGGTATTTTTTTCTTCATCGCCGTACTCAAGTACACAGCTGGCTTCTAGGGAGACTTAGTTTACACTTGGGTTTACTTTGACCTTCTGGGTTTACTGTTTTCCTTCAGACACGCAGTTTACTATGCAGCATTTGGGGCATTTGGCGTGTCTTCGCCGCTAACTAGGGTCTCGCGGGGTTGTTAGGCCCGTAATTCCACTAAGAAGGATGCCCTAGCAGTTTTATTATTATTAATTTTTTTTTTATGTTTTTTTTTATTAGTGTAAAAAGAAGTTTTGTATATTTTCGTAGATAGCTGTGGATACCCATACATTCCGATGTGCTGGGTATGCCTTTGATTATTCAACTTTTAATTTCTGCTAAATTTAAGGTTATGTTATTTTGGTACTTCATTTATAATCATACGTTTTTTTTTCGTTACTTTCTCTGCATTTCACTGGTCCAATTCCAACCTCATCGTTGTGTGCTGGTTAATTTAAAATCACTTTCGTTTTCGTTTTGATAAGTGGGGACGATTGACTCCCCATTGTTACTCGAGAAAATTTATTTCAATAATTTCCTCAGGGAAGCTTACAAAATCGTGATCTTTTCTGGTTAGGGATGGTTAGAACTAAATATCCTTGCAATGCTTCGATTCCTAGAGCTTGGAGATAATTTAGCAGGGTTGAGCATTTTACACTACCACTAAATTGCACTATCACTAATTTTTTAGTCGTAAATAAAATAATAGTTGCATTATCACTAAGTCTTCAGTGTTTCAGTGTTTTAACTATCCGCTTATTGCATTAATGATTTAGTGCACTATGCCCAACCCTGGAATTTATTGCGCCTTCAAATCATATTAGTCCATATTTTCCTTCCACAAAGTAACACTTCAAATTGTTAGTAAATGAGTTGTTTAACTAGATTTTAAGTATTTGCTAATATTACATTTTCTTTATTAAGTTTAATTTTTTTTCATAGTCTGTGAGAAATACTGCATTTTCGTTTATCAAATGAGTAAATAAATGCTTAATTCTTAAATTATGTTCATTTAATTCTTATATTTATTAAATTATTGCATTCTTAAATAATGTTACATTTTTCTTATTAAAATTAAATAATTTTTTTTATTTATTTATTTTAAAAAAATTTTTTTTTATTTTTCTAAATTTTTTTTTTTTATTTTATTATTATTTTTTTTTTTTTTTGTTTTTTTATTATTTTACATTAATCTATTACTAATAAATACATAAATAAATAAATTTTTAATTCTTAAATGTTCTTAAATCTTCCAGAAACTAAACTGTCTACGTCCAGTTGAGAGCCCAGCTACTACCGATGAGCGGTTTTTCTTATCAGCAGCAGTGAATTATTCTTATATTAAGCCAAATCCACGCAACACGCTGAATATATGTACATAAATTTTTATATATTATATTTATTACGCTATGATTAACGTAGCTTTTACTTGTCTATAAAATTCTTTTCTCATGTATTTTTTTCTTCCTTTCTTATGTATGTACGTATTTAGAGATTAACAATAAAATTCATGTTAATGTAAAACTGAAATTCTATAAACTTTATGTTACATATAAATATATATACGAGTATACATAAAATATGTTGAATTGAAAAAAAAAAAATCAAATAGCGTCGCATTTGAGGTGCAAAAAATTGAATTTGTATGTAAAAAAAAAATAAAAAAATGTAATTAGCTGCAATTTAATTTTAATTTGTTTATGCATATGTTTTAAGAAATCCTTTTGAACTAAGTTGCTTATTTATTAATTCATTATTTTTTTGTTTTCTTTGACGAAATGCATATTTTAGTTTTGTTTTTTTTCTTAATTTCAATAAGTACATTTAAGCATTAGCAAATATTTACTGAATTACACATACAACAAACACATACTTAACCATCACATATCAGAAAAAAAACAAAAAAAATGTAATTACTTGTAAAAAGTTTTCGTTACTACCCTGAAAATGTGAATAAAATGAATTGCTGAATTAATGTTGTAGTTGTTTTATGTATTCTGAGTGGTAAAGGACTTGATTTTGTTTTTTTACCAACAAACATTTCCGCCCCATACATAGAGTAGAAAAATGTTAACTGTAAATTGCTTAAGCAATGCCTTGTGCATCTGCTTGTACTATAATATTTTACACACTGCCTTATCAGTGTTCATTTATCAGCACTTTCTGGCTTTTCACTCCACCCACGCAAGTCAACAAACAAAATTGTTTAGAGCAAATTTCAGTATGAATTACGTGAACAAAAAAATTGCGTGAGAAATCGAAATTAGCCAGCCAAAAAATAATACAAGGCAGAGCCCAAGGGAAAACAAAAAAAAAAATACACCGCAGAGCCCAAGAAAAAATAAAAATAAAATAAAAATACACTACAGAGCCAAAGGAAAAACAAAATTAATACACGAAAGCAAGTGATTTTCTTGGTTTAAACTAAAGACATGGCGGGCAGCAAGAGCGGCAAAAGAAAAATTTGTATGTTCATACACATATTTGTGTATATTTATGTGCATATGTGCATATGTATATATAGCGTATTGCCTATGTGCACGAAACTTTTCATTAGTTATACCTTCGAAAGCAGTCTGAAAGATTTGATCGTCGCGAAAACACGTCAAAAGCGAATCGGTGGCATAAAGTGATAATCGGTTACAATGGAAAATGCAAGCACGCGCAAATATAGCTAAAAGTATAAATAAAAATAATACAAATAAAAGATGTGCATACTCTTCTTCAGCACTTTTGCCTTTTCGTACAAACATACAGCCTTCAGGCCATAGATTACACGCTTCGCGCGCCAACAAGATATCTACTAAGAAAGTATAAGGTTTTAAAACTCTTGATTTTTTTTATTATATTTTTTTTTAACATTTCTGTTTTGTGTTTATTTTATATATATTATATATTTTTTAAATTTTTTTTATATTTTTTTTAATAATTTTTAATTTTTTTATATCGTTTAATTTTTTGTTATATCTTTTTTTGATTTTTTTGTAATATTTTTGTTTTGTGTTTATTTTATATATGTTTTTTTTTTAATTTTTTTATATATTTTTTAATCATTTTTAATTTTTTTTATATATATTTTGTTTTAATATTTTTTAATTTTTTGTTATATTATATAATATATTTTTTTTATTTGTGCTTATATATTTTTTTTGAAGTTTTTTTTAAATATTTTTGTTTTGTGTTATTTTATGTATATTTTTTAATTTTTTTAAGTTTTTTTATATTTTTTCTTTAATAATTTTTAATTTTTTTATATTATTTAATTAGTTTTTTGTTACATATTTTTTTAATATAATTTTTTTTTAATAATTTTTTTTAATAAGTTTTTTAATATTTCTTAATTTTTTGTTATTTTTTTAATATTTTTTTTTTATTTTGTTTTAATTTTTTTTTGTAGTACGGCCTCTTCTAAGTGCAAGTTTATCAACGCATGCATACAAAAACAAAAACAAAATACTGTTACCCACGTCTTTTTTTCTCAATCGCGTATCGTGGCGAACGCTAAAATCTACGTCCATATGGAGGCAACAGTTTTTAAACAATGAAGTGAGAAAGTTTCAAGATTGCATCGATTGGCGCGAAGTGTGAAATGTATAAACAAGTCACTAATTTGATTTTGAATTCTGTTCTTCTTGTTTTTTTTAAAGATAACAATTGCAACTTACAAAAAAAAAGAACTGAAGATAGCGCGCGTTTGTAGAGAAAAATAAAAGTTAAAGTAGAAAAAAATAAAAGTTAAAGTTAAAGTCAAATTAAATTTAAATGCTATTTCAAGTACTTAGGAAGAGCAATCAGCTGCAGAAATTTGATAGCCTGAAAAGTACTTGCAACTGAAAATGCCTTGCTATAAAAAGCATAAATCCAAGACGAATAAGTGCTACGAAGATGATGGGGAAACCACGGTGAGTTTTTAGTTCATTAAATTTATAAATATTTACTATAAATGAATTCCATAAAAGCGTGTATATAAATTACTGACATTTGCTGATAGTTTCAGCAATAGGGCTTTTTTTGACAGATCACGCGTCACTACTGTCAAATTAAATATATGTACATATTTGTTTCAGTATTCATTGACATTTCATCATACATTCTGTCAAAAAAGTACCGGGGAATTGTTAAATAAAACGCAAAATAATTGTTTAATCGTCAAAATTTATTTTGTCGCCTTCAAAATAGGCTCCATTGCAAGCAATAACATATGCCATATCGAGTCATCAAAGCACCTTTTAAACGCGTTTGAAGATCTTCAGCGAATTCTCCTTAATTGCCTCTTCGACTCAAAGCGGCGTCCGCTGAGTTGCTCTTTACGTTTTAGGAAAATGAAATGCGGTGAACACGGCGGTTGTTCGATGTTATTTGTCGAGTTATGGGTCAAAAAAGTATTCACAATATGAGCCTTGTGAGACGGTGCGTTATCATGGTGGACCATCCATGAGTTTTCTTTCCACAAATTGGGCCGTTTCTTATTCCCTCTCAAACGTCGCATAACTTCCAAACAATATTCTTTATTCACCGTAAAACCATTTGGAACGAATTCCGAGTGCACATCTCCATGATAATCAAAGAAAACGAGTGATGCTTACTTTCACTTGTGACCGACGTTGACATGGTTTTTTGGGTGTCGGCTCATGTGAATAGCGCCATTCAGCCGCCTGTTGACTGGTTTGCATGTCAAACTCATATACCCATGTCTCATCTCCTGTTATGATGTGCTAGATAAACGTTGGGCCCGAGTTCACTTGCTCAAGTATGCCTTCAGCCACCTTCTTTTGACTTGTCGACGTTTTCATCCGTTGATATACGACCAGATCGGGGTAACTCTTCCACGACTCTCGGCCCTCTGCAAAAGCCGTATACTACTCGTAGGCCCGTGTTTTTGATAAAGCACACTCGTCAGAGGCTTTCTGCGACATTTTCAACGATTCGGCACATGAAATCCCGTTCAAAACAAAAATTTAAGGAAATTTCTTTGTTCAATATTTTTACCCATAGTGAAAATCGCAGAGCACACCTGCGGTTGACTGATATAATTAAATGCCAAAAACAAGCTAACTGACAGATCAAAGTCTGCGACACTATAGAGGACAGTTGTACCAACATTCTAGCGAAAAAATTTTGGCATATGCAAGTGTCTAAAACGTTTACAGATCGTACAAATGTATTACGAAATTCGACGCTCTGTGAAAAGTGTTCGTCGCGCGATCAGGTGCTCAATTTATGGTGTTCAACGATGGCTTTTGGCTTAAGGGTTACCGTTAGAAGGCCGAAAAGAAGTAAATTTTCCAGAATTTTTTCTGAGCAAACTTTTAAATTTATTGATCTAAAAATGTGTACAAATATTATGTTATCTTTTAACTGTATTTTAAGACTTAATATTAGTAAACATACTTATTTGGAAAGGAGCTGCAACTGATCTCCAGGAGCTCTTCTTGCAGTAACCACTATATCTCTGAACTGGATCCTCTGAAATTAAAAAAAACCCAACAGATTTCGTTAAAGTAATGTTAAATCTAGTAATTAATCAAAGGAATAAGTAAAATAAATTTTTTTGACAAAATGGCGGTTTCTCAAAAACGAAAATCGATTTTTGACCAAAATTTCGGCCTTAAATTGTTTATAAAAAATATATATTTATCGTTAGGAAAAAATCTACGATTAATTACTAAAAAATATTTTTTAAAAAGCACATGTTAAAATTTGAGACTAATCGGTTTAGCCGCTTTCGAGTAATGTTGGTCACCGACTTTGAAAACACCATTTTGAGAAAAACGCGTTTAAAGTTGAAAGGCACTTTGGATAAAACATGAAACGCTTTTTCAAATTTGCGTGTAACTTCGAAAATATTCATCAGAACCATGATTCAATTATTAAAGGTTTGCTCACTTGTGACATTAGAATTTTGACACTCCCTTACAAAAGGTCGCATTTAAGAAGGGCGTAGAAAGTGGAAAAATTAAATACCTTTTTGGTAAAAATGGTAGCAAAAAACGTTATCTTTTTACGTAAATTATAACTGGTACAAACAGAAATTGCCAGGAATGATATTTAAAAAATGTTATTAAGTAAAACCCAGGTTGATATTTTGAGAATTAGTTTTTAAATTGAAAACTGATCACGTAGTTGGGAAATTTTACCAATATGAAGTTATTATATTACCTAATGCTATGCCCACGTAAGTTTGGAGTTTTGACCCCCAAGTCGCGATTATTCATTCCTAACTACTTGACAAACTACCACGGGCATGAAACACCAAAGGATAGAAAATGTTGTTTGTAATAGCAGAGGCTCCTCGACAGGCCATGGCACACCTCCGAGTAAATTTCTGCCATGAAAAAACTTCTCATAAAAAGCCATCTCCCATCAGGAGGCTATGATTAGTTACATATTGCTAAATGAGCTCTTGTTGGTAACTTATGTATCTTTAAAGTAACGTAGTACTTCCCCTACCTGTATTTGAAAGGCATTGGACTCAAATTGTCAAAACGTCCATCTTTCACGTTCATTGCCCCAAAAAGATGCTTTGTGATATCCTGATTTAAGCTGTATGTCAGTGTGTTTTCCATATCGTCTTGGTTATTCACATACCGAGCAAGTGATTATACACCCTTTTGTAAACGAAATGTTTTTCCTACAAATTTTACATTTCTTCCACTTTTGCCAAACATTTCTAGAGTTAACAACCCAGTGTCTTGCTAAGGGAGCCGATTTGTCAAGAGGGAATGAGAAAGCTGCTTACTGAGCAAACCTTTTATTATTGAATCATGCATCAGAACGACATTAAATTTTCGATGTGTATTCTTAAATATATGTACATTAAGAAAATAAAATAAAACCAATCGATTTTTTTTTAATTGTTATTGTATATAACCCCTTAATAAAGAGATACGCAGATAATCTGTTTGATTTGTATGTCAAGGCATAAGCACAAATGCAATCAATTTTTCTTTTTTTTTTTCAAAAAAGTAGCAGTATTATCTCAAAATAACTGTTGGCAAAAAAAAAAAAAAAAATATGTGTGTATGTATGTATGTACACAAATACAGTTTTTGAATGACTCGACATGTCTGCACATTCCTAAATGCCCATAAGAATTGTTTTATCAGCAAATAAATTACTGATCCGCATCAATTGACTACAATCGATGGGTTAACACACACAATGGGGGGGAAAGACTTTCGGCTTTCGGCTTTCGTACGGCAAATCAGTACAACTAAACTGGGCCACCATAATTTTAGTCACTAATACAAGTTGGAACTGAAATCACTAACGCAAAGACTCGCACAAAAGCATATAGGCATTCACTTATCACATCATAAGCCTCCCCACCTCAACCCCGGCGCACACTTGCATGTCCGGCCCCGATGCCAACGTTTCCACAACAAAACGAAAACAAAAACTGCGCTAAACGGACGTGTAGAAGACCAGAATAACGAATAAATCGTATGTGAAGTAAAATTGAATTGATGGAAAAGTGAGGGACGAGTATCTCGTGCCCGAGAGTGAACAAATTAGCAGAATGAGTGTAGTGAGCAAGAGTGAAAAGCCAGTGTACTAAGCTTGTCTTCTAGTATGGCAGCATTGACGTTCTGCATCTGCAGTACATTACAACAGATTTGTGAGTTCGCGGATGCATTTGTGCGTTTCGGTTTAAGTGCACATAGAAGTTTCCAGTTTTTACGTGCCAAACGCAATCAAATTGAATTTCGTCGCAACTGTCGATCTGTGTGGCTGCAGGAATTATCCAACAGACACGCATTATCGGTGCGAGCGGTGTGTGAAATATTGCGACAAACAAGAGTGCCATTGACCAGTGTCAATAACGTTGATAGTACATTCGAGCTGGTGAAGAAGGAAATGCATCGCCGGGGCATCGATTTTGCCGCCATCGAGGCGACCGCTGAGGCCTATGAGGTGATTGATACATTTGCTGTGCAACAACGTCGCTCCAATGCAGGCGGCAGCGATATAATAGATGGAGGAGGACAACGTGACTATGAGTTGGTGGATAATTTCGATGACATCGAAGTGCTTAATGGCGATGAAATTGATGTATGTAAACATTTAACGCATTATTCAGTTTTATGGTGTTTGCGTAGCGCAAGAATGCGGGAATTTCATCATTTCTCGCTGGTCTTATAAGTGTATATGTATACTTACTCCTAGTGCTTATTGAATTACGTAGTTGCTTCCGACCATTTTATCTGTTTTGGGGTGTGTAAGCTGTTAACCAAAACACCTCACCCCACTCACTTTTACAACGCAGCATTCAATTCGGGTATAACATATGATTCTCGCTTTTTTTGTTTTTCTTCGGTTTTCTCACAATGTCAAATTGTCGCTTCGTGTTTTGGCCGCACCATTCGGTGTTGCGCTGCCAGATGTATTAAAAAGAAATTGTTTAAGGGAATTTGTAATTAGAATTTAGATGAATTAGATGAAAATGAAGTGGTACTTGTGGTAAAAAATGTTTTGTGACTAAAAGTAAGTTCACTTTTGCAGTGATTAGCAATATATCCAGAAAAATTAATCTACCCGTTCACATTTGGCAGATTAGCTGCAAAATTGGCAATCAGGTTGGCTTTCCATTGCTACCACGATGAATTTGCTTATAATGTCTAATAATACGTTCACATATAAGTAGATGATCTACTTTTTCGCGCTTAACTCAAATTAAAAAAGCGGGATTTCGCATGCAAAATTTCTCTCCCAAAATCTGAGATTATAAAATAATCCTAGATAATAACGATACTTTTTGACATACAACCCTGTGTTTTCTGTGTTATCGATCATTATTATTACGAATGTAAGGAGAAACATCAAAATAAAAACTAAATGAAATGGATGCCGGCAAAGAACACAGGTCTGTGAACATAATTGTAATAAAATGTTTGTTAAATATTATTAATTATGGTTTTATTTTACAGAAAAAAGCGTGTCTCCATTAACGTTTTGTTCTCTTATTACTTATTATAAAATGTAATATAAAATATCCCAGCGCATTGCTGCCATAATTTTTTGCAACCTCAGTAAACGTCGCATACTGGTTTCTTCAAACTTTATTATTAGCAGGCAAATGCGCAATTAAATTAACTATTGCTTCTCCTTTTACTTTCTTATATCGTTAATAATAATTAAAGAAACCAAAAACATCGAAATATTCCACCAAAATAATTTCTTTGAAGAAAAACCTCTCAACGCAGTATTGACAGCTGATTGTCAATTTTGCAGGTAATCTGCCATATGTGAACGGGTAGATTAATGTGGTGGATTTACAGGTGATTAATGCATACGTGAACGTATTATAAGTGCGTGGATCGAATTTAAAAATTATAACACATAAATGTAGCCACTATACCAGCCTTTTGATTTATAGTTTTTTTTTTGTTATTTACCATTAAGAATTAATAGCAATACTTAACGTTAAAAATGCATACCTTTTACATAAGCTTGAAAAAATACCCTATTACAGACGCTTATTTTACTTAAATACAAACACAATATTCACTTATAAGCTTCTTCTTTTTAATTGGCGCTATAACCGCTTACGTGATTTTGGCCGAGTTTAACAAAGCGCGCCAGTCGTTTCTTTCTCGTGCTAACCGGCGCCAGTTGGACACATCAAGTGAAGTCAAGTCCTTCTCCACCTGCTCTTTCCAACGCAGAGGAGGTCTCCTCTTCCTCTGCTACCACCAGCTGGTACAGCATCAAATACTTGCAAAACCGGGAGCGTTTGTATCCATTCGGACGACATGACCCAGCCAACGTAGCCGCTGGATCTTTATTCGCTGCGCTATGTCTATGTCGTCGTAAAGCTCATACAGCTCATCGTTCCATCGTCTGCGATATTCGCCATTGCCAACGTGCAAAGGTCCAAAAATCTTACGCAGAATCTTTCTCTCGAACACTCCAAGCGTCGCTTCATCGGATGTTGTCATCGTCCAAGCTTCTGCGCCATACGTTAGGACGGGCATGATGAGAGTCTTGTAGAGTGTTAGTTTTGTTGGTCAAGAGAGGACTTTACTGCTCAGTTGCCTACTTATTCCAAAGTAGCACTTGTTGGCAAGAGAGATTCTGCGTTGGATTTCAAGGCTGACATTGTTATCGGCGTTAATGCTGGTTCCTAAATACACGAAGTCTTTTACTACCTCGAAATTATAACTATTAACAGTGACGTGGGTGCCGATACGCGAGTGCGCCGACTGTTTGTTTGAAGACAGTAGGTATGTACTTCGTTTTGTCCTCGTTCACCACCAGACCCATTCGCTTTGCCTCTTTATCCAGCCTCTTTATTAATTCAAGATTTGATTTAAAGCTATTTTTACTCAATAATACTACGAATTTTATTAAAATTCTATTATTACAAATGTTCTTCTAAACGTTTGTAATGTTCTTCTGCCAAATGTTTGTAATACCGTGCAAATAAATGTGAGGAGCGAACTGTGAGAGAGAGAAGAACATGAGAGAAAGAAGAACAAAGCGAAACCGAAAAACCCAATCCATCAACAATGAGGTTCTATAGAGCTTTTACAGTTTTTAAAAGAGTTAAATTAACTTTTGGCCTTCGATAAATCATTATTTAAAAAAAAGTGAAAATTTGGAATAAAAAATTGCGCGATGAATCGATAAATCATTGTTTTCAAAAATAGTGAAAATTTGGACTAAAAAATCGCGATAAAATAACTTTTCAAAAATCGCGCGATTTTTTATTCCAAATTTTCCCCTGCGGCACTTTTTTGTTTGAAAATATACATATACACATGTCATAAAATAAAATTTTTATAAAAATACTAAATTTTTTGCCAGCGTCACTAATATATTTTACGATAAAACAACATATTCATAAGTAATATGAATTACAAAACCTAAGTTAAATGCTTGCTGGGTTGACGATTACTGTATACACTTCTCTTTAATTGTATTTTCCTGGGGGTTCTATAGGGGCCCTAGGAGGTTGGGACTTTCATAGTTACAATTGTGTGACCTTCCTTTTTCTAACGGACGTTATGGATTATGGATTGGTGATTATGACACTTGGTGATTATTTCAATTATGGGAATAAAAAAAAGAAATTCTCATTTCGATTGAAGTGCTCTCTTTCAACGTAAATTTTCATAATATAGGTTAGGTTAGGTCATGATTTCAAGTCTCTGTCGCGCACTGTGAAAGCGTGGGCAGTCGTGCAGGAGATGATGCATACTCTGCACAGTGAGTTGGTCACACGGGCACCAGTCTTCGTCAACGATTTTCAATCGCTTTAAGTATGCCTTATTGAAACCATGGCTAGTAAAGAGCTTGTCAATTCGAATGATATCCCAAAGAGTATCGGCATAGTTGAGTATCTTCAAGAATTGGGAATAAAGTCTTTGTAATGGAGGCAGTGGTATCGTGGGCATACTCTTGCTGCCATGACTTGAATATTTTAAGACGTATTTGCCGTATATCATAGCTTAAAGGAAATGCAGTGTATATTAGACCGACCCCTTGATTTGCAGCTTCTTTTGCCTGCTCATCTGCGCGCTCGTTTCCTTCAATACCGATGTGTGATTTGACCCAATAAAAGTAAATTCTGTGTCCCTAGCGAAGAAGGTGCAGGTGCTGATGAATTGATGTTAGGTTAGGTTAGGTTAGGTTATACTGGCTGGCCAAAGCCACGCAGAGACCATTTTGGTACATAGCGATACCAGATCATAATTCTTTGTGTTTTTATTTTTTTTTAGCGAAAATACTCAATCACTCAAGTTCCGCGTACTGTTCGCGCGTTTTAGGAGTCGCTCAAGCTCCAGCTAGATTCTAGTCTTTCAAAACTGAGAGCACTCAGGTAAAGTAGCGTAGTCGCGTTTTCGAGAGAGTTTCACAGTAGCATTGAAAATGTTCTAGGGTTTCTCTTGTGCCCGACTCATTATAGATTTTTCGTACTATAAATTCGGTAAAAAAAATTTGCAATAAAATCCAAAAATAAACTTAGTGTGTCTTAAATTGTCTTTCCACGTAAACCAATATTAATATTTTCGACAGTCGAATGCCCTACTGGTAGAAGGGGCCCATACACTGAGTTACAAAATTTTTGCAACCCATAAAAAAGTATTTCGATTAAACATTTGTGCGATATATTATAAACAGTTTTAATAACATAACGGGAAAACTTTGGAAAATGGAGAGAAAGAATTTGTTAAATCATACTACAAAATTATAAGTGCGTTCGATTTTATGATCATAACACTAGATTTAATAGTCGAGCAACTGGACTTAATAGTCGAGCAACCACTTCTACGACTTGCTCAACTACCGTACTTATATGTATATTTCCTTCTCAAATGAGGCATACCTATATTCCGATGAGATTAAAACCGGCTTCGCCTGCTGTGGCTGAAAGGTGCGATCCCCCAGTTGGAAGTAGCTTCGTTGAAAAGTTTAAAAAAGCGTCTGTTAAGAAATAAAGCTTTGAGATAAAAACAAACAAAAGATGGCGCAAAATTAATCACCCCATCGGATGATTTAAAAGTTTAAAGAAGTTTAAAAAAACGCGGGTTAAGTAAAGAGACAGTGATTTAAAAACAAATAAAAGGTGGCGGGTGGTGCAAAATTAATCACCCTATCGGATGATTTAAAAGTTTTAAAAATTCTAAAAAAGCGCCTGTAAGTAATAAGGCACTGAATTAATGACAAAAACTAGACGGCGCAAAATTAGTCACTCTATCCGATAATTTATAATTTTTGACAATTGGCGTCCTATGTAAATCATATTTGACACTTGTAAACTAGAGAGCTGTAATTTACAAACAGAATGAAACCATGGAGCACGTAAAAGTCAAAGTAAAGATTTCCATTATTGGGAATCACTTTTTTTTTTAGTAAAGTTTTTTTTTTATTAAAAAGTTTATTCAAAAATAAAATTGGTTTATTAATTTTGCGCCTCGTATAACCAATTCGCCGATTATTTTTCTTTCAATTTAATATCGAAAAATTTATTGTTCGCTATGTGAATGGTAAGCAATTTTTAATATTTTCTGTGCTTCAAAATTTGTAAGCACTCCCAAGAAAACCGTGGCCTGGGAGGCACACCTCGCCCTTCCTCCACCTTATGTTACGTGCCAGCGGTCATATCACGCTATGCTATATATGAATAACCGTCAAGTATGTGTACATATATATGTATATATGCATACATATGTATATGCATATAAAATGCAGTCCCTCAAATTCTGTCCCAAATCAGACAAGACTTCAAAAAAACAGGAGCAAGGACTTTTGGCACTTGTTGATAAACAACAACCTATATAACTTGCAGTGTTTTTTTACCCGCCCTCTGCTGTTGAAACACACTGAAATAAACAAAAACAAAATGTGTCAAAACACTGATAAGAAAACGACACCAAACCACACAAAACGCTGTGAGTGGACAGAAAAAGAGTGGCGCAAGTCTGAAGCTGTTGTTGTGGTAGCAGCATAAACATTCCCATACATGTCTGAGGCTCTTGCTGAAGAGCTTTCTTATCGGCTCTTGTATTCTTGTACTTGTAGTTGCATGCTCTTTGTATGTAGTAGAAAATAGGTGCATTAGCATGTCAGCTCTCCGTTCACGCTGAGAGGTGAGCGAGTTTTGTAGTAACAAATTGATATTGTTCTCAGTCCTATTACATACATGTACGTAAGTATGTACATGTGTATAACTGCACTTTTATATAAGTAATGTATGCAAATTAAAAGCTTGAAAGCCGCATAATAATGGGATGTTATTAATAGCGAAAACAAGTGGTAACATCTTTGAACTATGTACGTACAAGTAAATAAATCTGGTATGTTGTTATACCCTACTTTCAGAATACGAGCTTTTGAACTGTATTACAAATTTTCAAATATTTTGTAGTTAATTTAAGAACGAACTTTATACCTTCTGCTCAAATATGAACGAGATTGATTTAATAAAACACAAACGGTTAATTATTGTTCAATTTTTATTTTATCTCCTTCAAAGTAATCACCATTGGAGGCGATACACATATGCCAACGTTTTTTCCTATCATCATAGCATTTCTGGAAGGCCGATTTCGGTATGGATTTCAGTTCCTTCTTCGAATTCTCTTTTATGACTTCAATTGTCTCAAAATGTTTTCCACGGAGCGGCAACTTGAGCTTGGGAAACAGGAGTCACATGGAGCCAAATCAGGCGAATACTATGCTTGCGGAACGATATTAACATTATTTTTGTTTTGTGGTGCATTATCGTGATGCAAGAACCATGACTTGTTGCCCCACAATTCCTTCCTTTTAAGACGAATGTTCTCGCGCAAACGCTTTAAAACGTCTAAATAATATTCAGCGTTAACCGATCGGCCTTGCGGAAGGAACTCCGAGTGCACCACACTTTCGTAATCGAAAAAAACAGTCAGCATAACCTTAATTTTTGAGCGACTTTGGCGTGGTTTCTTGGGTTTCGGCTCCTCCGGGGAGCCACTTTTGTACCACTGGAAAACACGTGTACGCGATAGAGCAGAGTCCCCATAGGTTGTCTGCAACATTTTTAAGGCGTCTGAAGCCGAAATTTTGTTGGAATAACAAAATTTCAAACAAATTCTTTGTTCAACTTGAATTTCCATCGTTAAATTCGAAGAACACACTCGAGCTTGACTTGTTTACAGTAGCACAGAAAACAAACTATGTGACATATCACGCTGAAATGTGCCATGTAAGCTTATAACAGTCCTACCATCCAACAAAAAATTTATTTTTGCCATATGTCCTCCGCGGACCGTTTTATTGATAAAGTCTCGTTCATATTTGAGCAGAAAGTATTTTATACTATTTAAACCAGATAGACGGTTTAAATATCATTTATTATTATATGCAAGTATCATATTTCAATTCGAAAATACAATTACGTTATGTATCGAGCATCCAACGAAATCTCTAAAAATTCCATACCTGGAGTAGACACAAAAGGACTTAAGCGCATTAACTTACAGAAGTACAAAACTTCAAACTAAAATTCAATTAGCTATAACTGAGATTGTCCAGATATGTTCAACTTGTTTGAAAAATATCGTTTTCAAATATCCATAGCTAGCTTCCATTCTTAAATTGTGAATTTTCCATGAAATATGTACCATCGAACTGTGACAGCGTCAAAGCAAAATACTGATAAAAATTAAGTAGAATTTGAAACAGCCTGAATAACAGCTTTTTGACCGAAAAAATTAAACTTTAACCCATGTTAATTGTAAAGAAATTGGAATGAAATGAAGCAAAATCCTTTTGGTAATCAATTTCAAAGAAACGAAAAGCAATATTGAGTACTATAAGGTCTCGTTTTATGCGGCGGATACATTATACAGAAAAGCGCATTCGCATTAAAAAGACTTTACTTGCCTTGAAAAAGGAGGGATGCGTTCTGTAATTTTTTACAATCACATAAAACCAAAACAACGAGTTAAAATTAACTCAAAACCATAAAAATGGTTTGCAGAAATAAGAAGAAATAGGCTGCTTCATAAATTACTTCAAATTTCCGAAAGAAATTAATATAGAAGCTTGAACAAAACTTGTATTCAAACTTAGTTTTACATTTTTTAATCATTATCGCTATCTGATAATGGTTTGCACCGTTTGCGAAGTGGTTGTAAATCACCTTCGGCATCAGAAGAGACTGTCTCTGCAATATACATATGTACCTACATATATGCATTTGCGGTAAGGGCGATGGATTTTCACAAACTTCTTTCTCTTTCTTTTCCGACAATGTAATCAGTAATTAAACTTTGCGATGATTGTCCAAGAAATATTTAGATGATGTACAATCCTCATAACTTTGAAATCGCATAAAAATAATCCACATAAAACGAGACCTTACAGTACTTCTATATTCTATATCAGCTGCATAAGCAATTACGAACCTTTAAAGTCCGCCTTAACCCAGAGATACAATGCAAGCTGAACAAATTTAGAGTAGATGCTGAATCGTTGGCAACCGCTCCGACTGATAGTCCTGGCTAAATTTGAATCGCTTCAAAGACATGTCAAAAACAACTTTTTGAATTCCCTCAAAACGTAATATCAACTGGTTGATAGAACTTTTTTATATATGTGTTTCAGTATACATTAAGAACTAACGGACAAAAGAGTGTTAGCGAAAAAAGTAAATTTTTGAGTAAAAATTGTTTTAAAACATATAAATAGAGCACAATTGGACTCCTAAGTCAAAATTGTTTATACCACTTTTATCTAACCGTAATTGGTAAAGCTTTGAAATTTTGACTGCTTGTGGGCATCAGCCTGTGATAAATTGTCGATTTCTATCAAAAACTGAGAATCGAATATTTTGTTGATTACGCCATTGTGGCGGTTAATGCTCAATATTTTCAACTAAATATTATTGTGGTTAAATAGCAATAATATATGTATAATGCATATAAAACTAAATCTGGACTCACAAATGCCGTTCATCACATTTTGCACAAAACGAGCTTCAGCCGCCTCGCAAGACAAATGTGACTATACATAGCACAATTTTGTGTAGATATTGTAATAGGTTAAACTTTCAGCTCTCGAAAATGGACCCCAATATACTCAACATACATTTGTTCTGTATTTCAGTGTTAAAGAAACTATCTTTTCTAAAGTTATTAAGGTTGTGTGCAAGTTCGTTTAAATTTTAGTACTTAAACTTGTTCCATTGGAGATTTAAAGCACTCCTATCTGTTAAACTGTGCGAGCTCTTTTGATAACCTAAATTGTTTGCTTTCAAATTTGAATTTTTTAGCTTTTATAAAATATATATTGGGTGTTTTTTTAGCTGTATGAGTTATCGATATCGTTAACTTTGGCTTGACAGCTGAGAATGGCAAACTGAGTGGACATTTCTGTTCAGTGAGATTTGGCAAGTCATCATTAATCGTTTAACACCAGAATAACGCTTCCAAATTTCCAAATTGTGAAATTTCCACTGGCGGCATCGTCGGTCCTTATTTCTTTCGAAATGAGGAAGGAGCTACCGTTACGGTGAATGGCGAGCGCTATCGAATCATGCTGACAGAAGTTTTGTTTCCAAAAATTAATCAGTTAAACATAGAGGACATTTGGTTCCAACAAGATAGCGCGACTTGCCATACAACGCGCTTAGCAAAAAAATAATTCAGAATCGATGCACACTTAACGCTCGCTCTACCAAATTTAAAAGTTCAATTTAGGTTGAATTTAGGATTTTACTCTATTTAGGTAACAATTTAAAGGAACTCTCCACAGCCTTAATATAATACAATACAATATAAAAAATAAAAAAATAAATAATATAAAATACGTTTTTTAGTTTTTATTATTAATAAATTTATATTTATTTACTATTTAAATTCCCTTCTGTTCTTTATTCTGATTTTAAACTGTGCCTAAGTAGGGTATCATATCTGCCATCAGCTGTCTTAGCTCACTGCTCAGAGCTCTCTCTCGTGATGGCAGTAGGGGTTGCTCGTACACCCATGCATACAAACATACATGGCGCATAGTAGTGTAGCTTCGACTTCTCTAACCAGCAGGTATGAGTAAGTGAAGCTTTTTATTGTGCTGTTTGATAGCTTTCAGTTTTTGTTACTAACTATTGCCATTCGTGGCTGTGCTTGTTATTGTTGCTGTGTACGTGTAGTTGCTGTACTCTCCTCAACAGCCTGCTCCACATTGAAGCTGTTCCATGCTCAACAAACGATTATCTTCAGTCAGGTCGCGTTTTTGTATGGCAAAACACGTCGTAAAGGCATTGAAGCAAAGCATGAAATCAAACGCAATAAAGCGGGGACGGAATCCAACAAAAATATTTACAATTAGCAGACGAATTTCATAGTAGGAAAATTTGTATTGAAACAAAACAAATTTTATTAATAGAATTAAAATAATTGTGTACGTGGTTTAGTGAATTTTAATAGTAGAATTTTGTAATACGAAACAATTTGTGTACAAATACAAAACGACGGGGTGGCGGCGTCGTATGACAAACGAAACAATCGATCGATTTTTTTCGACGATTACGATTTTGTAGCCAAACTTGGTAGTTGGTAGATGGAGAAGAACGGGAAAAAAACGCAAACGAAATAAATGTGAAGTGCGAGATGAGCACGAGACGTATCTGTGATTTAAATGAAATAAATGAAAATGAAAATTTACATGGCAGCAAATACTTTTATGCGGTAGTTAAACTTTTGTTCAAATTTGTCAACTTGTAGTTAGAAGACTTACTTGTAACATTCGCATAAGTACTCGTATGTGTATATATTTATGTATTTTGAATGAAAAATCTACGCCTTTGCATTAGTAAAAAGTAAAAAATATACAAAATAAAAAATAAAAAGTAATAAAAAAAATTAAAAAAAAATAATAAAAATCAAAAAATTAAAAAAAAAAAACAAAACTAATAAATATAAAAAGTAATAAAAATAATAGAAGTACACAGCTCAAATTATACAAATTTTATTAGTGTGATGTCAAACGGTGCGCACACCGAAATCAATTAGCTGTGTGCATACGCTTGTATAAATGAGCGCAGAAAACAGCTGTATTAATTGCGCCAACAACAACACATCACAGAAATTGTTATTTCGATTTGTTGGTATTGGCAAATGGAAAATAAACAAAATCCCATTGAAAGCTAAATCAAACGAATGCTCGATAACTTTATTATCACGAAATAAAGCACATACGTAGCACGCCCTTTGGTAGAAAAAAGTAAAAAAAAAAACAAAAAAAAAAAACAAAATACAGCAGCTATTTCAAACAAGGCAAGCAGTTCAATAGGCCAGAATAACATTGCAAAGCGGAATGGGTGAAAGACGAAAAGTGCGAGAGATTCGAAGCAAACCGGTAAACGAGTGATTCATACAATGGGAATTAGCGCCTGAAGTTGTTTCTTTAGAATACTTGACATGAGGCGCTTGCAGTGAATACCCGAACGAGTGCTTGTTTGCTTTATTAATCACTTAAAGGATAATACTCAAAAGCAAAGCAATTGAAATACATGAAAATGCATGACTCAAGAACTCACTGAAAACAATTGTGACCTTTGCTTTCAGCAACAAAAACAACTTGAAAAAGCAAATAAAAAAAATAAACAACCACCTCAAGTACTAACGTGGTGACACACTAAAATCAACAATCAAACAACAACAACAAATGCAAAGAACAATACATTTATTATAAATTGCCGCATGAGAATTGAAAAACCAAATAGAATTTAAAAAGCATAGCGTGCAACTGAACACAAAAACTTCCATCTGCTATCGCTGCCATAAACGAGTGAATTTTCCAAAAGTTACTCGCCACCCCCAGAGCGCCTCATGCAATTGCACACATAACGCGTTAAGTTGTAACCTAAAACCCAAACTCAAAATCGCAATAAAAAAATCAAAAAAAAAAAAACACTCGGTTGTATTTCAACGCGGTTGTATTATGCTCGAAGTGCATACAAACACACACATCCCCCACAGCTAAATGAGCAAATGACATATTGGCTTACCAAAAGGCCTTCAAATTTCTCGCAATAGTTGCTTGCTTCTATGCGCTGTCGCCTGTGTGACCTTTTAACATACATACCAACATATTCTTTACGCTACACTCATTGCGTTTGAAACACTACCACTACCATTCGCGTAAATATCTACTTGCAAATTAAAATTAATCGTCAATAATTGCAAAATGTGCTTTCGCGGCATATTTGATTGTCTCTTCGGCTGCTGTAAGTCGAAGAAAGCGCATGGCCTAAATGAGGTAAGCGGCAACTAGCTGAGGCAGCAACAACGATTGCTGCTGCAAACCTTGTTATTAAAGTAATAATTATTATTATTTTTTAATTTTATTGCATGTCAGACGAGAGAAAGTTCAATGAGTAATTAGCTTCGTTTCGTATCAAAGCCAAGAAGTACTACAAAAAAGAAATAATTGAATAAAATTTATAAATATGTAGCATGGAATATAATTCATTAATATTCACTCTTTGCTAAAATTTACAATCTACTAGGTTGTTCAATAAGCTTTGCGGCTCGATATGAAAAACACAATTTTATGGCTAGAGAGACACTTTATTATTCAGTATAGCCTCCTTGAACATCAGGTCACTTGTTCCAACGAGCGTTATTTTGCGATGGCATATACGAATGTACGTGGTGTGTTCAAAAAGTATCGCGATTTTGTGTTTTTTCAAAACTATTGTATTTATTTATTCATTAATATCTATTTGTCTCATCTCTATTTATTATGCCCTTGTGCCAACTTTTTTCCCAATCTTCGAAGCACTTCAAAAAATCTTTTTTTTTATCTTGTTCAGCTCCTCCTTCGATGTCGTCTTTATCTCGTCAATCGTAGCATAGCGTCGTCCTTTCATAGGCCTCTTCAGTTTCGGGAACAAGAAAAAGTCACAGGGGGCCAGATCGGGGTAATACGGTGGCTGTGGCATCATTAGTCTGTTGATTTGGCCTAAAATTCGCGCTCAAGCAACAATGTGTGAGCAGGAGCGTTATCGTGATGCAAGAGCCAATTTTTGTTCTTCCACAATTCCGTGCCTTTCTGGCGGATTGCTTTGCGCAAATTGCGCATAACTTGCAGGTAATATTCCTTATTGACCGTTTTACCCTGTGCAAGAACTCATGACGCACAACGGCACTGCAATCGAAGAAAACGGTAAGCAAAACTTTTACATTCGACCGAACATGGCGCACTTTTTTCAGTCTTGGTTCGTGCGGCAGCTTCCATTGAGATGATTGAGCATTGGCTTCCGCGTCATAACCATAAACCCACGATTTGTCACCAGTTATGACCCTCTGGAGCAAATTTGGGTCGTCGCGGACAGAGTCCAACATCTCATTAGCAATGTCCACGCGATGCTGCTTTTGGTCGAAATTGAGCAGTTTTGGTACGAATTTTGCGGCGATCCGTTCCATGCCCAAATCATTAAAAAAAATCGAATGGCACGACCAATCGATATGTCTAGGTTCTCAGCAACTTCTCTAACGGTGATTCGACGATTGACCAATACCATTTTCTTCACTTCATCAATTTTTTCGTCTGTTCTTAAAGTGCTCGGGCGTCCGGCACGCTCTTCGTCGTTCACATCTTGTCGGCCTTCTGAGAACCTTTTGTACCACCGATAAACGTTACTTTGGTCCAAAGTAGCTTCTCCGTATGACACAGTCAACATTCGGAAAGCGTCCGCGTACCTAATTCCATTTTTCACACACAATTTGATACAGGTTCTTTGATCCATCTTTTTGAATAGGTGAAAATCGAAGACGACCCGAGATACGTGCAAGCAAAGCAGCTGTCAACAATTAACTGAACATTCAAAATGGCCGAACTCGTCGGCATGAGTGAGAGACTTGAGTACCAACATATCGCCACAAAAAAAATCGAAATTCTAATATACATAACCTGCGAAAATTCATAATTCGCGATTCTTTTTGAAGACACCTCGTATTGGAAGATATCAGTTTTCGGGGTTTTATTGATTCCGTAATATTCGGTATCTCGTTTATTAATACCAGAATCCCGTTTAGATATTGTACAACACAGTTTGTGCACCACAGTTTTTTCGTACAACAGCAACTTCTTCTTCTTCTTAGCATCACAGTCTTTGGCGAACCATTGCGTCATTCACAACCTTGCGCCATCTGTCGCCATATGAGGCTACCTCCTTTCAACACCACGCAATTAGCTTTTCAATGTCAATTTTCACGCCTTCGAGTCATATCTTTCTGGGGCGTCCTCTTCTGCCTCCTCTTCTTTGGCCTCCAACAGGGCGTAATTCAACTGCCTTTTGAGCTGTTCTACCCTTGGCCATTCTAAGCGCGTGCCAGAGTCATCTTATCCTCTGAAATTTTATAAATCCTACCACAGTTTCGTTTTTTGCTAAAAGTTCCAGCTCATGATTACATCTAATTCGATAGGTACGGTCTTGCAGTCTTACAGGTCCATATGTTTTTCGCACAATATTTGTTTCAAATACCATTAGCTGATTAATGTCAGCAGTTTTTGGCGTCCATAGTTCGCAACCATAGGTCAGCTCGGGGCAGTTAAAGGTTTTCTATATCCTTAACTTTTGGTCGCGTGTTAATAATTTAGACTTAAGCAGCTTCAAATTAGAAAAGCGAGACTTATTTGCTGTCCAAACTAGATCATTTATTGTCAATGAAATATCCTTATTGGCTGCTATTTTGATACCCAGTTAGGTAAGTTCTTGTACACTCTCGCATGCATAGTCTCCGATCAGCAGGTCATCATGCCTTAAACCGGAGCAGGATCGGACCATAAACTTCGTTTTCTGTGTGTTAGTTCTTAGTCCAGTATTTCGTATTAGTCTTTTTTATTTTAGGCCACTGTTTTGTTAAATATATTTAATTCTAAAGTAATTCTGCCGATGACATCGCGATAATCGTGCGAAATGAAAAATACCCGGCCAAACTTTTTCTCAACATCCAGAAAGGTGCCGCAACTGTAGGACTCAAAATAAGTGCAGGAAAAACCAAATATCTGAAGATTTCACGCAAGATGGCGAAAAGACAACCAGAAGACACTTGTCGCTTTGAGGGCGTAAAATTGTTTAAGTTCAGGATGCATATTATATCGCTCCTAGTCGGAACATAGGGCGGACAAAAATGTTCTGCAACGATTTCTGTCATCCGCTATGAGTCTGATTTGATTCCAGGTGGTGGTTGAAGGACTCTCATGGGAGATTGTGCGCATCGAAGTTTGACGTGTTCGACCTCTGCGTCATTGTGGATTATAGTGAAAAGCCATTTTGGTAACATTATCCTCTTCACTGCGGAGAGTGTGTCCAATCCAATTCCATTTTCGTCTTTTTATTTCTGAATTAATTGGGCAGCTTTTAGTAAGCAGAAGAAGGTCCATGTTAGGGATTGTTCTCAGCCAAACGATAGGGCATATAATCGTGTATAATAGTCTATAATACGGCCAATTCTTGCATACGGCGGAACAAATCTTGTAAAGGTGAATCGGGTCTAAGAGTATTCGAGCGAAAAGTGCTGCGCAGAGAGTTTAGTCCGCAACGACTGCAAGATGGCATCTACCGGATACTCTACAATGAAGAAGCGCTGAAGAAGCCATGTAATGGCAAGGCCATCGTGAGAAATGCGTTAAGTCGCGAAGACTGCGAGGGGTGGGTCATATTATGCACACGAGAGATGATATCGAGGCAGGACAAAGGCCACCAAGTTGAGAACGACAGCGAATTCACATTTCGGTGTTTTCTTCAACACTTCGCTCTATGAACTTCGCGAACAGATTTACTTTATTTATTTATTTTTTTTTTTTTTTAAATAAAATTTTCACAATTTGGCAGCGTTGTTCTGGTGTTAAGCGATTCATCATAACACTCAGGAGGTTTCTTACGGTTTTTTGTTAGGATATTTATTGGACTCAATGAAGTAGAAGAAAAAAACATATGAAAATATAACGTGTATACGTATACGTAAGCTAATTTGCCTCTCGCTCTCTTAGCTTCACAGTCTGTGGTGGACCATAGCCTCATCAACAATCCTCCATACAGTCTCTCTCTCTTGCCTCACTTCTCTAATTACGAACGTTCATCGCTTTTAAGTCTGCTTCTACATCATCAAGCCATCTCTTTCTTGGTCGGCCTCTTTTTCTTCCTCCAATTGGCCGCAAAGTAAACACCCTTTTTTGGATTCTTTCGTTGGGCATTCTTATGATGTGGCCAATCCATCTAATCCGCTGCGCTTTAATAAAACGTATTGTATTACATTTTCACCACCAATAAAGTTTTCAATTTCGTTGTTATAGCGGATGCGATACGTGCCGTTTTCAAGCCGAATAGGACCGTAGATTTTTCTCTTTACGGTTCTTTCAAATCGCAATAGCTGGTTTATATCATTAGCTTTCAGTGTCCAGATTTCAGCTGATTTGACGGCATGAGTAAATATCTTTAACTTTTCCGTAATTTAAGTTAAGTTTACGTCTCAAGTAAGTGCACTATTAGAAATTTAAAAAAAAATACGTAAGATCGCATTCATATATTGAAATTTCATAATTCATTTCAGCTCTAGCCATTTCCACTAACAAATTAAAAAATACACGAGTTTGCCTATGCCCTTGCGGGTTGAAGTTCAGTATACGCCACGGTAGCTCCATAGCTTCTTTAAGCGTGTATCGTTCCATTTTTATTAATGGTGTAGTTTCTACTTGACAAATATCAAATAATGGTGGCTTCAAAAGTGACATCTACCGAAATGCGGGATATTCAATATAACACCTTTTAGGTGATCAATTTAGAGGTATTGGAATTCAAATTGAAATAAGTCAATGAAAATTCAATTTGATGGGGCAATCTTTAAGCCTCTTCTATTCGCCACTTCTCTGCTTGCTATTTCTCTGCTCGACTAGCTTGACGAAAAATTTACATGTGAAAGCAACAACAAAGTTATCGAGCAAGATTCGCCGCTAGCGAGTATGGTGATACCTCATAAAATTGGTACCAGTTGCTTCATCTATTCGTTACTCGCTAAGAGGCCCTTTATTATATTTTAGTAGAACGATTCATGACATTTATTTTTTAAAGATCCCTTTCAAATTATGGCCGCAACTGTGCCGTGTTTTCGGCCATCCGTAAACACCAATTTTGAATGACTCGCTGGAGGACTTCGGTCGGTATCTCGTGGATAACTTTAGTAACGTTGGCTTCCAATGCCGCAATCGAAGCTGGTTTATGCACAAAACATTAGGCTTTACATAGCACCACAAATAAAAGTTCAAAAATGTGCTATCACATGATCTTGGTGGATGCACTCGTCCAAGACGAGAGATAAATTCCTCACCAAAATGACGACGCATTAGATCCATTGTTTCATGGACTGTATGGCAAATACCGTCGTCTTGGTGCAACAAAATGTTGTAAACATCACGGGCTACAATTTCCGTCATCAAAAAGTCGTTTATCATGGCGCAATAGCGTCGCCATTCACTGTTACATTGGCGCCTGCCTCGTCTTTGAAGAAGTATGGATTGTTGTTGTTGTTGTAGCAATAACTTTGCCCTGTTAGTGTAGTGTAAATCACCGGTCTTCTTCGTCTAGCTCATCTAACGGTAGGCCCAGGAAACTTCCTGTTTCAACAGGTTGGGAACGGGAGAGAGGGGTGTTGGATGAGTGGGTTTGATGGGGCGTGTGAAAAGGTGGTTAGTGCCGTGCGGGGTGCCTTTACATGCCGGACATATGTTTTGTATGACGAGGTCAATTTTGGATAGGTAGGAGTTTAACCTGCTACAGTATCCAGAATGTAATTGTGCCAAGGTTACGCGGGACTCTCGGGGAAGTTGGAGCTCATCGTCTGCAATGGGTTGTGGTTGGACTCCGATGACTGCATTCGGGTGTCGGGAGCTTAAGAAGGTGGTAAGAGTCTCCCCATAAAAGTCGCTGATTGTCTGGCTGTACACTGTCCGATCCAGTAGTTGTCGGTCTGTTTTGCCCTGGATCTCCTCCGCAAAGTTGAGGAGGTGGCTCCTAACGTGCCTGAGAGGTAGCTCAAGCTCAAGCAGGTATCTGCATGGGTGGGACCTGCGGTAACACCCAAACAGGAACTGCTTGCTGAGCATGCGTATGATTCCTCAAGCCCATAGGCCGCACCAAACGGTTGTTTTCAATGGATGTAATCGCTGTTCTTGAATGGCTTCGGACTTTGGGTTGCTCTTCAGCCCAAATACAACACTTTTGCTTATTGACGTAGCCATTAAACCAAAATCTAGCCTTATCACCAAACAAAATTCTAATCCCAAAATGAGGATCGTCGGCGAGTTTTTCAAACGTCCAACCACTGAAATTATAACGCTTTGGAAGATCGGTCGGCTTCAAAAACGTGGACTAGGTATATTTTATACGCTTTCAAATCAAGATCTTTGCGTAAAACCGTCCAAGTACTGCCATAAGATAGGCCAAGTTGTTGAGATCAACGCTGAATCGATTTTTCCGAGTCGTCGGCAAAACTCTCATTTACAGCCACAATATTCTCTTCACTTCGGACTGTACGTGGTCCAATCAGCGAGTATCATCCAATAATGTAAAATTATATTCAATTTTGCCGATGGTTTGCCGAATATCGCGTTCGGTAGGACGGTTATGTACAGCATAAATTGGCTTGAGGGCGCGATGAACACTTTTTACTGGGCGTCGATTTTCGTTCCGCAATCGTACGATTTGTAACCATTGTTGAGGCGTGTAAGTATTTCCATGATGAAATGTCAATGAATACTACAAAAAAATTATGTGTTTAGTTTGACAGTAGTCACGCGTGATTTGTCGAAAAAACCCCAATGGAAAAAGTACCTCCAATCACCCTTCATAACACACTGAATTCCATGCTAATTTTGTTACTTGTTCCTTCAAAATTCAGTCTAAAAAGGACCAGTTCAGAATGCATTCTAAATTCTACCTTCATAAAAAATCGCCTTGTAAATGCAGGGAATGGTGGGAAAGTGAGAGAACCCATGTTGTGCTACTAAGCCTAATTCGTGTGAGCTCTGAATTACATTTATTTCGCTTTCAATGTGCAAATTCGCTGAGTTAGTATTTCAAATAAAAAATAAAAATTAAACAAATGTGCTTCTATTGTTGTTGCTTTTGCATATCTATGTATGTACATGAATAAGATAAACGTGTGTGCTGTCAGCCGCGCTGTGCCAAGATGACGACATTGCAAATTAATAATAAATAAACAAGAAAACACAAAAAAATATATATAAAAAACAAACTAAAAATATTTGAAATGCTTTCTTGACAATGCCATTGCGCTTAGGTAATACGAGTATGAAATGCGAATTATTCTTTGCACAATTGTATTTGAATGTTATTTGCAGAAAATATGCATAAAAATAAAAATAAAAAAAAAAACATAATACAAAATTTGATTGTTCGTGATTTCATTCGCGTTTTTATAAATTCTTGTGAGCAAATGTAAATTGTGTATGCGTACGCAATATTAAAAGATATTTGATGTTCCTGCTACCTTATCAGTCCAAATTTATGGTACTAAAACAAGGTGATCCAAAAGCGAGTTTCGTTTTAAAAATAAAATTAAATTTGAGTAAATGAATAAATTTTTTTGTTTTTTGTTTTTGGTATATTACATTTTTATCATAAAAGACTCTCAAAAAAGACAAATAATCCCATTATATATAGAAAATTATTTCATTTGCGTGGCTGGGATTGGCTGGTTTCGCAAGTGGTTACCGACTCTGTCTCACGAACTGCTACAGAGCTCACGAAAAAATGCTGAACGTTATGAAAGCGGCTTCGGTAGTCTAACGTAAGTGCACTAGTCTGCCATCCCAGAGGTTGTGGGTTGGAATCCCACGTAAAGCACGGACCTCGCACTTTTCCAAATTTACCTACTTTTCCTGTTTCTAAAAAAACAAATCTGTCCTCAAACCCAAAACCTTATCTCTTCCATCCTTACTCCCGCACAATATACAGCACATTACTTGCATTGTGACTGCTAAAACAAGCAAAAACAAACAGTTACATATTGCATCAGTGGCGCCAGCAAGAGGAAGCGGGCAACCGCATTAATAGCGCTGACACACCAAATTTGACAAAGTCCTCAACCATCTGTGTGATCCTTCTGCCAGAAAAATGTGGCACACAGATGGCGCTCAAAGCAGTAAAGCAGCCCAGGTGGGCATTTTCACCACTTAGGACTGGTAGCGGCAAGCTGAACACCTACCCTGTCAGAAAGCAAAATAGATTAACAAAACCAACGCAAGACTGAGTCTTGTCGAGGCCTTATGCTCCCGAGAGGAGCACACAAGAAAGAAAAAAAAAACAATATTACGTTCTTATCAAAAATGACTCTCGCATTATTTATAGAAAATTATTTTATTCGTGTGGCTAGGCTTGACAGTTTGTTGACGGTTTCTAGCTCTATTTCGCGAACGCAGCACAGCTCACAAAACAAATTCTGATCGCTATGAAATCACTACTCTGAGACGGCCTATGAATATCAATGCCACGGCTGATAATGCTTTTTCCGAACTTTGTCTGGTATGGCAAAAAAAGTTCAATTGTATGATGGACTATAATTCTTGAATTGCTATCTAATTGAAACCAAAGTCGTCCATCTCGAAGGCTTCAATTGCAACTCACAAACAAATTTGTGACTATGACCCCACAGCGTTAACCTTTGTCCGAAATGTGTACTGCGGTAGAATTTGCGAAAAAAAATTAATAATGTTGCAATCACTCTAATGCAGCCACGAAATATGTCGATGGGCTTATAAAACAAGCTAGAATTTGCATCACCCTGTTTACTTGAGTATACAACTACATATGTACGTACACACCCATATACATAAATAATTCTTCCACAAAAGGCTTGCGATCGTCGTTTGATTTTTTTTACTAATTTTATTTTCGCTGGCAAATACTTTTTATATCGCTTTAAAGGTATGTACATATGTATATCGATATGTTTAGTAGATGATGTGAGTAATAAATTATTTACCCATATGTGAGTTCATAAAAAATATTTTTTATTTACTTTTGTATGTGCGTAATATCACTTAGGGGCACCAAAAGCTGTCGTATAAATTTTTCCGCGAAAAAAACTCAATACTTTCAATGGCAAAGCTAAAATTTTATTTTGATAACAAAATTTCATACAAAAATATGTCTATTTGTGCATACTCAGGTAAAGGGTGATCAGATTGGAGGTACTTTTTTCCACTAAATACATCTTTTTCTTCAGTATTCATTGACATTTCATCAGGGAAAGTCTTACGCCTCAACATCGTTTACAAATCTTGGAAATGTATTACGAAAATCGACGATCTGTGAAAAGTGTTCATCGCGCGCTCAGGCCAACTTATTGTGTACAGCGATGAGACCCATTTGGCTACGTCAATATGCGAAATTGCCATATTTGGGCTGAAGAGCAACTCAAAGCCTTTCAAAATAGCCATTATAACCATTGAAATCAACTCTTTGGTGCAGCCTATGGGCTGGAGAAATCATCGGCCCATATTTCTTCAAAGCGGACAGTTAGTAAAAAAATATTTTAAAATAGGATCGTCACCTGTCTAAAAAATTAAATAATGTCCGAGAAAGCTTCACTGTTTTCCCTCTATTTTCTTTAGACACTAACCGCGTTTCGAGTAGTATGAAATATTTCATTTTTGATTCATTAATACAATATAATAAAATAAATAAAATCAGAATAAATAGATAAAGGTTATACAAATTCTAGTCATATAAAATTAACTCGAATTAAATAAAACAAACTAGACAACAAAGTAGGCGGAGGGTTTACTCCGATAAACTCCGAGTTAGCCAATCATTTCGCCTACCTGATCATTGCAGTGTATTTCAGGCGGAAGTCAAGAGTATTATCAGACAGTCAAACAGCAATAAAAGAATCTAAAACACACTCGTCAAAAAGAGTCATAGAATGTTTTAAACTTCTAAATTACGTATCAAAATACTACAATGTACATACACCTTATTTGGGTGCCACAGGAATATAGCAGGGAACTGCAAGGCAGATGAACTTGCTCGAACCGGTACAACGCTCGACCTCCAAGTGGATAAGTAATAAGTAATACCTATGCCTATAGCCACTTGTAAACTACTTATAGATAAGGAAACCATAAAAAGGTGACAAAACCTCACAATATGCGAACTAAGCAGACAGAAATGACCAAAATGGAACAGCGGTCGATCGAAAATTTTGTTAAGATTTAACGGAGAAGCTATAAGAAAAATGATAGGGGTATTAACTGGTAATTGTCTAATAGGCAGCCACGCTAGAAGGTTAGGACTCCCGTACTTCGATTTCTGTAGAAGCTGTCTAAATACAAAAGAAGAGGAAACAATCAGACACATTTTATGTGAGTGTGAAAGCTTAGCAACAAGGAAGCTCCGCACACTGGACATGGCATTTTTAACCGATGTAGCGGACATAGTGCATCTAAAACTAATGAAGCTTTGCTTGTTTTTTAAAGCTACCGGATGGTTTGAAAAGGAGCCCATAGAGTAAGGATAAGTTCCGGTGGTATCACAATGGACCTATGAAAGGTCTAAGTGTGCCATTGCGACAGTCACCCCACCTACCTACGTACCTAAATAAAATAATACTGCCTACGATTGGATACAGGCGTGGTTTTCAATTTATAGATCATAGATTATGAATGGTAAGCTCGATACTTTACAATTCATACAATTTTTTAAGTCTATTTACAATTGAATAGGAAACGTTTTTGAAAGCTTTTATCTGGACATATTTTATATAAGGTTACTACCCTTTTAAAGTGAGTATTAGTGATTCCAGAAATAAAATATTTTACTATGTTTTGGCACTGCTTTAATCCAGAAAAGTTTCGGAGTAGAGTTGCCACTTTTTCCATTAAAAAGAAATTAATTTTTTTAGGATAAATCTTTTGAGTTGTCTAATTTTAGTTCAATAAAATATTTTAATGCCAGATGTACCAGGTGCAAATAGATTAGGACTACTTTAAACAACGCACTGAAATTATTAAAATTCAGTATAAAAATGGTGAAAATTTGGCAGAGACGATTCGTAAAACTCGAACATTTTTGGGTCATCGTGAAACACCTTGTCGGAGCGCAATACAAAAATTAGTGAAAAACTTCGAGCTGTTGGGACAAGTTAGTGATGTGAAGAATAAAACCCGTGCACGTCGCTCAAGAACAGCCGAAAATCTTGCTGTTGTAGCCGAAAGTGTTAAAGAAAACCCAGGTTTGCCCATTCCTCGTCGTTCTTTGGAATCAGGCATTCCACAAACGTCATTACACCGTATTTTGCATAAAGATTTGGGTCTTCAGGCTTATAAAGTCCAGTTAACACAAGAGCTCAAGCCGGCCGATCATTAACAATGTCGTGTCTTTGCTGATTGGGTCGTTGAAATGCATGAAAAAGATACGGAATTCCATCGAAAAATCATCTTGAGTGATGAGGCCCATTTCCACCTCGGTGGCTTCGTCAACAAGCAAAATTGTCGGATCTGGGGCTCAGAAAATGCAAGAGTTATTGTTGAAAAGCCTCTCTATCCTCAACGTGTGGCTGTTTGGTGGGGTTTATGGTCCGACGGGAGCAATTACATTCGTACTTGAATATTGTTGATCTTGAATATTGTTGAATTGTTAATCATCTCTCGATAGCGTAAGTAAATTCGTACTGGATTGCGCTATCGAGAGATGATTAACGATTTTTTATTGCCGGCATTGGATGGTATTGATCTGGACAACGTTTATTTTCAACAAGACGGCGCTACGTGCCACGCAAGCAACGAAAGCATTGATATTTTATCAAAATAACACCTCTTATTGGTAAACCCTTTATTGTGTAAAATAAAAAATTCTTCAAACATTTCCATAGTATGTATATGTCCGTATACTTGTAGACAGGCATCATCTTCTCATTTTAAATTTTTAAATCTCGTTTGTAGGTATAAGAAAGCCTTTCAATATTTAATATTCAAGTACGAATTTAATTGCTCCCGACTAACTTTTTCCAAGCCATTGTTTATTTTATTCGTCCTATTGACTGTATTCGCTGTTATACACTTACATACAATAGAGTTTTCAAGCCGCTTTTCCCACAAACACCGACACACCCACACACACACCTTTACGTACCAGTATTTGTTTCGACTTGTTGCCCATTAGCCAAAATGTCAATTAGTATAAATTAGTGCGCTAATAAAATTAGTTAAAATTAATGAGTACACTTGGGATATCACCAGACACACTTTAATATTTGCCAATTACTACTGTTATGAATGTATTTACATAAATATATATGCACGCGCATAAAAATATATGCGTTTGTATGTAGGCCAGTATTTATTATATCATCAGCCAGATCACAAACCGCGAAGCTCATAAAAATGGAAGTACATGAAATGTTAAATTAAATTTTCAATAGGCAAAACTCTGTACTAAGCAAACACGCAAGGCAATTGACGCTCCATTTTGGGTGTGCACGGGGTCAGACTGAAATTTTTGTGAGTTGACGAAATATTTGGAATTGCCAGGCGCTTCCAATTACCTAACCGCAGCTAACACCGTACGCGAGTTGGAGACATTTTTGGCTACGAGTGTAACACCTGGGGATAAACCCAATTCCAATTATTATTTTTATTATCATTAGGCTGCTGCGCACTGCTACCAAAAGAGATCTTTTGTGCAAAAGCCTGCTGAGGTACCCTGTATTTTAGGGTTTTTAAAAATTTGCAGTTCCCAATTCCAGTACTCTGAACTCAATGAGGCGCAATTTTTGGTCAAAGCAATCACATTTACTTTTGAAAATTACAAAAATAATATTCGATGTGAAGAAAGTTAGTGAGGTTGTTGGCTGTTACGTTTTTATTTTCTGAACAATTGTGTGACTTCGAATATGTGAAACTGTTGCGCCACAGTAGAGCGCTGAGTGCAAGAATGCCTTCTTTATCTTCTTTTGCGTGTTTCTCGAAACCACAGTTTGCAAAATGGCGGGCATGACAACTCAAAGAGTTTTCCACCGGTTGACCAGAAAATGTATCACATCTGGTGACATTAAATGCAGAGAAAATTTTTATACAATTTTTAACTAACTTTTTTAGCAAAAAAAAAAAAAAATTATAAATTATTTAACTAACTTCTGAACAAAAAAAAAAGGTTTATTTTAAAGAGCTTCAAAATTTTTGGTAATTGCTTAAATTTTTTGATTATGTTTTGTAAATTTTTGTATTAACTTTTTTTAACAAAAAATATATTTTAATTTTTTAACAAAGTTGGATTTTGTATTTAATTTTAAAGAACTCCTAGAGTACTTAAAATTTTAGTTTTACTTTTTATGCATTTTTGAACTAACTTTGTTTTACAAAAAAAAAATTATTAATTTTTTAGCAATTTTTTTTTTTATTTTAAATATTTCTTTAATATTTTCAAATTGCTTAAACTTTTTGTTTTATTTTTTACAAATTTTTTAACTAACTTTTTTCAGCAAAAGAAAACTAATTATAAATTTTTTAACAAATTTTTTTGCAAAACAAATTTTTTTTTAATTTTAAAGTGCTTCTAAATTTTTGCTAATGCTTGCAGTTTTAGCCTAATTTTTTATAAAGTTTTGTACTAACTTAAAATTTTTTTTTTTAATTTATAAAAATGTATAAAATTTTTTTTATTTTAAAGTGCTTCTAAATTTTTGCTAATTTTTTATAAATTTTTGAACTAACTGTTTTAGCAAAACAAAATATTATAAATTTTTTTTAGGGCTAAAAAATAATATTTTGACTTTAAAGAGCCACTAAATTTTTGCTTATTGCTTAAAATTTTTGTTTTATTTTTTATACGATTTTATGTAACCTTTTTATCAAAACAAACCAAACTTATAAATTTTTTAACTAATTTTTTTTAGAAAAAACAAAATTTTTAATTTTAAAGGACTTATAAATTTTTGCTAATTGCTTACAATTTTTTTTTTTTTTTTTTAATTTTGAACTGACATTTTTAGCAAACAAAAAATTTATAAATTTGTGAACTAATTTTTTTTTAGCTTTTTGCTAAGAGCTTAAATTTTTGTTCTATTCATATAAATTTTCAAACTAATTTTTTTAGCGAAAAAAAATGTAAATATTTTTTAACTAATTTCTTTCCAAAAAAATTTTTTTATTGTAATTTTAAAGAGTTCTTCTCCTATTCTCAAATTGCTTAAAATGTTTGTTTTATTTTCTATAAATTTTTCAATTAAGGCCGGCGGGCCAATTAGATGTCCTAAATTCAGTAGTTTTCGCGAAGCGTTGTAGGATGAGAAAAAAAACAATTAGCCAAATGAAGTTTTGGGGATAGTTTAATATATATTTGAACTAAAAAAAAAAATTTGTACAATCTCCAACAATATATTGTAAGCCGAGTTATCAATAGATTCCCAGAGCGCCTTGCCACTGAAGTATCCAACTTCTGTACAACATACAACTTGCAATTTTCATCTGAAAACAAAAAAAAAAAGATTATTAATTTTGATGTAATTATCTTCGATGTGAACTAAGAAAATTGGGAGAAACACGTAAAATTCGAATTTTTGGGGAAGGTAGAAAAAAAAAGTGGGTTTTCAAGGAAAAAAAAAACTCTTCAACTGGGTAAAAAAGTCGCTTAAAAAAAGTTTTTGGATTTTTTTTTAGTTCACATAGAAGAGAAAACAATACTGAAGATAACGCATTTTGAATGAAATGGATAGCTCGTTTAGTTTTTTTGCAATCGTGTACATAAATTAGGTAAAATCGTGAAAATGAAAAGCCGAGAAAACGCGCTTCAAAGTCAATGGTCAATGGGCGGAGCACTACAACAATAAGCGCACGGTTGCTCGACGCCGCACTACGCTCGGCTCTGTAGCTCTGCAAATACTTGGAATTTAACTCTGAAAATTTGTGTCTCATGTTCTTGAATATCTAAGCTATTGATTTCAGGAAAAAAAAAATCGATTTTTTTGACCTTTTAATTGGCCCGCCGGCCTTAACTTTTTTAGCAAAAAACAACTTTATAAATTTTGTAACAAATGTTTTTAAGACCAAAAAATTATTTTTTTACTTTAAAGAACTACTAAATTTTCGGTAATTTATTAAAAAAATTTTGTTTTACTTTTTATAAATTTTTGAACTTACTTTTGTAGCGAAAAAAAAGGATTCAAACATTTTTTAACTAATTTTATTTAGCAAATATTTTTCTTTAATTTAAAGAGCTTCAAAATGTTTGCTAATTGCTGAGCATTTTGTTTTTTAATTTCAATAATCTTTTTTTGAAAAAAAAAATTTTAATTTTAAAGATCATCATGATCTTCGCTAAGGGTTTAAAATTTTTGTTTTATTTTTTATAAATTTTTGAAGTAACTTTGTAAGCAAAGAAAATTTCATAAATTTTTTAACCTTTTTTTTAAGCGAAAAAAAAATTTTTATTTTAAAGAGCTATTAAGTTTTTCTTAATTGCTTAAAATTTGTATGCCATTTTTTATAAATTTTTTAACTACCTTTTTTAGCAAAAAAAATTTCATAATTTTTTTAACAAATTTTTTAGCCAAAAAAAAATGTATTTTAAAGAGCTCCTAAATTATTGCTATTTGCTTAAAATTTTATGTTATTTTTTATAAATGTGTTAACGAAATTTCATAGAAAAAAAAAAATGTGTAAATTTTATAACAATTTTTTGAGCAAAAAAAAGTTTTATTTTCAAGAGCTCTGAAATGTTTGCTAATTGCTTAAAATTTTTGAGGTTTTTTATAATTTTTTAACTAAGTTTTTTAACAAAAAAAAATAAATATTTTAACTATTTGTTGTACTTATTTTATTTATTTATTTTTTATTTTTACAATTTTTTTATTTATTTTATTTTTTTGTTATGTTCTATAATTTTTTTTTGAATTTAGAATCATTCTGTATTTTATTACGCTATTAAAATTCCGTAATTTCTACAAATTTTCACTAGCCTGTGTATATGTGTGAATATGTCAACACAAAATTTTTTTTTTTATTGAAAATATTTACAAATACAAAAATTAAATTTCTTCAACACCCGCTTTGGTCGCCATGTTTCGCGTGATTGTAAATTATCGAAATGTACGTCGACATTCCAAGTCTGCTTTAAACCCTTCAGAAAATATCATTTGAGCCATATTTATAACTGCGATAGAGTTACATGCATTTTAATTTAATTTCATTTTTCCAATTTCAGAGTTCATTCTACGACTACGTGGAGCCGTTGCCCGTATATCAAAATGAGAAGATCGGCACTTTGAAGGAAGGCATCAGCTTCACAATAACCGGTAAAATTTTGCTCAATTGTGAGCGGTAAGTACATACATACGTACATACACTTCCATTCTCTTGTGTTAATTCCAGCCGGTCATTATTCAATTCGTATTATTTTCCAGATTTTCGATCAATTTCGTTATCGAGAATGCAACACGAGATGTTGCGCTCCATATCAATCCACGCCTGCCGCAAAACTACATTGTACGCAACACCAAAGTGAAAGGCGTATGGGGCAGGGAGGAGGTCTCGTCAGCACTGCCATTCTCACTGCATCGTGGAAGCCGTTTCGCCATGCAGATTTTCATAACAGACAGCGATTATCTGATCTCCGTGAATGGTATACATTTTGCCAAATACGCGCATCGCCTACCCTACACTTCGGTGTCGACAGTCGAGGTGAAGGGCGATGTGGAGGATGTGAACATGGAACGCGCCGATGTGGAATGCTATCCGGAGCATTTACCAGGCGTAGATCCCAAAGAGATATGTGTGGCTTTAGACATTTTCGATGAGCACCCCAATGGTGGCGATAAGTCCGCATTGATACCCTACGACGAAGTGGATGGCTCGAATTTGGATTGGGCGCCACTTGGCATAAAAAGTACGATTGCGCTAATGAAAAATGTCGCATGTGGCATACCACTACCCTACTACGGCCTCTTGCCGACTAATTCGTTGAAAGTGGGGCGTTGCCTTCAAATTGTGGGACGCGTCAAATTGTTGCCACAATCGTTCTACATCAATCTGCAAAAGGGTCAACACTATTGGCCGCATCCGATTATCGCATTTCATTTTAATCCGCGCTTTTCGAAACAGAGTGGCGCAATCGGCAAAGCGATTGTGTGTCGAAATGCTTGGTTCAATGGCGCTTGGGCGGAGGAGGAACGCTCCGAATTGGACACAGACTTTCGGCCGGGCAAGACGTTTCGCTTGGCCATTGTGTGCGCGGAAAACGCATTCGAGGTGTATTTGAATGACAAACTCATAACTGAGTTCAAGTATCGCATCAAGCCGGACATAGTGGATACGGTGTATATACAGGGTGATATTAAATTGCGAAGTGTTGTGCTGCTCAGCAATTTGTCGCCAAAGGGCACAAGACGCATTTACACAAATCCGCTCTTCAGATATAACTAATGAATTGCGCGAAAAAGACGAAATAAAGTGAAGGTGGGTAAGGGATGAGAGACGGTAAACGGACTTTAACGCGTGGTGTGTTACCAGAGACGTGCATACGAACAGGTTTACTGGGAAAGTGGTGCTAGATAATTAAGGATATTATTATTTGGGTCATTTCGGATTAATTTGGTTACATGACTTGATGTTCAAAAGTGAACCGTTTTCAAGATATTCGATTTTAAAGATTATTTAAAAAAATATTTTCGCTTTGTTGTACACAAGGCGCATTCAATAAAGGTGGTGGCAATAGACCAACAACCTGTACGTTTGATTGTCAACGCAAAGTATTGAGAAACTAGAAAACAAATAATGAATTCGCCTTGTTTCATTCTGAGCTGACAGCCACATGGACACGGCAAAAGAAATAAAACAAATCAGCTGATTTACCAACACCACCTTTAATAGATTCGCCTTGGCTGTACGTCAATTTTGTTGGAAATGTTAGTTAAAGGCTCTGATTTTTTTGTGTGGTTAGTTAAAGAGTTTGTTTATTAATAAAAATCATCAATAAAATTTGAATCAAGCTCTGACCGTGAAAAATGGCTACTTGAGAAAGTTTTGAATTTATGATTTTTTCTGCAAATTATTTTATAAACTAGATACATATTATTACAAATTAGATACATATTTTATCGGAAGTCATAATGAGTCGATGTGGCCATTGAAAGAAGACTTAATAAAATATGAACCCGTCCTGCCTAACATATTCTACTAGTCTTCACAGTTTAGGTTCCTAATCGTTCCTCTCAAAGCGTTATTTAAGTCAATGACTAGATTTACAGGGCTACATAACAAAAACTTAAAAACCAAAAGGGATTAAATTTGAAAAATAATAAGACTCAATGAGTGACTTAAATAGAGGCCTTGGCATAGCAAAATTAAGATCAAGGCTTCTAGGAAGCCGAATAAGCTCTTCAAGCCCCCTAGTAAGAGGGGCGAAATTAAGCTAATTAGATCTGAAAACTTCAACAGAAAATGGAGTATAAGAGCGAAGTACTCTATTAGGAATATTGAAACTTAATTGACCGAGTAGATCTGAACAATCCATGGTCCCAGGTATTCTATCGTATACATATAAACATTAAGCATAAGTCGTCGGACCTCAAGTGACAAATCATTGATTTATGTACCTAGCACTTTAGGATGGCAAGGGGCTATGAAAGTAAAAAAAAAATATAATAATGTGAGAAGTACTTACATCGGATTCCAGATAATGGAGACCTAAAAATGCCTTCAAAAAATTGGTGTGTGTGGTGTCAACTTGAAACCTACTCTTAAACTCAGAGCCACAAAACTAAGAAAAAAGAACAAAAATTGTACGGGAGATCGTCCGCCAACAAACCCGTGATAACAAGGATGAGTTAATCCTTTGCATAACCCAAGCGAATGACCACACGGAAGCCGTACTCAATTTTATAAAGAGATACAAGGAATTCTTCTCGTCTAGGGAAGAGTAGAACACCAACGCAACATGGATAAATGATGACTCACAAAAATGGTACACAGATGGTTCCAAAACGCTCCAAGGAGTAGGAGCAAGAATAGTGGGGCCTAGAGCACACAAATCCCTAACACTAAGTACATACACCACGATTTTCCATGCGGAGCTCTTCGCTATAATGGAAACGGTGGAAATCATATCCAAAAGAGGGTTCGAGAAAGTAAAAATTAAAATACTTTCGGACAGCCAATCGGTTCTCAAAGCCTTGAATAACTTCACATTCGAGTCAACAGTCATAATATAGTGTAACAATGCACTCAAAAAACTGTCCACTGATAATCAGGTATCACTGAGTTGAGTACCAGGACATGAGGGTCACGAAGAAAACGAAAAGGCGGACTTTTATGCTATTGGGCTACTTATTGAACCAACCCCATTTTTAGGCTGTAACAAAAATAATATAAAACATTAAACCAAAAAATGAATCTAAACAAAAATCAGGGAACACTCCAAAAAGTTTTTGAACTTCAACGCTAACAGAGCAAAATCTGCTCAAACCCTAAATAAAAAGGGCCTCAAATTACTCTGTGGAGCACTTACAGGTCACTTTTCCTGTAAGAAATACTTTAATACAATAGGATTATCTAGTACAAGATCATGCAGGTTCTTATTCATCAGGAATACTTAATCACCAACTGTGAGGCATTAGGCCACAGGAGCTACAGAATCCTGGGCTCGTGCCAACTAGAGGAGGAAGACCTGCAATTGCTCCCTCCTAAGGAGCTGGTTTGATTCCTCGGTAACTAATTAATGATAATTAAGTTATTAGGGGCACATAATAGATCAATCTGTTAGCAGTGCATAAAGATCTTAGCCTAACCCGTACAACCATTACCATCCTTTGGTAGCAAATGCTAGCTTGCCCTTAACCACTTTTTCAAAAAGTTTCGAACAGGTCGATAACTTAGAAATAGGTCTTTAATTTGTTACTTTATTCTTATTACTAGTTTTGAAGATTGGAGTGAGGGACGTCAGCTTCTAACGGCAATTGAAAACGCCAGTAGATAGTGAAATATTGAGGATAGAGCTTGATGGTGAACAAAGTGAATAACTACAGTTATTAAGTAAGAAAAGAAGATACCCATTGAATGCCATAACGATAAAGTCTAAGGTTTTGGGTGCATCAACACAAAAATCATAGTTGGTGTTTTCCCAGTCCATGACGTAATTGGATTTGAAAATGTCAGCAAAAGGATTTACAGAATCAACCAAATTCTCTGGAAAAATGTCATTAAATTTCACTTTGGTTACAATATATGAATATCTCTTTTTCGAAGACCTGGAAGTGGAAGAAAAAAAGGATTTTCTTCGGAAGCAAAAGCTAAAGAACGTTGCCATTATTTCGAAAAAGCTGACCTTTCACTTCGAGATGCCACAAAACAGGTCAATATGTCGAGAGCTTACGTCCAAAATTGAAGGTTTACTATCATTTAAAAAGAGTTTAGCACTAAATCGAAACGATAAACCAAATAAGAATGATAAAGCACGTGCGTGAAAATTATGTCCATAAGTATGGCTGTGTGTTTAGGGACGATGAAACATACGTCAAAGCAGACTTTAAGCAGATTCAGAGCGCTGAGTTGGATACTGCAATGAAGAGAAGAGAAGTTCCAGGTGTCCTTAAGCTAAAAATATTGGAGAAGTTCCCTAAAAAATATTTGGTTTGGCAAGTCATCTGTCAGTGTGGTGCGAAAAGCAAAACATTCATTACCACTGGCACTAAAAATCAAGGGATGTATTTGATGGAGTATTTGCAAAAACGTTTGCTGCTATTCATAAAACAACATACAGACTCAGTTCTGTACTGGCCCGCTTTGGTATCGTGTCGTCTTAGCCGTCTTGCCATGAACTGGTATGAAAATCACGGCGTAAAGAATGTTCAAAAAGACCACAACCCACCAAAATATCCACAATTGTGACTCTATGGAAAATTGCAGAGACTGAAAAAAGAAATTAAAAATGAGTAGCTTTTTTTCAAATCAAATTGGCAGCAGATACCGTAGCAAAAACCGATGTCCATAGCTTAATGAGTGGAGTCAAAACTAAAATCAAAAAGAATAGATATGAGTTTGATTGTTTAACATAGTACGATTAAGGGGTTAGGGGATTTAGAATTTTCAAACAATTTGAATTTTTTGTTTTACATTTTCTTAAAGTATAATATGTTAAAAAATATTGTATGAAAATTTGAAGTGAATCCGACAAATACTTTTCGAGTTATTCAACAATTAACAAAGGGCACTTGGGCGCTCGATAGCAAAACTTTAAATGCGTATTTCTCGAGACTACATATGTTTTTGACGGGATAACGTCTTATAATTCGATATAGCGGCTGCACGCACCGAAAAATACGTCATTATCTTGCTCATGCGTCGTTATCTTGCTTGAACTGCAAGCGAGAGCGCTGAACGAACGACAAAGAGGCACAATCGGCCCCCGCGTTCGGCAACGTTCGATATCTGGTTCTCTCCTACTTGAGTGAGCATATATATGTATGTATATGCGCATATGTAGGTATATAAATTCACATATTTATATTTGCATATGATTTCTTCCTGTGTGAATGGTAATGAACCATTTCTCTGTAGAGAATAGGACGATGATAGGAAAAGCAGGAAACGAAAGGGAGTGTTTCGAGTGTAAAGTGTCTTGAAAAAGTCAAATCGGTGATGGTGAAATTGAACATACAATATTTCATGATTTTATAAATGTTTCGTATTTTTTCACGTTTGTGTAAATGTAACTTGATCAATTCCATTGCGATTCCATTTACCTCCTTCTCTATATCCATACAAAATAACTATCAAACAAATAAAATTAAAATTTTCTTCCATCAGTATTTTCTTATGACGTTGTCACGTTAAACTATCGTCAGTAAACCGACTTTACAGACAACCTATTTTTTTTTTAATTTCGATTGTTTTTTAACAATTAATTGTCGGGTTTTTCTCGAAAATCCGAGAAATCTTTTCTGAGGCCGCCATATTGTTAATTTTGGGGAAAAAGCTTCGACAAGGCACAAGATTATCTATTCATAAAATTAATTTTTCTTGTCCGCTTGATTTTAGATGAACTTGTGATGATCACCGCAAGGGACTTCTGGAGATACGGACTCCACACAAACAGCGACAACTTTTACAATTATAAATTTTTTTTTTTGAAATTTTGTTTAACTCAAGTCGAATAATACATCATATATTAATGCCAGGATTTTATTTTTGTAAAATAAAGTAAATGACTAGGAAAAAAAAAAATTATTTAAAATCATCATTTTTTTTTGGCCTCTGACTACGCCTAACCTCTTAATAAAAAAGAAAATAAACTAAAAAATGTTTTGAAAACTTAAACAAATTTTATGTTTTAATGATTTTCGCCCGACCAATATTTTTCGTGCCCGTTTTTTATAACCAAATTAAGCAAACATACCTAAGTAACCTTAAGATTTTTTGTATCTGGCACGACTTTCTCGATGATCCTGTATATGGAATTTTCATTAATCATTTGACATTGTGGTAATTAGTTGTAAATTCTAAAATTTTTGCTACTATGTTTAGTGCATAAAATAATTCTTACAAAATTAAGGATAGAAATTATGTCATAAATTATAGCTAAGTTAACTTTTTCTTGGTGACACACATTTTTTTTTATTATTATTATTATTATGATTATTATTTTTATTTTTTATACATTTATTTTTTTTTTTAATGTATTTACTGAAATTTAAGTCGACACTCAATGGGTTAAATTTAAAAGTTTCGCAAATTTATGATAATTGGCCTAGAATTACTTTCAGAATTCGTTCTCTATTTACAACTTATTCCACAACAGCTACAATATATGCATTTTTTGCAAATATTTGTATATCAAAATTTTTCTTTTCAGATTTCCAATGCTGTTTGCGGCACATAGTCAGTCAGTCAGTCAATGAAGAAAGCCTTTGGAAAGGTAGTTGCGGAGTTCTCGTCGTGCAGCGCAACTGTAGCCATATTTAATATGGATATGCGAATAGATTTCTTATTTATTAGTTTTTAGCTTTAATTATATTCTTCGTATACTATTTCTATAAAGTTCAGTTTGCTTTTGATTAACATTTAAGTTCTTAAGAAAACCAAAAAATTGCATCAAAGATTAGCAAATACTTACAATAACTAATTAACGAAAAATATTTACCAAGACACAATTTTTTTAAGATTTTTAAAGCATTTTGCAACTATATGTATGTATTTTTTTTTACTTGATTACGTTGTTAATATATATTAGAAAAAAAAAACTTAAATAAAATACGGAAAAAATTTCTAAAATAATTAAAAAGGCCTACTCGCTTTATAGTTGAGTTTCTCAGACAATAATTAACTTAGTCAGTGTGTTTAGGCTACGAAAGCGTCCGGTGGTCTAGCATTCTAATGGTGGCTCATACAGTTGCAATATTGCATATTGCAGCACACATACACCAGTGCATACATACATACATAGATGTGTTTCCAAAATTTTAAATATTAAACTTGAAACATCCTCAATGGACTTGTGATGATTTTTCTTAAAGCAGAGCTAAAAGTGAAGAGTCGAAATGAACGAATGTAACTGTGTGCTATCTCCAAATATGACCACATTATTTAATAAATACATACACACGTACACTATACATACATATATAAAACTTTTGCCTTTCGAATGTGCTGTATTACGAGTTATTTGTGTATCTATTTTATGCGAAGTTATAAAATTTTTATGCCAAAAAGGTTAACTACTTTATAGGAAATAAGGCAGAAAAGGGTCTCTTATGTATTTCTAAAATTTAAAAATAATTGATATATTTTACGAGTGAATTGTTGTTATTTTATTTTTAAACACTCCTTGAATCCCTTAATGCAAAAATAATTATTATTAAATAAAATAAAAAATGCTTTAACGAACCAATAAATACCAAACAAATTACGTTTAATTAATTCACTTTGCGTGCGAAATTTGTACTTTTTAGTTTAAAATAAATATCATATATGAGGAGTTTCATAACGAAGCGCAAAATGGAAAGAAGATGTCTTTACAGGGTCCGGCATTCGAAGTGTAACCAACTTCAGACCGCTCGCGTAGCTGATTGACGGGCATCAGCTGCCTGTTAGTTGGCTAAATGACAGTTTAGAGTATTGTTTCAAGCGCGCGGAAGCATTTTGCCGGGAGTAAACGCGAAAAAAGAAAATCAGTAATGGATTTCAAACGTAAAAGTGAGAATGCTTTATATTTGGCTGGAAAATTACAACCAGCGATTGTTCATGCGCTCGAGCACCTTAAAATAAATAAAGTTTTTGATTATCGCACCATTACTCGTCACGATACTGGTAGCATCGGGAAATGCCACCTTAAAGTAAATAAAGTTTTTGTTTATCGCACCATTCTCGTCACGATACTGGTAGCATCGGGAAATGTCATGGAGGTGGTCATCAAAACACTGCAACGTCAATTGAAATGGTTCAAAAAGTGAAGAAGCAACTTGAGCGAAACCCCGACGAAGTGCCTATCAAATGGCGAAAGAAGTGGAAATATCTGACCGTACCTACCATCCACCGCATACTGAAAAATGATATCAAAGTCAAGTCAAAATCAAAGTCAAGATCCAAAGACGCATGATCAAAGCAGCAACAAGTGAGACTTAAGAGAGCGAAGGAGTTGCTACGCTTGCCCGAAAGCGATCAATTTGTGAACATTGTGTTTTCTGGCGAGAAAAATTGAGCAATTCGTAAACTTCCCAATCATTTTCAACGAGCGTGGCGTCAATATAAATGCGAAATCGGGAAAGTATTCTGGGGGTTGCTTTGAAGCAGTAGGCAGACAAACATTTCGGTGACTCGGCACCGTCTCGCGAAGCTCGAATGAACCAATAATGACTAAAAAACAACCTTCCGAACTTCATAACGTCCACACAATGGCTCTCAAATTCACCAGACGATGAATTATTCTCTTTGGGCCATTTTGGAGGGCAAAGTCCGTACTAAAAGATTCGCCCATCTCGAGGCGCTGAAAAAATCCATTGTCCGCGAGTGGGCCAAAATACCTGCAAGTCACATTCGGGCAATTCGTTGCTGGACCGTCTCAAGGCCATAGTTAAGGCAAAAGGTGGTCATATCGAGCACAAGTAAATTAATTCTTAATTTTGTATTATTTTCACACATTTCTTACTTTCAATAGAATAAAGGTAATATTCCAAATTAAATTTATGGCCTTTTTAATTGGTTACACTTCGAGTGCCGGACCCTGTATATCCTCTCTTGTTAATTTTTAATAAATCACTAACTTCGGGTACTTTTATGGATACCTGGAATTGTCTTTCAGTTTACTAATTTTCAAGAGCGGTAATAAAAACGATATTAGGCCTATTTCAAAGATTTCTGCCACTGCTAAGCTTTTTGAATGCATCATCCAGGACAAATTACTTTTTTGCTGTCAAGAACATAGTGCGTTCCGAGCACTATGTCTTCTTTACGGGTCGCTCAACAGTGCCTAATTTAGCTGTCTGCTCGCATGATTGCATCGCTGCCTTCCAATCAGGGTGCCAGGTTGACACCGCTTACACCGACTTCTTGCGCTAAGGCTTTTGATCGGGTTTCCCATATAATTATTAATTAAAAAATTGGACTGCATTGACTTCCACTTAGCCTTTTTAAGTGTTGGATCTCATCTTACTTGCTCAATCGCCATTGCTCGGTTGTCGTCGCCAATCTTAGGTCTCTTCCTTTTGTTGGTTGCTCTGGGGTTCCGCAAGGTAGTATTCGGAGCCTGCTTTTTTTCGTTTTTGGTCTGTTTATCAATGATATTTGCTCCTGCTTCTCGTCAGCAAGATTCCTTCTTTAGGCAGACGACGTTAAGATTTATTCGGCGCTCACCAGCCCTCTCGATTCTGAGTTGATGTAAATCGATTTAGATAATTTCAGTAGCTGGTGTATCAATAATCGTCCAACGCTGAGCTTAAATAAGTGTTTCCAAATTACCCTTTCTAAGCGTGGCACTGTTATTGACACCTCTTATCACATATCTAGCACGCCCCTGTCACATGTAAAGATTGGGGTGTAATATTTGACTCAAGACTTACTTTTGCTAGTCATATAAATTTTATTATTACCAAATCTTACGTCATGCTTGCTTTTGTTAGGCGAAGTAGCTCCGATTTCTCGGGCCCTTAGACGCTGAAGCTTTTATATATGGCGTTTGTGCGTTCCAAAGTGGAGTATGCATCCTTCATTTGGTCTCCAGAAAGTATTCTTACATTTCGCGTTGCGTAATTTACGCTTTTCGGATCCTATCCCTATCTATGAAGCGCGATGCTTATTGACTACGGGGTCCCGGTGGTCTAGAAAAAAAATGGATTTTTTGTTTTTGCGATAATTCGAAAATATAGCGGAAATTCCCAATATTATAGCTTCTACAGCCCATTAACTAGATGGAGTGCGGTTCTCAAATTTCAAATTCATTTATCTCGAAACGACTTTTTTCGGCACGGCGGGGATGAAAAAAAAAATCAACCGAATCACTTGGAATTTTGATATGTTGTTCACAAGATGTATGGCTATCGTCGGAACTAGAATCATATATTTTTTTAAATTAATAATTAATTAAATTAATAATTTTTTCACTAAAAAACTAGTGAAAAAAAATCCGATTTTACGATTTTTTTTCAAAAGCGTGCCTTTATGTCAATTTTTAATTTTTTCGATTTATTTTAGTTCCGACCATAACTGCACTCTTTCTGATTAAGAATTTTCTTGAATTTTGTATTTCAGCTGAGTAGAAGTCTCGAAATCATTTACGGCGTCCGGGTCCGATGTTTCGAGAGGGTCATCTTCAGCGGCATTTTTATAATAATAAGTATTGTTTTTATAATAAAAAAAAAATAACAAATTTTTCTATGCTCAATGGATGTAGTAATAAACATGAAAAGCTGAAATATCACTTTTTTAATTTTTAATGCCAAAAAAAAAAAAAAAATCGTGAAATTTTCATGCTCTACAGAGAAGGTAAATTCATGAATTTACACCATGAACAGGCAACAGCACCACGGATCAAATCAAAAATGAAAGATGAAGATAAGATTCATGAATTTACGTTCTCTGTGCTCCAGGCCACCAGGTCCCCTTAACTTAAAATCATTGCGGAACAGGAGAATAATCTTATTTTTATCTTTCATTTTTGATTTGAACCTCGGTGCTGTTGACTGTTCGGTGCTTCTTAAGAGGGTTTCCTTTAATATTCCGGTCAGAGCTCTTCGTAGTTCGGAGTAGAGTAGATTTTAAAACCATAGAATACCGTATTTAGAATTTTAGAAAATGCACTAAATTCGGTCCGGACGGAACGAGTTTGGGGGGAAAAATCTATTATTTTTGCGTAAAATTTTTGTGCAAATGATTTAAACTGTTTTATCGTCGATCTTTAGCCCCTGGGCGATGCTAACAATGCCGGTCTACTTCGATGATCTCTGTGATTTTATCGAAATTTTTGACATTATCGACACTTTTTTAACATCTTTAAATGCCTGAACGGAATCGACGAAACCAAAGGTGTACGAAATTAGCTATTACAGTATCGGCACCATAAACACCATTCACAATATCAGCGGCCGTTTCGCCTTTTTCAAAGAAAACGTGTAAAATGTGCCGAATTTTCTCTTTGCTGACTTCCATTGTTACCACCCTGTAACTCACAACTGACTGGAACAAACAAAAAGCAGCAAACGCATTTTTTTAGTGTGAAATGTCACCTTGACAACGAGCAAAAACTTTACATTGCTTGATCGACACTTTACGAGATATCGATCACTACAGAGTCGTTCACATCAATATTGGCCGACTACAATTTGTTTCAAGCTCCTATTTTAATTTCCGTTACCCACTAAAGTTTTCCGCTTTTGGTATTCAATGTCTTCCCTTCTGTTTAATTTTGAAGTCATCAATAAATTCACACAGGGCGGCGCTCGTAATGGGAAAACTATTTACCACATCAACCTTCGTTGCTTTGGTTCGGATATTGGCTAACCAGTATGTTTTGTCGATACGATTTCCGTTATATACACAGGGTGCTATGACTGAAATATTTTCTCAGTTGCTATCGATTTTTTCCGCACTAACACTCTGTAAGTAATTTTGTCAATTGTAACGAAGAGTAATGAGCGTAAAGCGGAAGCATCGCATTTGGTAGACGGATATGTGAATGAATTGGTTTGAATGTGCTTGGCATATTCTTCATATGACACGGTCCTACCCATGGTGAAAAGATTTTCATGGTGTGGCCATGAAGGGAAGGTCACAAAAAAAGAGCTAAGGAAATCAATTGCTAAGCAGCTCCAGAGTCGAGTTGTAATAAACAAATTGTATTATACAGGTGGTCCAACACTTCTCAATCAGCAGCACAAGGGTAGTGAAGCGCATGGAATAAGGTACAACATATGGCTACCGGGGTGATGCTGCAACTTCGGTACATCGAGCCGGTGGGGCGTAGACATAAATGCCAAGAAAGTGTATGCATCGACAAATCGGTGTAGACGTAAAAATCCAGGTTAACTGAAGATACCAGGGTTAAAATCTAACTTTTCTATGGTTTGGACAATGGCATGGGGTGCGTACAGATCCAAAAGGAGTGACCCCCTCATGAAATGATTTTAACAGAGTGGGTGGTATCAAGTAGATGCTATTTTTTTCGGTATTCCATCAAGACAGTAACGGATAGTGAGCTTAGTGTTCAAACCGCCCCCCTACGAATATTTAAAACCTCCCATCGCACCGAGTGGATCAAGACTGGGGTGGTAAGAGGTTTACTATTGGTTAAACCCCAAGTGCTTTCACTTTGGAACGCAATGATTACTTGCAAGCTGGTAAGACAACTAATTCTAGTATTCAGATCAATAAATTATAATATTCTGTTAGATCAGCTGAATGCAAAAGTCCGTGAAAAATACCCAGTTTGCAAGAGAAAAAATTATTTTTCATCAGGACAATGCACCGTGTCACAAGAGCATTTTGACAATGGCTAAAATCCATGAATTAAATTTTGAATTCTTGGAGCATCCACTATTCACCACATCCTCTACTCAACACATCCACTATTCACCACATCCAGTATTCACCTCCTCAAGCTGTGGATGTGCATTTTGCAGTCCTTCCAGATCCTCACCCCAGGAATGGAATTCATAAATTTGAATCTCGTTGGAAAAAGTGTATTGTTGTTCAGTTCAAAGAGACTTTACTAAATAATAAAGTGTATTTGAAACCATGAAATTGTGTTTTTCTTATCGAACCGCAAGACTTATCGGACAACCTAGTATAAAGCACTTGATAACACGGGAATGATTATGTTAAAAATTTAAAAAATTAAGTAACATTCATAAAATAACATAAAAAATTGTTCTCTGCTTTACATCGACTTTTTTCCAACTTTTTTCTACAGGATCCGGTACTCGAAGTATAACCAATTAAAAAGGCCACAAATTTTGTTTGAAAAATTACTTTTATTCAATTCAAAGTAAAAAATGTGTGAAAATAATACAAATTTAAGAATTAGTTTACTTTTGCTCGATATGACCACCTTTTGCCTTGACTATGGTTTGAGACGGTCCAGAAACGAATCGCAAGCTGCCCGAATGTGACTTGCAGGTATATTGGACAATGGCTTTTTTCAGTGCCTCGAGACTGGTGAATCTTTTAGTTCGGACCTTGCTCTCCAAAATTACCCAAAGAGAATAATCCATCGGATTCGCGTCTGGAGAATTTGAGAGCCATTGTGTGGCCGTTATGAAGTTCGAAACGTTGTTTTTTAGCCATTCTTGGATCACTCGAGGTTCGTGAGATGGTGCCGAGTCCTGTTGAAACATCCATGGTCTTCCACCGAGATATTTGTCTGCCCACGACTTCAAAGCAATCTCCAGTATACTTTACCGATAATATTACGCATTTACCTTGATGACTCCCTCGCTTTCTTAAGTTTGACTTCTTGCTGTTTTGGTGTGAGATTATGCACCTTTGGGATCTTGTAAGGCTTGACTTTGAGCTCATTTTCCAGTATATGGCGGTTGTTGCTACGGCGGCTGTTGCTACAGATATTTTCAGTTCTTTCGCTATTTGACTGGCACTTCGTCGGGGATTTCGCTCAAGTCGCTTCTTCACTTTTCGAACCATTTCGTGCGACGTTGCAGTCTTTTGATGACCACCTCTATGACGTTTCGCAATGCAACAATATCATTGTAACGAGTAATGGTGCGATAAACAAAAACTTTATTTACTTTACGGTGCTCGAGCGCATGAACAATCGCTGGTTGTGATTTTCCAGCTAAATACTATTACGTTTGGAATCCATTACTGAATTTCTTTTTTCACGTTTTCTCTCGCCAAAATGCTTCCGCGCGCCTGTAAATAATACTCTGAACTGTCATTTAGCCAACTAACAGACAGTTCATGCCCGTTACACTTCGAGTGTCGAACCCTGTACCTTTCCAGAAAGCAGATACTCGTGAAACTCTCTTTCTCTTGCTTCCAAATTGCATCCGCGTACACCCTTTTTTGGGTATTTGGCCGAGCTCCTCCTCCTATTTGTGGTGCGCGTCTTGATGTTGTTTCACAAATGGAGAGACCTACAGTTTTAAGCCGATTCCGAGCGGCAGATATTTGTTTATGAGGAGCTTTTTCATGGCAAAGATACACTGGGAGGTCGCCGCGGGGCGACCGCCATTAGAAACAGCTTTTTCTTTGTTTTTCGTCTTTCACAGAAATTCGAACCTACATTCTCTCTTGCAGCAACTACGGCTACGCAGCAATTCATTCGGCGGTCAAACTTTACACAACCATTCACTATTGAATCTTAGACCCAATTTAAAAATTTCAATTATGTTCCTAGACGAAATTCTAATGCGAAGCCAATAATTATGTTAAGAAATATAGTTCAGCCCACTTCTTCGAAGTTTCATTACATTTTCAAACTCGATTTTCTAAACTCATTACCAAATTTTTGTCATTTCCACATTTCATGACTTTTTCTCTTATTCTATACTTTACTTTATTTAAAATGTCTTTTATTTTGAAATCAATATTTAAACAAATGTTTTTCATTAAACTCAACATTTTGACATGCAACAGGACAACCTATCTACTTTGCTGCCGTTCAGACATCTGCTGGTGATAAAATGGGAAATTCGCAACGTCATGCGAAACGGTCTCTTGTTGATGTAAACACTTTTTCACGCCATTTCCCAAAACTAATCATGCTTTCACTCCTAGTGGCGCGAAGATTACATATTGGAAAATGCAAAAGTTGTATACGAAAACAACGAACTTGGAGTGCTCAAAGAGGGTGTTTGCTTCAATGTAACCGGTCATATTTTGTTAACCTGCGAACGGTAGGTGTACAAAAATGGAATTTAACAATGAGCGATTTACTACATTACAACAACATTTATGCATGTATGGCTATGATTCCGCAGCTTCTCCATCAATTTTTTAGTGGACAATGAGGCGGCTGATATCGCGCTCTCTCTGAATGTGCGACTGCCGCATAATTTTATCGTGCGCAACAGTAGAGTAAAAAATCGTTGGCTTGCCGAACAGAGTGCGTCATCATTGCCTTTCTCACTGCATCGTGGCCAAGATTTCATTATACAAGTTCTGATAACAGCGAGCGCATTTCTAATCTCTGTGAATGGGCTCCACTACGCCGTATATTTGCATTGTATGCCATACACTTTGATCACCTCTTTGGCTGTGAAGGGCGACGTTAAAGATGTAAGAATGAACCATGCGCTGGTCTCGTTCTATCCCGACCGATTTGGGGTGATAAACACTGTGACAATAATCCATGGAAGAGGTGGGAGTACAAAAAAATCAGCAAAGTCAAGATACGAGGAAGAAACAGCAAAAAAGCTCAGATGGAGTTTCAGTATTGCACTTAGAGCGGTTAAGTGGCAACACGAAGTATCGCCACCGTATGTGGCTAGACTGCCCAAGAATATCATGAGCCAAGGTAGGTTTCTTAAGATCGAGGGACGTGTCAAATTGCTGCCCACATCGTTCTATATAAGCTTGCAAAAGAGTGTCTATTTTTGGCCACATCCAATCGTTGCCTTCCATCTTGGTGCGCGCTTCTCCAACAAAGCTCAGCACATATCAAAGGCTACAATTGTGCGCCGTGCGTGGTACGATGGTAAATGGTCGCCAAAAGAATGCACAGATATTGATACGGAATTTCTGCCTGGTAAAATTTTTCGTCTGGCTATTATTTGTGAGGAAGATGCATACGAGGTGTACTTAAATGGCAAGTATCTGCTTGAGTTCAAGTACCAAATGAGACCCGAGGTGGTGGACACTTTGTACATACGTGGTGATATCAAATTACTGTTCGTGTCATTACACAGAATTGCTGAAGACGAGGCCAGCATCTTGGAATACTTTACTGGCAAGCGAGAAAGTTTCGTGGAACGCCGCTTTTCAAATGCCGATAATTCTAATTCGACGGCGAGAAATAGTTACATGAGTTTTGAGTAGATTGCACTTTTATGAAATTTGCAAAAAAATGTGTTTCAGTCCTAAGTAAGAATTGTATTTACTAACAGCCTCACTGTTTTTTTTCGAATGTTTTTTGTTGCTTCAGAATGTTTCTTAATCATTTACCCATTACTCTTGGAATCTGAATGTTAAGAGGCGGAAACATTTTTTGGAAAGAAAATAAAAAAGAAATAGAAGTACTTGGCGATATTTAATTATCTGGCACGATCTGGCTCCAACACTGCGTTCTTGACGGTCAAACTATCAATATTGCTGCTTCCACGTTCTTGCGCTGTACTCCGTGAAAGAATAAAAAAAAAGTGTTCCGAAATGTGGGAGGGCAAGTCAAGGATGCTTCACCAAGCCATAGCAGCTAATTCTGTCTTATTCCAAATTATATGGCAAAAGGTTTCTACACTTTTTCCAAACAGTCTTGTCGGAAATATCAAATTTATTTCACAAAGCGCCGGTTCGATTTTAGAAAGTCGTATATGAGCTTTAGAATAATCTGATGTTATTTAAAAAACCACAAATGTACATCAGAAAATGTCAAATGTGCATCAGAAATTGTGAAATTTACATCAGAAAGAGTCAAATGTGCATCAGAAAATATCAAATGTACTTCAGAAAACATCAAATGTACTTAAGAAAAAAATAAATAAATCTTAGAAAGTGTGAAATGTACTTTAGAAGATATAAAATGTACTTCAGAATTATATTTTGAGTCTCTCCCTAATTTTTTTATCCTGAAGCAAACATTACTTTGATAAAAATTATTAATATATGTAAGTATGCACATAGATTGTAGTAAATTTATTTATTGGCCAACTTACAAATTAAAAGAAAAAACTAGGAAGTGATCTACTTTCACTGTTCAACTGGCCTATTATCAAGTAGTAAGAAGCGACATACTGTACTGTATTGCTCTGTCGCAGTCTCCTCTATTAAATAGGCCCTTAAATACTGTTACCTCTGTTCGACAACACCCGGTTCAGTAACTGTTGGAACCTGTATGGGTTTATCTTTTCCCATATTTCTATGGGATGAAGTATGGGAAAACAGGCCCCAGACACAACATGGGTAATGGCATATCGATTACGTTATAGTGCAGACATTTTCTAAACTACATTAGATATTGTCGAAATAACATTTATTACTTCCTTAGCGTAATTATCATTTTTTTAAGTGCATTGGATACTAACTGAACTACATTCAACACTTTCGGAATTACATTTGACACTTTCTTAATTACATTTGACACTTTCTAAAATTGAAATAATGCTTTCTTAAATGTACTAAAGAACATTTGACACTTTCTGAACTACATTTGATACTTTATAAAGTCGAAATAATGACTTCTTAATTCTTCTTCTTAATTTGATAGTACTAAAGTCCATTTGACGTCTTCTAAAGAGCATTTGACGCCTTTTACAGAACATTTGACGTCTTCTAAAATTGAATTAAAATTCTCGAAAGTACTGTTGGAAAAATTATAGTCAATTACATCATCTAAGTGTTAGTTTATTCGTCTCATTCGTTGGATCTTGCACCGTGCGACCTTTATCTGTTTCTTAAGGTGAAATCTCCATTAAAGGAAGCAAGATTCGAGTTCTTTGAAAATTATCGCTAGTAAAAAAGACGCAAGAAAAAAAATTTCTCCGCGGAATGGGGGATGAAGAATAAGTAAGACGAGTAATAATAATTTAATATTCCATATGATTTGTTCAATGTTTTTTACCGAAAAATAGAATTTTAAGAAAGAGTTAAGCTGCAGCGCCCAGAGATTTGACACTCCACACGTGATCGTCAGGAACTCAATGCAACCTCAGAGGCTGACAGTTTGGTGCGGGTTTTACAGGCGCGACATTTATGATTGTCCCATTTTTCTTTGAAAATATTTTTTTTCTTTGAAAATGCTGCTAAAAACTCCATTTCGATCGACGGTGTGCGCTACACAGTCATGACGAATGAAAGTTTTGTAGTCCGAAGTCAAAGAGAAGAACTTGGACGATCTTTGCTTTCAACAGGGTGGCGCTATGCCACACAGCAAACGTCACAATCGATATTTTGCGCCTAAAGTTCGGTAATTGAGCGTATCAACGGTCTCGGCGATGCCAATTGACCATCGAGGAGCTGGGATCTGACGCCAAACAAACCAGAAACCGTCACCAAGGTCTTGGAAAACTGGGAAGTCTTATAATAGGAGTGTTTGCGCTTTCGAACAAAATGAATATATTCTGAAAAAAAAAGTTTATTAAATTAAAAAAAGAAATTAAAAACAAAACATTTTATTAAATTAAAAATGTTTATAAAATTAAAAAAAAAAACCATTTTTTTCAGTATATTCTTATTTTATTGGAATAATTTGTATTTTAATTTTTGTTAAATTTTATTTAAAATAATAATATATGGTATATATAGGGGTTTTCAGTAAGAGCGCTTCAACTTTTGAACTTCTTTCAATAAAACACAAACGGTTTGACTTTTTTAACTAATTTTTTTTTTATTATCGAGTTTGAACATATGGCATGACCACCGCGTGCACGTTTTACGAAGTCCAATCGTTGAACCCAATTTTCGACCACTCTTTTGCATAAATCGGCCGAAATTCCAGCAATTTCGCGTTCAATATTGGCTCTGAGCTCACAAATCGTCGCCGGCTTGTTACTGTAGACCAATGACTTCACATAACCCCAAAATGGGACGACTTGTTAAATGGACCGTAAAATGGCCGTAATGCTCTTAAAGTAGCAGCAACAGAACGATTATTTTCATAAAAAATTTGCACGATTTGCAATCGTTGCTCAAGTGTGTAGCGTTCCATGATGAAATGTATACTAATAAAGTTTACAAATGACAAGCGAAAAATAAAAAATATTGCGTCGTTCACCCTCCCTATCGGAAAAAAGTTGAAGCGCACCTATTGAACAACCCTATATTATTGAATTAAAAAAAAAACAAAAACAAAATGTTGGACAAATGCAACAGTGCGAAGCAATTTCGTCTACGAGTTTCTTGCGCCATCTATAAATCATTTTTGTAATTATTCAACATTATTAATCTGTCAAATACTTTTTCAACATACATTCAATATTTCGCATTTCCGTTTTCTTGATAATTGTTTCTGTTTAATTGAATAAAGCGTACTCTGAGCAACAGGTTATGGGCCCAGGCACGAGATCGAAAAGAAAATAAAAATTTTTTCAATTACGTTGGATAAAACTATCGGGACAGATAGTTTAGTTAAATAATAGCCCGACCGTTTAAAATAACTATGGCTGGCACATCTATAAGGATTGATCCGCTAAACGCGGATAATTATGATAGCTGGAAATTGCACATGCGTGCTATTCTGATAAAGGCTGACCTGTGGAGCTACGCATCGGGAGAGAAAGCCTGCCCAACCGGCGAAAATGCAACAAAGTGGAAAGAGTTCGATCAAAAGGCGTGTGCTGATATAACGCTTGCAATATCTTCCTCGGAATTAGGTTTGATCTCCGAATGTGAAACGTCGTATGATATGTGGAGGAAATTGGAGTCTACTTTTCAATCAAAAGGTCCTGCAAGAAAAGCAACACTCCTGAAACGCATAGCCCTCGCGCGAATGAAGGAAGGAGATAACATCCGTGAACATTTAAATGAGTTTTTCCACGCCGTGACTAAGCTAAAAGAAATAAATGTTACTGTGGGTGATGATCTTTTAACAATTTTGCTTCTTTATAGTTTGCCTGATTCCTTCGAGACCTTTCGATGCGCCTTGGAGACACGTGATGAACTCCCCAAGCCGGATGTTCTTCGTGTAAAGATACTGGAGGAAGAACAATCGCGAAAAGCAAAGGAGTCAGCTGCGGAACAGAACGTATTCAATGTTCAACCAAAATTTAAAAATATTCACAAGCAAACCGGCAATGCTAGCAGCAACTATAAACGAAAAGGAAATTCAGTGCCAAAATTGGTTGATCACAGAACTTGCTATAAATGCGGCGAGGTTGGTCACATATCGCGAAATTGTCGATCAAAACAAAATAACAAAACTTCCAACTGGAATGCACGTCACGCTACTGAAGAAAAGATCGAAAAATCAATGTTGTTCGAATCGGCTCTCTTGCTAAATAATTCAAGCGAATATTGGTGTATGGATAGTGGTTGTTCCTCTCACATGAGTTCCAACAAAAACAACTTCACTAACTTCAAAGAAATAAGCAAAACACTTAGTTTGGCAAATAGCGACACAGCGAATATCGCTGGCATAGGCAACGTCAGGGTTGTTATTAACGAAGAAGGGAAAGAAGCACCGATAAAATTCGAACAAGTTATGTACGTGCCAGATCTGAGAACAAATTTACTTTCAGTCTCGAAGATTACAGAAAAGGGATTTAAGGTAATATTTAAGCGAGATAAAGCACTTATTATAGAGAAAGGTAAGCCAGTACTTACTGCCACACGCATTGGTGGGTTATATTATCTTAAAAGTTCACAGCCGACAGCAAATATTTCTGAAGCGAAGCCTATCAACCTTAACACCTGGCATATTCGTATGGGTCACCTCAATGAAACCGATTTAAAACGTGCCGCAGGTATGGTACATGGTATGAATTTTGACAGCAATGAAAAATTAGCGACTTGTGAAATTTGTGTTAGCCAAAAACAAACACAAGAGAGCTTTCCTAAGCAAAGTGAGCAGCGTACCACAGAACTGCTTGAAATTGTGCACACTGATGTCTGTGGGCCTATGAGGGTTTGCTCACACTCAGGTGCGAAATATTTTGTGACATTCACAGACGATTTTTCTCGTTACAGTGAAGTTTATTTTATAAAACGAAAGTCCGACGTACTGCCAATGTTTAAAATTTTCAAAAATTCTGCCGAAACATTCACTGGAAAGAAAATAAAGTTTCTCCAATCAGACAACGGCTTAGAATATATTAACGGCAACTTTCAAAAATATCTGGACGATTGTGGAATTAGGAGGCGGTTGAGTGCGCCTTATACACCACAGCAAAACGGCATCGCAGAACGAAAAAATAGAACGCTTTTGGAAATGTCTAGATGCATGTTGGCGCAGGCGAATCTACCAGGGACATTTTGGGCAGAAACAATTAACACAGCGAACTATATCAGAAATAGGTGTCCAACTAAAGTTCTTAAAAGTGAGGTACCGTTAAAACTCTGGTCGGGGAAAACCCCCACAGTTGTTCATTTCAGACCGTTCGGTGCTAAATGTTACGTGTTGATGAAAGGCAACCAAAGCGGTAAATTTGACCCACGATCTGAAGAGTGTATTTTAGTGGGATATTCAAATGAGGCTAAAGCTTATCGACTCTGGTCTCCCAAAAAACGAAAAATTCTGGTGAGCCGCGATGTCAAGTTCTTCGAAGAAAGGTTTCACAAATCTGATCACGAGAAAAAAGATTTCGAAATAGAATTGGAGTTGAAAGCGGTTAGAAACGAAACTTGTTGCGAAGACATTGCTGAAAAATCAGTCAGTGAATGTGAAAGTGAAGATGCTTCTCCATCTTCGAAATCGAAATACGGCAGAGGTAGGCCAAGATTAATGAGAGTTGGCTTAAGGGGACGACCTCGAAAGATATATCAAAAGGCGGCCAGTAACACAAAAGAACAAGCAAATGACAGTGTGTCAGAATCGAGCTCTGATTTTGAAGATTGTGAATATGTTAATATGGCAACGTGTGAAGATCCAGTGACACTAAAAGAGGCATTTAGCAGCGACGAAGCAGCAGCATGGCAAGTAGCTGTTGAAAATGAGTACATCGCACAGATTTCGAATGAAACATGGGACATCGTGGAGCAACCTATCAAGCGAAAGATTATTGGCAATCGATTTGTTTTTCGAACAAAAGAGGACAATAAGAAGAAGGCACGTCTCGTAGCAAAAGGGTGCTCGCAACGTCCAGGGGAGGATTTCAACGTCACATATTCACCAGTCACGCGATTGACATCAATTAGAACAATGGCAGCTTTGGCAGCGGAAATGAATCTTCAGATACACCAAATGGATGTCATCACTGCTTATTTGAATGGTGATCTAGATGAAAGCGTTTATATGCAAATACCAGAATACATGGAAGTGATCCTCAAAAAGGTCATCTCAGGTAAGATTCCGGACACAGCTGATCCAAAAGCTAGTCAAATTCGAGCTATAGCAGACAAATGGTTGACAGCTTTATCCGAAAACAAGAACCCCGTATGCAAATTGCGAAAATCGCTTTATGGCTTAAGACAATCTGGTTTTCAGTGGTACCAGAAATTGAGAACTAAATTACGTGAAATGGGATTTCATTCATCGAAATGTGATCCATGCCTTTTTATTATGCGTAAGAATTCGAGTCTTGCGCTGATTACCGTTTACGTGGACGATTTATTAATAGCTACAAATGATCAATCGCTCTTAATTGAAATCAAACAGTCTCTTGCTGCAAGCTTTGAGATGAAGGACATAGGTCCAGTAAAAACTTGTTTGGGCATAGAATTTCACCAAGATCTCAAAAAACACAGTGTGTTCCTAAATCAACGTGAATATGCAGAACAAATTTTAAAACGTTTTAATATGGAGGACTGCAAACCAGTCAAAACTCCACTAGAATTCAACACTAAGCTAGAAAAACCCGCTGTACGTGATGAAACTGAAATGAAAAAATATCCATATCAAAATTTGATTGGTGCCTTATTATATTTGGCTGTTACAACGCGTCCTGACTTGGCTTTCAGTATTAATTTTTTGAGCCAATTCAACTCGAACTACACCGAAATTCATTGGAAGGCAGCTAAGCGTGTTTTAAGATACTTAAAAGGTACAACAAACTACGGCATTTTCTACAAAGAATCAAATAAAAAATTATATGCAATTGCTGATGCAGATTGGGGCGCGAACATAGCGGATAGGCGATCTTATTCCGGCTACGCCTTTATACTAGCTGGAGCTGCAATATCGTGGGAGGCACGCAAGCAGAGGACTGTCTCACTGTCGAGCACTGAATCCGAGTATATGGCTTTATGTGAAGCGACAAGAGAGGCCTTATACCTGCGTAATCTTATAAAGGAAATCGGATTAAAGGATAGCTCAATTATAATATATAACGACAGCCAAAGTGCACAAAAGTTAGTGCAGAGTAGCGCTCATCACTCGCGAACCAAGCACATAGATGTACGTCACCACTTCATACGAGAAAAACATCAAAACGGCGATATCATACTAAATTTTATGCCAACTGAAGATATGCCTGCAGATGTCCTCACAAAAGGATTACCTGCCGAAAAACACTACCGGTGCATCACAGATCTGGGTATGGTTGATGAGAATTGATTGTTGTCGCATCCGGAATTCTTCGAGGGGAGGTGTTGGACAAATGCAACAGTGCGAAGCAATTTCGTCTACGAGTTTCTTGCGCCATCTATAAATCATTTTTGTAATTATTCAACATTATTAATCTGTCAAATACTTTTTCAACATACATTCAATATTTCGCATTTCCGTTTTCTTGATAATTGTTTCTGTTTAATTGAATAAAGCGTACTCTGAGCAACACAAAAATTATAAGAAATGAAAAATTAAAAATATATATAAAAAAATAAAAAAAAAAAATTAAAAAAGTAAGACTAAATTGTTTTTTAATTTAAAATTTTAATTAAATGTAATTTCAATAAAAAAAAATGTTTGTAATTTTTTTTTCGAATTTTCCATTGTACAGGGTGATCGTTGTAATGATTTCTTTTTAAAATTAAACAAATCTAATCAAAATTAAAAAAAAAATTTCGAATAAAATAAAAGAAATGTTTTTTTTTGTATTTTAAAATATTAATTAAAAATTGTTTTTTTTTTCATTTAAAATTTTTTTTAGATACATGTTTTTAATTTAAAATTTTAATTATATTAACATTTGTTTTTTTTCATTTAAAATATTAATTGATTTTTTATTAATTTAAAATTTTAATTTAAAAAATAATAATGAAAAAAAAATATTTTTTTTTTATATTACAATTTTAAATACATTTTTTTTTTTTTAATTTTAAATATTTTTTATTATTCAAAGTTTTAATAAAAAATGAATACAAAATAATGAAAAAAACAATGTTATTATTATTTTATATTAAAATTTTAAATACATTTTTCTTATTTAAACTGTTTTTATATAAAATTTTTATTAACATTTGTTTGTTTTTACTTCAAATTTTTATTATATTACAATAATTTTTTTTTTTTTTTTTAAATTGTAATTAAAAAATAAATAAAAACTAATAAAAAAATTATTGTAATATATATTATTATTTTATATTGAAATTTTAAATAAATTTGTTTTGTTTTATTTAATAAACATTTTTTCAGTATATTATTATTTTATTCGAATTTTGTTTTAATTTTTATTAATTTTATTTATTTCTAAATGTAAAACACTACATCGATCCCCCTGTACAATGGAAAATTCGAACTCAAGTGTTAGCTGGGGCAAGGCTTGAGTCTAGATGCGTTGCCCATATAAAAAACATCCCTGCATAAAGTAAATTACTTACTTACTTATATTCTGCTGACATTCAAATTCTGAAATTGAAATTAGCAAATCTCAAGTTTAACGCTAAGATACATTTTTACCCCGCTATTAACAGGCGAACAAGCAAATCAATTGAACTTCAATGAAATGTTTTAGATTTAATAGATGCAGCCTTTCCCAGACATGCCTTCTCATAGTTTGCAACACTTCGAATCACTCGAAAGTGCTTCATTAATAATGATAAGGCAATTGCCACTACATTTGTAATCGCATTAATTTGCGACATCAGCAAACAGACCTTCATTTCAATGCCAATACAAGACCCAATGAATAAATGCGTCTCTTCACATTCTCATCAAAAGGCATAGACTAGAAGTTGGAGAATTTCACACTCAACACAAAGGGCTATTGGCCATCAGTTGCACTTGAATGTGTCGCTGCATTTAAACGCCTCCGCACTTCCCGCAGACGAGATAAGCTAAGAGCTGAAAGTGGTTAATGCGATAAGGAAATTACAAGGAACACTTGTTTATTTCTAAACACTAATTGTACACATACATACATGCATGCATGCCCACATACATATGTACATATCGAATGTTACAGAATTAATTTTGCTCGCTACACAGCCTGCATTCTATGGATTGAATCTTTTGGAGCAACTTGCATAGGTCACAACAGCAGGAGTAGTGGATGCGAGCTGCATATCTATTGTACTTGCATATGTACATACATAAAGACATGCATACATAAATGCGTACATGTGCACGCTTATTTGCGTTTGCAGTTCCCAAGTGACTGTGCCACCACTACTGGAATACCAGTTGCTCTTTGGAGCATCGCTGCGCTAAATATTTTAATGTTCGTCTCAATCATTTTTGTGCACGGTGTTCTGGTTACTGTCACTCTCCTTATCGCACTCGTTTGCATAAACATTTGACGCGTCGTTAAAGGGATCGGCAATTAAATTCGAAGGGGCGTACCAAAACATGACTTCGATACTTTGAAGGCATTCAAAGCATAGAAGGCAGTTCGAATATCAATTTCACATAATTACGCTAATGTTTTGATGTGAAGTATGGAAATGTTTGATTTTCACACTCGCTCGTGTGTTAGCCACTGCAGCCAAGCAAGTAGGTGAAGTTCTGCTTTCTTTAGGGAGAGCTTTGAAGCTAGAATCACTAAGAGTTAGGGGCTTTGTAGGCCAAATTGCTAAGGTTATGGGAAATACTTTGCTCTAAACGTCATTCAAATTTAATTTTCGAAGTGCATTAGTACAGCTGTGTTCAAAATAATAGGAGCGTAACTAATTATAAAGTTTTATCAATGTTTTTTTTTACTTCATTTTTAATAAAATATAAAAAGTTTTAACAATTTTTTTGCATTTAATATTTTTTATGTGATTTAAATAGTAAATAGACTGCATTCTGCAACAAAACCACATAACTCAAACCTCCAAACTTTTGTACAAAACTCACCAATCTCTCTGTAGGTTATTCCTTATGTCCTTTCGTTAATAGTAAAATTTCATGAAGTAACGAAACTATTTTATATGGCGCAATAGCTCATTGCAACACACTCTCCCCAATCTGTGGAGCCTCTTGTGTAATATTACCAGATTTCCATCAATATTATCGCATTATAAAGCATGTAAGCTTAGAAATGAATGGCAAAAAAAACACATCGTTGATGTGGCTGTTGAAACATTGGAACTAGTGATCTACTCTTTTTCGATTTTGATCGTCCTATCTCTTCCTCTGCTACCACCAGCTGGTATCGCGTTGAATACTTTACTCCGTTTTTATCTATTCGGACGACATGGCCCGGCCAAAGTAGCCGCTGGATCTTTTTTTGCTGCGCTGTGTCTCTCTCGTCGTAAAGCTCATACAACTCAGTGTTCCATCGCCTGCAATACTTGCCAATGCTAATGTGCAAAGATCCAAAAATCTTGCTTTTGCGTGCATATTTCTGTTGAAATAGCTTACGTTATTTCCAAAAAGGGAGATCCAAAAAAAAAAATTAATAAAATCTATGTTAAAGAGCTTAAGCTTGAAAGGATGAAGCCATTTATATGCATAGACATGTATTGATTTGAGGCTTGCACTTCGACCTCACGGTCTTTTGTGCTCTCTACTCATTACAGTATCTCATCCAGACCTAGTTCCCTTATTAAACTCAAGATAGAGCTAGGTTGGTTCGAGCGTGGGTGCCTTTCTGACTGCAATTGGCCGAGATATCTCAACCTCCAACTCGGGTCCTATGAATAACCAGGCCGCAGCCCCTTTTTCCATAGTCGCTACTTGGGTAAAATATGGCTAGGAGGAAGCATGCCCAATAATTGAATTCTCACTTTCTTTTGCCCTGTATTGAAGAAAGGCGATCCTACTATATGGTGGATCAGTCTTATCGCCATCTCATTTAACGTTCTGTCGAGTGTATTGTGTGAAAGAATAAAACCATGTGCAATCGCGCTGATTAGACCTTAACAGTGTGGTTTTAGACCTGGAAAGTCCACCATCGACCAGTTCTTCACACTACGTAAAATTCTGGAAAAAACTTTTGAAAAATATAACAACATAACTCATCATCTCTTTGCTGATTTTTAGGCTGCTTTCGATAGTCCGCTATGTCTGAGTTCGGTATTCTGGGCAAAACTGATTCGATTTTGCAAAATGACATTGACCAAGACGTCCAGCTCTGTCAAGGTAGAAAAAGACCTCTCCGAACCTTTCAATACCGAGCGAGGTTTTAGAGAAGGCGATCCATTATCGTGCGACATTTTCAACTTCTGCATGGAAGGGGTATTGCGGAGAGCCGATGTTCATTGAAATTACACTATTTTCACAAAAAATTATCCAGCTCCTTGCATATGCTGATGACATTGACATCTTAGAGAACGGCAAGCGAGATGTTACCCAGCATTTTCCGCTATCGAAAGAGAGTCAACTAGAGTCGGTCTGACGGTTAACGAGGTAGACGAAGCATATGCTGTCCACCTTTAAAACTATCAAGGAATTTATATATCTTGGCACCGCCGTCACAACAACAAAGGATGTCAGCCTGGAGATAAACCATTAGAGTCACGCTCTCAAATAAGTGTTACTATGGACTCAGTACAGTCTCTCACGCCCGACAAAACTAACACTCTATAAGACGCTCCTCTCACCTGTACCACTCTATGGCGCTGAAGCATGGATTGTGTCGCAAACTGATACAACCACTCTTGAGATATTCGAGAGAAAGACAATTCGGAAAATCTTCGGTCTTCTTCGTGTTGGTGATAACTACTACCGCTGAATGAACCATGAGCTATATGAGCTCAACGACGATGTGAGCATACATAAGCATCAATATTCAGAGTTTGCCTTGGCTGGGACACGTCGAAAGTATGGATGCAGAAGAAGGACTTCAAATGGCAAGTTAAAGGACAACGACGTAAGGAAAGACCATGCCTCTAAAGGAAGGACCAAGTCGAAGGAAACCTTTCATCATTTGGTGTAACAAATTGGAAAAGGCGCGCACAAAGCAGAGACGTCTGGCGAGATTTGTTGCCGTCGGCAGGGCCGTAGAGAGCATATCCGGGCCCCGGTGGAAAATTGTAAATGCGGGCCCTTTCCAATTATGTCTAGTTCATATAAATACGAATAATCTCGAATCTGGGCCCCTCTGAGGACTCCGGGCCCGGGGTAAATAGTCCCCGATTCCCCCCTCTCGTCAGGCCTGGCCGTCGGCCTTAATCCGATAAGGGGTTGTGATCCTTGATCAGGCCATATAAGTAAGTAATCTATATAGAATATCAGAACATTCTCAGCTTTACTATTCTGTAGCATCTAAAGTTCGAATTATCTTTCGTTATCGCCCCGTGCTTCAATTCGCCGATAAGTGTCTCTGAAAACATTTCTGGAGCAGCAGATGTGGCCGTTGTTTGTTTGCTTAGACAATTATTAGATTAGCCACCCTGCTGGGATATTTTGCTGGCTATTGGCTCCAACAGTGGCTGTTATTCACGTTGTTCATGTACATATATGCACTTTTGCTGTTGCTTTTGCACTGGTTATTTGTCAACCTACACTGCTGCTTAATTAATTTTGTGTTTGCGCAGAAACGCGCATCCAGGCAAACGCCTCATCCATTGATTCATTGCCAAAGTGATGGCACAATTTACGCCACTTTAACGATATTCCACTGCATGACGACATAGACGCCGACAGATTATGTTTACATTTACATTTAACTTGTCCTTCTCCTTGCCGCTGCACTTTTGCTTCTTTGTGTGCCGCATGCACGCTTTGGTCATTGGCTTGCCTCTGAATCAGCAGCAATACCAGCAGCAGCATGACCGGCTCTTTGGTGGCAGGATTAATACTGGAATTGCTCGTAAATGGCTCGTGCGCGAATTGCGCAATAAACAAAGCATCACATAATAAGCAATTGTAGGCACCCATGGCGGGCGCCCTATTTGCAAAGGGATTTGTTAAAAAAATGTGTTTGTGGAATTTGTAGCTTCAGCTATCAAAACAGCTGCGACATATTAGCCAGGGCAGAATTCAATTAACTCCAACAATGGCCAAAGCAAACAACAGCTAAATACAATGGAGCAGAGAGTGGTGGTGCGTGAGGGCACTGAGTTACGCGTACTGCGTGGGGGAGCTGGCTAGCTGGTGTTCGTGCGCTGTTAAATCAAAGTAAACTGGCGTTTATAGTTATTTCTATTTGCTTGTGTCCTGCTTTATGTGCGTGCGTGAATAGGTACATGCGTATGTATGTGTGTGCACACTTTAATTAAGTCGCAGTAAGTGGTCACTGCGCTGTTGTCAGCACCTCGCCCCTTTATCAACGCCTTCCATATATAGGTGAGGGTGAATTGCTTATGTGACGACTACACTGACATTTGAGAAACAGCAGCTCCAACCAGTGTTGTTCCACTCCAAATTCTGGAGAAGTGCTAAGTGCTTGAGGTGGCTCGAGTGCATTCCACTCAGAAGCCAGCCATTGAAAAGCTTTTGCACGTGCATAGCCTCTTCAGTGGCATGGCGTGGCGACATTAAACGCTTTCGAGTGCCCAGGTGCAGGGCATTCGACTGGTGTGCGCATTACACAGTCACTTAAGTGTTTTGTCGCATTGCCATGCTCTTGAGTGCACAGAGGCATATCAAGATTATCAGTTCGTATATGCATTAAGAGCGCTTTAGTGCGATTACAGACACTTGAAAGTATTTCTAATCAATTTGTCAACTGAATGATGTAAACCAAAACGAAAATAGAAATTGAATATTACTAGAAGTTCATAATCGATGTTTGTTTAAAAATATATGTTGCGCATTTCTTATATTTCAGTGCCATAGATACGTAATTCAGTTGTTCAGAAAAATTAAATCAAAAACAAAAAAAACATTTGCCGTGGCTTCAGAAGAACCCAACTCATTGTATGGCAATTTTTTTAAACAAAAATTATGAGAAAAAACCTCCAATCAAATAATTATTATTTTAAATTATGTGGCTCTGCAACCGTGTGTCGGTTTTGACCGAATCCAAAACAGTCGCCAGCTGTTTCTGTCCTGCGCTCGTTGGTGCCAGTTGGACATCTCGAAAGAGGACAGGTCCTGCAGCACTTAGTCTTTCCAACGGATATGTGGTCTTCCTCTTATATGCCTTCCTTTTTGGGGCACCATGTCGTAAATTCGGCTTGCTAGAGCGTCTTCTTTCATAGGGGTGACATGGCCAAGCCAGCATAGCCGCTGTATTTTTACACGCTTAACTAAAGGGGTTTCCAATAACAGATGTTATTTTGAATAGCCCGCATTTCGGTAGATGTCACTTTTGAAGCTGTAATTTTTTGATATTTGACAAGTAGAAACTACGCCCTTAATAAAAATGGAACGATACACGCTTAAACAACGCATTGAAATGATTAAAATACACTATAAAAATGGTGAACATTTGGCAAAGACGGTTCGTAAAACTCGAACATTTTTGGGTCATCGTGAAACACCTTGTCGGACCGGAATACAGAAATTGGTGAAAAATTCGAGCTGTTGGCACAAGTTAGTGATGTGAAGAATTAAACCCGTGCACGTCGCTCAAGAACAGCCGAAAATATTGCTGTTGTAGCCGAAAGTGTTGAAGAAAACCCAGATTTGTCCATTCCGCGTCGTTCTATGGAATAAGGCATTCCACAAACATCATTACACCGTATTTTGCATTAAGATTTGGGTCTTAAGGCTTATAAAGTCCAGTTAACACAAGAACTCAAGGCGGCCGATCATCAACAACGTCGTGTCTTTGCTGATTGGGTCGTTGAAATGCATGAAAATGATCCGGAATTCCATCGAAAAATCATCTTGAGTGATGAAGCCCATATTCATCTCGGTGACTTCGTCAACAAGCAAAATTGTCGGATCTGGGGCTCAGAAAATCCAAGAGTTATTGTTGAAAAGCCTCTGTACCCTCAACATGTGACTGTTTGGTGCGGTTTATGGTCCGGCGGACCATTACTTTTTCGAAAATGAAGCTGGGGTAACAGTTACGGTGAAGGGTTTTGCGCTATCGAGAGGTGATTAACGACTTTTTATGGCCGAAATGGGATGGTATTGATCTGGACAACGTTTATTTCCACACAAGCAACGAAACCATTGATCTTTTATCAAAATAACACCTTTTATTGGAAACCCCTTTATGTCCATGTCGCTATATAGCTCATACAACTCGCTGTTCCACCATACGCGGTACTCCTCACTATCGCGGAGGGGGCCAAATATCTTACGTAGAATGTTTCTCTCTTGACACCGTCCATGCTTCTGCCCCATATATTAGCACGGAAATGATGAGCTGGTTCAATGAGGACAAAGTAGAGTGAGGAGAGGAGTAATATCACAATGGGCCTACTGCAGGCCTAGGTCTGTCAATTGACAGCCACTATACCTACCTATCTATCTTATAACTTCATGTAAAACCCTAATCTGCTAGTAACGAAAGCGAAGAAAATCGCCCCATAAAAATTGACCTGCCCTAGTGTATTGTATATATATTCACAACCGACGGAATTTTAATCTAGTAGTGAAAGATTTCTATTTTTCTAATACGACTTCAGTTTTCTACTGCAATACTTGTACATGGTTTATTGCAACACGCAATATTTGAAATAATTCTATATAAAAACATCGTTTCAATGCTTTCCTTGATTTGCTTTTTCTGCTTTTATTAGGGAGAGTAGAGAGAACGCCCTCAAACGGATGCGGTACTTCTTCCTCTTAATTGGCGCGATAACCACTCCTCGATTTTGGCCGAAAAAAGCACGCCAGTCGTTTCATTCTCGTGTTAACCGGAGCCAGTTGGACACAACACACAAGTGAAGCCAAATACTTCTCCACCTGAACTTTGTAACTTAGGGGGTTCTTTCGCTTCCTTTGCTACCACCAGCTGGTACCGCATCGAATATTTTCAGAGCCGGGGCATTTGTATCCAATCGGATGAAATGACCTAGCCAACGAAGCCGTTGGATTTTTATTCGTTGCGCCGTATAGCTCATACGTAAAGCTCGTACAGCTCATCGTTCTATCGCCTACGATATTCGCCGTCACCAACGTGCAAAGGGCCCTCAGGATCTTTCTCTCAAACACTCCAAGCGACACTTCATCGGATATTGTGATCGTCCACGCTTTTGTGTCATACGTTAGCACGGGCATGATGAGGGCCTTAGAAAGCCGACTCTGAACGGCAGATATTTTTATGAAGAGCTTTTTCCTGGCTGAAATACACTCGGATGTTTGCCATTGCCTGCCGAGGGCCGACCGATAATAGAAAAAATTTTTTATTAATTTTGGTTTCACCGAGATTCGAACCAATGTTCTGTCTGTGAATTCCGAATGGTAATCACGCACCAACCCATTCGGCTACGGCGGCCGCCTTACGAGGCCTTTAGGTTAGGTTAGATTAAATGGCTGGAGGATGGTTCCATGTGTAGAAGTCCACGCAAGTGGGGAAAGTTACTGATCGCCATTCACTTGGGAATGGCCAGGACGATTCTTCTGCATATGGTTCAAGCAGCTCACAACGGCCGGGATTAGCCCACGTATCCTCTGGGTAGCTTCCGAACACCCGTTCGGGAGTGAGCTAACGTGAGAAGGCGAAACATTCCAGGATAGCTGGTTGTGCGTTGGGTTTGGGACCCACCACTTAAAAATCCCCCCCCAATGAAAAATTTGAAAAAGCCTCGGATGAGACCTCCCTATGCTGATGACGACCCCTGCAAACGAAATAAGGAATATGATTTGAGGGCATGCACCTGGAATGTCCGGTCCCTTAATGGGGAAGGTGCCTCTGCCCGGCTGGTTGATGTCCTCGTGAGAGTAAAGGCTGACATCACTGCCATCCAAGAGATGCGATGGACGGGGCAAGGTAAGAAAACCATAGGACCTTGCGACGTCTACTACAGCTGCCATGTAAAGGAGCGCAAATTCGGTGTCGGATTTGTTGTGGGAGAGAGACTTCGTCGCCAAGTACTGTCGTTCACTCCGGTGGACGAGCGTCTCGCAACAATCCGCATCAAAGCCCGTTTTTTTAACATATCGCTAATTTGCGCCCACGCCCCGACGGAAGAGAAGGACGATGCGACCAAAGATTCTTTCTATGAGCGCCTGGAACGCTCCTATGAGCGCTGCCCCCGCCACGACATAAAAATCGTGCTTGGCGACTTCAACGCCAGGGTGGGCAAGGAGGGAATTTTTGGTCCCACAGTCGGAAAATTCAGCCTGCACAACGAAACATCCGGTAACGGACAGAGGCTGATCGACTTCGCCGGGGCCCGAAACATGGTAGTCTGCAGCACCAGATTCCAGCATAAGAAGATTCACCAAGCCACCTGGCTGTCTCCTGATCGAAAAACACGAAACCAGATCGATCATGTTGTGATAGATGGAAGACACGCTTCTAGTGTATTAGATGTACGTACGATCCGAGGACCCAACATCGACTCGGATCACTACCTTGTTGCGGCCAAACTGCGCACACGCCTCTGTGCAGCAAGAAACGTGCATCTACCTACGCAAAGAATGTTCGACATCGAAAAGCTGCAATCACAACAGACAGCCAGAAGATTCGCCACTCGACTCTCACTCCTGCTCTCAGAGAGTACTGCCCAACAAACCGGCATCCACGAACAATGGAGCAACATTTCTCGTTCTCTACGTACCGCCGCCGAAGAAGAAATCGGATTCCGGCGAGCCCGAAAAAACAATTGGTACGACGAGGAATGTCATGCTGCCGCAGAAAGAAAGGATGCCGCCTATAGAGCCACGCTGCGATCGGGCGCAACGCGAGCCATGTGGGATCGCTACAGAGAGCTGAAAAAGGAAGAGAGACGTATTATCCGAAAGAAGAAACGAGAGGCCGAAATACGTGAGTGCGAAGAGCTTGAGATGCTGGCCAACAGGAACAACGCCCGAAAATTCTACCAGAAAGTTCGGCGGCTTACAGAAGGTTTTAAGACCGGGGCGTTTTCCTGTAAGAACAAAGACGGCGAACTGGTGACTGACGTACAGAGCAATCTTAAATTATGGAGGGAACACTTCTCGAACTTATTAAACAGTGACAGCTGCGCATGTCACCGAGAAAGTGAAGATCCCGATACCCCAATCGTTGACGACGGAATTGTCGTTCCGCTGCCCGATCATGACGAGGTGAGAATAGCGATAACGCGGCTAAAGAACAACAAAGCCGTGGGCGCCGACGGACTGCCGGGTGAGCTATTCAAACATGGCGGCGAGGAGCTGGTAAGGTGCATGCATCAGCTTCTATGCAAAATATGGTCGGATGAAAGCATGCCTGCCGATTGGAATTTAAGTGTACTCTGCCCAATCCATAAGAAGGGCGATCCTGCAATTTGTGCCAATTACCGCGGGATTAGTCTTCTAAATATCGCCTATAAGGTCCTAGCGAGCGTATTGTGTGAAAGGCTGAAGCCCACCGTCAACCAACTGATTGGGCCTTATCAGTGTGGCTTCAGACCTGGAAGGTCTACCATCGACCAAATATTCTCAATACGCCAAATCTTGGAAAAGACCCATGAAAGGAGAATCGACACACACCATCTTTTCGTCGACTTCAAAGCTGCATTCGACAGTACGGAAAGGAGTTACCTGTATGCCGCTATGTCTGAATTTGGTATCCCCGCAAAACTAATAGGGCTATGTAAGAAGACGTTGCTCAACACCAGCAGCGCCGTCAGAATTGGGAAGGACCTCTCCGAGCCGTTTGATACCAAACGAGGTTTCAGACAGGGTGACTCGCTGTCGTGTGACTTCTTTAACCTGATGTTGGAGAGCATCGTACGAGCCGCAGAACTTAATCGCTCAGGCACAATTTTTTATAAGAGCGTACAATTGTTGGCGTATGCCGATGATATTGACATAATCGGCCTTAACAACCGCGCTGTTAGTTCTGCCTTCTCCAAACTGGACAAAGAGGCAAAGCGAATGGGTCTGGTGGTGAACGAGGACAAAACGAAGTACCTCCTGTCTTCAAACAAACAGTCGGCGCACTCGCGTATCGGCACCCACGTCACTGTAGACAGTTATAATTTCGAGGTTGTAAAAGACTTCGTCTATTTAGGAACCAGCATTAACACCGATAACAATGTCAGCCTTGAAATCCAACGTAGAATCTCTCTTGCCAACAAGTGCTACTTTGGACTAAGTAGGCAACTGAGCAGTAAAGTCCTCTCTCGACGAACAAAACTAACACTCTACAAGACTCTCATCATGCCCGTCCTAACGTATGGCGCAGAAGCGTGGACGATGACAACATCCGATGAAGCGACGCTTGGAGTGTTCGAGAGAAAGATTCTGCGTAAGATTTTTGGACCTTTGCACGTTGGCAATGGCGAATATCGCAGACGATGGAACGATGAGCTGTATGAGCTTTACGACGACATAGACATAGCGCAGCGAATAAAGATCCAGCGGCTACGTTGGCTGGGTCATGTCGTCCGAATGGATACAAACGCTCCGGCTTTGAAAGTATTCGACGCGGTACCAGCTGGTGGTAGCAGAGGAAGGGGGCGGCCTCCTCTGCGTTGGAAAGATCAGGTGGAGAAGGACTTGGCTTCACTTGGTGTGTCCAACTGGCGCCGGTTAGCACGAGAAAGAAACGACTGGCGCGCTTTGCTAAACTCGGCCAAAATCGCGTAAGCGGTTATAGCGCCAATTAAGAAGAAGAAGAAGAAGATTAAATGGCTACCTTGGGACCCACTTGGAGAGATATTCCAAATTCGGCTGATTTACGTTCGTAATTAACCGCAACAAGCTATTGATGAACTTCACCAGTTTCGTAATATTTAAACCCGCTATATCGGCGTAGCGAAAAAATTAGAGCCCAGATGTCGAAATCTGCGCCAAACGAGAGCTGGGCAGCTGAGAAGAAGGTGTCGAGATGATTCCACCTCGTCCTGAAGACAGCTTCTGCAGAACGGACTTGAGGCAATCCCAAGTCTCACCGCATGCGCACCTAACGGACAATGTCCGGTAAGGATACCCACCAAATTTGAGAGCTGGGGCTTTGTTAGCCTTAGGAGTTCCCTCGAGCGTCCCCAATCTACTTGTGGCCAGAAGGATCTAGCGACCTTACACGTTTACGCAATAGTCCAGCGCTCGCTGAGTTGACTCGATGCCCTTCTTTCCAGGAGTATATCTGGTTCTTAAGGCAACCCCGTTCCTCTCATTTCGCGACGAAACTGTATCCAAAGTTCCCTGTCTAGCCAGCTCAGCAACAGTTTCCCTCTATGCCGCTCTGACCGGGAACCTAATATCAAAGTATTCGGATGCAATCGAGAGAGAAGCCAGACATTCTCTGACCAATCTCGAGCGCGCAGACAACGAGCCCAAGGCTCTAATTGCCGCTTGGCTATCGGAGTAAATATTTACTTCCTTAACGGTAATTACCGAAGTAGGCAACCAATCCACAGCTTCCTTAATTGCGGCTACCTCCGCAAGCCTAAATTTGAGCTTGATGAGGAGCAGAATACTCCCCCACTAATCCTTCCGACAAACTTCGAGCCATCCGTGAACATATTTGCCATGCTTTGCCGCCCACTCATCCCTTGAGGAAATATGAGTGGAAAAAGGTCCGCTCGGATCTAGCGTTGGTGTGCAATGATCCAGCACCAAGGAGATGAGCTCGAAATTTTTAAGAATGCTAGAGTGTCCGTAGCTTAAGTCTAGCTTATGACCCGAACACCAGAGAGGACTTTACTACTCAGTTGCCTACTTAGTCCAAAGTAACACTTGTTGACAAGAGAGGTTATCCGTTGGATTGCAAGGCTGACATTGTGATCGGTGTTAATGCTCGTTCCTAGAAAAACGAATTCTCTTACAACCTCGAAATCATCATCGTTAATAGTGACGACGGTGCCGGTACGCGAGTGCGCTGACTGTTTGTTTGATGACAGGTGGTACTCTGTTTTGTCCTCGTTCACTACCAGACCCATTCGCTTCGCTGCTTTATCCAGTTTGGAAAAGGCAGAACTAACAGCTAAATAAAAAAAAAATTAAATACCTTACCTCCCCTTGATACATATTCCTGATTGTCTGTCTAATTTGCATTTTTTGCATTGCATTTTTCTTCTAAAATTTGTTCACTATACTCCCTTTTACTTGTGTGCCTACTCTAATTTCTACCATCTCTAATCTAGTGGCATCACGCAGCACTGATTCATATTTGCATCTAAGTGTATCCCCTTCTGAGTTCGACAACCACCCATTAGCTCACATAGCCTATAAAGGATTCATTTTTAACGCCAAAATCAAAGCAATACGTTTTTTAGGATTAATGATATTCAAATCACGCGTGCAACACTCAACTGCCTAATCCTTAATTAAAGGAAGCACAAATAATATTTAAACATTTATCATTACCTCTTTACGCCAACAAAATCTTGAGTGATCAATAGAGAATTTGTAGCTATCAATTTTTCCTATTATGAATGAAAAATGCCTGGTGATTCCTTTCTACACGCTGGAGTCCCTACAAACATTAGTTACTTACGCTTTTGTTTTGATCTTAAAACATCAACGCAAATGCCAACCGGCAAAAATAATCAACTACAAATTGTTTTCAGAAATTTCTGCACTTCGGCAGCTTTCATGCAGCCAGAGAAACGAAGTATTGATAAATGATGGATTCAAGTCAAACAGCGTTTAGTGTACGAGAACAAGATTGCGCACGCATGGGTGGTAAAGCGTTTAATGTGCGTTAAATGAGGCCAGATTGATGGTGTTTTTTGATGGTTAGTTGAAAAGCTAAACCCAATGCTGCTGCGGTCGAGCGCAAAACGCTTGAAATGTTATACAAAACAAGCAGCAACAACACACACACGCGGATACCCTGCATGCGGCTACAATTCATTTATTTAAGCGATTGTTGCGATTTGAGCGCATTGTGTGCGCGCTTTTAACATTTACGCCGCTTTGAGGTTGTTTTGTTGTTTTTTATTAATTTTTGTAATTTTTCTATTTTTTTGCTCTTTTGGTTTTCTTGCATGCACACACTCATAGATGCGTATGCACGTTTGTAAACACCTTTCCAATTAGTTGTAAAAAATGTGTTTTTGAAAACCATTTCGGCTGCGACTTTTGCTATTCATGGCGAGCGCGATTAACACATTGCCCCCCGGTGATTTGCTGAGCGTAGCCAATTGTGTGTAGGTGTTGGAGGTGTTGTTGTCAGCGTTACTGACCGCCATCACCTTTGAATTTGATAATCTATTAAATCGCACCACTAATTGATTCTCATAGACTGTGGCAACAGCGCAGTGACTTGTGTGACTTTAATTAATAAACTATTAATTAACTGGCCATGCATATGTATGTATGTATATGTATGTATGAGTGAAGGTGATTGCCTACGTGTGCACTTAGTCAAATTTAAATGAAAATTTATAGTTTCACAGCTCGCTGAACATACCGCATACCGCATGCCACAGCGGCAGCCTTCGCCTAAGCACCCTGGCACTTTGTTTGGCACCTCTGGCCACGCATTGACCCAGAGTTGTCTGCGAAGTGCCTAATCAACTCACCATGTGAGTCAACGCGTCATTAATTATGCCCATAATTCGAGGAAATTGTCAGGCGTACGCACGTTTTGACCGCGTCGCACATAAAAAAGGCTCATAGGGATGTTTGTATGTAATGAAAAAATGAAGTGCATGTAATTGCATGTGTATGTGTTGCATCTTCGAATTTCATCAGCAGACACTTTGCTGCCAGAAAAGTGTGAAAATGTATGCCGCTTACATGACATGACTCCCATAACATTTCTGATTTATCACCACAAACACATGCGGCCCACAATTTTCAATTTTTTCTATAGTTCCTAATGAGCGCACAGGCATCCTGCAGGCTACAGGACACAACTGTAACATAAAACAAAAAAATATAGAAAATAATAATAAAAAACAATGAAAAAATGTAAATGAATGTGAATTTTCTTTGTTTTTTTTTTTTCATATGCAACACACTTTTTAACATTGCAACCAACGCTATGCATCACTCAATGCCAGTTGCGCAAGTATGCCTAGCGCGCGAAGTACACCAATGCTCAAGTGTCAAGTGGACACTTCGGGAAATTGAAGTGGCGTTGTAGCAGCGCATATGCACTTTATCCACATCCTTGCCCACTTCCCATTTGCTTGGCCATGCACAGCCGTATATGACCGAAAAAGGAGCTTAAGGCCCGCATAGGCTGCACTCCAATTTCATGCTAAATTTTGTGTTCGCTATGTTTACTGGGCGGCGCTGTCATAAATTACGTAAATGTTTTGCTATGAACGCATCACGACTGTCAAGTGGCACACCGAGTGTTCGCGTGAAGTGTTGTAGTGTCGCATTGTAATATAGTGCAGCGGTGGTAGTGTACCGTTGCCGAGGTTGTGGTGTAATGTAAGTGCCTCGCATTGTAAGTTGAGACGAAATCCTTTGCTACACTTTGCTACATTTATGCCTTCTGGTTCCTTTGAAGCTGCTACTTACTTACGAGCTCAATGGTTCCCAGCTCAATAGTTTGTTTACATTTAAAACGCACTAATTGCAGCAACAACAGCGTTCGTTGTTGGTTGTTGGCGTTAGACTTCAGCAGCCAAGGCGGCAGCATTGGCAGCGGCAGCAGAGACTTGTCGGCGCACTCAGCTTAATCCCTTAGTAATTGCGCCATGCGTTGTGTGTTGACAGACGGGCAGACATTCTGGTACCGACCCAACACGAAGTGGCAATAGCTGCGCCTTGGCCTGTTTAAGGCTCCTTCGATTTCATATTGGAATTTGAGCGCCATTTATTGCAGCTTGGAATTATAAATGTCATTTCTTGGAATTCAAAATTATTAGATGCTTTTGAGTATTTCACGAAAAGTGGCTTGTATGTGCATGGATTTTGAGTTTGATATCTCGCTGCGTTAATTTAATTACATTGTGACGACAGCAAAGCAACAATGTAAAGGCCAAGAGCCAAAGATTTGGACAAAAATTATAATTAATACGTAGGTAGATAGGTAGGTTAGATGGCCAGGTACACTTCAAGTAGCACTTACGTGCCGTTTTGATACCATAATGTGGACCACTACCTGTGAAATATTTAGGGAAGAGAAACCCGTCTACAGCCATCCAGTGCTGTTGATGTAGTGGAGGAGAGAAAAGGGATATAGGCTGGACAATTTCTTCAAGTAATTTCCAAAGGGCACGCTAAGGAATCTCAAGCGCCTAGCCGCCAGAGCCGGACATTTGCAGAGAAAGTGTTCAACCGTGTCTTTCTCTGCAATAGGGGTTGTACGGAATTCCAAGTTTCTCCGCATGAGTACCGATCACCTAGTGGCCAGTGAACAGCGCAATGAGTTTGGAAACTGAATGGCGAGGGACTCGCAACACCTTAAGCGTTCTGTTTCTATCGTATTGAGGCCATAGAGTTTTCGAAATAGCACACGATGAGACAGATCTCCATCTGTCTTGCGCTTTTTTAAGAAAGAAATTGTGTAGTTTCCCTTTAACAACGGTCAAGGGGACACCGATGTCTGAGATGGGGACAGCTGAAACCGGTTCTGTCGGCCCCTTTCTGGCAAGCATATCGGCAATTTCATTTCCCTCTATATTCCTGTGCTCAGGAACCCAGATAAGGGAAATGTTTCCTGCACGTTCGAGACGTTCGAGTTCCTCCTTACAGGAGTTCAGCAGAAGAGAGCTGCAATACGGCGACGACAAGGCCTTGATCGCAGCTTGACTATCGGAAAAAATATTAATATCTCCCTCCGAACAGCGATCCCGAAGCATTTTGCATGCTTGCAGGATCGGGAAGACCTCTGCTGGAAAAACGCTGCTTGTTTCCGGCAATTTGAAGGATACCGAAATGCTGGCTGATTTAAAACAAACCTCCGCTCCCACTCCAGACTCCATCTTGGATCCGTCAGTAAAAACAGAGGTATCTATATCCGAACCGACTCTCCCCTCCTTCCAATCTTGCCTGCTCGGAAAGATAGCCCTAGCACAACCCTCAAAACCCAGTTTGCGGATGGAAAGATCAGTGCAAAGCACAGAAAAGGAATGTGAAATCTGCTTCAAGATGCTACTATGTCCTACAAGAAGTTGTCTCCAGAGGCCAATCTCCTTCAACCTAATAGCGCTCTGAGCAGCAATGGATTTAACTTGTTGATCCACAGGAAGTAGGTGCAGAATAACTTGGAGCGCAGCAGTGGGACATGTTCTACAAGCATCAGTGATGCCCACAATGCAGTTCTCTGCCCTCTCTCTAGTTTAGTGGTGTTATAGTCCTTCTGAAGAGCTACCCACCAAACTAGGCAACCATATGCCAAAATTGGCAGAACCACTAAGTTGTACATCCAAAGTACGACACGTGGCTTGAGACCCCATTTTTTGCCGAACATAGATTTATAGGGCGGGGAAGGCTATACTGGACTTCTTAACTCGATTTTCTATGTGCAGCTTCCAGTGGAGCTTGGGGTCAAGTATTACATCAAGATACTTGACTTCCGATGAGAAAGTAAGACACTGGTTGTTTGGTCTTGGAAGCTTAAAAGGTGGAGGCTTGTGTTTAATTATTTTAATTAATACGTAATTCAAGGGAACTTTAACTAGAAATTAAAACCAATAACATCGGGATGCCTTATTCGAACTTAGCAACCTCAAAACCCCTCTTTTACAAAGTTTTTATTTTGTCTGATAATTTTTGGGGAAAAAGTCCGCATTTTAGTTTCGTCATTTTTTTTCAAAAGTCTGAGTGCAAATTCAAAATCACGAGTCTCTAAATAACCCCGTTGTAAAATTTTTATTTTGTATAATAATCAAAAAAAAAAGTCCGTATTTTGGATCTGCTATTTTTTTCCAAAATCTGAGTGTGAATTGAAACTCCGCAATCACAAAAATCCCCTTTTGAAAAGTTTTCATCACGTCCAAAAATTTTTGGGGGAAAGTCCGTAGTATGGATCCGCCCGTTTGTAATCTGAATTTCAAATTAGCAGCTTTTAAAATCCTCTACTGCAAAGTTTTTATTATGTCTAAAATTTTTTGAAAATAGTCCGCATTTGGGATCCGCCGATTTGTTTTTCCAAAATCTGAATGCAAATGCGAAAACAGCAACCTCCCAAGTTCCTTTTCGAGAGGTTTTTAGTTTGTCCGATATTTTTTTTTTTGTAATTTACCATTTCGTTTTTCTATAATCTGTGTACAAATTCAAAATCAGCAACTTCAAAAATCACCTTTCACAATGTTTTTATAGTGTCTCTAATTTGTGCAAAAAAGTCTGTATTTTGGATCCACCATTTTTTCCCCCAAATCTGAATACAACTTCGAAATTAGCAGCTTCAAAAACCTCTTGAACAAAATTTTTGTTGCATCCATCATTGAATTGTTCTGAAAACTGAGTACAAATTTGAACTCGGAAGCCTTCAGTGTTGGATGTTTTCTTCCACAAAAAAATATGTCCAATCCTCGTTACTGGGAAAAAATGCACAAAACTGGCAAAAATCGAAACAATTTTGGAGTCGCCATTTTAAGTCACTTGAAACTTGCGCCGTATTATGTCAAAATTCAATATGCTATAAAACTGCATACACGAAATTTTTTTTAAAAACTATGAAAAAAATTTTAATTTTGATGAAATTTGTTGATTTTTTTTTTATTTGCACAGAATTTAATATTAATTATATGGTTTTTGTAGGAGTTCTTTAGTTCATTATTTTCATTTAAAAAATATTAAATTTAAATAAGAAACAAATAAATTGGCGAAACTTATCCTAGAGCTATAATTATTTAACGCAGTGTATGCGCATATGTGTTTACATGCGCTGAGTCTGCTCTGTCTTCAGAACGGGTAGCGGAAAAGTGTGGGCAGCAATAACCATGAAGCACAACCAGAACCAAAGCTATCCTAGAGTAATCGAAAAAATTGTAAATCAGCACAGGGATAATGCAGCAAAAGGTAGGTGAACCCCTCGCTCCATCCCAAGAGGAAGTGGATTACTACTTTAACCAAACTCTAAGTGGTCATGGCACTTTTGAAGCATATCTTCATCGTTTCGGGCATAAAAACGCTACACTGCGAGCTTTACAAACCTGCAATCGACGAGTGAAAGAGAAACTTGTGCTTTTCGTATGTCGCCGTTTCAGAGGTTTAAAGAAAAAACTAAAAAATATCCTCGACTTTAGCGTCACGGCCGAGAATCTAGTGGTGCTGATGTTGAAGAGAAATGACTCATGGTACGAGGGACAGCATTTGACAGCCAAATGCGTGCAGCAACAGAAGGCAACGCATAGACGAGAACGCCCAGATAGTGTGTAAACCAAGAACTCGACGTAGAGCCGAAAATGCAGCCGAATTCACCACACAGACTGAGAGAATAACCTTTCTATGGTATGGATAGAGACATGTTGGATGGGCGCGTACAGGTTCAACAGAGGTGGTTCCCTACAGAAATGATTTCTACGGTGAGTGGTAACAAGTTGATGTTAAGAAAAAGAAACGAAACGAAAGAATGGTAACTCCTAAAACACTCAGGCTTAAAAGCCCATTGTATTCGAAGTTCTGGGAAGTGAAAGGATTGATAGTCAAGGCGGGAAAGGGGAGAAGTAACAAAGAGAAAGAGATAGGATAGAGATAGAGACAGGGACAGAGATAGCTAGTCCTGTGAGAATTATCCAGATTTTTTGGCAAATCTGAAAATATGCTCCAGTTTCAGAGAACGAATTTCACCCATTTTCATGACATCGGAACACAAAATTCGTAGCAAACGCAGGACACTCACAGAGAAAATACTCAAATGCTATCCGCTTCCTCTAGGCAAGACTAGCAAATCGGGTTCAGTGATGGTCATTTGCTGACCCATGGGTTGTGTCCTGAATAATACCGACCATCAACCGAATGTCTTTTGTACTAAGTCTTAGTAGAAAGTTCTTCAGTTTTCTGTTCGAGCTTGTCAGAAAACACTTTGCAGCGTTCTAGACCAGACCATCGCTCTTTATGTAGATTGCATACATAGTCGCTGATCCAATTCATGATTGATGTAGAACTGATTCCGATTATGGGCTCTGGTCCCTGTGAGGGATCCGCAATTGGCCAATTGATCCCAGTAGATGCTACTTTTGACGCATTGCATCAGGTCAGTAACGGACGTTGCGCTTGGTGCTCAAACCGCCTCTCTACGAAATATTTGTACTGTAGTACTGGGAGATTGGTACTGTGATGGCTGCGATGAGAGGTAAAGTACGGGTTAAAGTCTAACACTGGCGGGAATAGGCTTTCGATGCTTCCTCCGACTAAAAAGAAAAACATTTCTGTGTGTTTTTAAAATGTGGTTTAAAATGGTAGTAGGAACATACATATATGATAAGCTTAATTCCAGACGAAATCCACAATCACCGCACACTCCATCAAAATTGTACGTAAATTCATCAAATGTCAGGCAAAATCTTTTTTGGAATTCAAGAAATGGGAATTCTGTACCTGACAAATATCCATTTATCGCATTATTGCCAAAGTTTTAAGCTACCGAAACTATGTAGACGATTTGCTCCATACAAGTGGACTGACAATCAGAAAGTGCATTGCAGTTATCAATCAATGATTGTGAGCGAATCGTATTCTAACCAGCCAACACTTCCACACTACCCACATCTCTTTCGTTGCATAGCGCACGTATCAGCCAAAAAATGCATATGTTGATGAATGGAAAGCATATTTTGAACTTGAAAACCATACAAATCGCTTGCATCTGGTCCACGATTTGCCGGGCAAATCGTTGTACGGAGTAGTGAAGGCGACTATTTTGAATAAAATAAATCGGCTCTGCTAAAAAATATATATTTTTTTTTGTTTTTGAAAGCATCTCGTTTGTTCATCGAACCCGCTCCAAAACGAACCTTCTTTTTCATAGAACGTAATAGTAAAATCACCAGCGGAAATGCATGGGTGGATCCTATAGGTGGAGTCAGATCTTGGCTAATGATGACATAATCAGCTGCTTAAAAGAAGATAACTCTGATTATCTTATATTGATTTCCCCCTTAAATTACTTCTGTTAGATCCTCGATGCGACTTCATCTATAGAGGGTGTGATGAATAGCTCTTTTGAAAGGTGATAAGTTCTAATAATTTTTCACCAGTTGCCTTGCTTATTGAAGAGAAATATTCAATTAGCCTGGTTCGCATTCTACCCCCAACTGCATATATCTGTGGACTCTCGCTAACACAACTTAAGTTGGCTTCACAATTTTCCACAATTACCCTAAATTTCTCGAAACCAATGCAATATTTAAAGTACTAATCACGCCAGTCAACGTAGCTGAAGCGGATTGGTACGTAATTACCACTCAGAGGCGCTTAGGTTCGAATCTCCGTGCATGAAACAGCGAAACGATAGAAAAAGTTTTTTCTAATAGCGGGAGACTAAAAGCAAACGCGCGACTGTATTTCTGCCTTGGAAAATGCCCACATAAGGGGCTAGGGGTAGTCAGAGGCCCGAAAAAGTGATGATTTTCAATATTTTTTTTTTTGCTAGTCAATTGCTTTATTTTACAAAAATAAAAACATATGTAGCATTAATGTATCATGTTTCGACTTGACTTTAGCACAATTTAAAAAAAAAAATAATATTTGTAAAAGTTATCGCTGTTTGTGTGGAGCCCGTTTCCCCGGAAGTCCCTTGCGGTGATCATCACAAGTCCTTGGAGATTCATCTAAAACCAATCGGCCAAAGAAATTGGTTTTATTAATATATAATCTTGTGCCTGATCGAAGCTTTTTTTCAAAATGAACAATATGGCGGCCTTAGGAAATATTTTTCAGATTTTCGAGAAAAAAAAAGATAATTAATGATTTTAAAAAATCGAAATTTTTGAAAAAAAAAATCCTTCGATCAGGCACGATTTTTTATGTTTTTCAAAACAGGTATAAATTTTAATGAAATCTACCAAGAGGTTTTTAAGTTACAGTGATCACCAGTTCAAAAACCATAGTTTTGAGAAAAACGCATTTAAAGTTTTGCTATCGAATTTATTACACGGTGCCATCTATTCCTGGGCCATATAATAGTTCTTCAGTCATCATAGCGGCTTCCAAAATGCCTTTCTACCTTTCTAGAATCACGTCCCATGGTAAATTATGATACTTAAAAAATAATTTGGTTTAACACCCAACTATCGACTTCTTCGGAGCGCCGGGCGCTTGTAATTTGTTAATTGTTGAATAACTCGAAAAGTATTTGTCGGATTCACTTAAAATTTTCACACAATATTTGTTAGATATTATACTTTAAGAAAATGCAAAAAAACAATTCAATTTTTTGAAAATTCTGACTACCCCTAACCCCATAAAAAATCATCTTCTGTTCGAAGTCGACGTAGAATCGTAGGTCGCTCTATTGGGAGAAAAATATTAAGACGCACACCACAGAATTGCTGCTATCCATTTTCAAATAAGCCAGCTGACACTAATCGCACATTGAGCGTTGAAAACGTCATTAAAGTTAAACTAACTTAATCGCACGTAAATTGAAAATCTCTTAATTATGATACACACACACATACATATGTGCCGCCACTATTGGTGGCACATCCAAGGCTGCTCTACCATTCCACAATATTTAAACGCCCAATTTAGTTGTCACGCTGCAGTTCTTCGTTTGAAGGCGAACATTTAGTTTGGTTCTGATTTCACCAAAAACTAACCGTTATTGAAGGTTTTACTCACCTGAGCAGAGCTAACTGTGCAATTACAGTTAAAAGTGGCCAAGAACATAATCTCCAGACGAAGGGAGGCCACAAAGTGCTCGCACACTAAGCCAACAGGCCTACAAGCCAAAGCGAAAACTTTCCAATCGCTGAGCTGCTCCTTGTGTGTGTGTGTCTGTATGTGGGTATTGGTAATGTCTTGTGTTGGCAAAATAACTTTTAGCACTACAAGCCGGTTGGAGACTAATGCCGTGATTAGCATCTGCGTTGACAAACCCAGCTGGGCGCCCGTCTTACCCGTGTACGGAATGGCACACATTCTGGAGCAGCACTGCAAGCCCACAAATTCGGCGTATATTCACAGCTTACCAAGCATTTAACGCGTCCCATAGCTGACAAAATGATGAGTAAGGCGCACAACCCCGAACAGGCAGCACCATTACCAGGCCAGCAGGCATAATTATGAAGCATCTTTATCCTCGATGCGACACCCACTGCGTCTGCTAATGCCCGCACATTCCGCGTGAAGATGCTGCGCACTTCAGTCACCAAAAACGAGAACGACATTACCTGCAGCGCATTCTGAAAATTCCGAACACCAAAACATTATGGGTACGCATCCCCGCCGTAGCACAATGCGGGGACAACAAGGCGATTCACGCGTATTCTGCCAACCTGCGCTAATGGCCGCATTAACGAACCAGCAGCAGGCCCAATCAGTGCACCAGCATCAGCCACCACTGCCACATGGGCAGGCACATAAATATGCTTGGCCAAGACGCATCAGTGCGCCTCAATGCTAAGCATCAGTCACAGTGCCAATACTTACAACTAAGTTACTTGCCGGCACCTATATTTTATTGGAATTAGCCAAGACGCGCTGCGCAACGCTTGCAGCTCCGCCTGCGTTATTAATGATGGAAATTTGAAAATACAGAAGGTCCAATAATTGAAGACATATTGTAAGCGTAAGCAGACATGCATACCAGCGTCGTTTCCAGCGTATTGATCACCTGATGGCGTAGGTCACAGCAGCAATGCACTCGAATTCGTGAAATGGCATTTTGTGACTTTGCGCGAGCAAAATAAAAAGCATAACAAATCGAAGGCTTCCAATTTTGTGCCGACACTCACAAGCACGCAAGACGCACGCAAAACAATTGCGACGACATTAAAGCAATAAGTTTTTGCCATTTAGTTGCCGTCATGGCTCTATTAACAATTGCAGACAAACTGGACAATCGCATATAACAATACAGAAACAAAAACAAAAACAAAAAAAAAAAACATTCACAAAAACTTCTGCTTTAAATGATGGATTTCATAAATGCTTGTGAATGATCGTAAATTGCTGTAGCTGCCGTGTCAGGAGTAACACAAAACGCTACCAAATAATATAACATTCCAACAACCGTGCTATTGAAGTGCAGCAAACGGCTTCCGCGAAGTACACGGAAAACAGGCTCGCGTCAATAAAACATATTCTAGGCTAGGCACACACGCAAGGACAGGGTCACTAACTTTAAATAATTGTAGAAAATTTCGAAAATCCAAAAACTCATAAACGAGAAAATCTACTCCTAATAAGTAGAAAGATCAGAAATATTTCTTGTACTAACAAGCAAAAAAAAAAAAAACAACACAAAAAGAAAATTCGAAACGGAAAATATAAAATAAAAGTAATTTAAATGCATACAAGCAGAAAAATTACAGTAGAAGTCATTAAAAAGGAAGTGGCGCGACTTCTCGCAAAACGCTCCAAGCAATGGAAGTAGCTTGCCTTGACGCACGTCCTCACAAGCCACACTTAAACATGTGCGTGTGTATGTAGACATGATCGCAGAAGGGAAACGGCTACTACTATTAACTGTACGCAAGCCTGGCTGCCGAACGTCAAAGCAGCGGCTCTAAGAATTCAACAATGATTTACTACAAAAAGGCAGTTTCGTACAAAGAGATATGCCCAGGAGCTATGAGCTGGCGAAAAAGTCAAAGTCAGTAGAGGTCATATGATGAAGATTTCATTTGCCTCTGCTTATACACCTATTTCATATATTTGAGGGGGGAAGCTTAATGCGGTTATAAAAGTGGCGACCGAAAATAAGAGTTATCACATTTCGTGGACACAAATTTTCGATGAGCTTGAGGTCCTCAGGATCTCCTCCTGTAGCAGCTTCTTCTTTATTTGCCAATCGGATTTTGAATGCAGGCGATCACACAGTTGTACAGATATAAAAAATAAATAATAAAAATGAAATATTGCACTTATAGCACTGACAGTAATAACTTTTAAAAAAGAGGTTGTCTGTAAAGTCGGTTTACTGACGATAGTTTAACGTGATAACGTCATAAGAAAATACTGATTGAATGGTTGCATTTTTCAAAAGAAAATTTTAATTTTATTTGTTTGATAGATATTTTGTATGGATATAGAGAATGAGTTAACATTAACATAACATAACATAACATAACATAACATAACATAACATAACATAACATAACATAACACAACATAACATAACATAACATAACATAACATAACATAACATAACATAACATAACATCACATAACATAACATAACATAACATAACATAACATAACATAACATAACATAACATAACATAACATAACATAACATAACATAACATATCATAAAGCATTCACCAACAGCTTTCATTTGATACCCATATTGTACATACACGTCCGAAGGTTACCCGGGTCCACGTTTTGACCTATATCTCGAGACCCTATCTACCGATAGGTATTCAAACTATACGGAAATCATCTTCAATACTTACTTAACAATGTGTGTAAGTTTGGTTTAATTCAGTTCAAAGACACGGCGGGTCCACGTTTTGGCGTATATTTCGAGACCCTAGTCATCAATAGGTATGAAAATTACCCCGTATTAAAGCACTTATCAACAGCTTTCATTTGATATCCATATTGTACAAACACATTCTAGGGTCCACGTTTTGGTCTCTATCTCGAGACCCTAGTCACGGAGCGGATGGAAATACTCTGAACTAAAGCATTCACCAACAGCTTCCATTTGATATCCATATTGTACAAACCCATCCGAAGGTTACCCGGGTCCACGTTTTGACCTATATCTCGAGACCCTATCTACCAATAGGTATCCAAACTATACGGAAACCATCTTCAATACCTCCTTAACAATGTGTGTAAGTTTGGTTTAATTCGGTGCAAAGACACGGCGGGTCCACGTTTTGGCATATATTTCCAGACCCTAGTCATCAATAGGTATGAAAATTACCCCGTATTAAAGCACTTATCAACAGCTTTCATTTGATACCCATATTGTACATACACAACCAAAGGTTACCCGGGTCCACGTTTTGTCCTATATCTCGAGACCCCAGTCACGGAGCGGCATGAAAAATACTCTGTACTAAAGCATTCACCAACAGCTTCAATTTGATATCCATATTGTACAAACACATTCTAGGGTCCACGTTTTGGTCTCTATCTCGAGACCCTAGTCACGGAGCGGCATGAAAAATACTCTGGACTAAAGCATTCACCAACAGCTTCCATTTGATACCCATATTGTACATACACATCCGAAGTTTACCCGGGTCCACGTTTTGACTTATATCTCGAGCCCTATTTCCAAAATAAAATATAATCCATGTTACTCGTGGAGGATGTAGCTTTCGAATGGTGAAAGAATTTTTAAAGTCGGTCCAGTAGTTTTTGAGCCTCTTCATTACAAACAAACAAAGTTTTCCTCTTTATAATATTAGTATAGACAACATATCTTTAAGGTATATGGTAAATATTAAAATACATTTTTTCCTTCATATATAATAAAAAAATTAATAATTATAACATTAAAACAACAGGTATTATTAACAAACTTGGTTTTATTTTAAATTCTTCAAGTGAATCAAATTAATAATAATCAATAAGAAGGCATATGCAAATACAAATACGTGAATTTATATATGTACATATGCGCTTTCGCTTGCAGTTCATGCAATGCAATGAGCAAGGTAACACTAAAGAGCAAGGTAACACTAATGAGCAAGGTAACACTAAAGAGCAAGGTAACACTAATGAGCAAGGTAACGACACATTTTTTCGTGCGTGCAGCCTGTTAAATCGAATTATAAGACGTTATCACGTCAAAAAATATAGCACTTTTAAATGAACGAACGAATAAATTACAATAACTATTCATAACATGAAATTATACATATTTTTAAGAACTTCTTCATAAACTTCTCGACCTCTTGCTGCTGTTGATAATGTTCCTATGTAGTGGATTCCACTCCAATGCCTAGTGTTTCTTAGCGAGGATAACCGTTTTCTGCCGATTCAGTGTTTTTCTTCTATCTTTCCTTGGAGCACACGATATTTGTCATTTCTCATAATACATACCAGGGGAAGTCCAAAATCAACAAGACTGAGCTCAAATAGAAACGACAGGAGTTTTGTTCTGATAACTTCGAGTTTATTTATTCAAATTAGTAAGTAGTCCCCGCTGGCCTCGATACACTGTTTTGCGCGATCTAAAAGTTTTTCGAAAGAGTGTTTCAGGCCATTGACCGGATCGTCCTTCAGGATGTCGTTACAAGCCTTTCGGATGGCCTCTAAAGACGCAAAGCATTTTCGTTCCATGGCCAAATGCAATTTTCCAAATAGGCAGAAGTCACAGGGAGCCATATCAGGCGAAAACGAGTAAGTGATTGATGGTTAAAATGCGATTTCTAATCAAAAAATCAGTCACAAGAGTAGATCGATGAGCTCCGAATACGCAGAAAACACAGGGAGCCATATCAAGCGAATACGGTCAGTGATTTTTTGACTAGAAATCGCATTTTAACCATCAACATGTGACTTCTGCCTATTCGGAAAATTGCATTTGGCTATGAAAGGAAAACGTTTTACGTCCGTCGAGACCTTCCAAAATGCTGGTACCGACATCCTGAAGGACACTCAGGTCAATGACCGAAACACTCTTTCGAAAAGCTTTTAGATCGCGCAGAACAATGTATCGAGACCAGAGGGGACTATTTTAAATAAATAAACTCGAAGTTATTAGAACAAAGTTCCTATTTTTTCTATTTTAGCTCAGTCTTGTTTATTTTGAACTTCATCTTCTTTACAGGGTGGGCCATATAGCGTTTGCTTTTTGAACCAATTATTTTTTTGAGAATGGTAACACAAATGACATGTCAAATGTGTTCAAATGGGACGCTATGCTTGAACAAAATTGGGAAATATTGAAAACCTATTTCCAAAGTGATGAGTCTTCTTCTTCTTTTCTGATAAAGCTCATTTTCACATCGGTGGCTACGTCAATAAGCAAAATTGTCGGATTTGAGGCTCAGAAAATCCACACGTTACTGTAGAGAAGCAAATGCATCCACAACGAGTCACTGTTTGCTGCGGTTTTTGGTCTGGCGCCATCATCGGGCCATTTTTTTTTCGAAAATGATCGAGAAGCCGCGGTTACAGTAAATGGCGAGCGTTACCGTGGCATGCTCAACGAGTTGTTTCCAAAAATTGAAGAGGATGACTTGGACGACATTTGGTTTCAACAGGACAGTGCAACTTGTCACACTGCCAAAGTTACACTCGAACTTTTGGCTACCGTTTTTGAAAACCAAATAATCAGCCAAAATTCCGATATCAATTGGCCGCCTCGAAGCTGTGATTTAAGCCCGTTGGACTATTTTTTGTGGGGCGCCGTTAAGGACAAATGCTATGCGAACCATCCAGAGACGATTGACGCTTTAAAACACGAAATCGAAGTTGCTATTCATGAAATTGGAGCCCAAACAATCGAAAATGTGCTTAAAAAGAGGTTGTCTGTAAAGTCGGTTTACTGACGATAGTTTAACGTGACAACGTCATAAGAAAATATTGATGGAATGGTTGCAATTTTCAAAACAAAATTTTAATTTTATTTGTTTGATAGATATTTTGTTTGGATATAGAGGAGGAGGTAAATGGAATTGCAATGGAATAGGTCAAGTTACATTTACACAAACGTGAAAAATGACGAAACATTTATCAAATTCATGAAAGATATCTTCAATTTCGATTGTGCATCAGACGTTAATAAGTCAACAACACTAAGAGGCACCATCATCGATTTGCCTTTTTCAAGACACTTTACACTCGAAACACTCCCTTTCATTTCCTAGTTTTTCTATCATCGTCCTATTCTCAACAGAGAAATGGTTCATTACCATGCACACAGGAAGAAGGCATATGCAAATACAAGTATGTGAATTTATATACCTACATATGCGCATATACATACATGTACATACATATATATGCTCACTCAAGTAGGACAGAGCCAGATGTCGAACGTTGCCGAACGCGGGGGCCGATTGTGCTCTTTGTCGTTCGTTCCGCGCTCTCGCTTGCAGTTCAAGCACATTAGCTTACATTTGCTTGCATACGGAATAGATTTGTATATTTGATATGTCCATATGATTTGTATGCATCTTTACATATAGATTTGTTCTTTTTTAAAATTGCGCGAAATTGTATATGTATATGCATGTTTATATACATATATTAGTATACAACATATCTTATAAGGTATGTGGTAAATATTAATATACCATACATTTTTCCTTCATATATAATAAAAAAATTAATAATAATAACATTAAAACAACAGGTATTATTAACAAACTTGGTTTTATTTTAAATTCTTCAAGTAAATCAAATTAATAATAATCAATAAGAAGGCATATGCAAATACAAATACGTGAATTTATATATGTACATATGCGCATATACATACATACATACGCTCACTTAAGTAGGAGAGAGCAAGATGTCGAACGTTGCCGTTCGTTTGCTTTGTTCGTTCCGCGCTTTCGCATGCAATTCATTCAAGGTAATGACAAATGAGCAAGGTAACGACAAATGAGCAAGGTAACACTAATGAGCAAGGTAACGACACATTTTTTCGTGCGTGCAGCCGGCTAAATCGAATTATAAGACGTTATTACGTCAAAAGTTTGAAAAAATATTGACTAGTTTTTTTCTTTATAGCCGATTCAAAAAGTAAATTTTACATGGCCCACCCTGTACAAGAATATGTGCGAAGGGCTTTATAATTTGCTTATGCTTGTGTGTAAAATAGATTTTGTATTTCTATAAAATGTTATTTCATGTACTAAAAGTATTTGAATAACACGATGACTTATAAAATTTCGCTTTATTACAACAACCTGCGCAGGTAAATATATAATTTTATTACAGTTTTATATCTAAGGTATGCAATTTGCACATCACCAAGAGGTTTTTTAAGCAATTCCGCTTTTTATAGCTTCATAAAATTAATAAACCTGCCTGCATGATAGCTTTAAAATTCTATTTTTGAAACGGTGCCATAAAGTCTATTAAGAATCGCGTGATTGCATAAATGGCGAATTTGTTATGCAATGCCAAAAAAAAGGACGTAAAACCACAATTTGGCACTATTTGCATTGATAAGCTTGTAAACCGCATAGGCACGTCTCCCCGCAATCCCTCAACCCTTCACCCGAACTGTTTAATTGTTTTTTGCGTCATTAAACTATTGTAAAAAGAATTGGGGACGAGCAATTAACGGTATCTCTGCAACGAATATCGGTAACTTATCAATCGGCAAATCAAATTTTATGTCTACCAGTAAACAAGCGCATTTGCCTTTTGGCGGTTACTTTACATTTGTATTGTATGCACAAATATACGAGTATTTGTTGTAGGCGGTGCACATCAAAGGGCAACGGCAATTTATCAAAGTCAAAGCCGCTGTTTGCAAACTCATATTTTTATTATATTTACACAAGAATATTACAAATGTATGCGCGGTTGTGCGTGTATATGTATGTACGCATACTTAAGCAATTTGTATATAGAAGCGTTTGTGTGTGTGTATGTATATGCATATTTGCTTAAATTGTTGCTATATTCCTGCACATATAAATATTTGCTATATAAACGCGCGGAAATAATAAACTGGCGACAAATAGGAAAGTTAAATATGTGCAAACATGCACACACGCACACATACATACATACAAACATATTATGTATATAAGCGTATGTGCAGTAAGTGCTATTCATGCACGCATACACACATACATACATATGCAGATTGGGCTTTACATACACTTGTGCGCGCACATTCGCTGATTGCCTACCATGGCGGCGTCGCGACTCTTTGCCATCTCTTCGCAGATAAGCTTTCAATGGCATGTATGGCGACGAAAATACCCACCTCTTTCTCTGATAAATACATTTGTGTGTATGTATGTGTGCATGCATTACGGTCAGGTAGTTACCCCGCAGTCAAACCTGCTAGTTCTGAACTACCGCAGTTTGTAGTGGACGGAGTTCCTCTACTATATTTTTTCATTGCTAGCAACTGGAATGCTTTAACATGGCGGTGTGCTGTGAATTTTCAATTGTCAGCCTATGCAAGTCGACGAACTAATAATCTCATCCATCAGTAGTAGGATACCAGTAATGAGTTAGTTTCTAATAGGCAATCAACTCTTCTTCTTGATTGACACGATAACTGCGTAACCCGTCTAATAGGTTCACATATAAGTTGATTATTTATTTCTTCGAGGCTAACTCCAAATCCGTAAATAAGAAGCGAGATTAGGTTAGGTTTGGCAGCTGCATTGCGCATAGGGTCAGCGATTCTACTTAGACCACGAAATGGCTCCGTTGTGAGGCGCAGAGGCTGGGTTACACTTGTCCTTCCAGAAGAGTGAACCATCCTGAGCTTTGAACAAAGTATAAAAGGTTGTTGATACCTAAAGTGTAAAGATCATCCATATTCAGTAAGGAGTTAGGGGTAGTCAAAGGCCCGAAAAAATGAAGATTTTCAATAATTTTTTTTGCTAGTCAATAGCTTTATTTTACAAACATAGCACTAATACATTATGTTTCGACTTGACTTTAGCACAATTTAAAGAAAAAATAATATTTGTAAAAGTTATCGCTGTTTGTGTGGGGCCCGTTTCCCCAGAAGTCCCTTGCGGTGATCATTACAAGTCCTTGGAGATTCATCTAAAATCAATCGGAAAAGAGAAATTAGTTTTATTAATAGATAATCTTGCGCCTGATCGAAGTTTTTTTTGTCAAAATTAACAATATGGCGGCCTCAGCAAATAATTTTCAGATTTTCGGGAAAAAAACCGACAATTAATTGTACAAAAAATGTGTGTGTGATCCTTCGATCAGGCACGAGTTTTTTAAGTTTTTCAAAAGCAGTATACATTTTATTGAAATCTACCAAGCGATTTTTAAGTTACAGTGATCACCAATTCAACAACAACGCATTTAAAATTTTGCTATCTGCTCCGAAGCGCCCGAGCGCCCTTTTTTAATTTTTGAATAACTCGAAAAGTATTTGTCGGATTCACTTCAAGTTTTCACACAATATTTCTAAGATATTGTACTCTAAGAAAATTCAAAAAAGAAATCAAATTTCTTGAAAATTCTGACTACACCTTACCCGTTAAGAAGTATGATCTTAAATATTCGTATCAGTTTCTGCTTCTGGCTAGAAGAAAAAAATGTTGAATTGTTTCCAATTCCTCCTTATTCCTACAGCTACGACAGAAATCACGCATGTAAGCGCCTAATTTCCTTGCGTGATTTCCTATGAGACAATGTCCTTTGAGGTCCTCTATTAAGGTCCTAATTTGAAGTCTACTCAATTTTATAATATTATATTTTGTATAGTCGTAAGTTTAGCCTTGGCGCTAAGGTTGCCCAGCAGTTTCACAGGTATTGGCACTAATCCATCTTTGATTTACAGAAATGATGCGTCCGTAACAGGAAGCTTACTAGTTGCCATAAAATTACTTATGTTTGGCATACAGGTACTTTCTCTTGCAAGTTGGTCAGCTCTACAGTTCCCTGGTATATCTCTGTGGCCTGAAATCCGACATAAGATAATACGATACTATTTAGCCATTTCATTAAAAGATTGGCGACAATGCAAGACACTCCTTAATGTTATTTGGAATGCATCCAGAGCCCGTAGCGCAGCTTGGGCTTGCAGATATCTTTTAATGATATTCTGTTTATGTCTAACCATCTTCATGAATAGCGTTTTTTTCCGCTTAAAAACAGTACAGTGAGCCGATAGTTTAAAGGATTCAGTGATAAAAAAACTATTCGCAATATAAACCTGATCCTACACAGGTATCCATTTTAGATATGAACGGGTGTTGGGTGATGGTTCTTCTTCAAGCCTTTCCAGTCTATAAAGAGTTTCCACTCAGAAATTCCTTTCAAAGCAGAGAATAGGATAGTGATAATCACAAACACTGGTTATATCCGTAAAGGTGTCATAGGAGGGGTTCAATGTCCACGTGTGACAGTTTTCCATTGTGAGCTCGCTGTGAGCCTTAAAGCGCAACAGGCCGCTGAGTGTTTGCTATAGTTAGCGCTGTGCTACCGCTAATTATCAATTACTAGCAAACCCGGTCCCCTTCGCTGGGCACACTAAAATAGAATAGATATGGTTTAGAACAGAAAATATATGGTTTTCATATTATTTATTTCTTTATTCTTTATTCAAGCGCTTTGGCATAAACAATATTTTTTGTTTTTCTATTTGTTTTTGAGTAAATAATATATAAAATATAAATTGAAAATCAGGAAAAAAGAAGATTGCTTTTAAATTTCAAATCAACGCATATGAATAAAAATCGTCTTTTTTCCTGATCATCCATGAATTTTTCGTTTCAATTTATATGTTTTATTAAGCATTGGAGCTTTTTTAACCATTATCTATTTAATTATATTTTTCAAAAAAAAACAAAAAAAAATTGTTTTTTCCACGAGCACATAATTTCATTCGGATTTCACATTAAATTCTCAAATTTCGTAAGAAATTATTCACTGTTCCAAAATCCACTCCAAAAAAATTCACAAACAATTTTTACATGTTGCACTTACGTTTTTTCCTTATGGCATCCAAATCAGAAAGAAATATTGACACATTGTAACTCACACTGTCAATTTGACAGTTCAGTTCCGCCCCAAGCGTTAAAAAAGTAAGCGGCATTATGGCTGGCTCAAAAGAACGCTGTACCCGTTGCCACTGCTCCGAATTACAACCAACGAAACCCATTTTCAATACTTACTTAACAATGTGCATACGTTTGGTTTAATTAGGTGCAAAGACACGGCGGGTCCACGTTTTGGCATATATTTCGAGACCCTAGTCATCAATAGGTATGAAAATTACCCCGTATCAAAGCACTTATCAACAGCTTTCATTTGATACCCATATTGTACATACACAACCAAAGGTTACCCGGGTTCACGTTTTGACCTATATCTCGAGACCCCAGTCACGTAGCGGCATGAAAAATACTCTGTACTAAGGCATTCACCAACAGCTTCAATTTGATATCCATATTGTACAAACACATTCTAGGCTCCACGTTTTGGTCTCTATCTCGAGACCCCAGTCACGGAGCGGCATGAAAAATACTCTGAACTAAAGAATTCACCAACAGCTTCCATTTGATACCCATATTGTACATACACGTCCGAAGGTTACCCGGGTCCACGTTTTGACCTATATCTCGAGACCCTATCTTCCAATAGGTATTCAAACTATACGGAAATCATCTTCAATACCTACTTAACAATGTGTGTAAGTTTGGTTTAATTCGGTGCAAAGACACGGCGGGTCCACGTTTTGGCATATATTTCGAGACCCTAGTCATCAATAGGTATGAAAATTACCCCGTATTAAAGCACTTATCAACTGCTTTCATTTGATACCCATATTGTACATACACAACCAAAGGTTACCCGGGTCCACGTTTTGACCTATATCTCGAGACCCCAGTCACGTAGCGGCATGAAAAATACTCTGTACTAAGGCATTCACCAACAGCTTCAAGTTGATATCCATATTGTACAAACACATTCTAGGGTCCACGTTTTGGTCTCTATCTCGAGACCCTAGTCACGAAGCGGATGGAAATACTCTGAACTAAAGCATTCACCAATAGCTTCCATTTGATACCCATATTGTACATACACATCCGAAGTTTACACGGGTCCACGTTTTGACCTATATCTCGAGACCCCAGTCACGGAGCGGCATGAAAAATACTCTGTACTAAAGCATTCACCAACAGCTTCAATTTGATACCCATATTGTACATACACATCCGAAGGTTACCCGGGTCCACGTTTTGACCTATATCTCGAGCCCTATCCACCAATAGATATCCAAACTATACGGAAACCATCTTCAATACCTTCTTAACAATGTGTGTAAGTTTGGTTTAATTCGGTGCAGACACGGCCGGTTAGCGAACACACACAAAAAGTTGACTTTATTTTATATATAAGATTTTTTTCAGTTTGTGTCCGAAAAATCCAAATATCTTACGGAACCCTATTTTTTTCCAAAATAAAATGTAATCCATGTTACTCTTGGATAATGTAGTTTTCGAATGGTGAAAGAATTTTTAAAATCGGTCCAGTAGTTTTTGAGCCTATTCGTTACAAACAAACAAACAAACAAACAAAGTTTTCCTCTTTATAATATTAGTATAGATGACGAATAAAAGGAGAAACGTCAAAGCAAAAACTAAATTAAATGGCGTCGGCAAAGAAAATAGGTTTGTAGACGTAACTCTAATAAAATTTTTATTAGATATTATTGTTGTGTTCAAATTAAATGGATTGCTGGATTGGAAGCTGAAGATTAAATTGCTTCAGTGACTGTAAGCGCTCGCTCAGCAAGGGAAATAGCACAACGCTTGGAAATTCGCCATTGAACTGTACTTAATGTTCTTAAAAGACGCAATATAAAGGCTCCAAAGGTTACAAAAAGGCGCCTCAATCTACTTCCGGAGAGACAGAAGCGCGAGTAATGGAGCGATTATTGACTCATCAAAAAGCTAAAACCCCAAAAGAAGCCGCACAAAATATATTAAAAAAGCCCGTCAGTGAATGGACAGCACGCAGAGCGTTGAAAAACATCGGCTTGGAGGCTGCCATGAAGTCAGTATTATCTGGCAAAAACGTGAAAGCTAGGTTAGGTTAGAATAGCCAGGTTGCTTGTCTAAGGCAAGACACCTCAGGTCTATTGTGGCACCTGCATGCGATTTCTATCCCCCAACTTAGTTGCTTAAACCACTTAGAACTTTTTGAGAAGGTAATTTGTCCCTCCAGTGAGACATTTCGCAAATTTCCCAGGTCTTCGTAGAAATAATCACCAAGATATTTGGCACGGCTACTTTGAAGTGCAGACAGGGCATTCACAGAGGAGGTGTTGTACCGACTCAGTTTCTTCTTCATCTCCACAACTCCTGCAGAAGTCAATCGAGGTACACCCATTCTACTGGCTGAAAGCGAGTTTGATTTGTGCAAAAAGTAAAAGCATTGGACTACTGACGACTTCAAAGGAGTGAAATGGTCTGATGAGACCAGCATTAATCGTTTTCTTTCGAATTGGAAGCGATATTACTGGCACCGACCGCATGAAAAGCTGCAAACGCATCAAGTAAAACAAACGATGAAGCTTGGCGGTGGTAGCATTATGGGATTTATTGGGCCATTGGTATGAGTGTTCGGGGTAATGAAAAAATAAACTATTTGAATATCTTACAGATCAATTTTCTGCCTTTTGTTGACCTAAGTGCATACCCAACAGCGGAGGTTATATTTCAGCAAGATTGGCACCCGAAGCATTCCGCGAAAATTGTTCCAGAGTGGATAAAGAATCAGGACTTCCAGCTTTTAACATGACCAGCACAAAGTCCTGATTTAAACGCGTTTCAAAATTTGTGGGCTTTTCTAGAGAATCGGCTCGTACTCTACGAAGTGTCCCCGAAGAAGATTGACGAACTATTTTAAAGAGATCAGATGGAATGGCGTGATCCTCGACATTCAACTACTGAAAAACTGGTCGGGCGCAGGTCAAGATGCATAAATAGCGTTATTAAGGCTAAAGGTCTGTGGACAAAATACGGTACAACATCCGACGCACACCACAAATAGGAGAGGAGCACATAACAAAAGTGTAAGCGCCAATTATTTATTTATTTTATTTTTATTTTTTTTTTTTTCATGTAATAAAACTTATCGCTAAGCAAAAATGGCTGTTTTTTGTAATTTTTTTAATATCTTTTTTATTTTGAAATAAATAATATTTAAACTAGAATTAATACGTTTTATTTCTTAATAAATGAAACATTTAGCCTGGCAATTTGATACAATTATTTTGAAAATGACTGTTCAGCAATCAAAAATGCATGATTGTGGCAAATATTTAGCCAGTTGTGCTCGCCACTGTACCTTATAAAGAGAATGGGAAGATAAGCAATGAATGATTAGGGAATTTTCACTTTAAGCAATTATTTTCTTCCTCAGGTTCTTTATCCCTCTTGGGACATTGAGCATAATATTTTAATGAATTATTATCTGCTTTATTAATAGGAACTTGTTTAATTTAAAATTGTAATATAAAATATGCTTAAATTGATTTGAAACATCTGTTGCACTTGGTGGGTTTTACGGAATGTTCGGCACATGGCTTTTAGTAAGTAACGCATCATTTCATTGTGGGACGGCGTTTCATATAAATTTAATAGTTACCCTTGTCTGCAATTCTACCCGATCAATGCGGGTTCGAGAGTCTTTCAAAGCACGAGCTGATAATGATACTTTTGCGTTGATAATTTTGAATTTGAAAATTTCTCCAAAGCCTTTTTAATATAAAGATAACTTGTAAACTGCAAATATTGTATTTTGTGAACGGTGAACGATCGAGGTCTGGTTATACCTAACCTCTGAGCCAACTACCTATTAAATTCTTGAAAAAAATACCGTCTTTGGCCATTTGAGTTCTTTTGTTGTGAATATTTTCAGCATAAATTTTTTAGACTGCTAGAGCTGCGATTTCTAGCATACGGTAACACATGCCCATGAATTTGTCGCTCCCAAGTATATTCTCTTAACTACATTGGACACCTTTTTTAAAACCCATCGGTTGAGCACCCGGTTCTGGTCTTTTTTGTCTTGATTGAGAATCTTTTAAAAGGTTATATCCATAAATCGATAGAAAATTATATTTTAGGACGCTACCTGGAAGCTCAAGCCGTTATCTATAATATAAATATTATATATTAAATTCACGTCCAAAGTCGAAAAGTTCGGACCAGACGCGGCTGCCCAACGGGGGGTTAACATTTTTTCTATTTATTCTTTCGTTTTATTATAGTCGCCAATCAACAATGACTTTTTCGCTAATCCTGTTACACGATTCTTTCTTTTTGTCCACATTTTAAACGATTTTTTCGCAGGTTATCAAGCCCAGCGCACAACGGCACTGCATGGGATTTAAATATAATTTTTTTTTACACATTTACAAGGGTCTGGCTAGACTGGCTCTTTTGAATTTGGACGCGAATTTAAAACATTTCTATTATAGCTAAGGACTTCAGCTTCCAGCTTACTTACTTTACTTACTTACTAACATACTTACTTACTTACTTACTTACTTACCTACTTATTTGCTTACTTCACTTACTTACTTACTTATTTACTTACTTACGTACTTAATTACTTACTTACTTTACTTACTTACTTACTTACTTACATACTTATTTACTTACTTACTTACTTACTTACTTCTCTTAGTTATTTACTTAATTATTTACTTACTTACTTTACTTACTTACTTATTTACTTACTTACTTTACTTGCCCACTTACTTACCTACGTACTTGCCTACTTTATTTACTTTCTTATTTATTTACTTACGTACTTAATTACTTACTTACTTACTTTACTTACGTACTTACTTACTTACTTACTTACTTACTTACTTACTTACTTACTTACTTACCTATTTATTTGCTTACTTCACTTACTTACTTACTTATTTACTTACTTACGTACTTAATTACTTACTTACTTTACTTACTTACTTACTTACTTACATACTTACTTACTTACTTACATACTTACTTACCTCCTTACTTGCTTACTTTACTTACTTATTTACTTACGTACTTAATTACTTACTTATTTAATATACTTACTTACTTACTTTACTAACTTACTTACTTATTTACTTTTACTTACTTACTTACTTACTTACTTACTTACTTCCTTACTTTACTTACTTCCTTACTTATTTTACTTACTTACTTACTTATTTACTTACTTACTAACTAACTTACTTACTTACTTACTTGCTTACTTTACTTACTTACTTACTCATTTACTTACTTACTTACGTGCTTAATTACTTTACTTACTTACCTACTTACTTACTTACTCACTTACATACTTACTTACTTACTTACTTACTTACTTACTTCCTTACTTTACTTACTTACTTGCTTACTTCCTTACTTATTTTACTTACTTATTTACTTACTTACTTACGTGCTTAATTACTTTACTTTACTTACTTACTTACTTACTTACTTACTTACTTACTTACTCACTTACATACTTACTTACTTACTTACTTACTTACTTACTTACTTACTTACTTACTTCCTTACTTTACTTACTTACTTGTTTACTGACTTACTTATTTACTTACTTACTTACTTTACTAACTTACTTACTTATTTACTTTTACTTACTTACTTACTTACTTACTTACTTACTTACTTACTTCCTTACTTTACTTACTTCCTTACTTATTTTACTTACTTACTTACTTATTTACTTACTTACTAACTAACTTACTTACTTACTTACTTGCTTACTTTACTTACTTACTTACTCATTTACTTACTTACTTACGTGCTTAATTACTTTACTTACTTACCTACTTACTTACTTACTCACTTACATACTTACTTACTTACTTACTTACTTACTTACTTACTTCCTTACTTTACTTACTTACTTGCTTACTTCCTTACTTATTTTACTTACTTACTTACTTATTTACTTACTTACTTACGTGCTTAATTACTTTACTTTACTTACTTACTTACTTACTTACTTACTTACTTACTCACTTACATACTTACTTACTTACTTACTTACTTACTTACTTACTTACTTACTTACTTCCTTACTTTACTTACTTACTTGTTTACTGACTTACTTATTTACTTACTTACTTTACTTACTTACTTACTTACTTATTTACTTACTTACTTACATACTTTACTTACTTACTTACTTTACTTACTTACTTGCTTACTCCCTTATTTACTTATTTATTTTACTTACTGACTTATTTACTTGAAATTGAACAATTGAAATTTGAAAAGGTCGAGCCAAGGAGCACCAGGAGATTTGGTGGCTCCTAAAACACTCAGGCTAAGAAGCCCATTTACTTACTTACATACATACTTACCTATTTACTTACATACTGACTTACTTTACCTACTTACTTACTTCAAGCTTAAACCGAATGTGTCAAAGTGGCCGCACTAAAGTTCCTTCTCTTTCCAACGTGACCTATTGCTGCACCCAAAAGGGCTACCGCACACACATATAGCTACCTTACGTTACCATGATTCACGGACGTGGACGCAAGAGTCGGGAATGAGTGTAGTCATACCATTCTTATCCTAATTTCATGCACCTTTAACATTAGAACCATTCTTGTTCACAGCAATAGAAGAATATTCGATTTGCATACACCTCTAATTGGTAATTTTGCAACTGGTGCAATTGTACTCACTCTCGAACTAGTCAGGCTCCTCCCTTCAAATACCAGTTCATAAATTAGCATGTTTGCTAAGTACTTCGCCTTTCCGCTGCCGGGTACATACTCAAACACAAGCATTCACATACATTTTATGCCATATCAACACAATGGCAATGGCAATGTTTTACAATGGGCGTGGCTTGGCCGCCATAATTAAGCGTGAATAGCAGATAGGTGAAAGGATTATTTTAATTACGTTTACAAACCTAAAACCCAATGTATCTTAGCCATTCCCAACTACCGGCCGTAACATACCAACAACTACATACATACAACTACAACAATAATCGTAAATTCGTTTCATGTTGCCAATCAGTTAATGCATTGCGAGTAGCGTAAATGGCTCACCCGCCAAGTTGCAAATGAGAAAGGACAACAAAATGCGACACTCTAATCTCGCGTTCAAGGACATGCCGTTGCACAGCGAATTCGTTTGTGTCACTGAAATTTTTCTACGCGCACAATCAAACATGCCTGCATAGCATTGCATAGCACAGCATACATAGCATAGCATATCTAGTGAACCCTTTAATTGTGTGAGACAAACGTTAACACCCGTTGTAACGGCCCACTTTTTCCGCATTCGCTTTTGATTTCATTTCTTCTTTACTTAATTACTACTCCTTAAATTGCTGCTAAAGGTTACCTTTCGCCACAAATCGATTTGCACATTGCCATTGCATTTTCGGAAGGCAATTACGCAGCTGCTGCCGTTGTATTGGTTATTGGTTTTATGCGAAAACTATAGTGGCTGTTTTAAAAATGGGCGTTGTCGTTTTAAAATTCTTTCATCGCATAAAATCTTTCCAGCAACTGACTATTCAAACGCTAAGTTGTATGACTTTCGCGTTCGTGACTAATTTGATTGTTGGCCACTTTAACGGGCGAAAATCGCGTGAAAAATGTAAGAAGAATGTAACTATAACACAAAATCCGCTTGACTAAATGCTTCAGTGGTACTGGAGTTAAAGAATTAATTGTAGAAGTGAAAAGGAAAATTTCGAAAGTCCCTGCAAATCTTCAGGTATATTTATAAATCATGGAAAGTAGTTCTTACGATTTTAAGTCAGACTGCAGTAGCTGAATATTAAGACACCAATTATGTATGCGATAATAATTTGTCCATAAAAGACACAAAATTTGTAGGTATAATACACAAAATGCAGCGGAATAGACTGACAGTCTTAACGGGCACTCCGTCGCGCTAATTGCGATTCTAATAAATAGCAGAGAATATGAAGATTGAGCGAATTGTCTCTTCAAAGCTATCTTTTTCGTTTCTATTCTTCTTAAATTGCTCCTTTAGCGTCTTCTAGGCTGAGATCTACGCTATAGACAAAGCAGCAAAAACAATAAGACTGATGAATAAGACTCCAGCAAACCTTACCATTTTTGTTGATAGTCAAGCAACGATCAAAGCACTGACTTCAGCTCACATCAATTCGAGATTTTGCTAAAGAATACAGGAGGTCACTTCAGCTTATTCAACAGCACCACATCACACTTTGGTGGGTTCCCGGCCACTCTGGAGTAGAAGGAAATGAAAGAGCGTGTGAGGAAAAGTGCTAAGCTGGACCTTCAGCGAATGGCAGAGGAAATTAGTATAGCTTCCATCTCCAATATTAATAAAATAAAATTTGCACTCGAATAGCCAAAGCAAATCTAGAGCACCGAGGTATACAAAAAATGCGAGTTTTAAAATAAATCCAATACATGAGGGTATTACAAAGCTAAGCATCAACTGCTCAGCATAGTTATTGAACCACCTAAATTACTTAGCTATGACTCCTTTGTTGTAAGTATGAAGACAGCGATCTTGTTTTTTTTTCCAGAGGAGGTTAAAGTCGAAAATGTCAGAAACATCATCAAAGGTGCCGGCACATCAGTGGTATGTGGGGTACGCTCCCACTAATACTATAACATTCACCCTTCTCGGCTTATTTGATCTTGGAACTGCTAAAATCATTTCGTCAAGGTGAAGCCGCGTTTGTGCTTTTTAAACACACCAGGTTCCTCTCTTAGTTGCGCATGGGGGTTATATGCTATCAATAGCCTCCATTACTACTTTGAGACCAATGGAGCGTAGGAAAGTTGCAATATCATTGCTCGGTATCGACTTGTCGTCTGTTTGGGTTCGTCTTGAGGCTTACCCTATGCGTTCGTGCTTGTCGTCTGTTCGCAATTACAGTGACACCCACAGGAGATCTGCTTCAACATGGCTTCTTTGGATGACGTATCTTTTGGATGTTCTAGCTCGATCGCATACGCCTTTTTCCCGCTTTGCACTCCTATTCTAAGTTTCGGAGTTTTATTACTATCCTTACTGCAAACTTTTTTACTGCTTCCCATTTCTCTGAGGAGGTCTCCGTGGACAATTGCGAGCTCGGAGTGCTCTTCATAAAATCTAGTGCAGGTAAAAGTCACATGTTCTGCACTCTCATCTTCGCTGTGGCATCGCCCGTGCAGGTCGAATTATCTACTAGATTAAAACGGTAGAGGTATGCAAAAAAACCACCATATCCGCTGAGAATCTGAGTTAGAGAGAAATCTGTTTCGCCATGTTTTCCATTTATTCATTCATCTAGTTTGGGAATCTGCTTATATGTCCAGCGGCAATTGGAAAATTGATCCCATCTATTTTGCTACTTTGTTATCGAACATGACCGCTCGGCCATCTTTTCTTAAGGCGTCGGTTTGTGCCCACATGAGTTCCTCTGCTCGTATATCAAAGGGAACTTTACTCGAAATAACGCAGATTGCATCATTTGATACTGTTCTGTACGCACACGCTACTCTGGGCGCGCTAAGTCTGTTAGTTTGCAGTACCTCTTGTGAGCGTCTAGTTCGTTCTCCTGCCCATACTGGTGCGGCTTATAGGAGAATAGAGTCAGCAACTGTTCAAAGCGTCTTTCTTTTACCACCTTAATGTCTTCCAACGTTTCCAAATAAAAGTAAATTTTTAACTGTTATTTTTGACCAAAATATAAAACAACTTTTATTGCCGATTGATGGCTAAAAAGCGAAAAAATCAGTGTTTAATACATGTTAGTCGAATTCGATCAACAGTTAGTGGCGCAAAATTAATCACCCTATCGGAAGTTTTTTCAAAAAGCGACCACCCCTCTGCAGGCAATGGCAATACCTCCGCGTGTATTTCTGCAATGAAAAATCTCCTAATGAAAACCATCTACCGTGAGGAGGTGGCATACAACTGTAGGTTCTTCTATTTGTGGAAAAGATCAAGATGCACTACACAAATGGGAGGGGAAGATGGTATACTTTTTGCAAATAGCGTCGTACGTCATTCATATTTGACACTTGTGAACCAGACAGCTGCAGTATGCAAACAGACAAAAATCGAACGTGTAAAAGGGTCAAGCTAAAAATTTCCATTATTAAAAATCATTTTTTATTTAGTAAAAAAGTTATTCGAAAACAAAACTGGATGCTTAATTTTGTACCACCTGGTATTTACACATAAAATATAGCTAAATAGAGATATAAATAATTAGCTGCAAATAGCTTAAATAACTAAATGCCATTAGGTAATTCAATCTTAAATTCAATGCACTGGCGGATAATGACTTTGTTGAACTTTTACTTCAAGCTCAAATGGATGTACTAATACTACAATATTACAATACCATTGAAAACTTTTAAATTAGACACACACACATACATACATATAAATATTGCAATATTTTTTTTTTGTTTTTTGTAGTTTTCAAGCAAATATTTTTACTTTTACTGCAAATTCAAATTAAGAGAATGTAACTCATCTTCAGACTTATTTGCATACATATGTATGTATGTATGTATATGTAAGCATGCAAGTAAGTACAAAAATAATTACCTATGCACTTTCAATATTTCCAAAGCATTTTTAGCGGTGTCACCTCTCTCGCATCGTCAATATTTTCATTGCAAACTTAATTGTTGTTTTAGTGCTTAGCGTCGCATGTGTGCCGCATTACACAAAATATGGGAATTTCAAATATTTTATGGCTGCTCATGCGTGTGCATATGTAAAATAATGTTTCATATGTCCTTCCCTATGTTTACACAGGCGTCGTGTAGGAAGTCCCTGCATCGGCAGTAAATACTCGTACATAATTATGCAAATATCAACATGCCGCTCTTCTGTGTAGCTGCGTCCATAAGCAAAAACGACATTTTTAAATGGCATTTAGCTGATCCGCGGCTGCTGTTTGAGAATCTGTGTGCACAGATGTGCACAAATACAAATGGCTGACGGACTCATAAGCATATCTGTAAATATATGACCTTCGAAAGTCAATTTCGTTTGCTTACTTGTGCAAAAAATATTAAATTTAGTAAATATTTAAATAAATATAATTAAAAAAAATGTTGCTAAAAGGATAAACGACTGATGCTAGCGGCGAAAAGTGCGAAGGTAAAAAGAAAATAGTTTTAAGGTAGCTGGAAATCTGAAAGCAAAGACTAGCGTAAAGTCGTTGCTAGATTAAACTAATGATGCTAAATCCGCTTATCGAAAGGATACTCACATTTGGTGCACAGATGGGTCCTAGAGACATACTTGCACTTAGTCCGTATAGCTGCACTTCTTGCTTCAAAGTTGTAGGTTACCTATAATTTTGTTGGGACTATCTTTAACGCATCCTGGAACAGAGTCTACTTCATATTGGTACCGAAGCTTAAAAGGTAGGTGGGCGCAACCCATAAAACAATAACTAAAGGTGATCTAAGATGTCAAATTTTCACACTGCGCAGGCATCTTGAGCTACTTAATAAATCAGTGATGTCCTCTTGGAAAAACTATTTTTTATTTCAAAGCAAATTCTAAAAAAAAAGTACTGAAAAGCAAAAAATCCAAAACTTTTGTTAACGCAGACAATACTGTTTTTGTTGTACCACAAAACGTGGGCAAAAGCGGGCGTTAAGTTTGGCAAAATGAAAAGAAAAGATTGAGTAAAATCGTGCGGCACTTCATTGCAACCAGGCTAAAACGAACCCATACATTGAACCGGACTCAGAAATTTGGAATACAGATGGATTAAAACTTGCGAGTGGTTGGACTGGTGCGGGTGCTTTTTGGCAAAACTTTAAAAGATAAATATCAATCGGCTCTTACGCTACAGTCTTTCAAGCGGGGATCCATGGGCATAGAAATACGAATATGTGCATGAGAGTGTCCTTCCCGAGGCATATCTCCATTTTGTCAGACAGCCAGGCAGCAGTCTCACATAATAACATCTAAACTCGTTGACTAATACTTCGCTGTCCTCAAATGCTTCACTATCCTCAATACCCAGGTAGTAAGGGGCATAGTTTTGTTAGACTGGGTAACATAACATGAGGGTTATGACGGCAACGAATAGGCGGACTACCTAGTGAAACTAGGCGCTACTTCAAAATTCCATGGACCAGCCCACATGAAGTTTTCAAAGATTGGGAAGACAGGAAATCCACACAACACTGTATAGAGAGTCCAGAAGAGAGGCAGGCTCCACAGTTTATCCTTTCCTCCAGAATATCATTAAAGAGGCACCTAAATCTGAATAGAGACGACTCACGAACTCCACTGGATACAATACAGGACATACTTGTATACTGTTTTTGCGAACTGGACGATGAAAGTCCAGGACACATTTTCTGCAAAAGTGCAGTTCTTAAAAGACGTAGCCTGTTGTTGTTGTAGTAGCAGCATAAACATTCTCCATACATATACGGGGAATGCTGCTGAAGTGATAGTCCTTGGCCGGATATAAATCCGGGTCGTTCCGGTTACGTAGAACCGACTGGCGTGGACGAGGTCTCATATACTTTGGTGTGCGATTCTAAATATATTTGCGCTATGGAGTAACCATACTGAGGAGGTACACAAATGCTTCCATTATAGGCATGCGGGTGAACACAATAGACCATATTAGAGGACGCACTGCATTATGGCCCTGGATCCATTGGCGCTTACACCCTTTTCTGGGTATTTGGCCAAGCTCCTCCCCCTTTTTGTGGCCTGTGTTTTGATGTTGTTTCACAAATTGAGGGACCTACAATTTTAAGCCGATAGAGATAAACAAAAATAGCTTCACAATGTTTACTATGCGGCGAGTCAAAGCTCGCTTTACACTTCAAAAAAGGAATTTTCATAGTTTGGGTTTTGGTAAAGGCAATGGTGTATTACAAAATGGCATTGGTAAAAATTCAGAGCAGGTGGTTTAAAAAATTTGTGCAGTTTATGTGCCCAATACAAGTTTGAATGCAACAACAAAGCGTTGGTTCCAAATACTCCGTTTTGGAAATATGAAATCCAAAAACGATTATCAAACCAATACCAAGCATTTCCTCCTAGAGTGGTTGTCATTTACCTCCTTGAGGGGTTGTTATCTTGCCGCGATGAGGAAGCTTGGTAAGTGCAATGATCCTGAGAGCGATGCCGGCGGTAGCGTAGGAGCCGATCCAGAAACCAAAAACAAATTTTACCCTAGGCTCTCTCCGGAGTTAAAGGATGTTTCGTGGGATTGGAAGACAATCACCTACTATGAGTTGTTCTTATCGAGCCAGACCATTACGCAAGATTGTTGTCAAGAGAAAGAACTTTCGATAAATCTGAACACAACATATGTGGCCCCTTAACCCGAAGAAGGAAACTAGGTTTAGGGACCCTAAATCTGATGTACGCAGACTTAACTCTATCTGGCGATATGAAGTATCTGGGAGTAATCCTTGATAAAACTCTCAACTGGAGAAATCATTTATCGTACATCACAAATAAATCTTTGAAAGTAACATACGCGTGCTAAAGACTTTAGGGTAAAACATGCCACAGATGATGACAATAATAGTGTCAATAATCACTTACGCCTCTTGGGTATGGTTGCCAAAAGTAGGCCAAATTAAGACTCAGATATCACTTAACAAGGCATATAGAGTAGCCTATCTGAGCGTAACGGAGCAATGAACTCATTTCACTCCACCTTGTAGTCAAACGGTTAGCAGCTAGTTCAGTCCTAAGGCTTCCTAATCTATTTCATCTTAAATAAGGCAAGGCAGCCAAGCAGCTCTAAAATCGGTAGATAGCTTCTTTTTCCAATCAATGTTGGTCTGGGAATATTTCAAAATTCTCGAAACTCTAGTATCAAAACGGGAACAACGGGGTTTACTCAAGTATTAGAGGACCCAAACGGCATGCGGCTATCAAAGATACTCATTGATCCAGAACGTATAACCATACACTGAACTGTGAACAGGATATTGAAAACTCAATTTCCACATGAAAAAAAATTGGTGTGGCAGAAAATGATTCTTATAGATTCTGTAAAGAGGCTTAAGAAACAACGGAATATGTTCTTTGCGACTGCCTAGCAGTGGGACGACGCAAGCTGAATTACCTGGGAAGCGGGGTCATGCTTGTAGATCCAAACCTCCTTTTGGAAATTAGGCCTACGGCAGTTTTAGGATTTATTAATAGCCTAACATTTTTTGAGTTGGCCACATGGCTGCACAATATATTATTTCAGGTCGCAGTGTCCGGCTGCAGGCATCTTAAACGACGCATCCAGAGCAATTTTAGGTTTGATGGAAGAATCTATCTTCAGATTTGAGAACAAGCAAATATCACCTTTTCAAGCATTGCACAATTTTCTTGATAATACAAAACTGACCTCAAAGAGAGGCTTAGTATGCTGAGAGAGGCTGCAGATGGACAAAACTGATGTTAGCTGTCATGTCCCACCGACTGTCGCAGATTCTCCTGTCATTAAGCTGAATTGACTGTAGGCAGCTGGTTGGATTGATGTCGGGGCACTTTCTATGGATGAAGCATACGGAAAAGGTAGGCATCAGATAGGAAAACAGGGCACTCTGCCCATCATGTGGAGAGCCGGTTGAGACGGCAGACCACTTTCTGTGCATCAAACCGGCCTTCGCTCGAATCAGGCTTGAGGTCTTTTGCACTGGTGTGTTAAGAAGCGAGCACCTTGGCTCTTTGGCACTAGAAGATCTACTCAAATTTCTTCGAAGGTCGAGTAGATTAAAAAAAACTTAAAAAGGAAATCAGAGTGCAGTACAATGGACTTAATGTTATCTGAGTGTTGTACATTCAATCTGCCCCAAAAAAACAAAAACTTGTTCAATCGTGGAATTTAGAATTTGCCTTCAAACAAAATGAACAAAAGGCATAATTCATCTTCATGGGATAATTCGAGCTATGTTAGTGTCATCGTGGAAATTAAGCGAGAAAAAGCTGAAAATTTATTACTCGACTTTTTATTCGACCCACGCAAAGTCTTTAAAATATTATAAGTAAACGCATTTTAAAATTTGAACTACACAAAATTAAAGCTGAACAAAACTCCGTTTCTAATACAACTGCATTCAAAAACAAAAAGCGAGCGAAATACTCATACAAATGGCATCAATAAAGAGGAAAAAAATCTGCATATAAGCGAATCCGGTAATTTGACTATAATGAAGAAATTATCTTTCGCTTTTAAACTTTTCCATTACCAAATAATCAAATCATTATTTCAGCTCTGCAATACATAAAAGCCCTTTAGCAATAAGCTTTTGCGAATGCCTTTTATTGCTGCTATAGCAATATGAGGAACCAATGGGGTGAGGACAGTTTTGTTTTTTGCGCGCAATTCACAAGGGTCAAAAGTCAATTAGCGAACAAAATTTTCATAGTTTTGTGTGCTTGTAAGTATGTACATGGATGTATGTATATGAAAATAAGAAAAATGTATGTGCCACACTGATATAGAATTATGTGTGGTGAATGTATTGGTGAGTGTGTTTGTAAGTGTGCATATGTGGCACTGGATGCGAAATCGCCTGCAGCCGGAAAAAGCAAATTACGGGCATATGTGCGCCACAAATACATACAAACACGGCTATATGTGTGTGTGTGTGCACATTTCGTACTTTGTAAAGTGGAATTACATTTAAAGCTTAAAACAATTTTCCATTTTTGTGCAATTTAGTTCGGCAATAAGCGCAGCTTGGATCATATAAAATCATGTGCGCTAGGCAATGAAGTTATTTTCACACATACATACATATGTATATCTACATACGAACACAATTGTTGGTACATACACTTTTATATAAACGTGCTACCACGGATGATTTCATGTGAATGCCATCCCATAAGTATGTATATATGTATGTATGTCATATTCGGAAGTTGATACTTTTGTTCCAATCTTTCGCTTTTAACGAAAAACGGCCATCATAACGAAAACGGCCATCGAATAGAATCTGCAGGGCAGCAGTAGGCCAGGACGCCCAGCATATACCTGAATATGGCAGACCGAGCTCGAAATTGCAGCCCAAAACAAGAGCTGAAGAGAGATAAAACCCCTAGCTTTTGAAAGAGAAAATTTGGATATTTTAATAACGGCCCTAGGAATAATAGGAAAATATATATAAATAGTATAATTATCCCTTTCTCGGAAGTTACAACTCTTGTTCCCATCATACAGCACAAGATGCATGAAAGCATTTTTGCCAAGGTGGTGCCAAATTAATCATTCATATTTTTTTTTAATAACTTTGACCGACGGAAATCTTTATTTTGTCCTTTAGGTAGATTGGTAACTGGAAATGGTAACTGGAAATGGTTAAAGTCCCACTCTGGCACTCTCAAGTAGCACTAAAGGCCCGTTTTGGTACCATTATGAGACCACCAACAGGCGGATAACTACAGTCAGCCAGAGCTGTTCATGTTATCGAAGAGATCGATGGGGCTTAGATTGGCGCACTGTCCCAGACTGTCGAAGAAAGGAGCACTCAGTGGCCTTAAACGTCTAGCTGGCGAACTCGGACATTTACAAAGACAGTGTTCAACAGTCTGCTTCTCTGAAAGCCAGCTTCAGCAATGGGAATAAAATAGTAGCCTAGCATTTCCGCGTGTGTGTCGATCGTCCAATGATCGGAAAACACAGCTACGAGTTTGATAATTGAATGATGTGGAGCCACCAGTAGTCCACCTTCTATTGTTCTAGGGCCACAGAGTTTTCGAAATAGCACATGAAGAAATGGAGCCCTATCTCTTCTACGCTTTCCTGAGAAATAATTTGTACAGTTACCCTTTAACAACTGTAAGGGGGATGCCGATTACCGGGTAGGAGGTTTCTGAGGACAATTCAGCCCCCTTCTTGGCAAGCTCATCAGCAATTTCATTTCCCTCTATGTTCGTAGGTCCTGGAACCCAGAACAGAGAAACGTTACCTGCACACCCGAGAGATGTAATATTTTCCTTACAGGAGTTGAATTGTTCGGATCTGCACCATGACGTCGTCAGAGCCTTGATCGAGGCTTGAATATCGGAACAAATTTTAATATCCCCTTCTCTACCGCATTCCCTAAGCGTTTTGCAGGCTTGCAGGTTCGCAAAGGCTTCTGCCTGAAAATCATTTGCAGTATTCGGCAATTTACAGGAGATAGATAAATTGGCTGATTTTGAGAAAACCCAGGCTCTGATTTCTGAGCAGTTCCAATTTTATCTACTTTGAAAGATTGCCCCTGCGCGATCCTGAAACCCCAAACTGTCGGAAGTTCAGAAAAATGCGCTGTTAATTGCCTAAAAATGCTATCATATCCCTTGAGAGATTGGTCCAGAAGCCAGCCTCCTTCAACCTGATTGCACTTCGAACAGCAATGGAAATAACGTAAATATCGATGGGAAGTAAGCGCACCTTCCTAAGCGCCCTTTGCACCTTCCCAAGTTTAGTGATGTTCCGAAAAGCTTCGCACCAAACCTGCCTTCCATATGTTAAAATTGGTAGAACCACTAAGTTGTACATCCAAAACACGACCTATGGCTTGACTTCCCATGTTTTGCCGAATATAGATCTGCAGGAGTAGAAAACTATACTGGCCTTCTTTACCCGATTTTCAATGTGTAACTTCCAATGGAATTTAGAGGCAAGTCACTCCCAGACACGTAACTTCCGATGAAACGGGAGAGGTGGTTGTTTAATTTGCGAAGTCTAAAATGTGGAGGCTTATATTTTCTGGTAAGTAGCACCAGCTCTGTTTTATCAGAGTTTACTCTGAGCCCCAACTGGCAGGCCAGCGACTGAGTACAGCAAATGACCTTTCCAAAATCTCAGCCATGACAGAGGAAAACAGTGCTGATACTATTACGACCAAGTCATCGACGTATGCTATTACCTTAACCTAACCCTTATTTAATATTTTCGGACCTTCGCCAATAGCAACTAGCCAAAACGAGAAGCGAAAGGACATAACCCACCGGAGTCGCCACCTTTAGAGACTTTAGACCTCTCCGCATTAACTTCCCTGCAGCCAGGCAGGGACGAGATCTAGAGACAGATAGGTCTTTCCACTCTAGTCTATCTAAAGCAGTGAAAATTGGCTCTATTTTTCGTCTTTTGGACAGTGGGCAGCCCTGTTTTGCACCACCTTCGACGACGCTACACAAGTCTGAGCCATACTTTTATACAAAAATGTTGCACAAAAATAAGAAGACATCGGAAAAATGTGGACGTGCTTTCATTTGTCGCGGGCTATAGGTACAGAGCCCGTGTGTATGCTCGGATAGACAAATAGATCGACATGGCTAAATCGTCGTCGTCCTTTATATTTTAGTACTTAATTTATATTGAAACTAAATGCTACCCTTGGACACTCGGTTGTGAGGGATAAAACCAAAATAAATCGAAAAAACAGGCGAATCATAGTTAAATAAATAAATAATTGGCCCTTACACCCTTTTCGGGTGTTTGGCTGAACACCTCCTCCTTTTTGTGGCGTGCGTCTTCATATAGTGCTACAAATGGTGGGACCTATAGTTTTAAGCCGATTTTGAACGGTAAATGGTTTTTTATGCGAAGCTTTTTCATGACGGAAATACACTCGGAGGTTTGCCCTTGCATGCCGAGAGCGACCGCTATTAGAAAAAAAGGTTTTTTTTTAAATGTTTTGTGTTTCATTAAACCAAAATAATTCGAAAAATCAGACGAATCATTGTGAGAATCATGGCGGCTCATTATTGTACCAATTCGGGCATTTACCTATTATTTACCATTTACCTTAGTTTCCGCATATTGGGCCAAATATTTTCAGAAAGATATGTTCATACCCTACTTGCCTCAGTTCCCTTATATTTTTCTGCAATGGCGCTGAAAATTGAAATTATAGCATAAAGAATATTTGTTGCTTTTACTCCACAAACAAATTGTGGTAGAAATTATTCGCCCCTTAAGTGTGCATGTATGTGGACCTATAAATATATTTTAAACTCTTTGAAGATTATTAAATTTTCTGTGGAAAGGGTGCCATATGGCTTGTAGTCGTATTCAAATGAGGCAACAAATTAAATTAACAACAAACCTCCGAGTAGACAAAGGAGCGGGCGTTTATGCCAGTGCACCGAAAGCAAAATCCATTTTTTATAATATACAAGCACACTCACATGCCTATGTATGTGTATATGTATGTGCAGGCAAAAGTGCTTAAAACCGTATTTGCGCTGATAAGAAGAACAATTTACTACAACAAACACATCAAATGTGGACTGTGACTAAAAGTCCCAATGGGCCGCGCCAGTCACAGCACTACCGCTGAGCAATACAAATGAGACCAATAATCGCGTTGATGCACTGGCTGCTTATCTTTGTACACACACACACACTCCCATACACAAGCCTATAAGCTAAATTCGTGCACATGGCCTCACACCCACCAACACCACATCCCCAAAGTACCAACAACCACCCATTCACCACAAATATCGGTTGGCTGCTCGCCATTTCGGTGCTGCTTTGGTGGCGTGCTGGTGGCAAGAACGAAACGTCAGAAGCCGAACGTCAGCAAACAGTTTCCGCTCGCTAGCTGCTGTGGTGGCTGCCAGATATGGTAAAGAGTACTGGAAACAACAACAAATGCAAGTGAAAAAATGCAGCAGTGTAAAATGTTTGTAAGAGTGGGCATGCATGTATGTGTAGTAGCTGCGGCTGAAGAAGATGCAGCAGAAGCAAGCAGCAGGATAGCAGTGTAAGCAACAACACTGCTGATAGCAGTGCCCAGCAGGCATTCGCACAACAGCCAATCCCAAGCGACAATTGGAGTGGTAGGCGTACACCAAACTGCCATTTCCCAATAATTTACCCTGCACATGCCGCGCACACAGTCTCAAGTTGTGGACGTACAAAAACAATTCAATGGATATGTATACGCACACACATACACATGAATTTGTGAACGTGCGGACAGACAGTAGTGACTGGCTAGCTGCTGTTGATCGTTACTGACTGGCTGATAGCGTGACAAGGATACACACACTCTCACAAACACGCGTACACATGCCGCCGCCGCCTCCACCACCGTTTTGCTGGGGCCACACAGAGACGTACGTAGCGTGTTTTGTTGGCTTCAAAAACCAGTTGGCACAGCAGCAGCAGCTACAGTCACATTTGAGCTACTCACAGCAGCGGAGCGGCTGCCACAGACACACCAAAAACCAAACAGCAAAGATTCACCGTGCGCGTTCAAACAGAAGCCATAGAGCCAGAAGCCAACACAACTCACAGTGCGCTCACCACTCACTCTACACTCAGCGAGTCACTGCATGCCAAGGGATGGGCTAGTAGTGGTACTGCGATAAGCAGAAGAGAGCGTACACAGCCGTAGAATATTTACCCACACATATACGTAGCGAGTACTAACACATGCACAGAGTAACATTACGCACCCGCGCTCCTGTGTTGATATCGAGTGGAAAACACATTCGAAATTGAGTTGTTCGCGCGATGACAAACCTGAAATCAGTTTGAGACGAGACGTTGTTTGAAAAACGTTAAAAATTTATACGGACGCTGTGTGTCCGATTTACAACAATAACAGACGTTAAAGTGCTGAGCAGAGACGTAAATTTTGAGTAATTAAAAGCTAAGTTTTCGTAAAGAAAAACACAGGTGCGCATTGGGTGTTAAAGTTTAGCATAAAAGTGAATACCAGACCAAAAATATGTCCTCCAGATCGGCGTCGCCGCTAAGCAACGTGACGGTGGACGACGAGATAAGCATAAAAGAACACGGTGAGTGACCGAATAGCGACGGTAAAATGAAGGAAATTAGAGTTGAGTTGGAGATTTTTTTGAATGAGGATTTTACAAAAAAAATATATATAGATGCATATGCAGCTGTACTGATTGCAAAAATATGTTCGATAGTTCGAAATATTTTATAAAATTTTTCTAGTTTAATTTTGTATTTTTTTTTTTTTTTTCAAACGAGTCTATTTATCAGATGAAAATATTTTAAGACTTTTTACATTTTTTTATAGCTAATCTCATCTCAATTTTTGTATAGCAGCTCATCTAATAGAATTTACCGTAATTTAAAAAACTAAAATAATAATGAAAAATTTTGAAACCAATACAGCTTCTTTTATAATATTCTCCTTAATCTACAACATGTAATATCCTTTTTTTTCTATAAAAATATGCCTTTCATGAACTAATCATCTACTTGCCTCCCTCCCAAATAGATTTCGCCCCAGAGTACCTGGTCATCAAAGAGGAACGCGAGAGCAGCATCTCGCCCATATTAACGCCGCCGCATACGCCGACGGAAGAACACACGCGTGGCCGTAGCCACCAGCAGTCGCACGTTAGCAGCAACCCACTCTACGATATGGAGCAACAACAAATGCAACAACAACTTCTTCTCCACCAGCAACAGCAGCAGCAGCCGCACATGGCGCTGTTGCCGACGTCGCCACAAGCACAGCGCCGCCCGTACACGTCCGCGCTACTAGAGGCACAGCATTTGCAGCAACAGCAAGCAGTGCAACAACATCACCAGCAGCAACAGCATCGCTTGTGGTTGCACATGCAACAGCAACAGCAACAGCAACAACAACAGCAGCAGCAGCAGCAACAAGCCGCGGCCGCTTACGCTTACGGTCACGCCACACAATTTCTACCCGACGCCACAATGGCCGCCGACGCGGTGCAGCAACATCAGGCGCTACTCATGAATCAATGGCTGCGCAGTGCCGCGCTCTATCATCACAGCCATCAGCATCCACACACGCCACCCCACCCGCACGCGGTGCCGCCCGGCGCTGGAGCGCATTATATGCGTCCTCATCCTGCGCTACATCCACTGCATCCCGCCGCACGCCTTGGCTTGCCGGCGGCGATGAAGTTAGCCGGCGGTGCGCCCGTTGCGGGTAGTAGACCAAAGAAGCAATTCATTTGCAAGTATTGCAATCGCCACTTCACCAAGTCATACAATCTGCTCATCCACGAACGTACGCACACCGACGAGCGGCCGTACTCATGCGACATCTGCGGCAAGGCGTTCCGCCGGCAGGATCACTTGCGCGATCATCGCTACATACACTCCAAGGAGAAGCCGTTCAAGTGCAGCGATTGCGGCAAAGGCTTCTGTCAGTCGCGTACACTTGCCGTACACAAAGTGACTCATCTGGAGGAGGCGCCACACAAATGTCCCATTTGCCAGCGTAGCTTCAATCAGCGCGCCAATTTGCGGAGTCACCTGCACAGCCACACCGAAGCGCAATTGGCAGCGATCAAAAACAACAGCGGCGGCGCCAAGTGCAATGAGCTGACAATGCCCGGAACGCTGGGGACACCAACCAAATCGCCAACCAGCTCAACATCCAGCACACCAACAACACCCATACTCGACCTATCGGCGTCGAGCGTGCAAACGAATAGCGGCGGTGGCGGCGGTGAGCGTCCAAAACGCGCGCTAGGTTTCAGCATTGCTGAGATCATGAGCAGGTAGACGACGCTCGTTAGCGCAGACGCAGACGTAGACGCAAAAAGTCGTTGGTGCAAGTTGGCAGAGCGCGACAGCAGCGATTGTGAAAAAATCGCAACTAATGCTTCACGTTCTCAAATGTTCGCTGCAGTGCAGGATGGCAGTTGGCTGCTTGCTACAGTTTGTGGCAACGAAACTCATTTAGGCGCGGTTGGCCCCAAATGTCGGCTGGACGCGCAGTGGCGACAAAATGCTGCAAGGCAGCTATGCTTCTGGATTACCGATCCGCTTCAGGCAGTCGGGCATTCAAAGTTCAAAACAAGAGTTCCCAGTTATGACCCATAAAGAGGCTGTTGTCCCAAGAATGGCGACAAAAACACACACACACACACGCATACACAAACTTAGTTGAAGTCATTATTAGCGTTAGTTAAATGCATAGAGAATCGCACACACACACACATATGCATTTATATATTTAGATTTAAGCCAATGCATAGACACACAAATACATAGATTTTTTAAACTTTTAAACAAAAATAAAAAATGCCAAAGCAGAAGTATTTATGGAAAAGGCCGTTTGCGCGCGTTTCACTTAATTTACGATCGTCTTCGACACAACTGATCGTCGATAGCGAAAAAGACATACAACAAAGCACAATTGCAAATGCACACACACACACACATATATATATATATACATAGATATATATTTATCGTGCGCGTATGTACGTAGGCCCGATTTGTGTACAAGTTTTTTTTTTATTGTAATTTGTAGATATGTAATATTTTATACATACAAACATATGATAATTTAGCAAATTTTGTTGTTTCTCCGCTCTTTGCTGTACCTAATAGTTGTAGGCTGTAGGCTGTAGTTATAAAAATCGCCGAATTATCGGCTTCGTAGACTGTTTTATTTATGGACACATATTTGATTGTATGCATGTATGTATGTATGTATGTATTGTAAAATAAAAAAAGTATGTATTATAAAATAAAAGATCAAATGATAATATATTTGAAAACAGAAAAAAGGAAATTTTATTTATTAATATTCATTCACTTCGTACAACTCTTCTGTGGCTACCACAAAGTGGTCTCAGACTCAGTGGAGTCTGACGGCTGCTGCTGGGTGCGCCACGCCACTGGCTTGAATAATTTATAATTATAGCAGTAAGCTGAAAGCAGGAATGATCTCATTGTCAGCCTGCTACTTAGCCACATATTAGCCATGCGCAATAGTTGGTCAATTGGAGCGTCAAACAGTTAGTCAGTTTAGTCAGTTGGCCGGTTGGTGAGTTGGTTTGGCGTGCGTTATGAATAAATTGCATAAATTTCTGTACAATAAATAAATAAGTGACATGTTTATGACAACAAATTTAGTTGTGTTTTGAATTTTGAATAGATTCTTGAATGGCAGAGGCTGTGGGTGTCAGTTATGAGGCAGTTCTAATTTAAATAGCTTTTGACTTTAAGTTGTGAATATTCGTATGAGTTTCCGTAAAGGCGGAGCACAGCGCGCAGCTGTAATTTTGGTTCGCAGGTCAAACAAGATCGCTTGTATTTCTTGAATGTTTTTAATATAGCCTATGGCAAAACCTTGAACCATATCTCGTTTTTAAATACTCAAGCAACTTTTTGGTATTACAAAGGAATTTGTCTTCTTCCCACTTTTGCATTCGACGGAATAAGCCGCTAACATGAACGCCCTCTTATCACCAAGAGCGGAAAATTACGCAATAAATTGGTTTTTTGGGGAAAATAAATCATTTTGGTAATCTGTAAAACTCATTTTTATTAGAATAATCAGTAAAAGGCTTGCCGACGCAAGGTATTATAGACACAAGTTATTTTGAGTACATCGCGCATTTCGAGCGGTGATGCAAAAGGGTTGATCAGTATATTTTTTTAACCTGAAATAAGGCCACTTTTTCTACTTAGAACTACCTCGCACAAGGAAACCTATAAGTGCAAGCTGGCGCAAAATTAATCACTCTATCGGAAGTTATGCGGCCATCGTAGCCGAATGGATTGGTGCGTGACCAACATTAGGAAGTGAACAGGTTCGAGTCTCACAAAACATAAAATTACAAAAAAAAGTTTTTTTTTTTCAAATAGCGGTCGCCCTTTGGCGGCTACTGGTAAGCACCCGAATGTATTTCAGCCATGAAAAAGCTCCTCATAAGAAACCATCTACCATTCAGAGGCAGCACAAGACTATAGGTCCCTGTATTTCTAGAAAAACAACAAAACATGCACCACAAATAGGAGGAGGAGATGCTTTAATTTTTGCAAATAGCGTCGTGCATCTATCATATTACGTAGCTGCAGCATACAAACAGACAAGCAGCGGAGCGCTGGAGATCTAGTTAAAGATTTCTATAAGTCAAGATCATTTTTGTATTTAGCCGCGTGCTCCCCTACCTTCCAGAGCGCGATGAGAACCGTGGTTAGCCTTGAAATGTCTGGGCGACCAAGCAGTTGTTTTGGCTTTGATGCGTCATAAGTGGCAATATCTTCCAGGACATTGTACAGGTTGGTACGCCCTTCTATCGTCCACTTGCAACCCAGCGGAAGGGAATTTCTGATGGTTCTGTTTCGGCTCATAAACCTTCTCGTTACCCTCGATTTTCCTATGGTCTGGAACCCATACTAGAATTATATCGAACAATTGCCTGAGTCAGCTGAGCGCCTCTGTTCACTTCATTACAAACTTGGAAATTATGATGCTTGAATTTATCGCTTTTATAGTAGCGACATGGATAGTCACATGAAGATCAGCGAAGTAGCTAAGGGACTAAATATTCTTAGTAACAAATTTAGGAAATAGTTAATATAAAAAAAAATCTTACTGAATATGAGGTTTCAAGTGAAAATTTGTTGCATTAATATGTTAAACGTTGAACTAATGTACTTTCCAACCAACCTTGTAGTACTAAGAACAAATACATACGTAAGAACATATGCATTCCAGCTCGTTTGCTGTGGGAAAAGGTCATAAATAAAGAACGACCGAACAGAGATTTTTAAGCTTTTAATAGCTTATCGGCATTATCACATTGCTAGTGGGATCGTCTTTCGGTATATGGTATTACTAATCTGAGACGCCGAGCAATTGCTCACTAAAGCCACTCGATGGCGGAGCAGATAAATATTTCAAAGCCTATTGTTGAACCACAAAATGAGGGCTTCTATTATAGAATTAAAAAAAGTTACAGAAACTAAAAGTAGGTACAATTTTTGAACAAAAAAATTAAATAAATGTTCGTTCAAATTTTGACTTCTTTTGCGAAGCCGAACGGAAACCGTCGCCATGAATTTTTAAAACAACACAAAAGAAGAGTTGGTGCGCGAGACGAGCTAAGATCGAAGAATCTGCAGTTTACGTACTAGGAGAGCTGACCCCAAGTGAAACGGGATAAAAGCAAGGAAGAAGCAGAAGATAAAAGAAGAGTTGGTGGTTATTTCGCATACTTATGTAATTTTTTTTCTTTTTTTTGATTAGGACATTCTTGGCAGCAAAAACGATATGTATGTATATTAAATGCATACATTCCAGGTCATGTCGACATAAAACAAAAATATAAAAAAATAATAAAGTCCAAATATTAATATTTCAGCCCATCCTATTGGTGTAATATTTTACGTTTCATTAACTAATAATAATAATACTTTCTGGAAACATCAATTCAAATTTCTCCACTTCGTCCAGCCTGGTCATTATCGAACTATTGCAGGGACTCTCGAGATGCGTTTCCTTTTCTCATATACTCCTCCTCAAATATTAGATCTGATTTTTTAGCTAATCTATAAAGTGATTCATTTTCTTTTAAGACGCGAAAGCGTAACATTTCCAATATGTGGTCGAGCGTGGTCATGCTGGAATATCTTTTTAACTCGCTTAGTTTTTCTTAAATTTCGCTGCTCAAGCTCATCACTTCTGGCTTCACCTAGTATAGCAGCTCATTCCGGATGATGCCGCGGCACTTATAGTTAGTTATGGTTTCATATATTTCCAATAACTCCAAATAAATAACGCTGTCTTGGTGCCAACAAATGCAGAGCATAACCTTCGTACCTGGTTTAGTGGAATACTTTTTCGCTCGAGAGTACTCGTATCGTATTCTCTGTAGAATACTTTCTGTACTTACTGTAATTTTAAAGCTGAACAAATTGCTAGGACAATTTTTTAAGGAATCGCAATATGATGATAATCTTTTGTTAGCTGTATAATTTTGAAATAAAAAAGCTCTTCATAGAAGTGGACATAGTTCATGGAAGTGAGTAGCAGGAAGTCCATTGGAAATGCCATGTGCCATATTTCAGCACCTCAACATTTGGATCACTATTAACTTTTCAATATTTAATTTTTTCTTTTTCCTTGTTTAATATTTCGTAGTTCTCTATAAAAGTATAGCTCAGTCTAAACCAAAATTGTCTAAATCCAAACTTCAAATTATGTAATAGGACTATGAATAAGTTAGTGCGGTTTTACAACAGATGGCGTAACTTGATTATTATTCCATCGATCCACATTTCCAAACATTCATTGGAGAGCTACTGTCGTAAGGCACAAACGTCAGTATAAGTTTTTTATTTGAAGCGTTAACAACAATATTTTTACCACACTTGAAAATGTCGAATTTCGTGCCAAATAATGTGTTTTTGCGGGGAATTCTTCTTCATTATTTTAATATGAAGAAAAAAGCAGCCGAAAGTCATCGTATCTTGGTGGAAGTTTATGGTGAGCATGCTCTATCTGAGCGAACGTGCCAGAAGTGGTTTGCACGCTTTAAAAGTGGTGATTTTGGCTTGGAAGACGAAGAACGCGAGGGTGCGCCGCCAAAGTTCATGGATACCGAATTGGAGGAATTGCTCGATCAAGATCCGGCTCAAACGCAAGAAGAGGTTGCAAAAACTTTGGGAGTTGATCAATCAACCATTTCCAAACGTTTAAAAGCCATGGGAATGATCCGAAAGGTAGGCCATTGGGTGCCGTATGAATTGAAGCCAAGAGACGTTGAACGCCGTTTTATGGCATGCGAACAACTGCTTCAACGGCACAAAAGAAAGGGTTTTTTGCATCGAATTGTGACTGGCGATGAAAAGTGGGTCCATTACGACAATCCAAAACGTCGGGCAACGTATGGATACCCTGGCCATGCTTCAACATCGACGTCGGCGCAGAATATTCATGGCCTGAAGGTTATGCTGTGTATCTGGTGGGACCAGCTGGGTGTTGTGTATTATGAGCTACTGAAACCGAATGAAACGATTACGGGGGATGTCTACCGACGACAATTGATGCGTTTGAGCCGAGCACTGCGAGAAAAACGGCCGCAATACGCCGATAGACACGACAAAGTTATTTTGCAACATGACAATGCTCGGCCACATGTTGCACAAGTGGTCAAAACATACTTAGAAACGCTCAAATGGGATGTCCTACCCCACCCGCCGTATAGTCCAGACCTTGCGCCATCCGATTACTATCTCTTCCGATCGATGCAACATGGCCTGGCTGACCAGCACTTCCGTAATTACGATGAAGTCAAAAAATGGATCGATTCGTGGATTGCGGCAAAACCGACCGAATTTTTCACAAAGGGAATCCGTGAATTGCCAGAAAGATGGGAAAAAGTAGTAGTAAGCGATGGACAATATTTTGAATATTAAATTTGTAACCATTTTACGTCAATAAAGTTTCAAATTTCGAAAAAAACCGCACGAACTTATTCATAGTCCTATTAGAAAAATTGAAGCAAAAGAAAAAAAAAATTATACGAAGTACCAGCAAAATGTCAAGCTTTTTAATTCGAATTTCTAGAAAATTTCAGGTATGCAGTTTTATGGACTATTAAATTTTAGTATAATAGGGTGCAAGTTTGAAGTTGCTAATAAACCACGTTTATTTTTTACATATTTTTTTGCTGACGGTATTGGGAATTTTTTTTTATATTATATAACAAAGAAAAAATCTTGCATATGAAAAAACTTTTTTTAAAATGAACATAATTTATCAGCAACTTTAGGCTTACTTTTTAATTAAATTTTTACATGACATTTTTCCAGAAATTCTGAATAAAAAGTTTGAATTTTTGATGAAAAGTTTTTAATTTTTCAGATCTTTGCTCAATGTTTGAATTTATTAAAGTTTATTTGAAAGTTTTTGAAATTTTATTTTTAGTTTTTTTATTTGAAGTTTTATTTTATGGTAAAGTATAATTTTATCCATAATTTTTTATAATTTATTTATTTAATTTATAATTTTAAGGGAAATAAATTCTAAATGGAGGAAAAGTAAAAAACTTAAACGTCGTATGTTCCTAGAAGCTCCCGGGAATGAACTAGTTACTAAGAAAATATCGTACAGAGCTACAACCCTTCGTTCCAGTCCAGTCAAAGTCGCAGTAAGAAGCTACCAAAAGTCCACAGAAACTGTTTAAACAATTCCGCAACCTACAAATTTAAAACCTACAAAATATAACAATTTAAGTCCAAACTAGTGGTGTCATAATGCGCTTCTGGGCCTAAGTGGACCCCTTTTCCTTTTCACCCATTTAGAGAGCGATTACCACCGAGACCTAACCTCTCCCATTGCACCAACTAACATTGTAAATATGTATTGTAAATAGGTGTAGATATGTAAACGTATATGTACTTATGTAGTAGCATACTAATATTTTAAATTAAATTAATCATTGAAAGATTACTAGCACTTGAGATTAAACTTCCACAGTAGCAACTTAACAGTCGCTTATTGTGTTTGCTCAAATGCCAGCCGTTGGTGAAATTTATTGTTGGAAATTGACTTAAAGCTAAATGCTTCGATATGCCATGATTACTTGTACTTTATGGTAGTGCATATCTTTCGATGTGCATTTGTATGTATGTATGTGTGCATGTGTCCATGCACTTATGACTCTAAGCGTTTGCACCGCACCGCTAATCGCATTCATATTTAGATGCAAATGCTGAAAAGTGAATATTGCGCGCACATGAATGTCTGGGGAATTTTGCATGTCTGTATGTATGGACAACTAAACGGTTATTTGTTTTATCTGCGTAAAGTCGTGACATTGCATATATTTTCTGAATAGTAGCTGATTAATTTAAATTAGTTTTCATTACTTGGGTAATTACTGTCGTAATTGCATGCATGTAGAGATCGAGTCAATCAAGAAGAAGAAGACGAAGATATGCATACAGATAAGGGTTAATGTGGAGGTACTCAAGTAGTTCAAACTAAGTATTAACCAGCCGTTAGTATTACTTAAAATATTAAATAAATAGTTTGACGTTGGTCGTAAATGGCACTGATACTGATGAAATAATTCAGGCCATTTTCCCATTCGTTTCAAAATTTACTTCAATTAATTTAATTTTTCAATGTAAATGCTTGTATGCATGTTCATTAGGGCTGGTCGATTTAAAAATTGCTCATTGCTCTGTGAAAATCGTATTCTAGGGATCAAAATAAGAAACTTTGCCGAAGGAACCATGCCTCTAAAACGAATTCTGATGTCCCCCAATTTGGGTCGAACGAATAATCCCACTTTGACCCATTTAGAGTGCTCCGATCGGGTCCAAATGTATGACCGACCCCCACTAACTTTGGACGGCCGATCCACCCATGCCAGTGGCACACCCCCTGGAACTCCCCTGGGGGGTTCTCCATACAATCATTTCAAAATATCACCATTTTTGGCCTTTACATGCGAAAAGAAACTAAAAAGTTCGACCCAAATTGGGGGACATCAGAATTCGTTTTAGAGGCATGGTTCCTTCGGCAAAGTTTATTATTTTGATCCCTAGAATATGATTTTCACAGAGCAATGGGCGATTTTTTTGCCTCCCCCCAAATCGACCCGGCCTAATGTTCATTTATCTAATAGTTCCAGATATTTCACTGAACTTTTAAAAAGTCGGGTTTTAGTACCCCTTAAATTTGTTTTTGTTACGAATTCACTAATATGTACATGTGTGTATGTGTACTCATGTGCTCTCTTATTTGTTTTCTAACATTTAGCTGGAGAATAAATAGTGTTCACTGTATATAGAAAAATAATTATTGACTTCATATACATTCTCCATAACAACAAATTCAGAATTTACTACAAGTGCTCACCTCATTTAGAAATAAAAGTCAGCCTGCGCACTATTCAGTAACATTTTTTTTTATTGCCTTAAACTCTTCTTATTATACGACTGTCTCCTTTTACTTTTCAATCTCTACTAATATATCGCGCTCGAACAACAAGACTGACAAATATATATCAAATAACAGAAACTTTGAGAAGCTCTGTTTCGCTGCTCGCAAATATCAATTGTTTTGAATATATGAAACATTCTTTGCGGAACTTAGCTCATATTTATTTATTTTATTTATTTAATGCTTCGATTCTAATACAGGAAATGTAAACATTATAATTATTAGTGCTAATCCCAATAGGTTTCAATTTTCATGCTAAAATTTACAAAGATATTTTGAGTTACAAACAAAAACCAATCAAGTTAACATTACAGGGTTCGGCACTTGAAGTGTAACCAACTTCAGACCGCTCGCCCAGCTGATGCAGTTGGTTGGCTAAATGACATTCCAGAGAATTATTTCCAAGTGCGCGGAAGCATTTTGCTGAGAGTAAACGCGAAAAAAGAAAATCAGTAATGAATTTCACACGTAATAGTATTTGGCTGGAAAATCGCAACCAGCGATTGTTCGTGAGCTGGAGAACCTTAAAGTAAATAAAGTTTTTGTTTATCGCACCATTACTCGTTATAATGATACTGGTAGCATCGCGAAAGGTCATGGAGGTGGTCATCAAAGACTGCAAACATCACGTGAAATTAAAAAAAAAAGTGATAACGCGACTTGAGCGAAGTCCCCGACGAAGAGCCAGTCAAATGGCGAAAGAACTGAAAATATCTGACCATAGCAACCGCCGCATACTGAAAAATGATCTCAAAGTCAAGCCTTACAAGATCCAAAAGCCGCATGATCTCACACCAAAGCAGCAACAAGTCAGACTTGAGTGAACGAAAGAGTTACTTCGCTTGGCTGAATGCGGTAAATTTTTCAAATTGAGTAATTCGTAAACTCCGAAAACGATAGTGTTTATTTGACCGACCATTCATACGAGAATTTGACTCATCCGCTGGCCACCAGGAGACAGCACCCGCAACAGGTAATGGTTTGGACCGCTGTAACTGCAGGTGGGCGCTCTCCAAACGTTTGCATCGAGCCTGGCGTAAAGGTAAATACGAAATATTATCAGGAAAGTATTCTGGAGGTTGCTTTGAGCGTCGTGAGCAGACAAGCATTTCGGTGGAAGGCCATGGATGTTTCATCAGGACTCCGCACCGTCTCACAAAGCTCAAGTGAACCAAGAATGGCTAAAAAACAACGTTCCGAACTTCATAACGTCCACACACGATGGCTCTCAAATTCACCAAACGCGAATCTGATGGATCATTCTCTTTGGGCCATTTTGGAGAGCAAAGTCTGCACTAAAAGATTCACCTATCTCGAGGCGCTGAAGAAAGCCATTGTTCGCGATTGGGCCGAAATACCTGCAACTCACATTGGGGAAGTTTGCGATTCGTTTTTGGACCATCTCAAGGCCATGGTCAAGGCAAAAGGTGGCCATATCGAGCAAAAGTTAATTTATTCTTAATTTTGTATTATTTCATACATTTTTTACTTTCAATTGAGTAAAAGTAATTTTCCAAACTAAATTTATGGCCTTTTTTATTGGTTACAATTCGAGTGCGGGACCCTGTATATTCTTGAGCATTTCTTTGGATGTAATGATATGCAGGCGAATCATACGCTCCAATAAATTCCATACATGCCCTATAAGATTTAAATGAAGTGACTGTGAAGGAGTTTTAAGCTGTTTAGGGGTAACAACCAAAGCTGTGTAGAGAGAGAAGTGTGCTTGGGGTTATTGTATTTTTGAGACAAGTAATCGGATACCAATCCTAATTTATCCTAATTTACACTTGGCTTCAAATTATCTTTCAAAATGCCCAAATACACTTTTTGATCCATAGTTGCCGATATAAAGTCTAAGTTTCCCACCCCTTTTGCACACATGCAACCCCACTATGTTTCACAGTCGCTTTCAACATTAATGGCGGCTCCTGGGGTTCTCCACACAAGTTGTCTAAGAACCTTTAATGCCAAAAATGCAGAACTTACTCTCGTCCGTGAAACTTACCTTATTCCAGAACTCCTTGGGCTTATTTACATACATATTCTTTGGCAAAGGCGAGTCGCTTCTGTTGATTTACTAGGGATACCAATGGCTTTCTTCGTGCAAGGCGGCTATAAAATGCAGTTTTATTCATAGTTCTTCGCACAGTATCTTTGCTCACAGATGCGGAAAACTATATTTTAATGTTTTTTGAAATTTTTCTTGCCGTAACCCTAGGGTTATTTTGTGCTTGCTGCGCGATATATCGTTCCTCCCGATTTGTATGTAGTGTATGTCTGCCAGTTCGTGGACGGGATGCGTAATCTTCACTTTCTTTAAAGTTTTTAATGACTCTCTGGACTGAGGAATGCATTCCTCCGACGGTTGCTCTTATTTCGCGAAAAGTTTTTCCCTCCTTCTACAAATTTTTCTTTCACCAACTTCAATTTCTTTTTGCCTGCATGATCCTTTGCGCTCTTGAAAACTGTATATGTAGATGCAATTAAAACTGATTACTTATGAAATTTTGGACAAACTCATACTAATTACCAGTGATGCACCAACGCAAAATCGGAAAAGTACCAAATTATTGTTTGTACGCACACTTTTGCTGCGCAATAGATGGTACGTCTTATGAATATCTATCGATAGCTTAGAGGCAAAAGCAGTAGTTAAGATTAATCTTGGTGGAATATTTTAAGTAAGGATTTAGTTAAATTCGAAAAATTATTTTCAAAAAGTTTGTTCATTTTCCTCTCATATGTGAGCATAAAGAAAATAGTTCGTTCGCACAGTATTGCTAATTTGTATGTAAGTCAAACTCCTACGAAAGGTTTGCGGGTCCATTATATATTATATATACATACATAGTATATACCTCAACAAATACTCGTATACAAGTACGTAAGGTGCTGGGTAACTAACCAACCGGCTTTAGGGGCGAGTGATTTAATTAAAATTGTTTCCTCCTTTTCCACAAATTTCTTGTTTCACATAAATGTATTTTATTTCAATTTATGTATGTACATAAGTCTCTATTTTCAAACAAAATTGAATTTTCATTATTGGCGCGCCGGCTACGCTGCTGGAGGTGGCAGCTGTACCCGTACCACTGCATAAGACAGAAAAAAAGTTGCAATGCGAAATACTATCAAATTGTTAATATATATCCACTTTTTTTTCAGAAAATGTGGTCAGCCACAGTGCGGACTCATTCTTAGCCGCAAATTTTTCCATGTAAATGAAGAGGCCGCACACGCGCAATGAATTCATGTAAAAGTAGTGCACAAATAATGTGGCAGAAAATGTGCAAATGGTGTAAATAACTGCCGTGCTGCATATTTTGTTGGCAAAACAATTGACTAAATGTCTCCTCTGCACTCATTGTGAGTAACTCAAGGCGCGTATGCGTTGTAATCAAACATTTTTGCGATTGTTAACGATTTGAATGAGTTGTCGCACGTCCCACAGCGTTGCCCCATTGCGTTGCACCGGGCTGCCCACAATTGCCAAGCAAAATAGCAGAAAATTAAGGTAAATCTTTAATTTTTTTCGCAAAACTTATGATGTGTTATTTTGTGTGCAGATTGTCGGACATTTGCTTTGTGCGTTTGGCGTGACACACAAGCAAATGATGAGGTAAATAAAGAGAGAGGACCTGCTGTCACCGGCATTACCTCAATTGAGGCCGAACCACATCACGTGCTATGCAGGTTGCCTTAATTGGAAAATTGTGTGTCTCCTTTTGTGTTTTTGGGGGCTGTTCGGTGCTGAGGGTGAGGCGGTCAACCGAAGATTGACCGAGCCGACCAACTGCTGGATAAACGGCGTGATATCTCCCCCGCAAATATTGGTCAAAAACATGTCCAAACCCTAACTGTGCGCTATCGGGATTGATAGCATGCCATGACTGACTGAGTTGGCCAAAAGACAAAAAAAAAAAAAAAAAAATAGGTACATATATATAAATGTATGTATGAATGTGTATGCATATACACATGCCCGATTTGAGCTCAGTTTAGCAGCTCGGAATTAGTTTCAAATACTTGTTGACTTCTTGCTGCTATTTGGGTGCCCATTTGTTGCTTATATTGTTGCAAATACCTACAATAATGTTCCCAGTGTACTACAGTGTACCTACTTGTATTTGTTGTGCGCATGCGCATTGCAACTAACCAAAATATTTTGTGAAAGTCACAGCAGGAGGCGAAGGAGATTAGCTGTAGTTTGCTGTAGCAAGCAGAAGCAAAAGAAATACACATAAATATCATTAAAAATAGAAATAGAAACAGTAGAGCAGCTTGTAACTCACGACAGGACAACACAAACGCACGATCAGTTGGAAATGAGTGAAGCTGCATGCCCGATTAGGCGAGAGATTGATGGTGCAAGTAAGTTGTCCTTTTAGGTTGTAATTAAAGTGAAACTATGCTGCTCAACTAGGGTGGCATTTTGAGTGGACGGATAGACGGACAGACGTATAGACGAACAAACTGCGCATGGATAGATGGCATAGCCTGTGTGTGTGTGTGTGTGTTTAATTGATGTTGGCAAATAATGTGAATTGCCTACTGCAGAAAGTGAGCCGAATCAGGAGACGTGCAACGCCGGCTGTCGGCTGCTAAACTCAAGATTTCCACTACAAAAAGTTTCCCGTTGCTTTAATGACTTTACTTGCATACATACGAATACATGTATGTACATATGTACGTGTGTATATATGGGTGCATGCATGCACAATGCTTTGGTAGCCTAGAAAAATCCGGATGCGACAAGGACATGTTCAAACTCAACAATGCCAATGACAGCCGTAAAAATAGGACACATTATAGAAGGCAAATAAAAGATCAACAACAGCAACAACAACAGCAGCAGCAGCAATAGGATGTGTAGCGCATATGTGTCCGCAATTTCGTGCCTCATTTTGGAAAATTGCGACAACCTCACTAGGCGGCAACTCCGTTGCATTGTTTATGGCTCCTCTGGTGCGTGCCCTTGAATGTCACACAATGGTGAGATAACATAATTAGCAGGAATTTCAACAAGATCGTACTAATTTCGTTTGACCACCCAGCTTACATTGGAAAACGATAAAAGTAATTTCATGCACACCACCATTACCACCACGAGCACCTCTCATTTGAGGGCTTGTTCATGGCGGGTAAGATGGGCGCAGACATTTTAATTTAACTGTAATTAAAGTCGTGTACTGTCTCAATATTGATTTGCTGTATTGGAGCTAATCATCTCTCGAAATTTGGAAGCCAATCTGTGAGTGATTATTGCAATTCTACCGAAATGTAAAAAAAAGGCGAAATAGTGGCGTCAAGGTGAATTTAGACAAGTTGATATTGCTGAAGCAGCTGATTTGTTTTTTTTGCCTTGCGATTTTTTTTTTGTTTTTTTAATACCAAAGCCTCTTTAACTTGGTTGTTTGATTGAATTTCTTTTTTGAAAATGTAATATAATAATATAATAAAATACCAAATTCCAAAAATAAAATAAATACAGTCAAACTTCCATAATTGGAATTTCTATAACTCGAATTTTGTATAATATCTTATTTTTCTTCTTCTTCGGCCTCGCCATGATCCCTCAGTCGGGGTTGGCGCTCCTCGTATGCAATCTCCAGGTTACTCGGTCCTGTGTTGCCCCTTCATTGACTTCGCTTCGCTGCATATCGTTTTGAAAAGTGTTTAGCCAGGACTTAAAGGGTCGGCCACGTCTCATTGATGGCGGCGGCTGTGTTACCAATTTCTTTGTTGCATACTGTTCCGATCTTCTCATATGTGCGCATAGTAGCGCGACCGATTTTTTCTCAATTTCTCTGCTATTGGAGCCACATAACAGCTACCTCTGTTGTGTTAATTGCTTATGGGGTTAAAGGCAGTCAGAATTTTCAAGAAAATAGTTTTTTTATTTGCATTTTATTAAAGTATAATATATTAACTTAAAAGTATTGTGTGAAAATTTGAAGTGAATCCGACAAATACTTTTCGGGTTATTCAACAATTAACAAAGGGCGCTCGGGCGCTTCGGAGCGGATAGCAAAACTTTAAACGCGTTGTTTTCAAAACAATTTTTTTTGAACTGGTAACTTAAAACCCGCTTGGTAGATTTCAATAAAATGTATACTGCTTTTGAAAAATATAAAAAACTCGTGCCTCATCGAAGGAATTTTTTTTCAAAAATTTCCATTTTTTTTTAACAATGAACTGTCGGTTTTTTCTCGAAAATCTGAAAAATAATATATTAAAATCAAATAATAATAATCTGAAAGAAAAGCTTCGATCAGCCACAAGATTATCTATTAATAAAACCAATTTTTCTTTTTCGATTGATTTTAGATGAATCTCCAAGGACTTGTGATGATCACCGCAAGGGACTTTTGGAGAAACGGCCTCCCCACAAACAGCGATAACTTTTACAATTATTAATTTTTTTTTTTGAAATTTCGCTAAAGTCAAGTCGAAACATAATGTTTCTCCTATGTTTTTATTTTTGTAAAATAAAGCAACTGACTAGCAACAAAAAATTATTGAAAACCATAATTTTTCGGGCCTCTGCCTACCCCTAACCCCTTATCTTATCCACTTTGTAACGCTCGATGCCCATCGCAGGATTCTTCTGTTTCTCCTGTTTAGCAGACAGCGGCCAGCATTTTGAAGCATACGCCATTGCAGGTCTAACCACAGCTTTATACATTTTGCCTTTTAACTTTATTGGCACCTTTTTGTTACACAAGACTCCAGACACTGGCCGTCAACTTTGTCAGCCGGCTTGTATGCGGTTCGTTACTTCGCGGTCTAGCAATCATCGCTTACAATGGAGCCAAAATATTTGGAACTCTCTGACGAGGATATCGTTTCTGCATCGATATGAAATTTCGGAATCTGGTCACTTTCATTAAAAGCGAAAGTGGCGTGCTCTGTTTTTTTGGCTGCTTATGCGTAAACCATTTGTTTCTAAGACTTCAGCCCACTGTGACAATTTATTATTATACACTCGAAGGTTTGACATGCACGGAGATTCAAACTCACGCACTCCCGAATGGTAGTCAAACTCGAATTAAATCGAGTGCTTCTAGCTTTTACAGAGCAATATAGACTCAATTTTAGTTTCATATCTTGAACTTCTCTACCACGAATTTCTCTATAACTCGAATAAGAATTTCGTACATGCTTTTCTAAGTCGAATTACTCAGAGGAGATGCGGAATTATGTATTTACTTTGTTAAAAAAAAAAACAAAAAACATAAAAATATTCTATAACTCAAAGTTCCTATAAGTTCTGCATTTTTGGAAAATGATGACTCAAATTAAAGAAGTTGCATATAAACTTTGTTGGTGCTTTAGTGCCACCACATTCAGTAGAGTTCATCATACTAACCTGGTGGCTCAATTAAACTTTATCAATTTCGCCTTTTTTCTTTGTGACAAGTTTTTTAGCCACTGACGGTCCTGGTTGCCATTATTCGGAGATTAATTTTCTAACAAAAGAAAATCTGTGCTTTGCAGAAAGTGAGGTTATCATGCCTTCAATTTTACCATTTATCAGTATTTTCCATCAGCTGGTAGAACCACCGTCCTTTTGAAGTGGCTTTTCTAACACTGCTCACGCATTACGATACTCTATTTCTTTACCCTTACATAATAAAGTTTTTGCTTGAAAGATATATCACATTGCAGACTTTTGCCAGCCAAATGGAGCTTGCTCTACAATACAATGTAACCCCCTTGCGCTTGTATACCAATGGAGACCTAAAATCGCTTTCGGACTCAAAATTAATAGACTTGTGCAGGGATGGTAGTTTCATTGTACAGTATCATAAGTACAAACTCTTCAGCTGGTTGTGAAAAAAGGCCCACTTCTAAGATCACCTGATTACAAAACACTCTTTTATGTAACATCGTTGCACGAAAAATGATTAAATTTCATATAAAATCGTACCAAAAAGTCTAAAAAATAACGTAAAAATTCAGATCAATTCCATAAAAAGCATTATTTTTCTTCTTCTTAATTGGCGCGAAAACCGTTTATGCGATTTTGGCCGAGTTAAACAAAGCGCGCCAGTCGTTTCTTTCTCCTACTAACCGGCGCCAGTTGGACACACCAAGGAAAACCAAGTTCTTCTCCACCTGATCTTTCCAACGCTACCACCAGCTGGTACCGCATCGAATACTTTCAGAGCCGGAGCGTTTGTTTCCATTCGGACGGCATGGCCCAGCCAACGTAGCCGCTGGATCTTTATTCGTTGCGTTATGTCTATGTCGTCGTAAAGCTCTTGCAGCTCTTCGTTCCATCGTCTGCGATATTCGCCGTTGCCAAGGTGCAAAGGTCCAAAAATATTTCGCAGAATCTTTCTCTCAAATACTCCAAGCATCGCTTGAACTGATGTCGTCATCGTCCAAAGCATTATTATAGCTAAGATATGTATTAAAAATATTTGTTATTGTAAATTTTCCTAGTCATAGATATTATTTTTTATTTTGTTTTATCATATTCTATTGTTCCCATTGTTACCATGAAAGCTCTAATTTGGCATAGCAACCCCGCCAATACGCTCAAGTAAAAAAAGGAAAGCACTCACACCATCATACACTTGACTGCTAGTCAAACTCGCGCTAGGGATGCCTGCCAAAAAATAGGAAGCAGAAGAGTGGCCTTTATTTGTGTACAATGGGTATATTCCAAAACAAAATTGTGCGAGCCACTTCGGATGCTACCGAATTCCGGCCGCTCATTTCATACACAAAATTCATACACAAATTAGATACAAAATTTTATAATTTATCATATAGAAAATGTTGTATTATATACTCAATTATATGTATATTTAAATAAATAATTGATATTAATATTCTATTGAAGTTGATATCCAGCTTTGCGCCAATATTTTTGGCGGTCTTCCAGGACGTCGTCTTTCCGCTTAATTAATCGGTTGTTGGAAGCTCTTGAAACGTGCTTGTTCCATGCACGTCTGATTCCTTCAAACTCGCTGAGAGTTGGTTAATGGTCTGATCTTGGCAAAACCTCCTGAATTTTTTTCTCCATGGGATCGAGTATGACACGGAGTCAAGGCGAATTAAGTACTGAAGGTGTAGTCTTCACAAAACAGTAACTTTATTTTTCGCGATTTTGACAAGTCTGACGTCAGCTCACTTTCCAACACAAAACAAATAAAAGGACGGGCATTACATGTTTGGGAATATTCAGTGAATGGCTTGGTAATATTGTGATTTGCGAGATTTAAACTAAACGAACTTATGAAAGCGAGGTGGCGCCAGTTAAATTGTGAAAGCACAAATGAATATAATGCCCCCAAATGTAGTTTTTTGAGTTTTTCTACGGATGACCCCGTGCCAATAAAATGTGAGTATGCGTATAATTTCATGTAGTTTCCATTGCTTTCGTCTACTCTTTGTCTTTACAAAGACGTGATTCCCCTTCCTTTTGTTTGTTTATTCATGGAACCTGGCGACACAGCGAGTTTGGAATGCGCAACCTTATATTCTATCATTTTTGGGGTATTATGCATGAATAAGTTTCTCAAAAAAAGAAGAATAATGCTACCAAGACATTCTGGTGACGTGCGAGCCGAAGTAGCTTTCACAATTTCGGTTAGAATTCCCACACCTTGTAAACTATCTTCCTTGCTTTGTACGGCAAAACCAAGTCGCTGGTTACAAATTCGAGAATTTTCTCGGCAGAGTGCAACAAAGAGTAGTAGTTATATGTAAGTATGTCAAAGGCTTGATAAAATTCTAAGTATCTAGTACAACAACAACAAAACATCCCAACACAAAGTTAACTCCTCATACCTTGAGAACTTTTTCAACAAACTACGCGTTCACCTCCATCTGATACGAGTATCAATTAAAAACAACTCTAAAAGCTCATTTAAAATTTACTCCCATCAATGCGGTGAACAAGTTTGCATAGGAATGTATTTTCTTATCACTAACTTATGTAACATTCGTAAGTACACTTGTTGACAGACACATTTTGAGATTTTGTTGAACAACTTGTTACGAATGGGGGGCTGGGAACTTCTTGCCGCACCGACACTTCTGCTGGCACTTGTAAATTCATGTTCCAAATCATGTTTACCACGTATCTCAATTAGAGCAACACTTTTATCGAATTGCACTACTGTTTACGCGACAATCGATGACACTCCATGACAATTGAAGGTGCAAGCACAGTCGTACATATTTATAAATGAGGAGGGAGCCTCAAGAGTCTACAACAAGTCAAATAGTGCATACCTGGGAGCTACGTGTAAAAAAGTCATTCTGCGTCGCACTTCAATGACTTTCGATAGAACTTTTGATGCAATAATGAACGACGATATCTTTTGAATGCGGAAATTCTCACTTGGGATATATACACACATACACACATGCAGACGTGCTTGCATGGACGTAATACCCGCCTCAAATGACATTTATATGCATTTATTGCCGTTTGATTTCATGTACCGAATTTAAATGTTACTATGTGAGTTATGTTTTGGCCTAATTTCGAACAAATCTGACAATTCTGAACAAACAATAAAAATATGCAATATTTATGGTTTTATGTGTTAAATACACCGACCAAACTCTGCATGAGGGTCTCATTAGCCGATGCACCACTATGAAGTACACTCCCATTTATCGAAACTTGAATCGATGTATACATATATGCGTGTATATATGTATGTATGTGTGAATGTGTATGAGTATATGACAATTTGAACAGCAATTATGTATCGAATTATTGAGTAAATCTGTTTGGAGCTGTTCTAATAATATTTGATGCGACAAAGGCATTTAACTTGAAAATTGAAGTTGAACATTGCCCAACCCATGGGTACTTGACATTTCGTTGCAACATTCACTAATTGCTCGCGACAAGTGATTGCAATCACAGTCAAACAAAAATCGTACCTATATGCGCCAACTAAATAATGTAATATTACACATATATTTTATAATAAATACTATAAAATAAAATAAAAAAGGTATTCAGCAATTGCATTTTGTAATACTTTAATTAAATGAGCCATAAAATTGCACTTCAGAGGAGTTTAAAGGTTCTTAAAAGTTTGATGTTCGTATGAAAGTTTCATGAATATTTCAGAATTTTGGACAAATGTACCCAAAACTAAGATTTTTTTAGCGCAACTAAGTTTTCGCTGTTTTTTTGATAAAAATACAACTTTATTCTGGAAAAATGGTTACAAGTGAATCATTGAAAGTATTGCCAATCGCTGGCTACTACATTTTCTCATATTTGTGGTAGATCTCGTATACCGTCGCGGTAAAAGTGTTCATCTTTTGAGGCTATCCACGGATCAAGCCATTTTTTGATGTCTTCATATGAATGGAACTGCTGGTCAGCTAGACCATGTGCCATCGATCGAAACAGGTGATAATCGGACGGCGCAATATCTGGAGAATATGGCGGGTGGGGTGGGATTTCCTATTTCAGTGTTTCCAGGTAGGTTTTAACGTGAGGCCGAGCGTTGTCATGCTGTAGAATCACTTTTTCATGCCTCTCCGCGTATTGCGGCCGCTTCTGGCGCAGTGCTCGGCTCAATCACATCAATTGAAGTCGATACCGATACCCAGTCATGGTTTCGCTTGGTTTTAACAGTTCATAATAAATAACACCAACTTGGTTCCACGAAATACATAGCTTAACCTTCGCAGCGTGAATATTCGGCCGAGGCGACGGCGTAGAAGCATGACCTGCCCGGTCCCCATGACTTCCTTTTTTGCCGTTTTTGCCACTGAAGCAGTTATTCACAGGCGAAAAAACGACGTTCAACATCCCTTGGTTTTAATTCATAAGGAACCCAAATCCCCTGTTTCTGAATCGTTCCCAAAGCATGCAATCGCTTGGAAATGGATTGGCGGATAATTTCTAATACTGAAGCAAGCTCTTCTTGCGTTTGACACGGATCCTCATTGGGCAATGCCTCCAATTCAGCGTTTTCAAAGGTTTTTTGGCTTTCCTTCACGCGGACGGTCGTCAACATTAAAATCACCGTCTTTGAACCGATGGAACCAATTAAAGCAGCATTTCCAGAAACTTTTTGTAGCTCTCGATGCGCTACGGCCGCCGTTTTTTCGAATGAAAGAGGAAAATCAACATTTCCCGCAAATGACGATTATTCGGCACAAAATCAGACATTTTCACAAAACCAAAAGTATATGATACCAAAACAAAATCACTAATGTGTCGAAGCAGTTTGCTTACCATATGTCCAAGCTTGGTTTATGACGTTTAGGTTATGTTAGAATCGACTAGCACACACTGCTGGCGGCATCTATTGACGGAAACTTAGTTGCGCACCTAATATTTTTAACTTTGAGTTTACATTGCGACTAGTGACAAAGAAAAATATTATTAACTAACGGGGAATTTATTTTGAATTCATAATATGAGGTACATAAAACACTTAAGGCGTGATTCTGTTTACTCCATTACGTCTGTGGGTTTTTTGCGTTTCAATCTTCTTCTCCAATTAGTTGGATTAACAACAATAGAGGGCTCCGTATTGACGTGGTTTTTAATCTTTCATCATGGGCTTTTGCTGTCTTTTTTATTGTGCCTGCTACCGAGTCAATTTTAAGGTAACGCTCGAGATCAGCTCGATCACCAACTGCACATTTAATAATTTTATTCTGGAACCTTTGCACAAGTTGAATGATACTTGGCTGGAGTAGTGCCATAACTAAGCGCTGTAGAAACATATAGGCTTCAAGATTTGTTTGTATATACCTATGAAATGATACTTTTTTTAATTTCAAACGTTTATTAACAAAAAACGGTTACAAATTTAATCTTCAAAATAATAGCCATCGCTAGCGACACATTTTTCCCATCTCTCAGGCAATTTGTGGATGCTGCGCCAAAAAAATTCGCCGTCTTTGGCCGCAAACCAATCATCGAGACATTTTTTGGCTTGTTCGTGAGAATTGAAGCGCTGCTCGGAAAGTGCGTGGCCCATCGATGCAAACAAATGATAATCGGAAGGCGCCAAGTTTGGTGAGTAAGCCGCACGCACCAGCGGTTGCCAATCGTACGTCTCCACCAATTCCCGGGTCGCTCTTGTTCGATGTGGCCGTGAATTGTCATCAAGAAAATCAACAAGAAAAATTACTTTGTGACGCCGATCGGCATATTCTGAGTGTTTTCGGTGTATAGCGCTGTTCAAATCGGCCAGTTGTCGTTGGTAGCGTGCACCGTCAACTGTTTCACCTGGTTTTAATAGCTCGTACCAAATCATACCACGCTGATCCCAGAAAACACACAGCATTGCCTTGCGGCCGAAGCGATTTGGTTTGGCCGTTGTTTTTGGTTTGTGGCCGGGCAGACCATACGATCGTTTATGCTTGGGATTGGAGAAATACACTCATTTTTCATCACCCGTAACGATTCGATGCAAAAAAGACTTCCTTTTGAACAGGGAGAGCAGCATTTCCCAAGTGGTTTCACGATGTCCGCAAATCGTAGTTTGAAGGCACGAAATTTGACATTTTTAAGAGCGACAAAAATGCATTGTTGTATGAAACGTAACAAACAATGAACTGAATATTGTTGATAGATGGCAGACGAAAAAAACAAGACATTTGGGAAGGTTTAAAAATACTCCGTATTGCAGTCATATATTTATTTTATAGCTGATTGTAATTATGAAGTCGAAGCGTTTTCTGTAAAGTAGCTGAAACGCAGTTTGGATTACAGGGCATATCACATGTAAAGAGCAAATATAATTAAGGGACAAAGGGCAAAGGGGAACCCATGTTTAATTTTTTTTAGGCATGAATATGAATCTTCTTGTTTTATTCTGAAGTAGCTGTCGGATAAATTCAAACGTAGGATAATGAAGTATGGCTTGAGTAGTAGCGTATTTTTTTCTTCAGAAGCCCATAGTGGCATACTTTGTCGAATGCCTTGAAGACATGAAGGAATACCGCAGAGCAAGTTTTTCTTTCTTCAAAAGCGTTTTTTATTTATTTCACCAGGATAAAAAAAGGTAGTTTTACTTCGTATAAACTTATATATATTTAATTCAACTAATTTTTTTGTTATTATTTTATAAAATTTATTTTCAATTGAATTGAAAAAAAAATTAGTTAGTTGAATAAATAGTAATTAGAATTTCAAAATCTTATTAAGAGTTTAGAACGTCTTAAATACTCACGCAAAAGACAATACACAAGTTCTTGAGGAATCTCAAATTTCAATTACATGATTTTCAGTATTTTTTTTGTTATTATTTTCAGTATCCAGCACTAAACACCCGCTCTTCTTTTATGATTTGTAAAAAAATCATACCGATATCAATTAACAGGTTCTCATTAGATAAAACTGTTTATTTACTTTTACTTAGGGAGTCACATAGCGTGTTTTCTTGGCTTATCCAACTCAGTATAACGATCGATTCGCACGGGACCGATCCGCATCGTTTTTATGGATGTTGGCCGCACTGATATAAAACTATTAATTTGATTGTAATAATACCTTTATTTATATAAGCATGTTGATGTATTCTTCACAACTTTTCCTGTTTGGAATATAACAGCTATGAGGATGGAGAAATATTCATAAAAGATGTAAATCGGTGAATAAAACGCATAATACTGAAAATCAGCGTAATATAATTTTTCAATAACAGTTTATGCCTAATGGCGAACATTAATATTTTCTGCAAAAAAACTCCTTCAACATGAAATTTATCTGTGATATAAAAACTTTATTAATTCACTTTACATAAATTCATGTTTATCTAACAAAACGAACAGTACATATACAAATTGATCTAGATCTCTATCAGGATCACATCTTTGTTGTTGAATTGGTGGGCAAGCAACTACAGTTGACTAAAGTTTTATGCCGCCTGCAATCGACAGATCGTTTTTTATGAGAAGATTTGACATGACAATGGGAAGTTTACCATTATCTACCGAGGGACAACCACTGTCAGAAAGAACTTATATATATATCATCTGATATTTCGTGCCCGAGGCTTTGAACCTGTGCACTACCGCACCAACCTATTCCGCTAAGGTGGCTGAAGAGGTTCTGGCGACCAACAATGATTATTTACGTTCATATTAACCGCTTCAAGGTGTAGCGAAAAAGTGAGAGCAGGCCAGCTGAGAAGAAGTTGCAGAAATGATTCCATCTCATACTCCAGAAAGCTAGCTTCTGCTGAAAGAACTTGGAGCAATCCCAAGTCGCACAGCATGAACACCTGACTGAAAATGTCCGGTAAGGGTACCTACCAAATTCGAGCGCTGCGGCTTTGATAGCCTTAGAAGTTCTCTCGAGCGCCCCCGATCTACCCGTGGCCGAAAGGATCTGGCGACTTTACAAGTTTTCGCACTAGCCGAGTGCTCGTTGAGTTAACGTAGACCGACCCCACGTTCTCAAGGGAACCCCAATCATCTCATTTCACGATAAAATCGTCTTCAGGTTCGCCTGTTTAGGCAGATCCATCCAACTCCATTCATAGAGCACTTCGTCCATTTTACGTGCGGCCTCATTGCATGACGGAATCAGCGGCCCGTATATTTTTCGAAAAGAGGAAGGAGCTGCCGTTACTGTGAATGGCGTGCGCTATCGAGCCACTCTGACTGAATTTTTGTTTCCAAAAGTTAATCAGCTAACCATCGACGAACATTTGGTTCCAACAGAACGACGCCGATTAACAATTGATCGATTGAAATATTTCAGCCACAATTGACGTCATATGCCCAGATTTATTCGAATAAATAGTCAAAAATTAGACTGGTCGAATGCAAAATGTAATTATATGCCGGTTATCATATCCAAAAAATAAATTCCATGAAATTTTTCACCGGTTACATTTAAAAAAAATTATTATATGCAGGATATTATATTCAAAAAATATATCCATGACATTTTTTACCGGATTACAACCACAAAAATTGATTCCATCGATATTTAAGTTCCCAATCTCTTAATAAAACAACCGCTTCTATGTTTCAAGAAAAGTGGAATGTGAAACTCGTCGGTGCAGCAATGGTACGAAATTTCGAATCATAATCGAGCAAGCAGCACTTGAATTGCACGCAAGCATAAATTATTCCTCCAAATGCAACTTCAAACTAAAACAAAAGACTTCATTTGATAGTTTCTCAAAACCTTCATTTTATTTATCAATGAGTTATTGATACATGTGGAGCCACAACGATATTGTTTTTATATGGTAAGTAAAACCCAGTCGCTAAGTACTCGTATTACCTTTATTTTATGGCTTTATATAGTAAGAATTGCATTGTATTTGGTGCATTACAAACAAACATACACGCCTGCGTGTGTTCTCCAAAGTGTCGCTCGTTTCCAGGAAAGACCAATTTGTGAGTGACACCTTCATCTGTATCACTAAATTATGCACCTTTACTACACAAAAAAAAAAAATACAAAAAAAGGGAATAATTTAATAAAAAAATGGGAAAGTGCTAACCACTCGATCCTGTTTCATATGTGGCTATCGCGCTAAGCAGCCACACACGCAACACACATTCACACGCATACACGCACACATGAAAATTCCCAACATTCCCTGCGGCTGCTGTTAATGTCGCTGTCTGTGATATCTACGTCTATTTGTCTATTTTTGTGTCTGCGGCCTCACCGCTCTAATCAGCTACGCCGATCAGAGGCCGAGTTAATTGACGACATTTCAATAGCACCATCACCGAGTGCTATCCTTAATGACATCACACTAGCAGGCAGCTCTGTAGTACTCAAAACGTAGTGCATTTGCAAGGCTGCTAGCTGTACGGAGTGTGTATGGCTGTATGTAGCTGTGTGAAATGGCTGCACACATGCGGTGGCAGCTTGGCACCATTGAGCACCTTATCAATTCGTTCCCCCGACCCCCTCTAAGTATGCTCATCTTTCATATAGTCACCTCTTCATGCCAATGGCAATTTGGTATCTGAGGCGTTACGCTCTAGGTGCGTGCGGCGCTTTATCGCTGACATGCATCATCAGGTGAAATTTGTAACAGCTAAAAATGATCGCACACTCTCTTGAGTTGTCTGGCGGCTGCAACGGCTGACAGCATCCGCGCCGGAGGTCCATGCCGATCGACATGGCCATCGACTGTGGGTTAGTTAGAGTCAGCGCCTATGCTGAGAACTTAATTGAAATTATCTGCTTTGTTGATGTTGTTTTTATTATTTGTTTTGCTTGCTATTCATGTCCAATGTCATCCATAGTCATATCAGTTACTATATGTGCGTAAGCGTACAGATCATATTTCCCATGAGAATCAAAGTGGTTGTGGTGCTGCCATAGTTTTGTAATATGAATAAAAAAATCTGAGTTTTTAATACGGACTGATAGCTCATACGGAGCTAAATAGGTAGGTAGGTAGGTAGGTAGATACTGATTCGAAAATGCATTTCTTATTAATTGCATGGAACTATCCCTAGTCTGAGGTATTCGCAATGGTGCTTCTCGTGTTTTTGTTTTAGTAGTTGTAACATCACAACTTACACCCCAAACGTTGTGGAGGAATGCAGATGAAATAAAATTTATAGACCAAATGGCCGTGTAGATAACGCAGACCCTCATATGATCGATGAATTCCTTCTATAAACTGATGAAACTCTACTCCCTGTTTCTCCGTCTCTTGAGTATTTTGTTTTTACGGCTGGGCCACCAACCTTGCGCAACCCCACGTAGGTCAGTGAGGAAAGCACATGTGAACACATCTTAAGGCCTCCAGTTCTGCCTGTCATATCACATTTTTATAGTGAGCCGCTTGCTCCAAGTACAGACACTTGCTTTCGACCGGATTTCACATGATGAATCAGACGTCGAAGAGAGTTAATTAATTTAACGAAGTTTACACCTCCGATCTGTGTGTTCCCCGGGAGATATTTAATTTCTCTACCCGTGACTGAGAGTCATTACGCTATACGTCATCTGCGGACGCGGCCTCTAGGGATAACAGACTCCTCCCTATTGTAACTAGTACATATTCGGCATGGCTGCTGATGCGTATGCCCATTAACAATCGTTAGATTTTCTAGATCATGCAAAGAGCTTCCCGATCCCTCAAATAGAAATGGTATAACGCATACTAGTACGAGAACTGAACCGAATTTTAAAAGAAGAAATAAAAGAACTGAATGAAATTAAGTTTGAATAAATTTAAATTAGTTGCTTATTATGAAATCCCTTCTAACAAAAAAAAAAGTGATAAATAAATCCTTGAATGTGAGGAATGGTCTTCAAACCATTACTACTTTTTTGTGTAAGTGGAATCAAAGTCTGATGTGCCCAACGCATCTTAGCATAAAGTTACGCGGCTCGAAAAGCACGTTGCGCCGTTGCTCAATTGACGAAAAATTTGCATTTGAGAGTAACAACAAAGTTATCAATACCTCTTAAAACTGGTATACAGGGTCCGGCACTGGCATTGGCTTCAGTTATCTGTTAGTTGGCTAAATGACAGTCCCGAATATTGTTTACAAGCGCGCGGAAGCATTTTGCCGAGAGTACACGCGAAAAAGAAAATCAGTAATGGATTTCAAACGTAAAAATGAGATTGCATTATATTTGGCTGGGAAATCACAACCGGCGATTGATCGTGAGCTCGACCACCTTAAAGTAAATAAAGTTTTTGTTTATCGCACCATTACTCGTTACAATGATACTGGTAGCATCACGAAACGTCACGGCGGTGGTCATCAAAACACTGCAACGTCATGTGAAATGAGTCAAAAAGTGAAGAAGCAACTTGAGCGAAAGCCCCGACAAAGTGCCCATCAAATGGCGAAAGAACTGAAAATATCTGACCGTAGTATCTGCCTCATACTGAAAAATAATATCAAAGTCAAGTCTTACAAGATCCAAAGGCGCATGATCTCACACCAAAACAGCAACAAGTCAGACTTAAGAAAGCGAAGCAGTCATCAAGGTAAATGCGGAATATTAGCGGGAAAGTATACTGGAGGTTGCTTTGAAGTCCTGAGCAGATAAACATTTCGGTGGGAGACCATGGATGTTTCAATAGGACTCGGCATCATCTCACAAAGCGCGAGTGATCCAAGAATGGCTAAAAAATAACGCTCCGAATTTCATAACGTCCACACAATGGCTCTCAAATTCACCAGACGCGAATCCGGTGGATTATTCTCTTTGGGTTATTTTGAAGAGCAAGGTCCGAACTCGAGGCGCTGAAAAAAGCCATTGCCCGCAAGTGGGCCAAAATACCTGCAATAGCTGCATACATTCGGGCAGATTGCGATTCGTTTCTGGACCGTGTCAAGGCCATGATCAAGGCAAAAGGTGGCCATATCGAGCAAAAGTAAATTTATTCTTAATTTTCTATTATTTTCACACATTTTTTCACTTTGAATTGAATACAAGTAATTTTCCAAACTAAATTTATGGCCTTTTTAATTGGTTACACTTCGAGTGCCGAACCCTGTAACTCAGCATTTTCAATGCTGCCAACCCCGTTCCAAGAGAGTTTCTTTAGACTGCGTTCATACAGAGAGACTTTTGTTGGTTCACCACTGCGAATTCTCTACTAATGTTGCCCATTGTGTTCACATACCTTGCAATAGTTAGTTTTCTAGTCTAAAGTCAACAAGGAAATTGAGAAGAACGACAACACAAACGGTGTTGACAGATCTCGAGCATCATAAGTAACGAGTTGAAGCAACAAATCTTTTCCTGTAGGAACACGATCTTAGTAATATTCATTAAGTGTTTCCAAACAAATGTAATTTTTGGTAGTTGCTTCATCTATTCGCTACTTGCTAACGCTTGGCGAATCGAAGAAACCTGTATTTTAATATTGTAGTATCCTCTTGAAACTGACAGCAAATTATTTTAAAAGGGATTTGAATTAGTTTAGAGTAAAGTAGAAATAAAGTGCTTCTTCCAAATGGCAATTGGTTTTTTATGGGATGGGTTTCTCTGTCAGAAATAGACTCCGCATTCTAGCGATATCTTAAGATTTATTTACGCACAAACAACGGCTACAGTGGTTATTTTATGATATCTAAAACCGTGGGTGCTTGTAAACGATGTATAGATATACAGATTTACTTACTCTCGATATGTTGAGAAGATATTTCGAGAGATTTTCATTTATATATAATCTCCTACTATTCCGCGAAGGAGCAAAGGGCCACAATTCGCTTGAGCCAAGCGTCATGCTTCTAAAAGTGTACGAATATTCAATGTTCCAAATCTAGTCCTATTTTTCATGCCAGAAGTCGACGAATTTAGAGCGGTTCGATTTGTCCGAGGCTTATTTGTTGCGGTTTCATTGATAGTATAAAGTTTAATATTAGCTAGTTATCCGCACACCTTTCCGATTCTAGTGCCGAGATTTCGGCTAAAGCTTCCACACTGGCTGCTAAAATTGTTGGCTAGTTACAAAAGCATTTCCCCTGACACAAAAGGCAAAGTTATACCGCCCTTACTTGATCCTCCTATTTCTTGGGTGCGTTTTGGCATTGTTCCACAAATAGAGGGACCTAAAGTTTTTTTATGCCATCTCCAAGCGGCAGATTGTTTCTTTTGAGAAGGTTTTTCAAGCCAGAAATACCCTCGGAGGCTTGCCATTGCCTGCCAAAGGGCGATCGCTAATAGAAAGCAACTTTTTCTATGATTTGGTATTTCGTGCCTGGGATTTCGATCCCGTGAACTTCCGAACGGTAGTCAAAGGTACTGAAAGGTAGGTGAAATGATTGAAGTACCACTCTGGCTTTCCCCAAGTGGCACTAAAGCGCCGTTTTGATGCCAAAAATACGACTTTCCTCAATATTAAACTGCCACTTAAATGTGGCAACGCTCAGCCCACAATTTTAAGCTGCCAATGTCAATGCAATGCATCGCTGCTATCAGTGCCTTGACTAAGTATCGTGAAATGTGTATTTTGTGTATTTTGTGTTCACAGTGTGACGTTTTAATGCGCTTGCAGCGCTGGTGGTCAGCTGCCGGATGGACTGGTGCGTCACAAACACTCACACGTACAAACATACAAACATTTATATGGATGTGTATGTGTGAATACATAAGTACATACATAATTGGACTTATTGAGTAACGACTTATTGAGAAGATGCGGGGTTGCTATCACTACTCTGCCCTGCACGCTGCCGCTGCGTGATGGCTTGATCACTTTCTTAACACATTTGGTGACAAAAGCAAGACGCGAGTGGCGACATAAATGAGACGTTAGTCGGTTTAATTAAATTGTCTGCGTGTCTTTGGGATATGAGAACTCATCAAGTGCCTGCCAAGCGAAGCAGCCAAAAAAGGGTGTTGGACATTAATGCTGATAAAGCCAATCGCTTATGATGCGCTGGGATGGGATAGAAGGGGGCGAGAAGTACTTAAAAGTACCATGGATGGATATGTCAATATTCGGAATGGGAATGCGGGCAGAAACTGTTTCACTTTAAAATATAATAAAGGCAGAAATAGACTGTTTACTTTAGCTCCCAAAATATGTACTCGCGTTGGGATACTTTTTCAATGAGCACAAAATTGTCAGACTTTAAAGAATACAAAGAGTTCATATTATCCCATTTATCGGATGAAATATTGTTATGGCTTTTTTTCGTTGTATTTTTCTCATTTTATGTGAGCCCTTGTTTTTGTTGTTGAGCTACTTCTACTGTTGTGCTATGTTGGTGGTTTTTTAAGACTACCCTCGCATGAAGTAAACAAAGGCGTTGATGACCAAAAACAAAAAACAAAAAAAAAATAAAGTAAGAAAAAAAATAATAAAATAGTTGGTGCTTCACTTTATCAGTTCGCTTTGTGTATTTTGTGGCATGTAAACTTGAAGTTGTACAACAAAAGAGAAATGGAAATGTAAATAAAAAGTAAAACTTGGAAATTCACACGCATACACTATTCCTATGTGTGTATGTATGTATGTCGGTTTACTCATCTACACCTACACCTACACCTATGGCCCCATTGGCGCAGCAAAGTGTAAGCGCACACCATTTTTATGATTAATGATTTAAGTACGAGGAATTTCAACATATTTTCATGTTGCTACAAATCGTTATTACACATTAAATGTTCCCAGCCAGGGGTTAATCAACAACAGCCACAATCACAATGCCAGCAACAGCGCACACTGCGCTGTAACAGCAACGGCAATGGCAACGACAACAGCCAAAGCAACAGCCAAAGCAACAGCCACAGCAACAATCGCTGCTGCCATCACCAATAAAACACGTCGGGGCAACAACACGAAAACAATACAATTTGAACACTGAACGACATGAGCAATGAATACCAATGTGGCTAAAGTCGCAGCAGCAACAGCAACAACAATAATGCTACTCATTATAATAGCATCAACAATGGCAACAACAATCGGGCATGTAGTGAACAACTTGCATGCAACACACACACATCCATACGCATGTATATTTGCGTTACTCGTGAAATCAATTGAAAATAATTTGTTAACTTAAATAAGTGAAGGAATGAAAACGACCGACAGACCAACCGACCTGCCAAAGTGGTGAATGGTTTGCGGTGAGTAAACGCGTACGTATGGCAAATGCATGGCTCAAAGGATGAGTAGTGGTTAGTGCAATGTGCTGGGAGATGTGTGGGAGGAAATGGATCAATGAGTAGCAGTATGCGGAGCAAAAGGTATGCAGGCAAACAGCTGAAGGCCGATGAAAAATTGGAATGATGGGAATTGGAAATATATACCACATAAGACGAACTTGGTGGTAGATCAACGTGCCTAGAACAGAAAAATCGGAAAATATTTTTCATTGCTTGACATTTCCTTCAGTTTCAAAGCAGCCCCCTTTCTACCAACTCCGCTTTCTGGTATATTATGGCCAAGTTTCGACCCTATTAAAATAAGAAATATTGAAACAAATTGGCGATATTCAGCTTTGAACTCAACGCAAGCGACTCAACTGAAACGGGCAGAATTCATGAAAAAAACGAATTCATGTGAAAACGCGTCACCAATGCCAGACCAATTAGTATAATATAAAGCTTCGCCGGCAAGTTTTGGGGAATCCACCGAATAGTACTAACACTGAACCTTCTGAGCGCCAATTCTCAGTATCTCTGAATGGAGTCATGTTGAATTCAAGAGAGGTCTTCAAAGTGTACTGGAACCAGTTCTTCGCTCAGAAAACTCCGAAGATCTTCAAGATGCAGTCAAAAATAAACAAGACTGAGCTAAAATAGAAACGACAGGAGCCTTGTTATGGTAACTTCGTGTTTATTTATTCAAAATAGTTCCCTCTGGCACCGATACGCCGTTTTGCGCGATTTAAAAGCTTTTCGAAAAAGTGTTTCAGCTCATTGACCTGAATGCCCTTCAGGATGTCGGTACAAGCCTTTTGGATGGCCTCTACGGATGCAAAACGTTTTCCTTCCATAGCCAAATGCAATTTTCCGAATAGGTAGAAGTCACAGGGAGCCATATCAGGCGAATACGGTGAGTGATTCATGGTTAAAATGCGATTTCCAGTCAAAAAATCAGTCACAGAAGTGGATCGATGAGATGGTGCATTATCATGCAATAAGCGCTAGCTTCCTTCTTCGCGGTGTTCAGCTTAGATAGAAAATTGTTGGCATGAGCTCCTTGTGGACAATTTCCTTGGAATCGTAAAACAAATGAGCATCGACTTGATTTTTGACTTCTCGGGCTCGTCTGGGGCCTTCCATTCGGCACTTTGACGCTTAGTTTCAGGTTCATGTTGGAAACATCAGGTTTCATCACCAGTTGCAATGTTGTAAAGGAAGTTCTCGTCTTTTTTCGCCTCTTTTATGAGGTCTTTCGAATGTGGAATTCTGCGCAATTTTTGGTCCTCAGTTAACCTGTGCGGAATGAAACGTGCACAGACCTTTCGTAAGCCCAAATGATCAGTTAAAATGCAATAAATCGATGTTTCGGAGATATTCAACTCCGTTTCCATGAATTTCAACTATGATTGCGGTTCATTTTTAATAAATTTACAAACAATTTCGATGGAGTTTTGGGTGATTACTGATTCACAACCATCTCTGACACCCCTCATGAACTCTATTACGAAATAGACAATCATCGCCATAAACTTTTTTTATCAAATCAAATGTTTCGGTAAACGTTTTACCGATTTTAAAACAAAATTTGATATTAGCTCTTTGTTCGAAACTCATTTTTGTACCGATGATACAAACATACTGACACTTTAGACGCAATAAGTTCGCTTCCACTGAATCGAATGTCACCAAGTTTTCATTGGAAGTCAGCTAGGGATGTAAATTTCATCGCAATAACTCATTAAAAAGATGGCGCCATCAAAAACATTTTTAAGACGCCAGTTTTTTTTAGTTTGCACTTCAGCTTGTATTTGTTACAAAGTTAGAAAAAATTTTATACTCAAGCAAAAATATTGCCTTTAACTATTCTTTTTACTTATTTCCGTGGTTTGGAGATTCAACTATATAAGGAAAATCAGTGGCTGTCCGGAAAGAAAATATATGTTGCATAGTGTAACTTCTAACTATTATTTTTTTTCGTCCAAGACTTGTATTTATTATCTATTTTTATTTTGCACATAAAAATATTGAAAAATATTGTAATTGTTTTTATTAAAATTCTGTTAAAAGAAATCTGAGTTAAATTTTTGTTTTCGGTATTGGTACAACATCAGTTCTGCTTATTTATATGTAATAAATATATTTTCAAAACGTTTCCCTACCACTAAACCTTAATTCCAACAGGATCAAGCGACGCTATTTAATCCCTTTTTATTTCCCCGGTAATTCATTAGAAAAATCACAGTACACCAGCGTGGGGTCCTATTGTACAAGGGTCACTTGCAAAGTGAGAGAGATACCACCACTGGTGTGTATAGAGGTTATGCGTAGTTAATGGCATCTCTTGGAAGAACACACACCAAGTTTTAGCCAGATCGGGTCATTTCTTTGAGTTTGGCATTCGTTTGAATCGAGGAAGTCGAGTGATTTTCCTTTTCCAACACAACAACGAACCAACTCACACCTTAGCAGTTGTGGTCGCCAAATTAATGGGAAGAGAGTTTCAACTTGTTTCACATCCGCCTTAAGCTCCAGAATTGGCTTTCTTAGATCACTCGGACTACTATTTCCTCCCTAATTTTAAGAAATGGCTAGCGGGGAAAATATTTTATTCAAACGTGGAAGAGATTGCAGAAACGAATAGCTATTTTTCTGACTTGGGCAAATCCTATTATTCGAAAGGGGTCAACAAACTAGCATAGCGTTGGACAAAGTGTATAAACCTAAAAGGAGACTATATCGAGGATTAAAAAACAGTTTTTATTTTTGCACGGACTTTTCATACGGCCCTCGCATATGCATGTTTGTATGTGCAGGCATGTGGGTGGAAGCCCATCAAGTGAATGACTGACGGAGTGAGCTTTAAGTACTTTCCGCACACGAGCCTTGCGAACGCAGCGGCATCTCAGCCTCATTAACAGCGCCATCTTCATCATCACCGTCATCATCAGCACCATCCTCATCATCACCATCTTCATCATCACAATCCATGTCGAATGACAGCAAAAGCAAGTTGAAGTGTCCCACCCTTGTTCGAAGCCATTGTTGGCTACGTCATAAACACCAAATAATCACAAATTTGCTTCAACTCAACAGTTTTTGCTCACTCCTCAACGCATTGCCTGCTTGCGTTTGTTTATTTAGTTTGTTATTTTTTTTTATATTTTGTTTTTTGCTTTACTTTTTCCAGACAATAATCGCTGAAATCAATCGATCAATGTAATCAATTGGCATTGTTTCATTTAGCTGAGTTTACTTTGGAGTGTTCACCGGATTGAGGCTGTTGTTGGATTTTGTTAGAGCCGCTGAAATCTGTAGCGGCACCGGGCATCTGTCGGGCCCACCTGTGAGAAAGGCGCAGAAGAGCATGCCTCCAAAGCACATATGGAAATTTGTATGCATAGTCACTTGTGTGCATATGTATGTGTGTGTGTATGTGCGTGCATTCAAACGTTCGCCTTCAAAAATTGATAATTAATTTTTCGCTTTTAACGCACAGACAGTTGCTAGAAGTATCAATTTGAAGGCTGGCAAACACTCATGCGCACAGAAATCATACATATTTACATACATACGCACAAGTTTAGATATTTATATACAAAAAAAATAAAAAAATTGCTTGATTGACAGGCATTTGTTCTGCTCGATACTAGCAACTGAATGAATTCTTTGCTGCCTTGTGCAGACATGCATACATACCTACATACAGCCGTAGTAATATATAACTACACATATATATGTATATATATACACAATATATAACTACAACTTTAAGTCGTTTTGTATTTTTATTTATCTACGAGTTGCCTGCCATTCATGCTTTTAGCCTTTTAGGGCGTTACTGCATACTTAAGCAGAGTTTCAAGTGTTTTGGATTTTAAGCGCGATCCCCAAATACTCGTTCATGCAAATTGTCAAACCTGATTGTTATTTTATTGTCATATTTGCGCCTATAATACACAGTGCTTTAAATTTTGTGATATTTCTATGGTAATTTAAGGTGAATATTAAATGATATTTTGCGTTATTGGTTCGCGTGTAAGTAAGTTCCTACTTTGTTTTTATGTACGTAGCTGAGTTTTCTAATAGTAATAGTATATTGAGCAATAAATTCATTAATTCATATTTAAAAAATTTTATTTTTTTCAATAAACATAAGCATCTCGCCGAGTGAATTTGTGCGTTATTACCATTTGGCTAGTTCCGGGAGTCAACTTTGGATACGAGATATCAAATGTAAATAAAATAACAGAAACTATTTTTTTGCAACAAAGCCATTCCAGATTAAACATAAAAAGCTTCTGCAACATGGTTTTCGATTTTGCTCAAATTTTGCACATGAGCTATGTTATTGTACTATACCTATATGTATGTATATATATGTATATTGGCCCAGCTCGTTCTGCTATTTGTGGCGTGCGTCTTGACGTTGCTCGACAAATGGCGGGACCTACAGTTTCAATTCGATTCCGAATGGCAGATATTTTGTATGAGGAGCTTTTTCATGCCAGAAGTACACTCGAAGGTTTGCCATTGCCTGCCGAGGGGCGACCGCTATTAGAAAATAAAATTTTAGCCGGTTAGTTTAGGTTAGGTTAAATGGCTGCCCTTGCAAGGGGCAAGCCTTGGATTAGAGGATGACGACCAATAGTGGCAATTTGCGTTCGTAGTAACCGCTTCAAGCTACTGATGAATTTTACCAGGTGTAGCAAAAAAGTGAGAGGCCAGATGTGTAAATATTTATCCGACGAGAACAGGGCAGCTGAGAAGAAGGTGCTGAGATAATTCGACCTCATCCCCTACACAGCTTTTGCAGGAAATACATGAAACAATCCTACGTCTCAGCGCATAAATACTTTTCGGACAATGGCCGGTAAGAATACCTACCTAATTCTAGAGCTGCGGTTTTATTAGCTTTAGACGTTCGCTCAAGCGCACTCGATCTACCCGTGGCCAAAAATATCTCACGCATTGCACGTTTGCGCACTAGCCCAGCGCTCGCTGAGTTGACGCGAATACCATCTTTTCAGGATCCCTTTCTAGCCAGCTTATCAGCCCAGCAGTTTCCGTCTATGTCGCTGTGACCGGGAACCCAAATGACCCAAATATCGAAATATTCGGATGCAATAGAGGGAGAAGTCAGGTATTCCTGGACTAATTTCGAACGCTGTAACTACAGAAGCAATCCACTGCTTCCTTAATTCCGGCTACCTCCGCTTGGAAAACCTTACAAATTTGAGTTTGATGGGGAGCTCCTCGCACAATACGCCCCCACAAACTTTCCTACTGGCTGACTGGCCACATACATTGTGAGTTTTCTTGAAAACTTGATAGTAAATTTCAATTCGAAACATTGCAAAATGACGGCTTCTGTTGGAAATTAAAACAAAAATAAAAAAAGCAATTTAGCAAAGATCCGTATGAACAAAAATATTCCTCACTCGATTTCAAATGCTGTAAAATAGATATGAAAAATTGAGTTACAAAATTTGGTTTCATATTTTTTGTATAACAAATAAAAATAACTAAGAATAAAATACAATCTGATCAATAAAATAATAATTAATATATATTAGCGATTAAAAAGTTGCATTCGGCAGAAAAAAAATTAATTTTTACTAATTGTAAAATTAAACGAAATGGAACTCGAGATCTCATCAAATTCGCAATGAGCCGGAGTAATAGGTTTATAGGACTTGTAATTCGTTTTGAATATCTTGTGATAAAAAGGGCAAGACTTCTTGCCAGATTACGAAAGCTAATGCGTTGCAAAAGAAACCCAATCAACGTCACCTTGTATGAAATTAAACCCAAAAAACAGCGATAGAATAATCGGGCTTCTGCAATCCAGCGACTTTAAGTTGATTAATAACACGCAAAACCTATAAAAGGAAAGTGGGACAGAGAAATTTATAGATCTTAAGGCAAATTTAATAAACATCTTTTGTTCTATTCTTGAGAGGGGAAATTGGTGATTAGGCCTCCAATTAAAGAAGCATATTCCAACCTAGGCTGAACATACCCGGCAAACTGAACAGTAAGGATCTGAGAAGTTTTAACTATTACGTCTAACAGAATAGAGTATGATTTTGAGGTAATAAACTGATGTGAGTTGAGGAGAAAAAATTGAAAATATTACAAATTTTCATGTACGTCAGCCGAAAATTTTACCCCAAGACAATTTTTTTTTATTTTAATACTGCCCGCAATAAATTAACTATCTATGTGAAACATTTTGATAACGACGAGTTCGGCCATTTTGAATATGCACTTAAATGTTGATAGGTGCTTTGCTTGCACGTGTTTCGGCTCGTCTTCGATTATTAACTATTCAAAAAGATGGATCAAAGAACCTGTATCAAATTTTGTGTGAAAAACGAAATTAAGTGCGCGGATGCATTCCGAATGTTGACTGTGTCATACGGAGTAGCTACTTTGGGCCAGAGCAACGTTTATCGATGGTACAAAATGTTCTCAGAGGGCCGAGAAGATGTGAACGATGAAAAGCGTGCCGGACGCCCGAGCACTTCAAGAACATACGAAAAAATTGATGAAGTGAATAAAATATAATAGCATTGACCAATCGTGGAATCACCGTTAGAGAAGTTGCTGAGGACCTAGACATATCGATTGGCTCGTGCCATTCGATTTTTTTCAATGATTTGGGATTGGACGGCTCATCGCAAAATTCGTACCAAAACTGCTCAATTACGACCAAAACCAGCATCGCATGAACATTGCTAATGAGATGTTGGACTCTGTCCACGACGACCCAAATTTACTCCAGAGGGTCATAACTGGTGACGAATCGTGGGTTTATGGTTATGACGGGGAAACCAAAGCTCAATCATCTCAATGGAAGCTGCCGCACGAACCAAGACCGAAAAAAGTGCGCCAAGTTCGGTCGAATGTAAATGTTTTGCTTACAGTTTTCTTCGATTGCAGAGGCGTTGTGCATCATGAGTTCTTGCCACAAGATAAAATGGTCAATAAGGAATATTACCTGCAAGTTATGCGCAATTTGCGTGAAGCAATCCGCCAGAAATACCCGGATTTGTGGAAGAACAAAAATTGGCTTTTGCATCAGGATAACGCCCCTGCTCACACATCGTTGCTTGTGCGCGACTTTTTGGCCCAAAACAACACACCAATGATGCCACACCCACCGTATTCCCCAGAAATGGGCCCCTGTGACTTTTTCTTGTTACCGAAACTGGAGAGGCCTATGAAAGGACGATGCTATGCTACGATTGACGAGATAAAGACGACATCAAAGGAGGAGCTGAACAAGATAAAAAATGGTTTTTTGAAGTGCTTCGAAGATTGGAAAAAAAGTTGGCATAAGTGCATAATACCTCATGGGGACTACTTTGAAGGGGACAAAATAGATATTAATGAATAATTAATATTAATTTTTCAAAAAACACAAAATTCGCGATACTTTTTGCACACACCTCGTATGTATGCAGGTATGCATTCATGGTAGTCGCTTTGCGTAAATCATGTTTCATTCATATTTCATATTTTCCTCATATTTCCTCAAGTTAGAAAACTGTTACGTGATATAAAGAAAATTTGGGCAGCTAATTGGACAAACCTGAAGTTATAAAAAGGAGCTGAGTTGTGGTAAGAGGTTCATAAAGAAAATAAAAAAACAAATCAATTATCGAATTCAGAAGCAAGAATAGAAGAATTATAACGCCTGTGGTGGCACCTTTATTGGCCCCTTAACAAAGAACTTGACTTAAATTAGTTATTTTCAATATTTCAGAAGCAACCTTAAATTATTATTTTTTAAATACCTCTACTTGGAGTCATCTTGCATTGTCCACTCCTAGTGGAAACCAGTTTCGCGACAATAATTCCTCGTTTTAGCGACCGCAAAATTTTGCAATTTGCCCAAGAGATTCGCCGCAGTAGAAAGCTTTGCATATAAGTAAGCAAGGGAAACTAGCTAATAGCAGGAGTCTTAAAAGTGCAGCAGAATTTCCACACAGTGAATTAAATTTGCATGTACCCAACTCAATCACGAGTAAAGAGGGCTCAACCACATCGAAGTCGACATTCCATCTGCTCATCAGCGCATTTGCATCAATGCAAATTCTAACAATGTTTGTATGTACGCGTGTAAGTATATGTGTGCTGAAAAGAAAGAAGTGCTTAAGTTTGATTTTGTTGTTTTACAAGTGAGAACTTTTAAGCACTAAACTTTTAAACTGAAACATTGTTTTTTTCTTCGACACTGTGGCTTTCTTACATGAACCTTCTTCTCGGATGAGCTCCAAAAACGCTATAAATTTTTTCAGAGGACTGTTTCATAGTGACCTTGACGCACCACCGGCTTCATTGACCCTATCTAACATTTTTATGGTTAAAACTTGAAAAGATGGCGTATGAAAAATGGGATGCTAAAATGATTGGTCAAATGGTCTACATGCGATGTATTTCTCTCGGCTTGACTTTGTGCTTGAATTGAATTAAATTCATTTTCCATATATGTATGTATTTCCAAAATATTTTTTCTCTTAGCTATTTTTGCTTTTGCAGAAGTTCATACAGCCGAGCAACTATAGGCGTGTTGTGAGATTTTTAAGCCGTCTTACAAATATGCAGCGCTTAAAAAAATTCTAACAAATGTACAATTATATACAGTCTTTAGTCTCAATTTAGCGACTAACAGACCACAGGATTTGGAAAAAAATGTTGAAAAAATGTTTAAAAAATCTGAATTCTGTATAGGAAAGCAATACATTCCATTTTACGCTCTTGTTCCTTAAGACAATTTTAAGGAGTTTAAATCATTAATTAACTTAAGTTACTATTATTCTGTTGACGGTCTTCCATCGATTGCATTCTCTGGTAGCGAATAGAGGAACGCTCGGCAGATATGCAGGGTAGATGGGAAATGAAACCCAGTCGCGCAACAAAATTGGTAACACCTGCTTGAAGGACAGTTTTCTTCTATCCCCAAGCTAGCCCACCTAAGCAATCTACTTAGTTTAGGTTGCATTAGGTGAATTGTTTGTCCTTCGACGCACCTAGGCCAGTTAGAGGCCCCTTGTGATACCACCAGAACTCGACTGGGCCCTCCCCAAGTAATGCATAAAGCAGTTCCTGGAAGGGAGTCTTCCCAGAAGAGGAGGAGGGATTGTTTCAGTGGCCCCACCATTCGACGCGGTTGAGGACGGTCGGTGTAAGTGCGAATGCATTTGGAATCCGACCTCACCCTCCAAACAAAAAACAAAAACAAGCATCAGAAGTATTCTATCTTTGCTCTACTTGGCCCTCTTTGTACTGACAATACTAGCTCGTTTGACCCTCGCAACATCCGCAATGTTGTCCAGAAAAGTAAGACCGAACACTCTCAACCGTTTTCTACACAGAGTCATGCACCCGCATAGAAGATGTTCGACTGTCTCTGCCTTTTCTATATCCTGACAGCTTCTGCATCAAACATTGCATGGTGCTCGTAATCTCCTGGCATATCTTCCTATTAGCCAATGCCCAGATAGAGCACCTACTACAATTCTTAAGTATCATATTTCCTACTCAATTTGAGTAGACTCTTATTGCGACCCATGTTCCATTCGTGCTACGCTTCTCTACTGATAGCGCAGGTTTTTCCAGTTGGGATTTGGAACAGCAATGGGGTGTCTAAAAGTTTACATGTTGCCAAAGGTATGGGTATGTCGACCTTGTTCTGACTAATTTGGAGCGAGAAGCCCAATATAGCTAACTCATCTGCCCTACAGTCCCCTACTTACTGGAATGCAAATTGCTAACGAACCGTTTGACGCCCTAATTGTTGTTTTTTGTTTTTGTGTTTTTTTTGTCGGGGCAACTAGCAAGATCAGCACTCAGACAACATTAAGTCCATTATACTGCACCCGAGTTCCCCTTTTTAATCTCTTTAAATGTATCCGACCTCCGGAGAAATCTGAGTAGATCTTGTGGTGCCAAGGAGCCAAGTTGATCGCTTCTTAAGACATCAGTGCCAAAGACCTCATCTTGCTCCCCGCATACTGGACAGAGTTCACTGTCTGAGATGCCTACCTCTTCCATGTGTGTAGCCAATAGAAAGTGGCCAATCATCAGTCCAACCAGCTCCCTTCAGTCTCTTCAGCTTAATGACAGGTGGCCCTGCGACAGTTGGCAATGGGTTCATTTTCAGAGCTTCACCACAATTGAGCCTCTGGCAGCACCACACTGTATCTGTTTTTAAGTACGACTACTGATGGCATGGAGTCAAGAGCATGGAGATGCCCTATGCTCCACTAGGAGTTAAAGGAAAACATAAATTTAAATGAGATAAGCAAAAGTTTCTGGCGGCACAAATTGCTAAAAATCAATAAAAATACTTACATCAAAACTCCACTTGGTGATCATTTTTAATACGCATATCATCGTTCTGTTCGTATCTCGATTTATGATTAAGTCTACTTATGCGTTTTTCAATTTTCCCCCACACATTTTTGTGCGACCGAGCTATGCAGTAGGAGAAACACCATCATAACACACTTTACATGTTTATGGCAGCACTAAGAGAATAGTGAGAAGTTTCAGACTTTACACCTAATTGATCTGCCAGCTGGCACCTGCCACCACCGGCCCAAACCCGACACCCGCTTGCCAATCGCCCCACTCACACTGCCACTACTCCTGCAGCAAATTGCCAGTCAGCTGTTCAATGATTCAGTTCCTCAGTTGTTCGGGTGCACAGGCAGTCAGGATTTGATCATTGCATTTCATTTGTCAGAAAAAATAAAAATAAAAACAAAAACAGCAACGAAAACGACACTACCAACGTTGGTGGATTGGTAGTACAGCAATCACAGCAGCTGAATAGTATGCATATATATACATACGTGTGTGTGTGTGTGTGTATGTTTGGAAGTTCACTGGGATTGCTCCTCCGTGGGAAATGGCGTGTGCCCTGGAGCGTGTGCCGACCAATTTGACTTCTCGCTAAAGCTGGACTTGGCAAAAATATACGAAGGCAATAATTCAAAAAATATTTGCAGACACCAGTCATGTGGCCAGGTCTGCCTGGGAAACGCTTGTAAAACATGTGCGCAACAACTGCAACAGCAACAATGCGAGAAGCATAAGGCACCTCACTTAGGCGCTTTACAATACGTAATAAACACCCGGTGCTGGTTCCTGGTTACTGGTTACTGTTGGTTGGTGGCTAGTGGCTGGTGGCCGATGGTCGATTGGCAGCACTACAAGCAGCAAGCGGCAAGCAACTGCAACCGCAACAGCAGCAATAAACGCAGCAACAGCAGCTATGGCAAGTACACCAATAAAGCTAGCGAATGCGCGCGAATTGAACGCGGCCAATGAGGCAGCACCAACAGCACCAGCAGCAGCGCGCGAATTAGTGACCCTGCGACGCAGTAAATGAACAGGAGAGGGTGAGTAGGGGTAGGCGTTGATCATGCCGTGTTCTGCATATATAAAATATTTTGAATTCGTTACGAAAACCCATACACACACATACAAACACATGCACGTACACACCTACAACTGAACACAAGTAAAAGAGGTGTAATCAGTGGACATGAAATCACGCAGCAGCCAAAGCAATTGGCATTCGGCGGCAGTCAGGGCCATATTGTTGCACCAATAACAGCATAAACATTAACAATAATAACAACAACAGCAACGGCAACCTCTTCAAAAGCTTCCATTGCATGATGCACGGTCGCGCCCGTCCCCGCATTGACTACCAACACAGCAAATCCTACGCCTTCCCTTAACAAAGTGATCGGCTGCTGCGGCACGGCCCCTTTGCCCACCCACCCAAACCTGCCACGCTGGACAGTCAGCATAATGCGGCGCGTAGTCATCATGTTGCTGGATGTGTGTTGTGTATGTGGCTGCCGCAGTGGCAGCGCCGAGGTGCCAGATACTCTCCAGAGGCTAGCTGGCATAGTTTTGGGCAATCAGGCTGGCCAGCAGCAGTCAGACATGCAAACGGGGCAATCAGTCGACGGAATGGATCAACGGCCGATGGATGGTTAGCGAACTGAATGCGCCGCTGGTGCGGTGAGGAGAGGCGAGCGTGAGTGACCTGCGACTGGCGACTGGCGACTGCTGAAACTGCTGACGACGACAACGACTTTGACTTCCACATTCAGTATGGCTGCCGTTGATGCTACTCGAAAGTTGCTGTTGCTGTTGGAGTTGGACCTGGAGTAGGTGGAACGTACATTTGCTTGCTAACTGCGGTGCTCGAAACGTTTATCAAGTTAATATTAAATTGTGATAGTTGTTGCTATTGTTGTTGTAGTTGGCAATGGTTTTATTTATTTATTATGGTGGTTGTTGTTGATTACTGATGTTCGGTGGCATCCATGCCGAAAACGCATTCGGTTGGCCATCGTAAAACACGTAGGCCGGCACATAATGTTTGCTAGTCATGTCAGTGGCGGCCACTATCTGATGATTTTCTACTTTTTTCGCGTTTTTTTCGTTTTTGTTTTTTGGTTTATTTAAATTTTCTGTTTATTTCCATTTTAGTTGTTTATTTCCAATTTTTTCTTGTCTTGGTACTGACTGCTGCAATTCTTCCACCGTTCATATGCCAAGCCAATGTGATGATGTTTTGTTGTTGTTGTTAGCAGCACAAATGTGCAACGTGCAGCGCTCAGCGTTTTCTTAGCTGAGCTGCGATCTGCTGTCCGCTGTCTGCTGTGTTCTGTGTATTTAGCCGCAGGCGATTTTTGTCGCACGTTGAGTATTTTTAAACCATGAGAAAATCCTTTGGCGCTAATAACCCGAATTCCTTACATTAAATTTTGCTTGACTGCAATTTTACATACAAGTTAATATATTTCGTTCTCATGTATCCTTCTCGTGTTGAGGCAAAGTGATACATAAATACTTTTAGTTGTGTATGGGTGCCACAGTGCGGCGTGCCTATGTAGAAACATGCGTGGGTACATAAATGGTGGGGATTGTTTTTTGTTTTTTGAAAAGTGCAAATATGTACTAATGTAAATATAAACGGATTATGTGCCATACGTACGTACATATGTATGCCCAAGTTCATGTTTTCATGAATCCTTATGAAGCCTCTTGGGTTGTAAGTTAATGGAAAATAGCCGCCGAATGCGAGTGAGTTGTGGAGAATAAAAAAATTATTCCCAGACTTTAAAAAAATCATTTTAACTCTATAATGAAAACCATTTTTGTCTTAGAACAAGTTTGGTTGGTTGGTTGGTTAAAGTGGTGATTCTTCCAGAATCCAACTAGCGCTTCCGCGCCATTTTGTTGCAACATCCTCGTTGCCAACTTGTTGTGTTTGAGATTCTCGAACAGCGGTTGGCCCAGGGTTAACATTCTGTCCTTCCATAGGGCAGGGCATTCACAGAGGAAATGGAAGATTGTCTCCTTTTTCTCCGGTTGTTTACAACTGTGACAGTATGTATTGTGAGGGATACCCATTTTGGCTGCTTGTTCTTCGATAGACCAAAAGCCAGTTATGACTGTCGTTAGTCTCCAGGCGTCCCGTCGTTTCATTCTTATTAATGCCGACGATTGCTTGAGGTTGTAGGTGGGCCATAACGTTCTGCTAATTTTGCATTTCGTCTGGACTTTCCACCTACAGTCAGCGATTCGGAGGTATTTTTGGGAAATTGTGCTCTTGACTGCACCTAATGGGGTGAGTACCGATTCTGCAAGAGCGTTATTCATGGCAGATCCCCCTCTTGCCAGTTCATCTGTTTTTTCGTTACCTTCAATGATCCGATGTCCCGGGACCCAGATTAAGGTAACTTTATGGTTTTCACTCAAGATGGTGAGGCTATTCCTACTTTGTGCCACCACTGTGGGCCGAACCCAGTGCCTGGATTGCAGCTTGGCTATCCGAGAGAATAGCGATATTACCCTTAAAAGAGAAATTTGCGATTAGTAGCCTGCAAGCTTCCCCAATCGCCAGTACTTCCGCCTGGAAGACACTGCTGGTATTAGGGAGACGCACAGATTTCTCAATTTTAAGTCTGTGAGAATATATACCAGCTCCAACACCGCAGCCCATTTTACTTCCATCCGTATAGACTGTAGTGTCGAAGTTGTTTAGAGAGAATCCCTTATTCCATTCTTCCTTAGTTGGAAAGAGAGTGGCAAAATTCCTATTGAAAGTTACCGTCGGGACGATGTAGTCAGTTCTCACCGAGATTAACTGAGTTTGTCGCAATAATAGACTAGCATGACCATACGTTTTTTTCTCTCCAGCGACCCGCTTCGTTTAACCTAATTGCACTCATGGTTGCCGTCTTCTTAATATGTAGGTCTATTGGAATAACGTGTGTTAGTGCATTGAGAGCCTCTCTAGGACATGATCTGATTGCGCCGACCGTTATTGCACGTGCTGATCTTTGTATTCTGCCGAGTAGTTTGGTATTGTACTTTCTCCCTAGAGCCTTCCACCAAACTACCGAACCATACGATAGAATAGGTCGTATAACCGTCTTATACAGCCATAATGTATGCTTAGGTTGAAGACCCCATCTTCTTCCAAGCATACGTTTACAGAATATAAAGCAATTTCTGCCTTCCTTACCCGTTCTTCAACATTTAATTTCCAGCTTAGTTTGGAGTCCAGAATTACCCCTAAGTACTTTGAGCTGGGTGATAGTGAGAGAGTTTGTCCGTTAATATTTGGTAGGGTAAAAGGTGGTATCTTATATCTGGTGGTGAAAAGCATAAGCTCTGTTTTACGTGGGCTTAAACCTAGCCCACAGCCTTTGGCCCAGGAGTTAAACTCGCCTAATGCCCTTTGGATGATCCCACTGATCGTATTAGGACACAGTCCTGACGCCATTAAGACCACATCATCAGCGTACGCCACCGCTTTTACCCCACCTCTATTAAGTTTTATTAAGACTTTGCTAATAACGCATAACCAGAGAAGTGGAGACAGTACTTCCCCCTGTGGGGTGCCTCTGTGGACCTTCTTGGTTATACTGATATAACCCATATTAGCTTTGATGATCCTGGTTTCTAGCATAGAGATGACCCAATTACTGATGCAATTGTCCACCTCTAAGTCTATCAACGCCCGTTGGATCGCATCTGTACTAACATTGTTAAAGGCGCCTTCTATATCCAAGAATGCCGCCATGGTATAATGTTTGTTCTCTAGAGAGCCCTCTATTGTTCGGATTACCTCGTGAAGCGCTGTCTCCGTAGATTTGCCTTTAAGGTACGCATGTTGTGCAGTAGATATACCAGAGCTCTCCAAAGAGCTTCTAAGATATATATCCAAAAGTCTTTCAAAGGTTTTTAACAGGAAAGACGAAAGACTGATTGGTCCTTCCCTCATTCATGTCTCCTCCTGCCTATTTTTGGAATGAAGACGACCTTGACTAGTTTCCACCTATCTTACCCCATTCTACTCTACCTCTAAGTTCCACGGAATTTTCAAAATTCGCCTAAAAATCCACATTTCGAAGGCCTCGAGTCTGTTCATGTCAGAGACATGAGTGTCCAACATTCCAAGCCGTATAAGAGCACAGACTAACATAACACTTCACAAAACTAGTTTTAAGATTCACATCGAAGTCATGGCAGCTTAAGATCTTTCTAAATTTGCAAAATGTAGATCTAGTCATTTCTATTCTGGTTTTTATTTCGGCTGATGTGTCCCAATTTTCATTCAACCAGCATCCAAGGTATTTGTAATTCGAAAATTTTTTCTGTGTTTCATTAGTGTCTGCTCCTGCGTGACTCCCGGTGACATGTATGAATTTCGTTTTATTAATGTTCATTTTAAGACCGTAATTTTCGCTGTGATGGACAACTTTATTTAATATCGTTTGCACATCCGTTAAAGTTATCCTCGGCATATCTAATATTATTTATAAGCACACCATTAACTTTAATGCCTTCGTGGGAATGCCAAAGAGCTTCTTGGAAGATTGGATGTTGAAAAGGATGGGTGATAATATACATCCTTGCCTAACTCCTTTAAGAATGGGGATTTCCTGTGATTTTTCATTGTCAACATTATTTACGGCCATCTGGTTCCAATAAAGGTTTTTTAAACATCGCAATGCTTTTGTGGCAATATCGAGTGATAGTAGGATGTTAAAGAGCTTGTCATGTTGCACTGTGTCGAATGCTTTTTCATAGTCTACAAAACACACGAATACATCCTTTTGCACTTCTTTGAAATTTCGGACAAGAACATGGACACAAAACAGTGCTTCACGAGTTCCTATGCCATTTCTAAAACGAAATTGCGTAGGGCCGATGGCCTCTTCACATTTTTTTAGCAGAATATTATTGTATTAAATTATTATTATCAAATACCCCTTCCCATAGTCCTACAAAATGAGTCTCAAGCAGCTGTGAGTCACATTAACACACTTAGCTGCATTTGTGCATTCTTAAAATTTATTACACCTTAATCCTTTACGAATACAAACACCAGCAATCGATTTCCTTTCAACTTAACGGCTTAAATGACCAAACATTTTTGGCTAAAATGATGTTAACAATGGATTATCCAACCACTTGAATGCATACAACAACAACAACAACAATTGCAACAAATATAAAATAACAAAAACAGCACTTACATTCGAGACACAATGGCTGGGATGTCGATCGCACAATCAAGCAGTGGAACCATCGATCGATCGCCTATCTGTGAGCATCGATCGTGGACGAGTGCACATCAATCGATGCACACACACCCACACCCCGCCGTATGCACTTTGTTGGAAAATACATAGATCAACTTGTTGCTGTGTGACTACAAAGCGCTTGACATGCTCACCTTTTCACCTTTGAGTATCCACTACAAAAAGTAAAGTAAAAAAAAAATATGAATTACACAGTGCCACTCACAATGCCATTGAAAAGATTGTAGCCATTTGTTGTATATTATTTTTCGTTGTTTTTTGTTTTTTTGTTTTTTGGGGACTTTTGTTGCATGCACCCACAATGGAAGTAACCAACAAAAGGACAATTAATTTTGTAGTTTATGCTTGGCAGCGAGAAATTAACAACACAGAAGTCAATTCAAATCCAATTGTGCACTAATGTGAGTGCCGCACAGGACCAACAGGAGCAGAACGACGAACGCGCTTTGAATTAAGAATTTATAATCGAAAATCGAAATTTTCTTTTAAAGTACACATGCGTGTGTAAGTGTGTGTGTGGGGTTGGATTGCGTGTGAGAAAAATGCGTGTAATCAGACAAAAATGAGGCATATTGAAAGAGCAGACAAAAGGCTTCAAAAGAATTTTATGCGGTGCTCAATTTTTTATGTTGCCCTTTTATTACGTATCATTATTATTATTTGTTATTGGAATTCTTTTAAGTTTTTTTAATTTTTTTTTACGTTTTTTTCATGTCCTTGTTGGTTTTATGGCGCAACCAATCGCCGAAATTGAATATTGCCTGTGTTTTTGTACTCGCATAATGCATGTTGGATATTAATGACACGGATCGGCGAAATTCGTATATACTTTTGCCACTATTGTTGGAAAACACCTGGTAGCTGGGGCCTTTACACAAATAGTCATTAGAACGCATTTTGTATGGTGTAACCACTTAAGATTTATCATTTTCTTAAGTATCCTTTTTGATTCGCTGGAAGCGCGACAAATTTTTGAGTTCTTCTTGAAGAAAGCGAGACTATTTGACGACAAGCTACGCTTACTTCGCTTTGCAGCTGATGCTGAAATTATCGATAATTTTGAAAGATTATTGAAACTGATAATTTTCATTACGATGTGTGGCTATTTGGCCGTCACTGAGAACAAGCGAAGTGGATGAGGAGCGTGGAATGGAGTTTTCTTGGAAGATATTAATATTGATGCACCACAGAAGAATAAAATGATTTTCATGTAATGAGAAATATGTGTTTAATAAGTGGTTTCTTCTAAGACTTGGTAGAAAAGACGTTCGGCTGATGGTCAGTATTATTACAGCACACAGCACATAGGGTCAGCATATGACCGCCATTGCAAACGACCCGATTTGCCTATCTTGCTTAGAAGAGCCGGATAGTACTGAGTATTTTCTGCGAGTGTTCTGCCTTTGCTAGAGCAAGGCTACGAATTTTAGGTTTCCATGTCATGAAAACTAGTGAAATTCGTTCTCTCAAACTGGAGCATATTTTCAAATTTGCCAATGAACCCAGAAAATTTTCTCTCTCAAACTGCGGGATATTTTCAGATTTTCCTAAGAATCTGGAAAACTCTCACAGGACTACCTATCTCTGTCTCTGTCTCTATTCCATTCTGTCCCTTTCCCATTGTCACTTTTCTCGTTTTCTCCAATTATCAACCCTTTTACTTTCCAGAGCTTCGAATACGATGGGCTTTTTCAGCCTGAGTGTTTAAAGAGCTCCCAACGTCTCGGTGCTTCTTGGCCCGCCTTTTTCAAATTTCAATAAATTATTTGTGAAAATACGTTCGCCAATTTTTCTTATTTTAATTTTCCAGCCCCTGAACTTAAATTTGAAAGTCCGCTCCTCCTTCTCCGGAGTGGGGTTCATCATCAATTTCTTTTGTCCTCAATGGAACATAAGGCCTCGTTGAGGTTTCAGTTGTAGAACTATTTTTATATAAACGTGGATGCTGCCGTAGGAGGCGGATTTTCCACATATCTGTAGGTACCACTCAAAGACTGCATTCCTCGCGGGCGCAAATTCATGTTTTTATATCTATAGCACAAAAACCGTGGAGTACATTCATAAGCTACAATCTAAAGGAGAACTGGTGAGCTCCATGGATAAAATATTGGTTATTGGTTACATACTCAATTGCATTGAGCCGCTTCTAACCTGAAGAACTGACGCCTTTTGCAGCCGCTTGCTCCGAGACAAAGGTTGGGAACTTCAGGAGGCCTTTAAATTGTATATGTCAAAGTAGCTCTCCGAAGCTTCCCCTCTCGTTAGCCCTAACTATGCCTCCCATGCGGATTGGATACCTCATCTTCGATTTTGGTTTCTCAGGTTACCAGGATGTACTACGTGGAGGTGAGAATAGGAATTAAGGATATAGAACGGAAATACACTGTCTGTTGTGAAAGCGGTTGTTTTCCTGGTATGTACCCATATAGGGATCTGCGGCAGTTCGCTAAAGCTGTCAATAACTTGTCAGAGTCAATAACTTTAAAAGCATTTAACAGCCCGAGAAGGTATCTACTATTGATTTTATTTATTCGACTGCTTCCTCTACTACTGCCCATAAGGTTTGAAAAGTAGCCAGCCATGTTCTGGTTGGCGAAACTACCTTTATACTCCAAGTTGTTCTGAATGAGTCGCTCCACCTGAAGGTTGTCCTTGAACACTGCTAGCAAAGATCGTTTAGTGTGCGTTCCTCTGCGACTGAATAGTTTCCTTACATTTTAGGTTGCACTTTGTATATCCATAATTTTCAAGAGAAAAATCTTCAGCCGCGCGTTACTTGCCTCCTTGGGCGTTGTCCTTGAGCTCCGCCAATGCAAAGTAAGATCGTTTGATGAAGTAGTGGTAGCCACCGGAGGTAAAGTATAGCTGGAGAAAAGATTTGTTAACAAGTACAAAAAAAAATTATCTGCGGTTTTCAATTACTAATAAAAATTTGTTGGAATTTAGAAATCTTCTTGAAACACAGATAATTCAGTGACAGAATATGTATACATAGGTAAACGCAAAAGTTGTTGTGGTATTAAAAATACTACAAAAATAAATAAATAAATTACTGGGGCGTACACTTCCATTAGGTGTTAGGCCAAGCTCCTCCTTCTATTTGTGGCGTGTGTCTTGATGTTGAACGGACCTACAGTTTTAAGCCGACTCCCAATTTATATGAGGAGCTTTTTCATGGCAGAAATACACTCGGAGGTTTGCCATTGCCTGCTGAGGGGCGACCACTGTTTCATGCACACCAACCCATTTAGCTGCGGCGGTCGCCAAGAGGAAGACTTTACCTGAAGGTAATTGTTAAATAACTCAGAAGTTATTCAAGAAGTTAGTTATTTTAAATGAAATAGAGACTCGGGCAACGAAATAACATCCCACTGTTTGTATGAAAGCAAAAAACCGAAATTCGCTGTAAGCGTAAGTGCAAAGACTTAACTTTATGGGATAAACATCATTTGCGCAGTCTCGCGAGCGTAGACTTTGGTATATTTCTTTGGCCAGCAGAAATCGTACTGGTCATTTTCTCTAAACAAAGTTGTAATTCACATTTTTAAATTTTTATATTTTTTATTTACAATAAACAGTAAAACTGCGCGTAGAATCTTGAAAAGCTAGATCCTTAGTATGAGAGGTAATATTATTTTTTATAAGAAGTTAACTACTTTTCACCTGCTTTACAGTCAGACATTATTTATAATTATTATTACTTATATATACAAAAAGTAACAATACAAAATATAATACAATATTGGCGAACATTTAGTGATGCACTCGAGAAAATTATTTTTTGGCTAAGAACTTAGAAAATTTGAATAACTTAATGGTTACCCCCAAGTTCTTTCACAATTTTTCTCCCCATTAACTTTTTTTTAATATAATAATATTTTTCAAAATATTTTTGTTTTTTATTCGAAACACAAGTTATTTAAGCATCGGCTATACATCAGCAGCCAGCGACTATAGCTCGTAAAAGACATGTGCGAGGGCGATCATAAGATTAGCTTCAGATTTTGTGCGACATAAGGGCATATCCATATATGTACATATGTGCCTAGTTTGGAAACCACTTTTGATAGTTTTATTAAAAGTTATTTAGTTCACATTTTTTAGTTATCGACCTTCATTGCTCTTCCTCGTCAGTTTCATATTCAACTACAATAGAAAAATGTAAATGATGCTGCTACTACTGCATTGGCACACTCACATATGAAGAAAATAAATAAATTGTTCTGTGCATACTAGGGGTGTCCTTATTTTGGGAAAGTTACTAGATCATCGTTCACCGGGTCTAATTTTTTTCCTTTTGGTATAAAAAAAATAACTGCAAAGTTTGAAGCCGATCGGGCTTCATTTGATGGACCCGGAAATCGCTTATATCTGAAAGATCCACTAATAGGTGTAAAAAAGACGATTTTTTCACTTTTTTACTTTATTCTGTATTTTTTTGCTCATGGTTGTTGCTTTTTTTTATTAAATTACATTGAATAAATATTATTACATTTCATTTCAAATATATTTTACAAAAAAACCACCTAACAGGAACATTTTTCATTTAAATTTACAGCATGTCAAATGAAAATATAGTCGATTTCGTATCGTTTTTTGTTGGGGTTTTTTTAAATATATGTAATTATATTTTTTTTTCAATCCTACATTTTTTCAAATATATACGTATTTTTCCCTTTTCCACTAAATCGTCCTGCATGTCAGCCAACCCCGCGCAAGGGTCGTGTGCGACTCGGCGCCACGCCGGTAGGTGGCCGCGCGAGTCTTCTCTCCCATAAATGATATTATGCGCAGCGGCTTCAAAGCGACTTTGATATTTTGACAACATATGGCAAAAAAAATATCACCATGTCGGATAAACCATCGACCTCAAGTCATTCAAGTAGAAGATCTGTGAAAAATTTGAATAACATTGATTTGATCGGCAACACTGCGCATCAGATCACGGGCGCCAAACTTCCGTGCATCAAACAAGTGTTACAAGTGATGTTCCATAATATGCGATTTGTTGGACTTACTGCAAAAGACAGTGCAAAATTGACCATAAGTGCAGCTGTAATATTTTGGCAACAAGCTCGCATTCCAATTATTAATGATGATAAGTGTGTGAAAAAGCTGATGAAAGTTTACGACCAATGGAAAAACATACAAAGAACTGTCCCAGATAAAAGGTCAAATGCACAAAAGCAAGTTGCCGAACAATTTACTCAAAATCTTGATGATTTGTTTGATATTGCCATCGGTGATGCGTTGGAAAAAATTCGAATTGAAGAGGACAGAGAATTTTTAAAATTGCAAAGACAAAAAGGTCGTCCAGGCTGCATGGTTGGTGTCGATATGAAGTTATATGGGCGAGAAAAACGTACGCAAGAACGACAAGAAAAAGAAGAAGCGCGTAAAAGAAAACGCGAGGAAGAGATGGCTAGACCTTCAGGTAATTTATTGCAATATGTCATAATTTCAAAAATCATATTTGATTGTGAATTTTTTCAGATGTCGTGAATTGTGATGATGAAGATGCTGAAATGCCATTTTGTGAAACGATTGATGAAGAAAATGAACCGATTGACGATGACTGGGAACCAGAGAAAGTAGCTGGTAACGCAACATCCGCCAAAAAAAGAGGCCGAAAAGAATTCATCACAGCAAGATTGGCTGCTGCACTTGATAATGCTAAAGTTTCGGATGGTATGGCCGTGCATATCCTCATTGCAGCTGCTGAAGCATTTGGAATACGGGCTGAAGAGTTAGCTATCAACCGTTCAACTATTCATCGCGCTCGCCTGGAACATCGATTGGAAGATACAAAAGATGTGATGGCTCGGTTTCCCGACAACGTAATTAAAACTTCAGCTTATATTTAATTTTTATTGGGTTTTCAATTTTTCATTTTAAAATAAATTTTTTAGATAAATACCGTTGGATCATTAGTTGTTCATTGGGATGGCAAACTACTACAAGATTTGATTGGTAGACTCAAAGTTGAGCGCATAGCAGTTCTTGTGAGCTACAATGGGACATCCAAGTTCCTCGGAGCACCGAAAATTGAATCGTCAAGTGGAGAACACATTGCTGCTGCGGTTCACGAGACATTAGTTAAATGGAACATTGCGGAGTACTTGCAAGGCAAATGTTTTGACACAACTTCAAGTAATACCGGCACAGAAAAAGGAGCTAGTGTACTCTTGGAAAAGAAACTAAAGCGTCAGTTGTTAGATTTATCGTGTCGACATCATGTTTACGAGATTCTTCTGTCGAGCGTTTTTGAGGTCAAATTATCACCTAGCTCGGCACCAGAAGTTCTAATTTTTGAAAGATTTGCCAAGTCTTGGACAAGTTACGATTTGGATTCGTTTTGCAGTGGTCTCAACGAAAAAATGGTTCTTTTGCAAATTGATCAAGTTGAACAAGAGAACATCAAAAAATTTTGTTTTGATCAGTTGACAAAGAATCAAATTCGAGACGATTATAAAGAGTTTCTCGAATTGGTTCTTACATTTCTTGGAGCAGGACCGTTCAACTTCCGTACACCAGGACCAACGAGTAACGCTCGATGGATGGCAAAAGCTATTTATTGCTTGAAGATTTTCTTATTTCGACAACAATTTCAGCTTACAAAAAGAGAAGCGAATGGTTTGCGCGATATTTGCATTTTTCTCATCAAACTTTATATCAAGCCATGGTTCAGATGTACGAATGCTATAGCTGCTCCTCTCCAAGATTTGAACTTCGTTAAGGCTGCTGTTCAATACGATCAAACTGATTCTGCAATCTCAAAGGCAGTTACAAAAAAATTGACTCATCATTTATGGTATTTGTCGGAAGAATTGGTAGCCCTAGCCTTCTTCGATTCAGATGTGTCTCACGAAGAGAAACGCCAAATGGTTGAAAAATTACAATCCAAAGAGCCAGTTGTGAAATTAAAAAACGGTCGAACATATACTAATTTATCAACATTTGAAAATTACACTTTGAAAGATTTCGTTTCAGAAAATACGAAGAAATTTTTCAACCGCTTTGGTTTGTCAACAACGTTTTTAGAGTTTGACCCATCGACTTGGGAAACGGCATTTGATTACGAAGAAGGTTGGACTTTTTGTCAAAATTTGTTTGTTGTTAATGATACAGCTGAAAGAGGCATCAAATTTATAAAAGATTTTAACAGAATTTTGACGAACGACGAAGAAGAACTCCAATTAGTGTTGCAGTTTGTGCAATCATATCGCGAAAAATTCCGTTCCTATAAGAAATCTGACTTGACACTCTGAACTTTAGTGAGTTTATTTAACACCCTTACTAGAAAATGTAAAAAAAAGCAACAACCATGAGCAAAAAAATACAGAATAAAGTAAAAAAGTGAAAAAATCGTCTTTTTTACACCTATTAGTGGATCTTTCAGATATAAGCGATTTCCGGGTCCATCAAATGAAGCCCGATCGGCTTCAAACTTTGCAGTTATTTTTTTTACACCAAAAGGAAAAAAATTAGACCCGGTGAACGATGATCTAGTAACTTTCCCAAAATAAGGACACCCCTAGTGCATACACAAAATTAATCACTCTATCGGAAAATTTATAATCTTTGCAAATGGACAGATGAACTAGGCAGCTGCAGTATAAAAATAGGCAAGCAATGAAGTGCGTAAAGGTCAAACTAAAGATTTCCATCACAAAACAATTATTCTTTTTTTTTATTTATTTAGTTAAGAATTATTCAAAAACAAAATTGGATGATTCATTTTGTCACCTTGTAAAACGATTGCGTTTTATGAGGAGCAGTGACGTACATCGAGTACCGAGAATACGAACGGATCATCCGTTGCCAATCTATAAAAACCCAACTCATATTGTATAGTTTTGACTATTTATTTAATTTTTAATTAAACTTTTGTTCGCGAAAAATTTATTTGATTCTATAATAAATATCATTTTAATGCGAGCTTCACACTTTGAACAAGATTTATACAAATTGGAAACATTTCATCAAAATATCAAAAATTTTAAAAGGACAGATACCTGTAAACGGCCATATTTTCCCTGATTCTCATTAAAATTATTTAAAATGAAGAAGTCAATATATTTTTTTCAAAATTGGCACACAGATTATCTAAACATTAAAATAATATAAAAATTTTATTTTTTATTTTAATCACTTAAAATGGCGGATGTACACTCAATACTTCCAGGAAGGTCACAGCGGGGCTTCTCAATCGGCGGGCATTGTAGCATCGGAGTCAGTGACCTGAATACAAAAAACCAAAAATTCTTTTGTTTATTAATGTCTTATTTTCTATATGAATTAACTACAAATAGAAAAAAACTTCGCGGACTAAAATGCTTAAGAAAAATGTATTTTGGGGCAAATTTTCCTACTATTTTTGCTTCGAAAACATTATTTTTGGAAAAATTTCGAAATTGTAAATTCACATAGAAAGAAATATCAAAAAAAAAAAAAAAGATGTGTGCAAAATTTCAGGGAGATCGGTTAATAACTTTTCGAGTTATCGTGTACGCCAATTCGAAAAATATAGTTTTAAGAAAAACGCGTCTAAAGTTTGAATACAAAGTAACTATACCTCTCCCAGCGCTCGAACGCACAGAATAGAGTCGTCACGGTTGACGATCTATAACAAAAGAAAATTATTAATTAGAACTTAAATTTGCGTTCTAAAATTTTTTTGACATATTCTTATAATCCTTATATTATATTAACATTTTATGAAAAAAACAGTTTTTTTGAAATATTCCAGGTATCTGTCCCCTTAGGCAAAAATTTTCGATAGAAAAATGTAAATATGCAGTTTTACAAAATAAACATTAAATTTGAGTTTCAACTGTTCAACTTTAAGGTCGTTGAAAATTTTCGTTGATTTTTGAACATTTTTTCCACTGACGCATTTTCTTCAAACAAAAACGATTTCGTGCATTCGTTACATGGGAAAAGTTGATAAAAAACCAACGAAAATTTAGAGCGCCGACAAACTTACATTTTATTGGACTAAAATTTGATGGGCTCTAAAACTGCGTACTTATAGTTTTTTCTAAAATTTGATTAAAAATATTGATTATAATTTTTCGAATTTTTATAAATCTTGTTCAAGGTTTTAAACTTGGATAATTCTGGTGTCTGCGGTAGGATGAACTATATTTTTATAAACAGTATTGAAATTATAACTCATTTAAATAAAAAAATAATACATAAATAGTCAAAACTCGTCAATAAATGGCGTTTTAATAATTTTGCTGCTGGATATACTTATACCTACATATACTCGTATATGTATGTAGTTGAGCTCGAAATAAACCTTTCACAGTTTTATTCCCTACTGCTATTCCGCACTATTATTAAATTATTTATAAATATTTCTATAACGCGAGTTTAAACAGATCCAACAGGAATGCGATTTTGTATTGTTTTTTTTTCAAAACTCGAAATTTTTATTTACTATCTTAATACACGCCGTTTATAAGGGTGGCTAATCAAAAATATGTATTGAATAGCACTACGTAAGTCTCAATACGTCGCTGCGCGTCTCGCTGATTTCGCATATTTCTTTGTGCCATGAACTTTAACTTCTTTGCACAAATTCTTTGCGCGTTAAATTTGGCAGTGGCGTCTGTTGAAAGTTTGCCAAACTCATGCGCAGAACGCATTGTGAGGCATTTAATTCTGCCGCCTTTAATGGCACCAATTTGCCTGCCACGCCATCAAACGGAGCGGCTCTCACGCCTGCGTCTTGCTTCGCCTACCGACGAGTATCTATGGGCATTCAGCCGACTAATCGTGGTTGCAGCGCAACTTCACAGGGTAATAAACACAAAAGGACTTCATTCACATATGCACAGGTATGTAAATATGTGCGTATGTAGGCTCACAGTGATCCGCCATTTCTCTCTCATTGCTGCCATCAACTTGGCGCAATATGATGAACGGCGGCGCACGTGAAGGAATCCCTTTTCTGAAAGGTCTAAAAGCTTAAATGCATTCCAGGAAGCAACGCAGCAAAGCAGAAAAGGGTTTCAGTTATTTTTAGTTAGGTTTAGGTGCTTAAGTAGTTGTGCTTAAGCGCGGCACAGTGCAATGTGACGCTGCGTGGTGAAAGAACATTTTTCAACGATTTTCGTGCAATCATCGCAGCATAACGCAACCACTTCGCGTCATTGTTGCAGCGGTAACCGTTTAGACCGCCCTCCGTTTAAAGAAAATATATATGTAAAAAAAATGTTGTGACGCACACACGCACATACCATCAACATCGCTTAATAGTTGCATACAAATGCCAGATGATTAGGGGCGGTATGCTTGTTGCTGCCGCTGCCGCCACACTCACTGTGATTTCTATAATTCGCATTTTTACTGCTGCTGCTGCCAAGGCTGCCGTACTCGCTTTTATTGCGGCATGCAACCATGACGCAGCTTCTCGTTGAGCTATTGTGGCGGCTACTACCGCATTGTTGGCAGTTACAGTTGATTGGATGCACGAAAACATCAATTCCCTTGTGGGAGATGGAAAGCATCATTGACGGTTGACGCTGGGTAATCACTCCAATGATCAATTCGCGGAGTAGCGCAGAGTTTAGTTGAGCTGTTGCTGCGGATGGCCTATCGCCGTTGCTGCCAAATTTCTTCAGTCAATTCTTGGTGTAAGCTGGCGCGTCAAAGCAGATGATTCTCAAGATGATTGTCGGATTATTAATCATTGTCCGAAACATCACAAATGCGTCAAGTGCGGCAGCCAAACACGCACCGGCGGTGGAGTAATGAGTATGGAAATTTTTTGAAAACACCAAACCTGCTTCCAGAGAAAGGAGTTAAATTGATGCGTCATATAAAGGGCCAAACTTTTATTTAATTTTAAAGATGTAAGGCGAAAATTTATGTTTGGCTTTGGTAATTAAATACTGCGCGGAAGAACAGCAACGACTTAGCAATGTAAGAAATTTAGTTAAAATGGCTTTGTCGAAAATATTTTATGGCAAAATGTGTGGGATATTTCTGATTAAATAAAAAAGTGTTTGCTTTGAAGACTTTCCGCAAACATGAGCCCCCATTGATTGCTTGGCTAGACGTCTGCTTGGATGGCGTATTTGAATTTGAGGAGTTTGAACAAGGGAAAAAATCAAGTCGACTTACTACATGGCGGCAATTAAATTAATGGTGGCAGTTATACTCAGATCAAAAGTTGCTCAGAAATGCCAGGCGGCTCTAACTGATATTAGCGCCTTCTTATATGGGTTCCGCGACATAGAGAAACTAAAGGAAATTGCAAGACCGATGAGCTCGCCAGAAAGTGTACTAACCTTCCACTGCTTGAAAAAAGAAGCAACATTGAGGTTCTGCAATTCTCTTACAGAGCTGTCTGGCGTGGGGTTGGGATCAATTCTATGTTTCATAAGAGCTAAAAATGGTTCCACGAAGGATGTTAAATGGGGTTCCTGTGCAGCACAGTGCTATCACAACAGGTCCGTGAGTTGGTCGTGCAGACCGACTACCACCATAACCTAACCTAACCTAAGAATAAAATATAATATTCTCCAGGAGGTCAATAGGTCATGGAGAGAAGAGAAGACTTGTGGCTACCAGGCTAATTTGGTATTAAATAGATAAGAAAAGATCAGGAGATTTGTTTAACCTCTCAAGAGACAACATCTCGAAGGTCGTGGCTTGTGCCGCCGGTCATTGGCTGTTAGGTAGGCACTCTTCTAGGTTAGAAAAATTTTCTTATGAATACTAAAGAAGTTGTAGAGATGAGGAAGAGGAAGAAACAGTATAACACTTCCTCCGTAATTGTCCAGCCTTAGCAAGGAGTACTACAAGGCTGTTAGGAAAATACCATTTTGACACTCTTACGGAACTATCCAGTTTTGGGATAAAACCTATCCTACGTTTTCTAAGAGAGTCTATAAGCTAATACCTTCTATTCCTATTTTTCGCCGATCTCATCACAGCTATATCTTTATAGTCCATCTAAATAAAGATCTAGAGACATATTCGTGTCAATAAAAAAGCAAAAACTTGTAAATTCAAAGTATGAGTAGTTGCTTTGTCAAGGTCTACAGATACGAGAGAAGGTGACTTTTTCTAGGAGTGAAAGAGTTTGAAATCACTGACTGGCGACTCAATGGAACTATGCAGGCTAAGTTTCAACTGGTTTCACTGGTTCAAGATATCCGAGTTATTTTGGTACAACTAAGTTCTTGGTATTTTAGCAGGTTAAACTCCAACCGCCGTAGGCGAATGGAGTGGTGCGTGACTACCATTCGGGAGTGCAGAGGCTCAAATCTCCGTGCATGAAACAGCAAAACGATAGAAAAAACGAATAGTGGTCGCCATTCGGCAAGCAATTGCAAACTTTCGGATGTATTTCTGCCATGAAAAAGCTCCTCACAAAGAACCATTTGCGGTTCGGAGCTATCTTGAAACTGTATGTCCCTCCAACAGCATCAAGGCGCACGCCACAAATAGGAGGAGGAGTTCTGCCGAACACTCAAAGAAGGTGTAAGCACCAATTAAACTCCAACCTTTCCGGAAACAACCTCGACATACTCAACATATGTCCGGCATATGGAGATATTCTGCGCAACACTAACCACGTATTCACGTGCCCTTTAAGCCCGTCAAAGCAGTGTGTTTAGTCGGCCTACTATTAGATAGGATTGACGTAAGGTGCAGAAGCTTAGACGATCACATCATACGATGAAGTGTCCTTTGGAGGGCTTGAGAGAAAGTTTTTGCGGAAGATTGATGGACCTTTTTTGACGTTGGCGACGGCGAGTATCGTAGGTAATGGAACAATGAACCGTATGAGCTTTACGACACCATAGACATAGTGCAACGAATAAAGAACATGCGGCTCCGTTAGCCGGGTCATGTCGTTCGAATGGATATAAACACTCTGGCCCTGAAAGTATTCGAAGCGGTATCAGCTGGTTGTAGCAGAGGAAGTAGAAGGGCTCTTCCAAATGGCGCCGATCGCCAAAATCGAGTAACCGGTTATCGCGTCAATGAGAAAGAAGAAGCCGACCGAAGCAGGTTCGAGAGTTGATTGACTAATTAATAGAATCAATTAGTGCTCAAACTGTCCGATTGAGACGACGTCCCTCAAAGTATTGTGAAATGGTCGATTGAATAGTAAAGCAAAAATGCAATTGTTGCTGTTAAGAATGATAGAATATGATGTATACCATACATCGTGATTGAACAACCTCCATGGTCGTCTTAAAACATCTATCATCTTCTCGAAAGGTCTATGATGAAAACAATATATGGGCCTAGTAAGAAATAGCCACTTAAAAAGCAACTGCACAACGAGTGGTCACGTGCGTTTTTGAATTCATGCAACGACAAGAGAGATAAACTTATGAACCGAGTAGTTAGTGCATTCGGATCTTTGACTCATTGCACTCCATAAACTTAGAGCATCGCTAGAGTCAATGCGGTGACATAAAAAAGAGAGAACGTCTAGAAACTCCAAGTTGACAGCTGTTGATTTAAGACTCAGTAGGCACATTATGAAGAAAAATGTGTTAATATTCCAGGAGAAAACTTCGTGTCACATTTAGAAGAACAAAAAAGATGGTACTGTTGCAGAAAATAGAGACAAAGCTGCTTTCTTTCCACGTCAAAGTGCTCGTTCAAACGATAACAATGTTCGATAACTCTTGATTATGAGGAGGCATAGCTCTTTCGCCTAAAGGGGACCTCGACGGATGTAAATAATCGTCTAAGGAAGGCTAAGCGAGATTACGCCTCTCTTTCGAGAGTATGAAAATCCCCCACAATTAACCGAATGACAAAACTGAACATTTTTAAGGCTTATGTAAAACCAGTGCTCCGTTACGGTAGCGAGACTCGACCGGTACAAGGAGCAGAGGGCTTCCAAAATATACATGGAGGCGTGCAGTTAATGATGAAACATCCAAATCGGGTAGCGAATTACGATACATGGCTTGTAAAAGAGAGGGCTGGAAGTGTTTTGTAGATAGGCTAAGTTCCTAATATATATAAACGAATCATGCTGCGATGACCGCCTTATCTCCTCATTATAGGTAGTCCAAATTAACAGCTTCAGATTATTAGTTTCTCCTACCAATTGCGTCACCTGGGTTAGCAATGTGTTTAGTCGATAAAATGAACCTTTTTTTTGATCGCTGCAGCTACACTCAATTTCTTCCTATCTGTCTATTTAACAGACACTAATAAGGTTAAGCTTGAGCAAAAAATAAAACAAAACAGCGAGTGCATAGAGAACAAAACGAGTTTTGAAAAAATTATAAAATCATCCATTGTATGCCCGAGTTTCAAAAATGGAGGTTTTAAGCCGACTCCGAACGGCGGATATTTTTATGAGGAGCTTTTCCGGCCGCTATTAAAAACAACTTTTTCTTCAATTTGGTATTTCACTGCGACTCGAACCTTCGTACTCCTAATGGTAGTCACGCACCAACCCTTTCAGATATGGTGGCCGCAATACTTGTAAGAAATGCCTTCACTTCCTCGTATTTAGTTTCTTTCTTGCGCATTGCACTTGCACCCTGTATGATGCGAAAGTATCCATTCGGATCACAATGACTCACTCAAGTGTTGTAAACTTGAGCTTATCGCTATCGTTTATATTGTTATCGTGTTATTGTTGTTGTAGCTGCTGACTTTGATGTTATTACTATTGTTGTTATTGCTATTATTGATGTTGATGTTGATATTTGACGGCTTATCACTGCCATCGTCAAAGCGCAGAACAGTGGGGGAAGCCAACTCAGCACAAACAAATTGGTATCGGCAAGATTATGATACCCTTCTGCCTCCTAACACCCACTCTACGTTGAAAATGTTTGATTTTTATACCGTCAGCAGTGGAGTTTGCCACAAATTCGCATTGTTATTGTTAAAGTAGCTGCCAACAGTCTTTAAGCGCAATAGTCGTAGATATATTTGAATACTTTTTTGGTATTTATGTATGGCTGTAGGAGCTCACCAAAGCAATAATCTGCAATCTCACTAATTTATGAATGTCCATTGAGAGCGCGGACCCATGCTGAGTGGCTGTCGATCGGTGTGTCCATAGCTACGCTTTTGTGATTATCGAGTACTCATCACTGGAGAGGTTCCATTCGTCGAACGATCGATAGTTGGATGGATGGATGGGCGCATGTATAGATGGATGGCAGGTTGGTTGGTTGGTTGGCTAACTGTGTGAATGTGGATATTTTACTTGGCAGTGATACTTGCAATTGCGGCTGCGATTGTACCACCTATCAATGACCACTTGGTCATGCTTTGACTGCTTCAGTATGTTTAGCTTAGCCTCGATGTTCTTCTGGTGCTCTGCGCTGTGGTGTGGTTCGGCATGGCAGCGCATGGCCCGGCGTGGTGTACAGGAACTTTGGAATGTGCTGTGTCATTATTTTCATGCTTATTCAACAATTTGTATGTTGGCTGGCAACAATGGATTTCCATGTACGAAATCACAACAATTCGCCCCCACCAAGAGCGATATCAACAACAACAACTAAAACAATGTATTGGCAATAAATAAAAGAGTTATGGTGAATGCGCATCTAGAAAGTGTAGAAAGGTGGTAATGGCCTATTCTGGGAACTACACCGATACAATAGTGCATTTACACCTACACACTTACATTCAAGTCAGCAAGTGAATAGAAACATAACGTTTTTACTTTATTTGTTGTAATAAAAAGTGATTGAGGGCAAAATGATTTAAAATTAATAAAAAAATAGTTTGGCTTGAAATGTATGCGCGTGTGTATGAGCCGGCCTGCAGAGAAGTTCGCCCCAGTGTCTCAGTCGATGATAACTTCTCCTAAGCAGCAGAACATCACAAGAAATTTAAGAGTTAATTATTAACTAAGAAATTGGCTGAGAAGCCTGGCTGTATGAATTCCTCGCAGTGGCACTGGGTTTCCTCATCTATTTAGTCTAAGAAGGGGGGGGGGGGGGGGGGGGGGATTCAATTTCACTTTCTTGGATCCGCAAGTAGGATAACTTTGGACCAGACAAACGTATTTGAAATTTCTGCAACAAGAATAGATTTTCCTTAAGCAGAACCTATCTTGGCTGTCGTCGAGCGGTGGGGAGAAACTTATTCTACTATCTAAACGCTTCAGAGATAGTTGACCTAATGAAAGTACCAAAGAAATCACCAACGACTCATCCTATACGAAGTCATACCATATTAATGGCAGTATTCAGACAATAGTTTCTATTCAATTAAGTGACTGCTGCTTGAAACCTGGTGAAAAAATACCCGGAACAAAACCCAAGTGACCGTCTAAGTTAACTAATTTCAATTCTGTTTTTTGTTAGGTTGCCCCATGTGTGATTAACATCCCTAGCAAAATCTACGACTGTACGAAGATGATGAACGTAGCGCAGGCCGTCGACACCGCAAACGGATGAAAACGTCAATAAAGTAAAAGAAAAGTTGATCAGTAACGACAAATTAACCATCAGACAGCTGAGAGAGGACTTGCACCTTGCTCATATATCCGTTCAAGACATTGCGGTTAAAGATTTCGATTTACGCCATTTTGCTGCAAAGGCAAGACATCAGGCGAGTGAGCGGAGAGCGCCGAATGAACAAAGACCAAAAACACCACGTTGTTTTCAGTCAAAAAAGAAGGTGACGCTCACGGTTTTTATGGATCAAAAGGTCAGACAGTTTATAAGGATTATTATCTGGACTTTATTAGACGTTTTCGTGAAGCAATTCACAATTTGAAAAAAGAGAGAATTTGTGGAAAAACCCCTAATAACGCACCGTCCCACAGTTCCATAATAATCTGAGGATTTTTGACCACGAACGAAATGCGTACCATTCAACAGCCATCGAATTCACCTGATATGGCTCAATGTGGGGAGCACTTTTTAACAGCCGAAATTAAGTAATGGAAAAACCGAAGACGGCACTGTTGGATATACCGAAAATGGTATTCCAGAAATGTTTCGACAGCTGTATAAAACGCTGGCATAAGTGCGTTGCAATTGATGGGAAGTACTTTGATGGCGGTAGTATCACTTTTCAGGAATAAATTTATGTATTGAATTTCCAGAATACATTCCCGGAACTTTTTGATCAAGGCGGTATTCTTAAATAAAAAATTATAAGTCAAGTATGCTAATTTTCGGCCGCCGTAGCCGAATGGGTTGGTGCGTGATTACCATTCGGAATTCACAGAGAGGTCGTTGGTTCGAATCTCGGTGAAAGCAAAAATTAATAAACATTTATTAATAAATCATTTTTCTAATAGCGGTCGCCACTCGGCAGGCAATGGCAAACCTCCGAGTGTATTTCTGCCATGAAAAAGCTCCTCATAAAAATATCTGCCGTTCGGAGTCGGCTTGAAACTGTAGGTCCCTCCATTTGTGGAACAACATCAAGACGCACACCACAAATAGGAGGAGGAGCTCGGCCAAACATCTAACAGAAGTGTACGCGCCAATTATTTATTTATTTTTATGCTAATTTTCAGTCCATTTATTTACCTACAAGCTTCTACATTTTAGATTTTATAGAAATATTTCCACTTAAGAATATTTACTAAGCCCCATCCTTGAAATATAAGCATTGTTTAGACATAACTCGCTCGTTGTGAGTTACTACATATTGAGTCTTAGACTCTATCGGAACTAGTTCCAACAGTTTCCCCTGGCCTTTTCTATGCTCAGTCATTTTTTCAAAAAAATTTAGCTAAGATGTAACGATGTATTTGCTTAAACAAATATGGGAAATGCTTTTTGAATAAAAGGAAATTAGTCGAAAAATCTTCAAATGCTTCGAAAGTTTTCAAAATCGAACGTTTTATGAGTCAGTTATGGTCCGTATTTGATCAATTTCACGATCCTTTAAAAGCTCGTTTAAATGATTTGTCAAAATTCCAAAGCATAAATAAGAGATAATAATAATGCAATATGCATTTGCATATAAGAGTGTGGTGAGGCTTTGGATAAAGCAAATAACCAAAAAAAGGAAGATTTGTGGATAAAAACTCAAAGAACTTGCACCACGTTAACGTACGTGTATTATCTCAAAAGGCTATCAGTGTGAACGAAGATCTGATATGACCAAGATCTCAACAAATAGCACCGAACAACCATCGTATTCACCATAACTTAACCTTTTTCTTTTCCCAAAACCCAAATAACCACTTTGAAGCACACCATTTTCAGCCGATTGAAGACCTAAAATACAATTTGCAGCGAAAAATTAAATCACCTTCGGCAAATGCGTTTGAACAATGTTTTGATAATTTGATTTTTACTATTTATTTATATTGATTGAAGGCAGTCAAAATGAGTTCAGATTCTAGATGCCCCGTAAATGGAATTGAAGAATATTGAATCATAATGGTAGTGAGCACAATTTTAGTGATGGAAGTAGAGAAAAACATACACAACATGAAATTGATACGAATGAGTCGGTGACCTCAGGAAACGAAACAGAAGTTCTAGTTTTTATTGGGAATTTCAAAAAAGAGTTTCAAGAAAGGAAAATCTACCGAGATCAAAATAGGTTGGTTGGTTGGTTGATTAAAGTGGTGATTCTTCCAGAATCCAACTAGCGCTTCCGCGCCATTTTGTTGCAACATCCTCGTTACCAACTTTTTTAACGGTTATTTACAGCATAACTATATCCAGTCTGTGCGGTTAAGGAACCTTATTAGGTTGTTAACGTCTAAGCCAGATAGTTGTTCGAGATTCTCGAACAGCGGTTGGCCCAGGGTTAACATTCTGTCCTTCCATAGGGCAGGGCATTCACAGAGGAAATGGAAGATTGTCTCCTTTTTCTCCGGTTGTTTGCAACTGTGACAGTATGTATTGTGAGGGATACCCATTTTGGCTGCTTGTTCTCCGATAGACCAAAAGCCAGTTATGACTGCCGTTAGTCTCCAGGCGTCCCGTCGTTTCATTCTTATTAATGCCGACGATTGCTTGAGGTTTAAAGTGGGCCATAACGTTCTGCTAATTTTGCATTTCGTCTGGACTTTCCACCTACAGTCAGCGATTCGGAGGTATTTTTGGGAAATTGTGCTCTTGACTGCACCTAATGGGGTGAGTACCGATTCTGCAAGAGCGTTATTCATGGCAGATCCCCCTCTTGCCAGTTCATCTGCTTTTTCGTTAGCTTCAATGTTCCGATGTCCCGGGACCCAGATTAAGGTAACTTTATGGTTTTCACTCAAGATGGTGAGGCTATTCCTACTTTGTTCCACCACTTTGGAGGTTGTTGTGGCCGAACCCAGTGCCTGGATTGCAGCTTGGCTATCCGAGAGAATAGCGATATTACCCTTAAAAGAAAAATTTGCGATTAGTAGCCTGCAAGCTTCCCCAATCGCCAGTACTTCCGCCTGGAAGACACTGCTGGTATTAGGGAGACGCACAGATTTCCCAATTTTAAGTATGTGAGAATATATACCAGCTCCAACACCGCAGCCCATTTTACTTCCATCCGTATAGACTGTAGTGTCGAAGCTGTTTAGAGAGAATCCCTTATTCCATTCCTTCAAAATAGACTGGCATGCGAAAATTTGTTCTAAATGCCAATGCTTCACATCTGTGCCTGCCCTACTTACTAAGTTAAATTGCCTTCTTTATAAATTTAACTATTCCATAACTTATGCCCTTCAGCGCTACATAACGCTAGAAAATCGGAGAAAGGAATCATATGGGATTCACCGGTCAGGAAGCCTGATAAAGTATAATACCCGATTGGTAATTTACTCGAATCGGTTGAATTTCTGTTTCATTACAAATATACGGCAGCCGCCGTAGCCGAATGGGTTGGCGCGACTTAAATTTTCTTTTATCATTAAAAGAAATTTGGTTTTTTTATATTTTTTTGTAATGACTTTATTCACTGAACTCAACTTAAAAACTAAAACTACATCATCTCATATTTAATGTCATTAACTAGCATAGTACATGAATCATAAAAGGGAAGCTGTGAAACATATAATTGTAATCGGACAGCCAACAGTGGCGTGATCTCGATGCCTTTATGTACATAGAAGAAGAAATGTGTACAGCTATGTTAAGCAGGTGAATAATATAATACATACATACATTAGTAAATACATTAATAAATACAGGGTACATAATAACATAATTAATAACATAACTCATAACTCGCGTAACTACCAATCGGGAGTGTGTAGGTTCGAATCTCCTTGCATGAAACACCAAAATGATAGAAACTGTTTTTTTCTAATAGCAGTCGCTCTTCAGCAGGCAATGGCAAACCTCTAAATGTATTTCTGCTATGAAAAAGCTGCTCATAAAAAATATCTGCAGTTCGGAGTCAGCTTAAAACTGTAGGTCCCTCCATTTGTGGAGCAACATTAAGACGCACGTTACAAATAGGAGGAGGAGCTCGGCCAAACATCTAAACCGAAATGTAGGCGCCAATTATTTATTTATAAAAGAAATGATAATATAAATAGCTAATTTAATAACTAATTAATAATATTACCTTCTAGAAAAGAGAACATATTTAATATATACTCACTATGAAGGCCAATATTTTAGGATATACAAGTGTCTAAGTGACTTGGAATTTTTGCTTATTTTTCGGCTAGCATAGAGTGGTCCAATACTCAACCGATTTACGAAATAATTTACTGAAAGCGTCACGCTGCTTGCATCTCATAACCAGGTTGATCGCACAGCAGTCAATGGCCGCTGAAGTTAAACTTGTGCCCTACATGGAATAAATCTCCTGCGTGGAAATGAACAAATATCATTTTAAGCCTGGCAACAATTAAATTAACACTTCGATAATCCCACCATTACAAATTGTAAGTTAATGCCTTTTAAAGTAACAGTTTAACTGACATTTTCTTATTTCTATTTTCACATACAAAGAAATGCGATCTATGAATATAAGAAGAACCATAACTTTTTAATGATGTGCCACCAAATGGCGAGCGAACACACAAACATAATTTTATATGAATGTCAAATATTGACAGAGCGTTTGCGTAATGAATGCAACTGCAAACAGCTGCTTCACTGAAGATAATATCCTTTAACGGGCCGCTGCACACAGCGAGGCTCACAGCGCAACGGGCGCGCATATCCGATGTCGCAAAGCGCACGCTTAGCCGGGATGATCATGATCCCCGTGTTCAGCTGCGCAGCGTTTATACTGATGGCGTTGGTGATGTTGATGGCGGCAATTGAACGTGGCGGCAACGTGCGAGAGGCGCGGTGCGGTGCGGTGCGGCGCGTTGACTTGGTGCAAATATCTTGTTTTATCTGCAGTTCGACACGAGCCCTGCTGGGAATTTGATGCCGCTGTACGGCCTACACCTTTGGCTAATTCGAGACGTGCAGTTACACATAAGCATATAACAATCGTCCGTCCGTCCAGACGTACGCACATACGCCCATACGCCCAGCTGCATTATAACTGTGCGTGTGTTTTGTTGTTCATTTGATTGTTGTTTTAATGCTGAAATAGTCATTGTCGCTGTTGTTGCTTTATTGATGCGCTTGCCACATTGGTTGTTTTTTCTTGTTGTTGGTTTTGTATTACCGCTCATGATAACTTTGTGTGTGGTGCAACAGTGGTCCAACAACGGCCGGCAACGACATTGCTTTTACCATCGACAGCAACCCAAAGCAAGCACCAAAGCAACTTTAAGAGCAACATCGTCATCATCACCATCGTCGTCACCAGCACCGGCACTAGCACTAGCACTGGTGCTTCTTTGCGGAGACAGTGACGGCGACAGCAACAACAACAGCGGCCTTATAACAACGGCAACGGCATGCAACGCTGAAATTGGCAAGCCCACGCGTTGAGTTTTTATACTTTTAATTGGCTTGTCGCACTTTGTGTCTTATTGTACACAAATGCTTTTTTACAATTTCTACATACAGGCCGATATGTGTAAACGTGCGCGCATGCCCCTTGCGTATGTGTATGTGTGTGTGTGCGTGGCATACATCGGTACATGTGTTATCCGTCGCGTTGTCTGGCCGCTGGCATTGGTGTGTTTGGGCGCTGCGTGTCGTATTCCGACTAATAGAAATGATGTCGATAGCACTTAAACACGATATCCGTTTCAATTTGTTTGGATTCTTCAATTTAAAAGGTGATAATTTTCTACTTTATGGCCCTTGACATGTGGGCCACCCATAAAACTGATATCAGTGTGTAAGCAGATCGCTTAGTTGGCACTGTGTGGCGAGCGGTCAATTCGCTGCCTCTTCACTTCACTATTCCCATCAGCCAAGCAGCTCGCCAGCCCTCCGTGGAGACACTCAAAGTTGGGGCTAAACCACCGTGCAGTCGGCAAGTTAGCCTGTTAGGACAGCGTATTTGAATAGCTCCAACTACCGCAGTGTCATCGACAACAACAACAACAGCAACACGCATAGCCACTTGCAGTCCTCAGCAATGCTTGTAATCAAAATCAGAGAAAAAAACATAGAATTCTCTACGCGTTCAAATGTCGTTGTTCGCTTAATTTGTGTTTCGGTGGTTTTCACACTTGATTATCGCATTGACCGGCCCTCTAAGACGTGCCAAAGAATGGCTTTCTTAAGTCTTTCTTTCTCGCCAGCTCTTTGGATATGTTAATGTGCATCGAATCGCGGGTGAAATTTCTGAGACGCTTTGTGGTGTGCTATAAATTTACTTCAGTGCGCCCACATGCGTCTGTTTAGTAGGTGGGCATTTAATGCCCGCATTACTAAGCGGAAGTGGTGTGTACTTTAGTATCCGGATTGATGAGTGGTTGGCATAACCTACTAAGTAATTTGAGACTTTATGTCTAATCGTAGCTATGGATGTGCTATCGAAATGATTAGTGGCACATAAAATAGATCTAAACGTGAGATTAGGCATTTTTGAATGGAGCTTAATGATTTTCTCATAAAATGAGCCACAACATAGGCGCAGATTTATGGCCAAAACTTCAGTAAGTTTATGGAATTAAAATATTCAGTGGGTTAAACGCACATATGCAAACGAGTATATAGGCGCATACTTTTCGGTGTGACAGTTTGTTGTAGATACGGTATAATAGGTATACCTTAGAAGTATAAGTATACAGTCTGGAAAAATCGAGAAATTTAAAAAATGCTGATTAGCTTGCTAATTTGCTGGCATTTACTGTTTATATAATAAATTATTTTTAGGCGTACAGTATCATATGAAAAAAAAATCGGTGGTTTCAATTTTGTACCACTTTTTCACCATAAGCTGCCTTATATGGCTAATAAAAGCATTCAATATTGGTTTGCACCATAGCTGACTTATTTATTTATTTATTTATTAAAAGAGTAACAATTATAAATAACTATTCCACTTAAAGAGCTAAAGCACTGGCTACTATGGCCTTCGGCTATTAGTATAATAAAAAATGACAGCGTGTCTTATAGCCTTAACTTACATCTAGATACATAATCACAAATCTTATTTAAATTGCATACCGTTGTCTGTTTGAGGAGTTCCGATGGTTTGATGCTTGAGAAAAAGAATGTTCTGATATTTTGTAGGGAAGGACAAGTATCAATCAGGTGAAGTGTAGTAGCTTAAGATAGTGGTATGAACACGGTCAAAAAAAGTGGTTAAAAGATGTTAAAATTATATGACTTAGATGACCAATTTGTATTCCTAGATCTTGAAACGTTGCGGCCACTAAAAGTTCGTTGGAAAAAGTGATGATTTCGCGTGCTATGTACCAATTGACATATTTTTCTGGTACTATTCGTCCTTTAGACAATTGATATTGAAGTGTAACGAGCGAAAATATCGCGAAGCAATTGTCCATAGCGCAATTTAGAAAAAAGTATGGATCAATGATGTTCCTGGGATGCGTAACTTTCGTGAAAGTGACTTCTTCGGAATGTAGTAAAAGGACCGGAAAAGTGTCATGAGAATGTTCTTACTCCAAATACAGAAAATTTCTTTGCATGCATACCGGCCAATGGGAGAAATTAAATGAGATGAGAATAACTGATGAGCAAAGTCTCTCAGTTTGCGTTAGTTTGGAGCATGGAATGTAAATTTTGAAAATGCTGTTAATTGAAGAATGTCTACTGAACAGAAATGACATATTAGTTTCTTAGCTAGTTTGTTTAACAAATATTCCAATCGAAAGTTGTAGATAACCGCAAAACGTATAGTCAATATATAAAGGGTGGTTAAATTTTAAGGGCCTGCGTTGATTTTGAATAAAATACAACTTTTTTAGGAAATTATGATTCTTTCTCTTTGTTATGATAATATTGATATGGATCAATTAAGCATGGAAGAAAATATCGGCCAAATGACCGCCGCGGCTTCGGCGGCACACCTCCATCCGATGGTCCAAATTTTCGATGACGCTGAGGCATAATTGAGGTTCTATGCCGTTAATATGCCGAATTATCTCCTCCTTTAGCTCTTGAATTGATGCTGGCTTATCGACGTAAACGTAAAACGGTGTCAAATCACATGATCTTGACGGCCAATTGACATCGCCGCGACATAAGATTATTCGGCCATCACATTTTTCGCGCAAAAGAGCCATTGTTTCGTTAGCTGTGTGACAAGTGGCACTGTCCTGTTGAAACCACATATCGTCCACATCCATATCTTCCAATTCGGGCCATAAAAAGTTCGTTATCATCTCACGATAGCGAACACTATTCACAGTAACTGCCTGACCGGCCTCATTTTGGAGAAAATACAGCCCAATGATGCCACCGGCCCATAAACCGCACCAAACAGTCACTCTTTGTGGGTGCATTGGTTTTTCGGCAATCACTCTTGGATTATCATTCGCCCAAATGTGGCAATTCTGCTTATTGACGAATCCACTGAGGTGAAAATGTGCCTCATCACTGAAGATGATTTTCTTCGAACGCCCGTTTTGATAAGCCTGAATAACTTTAACGCGTTGCTCGATTAGGTATCTTTCCATGATTCAAATTGAGTCAGTCTGAAATTGAAAAATGTCAAATGAAATGCAGAAAAAAACTTGACGTTTACGTGTGGTTTATATTTAACATTGGCCCTTGAACTTATAGTATATGTAGAGTACGATACTAAGTCATTTCCTAATCTCCCACTTTCGACAGAAGTCGACGCATGTAGACGATGTGATGCAGGTAATCTTGGAACAAAAAACTTGTGCGAAAATAGATAGTGTCTTATAATGCATACCCGACAACTTCGATCATTTTATAGAGCAAAAAGACTTGAGAACATGTTGAATACCTTAAAAGCTCTAAATGTACCAGCATAAGTATATATTAGCTGCTTTTACCATATCCAAGGAGAAAATTAATGTATTTCTGTAGCACTTTTGCGGAATAGTGGATGGGTTCGAGAAATTATGGGCAACCTGTCGCACCACGTATTATATTGTAGACAAAAGTAAGGAAAGAGCAGTCTACCTATCAGGTCAGTCCATAAGTTCGTGCGTATTTTACCCATACTTTCACTTTTGTACGATTTTTGCATACAAAAAATTATTCGCGGAATATAACGGAACTATTTATATTTCCTTTGATATATTGTGCATTCAACAAGGGATTTTAATCGCGGACTCAGAGGTTAAATTCATCGCATGGAACAGTTCACATGCACCTAGTTCAGTTGGGAAAGGTTTTAAAGCTGGGAAAATGGGTTCCGCATAGACTTTCCGTCGCCAACCTTCAGCAGAGAGTCAATATGTGTTCTCAGCTGCTGCAACGGCTTGAAAATTAACAATTATCCTGTTCGCAAACGCCATTGGTTAGATAAATATGAAACACCAGAACCGATCCCTAGAGATGGCCTTCACCCCAAGAAGATTCTCTTGTCTATTTGGTGGGATATGGCCGGTATTGTTTATTATGAACTTCTGGAACCAAACTAGACGATAACTGCTGATTATAATTCCCATCAGCTATCAAACCTGAATGAGGCAATTAACAAAAATCGACCGTCTTTAGTGAATAGACGCAAAGTTTTGTTTGACCACGACAACGCAAGACTTCATACCGCAAGGCAAACATTAGGCAAGCTGAATGAGCTCGGATGGGAGCTAATGCCGCATCCACCATACTCTCCGGATATTGCACCTTGTGATTATCACCTTTTCCGTGGACTTCAACCTCATATGAGTAACGAGAACTACTCCTCAAAAGAAGCTATAAAAAGGGATATCGAAACGTATTTTGGCTCCAAGGTCCAACAATTTTTTGAGCAGGAAATTAAAAATTGGCATAAACGCTGACTTTGTAAATAATTAAGGAAAATGTATTATTTATAAATAAATACTTTAAACATCTTTTTTATTAATTTTAAGACCACCTTTAAAAAACACACGAACTTATGGACTGACCTGATACAATGTCACGACTTAATACTAATAATAAAAGAGTGCTCTATTCTGAAAACGATCGCTGTATGCTGCATTTAGGAAACAGCAAAGAACTGATATGATTTTTTTTTTAATTGTGGCAAAAATTGTGATAATTAATTACCTTCTTTGAAGATTAATTGTTTTTTTCGTTGAAAGTAGTCAGAAATATAAATTTGTATACGTTAATAATATATTTATTTTATTTATTTAATATGTATTATGTGGGTGAAAAAAAACAATTTGGTATATTCCTTGCTAAGAAAATATCAATTCATTTTAAGAAATTTATGGAGTAAAACTTAAAACTTATTTCGCTTAATGAATCCGATATTTAAACTAGAATATTTAATATTCCTATATTTAAGGGAAGAAGACTAAGCAATTTCATATCAAGTGACGCGAGTATTTTGGACATTGAGATAAGTTGAGGTAACTGTAGCTTGAGAATAATAAGAAGTACGCAGAAAAAATTTTGAAAAAAATTTTGAGATTTATTCGATGTTGGAAATTTTGTTACGGAGTTTGTTGAAGAGAAATATATTCAGTTTTTTCAACGTTTTTATAATTTAAGGGTAAAATAAAAAATTTGGCTGGAAAAAATTTATATTATTTTGTTCCCATTTTTGGTAATTTTTTTATCCTTTTGAAAAAACTCCCCCGCTCAAATTATTTTCTCATGTTTTTTTAATTGGTTTATTTGTAGGCTTGATCATAATAAAATTTTTTTTCAAACAAAAAGTATAACATATCCTGAAAAATTGAAAAACAAAAAATATAAAAATTAAAAAAATAATCGAAAATAATTCTTAAAATTTTTACATTTTTTTAACAAATTTTTTGTAAAAGTATATTTTATCCTGAAAAACTAAAAAGAAAATGCATAAAAATGTTTGTAATAATCGAAATATAATTCTTAACATTTATAAATTTTTTTTCACACAAAATTTTTTAAAAAGTATAATTTATCCTGAAAAATTAAATTAAATGTATAAAAATGTTAGAAAGAATCGAAAAATAATTCTGTTAATTGTTCAATTTTTTTTCAAAATTTTTTTAAAGTATCATAATTATTATTATTCTATAGGCAACCAATTTTCATAAAAATTTAGAACAATGTCCGAAGTACTTGGATACTTGACATTGAATCGCTCAGGTGTTATTTCCAGACTCTTGCAAAGTATATGTATAAAAATGTGTTAACCTTGTTTAAAAACATCTGCGCCAAAAAAAAGCCACAGATATCGATTGGATTTTTTTTAAAGCGTGGGATACAAATTTTGTCCTCTTAAAGTCCCTATCAATCACACTGTGCGTTTCGTAATTAAAAAAAAAAGAAAATTGTCTTGAATACAAATACCTGCATCTATGATCCCACACTTAAGTATGTCAGCGTGTAAGTGTTTATTTTTGAAAGTATTTATATCTTAAAATAATTCTAAGTGGACGCATTGCTTTCTTCTCAAAACGATTTCAACGAATTAATATAATCGAATGGCGCATACCGTTGAAGTAAATGTTATTTTACCAAGCCAAACAATGAGAACAAAAATGTAACTGCTCCAAAGCACAACAATGTTAACAATGACAAAAGCGACAACAATTGGATAACAACAAAACCAAAGCCAAGCAAAACGCAGCACATAGCCAACATACATACTTAAGTACACACAACAACAAACACACAACAAAGCGCAAACAAAACAAACAGCCAAACAGACAAACACAACAATGAACAAATAGTAGTAGAGGCGAAAGGCAAAAAGCCAAGCCAGTGTTGAGTAGAAACGAAATCAAATCAAATGATGTGAATAAAACTTAAAAATGAGAAAAAAATCAATAAGAAAATAAAGAAGAAATTAAAATGCGGAAAAAATGATATAAAAGTATAATAATAACAACAGCAATACGCACAATGCCAAATACAAAGCACAGAAATACAGAAAAAAATGAAAACAGCAAAAGAGATACAAAAAACGAAATAAAAAAGGAAAAAGTCCACAATGAATGCCAAAGAATATGACTGTTGATGGTTTTTAAGGCGCGGGTGATCGTTTCATCGTTTCATCGCTGCACCGCTGTTCGCCAGTCGCGTCACAATAAACCGAGCCGTTGCTGCTGCCCGCTCGCCTCGGCAACGCCTTGCAGCATTCAACACCCAAAGCCGCGCAATCAGCCAGCCAAACGAACAGCAACCAACTCAAGCGAAATCAGTTGCTTTGTGTGTGTGTGTCCGTCTGTATGTATGCACCCATGTGAGTGTATGCTGTAGCATTTAACCTTTACGCCACTGCGAAGGAGTACTACTCGTACACCTATGAAGATGCCTGCTTGTGCATTGGAGCGGAGCAGGGCAACCAACCGGAGGGGAGCATCAGCATCAGCAACGTTGTTGCAGCTGAACAATGAAGTGGTTATAAGGAAGACATTAACACAGACTTACACGCAACAACAATAGCCTTGACAATAACAACAACAGTAATAACAACAACAACAGTCGATATACATATATCGATAGCAATAACAACATGAATACCACCATTGAGTGCTTGTCATTGTTGGTGCATCTATTCGCTGGATTGTTGCATCTTTGTACGCGTTAACATGTAACTTTGAAGTGTTTTGTATTGTTGTTGCTGTTGCTGTTGCACTTGAGTTCGAATGACAGAAATTAGTGAAATTTATTATTGATATCCACTTAAATTTATAGAGCAGCAAACAAAAGAATTTAAAAAAGAAACCTTTACGAAAAAAATGATATAAGAAACTAAAGTAAAATAAAAAGAAAAGGCAACAAAGCGATTGAAGGGGAAACCATGGCATCGCATGCAACTCATGGCACAGATAAAAAGGCAGTTGCAGCAGAAGCAACAGCAGCAGTGGTGTTATGCTATGACTGTTTTATTGCGCGTAGTTCGAGAAAAGGTGCGTTCGTAGGCTTTGCAGCTGTTGCGGCTGCTGCTGCTGCTCTTGCCACATTTATGGGGTCAAATGTTGTGTTGGTCAACCGCGGCTGCTTCTTGTGGCAGGCTCAAGTATCTATTCACATACATACATCTACACATATACATGCACACATATGCATCTACACATATGCACCTACTTATGCTTGAGCTGCTTGTGGGTGCAGCTCAGTCGGTATTTTATGTTGGCAAGCAGTTACTAGACCAAGTGCCAGCTGATTTGCTCAGTATACCTTTATGGTAAAAAAATTTAATTATTAAAATGTTTTTTTTTGATATATTTTCCTTTTTTAACATTGGCGTGCAATACCACTCTAGAGTTTTGGAATAATTTTTCTTAGCTTATAAAAATATGTGTAATAATTTTTCTTAGTTGAGATTTTTTTTTCTTAAATTAAATTAAATTTAATTTCTTAAATAATTTTTAAATAAATCTTTTGTTTTTTAGTTAAGAAGAATGATGAAATAAAGAAATTAAAAAAAAAATTATTTTATATAATTATTCAAATTTATTTTTAATTTTTTAGCAAAGAAAAGTTAATAACTATTAATCTATTGTTTTCTTTTATTTCTTTAATTTTTATTACTATCTTAGCTTTTTTTAAATTAACAAAATAAAAATAAATTTAAATTTATCTGTTCTATTTATTTATTTTAAATTTCTTAGCTAAGAAAAGTTATTAAATTAAAAAATAAAAATAAATTTTAATTAATAAATTTTTTTTCTTTATTTGAATTTATTTTTAATTTCTTTATTCATTTTTTTTTCTCTTTCTAAATAATTCTCTTTCTAAATAAATTTGAATTTTTTAATTTCTTGGTTAGGAAAAATTATTAAACTAAGAAACTAAAAAAAAATTTATTTTATTTATTTTTTTATTTATTCTAATTTATTTTTAATTTTTTAGCTAACAAAAATTAATAAATTAAGAAATTAAAAATAAATTTTTATTTTAAGAACTCAAAAATAAATTTTAATTAATTAATTTTTTTTTTATTTGAATTTGTTTTTAATTTCTTAGCTAAGAAAAGATATTAAATTAAGAAATTAGAAACAAATTTTAATTTATGTATTTTATTTATTTATTTATTTTATAAATAAATTTATTTTGAATATCCTAAATAAATTTGAATTTTTTAATTTCTTGGTTAGGAAAAATTATTAAATTAAGAACCAAAAAACAAATTTTATTTTATTAATTTTTTATTTATTCTAATTTATTTTTAATTTTTTAGCTAAGAAAAATTATTAAGATATAATTAATTATTTTTTTTTTATTTATTAAATTCTAAGTCAAATCTCATCTAATCTTACGTTGGAGAGAGGGGGGTCTCGGCAATTATCACGCAATTTTTTTCTGATTGAAACAAAAAAATTGTACATGCTTAAGATTTAATCCCAAGCGTAATCGTAGTATGATTAAGATCATTCACTAATTCGTTCAAAAGAAAATAATTTCATTCATACTTCGACGTTATACATTACTACTGTTAAACCACCATATTTGTTTTATACCAAATAGCTCAATTTAATCTGAATTTGCGGTACAGTGTAGCCCGTCGGTTGTTTTCGCGCCACTATGAGCCGAACGTGCGACTCGATGAACAAGAGCGTACGAGCTGAGTGGCAGCGACACACGGGCAGGTTCCAACCTTCTTTGTTTAGAGAGAGTCAATATTTACTCCAGGTACATTGCAGTTGATTCATATCAATTTTTAATCCTTGCCTAGTTTTTTTTGTTTTTAGTTTTTTAACGAGTGCGAATGTCAACAAATTTTTATTAAGAGTTACAAGGGGAAATTGTTTTTAGTTTTTTTTAGGTTGTGAAATGCGATGATCAGAACTGCTGCAGCCCACGCCGGAGTGATCTGCATATTATTCTTCACGACCGTTTTCTGCCACCTCCATACCCCACCACTTAGGTTGATTGACGTTTGATAATTCCGGACTTTAAAGAACATGACGGAAAGTCATTTGCTCCATTTCTAATACGCCTACCGATTCAACCGCTGAATGCCTTCATCAGCACGCCTATTGATCTCTATTGCCCAAGTATACGTGATGATTTAGAGAAAATATGCTGCAGTACATGCGGTATTTACTTCGCATCTATCACTAGAGCTGCAGAGCACAGGCGAGCAGCTCACATTGCACCAGCTAAGCAAGCGCGTATATTCCGCAAAGTGCGACCCTCACGGATTGTCACAAGACGAGCTAATGAGTTACTGTGCGCAAGCGTCAACGGCTTAGAGTGGCTAGATTAGAACGAAGTTGAAGGAGCACATGATTTTACTGAAAATCATATGGACATGTTGGTCCCAATAGTCTCTCTAGAAACCGCGCATGATTCTCCATGGACTGAATTAGAGTAGATATTCTTTTTTTAATCGCAGTACTTACGATTTAAGTCTTCTATTGTTAAATTTTTATTATACTTATAACTCTCAGCAATATTGATTACTAGTCTTAACTAGTCGTAAATAAAAGCACGAAGCAACTTTTTTTTCTTTTTACAATAACAATCCAACGCGTTTACATAAGAAACCCACATTTTGAAAAATCTCACGTGAGATTGGGGGATGGGGGAGGGGGTTGAATAAAATCTCACGACATCTCACCAGGAGGGGAGGGAGGGTCAGAAAATTGAAAAAAAAAACACCTCACGTAATTTATGGACGCCCCCTTAACTATATTTGAATTTTTGAATTTCTTGGTTATGAAAAATTGTTAAATTAAGAAACTGAAAACAAATTTTTTTTTTTTTTTTTTATTTATTCGATATTATTTTTAATTTTTTAGCTAAGAAAAATTATTAAATTTGAATTAATTTATTTATTTTTTATTAATTTCTTAGCTAAGAAAAATTATTATATATTAAAATTATAAAAACAAATTTTAATTTATGTAAATTATTTATTTTATTAAGAAATTTATTTTTAATTTTTTAAATACATTTTAAATGTTTAACTACTTAGCTAAGGAAAATAATTAAATTAAAACATTATATATAATTTTTTTCTTTATTTATTTCCTGTCATGGCTTTCTTCACGGCACAGTCAGCAGGCATACGGGTAACATGACCTATCCATCTTTTGCGCTGCTTTTTAAGAAATCGTTTAGTCCAGAGTTGTACCGGATTCATCCATCTTTCTTAAAACGTTTTTTTTCATGCCAGCAATTAGTGCGCAGACAGCAACTTTAAGAGCCCATACCTCACAGCCATACATAATTAGCTTTGTTGTTTTAGACAAGAGCCGGACGTTGAACAAGTTTAGATGGGCATAATACGTTTTGTTGCACCTGTGTAGGGCGCCCCGCCTTCAGCAAATATTTGGTTTTGCTCTCGCTTACAAACAGACCATCATCGTTCGCAGGGTTCTTTTAAATCGTTCGTATTCCTTGCGAGAATAGCGACGTCATCTGCGAAAGCACATATTTGGGTGGATTTAATTCACAAGGTACCACCTTTGTTGACTTCCTTCACGACGAAGTGCAGCATCAAATTAAATATGACATTTGAAAGGGCATCACTTTGTTTTACATTTGTTTCGATATAGAAAGAATATGTCAGCTTCCCTTGAATTATCACTTTTGCTTTTGTATTTGTGGGCGTTGCGATAACGAGCCTTGTTAGTTTGGCTGGTATTCCAAGAATTAACACTTTCAAAGGCTTTTTTAAAATCAACGAAAAGGCAGTGAACATCTAGCTCGTATTCGTGATGTTTTTAAACATTTGGCTTAAAAAAAAACATTGGTTGGATTGCTGATTTTCCTCTACGAAATCCGCATTGGTAGTCATTAATAATGCTTTCTGCATATTCGTTGTTTCCTTCATAGAAAACATTTGTAGAAAGCTTGTAAACCGTGTCAAGCAGCGATGTACCACGATAGTTATCGCCCACCCTCTTATCTCTTTCTTGTGTATTGGAAAGATTATGCAGCCTAGCCAATCGGATGGTATGGATTATTTTTCCCAAACGTCTATTATTAAGTGGTGGAAGTACTTATGTATGTAGCTCCTCACCACCTTCTTTGAAGAGTTCAGGCGCTATAGAGTATTCACCGCTTGCCTTTCCATTTCGCAGTTTTGAGAGTCTCGATGTTGTCATCAAATGCTGGTGATCGGATGTTGTTTTCAGCTGTATCTATAGGTTCCCAAGGTGAATACTCGTCTTATTTCTTCTCTCTTTTTAATTGGCGCGATAACCGCTTACGCGTTTTTGGCCGAGTTTAACAAAGCGCACCAGTCGTTTCTTTCCCGTGCTAACCGGCGCCAGTTGGACACACCAAGTGAAGCCAAGCCCTTCTCCATCTAATTTTTCCAACGCAAAGGAGACCTTCCTCTGCTACCACCAGCTGGTACCGCATCGAATACTTTACTACGTTTTTATCTATTCGGACAACATGACCCAGCCAACGTAGCCGCTGGATCTTTATTCGCTGCGCTATGTCTATTGCGTCGTAAAGCTTATACAGCTCATCGTTCCATCGCCTGCGATATTCGCCGTTGCTAACGTGCAAAGGTCTAAAAATCTTGTGCAGAATCTTTCTCTCAAACACTCCAAGCGTCGCCTCATCAGATGTTGTCTTATTACTTACGCCAGGTTAAAACGGTGAAGACTGAACTTTTTTCTCTTCAACCAAAACTATTTTGGGGCAGACGTACTATTTCCATGGTCTCAGGAATTTTGTTTTCTTTTGCTTTGAGCGAAGATGGAAAGAGTTAACAAAAGTCTCCAAGGACGAGGAGCCTTATATGCCTATTACAAAAATATTACCAACATAATAAAAAAAGGCATAACTATAAATGTGTATAAATCTAATATCAAAAAGACACAGCTATTGCCAAAATACGAAAAACAAACGCAACATTTCCACTTTTATCATTTGCATAAACATTTTAGGCCTGTAGGTTTTTGTTGGCCTCAAATGCATATCGAATCTCCGAACATTGTACGTCAAATCAAACTATCTTTCGGCCGCATTTCGGCAAATAAATATGCAGATAAGTAGTAGGAGCGAATGGCTGTTAAAGCACTGATCTAACGCTCGATAAAGAGGCCTCGCTGAACGCGTCTGACGTAGAGCAAGAGTAAACATGTCCGTCCCCTATAAGGTGCTCGTACGCAAATTTAAACCCGTGCGTTTGCTTGTATATGTATAAGTAACGCATATAAATTACGGCAATGATAATAAAACGCACTGCATGGCCCGGCAGCAAGTGTGGGCACACCAACAGGCCATCTAGCGTGTACAACATCACCATCAGCGATCGCATGGCGTGGCCATCAGCACCCAAAGCCATGTATCACACCGTGCTAATGGCCCGGGGCCATCACCCACAGCATGTCTACTGCGGCGGCTCTTCCGAGCGCTAAGCGTGCAGGCTAGGCAATGTGGTCAATCGTTGATCGGACACTTTTTATATCATATCATTTTATCGCACCACCAACAACCACAACTGCAGCCAACACGGCTAGGCAATTGATTGGGACCGCGCTTGACATGCTGCGCCACCCAAGACCTAGGCATAGCCTCGACTATACGCCGCACCACTGCCCCATTCGCGCTACGCACTTTATGGCGTGCATTTGTAGAAATATGTATGTGTGTGTGTGTGTGAATGTAGGTGTGCAGTTGTCGAACTGTTGTCTTCTACTTGTGTTTGCCGCGATGCGTTCGGGCTGCTGCACATTTGGTGGTGTGCGCACTCCACTCGCATCATTACGTTGTTTAATTGCCGGTCGCGCTGGGTGTCAATTTTTATGGCGTTTTTTCCGAGAAGTGCAACAATTCTCATTTCTTCTGTCTTCGGTCTTTCTGTGGGTTGCGACGGACGACAACAATAGAGTCATTTAGTGATGTTATTGATTTCAAATGCGCAACCGTCACAACGTCATCAACGTCAGCGATTACGAGGAAACGGAGAAACGGAGAAGCTGGCAATACGCATACTTGACCCGCACTGAGGCTGATTCTAAAGCGTTCGACGGTGTGGCGGCCAGGCGCATATTCAAACAGTCGGACAGGTCGGACAGTGTCCACTTGATACGTCAGTTTGGTGGGGCATCTTCAAGCAGCATCAACATCAGCATCAGCATCTAATTCTTCTTCTCAAGTTCTTAAGTGCATCATTGGGCACGGGCCATCGAGAGGCCGTGCTTCACTCAACCATGCGCCCTTATTAAAATGTTCAAGTGCTGTTTGCTGGGTGCCATGTGTGCTGATGATTCGTGAGTGTGTTGAGCGGTGGATACGTTCGCGCATGCGCGCCCTTTAATTAAACGGTGGCCCAAAATATGCAAACGAAGTTGAAATGTGGGGGAAAAATGCGCTCGACGTTGCGCATGCGTCATAACTCATTTTCGCCGAAAGCGTTGAAAAGTGTGGTTGGCTGCCAGCCTACCTGCCACTTTGCATATTAACGCTGTACTCTGCTGCCGTTTCTTCAACATTTCTCGCAGCTGTTTTCTGCTGAGCTTTCTTCAATTTTACCATACATTTAAAATATGCTGTATGCTTTGCGTTATATCGCACGCACACCCGTTCGTCGTACAGCCTTCAAAACCCCATAGGGACATATGTGGAACACGCCCCACTTTCAACATGCCAACGCGTCTTTACTGCACTGATACATAGATTTTTGAAGCAGCGCGAGGAGGTAGGAAACAGACTCTGTAGGGGAATAAAGATATGCACAGTGGTTTAAGGTTTTTCTGAAATCTTATGGCACAATTTGATTAAAAAATTACATTTTTTTTCTTTCGCGGAATAAGAAACGCAGTGATAGGTGGGTTAGCTTATACAAGGAAATGGTAGTTTATCTGTTTTTTTTTTTTTTTTTTTTTGTTTTTTTTTTTTTTTTTGTGGGTGAAGTAGGGCACTTACTGCATCCGTCGTCTAATGCGTCGTGTGGTGTGGGCACTAAAACAATCCTTCCACCTCTCCTGGGGGAGATTCCCTACCCGAGACTACTTGTTGTATTACTTCGGGAGCGCCCAGAACTACGTCCATGAAATAGACCATTTTTATTCACCCACGTCTGGGTCCACCATGTTTGTGGCAAGCTTCTTGCTATAGGCGCGTCTTCTTAAGTCTCTGTCTGTGAGGCTTCGCTTTGACAATAGTAATTGGCATCACATATGTAACTCAGTTTTATCATCACAGCAGCAGAGAGGCGCATCGAAAACACTTCACTCCTGCACTTTCGTCCCATTACATTTGAGAGATGCAAGTACAAACATTCGAAGTAGAATTTTTTAGTTAGAGTACGGCTCTCTCTTTTTTTCAGTCAGGAGGTTGAAATTAAAATGTCACAAACATTATCAAAGGCCTCACACCAATAGTACACATACAATACATTTCTCCTCTTCGGCTGATTTCCACTCTGGAACCGCGTTAGAATTTCTTCAAGGGGGGGCCGCGTGTATGTCTGTAGACACAACAGGTTCCTGCGTACAGGTTCCGCTCCTGTTGGCATATGGAGATTTTAAGCTTTCGATAGTATTCACTCTCCCCCACTGCCTTCGAAAGCGGTCACAAACTAGTGTCTTGTCTTCGGTTTGGTATTGTAGGGAGTGTTTGACTCAAGCTTCTGTATCTGTCGTCGGTCTCTCTAAAACAGTTTATTTGCACTGCTAAGCACAAAGGTGCTTATAAATTTTAATAATAAACGACATTATGATATAGTTTATAAGTTTTTTTTTCTCTCTATTCTTCCTTTTTCTCAAAACTGTCGAATTATGACTGAGCTGGTATGAGTTTGTAAGTCCACCGGCCTTTGGTTGACTCATCCCATCTACTTTGCCATTTGGCCAGCGATCGGATTTTTTCTGCAGCCTTCCGTCGGTTTCACGCCTTTTGCGGCTCTCTCTGTTTACGGTTAAGTGGATCAGGGCTGAGTGAGGACTTCACATTTATTATTCTTTAGTTAAAGTTTGAGGTATTATTGAAAATATGGAGTCTAAAGAAGATCCTCAAGTATGACGACATGCGTGGAATTCTTTCTGGCAGGGACGTAACGATTGAATACACATGAAAGAGAACGGCGTGGTAGGGGAAATATATATAATATTAGTAGTTGTTGCTTACACCCTTTATGGATATTTGGCTGAGCTCCTCCTGCTATTTGTGGCGTGCATCTTGATGTTTTTCCAGACACGGTGGGATTTACAGTTCTAAGCCGACTCCGAACGGCAAATGGTTTTTATGAGGGGCTTTTTCATGGCAGAAGGAGGTTTGCCATTGCCTGCCGAGTGGCGACCGCCATTAGAGATCACTTTTTCTATCATTTTGGTATTTCATGGACGCAGATTCGAACCAACGGAGTGCGTTCCCACACCTAACCTCCCACACTCTAAGGTTGTACACATTTTAGGCAAACTTTTCGTTAACGACTACTTTACGGAAGGTTATAAAATTCCAAAAATCAGGTTCGACGTTTTAAGTTCTAAAACTATTAAGCGTAGCGCGAGATTTCTAAGTAAGATTGAAACGGAAAGTTTTTACATTTAAGCACTTCAGCAATGCGTATCTTATACAAAAATAAACACTGTGCCTCACTCGCTCCCAATGCCAAATAAATATGTGCTTCTACCAGTTACGCCTCCTTTCTTGCGCGCTACTGCGTTGCTTTCATAAATTTCCCGCTCCAATGTACGAAGAATGGCAAAAATCTCATATCGCTGCCCCAATTTCATTTGCATTTAGGACGGATTTTTGATACAGGCTTATCCTTTTGCAGAGCCTCAGCAAACGTCAGCACCAAAATCTCATTTAAAATCGATTTATGAAAGATTAAAAAAACTATTAACGTAGCGAAGTACCAGCACAGGCGTACAGGCGCACAGGCGCAGGATACCCATGGCACGTCCACGCATGCAAATATGAGTTTTTATATGGGTCCGTAATGTGTGGCATGCAGCTAGCGGCAGGATATGGAAATTAAGTGTTGTAGCAACTTGTCCCAAATATGTTTTGTTGTACGGAGTAGGGCAGCCGAAATGCGTGCACATACGTCCATCAAGCTGCCAGGCAACCAACCAGCCAGCGCTTATAACCCAAGAAATTGCTACGGACGGTGGTATTTGAACGCATACATACGCATACCGTCATCTGACAGTCGGACAGACAGACAGACAGACAGGCAAGAAACAAGAAATTAGTAAAACTCATTTTGGATTTAGCCTCCGGGTTTAAACTTAATTCGGAAGCACAGCAGGAGGTTCTAAGTAAATAATGTGGCCTTTGAGTAATCTTTAGCGCTTAATTTGCATTTTTTTGCCAACAAGCCAGCGAGCCAACAAACAGGCCAACGCTCAAGCCGCCACCAGCCAACAGCCAACAGCTAGCGATCCAAGTGAAAAAGCCAACTATCCGTCCAACCTACTAACTAACCACTCTTGGCCAACATTTTGCGCATAGTCGCAACCTGGTGAATGTATCTGGCACTGCCACACATGTGCTTGTTTGTATGTGTGTGTGTATGGATTTGTTGGTGGCGGCTGTTGTTGCGCGTGCGCGTAAATTAATAAGGGAATAGATTCCATATTTTCAAGGGATCATCCAATTAACGTACGATCTGCTACGCTTTTTTGGCTGCACAGTTTAAGTGGTTGGTTTAATTTGAAATTTATTAAAATTCTGCATTTCGTGAAAGTTGCACAAAACTGTGCTCGCAGGCAGCTATGAAGAGCTACACTTTTTCAGCATTATTTAGGTGTGTAGCTAAAAGCTGTGAATGAAAATATATCACGACGAACAGGATATTGAATTTCCTTTGTTTGAACTCAATAGTCTGGGAGCCAGAAAAGATTAGGTAATAAATGGTTTGAAATTCTTATTTATCCATGTCTTTAAACCCCTATTTTTTTACAAAAGTTTAATTTGCATACTACAAACTGAGAATCTAATCGAAATCGCAGGAAAATGTTGGGGATGTACATCAAAATTGACTCTAGTCAGATCTATGACTTCCTACGGGGCAGAAGACTGAGAGAATTGCACGATGAAGTAAACAGTAATAAACTGACTAACAAGACATTTGGCAAAAGAAATGCAGAGAGAAATGTAAAAGACTATCCGAAATGACGGTTCGGCAAGGCGTAAGGCTATTGAAGCAGAAGAAAGGCGCATTAGATTGCCCACTGGCAAGACCGGTGGAACATATCACAGAAAGGATCTGATAGACGCATGATTTAATGCCCACATTTACGACGTGGTTGGAAAGAAACCCTGGGGAAACAAACTTCCACTAAACCCTATTTCTTTCAGGGCACGGTGTACGAAAATACCTTCCCAGATTTGGCCATGATAGATCCCCAAACTGTCATAAGAGGGAAGAAGACGCTGATGACTTCTTGTTCTAATGTTCACCCTATACTCCCGAAATGTTTACCATCTTAAACGGAGAAAATATTATAGATTTATGCTGAAATAACTGATAACTGAAAGGGAGTCTGCGCGTATTTAAAAAATATTCATAATGATTTAAGGCGCGCCGAGCTTCATAGACGCCTATAAGCTAACCAGCGCCGTGAGGTAATACCGTTTTGGCAGTTCCTCGGGTAGAAATGCATATAGTGGAGAGGTGTTTAGTACGTAGGTGTAGCTGTGAGGCTACAGGTCGTGCATACTGCTGTGCTGGTATAGCAGTACTGATGAGAGTACTCTCTACATGGAAGGCATCCCGAAAAAACACTAACACGGATACAAAAACTTGCATTTGAATGCAAAACAGAACACGATTGACGTGTATGTCACACAGTCCCAATAGAAGTTCATAACCTCTTCACATTCATATCCAATACCAAACAAGGAGGGTTCTCCTAAGAGCAACCGAAGCAACTACTGACTCTGACGTTCATTTAAAACGTCCGGAGTTTGAAATTCTTGCTGAATTAACCCATGAGCTCCCAATGCTGTGGGTCATGATGCTACCGATTTTTAGTTTGTTTTTTCAAATACTTCAAGACTAAACTTTGTAATAAAAAGACTTGGGAAGGCTTTTCTACACCAGAACATGATAACATGGTATACAGACGACCCCCTCATCGAATAACATACATAAGAAGATGTCTGCGGACCGAATAAAAGACTAGAAAGCGCTAGGCTATATTTCATGCGGAAATATACGCAATAGAAAGACGCGCTCACTTTAACTTTGAATGCAACTAAAGGGTAATTTTTTAAGAGCTATAGGAAAGTTTTTAAAAAACACACTTAAATTGAAGCAGTTGCGTTAATTGAAGCAGGCTTGTCTGAATTGAAATGAGCTTTAACATAGCCCCACAAAACATAATCTAAATCAATTGACAGGTCCCGAACGTGAAATAAAATGTTCACCGAACTCGCCTCTCAACAAGTCCATTGTTACGCGTGCTGTGTGGCATGTGGCACCGTCTAGCTGAAGCCGCATGTCATGCAAGTCAAGCTCTTGCATTTTGGGCAAAAAAAAGTTGGATATCATTTCACGGTAGCACTCACCATTCACAGTTACGTTACGATTTACAGCATCTTTGAAGAAGTACCGTCCAATGATACCTCCAGCCCTTAAACCGCACCAAACTGTCACCTCTTCTGGATACATTGGTAGCTCTTGCAATTCTTCTGGCTGATCTTCACTCCAAAATCGACAATTCTGCTTATCTACGTACCCACTGACCCAAAATGAGCTTCGTCGCTGAACACAGTTTTTTTATGAAAAAGTGGATCTTCGGCCAACTTAAACTTTCTTAACAGAACACGCATTTTTATAATAAAATTCAATGATTTGCAAACATTGTTCATTTGTAAGACGATTCATGGTTAAATTATAGACCAAACTGAAGATGTTTGACAGTGAAACAACACACGAAACGTGCGTCAGCTGTTTAAACCAACTGTTTAAAAAGATAATAGCTAAAAAATCACGCTTTATAACAACGGAAGCATAGCGGAATTGGCGCGATAACCACCTACGCGATTTTAGCCGAGAACAATTTTGGGCCTAGGAAACTATAACTTCTCTTATCCAGGAGGTAGAGCAAAGGCAAAGAAGATCATACTGGGATAATCTGACGGGTTTATCGCAATCAAAATCAGTGATAGGTAGTTTTAATCCAAATCGATTTAGAGATTGTATGGAGTTAAACACGAATACTTCCAGAATCATCAAATAAATTCTAACAGGCCATTGTAGATTGAATTATCATCTTACTAGCCTGCGAATATACTCCAATAGAGCTTACAAGTTCTGGAGGACGAAACATGAAACCGACAATCATGCGCAGTGACCTCCAACAGCGATATACTATACAAAACTTAAAAGTATATTTTCTCAAATAAATAAATAAAAAATTATCACTGAGAACGTTCCCAGGTACTGATGTATAAGCCGCCCAAACATATTTTACCAGAGCAGGAAATAAAACTCAATAAACTGGGACAAATATTAAAACTTATTGAGGAAGTTAGACTCAGATAAATAATGTAAATCCAAGAAGGGAATAAATCAATAGTTTTTTATGCTTAGGTGCACATTTGGGTTAGGTTAGGTATATCTGGCTGATCAATGATTACAAAGCCTGAAAGACTTTTGGAGTGCAAACTCCGGACAGTAATTCTGGATCCATCTGTAAAGAAATTGTAGGCGTGATAATCGGATTCTAAGCCCTTCTGCGAGTCATTCTGTTCTATTATAATACAAAACCAGGTACCTTGCCAAAGTTTACTTGTAGACTAACATAGTCGGCATTCCGTTTTTTGTTTTATGCTACTGTGACCAAAAAACCTTTGTGAGAATTGTTCAATCAACATCAGTGCAAATCTTTTACTCAGATTCATTTCATGACTCATTTGATTGGATGCCAGTCGAGAAGTCTTTCTATTGCCACTGTTGGAGTTGTACTCATATCGCTGGTTACTCATGTTTCACGCTCTCCAATCTTTTAACGTACATCAGTTTATCACACGCCGTCCACCATACTAGCGAGCTATAGAGCATTATTGGTGTTGTAACCGCCATGTATGTACATCCAAAGTGCGAGTCGAGGAGATAAGTCCCAAGCCTTAACCTCGACGACTATCCCTATTGCGACTACTGTGACGGAAACGTTTTAGGGGACGTTCAGCACACAGTCTACACATGCGCGCGCATCCGTTTTGCAAAAGAAAAACTTCATACCTACTTCACTTCAACTTCATAGAAACTTTGAAGAACCGAACCTTCGCCGAAAACATTCTTGCATCAGATACTGAGCTCGAAGGTGAAATGGAATGCAGCATGCGACTTAGTGGCCGAGATTATGAAAGAGATAGGGCATCTGGAAAGACTGCGATACAGCAGCCTTCCCTCTCCGCGAAATAATATAATACTTCACGGTAGTCCCGCGGTGATATAAACAGGCTCAGCCTGGTTTCAGAAGGCCACTAGAGCGAAACGCGCTACCACAACGCCTATGAAAAAAAACCTTAACGAGCATTCTTCTGCACACGTAAAAGGAGTTAGAAGTATTATTTGCTCTTTCTTCTACATTGCATCTCTAGCACATTTTACTATTTACAATAACCTTTGGTAATTAGTCGATGTTTTAAATGTTAATTAAACTCCTCCAAGTACCGGTGGTGACCAGTTGGGAATCTAGTCATTTTTTGCCATCCTATCCGGATTTACTTCCAGTGCGACCTATTCCGCCCCCATTCATGTATATTTCTCTGAGCGCCCTGTTAGTATTTATTTCCCTTATCGTTTCAGGGCACCTACCTGAGATAATAACAGCCAAGTGGTCAGCATATGCTATCAGTTTTTGTCTGCTATCCCCAAGTTTTATGATAATCTGATTCATCATCAGATTAGGTGCACATATCAATTATTTTTTAATTTATAAAAGTTCCCTTCTTCAATTAATAATTTTCTATATTATTATTTACTATGTAGAATAGCTACTAAATGCTTTATATCTGGTACTTTGTGGTATTGCAAATATCACCGGAAATCACATCGTACGTTGTGCCAAATACTTTGCGTACTTTTGCATATTTTCATACTTTATTTTCAACAATTTAACAAAATTAATTTCGTGTTCAGTATCTCATAGAATTTAGGTCTTCTGAATGCGGTAGCACCCTTTAGCATTACTTCATCGTACACTTAACTGCAACGGCAGTTAACTTCACACGGCATTCCCAAACTGAGTTAAAACTACAAATACCAAATTCCCAGCTGGTCAATTGAGCGTTTAGCCACTTGGTCAATTGGCAGTAATTACATTGCGTTCGACACGTATTCGCATGCAACAGAAGGGAAGCAGATTTTAGCTTGCCACTCTAACCCCCGAAATAAGAATGCGCTCGGAGTTGTGCTCAACTGCCGTGGCAAGTCTCGCCTCAACGAAGCCAAAGCAGTTAGTTACGTGCGATTCACCCTGCTGCCAAAGTGCCCCAAATTTTCGCAACGACCTCAATAAAATCAGGCGGAAACTTAATGATGACTCGCATTTCGCCATCCAATGCACGTTGCTGCAGTCAGCGAGTCAGCGAATGAGTGCGAAATTGAAATACTTTTGTTTCTCACGTCATGCGCATACGTATTCAATGCTGTGCGACTGCCATTAGGCCAATCAAAGCAACGTTAAACATTTTTTAACAACGAACTCAATTGCAATTGCGACGGTGCAACGGTTGCTGATTTGTTTGGTACGAAAATAAACGGGCTGTGCGCGGCAACAACACAATTGTTTGACTCCGTTTGAATGTCAATAATTCGGCAGATGCTCAGATGCGCGCGCGTTCAACAGCAACAAAATAAATGGCAACAATTTCGATGAGTCGCCGTGTGCGAAATGCCCAGTCAGCCTGGCAGTCGGCGGTCAGTAAGCTTAAGCGTTTTATTGGAGTTATTGCTTTAGTTGTTGTTGTTGTTGCTGCTCACCTGAGAAATTGCTACATGTCCGCTGCAGTTTGGTGGATATATTAATTGTTTGACCGGTCAATCAGTGTGTCCGAGTGGGAATCGTCAAATCGTCAAAGTGGGACATGCGGAACTCATGAGTATGCAAATCGAAGTGGTTCCCACGGAAGCTGCCAACCAAATTGCAATGCAATAAATGTTCGAATGTTTCTACGTGTATATGTATATGTGTGGGTATGTATACGTGTAGAGTGAATTGGCCAATTTTCAATTCCAATTTAATAACAGTAGGGTTAATGTAAAAGGAAGGCAATCGGAGTAAAATCAGCCGACAAAGCAAATTTCGGGTTGGATTAGTGGCTCTGAAGCAATGACATTGTAAAATTCCGATATCTTCATCGCCTATCGCAGCGAAGTGGCGGCTTGGCAAGTACTCGGACTCGTACACAATCGGCCTGATTGATCCAAATCGGCCAGCGGGTATCATATTACCAAATGTGATTGCTCAAAATCTGTCAAACACAATCATGGATAAAATCTTTCCGCCTGTCAGGTTAACCACCACTAATCCCTCTAATGTCCGCAGCATGCCGCTGCAATGCTTGCTTACCTCCTCCTACAAAGTGTTAATTTTGTACAAGCAGCTAATGACAATAAAACAAGAAACGCCCGCAGAACGAGACAGCAGCAATGAGGCAAGTAATGAGCATTCATAATTTCAAAAATTCTACAATACAATAAAGCAAAACTATCAGCTGAATAATGACTTGAATTTGTAGCTGAACAGTGAAGGGTGTACAACGAGAATTTCAAAGCCAAACGTTTTTTTTGTGATTTTCAAACCTCATAAAAGGGGAAGATTAGCGCTACCAATCAGAGGTGCCGCTTTTTCGCTAACGATTTAAATGCGTAAGAAGAAATGCCGCCGTTGTAGCTCAGAGCGAAAAGTCATAATTAGAGTCGCAATTAGGTGACCGCCGTAGTCGAATTGGCTGGTGCGTGGCTACCATTCGATAGTGCGTAGGTTCGAATCTTCGTGAAACAGCAAAAATTAAGAAACATTTTTTTTTTTATAGCGTACGACCAGCAATGGCAAACCTACGAGTGTATTTCTGTCATGAAAAAGCTACCAATGGAAAACCATTTGGTGTTCGGAGTCGACTTAAAACTGCAGGTCTCTCTATTTGTGGAACAACATCAAGACGCACACCACAAATAGGAGGAGGAGCTCGGCCTTACGCGCAAATTATTATTTTTGTTTATTTTTAATTAGATAAAAGTACTTAGGTTTAATGTACCATATGTATCGGGTGTTTTTTTTAGCTGCGCTAGAACTATGGTTTGACAACTCATAATGGCGGTTCAGTAATATTTTGCAAGGCATCGTGATCATTTAACGCAGAACAACGCCTCCAAATTGTGAATTGTGTTTACTTTGAAAAAAAAAAAAATTAAGTCGTCCGCGCAATTCATATTGCACTTCGGCCATTTTTCAAGCGGTTTACACGCTGGAGGCAATATCGGTCCTTACATCTTTCGAAATGAGGAAGGATAGACCTTTACGGAGAATAGTGAGCGCTATCGAGTTTTTGTTTTCTTTTAAAATTTTTTTTTTAATTTTTTTTAATTATTTATTATTAGTTTGTTTTTTTGAACTTTTGTTTCCAAAAATTAATCAGACATTTGGTTCCAACAAAACGGCGCAATTTGTCATACAGTGCACTTAACAATCGATTTATTGCAAGTTCAAGCCAATATTAAAAAAATAGTGAGCAATTTGAATGATCGAATGGGCTATGTAACTCGTAGTCGCGGCGGACATATGCCGGATATCATTATTGGGAAGAGATATTGGGTTGCCAAAGTAGGACAAATTTTTCATTGAACTAAATAACTTTATTCTGTAATGTTTTGCCCATTTTTATCAATGATCATTTGACAACTTTCAGGCGGCATCATACTCCTACATTCATAAAACTTCTGGTTTGCATTAGCAAAAAACTGAATCAGGTACGATTTGACATCATCATCAGTATTTAATTTTTTACCATTCAAGGAGTTTTGTAAAGATCGAAACAAAAAGTAATCAGATGGTTCAAGGTCAGGACTACATGGTGGATGAGGCAAAATATCCCAACCAAGCTCCAATAATTTTTGCCGAGTGGACAAAGATGTGTGTGACCTTGCATTGTCATGATGGAATACAATACTTTTTCGGTTTGTCAATTCGGGCCACTTTTCTTCAACTGCATTGTTTAATTTCATTAGTTATTCAATATAGACATCGGAGTTGATCGTTCGGTTGGGTGGTAAGATTTCAAAGTAGACAATTCCTTTGCAATCCCACCAAACTGATAACAAAACCTTCTTTTGATGAATATCAGCTATTGATGTTGTTTGAGTAGGTTCACCTGGTCTGTTTCCCATCCACCATCTTTTCCGCTTGATATTTTGGTAAACAACCCATTTTTCATAGCCAGTTATCAGACGTTTTAAAAATGGATCATTTTCATTACGTTTCTTTAGCAAATCGTAGATGTTAATGCGTTTCATTAAATGCGTTTCTTTCAGTTCGTGAGGAACCCATGTATCGAGTTTTTGAACATAGCCAGGTTGTTTTGAATGATTTTCAATGCATGTATGTATGTGATACATGAAGCTTCTCTGCAATCTTATGTATTGTACCGTGACGATCCGAATCGATTATTGCTTTGATTAGGGCGTCATCAACTTCAACTATACGACCAGAGCATTTTTCATCTTTGAGTGAAAAACCACCAAAACGAAATTTGGCAAATCAATTTTGACACTACCGTTCTTTTAAGGCTTCGTCGCCATAAGCAGCACACAACTTTTTATGAGCTTGCGATGCGGAATTAAAAAAAAAAAATATGTCGAAAATGTTCCTTTTGATTTTCCATTTTTCAACGAACGCCAAACAAAAACTACGCAACCAATCAAACAACTTTTTTTACTGATTGACAGCTGAATAGCCAACTATCGAATAACAAAATATGTTTTACATTTGTACTACGTCTGCAAACCTAAATATTCAACTGGAGCCATCTATGATATCCGCAATTACTCGCCAACCCAATATAATAAAAAAAAAAATTCATTCCAACAATACATATTTCTCTTTTATAATTTCATTTATAGGTCTGAAGCTGTTAAAAACGCACCCTTAATGTGGACACTAAATAAAAGTCCGTACAGATTATTATTCTTCGAAAATCCGTGGTCTTCGAAAAAATAGCTAAAGGGGCTGTGACAGCGGCGATGGCGACATCAATCAATCAGTTCTGCCACATATCGCCACCGCAACTACAAGATGTCGCAAAATCACTCGATCAGCCTACCGAAAGATTAATAATTTTTGCAAATGGCGTCGCACGTCAATCATTTTTGACACTTTTGAACTGGACAGCTAAACATACAAGCAATGAAGCGTGTAAAAACGTCAAGATAAAGATTAATTTTAGCAAAATTAACAGAAAGTTATTAAAGAATAAAATTACTCAATAGTCTTCAGCGTTTATAGCCTGGCATCTTCTGCATGTTTTGCGTAGCTCGTCGCGTTTTCATAGTTCCCCACACATTTTCAATGGGGTTAGCGTCTGGGGATTGGGAAGGCCAGTCCAATACTGTGACGCCATTAGCTTGTTTTTGTGAGAGCAGTGGCTTTGATGATGAGGAACGGTGGAATATATTCGCCTCCTTCAGTCGACGTTCGATGGTGTTGATACTCACATCTATTCCCTTTTTAGCAAGAACTGATCATGCTTGGCGTAGTCACAAAGAAGGGTCCCGCTTGAAAAGTTGGACGATTACTTGATCCTGTGTTTTCGTCGTCACTCGCTTCAAGCTGCGCTCGGAAAAGACATCAACATTTTTGTACACCTTCGGCAGCCGTAGCCGAATGGGTTGGTGCGTGATTACCATTCGGAATTCACAGATAGAACGTTGGTTCGAATCTCGGTGAAACCAAAATTTATACAATAAAAACATTTTTCTAATAGCGGTCGCCCCTCGGCAGGCAATGGCAAACCTCCGAGTGTATTTCTGCCATGAAAAAGCTCCTCATAAAAATATCTGCCGTTCGGAGTCGGTTTGAAGCTGCAGGTCCTTCCATTTGTGGAACAACATCAAGACGCACACCACAAATAGGAGGAGGAGCTCAGCCAAATACCCAAAAAGGTTGTACGCGCCAATTATATAATATATATGTATACCGCTGATTCAACATCACAACAAACTTTTTTGATTTTTTAATTACTTTTGCAGTCGCGGCGTAAGATAATTTCGACCCTTTTGAATGCGTGCATAAAAATACCGCCTCAAAACGCTTCGCGTACTTCTCACTCATTTTTGTTTGGTTGCGATTACGGGAGAGATTCGAACGACACTAACCTGAGTTAGCACTGGCATCGTAACCCTTGAGGGGGACTATTATGCGAGGGTCCTATGAAAATTCCGTTCAAAAAAATAGCCCTTAGTTTCTGCAATCACCACCTCGTTGGAATAAAATCTTTTTCCCGTCAGCCATTTCTTCAAATTAGGGAACACATAGGACATAGTCCGAGGGAGCTAAGTCTGGAGATGTGAGTCTGGGCAGATGTGAAATGAGTTGGAACTTTTTTTCCATTAATTTTGCGAACACAACTGCTGAGGCGGGAGCTGGTGTGTTGTCGTGATGGAACAGGAAAATCACTCGACTTCCTCGATTCAAATGAATACCAAAAACAAAGAATGGGACCGATCTGGTTAAAACTTGGTGTGTGTTCGCCCAAGAGATGCTACTAACTAAGCATAACCTCGATACTCGCCAGTAGTGTCATCTCTCTAACTATGCACGAACTTTTCAAACGACCCTCGTAAGTATTTCGCCACTGATTGCTTTAAATTCCCCGAATGTTGTGTCTTGAAAATTTAAAAAAATTGTTGTCTCTTTATGAAAATTCTTTCTTATAATAAAATCAGTTAAACAATCTTTATGAAACTTTAGAGAAATGTAAACTTACCCTATCCACCATCAGTTCGTACCCCTGCGAGCTCTTCTCATATGCAACCTGTTGCAAGCTACTATTTTCTTATAAAAATATAGTGCACACTACAACAAAATCAAAGCAAGTCAGCACATTTAGTGTTCCCTAAAAAGGCTACTTACTTGTCCCACCCGTGGGACACTTACATAACACTTTGCGGCCGCCGTAGCCGAATGGGTTGGTGAGTGACTACGCTTGAAAGCTCATATCAAGAAAAATTAAGAAGAATTAGACTTGAAATTAAATAATCTACAAATATGATCTCATTGATATGCGCTCAAGCTCGTCAAACCTTGGCTGCGGTTTAGAAACAAACACTAGGATCGGTTTAGACTTATGGTATACAATTTTGGGAATACGTCAGCTAAAAGTACATCACCTCTATCTAATGTATGCAAAAAATATCCTTCGCACCATAGTAAACGCGCCATATTACTTATGTATATGGAATATTTGGCATGCCAACTGTGATTGAAGCAACGAAGCAATTCGCCATGGCTCACAACCAGCAACTAAAAAATCATGTCAATAATGCAGCATCCAGCTTACTATGGCTGAACTCTTCTCAAAGACGTTTATAGCGCACAACGGAAGCAGACCTTATGAAAAGCGACTAACAATTATATGTAAAATCCTTTTCTTACAATAAGTTAAATTATCAGATGAAAATTGCTTATTAGTAAACAAAAATTATATAACTCAAATTTTCAGATTTTGAAATTTTTTTTTTCAAAATTTCAACAAAACTTTCAACTTTTTAACCACAATTTTTAGAATTTTTCTAGGTACGCAGTTTTTGTACCCATTGATTTTTAGTACAACAAAGTGCAAATTCCTACTGATCACAAAATACCGCTGAAAATACCTTTTTGAATTGTAGGCAGACCACGAACCACCTGGCGCCGTTCAACGTAGACGGAAATGAGGTCTTTGAATAAGACTTGGAATGAACTTAGAACCTTTGAACAAAACCGTGTTCGAATTGCGAAGAGGAGTTGTTGACGTCCTATGCTAAAGCTAGGAGTTAGAGGAACCTATACGAGTATATAAGCACGATATTTATACATTTTTTTTTTTGGAAAACTCACAGATAATAATGGCACTCTGCGGCGGCGCATTACTATGGTGAAAAATTCAAGAGTTGTTTTCCCACAAATCTTCTATTTTTTGGGGAATTGCTTCACGTAAACGTCTCATAATGCCCAAATAATAGTACTTATTAACTGTCTAACCTTCTGCTAAGAATTCTTGGTGTGCAACACCCTTGTAATCCATACAAACCGTTAGCATCGCTTTCTTTTTTGACTGAAACACATCGGTTTTTTTTTTGGTCTTAGTTTATTTGGAGCTCGCGACTGACTCGACTGGTGTCTGGAGTGTGTGACGTACTCATAAACCCACGCCTCGTCTCTAGTAATGATGCGTTTGATGAATATTAGGTCAGATTCAGTCTTGGAAATCATGTCTTTGGCGATATCAACGCGGCCCCTTTTTTGAAATGAAATTCAAACTCAGGTCATTTAAAACCAACTTTGCAGCAACACCGCGCAAAACCATGCCATTAACACAATGTTCTGAATGGCTAAATAGGCAATGTTCATGTCTTCTGCCTGCTCGCTGATGATTAATTTATGGCTTTTGATCAACTTTTCTTTCACTTTATTTTCTTTCTTTTCATAAGTTTTTACTGTTGGCGGCCTGCCGCTGTATTCTTCATCCTCGTTGATCTGACGATCTCTTCTGAAAAAGTCGCCTTACGGTATCATCTGGCTGTTGTTCGGGTAACTTTCTAATCAAGGCTGTGTATCGACAAATCTTTTGACACCAAAATAAATAAAAAAATCTTTGAATCAGAAGGAGCCAACATTTCCCACCCACTATAAATATTTGTATCTACGCTAATTTCATCCTAATATATTGTAGTACAAATGTGCATATAAGTACTTGAAAAATTCTCTAAAACTCCCAGTATAGAGTTTTAGAAAATTTGATATTGCAACAACCACCACGTCGTCCATTTGAGAGCATCCATTTTCTACATTTCCTATATTGCCACATCTCAGAAGCAGTATAAACGGCATTTGCTTTACGTGCTCAATAAACGCAAGCCTACGTTTTCCTTTTCTTTTTGTTTTTTTCTCTGACTCGAACGGTGGTAACTTCCTATCTGATCAGCGGCAATTACTATTCAATATCGCTGATTGCAAGTTCATTGCGTCGCTTACTGATAAGATTTCCTCAATTGCAACGATAAACTCCAACACCTGAGTCACTTTGTGACTTGACATTATAAACAAATAAAAATATAAGGAGTCGCCTAATGAATGCTGCACATCCGACTCTTCACAGCTGCGCATGGCAACGAGTGACATACCCAGGCGTGCGAGTACATATAAAAATAGCAATGAAAAATTGAAAATATTGGCTTGCATTGACAGTGCCGTCGACCACAAAGTATTTCCACGTTTGCCTACATCGACAAATGCGCGCTGCATGCATTGACTGTCAGCAACCGGCAACCAACAACCGGCAACCAACAACCGGCAACAAGCAAAAAGCAGCACCACAAATGTTCCTCCAACATTGCAGAACTTCGCGACATTTTGCCGCGTTGTTGAACTGCTCGTTCAGTGATGGCAGCGGCCAGTGGGTGGGGAAGCCGCGTACGGGGAATGGGAAGCAACGATTCCGGCTGAGTGTATCAACACCAAAATCGAATCGAAATCGTATACGCGCCATAAAATTTTATCGTCGATCGTGATCGTGTAATTTCAGCCCACGCATCAAATGGGCGCACAATGAGCGAGTGCATGCATTGGCATAACGCGCCATATTGAGAAGCATTGCAGCGCACGGCACACGTAAGCAGGATGAGGCCGAAGGTAAACACATCCTTGTGTGACAGATGACGCTGCTACAGATACTGCCGCTGTTGCTGCGATTGTGGCAGTTGTTGCGATTGCCGCACTCCAACCTCAAGACAATTTAGCAAGCCAATAATTCTTGCCTGTTAGGAACTAAAATGGAGAGTGAGGCGAAGAGTTAAGGTATATAATGAATACCTATGAAGGCAGGCATTTGCATCTGAACGATTCGCAAAACGGAAACGGCACTGATTCTGCATTGCGCATCTGATGTAGGTATGAGGGGAGCGTTGGAGCGGACGAAAGTGAGCAGATGTATGCGTTGCTACAGAATATACTTTTGGTGGAAGAGATGCTTAAATATGTGGAAATGAATAAATGTATTAATTTTAGGAGGAGGGTATAAATAATTTGAAAATTTTACTTATAAAGAGAAAATTCTGATGGACTCCAGCGAATGGTCTGATGTACCATTTTTTTTTTTAAGTTTAGAATTTTTTCGATTTTTTGCGCGTCTCAATCAGGAGATTGCAACGAAAGACACATTTTCGGTTCCAGAGCTTATTTCAAAGCTTTTATCCTATCACATGGCGGCCGTCGGAGCCGAATAGGTGGGTGTGATGGACAACCATTCGGTAGTACACAGATTCGAATCTCCGAACCACCAAAGGGCAAACCTCCAATTGTATTTCATTCTCCAACGATAGAGGAGCCCATCCTATGGTAAATCAAACGCAGAAAGTGACTATGAATTGGGCAGACTCTTAGAAAACCACCAGATAATATCACGAGACTGGCACTAGAGTGGAATCCGCAAGTCAGCAGAGGTCGCGTTCGGCCAAAAATTACTTGGAGAAGGTCGATGCTGCGCAAACTAGCAGATGCCGACATCACATGGGACGGCGCAAAAATAATAGCCCAGGACCGTGTACGCTGGTAGAGTCTAATCGAGGCCCTATGCTCCCGAGCGGAGTGAGCAAGGATATAAAAAATATATAAATTAGTTGTGTACTCGTATTTCTCTTTTTTTCTTGGAAGTCCCATGCTTCGAAAGCATGCAAAGAGTTCACCTTCTTTCGAGCGAAATTCTAATCAATAAACAAAAATACCTCCAGAGACAAACTTCACAAAGCCACCCTAACATTAAACCGAGAGTTTTGAGGAGACAATTTGAATTAAATTGTTGTATTTGAAAACTAGAGAGTCGAAATATGATCCACTATCGTAGCTAGGCAAATACCACGAGTCACTTTTTGAGGCCTTTAGGGCTGGTGGACTCATTAAGTGCAAAAAAAAATTTTTTCGCCCGTACATTGATCTCAGAAATATGTGGCTTCAAGAGGAAACAAAATATGGAAATTTCGAAAACAAGGACCAGTTATCTTGTACAGAGGCAAAGAGTGTTGGAACTCTACCAAAATTTCCAGTAGCAGATTTGATGTATCGCTGATGTCATTATGAGATAAATTGACCGCAAGTGCGTGTGATATTCTTCCGGGCTGCCGCTAGAAGATGGGTGGCGTTTGAAGTTTTCGAGGTTTTTGGAATTCAACAAAATATTGGACTAGTGAAGGGCTACTTATGCAAAAATCCATTTACATTATCGTTCGAAGTGTCGCTACGCTCATAATAAGTAGGCCAACCTGAGGCTCGCGAGCCACATGTGCCTTTTAGAAGGATTTTTTGTGGCTCTCGCTAAATGTACCCAAGTCACTTTTCATTTTTTTATTATTTAATTGTTATGAGTTCGTTATGTTTTTATCGAAATAAAATGCCTCAACAAAATTCCTCTGAGTTCGATTTAAAATTCGTGAAATCCAAACGCCGATCAGTAATAACTAACCAGCATTTTTGCATATGTTTTAAAAACGTATTGAATTCCGACTCGCGAAATATTTCAAATTTTGAAAAACGGCTCGGACTAGCAAGGAGCTTGGCCACTGATGGAATATGCATTAGTCGAAAAATTGTGGCAATCCCACTACTAAACGTTCGGGGATTACTGAGCATGGTCTCAGTTGTTAATAAAAAAAAAGATAAAAAAATCTTCAAAATTTTATACGTTGAATAAATGTCAAAGTAAAATTAAAAAAAAAAAAATGTTTCACATTAAATAAAATATTTCCAATATAGAATAAAAAATGGGAATATAACTTGTGTAATAATGGTTTTCAAAACAGAAAATTTTTTTTTTTTTAGAAAATACATAGAATAGAATTTAAGTGATGGTTTTTTTCAAAAATGATACATAAACAAATTTTTTTCCAAACATTTTTTTTTTCTAAATATATATTTTAACCTAAAACTAATTCAGAATCTATGGTCTCAGTTGTTAATAAAATGAGTAAAATAAAAGATATACGAAAAAATTTTAGTGATAGTGTTTTTCAAAAATGATAATTTTTTTTTGAGAAAATTTGTTTTTAAATGTATACTTTACCCTAAAGATAATTAAAAAATTGTAAAGAAAAGCATGGTCTCAGTTGTTAATAAAATAAATATAATAAAAAAATATGAATAAAATTTGGGTGATCGTTTTTTCAAACATTATAAAATTTTGTATCGAAAAAAATTTTTTTTTCAATAAATATTTTACCCTAAAAATAATTAAAAAGGCTTATAAAAATGCATAGCCTCAATTTTTAACAAAATAAAAAAAAACATGTAAAATAAAGAAATCAAAAATTTTAGTAACGGTAATTTTGGAAAATGACAAAAAAAAAATTAAATATATGTTTTAGCATAAAAACAATCAAAAAATTGTGTGAAAACGTTGATACTAACTGGATACAGTATTTCACTTTCAAATAGTTCCATACCAAAATTTTCTACATAGATCTCAAAATTATTAGCTTTAATTTTTTCTCTTTACTTTTATTGTACTTAAGCCTACAAATAAACTGATGTCTGTTTTCTGTTATGCAAAGTGTAAAAATTTTATTTTGTGTACATTTCCTTTTGTAAAATTCAAACAAAGCATGAAAAATTGAGTTTCCATTGACGAACAAAAATTAAAAAATAAATAAAATTGTCTCATTTTTTAATTCATATTTTTTACTGGATACTTGAATATACGCGTTACTTTTTACTAATATTTATGCAGCACTCGATACCTTGTTCCGATTTAAAAAAATAGATGAATAATTCGCGTGTACACTTCTGTTAAGGGTTTGGCCGAGCTCCTACTCGTATCAGTGGTGTGCGTCTTGATTTTCCTCCGCAAATGGAGGAGCCTACAGTTTTAAGCCGACTCCGAACAGCTGCGGTGGCCGCTACGATAATAAAAGCAAGTCAAAATATCAACACCAAGGTGTGGTATCGAATAGTCACCAAATGCAGCTGCAATAGAAGCCATCATCAACATCTTTTCGCACTATAGCCTTCGCACTTTGGCCTGCTGCACGTGGGACCTCCATGCATCTCGATCGCTTGCGACTTTTATCTAATTCCTTATCGCAAGTCAATTGATATTCCCCTCCAGTTCGTCGGCCCATCTTGTGCTCGGTCGCTGTGGCTTCTACAATTTTCTTCTGCGCCCTTGTACCGTCCATTGTTGTTACATATATGACCCAGCCATCTTAACCGGTGCGCTTTGATGGAACGTATAAGGTTTTAGAAGCCATTATAGCGAAAGATCTTATGCTTCCTATTTGTTTCCATGAGGCAGTCCCCAGTGGTGATGTTCATTACAGTACTAAAAGTTTTTCGGTTTACATTTATGAGGGACCTTCTTCTGTTTTCATTTGTTCTAGGCTTACAGTGGACTCGGTGGCACACCTTATGTTGGTCTGCGCAATGTAGGCAATAAGCCAGCCAGAGTTTGCTTTAGGATAAAAGCTTGGCCGCGTACTGGGCAGAGTTGATTGATTTCAGACCATTTGCCATCATAGCCAGGTTATACGCGACGCAATTTCCAGGAAGACAGAAAAATGTTCGAAGTAATAAGCGGAGACAGCTCATTTAAGATAGCTCAGTGGAATAAAAATCATACCAAGAGATAAACAAATAGTAAAGGGTTGGCCAAAAATCACTTGGCCAAGGTCGATGCTGCGCGAACTAACAGATGCCGGCGTCACATGTGACGGCGCTAAAACAGCAGCACAGAACCCTGTACGATGGAAAAGTTTTGTCGCGGCCCTAAGCTCCTGAGCGAAGAGAAAAGGGATATTATCATAAAAAAATTAAATTTGAAAAATCTGAAGAAAAGCTCGAAAGTGCCTTCTTTACAATCTGGCAAATCTAATTTGCTTAAAAGATTTGCGTTGTGCTCACCAGGTTGAGCTCCACTGTGGCTACGTTAACAGCCGCACAAATGCATCTGTGAAATCGATGGGCCGATCGCTGGGACAGCTGGACAGTATGTCAACATGACTGCGACAATAAAGCAATGACCACAGCGATCAGCCCATGTGACCAATGAGGACGAGGTGCAATGAGTGCAATAACTTCATACTTAGCCCGTCCGCCTACCGCCTACCGACCGCCTGCCCTGTACACTGGCTGCACCCTAAGAATGCGCGCTGCTCATCACCGTTGTACGTGCAGCGTTTTGAAATTCAGATTGTGCAAGTCGCTTTGAAGCTGGCCGCCTGTAGTATGCCGCATGCCTTTATGAACATAAATAATGCCAAAAAACGAACAAAAACGCAGCGAACGCGCAGGATATTGTAGCGGCATTCATGAGAATGCGTCGAGGCCAAAGCATTACATTGTAAGCACAACCAACGTTAGAATGCCGAGTTGGCGTAAACGACGTATGATGGCGCAAAAAGCTGGTGGAGCGTGCGGAGGGGGGGCGCTGGGAGCCGAGTGTGGCATAATTACGCATTTAAAATAGCGCGTGCACATGAATGACATGAGCATTGGACTTATTGTATATGCACACTCATACATACATACATACGTACATTTTGTGGTGGTTATTACTGTTAGCGTTGTTGCTGCAGCAGCAGTTGAACGCGCCGATAATGAAATTGTCGTGGTTGCAAGTGCAGCGCAATGGAATTTGGCCAAGGATGCTGAGCGCTGCGCACATGCATGTGTGTGTGTGCGTGCGCATGAACATGGCTTTGTGAGTGCTCATGAATGTACGAATTTGTGTGCGAATTGAAAGTGTCTATCTGGGACTTGAACATGGCATTTAATGCGCGCCTGTCGAAGCCATATTCAGCGCGCATTTCAAGCCTAACGAGCCGGTGATGGCCGACGCAGCCAATACACGCGCCATCGTCCGTTCTGGACGCCATCGACAGCCGCACGTTGCAGCCGCACTTGAGCGATTTACAAGCATCCATTGAAGCTGCTGTCGAAGTGGTGCTGCAAAGATCATCAGACGCACAAAAACTTACCTATGCAACCATGAAACTGCATGTAGCTCTGAAATACTGCGCGGCAATTCAACTCACAACTCATCTCATTGCACCAACTCATTCGTTGGCAGTCGCTGTTCGTCTGGGTTAATCAAGCGAAACGAGCGAATGACATGTTTGCGCTGCATTAATCAAAATAATATCTGAATAAGCGGTGGAAAACGCTTAAGCACAAACTTTTAGAGCGAAATTGCAATTTAATGCTAAAATAAATTGTGGAAATTCTGCGCGAATGCCAATTCAACAGCGCAAATACCAAACCGCGTGCGCGCAAAATATTTAGCAGTGGGTAGGCAGTTATCCAGATAGGCAGGCAGACAGACAGACATTTGCTTGATTGGCATGCCGACTGAGATACGAATAGTCAACAGCAGTGCTGTGTGCAGGCCGACTCAGCCGCTCAAGCAGCCAACCTGCGCGCTAGTCAACCAGTCAACTAATCGGTGAGCCGGCCAGTCAGGCAGCTTCTTCCTTGGTCACAATCCATTTGTTGCGCCGACGTTTATCACATGAAATTGCATGAAATAATATAAAAAGAAAAAAAAGAAATAAAAATTAAAAACTCGATTCAAATTGAGCAAATCAAAAGAAAAAAATATTAAGAAATATGCCAAAAATGAAAGTCGTCTCGTGAAGTAAAATTAAGTTAAGTTGCAGCCCGACGATTACCGACTACCGACAGCCACCGATAACCGTGGCTCACTGACTGAATGGCAGCAATTAAAATTATAACTTCAATTTATACCAGCAATTTAATAGCGGGGTAAGGGCAGTCTTCCACTGAAGTTATTAGCGCAGTGGCCAAATTGCAACATTTGATGGTGCGAGTACACCAACAGTTTGAGGAATAGTGTCAAATACACAGAAACGATTGAATTGATTCTCGGAAAGTTGCAGTTGCATGCATGTATGTACAAAAATATATTCATAAGCTTCCTTTTACACGACACGGCATTTATTTTATGCTACCGAATATAATTAGTCGTGGAGGTGAGAAAAAGGATCAAAACAAGAAGAGTAGTTTGCAGAGATTAGCTACCTTTCAGGGTCTAGACATACTTTCTAATGGGCATACGAGGTCTGGCTATTAAATAATGAGGTTGACTATCTGATTGACTAATGATCGACCGTTTGAAGTTGGCTTTCAACACTCCAATCTTCAAAACTGGTAATAGAAATGAAGTAACAAATTAACAAGCTGTTCCAAGATTTTTGGGAACGTGGTCCAGGACAAGCTAGCATTTGCTCTCAGTTAATGATTAATTGATCCTTGACAGAACGATTTTGTTAGTGAGTTGAAGGTGGCGACAACTGATGAGAGAGCGAATTGGGAGCGCTCGGGAGAAAAATGAGTGCCGTATCCGATGGAACAGCGAGTTTATGAGCTATACCGAGATGTGGACATAGTGAAGCATTTTAAAATACAGCGGCTGTGTGTCATGTCACGAGGGTGAACGAAGTGCTCCGGTACGGCAGTCCTTCGATAGAGAATCCACTGATGGACGGTGACGACGAGGGAGACTTAATCTACGTTGGGGAGACCACGTGAGGGATAACCTCGAAGCATTCGGTGTCACCATTTGGTGCGAGCAAGCAGCGAATCGAGCTAGATGGCGCAATAATTTAAATTTGGCCAAAACCGACATGCGGTGGTACTGCCATCTAAGTAAGTAAGTAAGAGTTTAAGAGTAGGTCTCAAATTGTCACCATAACACCAATTTTTTGAAGGCATTTGACAAGGTCACGCACGAAATACTCCTCTGAAAACTTGAAAGTCTAGACTTCCAGTCGGTTTTCCTACTAGTCTGAAGTCATACCTGTCAAATAGAAACTCATTTGTTGAAATAAATAAATCCCATACATTTGTGTCAACTTCTGGAGTACCAGAGGGTAGCATTATTGTGTATACTATACTTTTCATTAATGCCGTTGGTCGTTGTTTCAAGCATTCTAAATATTAATTCTATATACCTATGTAGACGATTTGAAACTTTTACGCAGTGTTACCTGTCTATCGGATACATTGTTATTACAGGAAGACTTGCTGGCGCTGAATGATTGGGCGCTGCATAACAAACTTTGTCTATTAAGTCTAGCCTTAAGACGCCTCCGATGAGTGTTTGAGAGAAAGTTTCTTCCCTCCGTTTCAGAATGCAGCTCTCCTCTCTCAAGATACATTTTGTCAATACTTGGGTCTTCCATAAGGTATAAGTGTTTGCCATGTAACTGTTTCTGTGCCCAAGCAATTTTCTTTTCTTCAACTGTTGTTTGGTTGATTCTTATTTCAGTCGTTTGTAGGTTTAGCGGGGTGTAGTGCTAATCAGCAAGGACTATTGCTTTGTGTAGATCAGATGTGTGGATGTGGAAAAATTGACTTAAGTTTGAAATTTGGTTAATGTGATGGTTTTTGATATCAATGGATCCTCTTCCCCTTCTAGTCTTGGTATTGTAAGTCTTTGTCTGCATGAGTTGGGATGAAGTTTTCTATATTGGGTAAGTTTTTTTCTTGTTGTTCTTTCCAGGTTGTCAATATCAGTTTTGACCCAGATTATTATACCGAAGGACTATGTGAATGTTGAGTATAGACCAAAAGCTCATTTCTTTCAATTTCATTAAGTGCTCTACAATAATCTGGGTGTGCTATAATTCATGGCTGTCGGCCAGTTTCATTACGAAACTCTACAACAAGCAACTTTGTTTTTTGTTGCAGTAAACCCGGCCGCCGTAGCCGAATGGGTTGGTGCGTGACTACCATTCGGAATTCACAGAGAGAACGTAGGTTCAAATCTCGGTGCAACACTAAATTAAGAAAAACATTTTTCTGATAGCAGTCGCCCAGGCAGTCGGCAAACCTCCAAGTGTATTTCTGCCATGAAAAAGCTCCTCATAAAAATGATCTACCGTTCGGAGTCGACTTGAATGTGTAGATAATAACATCAAGACGCACATCACAAATAAGAGGAGCAGATGGGCCAAACACACAAAATGGGGTGTTTAAAAGAATGATTTTACTCTGTGCTGCAAATTTGTTGAGTCTTCTATCCTGACGTGTAGATTTTGGATTACAATAACTTTGCAAAGGGTTTGTATTACACGGTGACAAACTAACCCATAGCCTTCAGGTTTTCATTCTACAAATATCCTTATTTGCCCAAATGCAGAAGGAAAGTCATGAAATACTATATGTCTGTCACAAAGATATATTTTCATAACTTTTTAGATTTTCTTAAAGTGATTCAAACTTAAGGCGCTGTAGCAAAAGCAAAACCAGCCCAGCTTTTGAAAGGGCACATTTTCTTGCATACTAAATACAATTTTAGTGGCCCAATGCTTCGACCGGGCATTTTTGCTTCAGATCAGCCACGATCTATTGTGCTTAGCTTCAACATTCGATAATTGCTCAACAAGTCCCACATTTGGTTTATTTTTCTGTCAACTTTATTGTCAGGTAAGGCTTCGTGCTTCATTAAAGCTTTTCCTCTGACGATGCGAGCATCCAATTCCAATCCACAGAAATTCTTTGCTTCGGACACCTATTGTGTAGCATCTGTCCAGAACCTTTGCTATTTTGTTTAATCTGTACGGTATCTGAGCAGAGGAAGAGGAAGGCCTCCTCTGCGTTAGAAAGATCAGGTGGATATTGGATTCACTTGGTGTGTCCAATTGGCGCCGGCTAGCACAAGAAAGAAACGACTGGCGCGCTTTGTTCAACTCGTCCAAAATCGCGTAAGCGGTTATAGCGCCAATTAAAAAGAAGATCTGAGCTGTTACTGGTTATGAGTCATCGTGATAAGGTCGGTATTTCTAACTAAATGGACTGGAGGTTTCGTAGATGATGGTGAAAATACCAAACCACTACAAATCTATTTTAAGTTCAATTAAGCAGATAACCCCCAATCGTTTTTATATGAGTCACCTTCTTTTACGAGAAATTTGGCCATCACTGCGATCCGAAATATTACCGGGGTATGGAATATGTTGTTGCTTATCCTCACAACCACCCATATCCGTGAGGCACAATTTTATTGGAATCTCGCCAATAGTGAAACGCAGCGGTTTTTTACTTTATTTCACGTATAATTTCGAGTTTAATACTTTCACTAATTGGTTTTAGTTTTATCTAATCACTGCTTTTTTGCATTATAAACCTTAAGTTTAGGAATTAAAGAAATTATTACCATTTTGGATAATGCCATGGGGGGCTCAGGGGTAACTTTAAAGTCTTATCGTTCAATTATTATCGATTCTGAAAAGTTCCAGCGCAAATAAACGGCAAACTTATACTTTGTTGCAATTTGTAAATCAATAAACCAAAACAGTTATTTATCGATAATGACTCATTTTTACACTCAAGGGACGGCGGTTGCTTAAGGAAGGGGCATGGCAAAAAAAGTTTATTTTCCGTTAAAGTTATATTAGGTGAATACTGGTAGTACTCTCAGTAATTATTGGGTTGGGGAAAAAGTTCATAGCTCTTTTATATTTTCTTTTATTTTACTTAGGATTTTTTTGCTGTTTGGCAAAGGGTAAGTATTCATTCGATGGAACCCTTTCTGCTCTACAAAACTATGTCAAGTGCATTTTTAAGTCAAATAATTTTTTATTAGTTTTGGGGTTTAGAAATGGAATACCCATGAGGCAAAAATCCACATTTTCGGCAGCTGCTTTCCTTTCTTTTCATCGAGGTCAAAAAACTGCCGAAGCAGTCCGGGATATTTGCGCCTTGTGTGGAGAAGGTCTCATAGGAGAGTCTACAGCACGGAAATGGCTTGCAAAGTTCAAAAATGGCGACTTTGGCGCCGTTGACACGTCCGCAGCGGAAGGCCTACTGAATTCGATGAAGAACGTCTCAAATCACTTTTGAATGTCGCAACGGTCGCCAAACCAGTTGTGAATTGACGGAAAAAAATGAACTGCGCTCATGAAACAATTCTCAATCACCTTCATTCAATGGAATTTACCGAAAAATTGCTAACCTGAGTGCCTTACGAGCTCAACGAAAAAAAACAAAGAAAGTCGCCTTCCAATTGCTTCTCAGCATCTCGCCCGCCATGGAGCAACACGCGGTCGTAAACAGCGTTTTTTGTCCGAATCGTCACGGAAGATGAGAAATGGTGCCTCTTCATCAATATGAACCAAAGAAAGGAGTGGATGGCTCTTGGAGATACGCCAAAGCCGAGAGTCAAGCAGGATTTTCATCCAAAAAAGATCGGGATATGAGTTTGGTGGGACGGGGTGGGCATGTAGCACTGGGAAATGCTCCAAAAGAATCCCACGGTCAACAAGGAGCTCTACACCGTGTGAATGAGGCTACTCGACGGAAAAGACTATCGATCAAAACATGGTCAAACTATACATCTTCACGACAACGACAGACCCCATGTTGTACAAGTCGTCAATGCCGACCTTCAAGAGCTCGAATGGGAGGTGCTTCAGCATCCACCTTAGTCTTCGGACCTTGCACCCACCAGTTACTATCCGACCCCTGTCAAACCATATGAAGGGCGTCACCTTCGATAACTAAGATGTCCTCAAAAACTGGCTCAACAACTTCTTTGACACCAGACTGGGCGATTTTTAGCGAACGGCATCAACAAATTGGTCGAGAGGTGGGAAGAGGTTGTAAACGGCAACGACGAATTTATCATTGACTAACTTTTTGATATAATTATTGCTTTTTGCTTAAATAAAAGTCTTCGATGAAAACGCTACGAATTAATTCCCCAACCTAATAATATCGATGCCCGTTTTCTGACTATCGTTGGTTTTCGATGGTACTAACAGTTTCTTTTTATTTTCTTCTAATCTTCCCCGTTGGGATAGCTAAAACTGGATGCAAATTAGATATTAGGTTTGTTTTTGTAGTAATAATTAATCGATCAATAAAAAATTAAACCATTTTTTTTAACGAAAATGGGTTTTTGGCTTCCAAGTACTACGAAGCTACGAAAAAATAAAAAAAGGGAAAACTTCCCTGGATACCTCGAGAAATTATGCGTTTTAACTTTTGGTTTCAGATGATTCTGTTGCGAGTTACGACGTACATCTCAAAACCACTTTTTTCGAGGTGCCTTCGGAGATTCAGAGTCACTCGGTCAATGTTCAGAATTGTGCTATGAAAATTTAGAAAAAAATTGTTAAAATGTTCCGTTAATAAAACGTGTTTTTTTCACAAACTTGAGAACTTGCGATGTTAACACGAAGCAGAAATATTAATGGAATGGATTCTTATTTATTATAATAAAAAATAACTATTATGTTTTTAATTTTTATTAATTTAATTAAAAACTAAAAATAAATATTATCTTTTTATATTTTATTAATTTTATTAAAAACTAAAAAATAAAAAGTATATTTTTATATATTATTAATTTTATTAAAAATTAAAAATAAATATTATATTTTTATTATGATTAAAATTTCATGGCATTTATCTTTTCAATAAGATATCCGGTATATTTGTGCCGCCGCTACGGGTTATATAGACCCTTCGTTATATAGACTAATAAATAAAATTGGAAATAAATAAAATAAATGAGCTCAATCAACAAATATGCAACGCAAACGATGGTCATTTGGTTTCAATTCTTGTACGATCTGTATTTAAATCTTGACTCGTAAACCAAGATCCTTACTTTAAATTTTCCAAGAAGTCGAAGGACAAAGGCCAACATGTTGAGAAGGACGACGAATCGGCATTTCGGCGTTTTCTTCAACACCTCGCTCTATGAACTTCGCGAACAGATTTTTGTTTAAATAAATTTCCACAATTAGGAAACGTTGCTCTGGCGTTAAACGATTTAAGAAGACTTGCCAAATCTTACTGAACAGAAATATTAACACAGTTTGCCGTTATCAGCTATCAAACCATATTTATCGATATCAATAGTTCTTATGCAGCTAAAAAAAGACCCTAATATATGGAAATTTACTCAATAAACGAACACTAAAATCTTAAGGGCCCGCATTTTTAGCACCAAATTAACCTTACCGTCCATTGATTCCCTATTTAATTTTAAAATACTTTTTTTCTTAAAAAAAAAAAAAAATACATTTCCTTATGTTAGCTACAAGACTGTGTATTACAACCCTAACCTAGCAGAATAATTCAGATTAATTCAGAGGGGAATCTCTACATTTAAAGTATTTACATTTTTTCATACGAAGAAACAGTGTATAGTATACGAGTATTATCATTAGCTCTATTTTATTATACACATATTTATGCCTACCTTTTTGTCTTTCTGATTTTAATATCAAGAGACTTTCATTATTGAAGCTTGTTTTACGTATAAATAACTACACCCACGCGAGTTTACAACTCGTTTGCATTCCCATTGATCGCTACACTAAAGCCTGGCTTTTGCTAACCAATCACCCAAAAAGCCGTGGCAAGCATGTGTTGGCCATAAGGTTCCGATGTTGCCTATAACTAACCCGTTTAGTGGGTTACAACCGAGCTCAACACATCTCACCTCACGTTGAAGCCAAAAACGTTTGAGAGAGTGTAAACTCGTTGCTAGCCAACAAAAGAAAAACGTTGAACACAAACTGGTTATAAATATGCGAGTGGAAGAACAACAATTGTATACAATATCTATATGTGTACGTGTGTGTGTGTATGCTAAAGAGCGCTCACATGCACAGCGCTCACCTATGCAAAAGCAATCACCCATACCTGCAAGCCTAACTGCGCTCGTACTCAATCGTTCGAGAGTTGCAACTCACCCAGCGATCAAAATACACACGAACTCCGCTACCTATTGATCGTAGTTATTGGTATGCGTGCATTATAGTTGGTATATGCATACATGTAAGAGTTCGTCAGTGTACGGCGCTCAACTACATTTCGCTTGATAGTCATCGTCTGTGTGGGGTTAGGTGAGTGCGTTGAGTGAATGAGCGAATGCCGACGCTGTATTGCTTCGGTGTTGTGTGCGCGGTCTGTCAGCCTTCTTGCTTGAATGTGTGTGTATTGAACGTGTTTTTGTTGTGTTGCGTGCCGGTTTTGATTTCTGTGTTTGTTGCACAGGAGGTCCGCGTCAAACCAGCGGCGCAATGGACTTTTAGTTGTTCCGTGGACTTGCCCAACATTGTGCGCGCCTTAACGCGAAGCGACGTTACGCGCACGTTATACACCACTTTTACTCATCACATTTAGAGCCATAGAGCAGCAGCAGCACTGCAGCTGCCTCCTATTGTGTTTCTGTTTTTTTTTTTTGTGCGCAGTATTCTCTTTTTTTTTTGCATTCGGAAGTGAACGCGTCTTATCGCAACAAAAAAGTATCGGCAGCCATCAGCGACAAAACAGCCTTGGCATTGCCATCACTTATCTACACCTACCTGCCTAATAGGCTTCCTTTGACTTGCGTGCTTAAAAACAGACATAAAGTAAACATTTTATTTAAAAACAAGAACAACAAAAATCATGTGCTCAAATTATTGTTTGGACTGCAGTTCCCGTATGCTTATGCAATTTCATAAATGATTTTTTTTTTCGTTTTTTCTATTTACGTTTTCCCTGTTTGTTTTCCACTCGTTTAAATATTGTGTGCCGACGCCACGCGTGGCTCGTGTTAATTACAAACACCAGCATTGAAAATGCGCTTACAAGTGCCTAAACCAACAATGCAGCAGCGTGCGTGTGGTCCAATCATCGCTTGAGCCTTCTGTGCTAGAGCGAAAAAACATCTACGCGTAAGTGTTAGTTAATTGCCGTCGCGGCGCCAAAGGAGTAATGAAATGTGACGTCAGTCACTTCGACTTCAGCCATTCTAAGCTTGTTAGCGTGACGACAGGATTTTTGAAGTGAGATCGATTTACTTTGGGTATCGACGCGCATCTTTAGCAACAAACCGCAAACGGCGAAATGCGTCAGTGACCACAATTTGAGGAGCGGTCACAAGCGCAGCTGGCTTTTGGATTGCGTGCCTAGTGGAGGTAGAGAAAGAGAAACAGGGAACTTTAGTACATTCGTGGTGAGCCACAACTACCACCAAGTAGCGCCGTTTATTCGCCAAACAACATTACAACAACAAGAACAATCACCCCTCCACGGTAAAGACAGTTGATGTTCAGCAATTTGTTTGTTAATCTGTTTGCCGTTGTCTTTTTGCGGTTGCAATAGTGTTGTTGTGCTGTTTTTTTTTTGTTTTTGTATTTCTGTTCGAACGTCAAATTCGATTTTTATGACTTTTTGAGCGCGTGACTAAGTGGTGATTTATGATGGCGTGTGGTTTTTAATATTCATTCGCTCGCCGTGGCATCTACAAGCGACAGCAGAAGCAGAAGCAGAAGAGTTAGAGTTAAGCAGTAATAGGAACAACAGTAACAAAAAAAACACGATCATCTCAGCGCGCTCACTTGAACTCAGGTTTAACGGCAACAAGAACGCAAATAGTAAAAGCAACGCGCACAAGCGCTTAAGCAACAAAAACAAATACAACAACATTAGCCACTAGCATCCATATTTGCAGTTGGGTTGCAAGTGAGGTGAGCAGGTCGTTAGCTTGCGTAGGTGCGCTTGCCCAGCAACAGACAACAGGCAATCGCAAAGCAGCCAAGCAGTCAAGCAGTCGGGCAGCCAACCAGTTAACCAACAATTCGCCGTTCATTCGGCGATATCCTGCTGCGCGTGGGCAATGGACTCCTCCACAAACACAAATGCCGCTGGCAATGGTGTGCAACAACAACTGCAAAGTCATGTGAAGCAGCAGCTCCATTTGAAGCCACAACAACACACACACGCACAGCTACGACAGCAGTCACATCAGCAAGCACAGCCGCAGCAAGACATGCAGCAGGGTCAGCAACAGCAGCAGACACAAAAATTGCCACAACAACAACAATTGCAGAAGTTTAAACAGCAAATGCAGCAGACACAGCGCCTACAGCAGCAGCAGCAACAACAACAACAACACCAACATGCACAATCACAACAACGCCAAGCTCATGCGCAATCAATAGTACACTTTTCCTCCGCAGCAGCTGCGACTACAACAAAAGTAACAAATACTCATGCAACAGCCGCTGCCATATCAACGCTCATCAAAGAAGAATTGTGCGCCGCCGAACTGCACGCCACTTCCGTTGCTGCGGCACTCGAGCAGCAGCAGCAGCAGCGCAATCACAATAATAATAATAACAACAAGAACAATAATAACAACACACTTAACGGCAACAACAATAATGGCAATATGAGCAGCATTCCCGCAGGTGGAACTCATCAACAGAAAGCAAATTCATCCACCACGGCCACAACAGTTGCCGCTTCGGCCGTCGCCGCCATGGCATTGGCATTGGCGAAAGATGCGAGTGGCGCTGGCAGCGGCCAACAGCAGCTGGGTAATCTCAATCTTGGCGTTGGAGCTCAATCGCCGCTCCAACAACAACAAAACGCTGGCACTGGCACACCAATACTGCAATTGAATAAGTCCAGCAGTGGTGGCGCCCATACCGCCAATGGTGGCAGCAGCAACCCGAACAATTCCACCAGCAGCGCCAATAATGCCACGAACTGCAGCAACACTGTCAGCAATGTCACTAATACGTCCACATTGGCGAACGTTTCCACCACCAATGACCTCGCCGCTGCCGCCGCCGTTGTGCTGTCGTTGCAGGGTACGATGGTTAGCAGTCTTCAACAGGCGGCACTACTGCCCGTTAATTCGCCCGCTGCGGCGGCGCTTAATTTACAAGCATTGGAATCATATTTGGCACTGCAGCGCATCACCGGCAAATCGGATGTGTTCCGCTTCAACACAATATCCGCCACCACTAACAGCAACAACAACAACAACAGCGAGAGTAGTGGCGCAGCAAGTGGCAACTGCAACTCGAATGCCAGTAATGCCGAGGAGGCAAGCAACAATAGCTATAACATAGCAACAACAATGCCAAGTTCAGCGCAAACGCAACAACAGCAAGAACTGCCAGCACTGGACACCACAAACATTTGCCTGGAGGTGTCCAAATCGCAGCGTAACACCAGCGCAACGAACGCCATACAGACGTTGCTGCAGAGTGCAGGTGCCACCGCTGACCTCAGCGCTAGCGACCTTGGCGATTGTGACCTGCCGTTGCTGGACGGTGAAGAGGCGCTGTCCTTTGAGCCTGCTGAGCTGGAAAGCAGCTACAATAATTTCATATTCAACAGCAACGCATTCAATTGCATCACCCAACAACAACAGCAAACACAACAGCAGCAACAGCAATCCGTAGCGGCTGAAATCGAGTCTATTTCGTCGCTGCAAGCCACTATGTTCCAAGACAAGTTGAACCACCAACAGCTGATCATAAACGAAGGTGTCGCTGCGAGCGCGCTTAATGAGACCCAAAGTGGCGGTGTTGCTGGCAGCGGAGCAGGTGCTGGCGCAGCGGTTGCAGCCGCGTCAGCCAACTCACAGCGTTCCAAGAAACAGTTCATTTGCAAGTTTTGCAACCGCCAGTTCACCAAGTCTTACAATCTACTAATCCACGAGCGAACACACACCGACGAGCGGCCGTATTCGTGCGACATCTGCGGCAAAGCGTTCCGCCGGCAAGATCATCTGCGCGATCACAGGTAGGCCAAACGATGCGTTTATTAAGTGCGCAAAGAAATGGCGTTATTTTCAAGCGCCTCAAAACTAGTTTGCATTTTTTGGGTTTATAGGGGCTTATAATAGGGGCATAACATTAAGCTGCAACAATGCAGGCCATCAAGAGGATTCACTACTTGAGTTAATTCGGCAAGATTTGTATGCTAAATTTGTCGCAACATGGATTGAGATTCTCAAGCAATTCTCAATCCGTGCGAACGTCTGCATTATTTTCGCGACCCCATTTGGTTTATTACAAACTTATTTTGCCCTTATTTAAAACCTTTTTACACGCACGCATATTTACTTACACGCCTTACTTTACACCTCCCTCTTTCTCCCCCTATGCACAGGTACATTCACTCCAAGGAGAAGCCCTTCAAATGCGCCGAGTGCGGCAAAGGTTTCTGCCAATCGCGTACGCTTGCCGTGCACAAGATTCTGCATATGGAGGAGTCGCCGCACAAGTGTCCCGTCTGCAATCGTTCGTTCAATCAGCGCTCCAATCTGAAGACACATTTACTCACCCACACCGACATCAAGCCATACAATTGCAGCTCCTGTGGCAAAGTATTTCGACGTAACTGCGATTTGCGACGTCACAGCCTGACGCATAACCTCTCCGGTATGTCAGCCGCTGGACTGGGGCCCGGCAACGAGCATCTACTCAACTTACCCGTATCGGTGGCGGATATCTTTCAGTCCGCAACTGTTGGTGGTGGATCTACGACAGCGGCGCGTAATTCGGACTCCAAGACGGTCACACTCCTGCCAGCTTGCACTACGGTGGGGAATACGTCGACAATAGACTTGATTGCTGTTACTGACTAAACGCCGTTGCTGGTGAAGTGCTGGCGTGCATAACAAACGCATATACAGTTGGCCTTATAATTGTGATCTACTACATACATACATACACACATTCCATGGGACTGATGGTGGCTCCTGGTGAAAATCGGTTGTTTTTCGGGATAATCTCAGAGCTAAGAAGACTCGTGCGTGCGGCTATAACGCGCCCAAATGGGCAATTTGATGTGCATTTAAGTTTCATAAGTAGCTTCAAGTACTTTCGCGCTTTGCTGTTACATGCACACACACACACATACATGCATATTCGCGCTATCTAGCTATTACTCATACCTATTTTATGTTCATTAGGCTTCCAAATCGTTTAACGTTCGACACTTAGATTAGTGCTAGTGCGGCAGCGCTACCAGCTGCGATTTACTTATGACAATACATACACACATATACACATGCAAAGGAGTATGTGAAATTAAATGATCTTAGCGTAGCGTCCATATATTTTAAGTACCCACTACTCACCTATACTACTTATATGCATAGATATTTTAAAGTTAGTTGTTTTTTTTACTGTTTTAACTTAGAGGGCATTAAAAGTAATACCTACACCATACCACACATACACATACATACATAAATATAATATAATATTTTAGTACAAGTCAAACTCATTCTCTTTGTAGATGCATTATCTAATTTCGTGTATTTGAATAAAAATTTACCTTCTCACATTGACTTAAACGCCCTTGAATTTTTATTTGCCTATTTTGTACTTTTTCTCCATGCCAGCCCAACCGAGTGCTACGGCCAAATACTACGAAACTGCCTATTTTATGGGGAACTGCAAATATGGTACTTACACACACATGAATGACTGTCCATAAATGTGTGTGAATTCCCAATTGGCTGTGTGTTAGCGCGAGTTCTTATCAGCGAGTGAGCGAGTTGATTTAGATATGCCGACAAAATGTTTGACATTTGAAGGCAAATAATGGATTCTACTAGAATTCACGATGGAACTTGTCATGAACATGGGAATATTTTCACTACACTCGATTAACTGTTTGTTTTCGTTTAATAAATAGAGAAAAAAATAAATAAATATTTACCAGCATTGAAACAAAATTAGTTTCAGTGAATTGCACTTATCCATATGCACATACTTACACACAAATATGAATATGCTTGATAAAGGTGTACAAAGGTGTACATTAGGATGACCATTAGGATGGCTCGGAAAAATTTTAAATTTTTATCTGATGCTACCCTTTAAATTTGTTCCATGGCCAAAAACAAAAATTATTTACCTATTTTTTTATTTAATATTTACCCTTGCCGTCTATACTTTGAAAACTACTATTGAATCGCAATGAGAAAAATTAACTTTTTCGTAAATTGACAAAAAGCATACAAGTAAATTCAGCACAAAAGGTTGGTTGTTTTTAACTACGGCAAATATGCCGTGGTACTCCTATGAAAATAAGCAAACAAGAGAAATTAAAGTTATAGTAAAGAACCTACATCACACATGTGACCCAGTATCTATAATATCAGATCTTAAAGAACAGGGGTTTGAAATAACAAATGCAATAAATAAACTAAAGTGGAAAACCAAAGAACCATTAAACATGTTTATACTATCCTTTAAATGTGAGGAGGATATTAAAAAAATTTACGAAATTACAAAAATCTTGAGTTCGATTGTCAAAATTGAGCCTCTTAAGCCATCTAGAATGATACCCCAATGCAAAACTTGCCAATCTTACGGCCACACAAAGAACTATTGTTGCAAACCACCTCGATGTGTAAAATGTGCAGGCAAACATGCTACTGTTAGTTGCACGAAACCAGATACACAAATGCCCAAGTGCTGTAATTGTGGGGAGGAACATCCGGCAAACTACAGAGGATGCCTGGTAGCAAAGGAACTACAAAAGATAAGAGACAATAAGACAAAAATAGCTCCAACTAATTCAGCTAACCGTGGAAATGCTTTTGTTAAATACACTGAAAATAGACGCAGCACTGAAGTCCAAACAGCACAAACTAAAACATATGCAGATATTGCAAGAGAAAATATACCCAAATCTCGAAACAGTGGAAACAATAGTAATGATTCACTTTCCCAAATTCTTTCGCTCCTAAACCAGCAAGAAACTTTTTATAAATCTCTGGAAAAACGTCTGGATCGACTCGAAAAGCTCGCAAATAAAAATTTATAAGGATGGAGAAATCTCTTCGAATTATGACATGGAATGCGAACGGTTTAACAAAACATTTGAACGAATTAGAACTAGTTCTTCAAATAGAAAAAGTAGATGTGTGTCTTATATCAGAAACTCACTTAACAACCCATACATATGCAAAGATGAAAAATTACAGCACTTATTATACAAATCACCCTTTAAACAACGCCAGAGGAGGAAGTGCAATTCTGGTTAAAAATAGTATACGACATATTGAAAAAGAAAAAGTTTGCATTGAAGAATTTCAATCCACTAGCATAGCAATAAATGTCGAAACGAACGAAATATGCTTAACTGCGGTATATAGTCCTCCACGACATAATATCAAATCAGAGCAGTATAAACAACTACTTCAAAAGCATATGGGGAGACTCATAATCGGAGGAGATTTCAATGCAAAACACGTTCATTGGGGCTCGAGACTCACAACAACTAAAGGTCGTGAACTTTATAAAGCTGCAAGAGAAACTGGCTGTGAATTTATCTCCACCGGCAAACCTACTTATTGGCCAACAGACCAAAATAAAACTCCAGATCTAATTGACTTCTTCATTGTAAGAAAAATTTGCAAAAAATCCTTGCTAGTATATGAAGGAACAGACCTAAATTCAGATCATTCACCTGTATATTTAAAACTAAGTGAAGGCATTGAACTTAAACAACAAGCACCTACTCTGACCAACAAGTTTACTGATTGGGAGTATTTCAAATATACGCTTAATCAAAACGTTCAAAAACAAAATACACTCTCGTCACATAATGAAATTGATGAAGAAGTATTATTGCTTACCCAACAAATCCAAAATGCCGCATGGTATAGCACACCAACTCAAACAGCAAAACAACCTGGACTTCGTTATCCAAATGAAATATATTCCCTTATCGCCGAAAAAAGAAAGTTAAGAAAAAAGTGGCAACGAACCCGACAACCATCGCTAAAAACTTTGTTAAATAAAATGACTCAACATTTAAGAGAAGAAATTAATAAACTAAAAAACGTATCCTTCAATCACTATGTACAGGAACTAACAGCGGAAAAAAGTACTGAGTACTCCCTATGGAAATCTACAAAATACCTTAAAAGACCAACTATACAAAACCCTCCAATTAAAAAACCCAATGGCTTGTGGGCTAAGAGCGATATTGAAAAAACGGAAGTCTTTGCTGATCACTTAGAAAAAACATTTAAGCCTCATGAAGCACATCATGCACCATTGCTTACAGATATTCATCAAGCTGAAAACCAGTTCTGTTTGTCTTCGCCTGCAGAGATAAAGCGTGAAATAAAACTCCTGAAACCTAAAAAAGCACCCGGCTTCGATCTTATCACCGCTGAAACCTTAAATAATATTCCGCAAAAAACATTGATTAGGCTAACAAAAATTATAAATGCATGCCTTAAGCTAAAATATGTGCCAACGTACTGGAAAATTTCAGAGGTAATAATGATACCAAAACCTGGCAAAAGTCCTCACGAAGTGTCATCATACCGTCCAATCTCCTTGCTACCTATAATGTCCAAACTACTCGAAAAAATAATTCTGCAGCGGTTAAAGCCTTTGATTGAAAACAAACGCCTTATTCCTACGCACCAGTTCGGATTTCGAGCAAAGCACTCAACAATCGAGCAAGTGCATAGGATCACAAATGTGATAGAAGAAGCAATTGAAAAGAAAAAAGTGTGCTCTTCCATATTTCTCGATGTTGCTCAGGCCTTCGACAAAGTATGGCATGACGGACTACTCCATAAAATTAAAATCTTGCTTCCAAAGGAGTTTTCGGACCTATTTACTTCATATCTAAATAACAGATATTTCAGGATCAAGTGCGATAGCTCTTATTCAAGCCTAAAGCGAATTAAAGCCGGGGTTCCACAAGGCAGTATCCTTGGCCCTATACTTTACGTGCTTTTCACATCTGACCTACCGGTCTCTGAGACTAGCACTATAGCTACCTTTGCTGACGATACGTGCATTTTAGCAATTGGAGATGATGAGACACAGTCCTCTCGCAAACTTCAAGAAGATGTTAACAAAATCACCGAATGGACTACAAAGTGGCGTATAAAACTTAATGAAGCCAAGTCACTTCATGTGGATTTTACAAACAAAAAAATTCAATATAATCCTGTATATATTTCTGGCACGAAAATTCCTTACTCCAATACGGCGAAGTACTTAGGGATGACGCTTGATGCCAAACTATGCTGGAAAGAGCACGTTAAAATAAAACACGTGGAATTAATCCTCAAAATGCAAAAATTAAACTGGCTTACTGGAAGGAGGTCTCCTCTTTCCATACAAAATAAACTTTTAATTTATAAACAAGTATTTAAACCTGTGTGGACTTATGGTATACAACTATGGGGCTGTGCCAAACAAACTCATATCGAAAAAATACAACGATTTCAAAACAAGTTCTTAAAGAACGCAGTAAACGCGCCATGGTATGTGAGGAACACTGATTTACATCGTGACCTAAAGATGTCATTAGTATCAGAAGTTGTCAAACATTACGCTGTAGCTCATGCCGAAAGACTCGAAAAACATACTAACCCGGAGGCTCGCCGACTTGCCAATTTAGATGACCAATGCCGGAGACTTAAACGAAAAAAACCAAATGATCTTGTTCCAGAAATTTTGATGACTGACAAATATATGTAAATTTCTGTCAGCTGTCTTCCAGTTATATACGTGTTTCCTGTAAATACTGTTGAATTTAATAAAATAATATTACTTGATAGTTGTGAACTAGGTGTAATAGAATGAAATGTATTTAAATATTTATAACGTTTCAATAAAAAAAAAAAAAAAAAAAAAAAAAAAAAAAAAAAAAAAAAAAAAAAAAAAAGGTTGGGTTAGGTTTTTGTGGCAGTAGACTTAGGGTACCCAACTCATTTGGGCCATGTAGGTCCGTTAAGGTATCTGTGTAACACGGGAACCTCAGTGTTTATTCATCATTAGAACCATTTAGACGCTCTTCTGAAGCGTAGGATAGTATAGCTGACTCCATTTTGGTGGAAACCTGGCTGTCCGAGAAAATATTTAGCGTAGTTTTTATTAAGGCGTGTATGTTAGGTACACAATTACCTCCTTTTGGCTAAGACTTCTGCCTAGTAGACACTTGAGTAGTCTGGAAGTCGCACAGGTAGTTCATGTCCCAATTCTTTTCAAAAGACTCCATAGCCCACTTTATTTTCTAGCTTGGATCCGTCCGTGTAAAAATTGATTTCCCCTCTTCTCAATTGTCTTTGAGTTTGTCATTCTCTTCTTGACGTGATGTTGTGTTGAAGAGCCTGTTGAAGGTCGGTTTAGCGAAAGAGTAGACGATTTCGTCATTATACCTACTCATAGTATGCAGTATAAAAGGCTTACAGATCCAAAATAATTAATCTTTTTACCTAATTTCCTTTCACAAATGTACAAAATAAGAGACCCTATGATTTATTAAAAAAAATAATAATAATTTAAACTATTCTTATAAGGACCCTGAAAACCCATGGGTATGTATGGGCATGTATTATTATTTTATTTTATTTTTTTATTTTCTTTAAATGCGTAAGCAGTTCTTGGGGAATTCATTGGTAATTTTCAAAGCGTTGATGGCACGGCTAAATATTAACCCTCCGTCGGACACCTCTTTTAAAGCCTTTTTAGGCGCCCAAGTTTGGCCATTTTTCGTCCTGTTCGAAGATCTTCTTTAAAAGGTTATATCAATAAATCGATAGAAAATTAAATTTTAGGAAGCTACCTGGAAGCTCAAGTCGTCAGCTATAGTTGAAATATGTTAAATTTACGTCCAAAGTAGAAAAGGCCTGGACAGACCTGAGTTTAAATACAAAACATTTAAAAAAAGGTATAATTTTTTGGTCATAAAACAAACTTTAAGGAAAACAATTTAGTACATATACAAGTTCCTACAGGAAAAATCATGACTAATGAAACAAAAAAATGTTTGGTTTTTAGCCCATTCGATTATACCACCCTGACAAATTAGTTCTCGAAATATATTCTTCAAAAGTGATACTATCGCCTTCAAAGTACTCCCCATCAACTACAACGAACTTATCCCAGCGTTTGGTCTAGCTGTCGAAACATTTCTGGAGCTCTATTTTCCAAGCAGTCTTCGATTTATCCATTATTTCCTACTACGGAGCCATATCAGGTGAATTCGGCGGCCGTCGGATGGTATTCGTTTCGTTCTTGGTGAAAAATTCACTGACAATGGTGGCTTTTCTCAACGGTGCGTTCTCGTGGTGCAAAATTTACGAGTTCTTTTCCAACAAATACTTTTTTTTTGGCGAATTGCTTAATGAGAACGTCTCATAACGCCTAAATAATAATCCTTATTAACTGCCTGAGCTTCTGGAAAAAAATCGTGATGCACAATACCGTCTATAAAAACCCTGCGCATCCCCTTCTTTTTTGAATAAAAGCGATGTGGAATTTTTGTCTTGGTTCGTTCGGAGCTTTCCACTCATTTGTATGATATCTGGATTGCGTGTCGTACTCTTGAACCCACGTCTCGTCTAAAGTAGTGATGCATTTTTTGATTGCTAGTTCGGATTCAGTTTTGGAAATCATATCTTTGGCGATCAACACGGTTCCTTGTTTGCATGAAATTCCAACTGAGGTCCTTTGAAGCTAAACGGCGTAAACCCAAATCGTTAATTACAATGTCCTGAATAGATCCATAAGCAATGTTCGAAGCCTCTACCAACTCTGATGGTTAATTTGCAGTTATTGATCAACTTTGTTTGCAGTGGCGATAAAACTTTGAGAGAAATGTTAATTAGGAGCCTGGATACTGCACGAGCTCAACGAAAAAAACAGAGAAAGTGGCCTTCAAATTGCTTTTCAGCATCTCGCCTGCCATCGAGCAACACACGGTCATAAACAGCGCTTTTTGTACCGAATCGTTAAGGGAGATGAAAAATAGTGCATCTACATCAATGTAAAGCAAAGAACGGAGTGGGTGACTCCAGGGAATACGCCAAAGCCGAGAATAAAGCTGGATCTTCAGCCAAAGAAGATCGTGATATGAGTTTGGTGGGTCGGGGTGGGCATGGAACACTGGGAAATGCTCGAAAAGAATGCCACGGTCAACAAGGAGCTCTACACTGCCCAGCTACACCGCGTGAATGAGGCTACTCGACGGAAAAGACCTGATCGACATGGTCAAACCATAGTACTTCTCGACAACGCTAAGCCTCATGTTGCAGAAGTCGTTAAAGTCGCACTCCAGGAGCTCGAATGGGAGGTCTTTCAACATCCGCCGTATTCTCCGGACCTTGCACCGACCGATCACCATCTTTTCCGCTGCCTGTCAAACCATATGAAGGGCGTTACCTTCGATAACAAAGAGGACCTTAAAAACTGGCTCAACAACTACTTTGACACCAGGCTGGGCAATTTTTAGCGGAATGACATCAACAAATTGGTCGAGAGGTAGGAAGAATTTGTAAACAGCAACGAGTACCAAACCTTAAACAATTCAAAAAAAATTAAAACAGGCAAAAATTATTAAAAAATAAAGACTGGCACACATAAACCGCTGAAAATTTATTTTTTTGTTAATTTATCGAAAACATTCAAAGCGACTACCGCTCAACTTACGCTGTAAATTGCGAAATACTCGTCTATTTTCGTTGCCTGTGTATTTTTGGTGCAACGTCAACACTTCAAATTTAATTAACGCAAACACCAACAAAACGAAGGTGAAATCTCTTCCGAAATCACTAGTCCACACATAGGTATAATATTTAAAGTATTATATATACACACACACATCTGCATAAGCTAATTGTTGCGGCGCACGCTAACCCACTCACGCACTTACGATGGTAGAGGTCGCGTGAAATCAAAAGCTTCCAAACTAAGGCCGTACGGGCGGCGAGCGCAAGTGGGAGTATGAATGCGCCATGAAACAAAGAATTCCGAGTGGGTCAGTGCGCGACGCGGCGGTGCGACGAGGAATTTATTGGTTGCGCTGATCCACTTCACAAAACTCATGTCTCATTCATATGTGTTTTATCAGATTAGCCGCCATCATCGGGCATTTAACATTGGCTAAACCGACGATGTTGGCGCAGTTGCTGCCGACGTCTGTTACTGTTGCCGTCGCCATCGCCATCGCCGTAATTTCCGACAATGGCAATCTTGTCAATATGACGCTAATGACAAATTGCCGGCATAAATGCTTTTGAAGTTTGATTGTTCAGCACCTAATCAAACCGGCTGCTTGTTTGCTTACCAATATGCCACGCCACCCCGCCACGACGCACTCGGCCCACCCTGCGCCATCAACAACTAAGCGACATGCCGCACCTAACTACCCAGTCGCATGTTGGCTACTCTGAGCGAAAGCGAAAACAGCGCAGTTACAGGCCCGGGCGCTTGACAAATAATGCGGGTGCATGTGTGTGTGTGTGTATATAAGTGTTTGTCATTGCAGTGTAGTGCGTGTGTCATGCAGTCGTCATGTGTCAATTACAATTGACAGTTGTCGGTGACAGCGGTTAACGCGTTACTTAGACTTAATGGTGGCGGTGGCGATGTTGGTGCTAGTGTTGGTGTTATCAACATTCGCAGGCAATAATCGAGCGAGATAAGCTGTCACGCTATCTTATTAGCGCTTGTTTAAAGCTTGCGCTTGTCGTTGTTGTTTGTGTTTATGTTACCTTTATTTTTTGCTGTTACCCTTGCCGTCTGTATTGCTGTTTATTTCGGTTTGCTATTTATAATGTACGCGCTGGTTTTACCTTTGTCGCGTTGTTGTTGTTGTTGCCATTGTTGTCATTGTGTTGTTTACCTACGCTTGTGCAATAAAACGCGACATCACATCACTTTTGCCGCCACTGCGACTGTTACTATTGCCAGCTCCAACAGTTGAAGGCCACAGAGATGTTGATGGCGATGGCGTTAGCGATGATAAGCTATGCAATATTTTGGGCTATGTAGTTATGGACGAGGGGCACAGAGTGTGCTTTTATTACTGACTTTGCAGAAAACCTCTCAGATGTGAAAAATCCACAAGTTGGAAAAAAATTGTCTCGCCAGTGTGCACTTTTGCCAAGACGTCAAACGCTTCCCACCCGTAGTAGTTTAAATAAATTAAGGCTGTTTGCACCTCAGAAATATTACTGCCAAATACTTCCAATGGATATGAATATTAAAAAAATATGTATTATATGTGAGATATGCAGCCCGCCTCATCAAAGCCCTCTACAAGAACTCCGAACTGGCAGTGTTTCACAAAGGCGATATTAGCGATCCATTCACTACCAACACAGGCGTAAGGCAAAGTTGTCTGCTGTCGCCCCTTCTCTTCGCCGTCGTCCTTGATGACGTCATGAGCAAACTGACCCTGCACTAAAAAGGCGTCGTATGGAGCTTCACCAGTCAACCTGACGACCAAGACTTCGCCGACGACATCTGCCTCCTCTCTCACAAACTCTCTGCTATGCAAGCGAAGGCGGACCAACTAGTCGCGCTGGCACGCACTGTCGGACTGGAGGTCAACATCGCCAAGACCAAAGACATGAGTGTAAACCACAATAACGCAAGGCGGATATTGCTTGAAGGATGCCCGGTGGAATTCGTCGAAAGCTTCTGCTACCTCGGCTGCATCATAACGGCAGATGGTGTAGCAGATGAAGATGTCAACTGCAGGCTAAACAAAGCAAGGGCGGCATTCGGGCGAATGCATACAGTATGGAGAGAGTTCGCAAATCTGCACTAAACACCGAATATTCGGCACATATGTGAAGTCCGTCTTGTTGTACGGAAGCGAAACAGGGCTGGTCTCTAACACCATCACACAGATGCTACAATCCGTTCATCAACAAACGCCTACGCATCATCTGCAGAATATTCTGGCCAAACATACACCATCAGTCGCACGACGCACTGTGGAGATTAACGAACGAGGAACACATCCTTAGGCAAATCAAACGCACAAAGTGGCGATGGATAGGTCACATATTGAGAAAACCAGTAGATAGCATCACGAGAATGGCACTGGACTGGAACGCACAAGGGAGCACTTTGAGAAGGTCGATGTTGCGCAAACTACCAGATGCCGACATCTCATGGGACAGTGCAAAAACAACAGCACAGAACCGTGTACGATGGAAGAGTCTAGTCGAGGCACTATGCTCCCGAGACGAGTGAACAAGGAAAAAAATACTGCCTTTGAAAAATGCTTCAAAATTATGCGTTGGCAACCATATAACACACGGCCTGAAAAGTCCCGGGCCTAACAAAAGAAACACAGTTTTATTCACCAACCTAATTTCCATCAAAAACAGCGTAATCATTCCAGCGCGACTCTAACATTTCAATACCACTTTTGTGGAACGAAATAGCGAGTAGCCTCAGTTTCAGCGACAACCTCTTCATTCCAGCTAAATTTCTTAGCGTCGAGCATTTTTTATGTCTGCGAACAGTCAGTAGTCACTGGGAGCCAGATTTGGCTGAATGTGGGAGCAACTCAAAGTTCAATTCATTGGCACTGTTTTGATTGACTTGTGACACGATGCCTCGTCTTGATGAAACAACATATGTTTCTCTGCACCAACATATTTTTCTTACACCAAACGCATCCCAAAATACCGACGTCATAACCTTTCCAGCCGAGGGCTTTGTACGAGATTCACTAGCTCCTGTCCACTCAGATGGCGATCGTTTTGATCCCGCGGTTTATTACGTTTAAACATGGCCAAACACTGCTCAGAATCATCAGCACGTTCCTGTTTTTAGTCAATAGTGAGCAAACGCGGAGCCCACCTTAAACAAAGCTTTCTCACAGTCAAATGCTCATGCAATATAAAGCCAAGACTTGTTTTGATATCTATACGATGATCCTCACGATCACGCAACTTCACTTTTCGCTCATTCAAGACGATTTTGTGGATTTTTTGATGTTTTCTGGTCCTACCATCTCATTTGGACGTCTACTGCTTTGTGCATTATAGGTGTCCCTGCGACCACGTTTGAAGCCAGCAAACCCTCGTTTCATTGTTGCTTCTGATAGAGCGGACCTCATAACACTTTTCAAGCCATAAATCCCAACTTACCGACCGAAGTCCTCCAGTGTATCATTCAAATTTGGGGTCTACGGATGGCCGAATTACGGCGCAGTTGCGGCCAACATTTGAGAGGAATTATTTAAAAAAAAAATGTAATGTTTCTACACAAAAAAAAAAAAGATTGCCCAATCAATTTGAATTTTCGTTGTTTTATTGGCATTTAAAATCGAATACCTTTAAATGGATCACCTTTTAGAAGATAGCATATCAAAATCGACTGAGTCCCAGCAATTATTCTCTTTTCTTTCCTCTCCATCTGCAAGCGCGGCGTACTTCCTTATCCAACCAATAACATTTATTTATCTGCTTGTTGCTATGCGGGTTTAAGCAGTGAGAAACATTCACACCTTTCTTACACTACCACTACTGAATGCAAACACAAGCAAACTTTTCTTATGCTCACACACATACACACATATGTATGAAAAAATGTTTAGTAACTCGCGTATTTGCGCTGCGATTTCGCGGGCTTTTTCTTAAGAGTTTTCGTAAAGTGCAACGAATTCTCAAGATTGAAACACATGTCTTCGTTTTGCAACGGTCTGCTGGCGTACCATTGCATACATACTCACAACTACTCACAACTACTCATAAACCATATCTGTATATGTACAAGCATTAGTGTGTATGTATTTGTGTACTTATGTATATCTGTATGCAAATTTACACAACTTTGATGGCTTCACTAACTAACAGATGAACTATTCGACTGGCAGACTTTGTGTCTAACACAAAACGACATAGGCACATCCATACATACATACGGGCCATGCTTTGCCGTTATGTGCGCCGTCTAGCTCGCGACTTATTTAGTTGGATCTATTTTAATATGCGTATGTGAGCGTGTCTGCATTGCTCTACCGCAATCGCCCATATGTCTACCGCGCCCCGTTTTTCATCGGTAAACTCCCAAATAATGTTTATCCAGTATACCCACCGTCCCTTCTTTCTGGCCCTTTTCAGTTGTATTTAGCGTAAAAGAGATGCCGCACTACGCCACCGTAAAGCCTTTGAGGCTGGGACGCGAACAATATTGGCGGCCGTCGGGTGTTTACTACGCAAGAGCTCATTATTGTATAATGGTTCGCATAACGCCATTACCAACTTCAGTAACCCGCTAGGAAATCCAACGCATTGAGAGACTAAATAGAATCAGATAGGTCGGTAGGTAGGTGAAGTCGTGGAAGTACCACTCTGCCACTCCCCAATTAACATTAAAGCGCAATTTTCATACCATTATGAGACCTCCAACAGGCAGATGTCTACAGCTAGTCAGAGCTGTTCATGTTACCGAAGAGATTGATGGGATTTAGGTTGGCGCACTGCCCCAAGCTGTCGAAAAAAGAGGCACCCAGTGACCTTAATCGTCTAGCTGCCAAACTCGGACATTTACAGAGAAAATCCTCAAGAGTCTCCTGCTCTGAAAGGTCTTCACACCTTCTGCAATGGGGGCTATATGGCAAACCTCGCTTTTGCGCGAGTGTGTCGATTAGCCGAAGGCCAGTAAACACAGCTACGAGTTTGGAAATTGAATGGCGTAGAGTCTCCAGGACTTTCTGAGTCCTGCGGTTATTGTACTGGGGCCGAAGAGTTTTCGAAATAGCACACGAAGAAATGGCGCTTGATACCTTCTGCGCTTTCCTGAAAAATAAGTTGTGCAATTCCTCTTTAACAAGAGCCAGAAGGATGCCAATGACCGGATAGAAGGTGTCTAACACCATTTCAGCCCCTTCCTGGCAAGCTCTTCTGCAATTATATTTCCCTCGATGTTCCTATGTCCTGGAGCCCAGATCAGAGAAATGTTACCTGCACACCGAATATAATTGATTTCCTCATCACAGAAGTTCATCAGTTCGGATCTGCACCATGGCGTCGTCAGAGTCTTGCCGAAAAATGTTAATATCTCCCTCGCTCCCATGTTCTCAAAGTATGCATGGCTGTAGGAACGCAAAGACTTCTGCCTGGAAAACACTAGCAGTATTCGGCAGTCTAAAGGCGATAGAATAAATTGGCTGATTTAGAGAAAACCGCTGGAACCGATTCCATCTTGGAGCCATTAGTGAAAATAGAGTTACCAGTTTCGATCCAGATTTTCTCCTCCTTTCAATCCTGTCTACTTGGAAAGATTGCTCTGGCACGGCCCTTAAACTCCAGGTCACAGAAATTTGATGTTAACTGCCCAAAAATGCCACCATTTCCCTGAGAGATTGGCTCCAGAGGCCAACCTCCTTCAACCTGATTGCATTTTGAGCAGCGATGGAAATAACTTCAAAATCGATGGGAAGTAAGCGCAAAACGACATTCAGGGCAACACTGGGCCTAGTTCTACAAGCTTTGGCGATGCCAATAAATACCGTCCTTTGCACCTTCTCCAGTTTAGTGATGTTGTATCCCTTCCGAAGAACTTCCCACCAAAACAGCCATCCGTACGTTAAAATTGGCAAAACCACTGCGTTGCACATCCAAAGCCCGACCTGTGGTTTGAGTCTTCATTTTTTGCCGAACATAGATTTGCAGGAGTAGAAAGCTTGAATGGACTTCTTCATCCGATTTACAGTGTGTGGCTTCCAATGGAGTGTGGAGTCAAGTATCACTCTATGATACTTAACTTCCAATGAAAGCAAAAGAACGTAGGAAACGGAAATTTTGGGAAGCTTGGTGCTTAATTTAGTCACCATCAAATTTTCTCGCCAAGGCTTTTATGTGTTTACCTCCATTTAATTTATAAAGAGTGAATGATTGACCCCGTGGTCTTTTGTCCCTCTACTCATCACAGTACCACATCCCAACCCAAATCCCTTAATAAACCTTGGATAGAACTGAGTTGGGCTGTGCGTATATACCTTTCTTCCGACCGCATCCGGCCGAAATGTCTCAACCTTCTTCGCGTTTTAGCGCCACATTCGAAAAAAAGGAGTATTGTAGTCCTATTTGAATGTAATGTCTTTCATCTTTCGTCATTATACGAGGTGTGTTAAAAAATAAGATGAATTTTCATTCTCATTTGCCACAAAATATTTATTTATTCATCAATTTCTATTTTTTCTCCTTCAAAGTTGTCCCCCTCAGAAATAATTCACTTGAGCCAGCGTTTTTCAATCCTCGACGTAGATCTGGTATGCACTTTTTGGTATGTCTTTGAGATTCCTTAGTGATTCGGTTTTTATCTCCTCAATCGTCGCAAAACATCGTTCTTTCATGGGTATCTTCAATCTTGAGAGCAGGAACGAGTCGCAAGGGACCAAATCTGGTGAATATGGTGGCTGAGGCATGATAACGGTGTTGTTTTTGGCCAAATAATCTCTCACAAGCAAAGATGAGCCATGAATTTTGTTCCACAATTCTGGTTTTTTTTTTTGTATTGCTTCACGCATAACTTCAAGGTAATACTCCTTATTTACCGTACGACCTTGTTGTAAGAACTCCTGATGCACTACGCCGTGGTAATCGAAGAAAACATTTGACATTTGATCGAACTTCGCGTGTGTTTTTTTTGTTCTTGGCTCTCTTGAACTCTTCTATTGGGACGATTGGGCTTTGGTTTCCATGTCATAATCATATAACACCGATTTGTCACCAGTTATGACCCTTTTAAGCAAGTCTGGATCATCGTTGACATCATTCAACATCACCTGAGCGATGCTCACGCCGAGTTGATTTTGGTCAAAATTCAGCAATTTTGGAGCGAACTTCGCTGCCACACGCTTCATGCCCAACATTTTCGAAAAGATTGCATGGCATGAGCCAACCGATATGCCGACATCCTCAGTAACTTCTCTAATTGTGATTCGACGATTCTCCATAACAATTTTATTCACTTTCTCAACATTTTCATCGGTTGTTGATGTGCTGGGGCGTCCAGAGCGAGCGTCGTCGCTCACATTTTCTCGATTTTCTATGAAAAACTTGTACCGCTTGTAAACATTTTTTTCACTCAGAGTACTGCCACTGTCAACATTTCAAGTGTTTTTGAGCACTTAATTCCAGTTTTTACACAATATTTTATGCAACTTCTTTGATCCATTTTTTTCGATAGCGGAAAATCGCCGAACACGCAAAACTCTTATCTTATTTATGTCTCTCACAAGCAAATTAAACAGTTGCTTAAACCGTGAACATATCTTCGAGACGAGTGTACTAACATAAAAAAGTAATAATCAAAAGTCGAATCTACGTAGCCTGCGAAATTTGAAAATTCACCTTATTTTTTGAACACACCTCGTATTATAATTCGCTCTCTCGGTGGAGCAGATGCTTTACTCTGCTCGTTAAACACACTTCGCAGGCTTGCAATGAAAATCTTACACAAATTTCTTCCCAATTAAGTCGAAAGATAATGCCATCAAATTCAACCTGGAATTTCTAATTGGGTCTACAAAGGCACCCTCCACGCACACCCCTGGAATATTAATCCACAGCCTTGTGTTTCAGCATTCATATTTGTAGATTTGTAATAAAATAATACAAATCCATCAGCATATAAGTTTGTGTACGCTGGTGGGTATTGACAGAGCAACGTGCCAACAAAAAATCACACACGAGCGCGCTATGTAAATATGAATATACACACATGCATGCATATATGTGTAGATTTGTATGTGCATATGTACGTAATTCTCTTTCTATTGAGAAACGAAAACTCAAATGGTTGATGGTGCGCTAAAATAGTGCCGACAGCTATGACATTTACATTCCCAAGCCTTTGACGGTATGACATTGCGGCGTTTCCAGGAAATGCCGTTCTGATACACAGATATTCTACTATTTGCATTGTTGTTGTTGTTGTTGTTGGTATTTTGAGCAGCTGAGCGCTCTTTATTATTTAATATGCAGTGTTGGCTTTTTAAATTTTTCGTAAAAGTGCAGGGCTGCGAGGCCACGCCTTACGCGTGAAAGCTGCCGCTGCGTTGACCTGTGACGGAGGCGGTGAGGTGTTAAAATAATTTGCGCGCGCGGTGCACCACATACATACGCACATGCATACATACATAGCAGACGGAATGGCAACATTGTGTGGCCTATCGATCATCTCGTTTATGAACCTATTAAGCAGCTAGCGTTGCCTGATTTGCGCTCGTAAGCAGAGCCACCAACAACAGCAACAAAAAATAGCAACAACAGCAACAGGAACACCATCACTATAACTAAATACCACCACCAGCACCAATTGCTTTTCGAGCGGCGCTTCAAAGGCAAAGGCGGTACGTTGCATACGCTTTGTTGCTTTGTGATCGACCAGAGGCCGCGCTGAGTTAGTTTGCGGACTTTATGACGCACGCCCGCACGTCTCGACGCCTAGCCGTGCCCGCCTGCTTAACCTAACCAGCTCCAGCAACACCATTGACTAAGTTGAGGTGATTGTTGCTGTTCTTGTTGCTGTTGCTGTTGTCGTTGTCGTAGCCGCTTACTGTCATAATTATTAGGTAAACACAAATAATGAATTTCATAATTTTCCCATCAACCAGCACATAAACATCCACGTCAAACAACGCGCAACAGCAACTTAACCAGTGCTAACAACAATAAAATCGTCATGCCACACTAAGGTACTCGAGCGGAAGAAAATCTCCAAAGAACACCAATTCAAAAACAAGATAGAAAGAAAGACCGCAAACGCATTGAGCTGGACGAGCTGAACGAGCGGCTGGCGACGGCGAGTTGTCGTTGTTGGCAAAGTGTGAAATTGCACCTATTCGCACACAGCGTACCCCAGCGCTGCCACAGCTATGACGCCATGCGTATTACCACCGCCACCAAGGGAATGCTAAAGTATAAACTGCACACTGCTGTACAACTATGACAAATGGCCAGGTGTGTATTGTAGGTTGAGTGCAAGTAAATCGTAGGCTGCGCGCTTCATTGAGGCGCTATGGTCGGGCATGGCCGGTGCTGGTCAGTTGGTTACAGCTTGAAGTTTGTAAAGTCACGTTGGTTAGCGCAAGACATCTGTCCGATCACTCATCGAAACTTACCGCCGATTAGCCAGTAGACGAGTATCTGGTCGTGCCCTCGAAGTGAAGCAATATTTACCAAGGGCATGGAGAGGATGCATTCACACTTTAAAACGTAACGCATTTGAGTACTGTGGCACAAATTCGAATATCGTGGATCAAAAGTATTGGACAGAATGGATTAAGCCACAAGCCGTTGATATATTTTATAGATAACTGCGATACAAAACACAAATCATTCAGCCGCGTGAAGTTTCTCTATTTGGGCTCTAGAGCTTATATTGCAATCATAATTTCGAATTTTAAGGTGTAAAGGCTATTAATTTGCCATGTGTATGTTACTTGTCTCCCATCGAACGCATCCACAGGTGGCGGATAGGAGAAAGCTCGGTAGATATACAAGGTAGGTGGGAAATAAAGTACCATACGCAGACCAAAAACAAGTAAACGCCTGCTTAGAGGTGCATTTAGTATTTCTATCACTAAGCTATGGCAGGTGGGCTACCAACCTTGTCTGAAATTATAATGCTAACGAATCGACAAATTCACTACCTCGCATAACAAAATCAAACCCACCGCTGACGACCTTCAGCTACTGTATTAGAACTAAGACAGGAATATAACTAAAAGACGCCCTATGCTCCAAATAGGAGTTAAAGTATCGCATATACATAGATGTATTACAAGAGTATCTGTCTCACAAGGCTACAATCTTAGACGGAGCCTTAGTCACAAAAGTCTGATACTCTAGATTATTTGCCCCAGAACGCCGATGAATGCTGAAAATGTCTCGGCTTCAGAGAAACACCCCGAATTGAGAGCCGAAAAGCCAGCCAACCAAACACAAGACAAACAACAAGTTTTTTAACACCGGTCGCCCCTCAATACGCAATAGCAAACTCCGAGTGTATTTCTGTCATGAGAAAACTCCTCATAAAAAAATATCTGACTTTCGGAATCGGCTTTAGGTACCTGCATTTGTGGAACTACACCAAGACGTGCACCACACATAGGAGTAGGAGATCGGCCAAACACCAAAAAAAGGCTGTAAGAGCCATTTATATATGTATACCCGATCAGAAAGTACCGGGAATGTTTAAATAAAATTAAATAAAATACTCAACTGCAACAACCATTGGATGAAGACGCATGTCGAACCTCGAACCCTAGATTATATGTCTTAAGAGTTAGATGTTGACAGATCAACCGTCGGTAAACGTTCGCAGTGCCACATCAATTGATGGAGAGGAATATCGAGAGACGTTTGGTGACGTGTGAGATGCTTCTTGAACGGCAGAAAAGAAAAGGTTTTCTGCATCGCATCGTCACTGGCGATGAAAAATGGGTATATTATGATAATCCTAAGCGTGGAAAATGTTGGAGCATGCAAGGTGAACAAGTCCATCGACAGCGAAAAAAAATATTCCCGCTGCATAAATTATGTTGTACATCTGGTGAGATCATCTACTATGAACTCATTTAACCATCTGATAATGTGCGTTTGAATCGAGCTCTCAAAGAAAAGCGGCCGGAATTCGACGATAGACTTGACAAACTGATTTTGTTGCATGTCAACGCCAGGCTACACATTTCTAAATCGGTCCAGAAATCTTTAGAGGGACTGAATTGGAAAATCTTGGCCCAACCGCCGTATTCCCCAAGAATTGCATCTTGGGATTACCATCTGCTCCGATCAATGCAGTCAGCCCTTACTGGAGAGCGGTTCACTTCTTACGAGAGCATCGCAAACTGGCTCAATAAATGGATCAAGTCAAAAGAACTCGAGTTTTTCGTCAGAGTATCTGTGTGCTGCCTGAAAGATGGAGTAAAGTTGTAGCTTCCAATGGCACATACTTCACGTAATGCCACATAATATTTAATTGTTTAAATAATTCGTAATTTTGGCTAAGAAAGAACGGAAACTTAGGTATGGGGTTAGGAGTAGTCAGAGGCCCGAAAAAATTATGATTTTCAATAATTTGTGTTTGCTAGTCAATTGCTTTATTTCACAAAAATAAAAACATAGCATTAATACATCATGTTTCCACTTGATTTTAGCAAAAATTTCAAAAAAAAATAATAATTGTAAAAGTTATCGCTGTTTTTGTAGAGCCCGTATCTCCAGAAGTCCCTTGCGGTGATCATCACAAGTCCTTGGAGGTTCATTTAAAATCAATCGGACAAGAGAAATTAGTTTTATTAATAAATATTCTTCTGGCTGATCGAAGCTTTTTGTCAAAATTAACAATATGGCGGCCTCAGGAAATATTTTTCAGATTTCCGAGAAAAAAATTGACAATTAATTGTTTAATCATTATCATCTGCAGAATATTCTGGTCAAACACCATCAGTAACGACGCACTGTGCAGATTAACGAACGAGGAACCCATCCTAAGGCAAATCAAACGCATAAAGTGGCGATGGATAGGTCACACATTGAGAAAACCACCAGATAGCATCACGAGAATGGCAATGGACTGGAACCCGCAAGGGAGCAGAGATCGCGGTCGACCAAAAAACAGTTGGAGAAGGTTAATGCTGCGCGAACTAGCAGACACCGAAATCTCATGGGACGGTGCAGGGTCTTGTCGGGGCACTATGCTCTCGAGAGGAGTGAACAAGAAAAAAAATTGTTTAAAAAAATCGAAATTTTTGAAAAAAAAATACTTCGATCAGGCACAAGTTTTTTATGTTTTTCAAAAGCAGTATAAATTTTATTGAAATGTACCAAGCGGTTTTTAAGTTACAGTGATCACCAGTTCAAAAAACATGGTTTTGAGAAGAACGCATTTAAAGTGCGGCTATCGGCTCCAGGGCGCTCCCTTTGTTTCTTCTTGAATAACTCGCAAAGTATTTGTCGGATTCACTTTAAATTTTCACACAATATTTTTAAGATATTATACTTTAAGAAAATGCAAAAAAATCTAAAAAGAAAATTTTTTGAAAAATTCTGTCTACCCCTAACACCTTATTCCCATACCCAATATTTTATTTCTTTAATTTTTTTTTAATTTCTTTCCAAACTTTGGATCTAAGCTTTGCTTCACTGTGCGCTTTGTAAATACAATCGCGCGGTGTGCTTTGGTATAACGAGAGTTCTTCAGCCAGGCGAAGTGCATTACAGACATCTATAATAAATACTCAGCTAAGTATGTACGTATGGATGTGTATGTATGTATGTCGATCCAATTGTTTGTGTGCATAAGCAAACGCCTGTCAAGTGATGGGTATAATTGCTGTTTGATTGTTGTAATTGGTTGCAACACAGGAAATAAGTGTGTACCGATATCAATGAGCCGCTTAACGATTGACAAATTAACCGACAACGGTTGAACAACAAACAAATAATAAACAATAAGCAAATAAGTATATAAGTTGGAAAAATTTCAACGCATGCAAACACACATACCTGTACTCGTACATATATACGCTTGCAGTACATATCTGCCTGTTACATTGTGGGTATTAGAAACCGATTATGCTATGCCATTCTAGTTATAAAGTTGTAAGGCACGTTGCCAGTTGCGGCAAATATCGATTTTCGCTATGCTGGGCTATTAACTAACCGACGCACTAATTTGTATCGTGGGTCAGCTAGTAGGCCAGCAAATATCGGCACATTTAGGCCGACATGCATGTCAGTTAGTAAATGCAGCAGTTTGGGCATTTGCCGGCTGCTGTTTTCGTCATCACCTGACTTGGTTGCTGCACGCGCGCCGCTTGCTTGTCTTGTCGGTCGCTTTGGTCTCTTTGGTCGCTCCTTTTGTTGTCGATAATAAAATTGTAAACTTTCAGCTGCGCTGCGTATTTTCTTATTTATTTTCCTCCCTCTCTCCTGCCTTTTCTCTGTTTTATTTTACTTAATTTTTTTTTTATATGTTTTTGGTCATAAAAAGGGTTTGTTCGAACTGCAAATACGTCAAAAGTAAAGCAGCCGCCAACAACTTGTACACATCTAAAGTCAACTTGGTTCGCTTCAACACAAGCCGCCAACGCCATCACCAGCACCATCAGTACCAGTCCTAACACCGCACAGCACACCAACAACAATCTCAGCTATGTGTACAGAGTTTTATGTAATACGCGGAAGAGGCGTTCATGAGAATAATTTATGTAGAATGCCGTAATCCTGTTTGTCGTTGTGCAAATAAAACAAAAAACGTTTTGGAAAGCCTAAGACAAAAGTACCGAGAACCGAGAATCGTGAACGATGTCACACTTTGGAGAAAAATTACTACATATTTGCATAAGTATGTGTTTATTTGTTTAAATTGAGTTGTAAACAAAATAAAAATAGTACACAACAACACACACAGCGCACACATTTGGAGTTATAATTGGGAATTAAAGAGTTTAAACATTAAGCAATTTCCGCTTTACGCTTTAAATCACGGTACATTTTCGTAAATTATAGACCAAACACCGGAAACGGTAATATTTGGCATAAATGAGGGAATTACAGCTTTTTTTGGTCAGCACTTGTCGATATTAGAATGTTGATATATCGGGTTTTTTACCTCCATGAGAACTATCAATATCGATAACCATGGCTTGACAGCTAGCAAATAGCAAAACTGTGTTGACATTTCTGTTCAGCAAGGTTTGTATTAATAGCCAGAACGAGGTCAACCTAGAGATTAAGCGAAGGGTAACTCTTACCAATAGATGTTACTTTGGGATCCGTTGGGCTCCCTAGGCAAATAGAAATGGAGCCCTCTTTCGAAAAACGAAAACAACACTGTACAAAAACCTAATCATCCCCACCTTGTATTTATATGGCGCAGAAGCTTGGACGATGACGACAACTGACGCGAGAGCGCTGGGAGCGTTCGAGAGAAAAGGTCTTCGAAAAATCTTTGTTCCTCTTCGCGTAGGCGAGAATGAGTTCCATATCCGATGGAACAGCGAGCTATATGAGCTATACTATGTTGTGGACATTGTTAAGTGTATTAAAATGAAGCGGTTGCGTTGGCTTGGCCATGTATCGAGGATGAACGAAAGTGATCCGGCACGGCAGTCCTTCGAGAAATAAACCACTGGTGGATGGTGAGGAAGAGGAAAATATAATCTACGTTGGGCAAATCAAGTGAGGCATAACCTGGTAGCTCTCGGTATCAAAAACTAACGCCAGCAAGCAGCGAACCGAGCTCGATAGCGCAATGTTTTAGATTCGGCCAAAATCGACATAAGGTTGTAGTGCCATTTAAGTAAATAAGTTAGTTAGGTTTGGCAAGACATCATGAATTAACGCCAGGACAACGCTTCTAAATTCTGAAAATTTACTTAAAAAAAAAAAGAAGAAAAAAAATCTGTTCGTGTAGTTCATAGAGCAAAGTGTTGAAAAAGGCGGCGAAATGTCCATTCGTAGTTGTTCTCAACTTGTTGGTATTTGTCCTTCGAAAATTTTACTAAAGATCTTGGCTTACGTGACGAGCTTAAAATACAGCTCGCGCAAGAATTTAAGCAAAATGACCGTCGCTTGCGTCTCATTTTTGCTGACTGGACCTATTTGGATTTATTATTCAGATTTATTGGAAAATATAGTCGAAAATTGGACTGTGTGTATTTGTAGAAAGGGCACACATTTTCTGGATTTCATATTCAAAAAATAAATGCCATAAATTAGCTACCAAATTATCATTCAAACAACTGCGATGGAGGTGATGCTCGAGCGGACACCGCTTCATATATGTAGGTATCCAGCACTTAGCCAAGCGTACTCTATTAAACATTACTAGGAAAGTCTTCGTTATAGGAAAAGTGATGCCATCTAAGAATATGGAATTGCTGAGTCTGTAGCTCGCGCTTACCCAACTAACCAGAATTTATATCACTAAAGTCATCAGATGCGAAAAGAACTTCAGAATTGAACTGGACGACAAGGTAAACTGGAGCACACCTAAATAAAAGAAAAAAAACTCCAGGAGTGTCCGCTGCACTAGTACACAGATGGCTCGAAGACACCAGAAGGCGTGGGTGCTAGAATATATGACCCCAGAACCAAGCGCTCTCTGCCGATAGATAGCTTTCCAAGCGCAGATGTATGCCATCTGTCTATGTGCAGAGGTGAACTTGGACAGAAATTTTCGGCATGAGCGATAGTTCTGAGCGATAGTCAGGCGGCAATCAAGACTCTATCATTCTGTGAGATTAAGTCCTTACTGGTGCTTGAGTGTACCGTGAAACTAAAATCACAATCGCATCTTGCTAATTTGGGTCCCAAGACGCAGGGGCATAAAACTGGGTACGAAGTAGCGGACGCATTGGCAAGAGAGGCTTTGTCCTCGTCATTTATAAGACCCGAGCCCTTCCTTGCTATGGGAATACACACCATCAAGAAGAAGCTTAGGAGTGGAAAGCTAAAGCTAAGGGAGATTAACTAGCCCAAGCTATGCAGCTACGCCAGGCGAAATTCTTACTGGAATAGTAAAACCAAAAAAGGGTTAAAAAACTAATAACCGTTCGGACGGATAGAATGAGAAAGCTCACGGGCATTCTCACAGGCCATCGCAGACTGCAGAGTCATGTGCACGTGATGGGGATATGGTTCACTGATTCTTGTCGTTTCTGCGACCAATCTGAGAAGACTCCAATACACCTTCTCCTTGAATATATATATATATATTTGCATATATGTATATAGGGTAACTGCGGGTATTGTGGTATAGGCGGGTAATGTGGTATAGCAGCTTTATTCGAAAACTAAAGTCGTGGAAATAACGGGACCAAGTTAGATATTTCGGCATTCTCAAAATCTTAAGAACGCGTGATTTGATTTGTGTTTTGCAAAGCATACAATGAGTCAGTTGTAAAAAACTCGCGTGGTCGTGTGGTTGACATTTTTTTGTGCTCAGTGGAAAATTTCTGGCAAATTAAAATCCTGTGCTTTAAACTGTATTTATCCATCGGGAAGTAATAAGTGAGTTTAATACTAGTGAAGCATATAAGCAATATTTTTGTATATTTGGTCGATATTTAATTATTCAAAATTAATTTGTTCAAACTCTAATGCGGCTATTGTGGGATAGGTAAAGGCGGCTAAAGTGGTATAGTGTACCATATTACCCTCTCGATCAAAAAAATGCCGAAGAAAGGTGAAATACCAAAATGGAAAGCAGAGGATATGAAAAAAGCTATCCAAGCGGTTAGAAAAGGTGAAATGGGTATTCTCTTGGCTTCCAAGACATTTAGTGTCCCCCATACCACTCTGCAGCGCATGGCAAGAAGCGAGAAATCCATCGAGGAGCTGTTGACAACTAAACTTGGCCGGGCTCCGATTTTAACAGCGGAAATTGAAAATGACTTAGTTAAATATTTACTAGAAATGGAGTCAAGGTACTGGGGACTAACACGCGCAGACGTGCGGTCATTGTGTTATCAAATTGCCACAAAAAACAACATCCCCAATAAGTTCTCCGTTATTAAAGAGTGCACTGGCAAGGATTGGCTAAAAGGCTTCTGTAACCGACACCGAAATGTTCTGAGTTTTCGAAAGCCAACTGGAACAAGCGTCGACCGTGCACGTGGTTTTTCTCGAGAAAATGTTGATATATTAAAATGTAAGATTTTGTTTTTTTTCTTTTTTCTTCCGACAAACGACCTAGTGTCACTGTCGTACGTTCTAATGTTAATGATTAAAAATGAAATGTAAAAGCCGAACAATAAATAATAATAAAAATAATAATAATGTTGATATATTTTTCAAATTGCTGGAAGAAGAAAACGCAAAACATAATTTTCCGCCTTCTCGTATCTGGAACGTTGACGAAACCGGAATATCAGTAGTTCCTTCGCAACAGGCACAAATAATCGCTCGGAAAGGAAAAAAACAGATTGGAACAATGACTTCAGCTGAGCGAGGATCGCTTGTTACAGTCATCACTTGCATGAGCGCAGGAGGTGGTTTCGTACCACCATTTTTCATCTTTCCACGAAAAAACCATAACCCTCTTCTAATGAAAGACGCTCCCCTGGCTCAAACTCGGCGTGCCATTTGTCTGGATGGGTTCAGATTCCCATCTTCACGAAATGGTTCAGGCAATTTTTAAGCGTAACGAAACCATCTCCGTCTGAACCTCTGCTTCTTATATTAGATGGGCATTATAGCCACACACGCAATATAGAAGTTATTGATCTAGCTCGCGAACACAATGTGACTATAATTTCTTTGCCACCCCATTCAACACACAAACTTCAACCGTTGGATAAGGCTTTTATGGGACCTTTTAAGAAGTACTATAATGACGAAATAAGACGATTTATGCGTGAACAGGGCAGAAAAGTTACACATTTTGATATCACAGGACTATTTACTAAGGCTTATTTGAGGGTTCAAACTGGACAAATTGCAATAAATGGTTTTAAAGCCACGGGAATTTATCCGTTTGATAAACATATTTTCGCAAATGCAGATTTTATAGCTGGGAACTCATCATCATCAGGTACAATTCAGTTTTAAATATAAAAAAATCTTGCTAGATATATTGTCTTCTCAGAGGATCCAGTTGAAACTATAAATTCAACGACAGAAGAAACCCCAAGCGCATCAGCCATGGAAATTGAGCCTGAAATTCGTAAGTTTCGAAATAAAATCTATGGAAATTTTAGGAACGCTATTTAATTTGTTTATAGAAGCAAGCACAAGCCGAGGACTCGGTACTCCCTGGGAAATATCTCCACCACCAAAGCTACGAGATCCACCACCTAATCGGAAAGGCCGGAAAACAAAGGCAACTGTTTTAACAACTTCGCCTTATAAGTGTAATTTGTTACAGAGCATTGAAAGCATTAACATTAATCCATCCCCAAAACCCTCTAATAAAAAAAAATATTTCTACCAAATCGTTTGTTGACTCGCATTCAAGTGACAGTGAAGAGGAGTTTCCAGATGTTCCACCAACAAAATAATCGTCTTGCAACTACTGTGGCAAAATTTATAGGCAGGATATAATAATGAAGCCTTGGACCTCTTGTCTGCAATGCGAACAAATTTGGGCCCACGGAAAGTGTATTCCCAATCGAAGTGCTATTTTTCTTTGCGATTCTTGTAAGTAATATTGTAAGTAATACTCTTACAAGTGCTATGAATTTTATTGTTGCGTTTTTTGTCAATTGAAGCTTAAAATAGTTTTGTTCAATATGTTTTAATTCAGTTCATATTCCTTTTTTAAATGGTTCGCAATAAAATTTTAGTTATCAATCAAAAGTAACTGACTTATTATTAAAGGCATCATATGCGGGTAATGTGGTATAGTATACCACATTACCAGAATAAGGTATACCACATTACCCGCCAATTTCTTCAAGGGCTTGTTTCCGTCTTTTGCAGTACTTTCTTAAATATTTCTGAAACTCGCGGCTCTAAGGCTTTTGAAGCTGGGTTTATTTGAACTTAATAACGGTAGCATATTATTGATAAATTTTCATTCAAATCAAATAAAATTTAACGATTTTATAGACGAAAATAAAATGGGTATACCACAATACCCGCAGTTACTCTATATATATATATAATTGGCGCGTACACCCTTTTTGGGTGTTTGACCGAGCTCCTCCTCCTATTTGTGGTGTGCGTCTTGATGTTGTTTCACAAATGGAGGGGCCTACAGTTTCAAGTCGACTCCGAACGGCAGATATTTTTATGAGGAGCTTTTTCATGGCAGAAATACCCTCGGAGGTTTGCCATTGCCTGCCGAGGGGCGACCGCTATTAGAAAAATGTTTTTATTAATTTCGGTTTCACCGAGATTCGAACCAACGTTCTCTCTGTGAATTCCGAATGGTAATCACGCACCAACCCATTCGGCTACGGCGGCCGCTTGAATAGATTTTGATTTTTTTGGTCTTGGTTCATTCGGAACTCTCCATGTCTGGATTGCATGTCGTACTCATAAACCCACATATCGTCTACAGTAATGATGCTTTTGATAATGAAATTCAAGTTCTTTGTTACACGGGGCAAACCCGAATCATTAACTATGTACAATGTCCTGAACGGATCCATAAGCAAAGTTCAAGTCCTCTGTCAGCTCTCTGATAGTTAATTATTGATCAAATTTTCTTTATGAATGTTTTCATCAGTTTTCGATAAGGCCGACGGCCTGTCATCCTCGGTGGTTTCGCAATCTCTTCTGCTCTTCTGACGGCCTCATGCTACTTCTTTGGAGTATAATTGCATAAACCGTTTCCCAACATTTCTAAGGTGTTTGTACCATTAAATACATACAAACTCGTTGTTTCAAATTCAAGTCTAATTTTAAAGCTGTAAAAAATCAAAAATACGTGCAGAGGTAGATTTACTCAAGACGGCGTAACTTTTACAAATGTTAAGCAATGGCGATAAAATTTTGGTAGGAATGTTAATTACAGATGTGGCAATCTAACAAAAAAAAACAACAGAACTCAAATCATTTGATGTCTCCGGCCTCAGGCTGGGAATTGATTAAAAGCCAAAATCTTTCATGGTATTTTCTGCCGTGCAGACAAATTTCAGGAGCATTTTTGATTTCATTCGGATCCATTTCATCTCGATAAAAGATGTACAGTCTTGTCTTTGCCAAGGCATTACAGTTGCACTAGATATGCTCTGTGGTTTCAACATACTAACTCTCAAATATAAAATTAATTAATTTCTTGCCAATAATTACAACAAATTTCATCAGTTCCACACACGAATTGACATTGATGACATTTTCTTTTTCGACACTTTCTTTATGTATTAAAATCGATTTTGTACAAAGATTTTCATTTCGTTAACCAGTTAACCCAATACTTGCAATACATAAAGCAAACATTTAAATTTATATACATACATCCTCTACATACATGCATACATACATACATACATAGATGCTTGTGACCATATGTGGAAGCCAATCGGGGAAATCTGGCATGCAAATAGAAAGGCAATGGCATACAGTTGCTGGTTGATATATTTTAACAAAAGTCGTTGGTGGAAAAATACATTACAGATCGTCCAGATTTTGTCTGGCAGCTTCAAATATTTTTAACATTTGCATGCGATTATCAAATTTCGAACGATGATAAAATCTAGTCATTTCATTACTGTGTTGAAAATTAAGCACTGCAGGAAAGATTTCGCAAACATTAATCTTCGATAAATATGAGCGTATCGGTGTGTGGCTATGTACGTCCGTATGTATGTATGCACCCGTACATTCGGTTATAGCACCAACCGCTACGCTTTGAAGTCCACATTCACCATTAAATATTCAGTTAGAAGAAGAAACGAAGTTGAGCACATCAAATGCCAAGGTTTATTCAATTATCTCAGCAAGAGTTTTTGGCAAATCAGCATAAATCACAGTAAAAAAAAAAGAGTAAGCCAAGGAAGGCTGCACACCACCCGCCCCACAAACAAACTCCGATACACTCGAGAGTTTATCAAACTAAAAGCATCTATGACCACGCCCACTGCCAATCCATCGACAGTAACTACAGAAGGTAGTGAAGTGTGTCGCCCGCCGGTAGCTTGAATGGTGGTTGCGACAACATTAACACCACTTTTGTGTGGCAGAATGTCAGGGCAGGAGGGTTGCAAGTGCTGCACAATGATAATTTGAGGTAATCAAGCGTCGATGCGACAAACCGGCGGCTGCAATATGCCATATTTGCGCAAATTAGCTGTCGGATATGCGACGGAGCTTAGCGCAGATAAGCGTGAAATGTCCTTAAAACGATCGTTACTTGCCAAAGCGCCAGCAGCGCGCTCAAAATCGTTTTACCTAACACAAACAACAATTAATTTAAGAATGACTGGCTGGCTGGAGGGTGATGATGGGTAGCCTCTTTACCGGGTAATGGGAAGGCAAATGCATCTGTTTATGGAACACTCAAAATACGTTGACAACGGAAAAGTAGAGAAGCAGCAGAAAAAAAAAATGCCAGGACAAGAGGTGATAAAGTGCAAAATGGCATTTGGTTATATGGGAAATGAGCACTTCTACCAGGCAATCCGGTGTATACACACGTTCACACATACATATGTATGTGTGTCTATTCACGCTCGACTGCGATGGATTAGGCTATGAGTGCTCATTAAACAAAGCAGTTATTATTTGTTAGACTTTCGAAAAACAAATACATATACATATACATATGTATGTATATGTGGGTATGAGAACGTTGGTGTTGCTATAGCAGAATATGCAGACAGTATGGGTCGACTTGTATGAGCATTCATGAAGATTAGGACGGTTAAGCCTAGAACAAAAAGCAGTTGCAAATGACACTCGGAACTGTTGAAGTATCATTAAAAAATTTACATCGTTCTAATTGAAAAGAATATATATTTTTTTAATTGCTTGCTGAGAGTATTAAGTAACGAGAGGTTATGATACCTGAAGTGGAGCTACTACCAGCTAAGAGAAATATAAAAAAATGTATTAGCTCTTACTTAAATTTCAGACTTTGGATAAATAGAATACATTTTCTCTTTTCTATCATGCGATCCGTAACCTTGAAAGTAGTATTTTCGTTAGCTGACAGTAATCCCAAAAATCGCGGTCTCGGCGGCACACGTTTTCACGTTTTTTTTTTTTTCAATGAAAATTAGCTTCATTCGTCAACCTAATTTCCATCAAGAATAACGCAAACATTCCAGCGCTGCTCTATCATTTCAATACCACTTTTGTGGAACGATTTATCTTTTGCCTCAAAATAGCGAATAGCCTCAGTTTCAGCAATAACCTCTTCATTCCAGCCAAATTTCTTAGCGGCGAGCATTTTTTTAGGTCTGCGAACAGCCAGTAGTCATTGAGAGCCAAATCTGGCGAGTACGCTGGATGTGGGAGCAATTCGAAGCTCAATTGATATAAGTTTACCACTGTTTTGATTGACTTGTGACACGGTGCGTTGTCATGATGAAACAAAATTTGTTTCTTTGCCATATGCGGACGTTTCATTGCAATGTCGGCCTTCAAACGCTTCAATAACACTATATAATATTTACTGTGGATAGTATTCCCTTCTCAAGATAGTCGATGAACACACTCCACTACGCCCAGCCCAAAATATCAAGGCTATGACCCTTGCCTTCCCAGGCAATTGTTGAGTTTTCGGACGCTTTGACGAGATTCGCCAGCTCCTGTCTACTCAGATGACCATCGGTTTGATTTCGGAGTGAAGTGATGGATCCGTGTTTCATCCATTGTCACATATCGAGGCGAAAATTTCGGTTTATTACGTTTAAACATGGACAAACACTGCTCAGAATCATCAAGAAATTTTGTTTTTTTTTTGTCAACGGTGAGCAAACGCGGAATCCCACTTTGAACAGAGATTTCTCATAGTCAAATGCTTCACTTTTCGTTCATTCAAAACGAATTTATGGATATTTTTTATGTTTTCTGGTGTTACCGCCTCATTTGGACATCCTCTGTGCCCATCGTTTTATTGTTGTTTCTGATGGAGCGGAATTCCTATAACACTTTTCAAGGCATTACTTCCCTTGAACGGTATTTTTTTAAGTAGTGTAAAATTAAAACACGAAATTCGTTTTGAAAATAACAAAAGTTGTGTACTCAACTCACGAACAATAACTCACGAACTAATGAATAAATATCATGAAATTTTAACGGCTAACTTTTTAAGGTTAATACTAACTGAAAAAGAGGTGAATGCAATAAAACAAGTGCCATTTATGTGTTAGGGACGGGACTTTCCAGCCCAGGTGTTATGAATATAGGAAGACTTCTATAGATCGTAATCTCGATAACACGAATATCTATCATTCGAAGAAAATCTTAATACTGTGCTAATAATTGAACATTTTTCGAAGCCAGAGCTGACAAACATCTTCTTTGGCTAGGAACTGTTACCAACAACTTTTTGTGAAAGGTAACTGAGCGACAAAATAGTTGAGCGCTTCTCTGTCAAGTGATCAAGTATTTTGGACATGATCGTAAATTTATCTGAAATTAGAAATAAACTGAAAAAATTTTGAATACAATTTAAATACTTTGAGATATATTCGATATTAAAAATTTTGGTATGGCGTTTTTTAAAACTCGACTATAATGGGTCTCTAACCAACAATATTCCAGAAAGAAGTACATCCCATCGAGATATGTACATATGTATGAGGGAATGTATCCGTAGAAAAAATAAAGGAACCCACATGTACATACGTTCAGATAGTCAGGCGGCTTTCATTGCCCTTCAGAGCCGATGAGCTCGTCAAGGCAGGTATTCGCTTGCCAAGATTGAGCACGTCAGACATATACCCATTACTCTCCTTTCTTTGGAAGTGCAGTCGATATGGGAACACTCCACTAAAACAACCAAAATTATGCTAAGTTCTTGGAATACGAAAAACACGCCAGCATAGACATAATGTAGCAAATAAAGATCCAGCGGCTACGTTGGCTGGGTCATGTCATCCGAATGGATACAAACGCTCCGGCTCTGAAAATACTCGATGCGGTACCAACTGGTGGTAACAGAGGAAGAGGTAGCCGTCCTCTGCGTTGGAAAGATCAGTTGGAGAAGGACGTGGCCTCACTTGGTGTTTCTAACTGGCGCCGGTTAGCACGATAACGGAACGACTGACGCGTTTTGTTAAGCTTGGTCAAAATCGCGTAAGCGGTTATCGTGCCTATCAAGAAGAAGAAGTCCAAATGATATGATAATCGTTTTTGTGTTAACTATACGAAATTTCTGATCTATGTAAATGATTTGAAAATACTTAGCAGAATTACCTGTTTCTCAGATATTTCCTTATTACAAAGCGATTTAAACAACCTATTCAAAGGGAGTAACAAACATAATTTGTCGCTTAATATCACTAAAGCTCTGAATCCGATTGTCAGTTTGTTTTTTTAATAGGAATATGCTTTGTAATTATCTAGTGTGGTCTAAATTGGTATACGCCTCTGTAATTTGGATTTCAATTTATAACGTTTATGCTCAAAAGATCGAGTTCAACGCTTTTTTATTCGGCTTGCTCTGCAATCTCTTCATTTTTACGAGCCACAAATTTAAAACCAATTTCCTCAATGCGCAATAATAACTGATTATCTGTGATATTGTCTTTAATGTTATTGCTTGTCCAGATCTGCCGAGCCAGTCAAGCTTCAATATTCCTCAAAGGGTTTTGCGTTTTCACTTTCCATTGCGTTTCGTGGAGTTCAACTATGTACCTCGATGCCAAAATAACTTCTTCCAAAAACCTTAGTTCAGAAGCCATCATGCAAACGAAGAAAGCAGCGCGCGTAGCAGGATGACTTAGGGACACGATGTGGTGCAATAAGCACCTCAGTACCAAAGGCAAAGCCAAAATATACAAAACATGCATGAGACCTATACTGACATACAGTCTTTAGACGAGAGTGGATATGAAAACAACGTGTTCTGTTAAGAAAGTTTATCGCGCGCTTCTTCCACTTTTTTACCGAAAAATTGTGTTCAGCGACGAAGCTCATTTTTGGATCAATGGGTACGTAAATAAGCAGAATTGTCGATTTTGGAGTGAAGATCAGCCAGAAGAACTGCAAGAGCTACCAATGTATCCGGAATAGGTCACAGTTTAGTGCGGTTTATGGGCTGAAGGTATCATTGGACCGTCGAACTTCTTCAAAGATGCTGCAAATCGTAACGTAACTGTGAATGGTGAGCGCTACCGTGAAATGATATCCAACTTTTTTTTTGCCCAAAATGCAAGAGCTTGACTTGCATGACATGTGGCTTCAGCAAGACGGTGCCACATGCCTCACAGCACGCGTAACAGTGGACTTGTTGAGAGGCGAGTTCGGTGAACATTTTATTTTACGTTCGGGACCTGATTTTAGATTATTTTTTGTGGGGCTATGTTAAAGGTCATGTCTATTGAGACAAGCCTGCTTCAATTAACGCATTGGAAGAAAACATTAAATCATTTATATGTGAGATACCGGCCGAAACATTGGAATGAGTTTGCCAAAATTGGACTAAGCGGATGGACCATTTGAAGCGCAGTTGCGGTCAACATTTGCATGAAATAATCTTCAAACATTAAATTATATGGACTGTACTATCGATTTAAATAAAAATTTCATGCATTTTTCTGAATTTTACGTGTGTTTTTTTGAAAAACTTTCTTATAGGTCTTAAAAAATCACCCTTTAGTATAGATATTTATTATATTTGTTACATCAGTTATGTATATACCTACATACATATGTTATGTTGTACGCATTTTTAATCTGTAAATTGTTGTGAAACAGGATGTAATTCTAAAAAAATATGCAGAAGAAGAAGACTGTACATTGCATTTTAAAATTGTTAAATCAAATTACTCGCCTATTATTAGCTTTCTTAATGAAATTAATAGAATTCTGAATAGTTTCGATCTCGATTTCATTCTTCCTGAATCTCTATTTTTATCTAAGCTGGTATGAAATAACTTTTAAGTTATCTCTAAGTCATTTTGAACCTCTAGTCTGCGGGGTTTTGTAACCATAGACCTAATAAACGTAATGAAATGAAATTAAATACTTTTCTTAAGGATTGCCGTCATTACTAGTATTTTTCTCAGATGTCTTCTAAGCAATATCTGTTTCGAATACGATTTTTTAAACTATTTTTAAGACTTCGTTTACATTCCCTCGATTAATAACCCCATTTGCTTGTGTATTGAAAAGTAATGTAGGCATAATTATTTATAAGTGTACTTAAATTTCTACTACATATCATCTAAAAATCTTCTGATTCACCCTTTCGCCGTTCATTCATGCTTTCTCATCGCCACATCAGCCACATAAATTTCCATTTTGTCTGCGTAAGTATGAAAAATTTGTTGACTTGGCAGCCACTTCCATGCCTCTACAACCATGTCGATGTTATCACTCAAAAATTCCCCTAATTAATTAATTTGTCGTGGCTGTTTATGCATTCACCAAACATCCATTCACATGTCCGTACATATGTAAGCGTGTAGAGAGCGACGTTTAGCCCAATCGTCGTCGCACACAACGCGAAAGGTGTGAAAATACCTAAAACGTAGCGTGTAATCACATCAGTCCATTTGTCGCCGTTCGCATAGCGGCAGATCTTTTAGTTTCGACAAAAAAACATTACTTCAAGCTTGCCCACTAGCGGCGTTGTCACATCGGCATTGTTGTCGTTGCTAAGCCCATCCCTGTGACCTCCACCACCGCAGACCGACCACCGACGGAGGATAGTGCGCGCGCGATCGTCAAGCGTTGATTGATGGCGCACAACCGAAATGTTTTTGTATCAAATAAATTTCATCAAATTTATTACAAATTGTCAGCATGCCACAGCGCGAACAAAAAGACATATCAGCATTGGATATGGCCAACGCTGCTACCAACCAGAGTGTGCGTTGCCGCTGTCACCGACGCCGCCGCCGCCGCCACCGCCAACACCAATAAAAAATATATCATTTGAAAGCGTTTCTTTGTTCCTTTTTATGTTTGGGTTTGAGTTCTCCGCTTGGCTTGACCTAAGTGGAAAGCATTGGCGACAACAATACAAGCGATTCAACAAGCGCGCTAGCACCTTCAACCAATCAACCAACTGGCTATATAAAATCAACAACAACAATGTAATACATTTAGGTTGGACACAGAACACAGCAATCACCACCACGAGCATCAGCGCCAGCACCAGCAGCAGCAGCAGCTACAAAAGTCTCGAACAACAACAGACTCCGATAAAAATGATGATGACTCGCGCGTGCACCTCCTTTCGCACCCTGGCATCTCGTACGTTGACCAACTGACTGTAGCTACCAATACGCGTCATCAGCATCCCTTTGCTTCCCGCTGCAATAATCACAAGCGTAGTGAAAACTTCAAGTATCTGTTTGCTGTTGTTGGCGCTTTGGTAATATTTCTGGTGTTGCTGCTGCCGCTGTCTTCTTCTTCCGGTATGGTAAACAGAAGTGTCAGCCGAGCAATAAATAAGTGGATAATTTTCTGCTGGCAAACAAATTAGAAATTAAAATTGACCCATCCGTTGGTTGTGTTTATTCAAGATGATAACAAAATTGAAACAATAAACATTTTTTTTTCGAACACAAAACACACAAATCCACTTAAGCGTGCTGCCGTGGACGAGGCGAGCTCGAGGAGCTGCATTGGATAACGAAGATGCAGAAGCAGCAAGTGAAGTAGAAGGGGAGGTGTGGCAACAGAAGATCGTCATTCGTTGTTGAGTTGAATTAAGAAGTGGTGATTGGAATTTTTGTCATATAATATTTCGAATCTTCGACGAGAAATGCCATGTGACGAAATGAAAAAATTTCAATAAAAAATTTACTTAAAATGAAGATTAGATGCATTTAAGATAATTAAGCAGGAATTTAGTAGGCATGAAAATGACTTGGGACAGAGCTGCACGCATGCAATGCTTATGTATTTGCTTAATAAAGCGGAGATGAGGAGAAAGGTAGATCGGACTGATCTGGCAACGAGTAAAGGCTAAGAAGCGAACTCTGCCAGAAATTACTACAGTTTTGCTCTACATCTATATTTTTCAACACGAGTACTTGAATAAGTTTTAAAGGAGACTTAGACAATTTAGTTCCAGTCAGTTGCACAAAACTTTAAAGACAATTGTAACCATATAAATGGTGGTCAGATTGGAGGTAATTTTGCCAATAGGGGGTTTTTTTAAGGATCGCGCCTAACTACTGTCAAACTAAATAAATAATTTTTTTGACATTTCACGATGGAAAGACTTACGCCTCAATCGACGCTCTCTGAAAAGTTTTCATCGGGCGTTCGAGCCAACTTATGGCATCCAGCAAAATCGCCATATTTGGGCTGAAGAAGAACCCAATACCGTTCAAGAACAGCCATTACATGCATTGGAAACAACTGTTTGGTACGGCCTATGGGCTGGAGGAATCATCTACCCATATTTCTTCAAAGGCGAGGCTTTCGCCAATGTAACAGTGAAAGGCGAACGTCATCGCCTCATGATAAACAACGAGTGGACACATTTCGACTAAGAAAATGAATTCGCCCATATACCATTGTGAAGGAAGTAAGGAGGAAGACCGATGGGACGAAATGATAGGACGGAGAGATGTGGATGTCGGATGGGTAGGAGGATGGGTTTAGTGCGTGTGGATTATGAACTTTATATTGCTGATGAAATGCATCAGTTTTTTTATGTCAAAGTCTACTATATTAGCAGGCGTAGCAAAGAAGTAGGAGCCAAGATGTCTAAATCAGCTAATGAGATGATTCCACTACATCCTCCATACAGTTGACGCAAAAGGACTCGAGGTAATTCCAAGTCTCACTGCATGCACACGCCGGCGATTATGTCTTGTGAGAAAACCAACGAAGGTCTAGAACTGAGACTTTGTCAGCCTCAAAAAAGATCGCTCGAGCGCCCCCAATCCACACGTGGACAGAAAGATATCCCGACCTTACAAGTTTGTGTACTTGCTTAGCGCTCGGTGAGTTGGCGTGAAGCCCATCCCTACAGGAGCAGGCCGCAGCTAGTCAAGAAGATCCCCATCCTCTCCCTTCGCGGGAAAAATCACCTCACATGTCCCTCGGTTGGCCAGCTCATACGCCTCATAGTTTCCCGCAATGTCTCTGTGGCCAGGAACCCAGATGAGCCTGATGTCAAAGAATTCGGATGCAATCGAAAGTAAGGTAGGCATTGCCCGACCAGTTTGAATGAACCATCATTGACCCGAGAGCCCTAATTGTCGTTTGGCTTTCAGAGTAAATATTTACTTTCTTGACTGTTAGTGCGCATGTGAGTAGCCAATCAGCTGCTTCTTTGATTGCGGCTGCCTTTGCTTGGTCCGATAACCTTAAATTGAGTCTCATGGGAAGCTCCTCGCAAAATACTACTCCGCCACTTTTTCTTATTTTCTTCCAACTTTGATCCATCCGTGAATCACCAGGCCCCGTCTCCAACTGTGCCCCCCGATCACTCTCCCTGGATGGATTGTGAGTGGAGAAAATTCCGGCAGAACTTTTCGACAGGGGGATGAAACATTTGACAAGGATTATCTTAAAACAAATGTCGTGAAAGGTTCTACACAAAAATAATAATAATAATCCGATACTTCTAAATTGATCGCCCTTTACGTTGGGGCTCATATCATTGAGAGGAGTTTAGGATGAGTTGAGCCGCAGTGTTGTGCGCATTCCACAACTGCTTTGCAGTTTCTAAAATTTTCTGTCGTTTTTGTGAGACATTTTTTCATGGTCGAAAATACACTCAGAGATCTGTCACTACCTGCATGATGAGCTGTCTTCTTCTTCTTGATTGCCGCGATAACCGCGTGCGCTATTTTGGCCGAGTTTAAAAAAGCGAGCTAGTCGTTTCTTTCTCCTACTAACTGGCGCCAATTGGGCACAGCACATAAGTGAAGCCAAGTCCTTCTCAACCTGATCTTCCTCTGCTACCATCAGAATCGGAGCGTTTGTATCCATTCGGACGAAATGCCTCAGACAACGTAGCCGCTGGATCTTTATTCGCTGCGCTATATCTATGTCATCATAAAACTCATACAGCTCATTGTTTCATCGCCTGCGATATTCGCCGTCGCCAACATGCAAAGGTCTAAAAATCATCCGCAGAATCTTTCTCTCAAATATTCCAAGTGTGGCCTCTTCGGATGATGAGCGCTCGCTCTTAGAAAAGACTCGTTGATCCTTAATGTCCACATTGTGAATCGAATTTAGGGTATTCTGTTAAAATGCATCTCATTGTGATACCAGTGATTCATTTAATGAAATAATGTATCAGTAATTTGTTCTTCCGATTATCCCACTGTGCCAAACCCTCAGACCTGAATGGATGTAAAAGTAAAATTTAGCTGCCTGTCTCGCTATTATTACTTCTTGTTTTTGTTATTATTATATTTGTCGCTGAATTTGAGTTGTAGACAATTTATTGATGAGTTTATTGCGCATGTGCAGCGCTCTTTTACGACGCAACTCCAACAATGCCACAATCTACTGCCATTCTTCGACGACGCAACAGACGACACAGAAACAGAAACGTTCAAGCACTTCACAACGCCTGGCGCTGGCGACAAGCAGCAACAGTTACTGATATCATTGATGAAGTTGATGTTGATGCTGCTGCTGCTGCTGCTGCTGTTGTAGTAAATTCGATGCTGATGCGACCGACCGCCTAAGCTAAACGTCTGCCAACTCGCCATTATGCCTCCTATCAGGTGCTTTTGTTGTACTTACTGTTGTGATTTTTGATGACGCTCTCGCTGTAATGGCGATTGTATGACGGCGGCTGTGTCGGTGGCGTTGGTGTTGCTGACGGTGTTGGTAACTGTCACTCGGTGCTTATGACTGTTGGTCGCTGATGCTGGCTGCTTGGCTGCTTGCCTGTTTGGGTGCCTGGAATGAAGTGGTTCTTTGTTTTTTGGGGACAATTTGTAAATTTCATTTTATGGAAGTGTGGAGCGTAAAATAAAGAATGAAAATGCTAATTTAAAAAATTATGAGTTTCGTTGCGGTGGTCACACCTTAAAACAGTTTCTTGTGCGCATGCATTTACGCTGTTTGCTGTTAATGTAAGCTGTTTTTGTTGTTGTTGGTTTATCTGCGCACGTTCGCTCACGCGTACTCTGTTTGGTTTTAGCATTGTTTAATATGTTTGTTGTTATTGTTTTTTTATATTAATTTTGGTTTTTGGTTTTGATTTTCGTCTTTTTATTAATTTTTTTTCTTGTTTTTTCATATCGCGAACAGTAGGTAGCGTCGGCACTGTTAGCGTATTGTTGGCTGTCACACCGACGGTTGTGGCTGCTAACTGCCAACAACTACCAACTGTCGCCGTCTTGACGATTATCTCGATTTGATGCGTAGCGCGCGCGCACGGGCAGGCGCACGTTTTTATGTCGATTTTTCTGTTAACAGCGAGGCGCATTAACCGACGGCCACAAGCAAGCGAACACACAAAGGCAAGCTAAAGCAATCCTGAGCAGGAGACACCCACGCCGCACCCAAAATTGGTAGCCGCAACTAAATTTGCATTTACACATTTTTTACTTACGGTAATTTGTATGTAAGTAGAATCCGCTGACGCAGTATCAAAACCCAAATAATTTGTTAGCAAATAGCTGTGCAACCCAAGTATGCCTTGATGGCGCACATTTTCAAGGTCAAAGTTCAAGTGAATCGGCATCGCATATTTTATACGTATCTATAACATTTGAAACGGTGCTGCACAATACAATTAATATACAAAGTGTCTGCGCGTGCGTGGCAGGTGGGCAAATAGATACTTGCCACAAGTTGTTTGCAATAAAAACAAAATTAGCAAATCTTCTTCAACTCTCACTTTGTATGTGGTGTGTGGCCGTGTATGTGGTTTGATGTTTCCACTATATCTATGAACTATTGTTGTTGCTTTTTAATGCCAATCACCAGCGCATGGGCATTGTTATTGTTGCATTCATATGACATTTACTAGCGCTTTGCCGTTTGTTGTTTTTTGCTGGCTCGCCAAGTGCTTTGTTCAACTTTATTGGCATTTTGGTAATTCCATGCGTTCTGCCCTCGCTGCATAACCAAATAAACAACAACAACAACAAAACACAGCGACACTGAATTCCGTAAGAAAAAGCGCAGAGCTGCATATGGCGCGGCGTGGCAACCAAAAATGCCGATTTAAAATATTACCTCCAGCACACCTTAAAGAAAGGCAATAACAACAAAAACAATTAAAGCAACAATTGCAACAGAAATTATGTGCAACAACAAAAGAGACGAAATTTTATGCATCGATTGCACTGCGAGAAATATTAAAAAAAAACACACACAAAAATCTAAACCAAAGTGGTGGAGAAGCGATTTTTAAACTATGCCGCGCCTTGTATGGTCGCCTGGAACCAGTGATTCTACAGACTTGTCAAAACACTGTCATTAGGACTGCGACAGAGTGTCTTCTGATTTCTCCACTTCAACATCTACATGACGAGGCCCATATGCTCCCTGTAAAGGAGCATAATAAACTGCTCAGCAAGCAGTTCCTGTGAAGGTGTTACCCAGCCATGCAAACACCTGCTTGAGCCTGAGCCGCCTCCCAGGCATATCAGGAGGCACCTCCTCAGCTACGCGGACGAGATCCAGGACGAAACAGACCGACAATTACTGGATCGGACAGTGTACAGACAGACAATTAACGACATTCATCGGGAGACTCTTACCACCTTCTTAAGCTCCCGATCCCCGAATGCCGTCTTCGGAGTCCAACCACCACCCTTTGCAGACGAAAAGCTCTAACTGCCCCGAGAGTCCCGCGTAACTTTAACACAATTACGTTCTGGATACTGTAGCAGGTTAAACTCCTACCTATCCAGAATCGACCCCGACATAGTCAACATATGTCATTTCCTTGGCCTACCGTTAGATGAGCTAGGCGCAGACAGCCGGTGAATTACACTACACTGACAGGGCAAAGTTACTGCTACAACAATAACAAGCGAGACCATACAACGAGAAGCATAAAATGTCACAATGAAAACTAGTAACACAACAACGCTGGACGCAGCCCAGACGCAATTGGCACAAAAGATGCAATTTTGATACGCCATTGGTAGAACCACTACTTTTTATTAGTCGAAAAAAAGTAAAACAAAATAAAAATAAAAAATAGTCGAACGGAACGACTCGGCTTTACTATATATCCGCCAAAGGACTCTCAACGTATATGTATGGGGACTGTTTTTGCGGCTACAACAACAACAACAACATTAGTAGTCCCAACTTGATTTGACTATGAATTTGCCTACGTCGTCTAAAGGGTTTTCCAATAACAAGTGTTACAGGTGCATGGATTGCGTTATCGAGAGTTGACTAACGATTTTTTATGGTCCGGAATTGTATAGTATTGATCGGGACAGCGTTTATTTTCAACAGACGGCGCTACGTGACACAAAAGCAACGAATCCATTGACCTTTTACGGTAAAAGTTTCCGGACCGTGTTATCTCTCGACGAGGTGATCACAATTGGTCACCGAGATCTTGTGATTTAATACCTTATGACTTTTTTCTTTGGGGCCACGTCAAATAGAAGATCTACGCCAACAGCCCAGGTTCGATTCAAGTTCTCAAAGATGGAATTCGTGAGGCTATCGAGGCACTTGCAATTCAGTCATGGAAAATTTCACGAAAAGGATATTGTCCTGTAAGCGTGATCGTGGTGGTCATTTGCCTGATGCTATTTTCCACTATTAACGGCATACCTTCCTCTTTATAATGAAATAAACATCCGATCATTTATATTAAAAAATAGCATCTTTCTTTGAAAATCAAAATAACACCTCTTAATAAAAAACCCCTTTATTTTAATTTCTGCAATTTCGTTTAAGTGAACCACCGAGAATTCCCCCAGCATTCTATGCCGTAGAGCTCCCGGACTTGGGCACTCATACAGATTGTGAAACACTGTTTCCTTAGACTCTTCCTCATTGCAGCTTCTACATCTATCATCGCTTCTGTATTTCCAACGCTAAAGAAGAGACGCCGTATTTAATTATTTCACTTGAAATTTCGTTAGTCTCTACAGATTTCGCCTTCTTCTTCATTTTTAGTGTTTCACAGTTTGGCGCTGGAAATTCTTGCAGTGTCTTAATATGCATTCGGCAACTTTGCCAACCGCATTCACAATGGAGGCATTCATGTGTTGCCTTCAGGCTATGCTAGGTCTGATGCGCCTGAGCGTTGCCGATGACTGTGAAGAGTAAAGAGCAACCCAGAGACGTTGATGATGGTGCTGGATGCTGCGCGCCCAGGTTAAAGTTGTTTAAAGTCCTCAGTGTAAGGGCAGTAAAACGAAAAAAAATCAAATAAAATAAGCTTTGAAACTCTGTTGCTTGCACTGTGAGCACTGCTCGTGGGTGGGAATCATACATTTGGTGGAATACGCCCGTCTATTCCTCAAGTGTATTTAGGCAGACATAAAGATCCACATTCACACACACACACACATGCATACATACACGCACACATAGCACTCATCCGCAAAGCCATTGCCAGTAAGCGTATAGGAGCAGCGCATTGGCGGTATTGGCATATGCCAGGCAAACTGCAACGACTTGCCAGATTTGCCAGCCTGAACGCTGCAGTGTTGCATTCATTGAGGCCGTCGAATGAACGACCCGACCCGACACCAGCCGCTGCGGTTTTATCGTTGTCGTTACTAACTCTTAGTATTTTTTTCGTTTTTGTTTTTTGTAATACATTTCGTGGTTATTTTCGCTGTTGTTGTCATCGTTGTTCTTATAATCGCTGGCGTTTGTGCGCTCGGTTGTTGCCTGGTTGTTTGCCTGTTCACAGTTTAGTTCGCTCAACGTCCATCAATGTTGGCTGGCTCATAACTCGAAGTTCAATCGCAAGCCGCAGGGCATTTGCCAAACCTTAGTGCCAGCTAGGGAAACATCAATCGCCCACGTCTGTGCACGCGGTCGCGCCAGCGCAATGCATAAACGCTGTGTCGAGTGCTGTGGCGCGGGCAGCGGGCAGCGGGCAGCGGTGTACGTAAGCTCAGAACGCGATGCGCCTTTACGGTCGTCATGGCACGGCTGCGATGCAGCATATGGAATTCGTGGCTTCAACAACTACAACAACACAAACTGAGAACGCCAAAGCACACACTCGCACACTCACATACATAATGAAATTGTAAAGCAGGAACAAAGAAATGGCAAATAAGGGCTAGGCGCATGGCGGCACATACGTCTCTGCACCTGGGTAAACACCCGCGCCGGCAACAATGCCGACGGCCAATAAAGCGCTCCCATCCACAATTGCCCTACGCCACCTCCGCATTTTTTCTCGCGGCAGCGCTGTGCTTATATTGAAACTGGTGGCAACGGTGGTGGTGGTGGTGTGGCGTTGGAGTTGGTGAAGCAGATGGTGTGGCATCAACGTCGCTGCCAAGCGAAAGGGATGGGGAGGCAGACACATGACCACCATTGTGCGGCGGTAGAAATGCGACAAAAATCTCCTACATCGCAGCATTCAACGATTCTAATAGACCGATTTGTCAGGGATCAGGTTACATGGTTCACAAACGCCCACATCCGGTTGGGTGCGCGCTGTGCAGCAAAAACGCCATCCATTGAGACAAGCCACACCGTCGACCATGCAGAAGATCAGCCAGCCAGTCAGCCAAGCAACCAGCCAGTAAACTAGCGAGACATTGAGCGCCAGCCGGCGACATTATCAGCGTGTGGTGACGCTGTTGGCAAGCAACGTGGCACTTAGATCTATGGCTGTTACGCGTAAGCGGAAACATTTGCGATGGAGCAGTTTGCTCTGGTTTTCAGTTGCTATTGTAGATGGGAATGGTTATTTGGTTTGGGATAATATGGTTTTTTGCCTCGACCACACTCGAGCTATCCGTCATTGACGCCAAGTCTACCAAAATCTCGTACGTGCATGAGTATACGCGTACGTTTGCCTTACGCGACGGGCATGCACTTCAATTGATTTGCGTGTCCTTGGCTGTGCGCCCCAGTCGCTTGAAATCATCAAGTCGATCAACGCAAAGTCATGCAACATCGGCAACGGAAGCAGAACCACAGGGGTTGCAGCACCAACACAATGTCAAGAGCAAAATAAAGGCTAAAAAAGTAGAGTGCACCACTGGAGAGTGACTCGATAATCGCAAAAAAAATATTTAATAGCGAATTTATACGGTGATTGCGTTATTTTAGTTCAATCAAAACTGTGGAGCTATAAACTTTTTTTACGTTCCACCCGATTATTACAAGATGTCGCTTTAGCTCGACTGGGCCGTGTTTTCATAAAAGAAAATATTTCTTTGTATGGGCAACCTCAGATTTGAAAGCTTGGACACCTTCTAGGTTTTACAAATTCAGAATTTTTTAAGAATTACAGAATATTATGGCTCAATATAATAAAAATTAACCGAACGAGGAGCCCATCCCATGCCAGCGAACACGCAGGAAATGTAGTTGTATAGGCCACGCACTTAGAAAACCTTCCCACAGCATCACAAGAATGGCGCTAGTTTGGATTCCTCAGGCAAGCAGAAGTCGCGCCCGGCCAGAGAGCACCTGAAAAAGATCCATTCTGCATGACTTATTTCCCATAAACACAAGTTGGGACAAGGGAGGACGATACCCAGCATCTAATCGCGTGCGTTGAGGAAACTTTGTTTCTGAAAGGAGTAATCAGGAGAAGAAAAAAATGTGTATATTGTACACTGATTGTTCAAGATTCATCACTTTTGTTCAAGTTATAAAAAATATACATTTTGAAAGCGCTCTTACGAGAAAAAAAGCTTAACACCTTGTCATCTACGGTTTCTGGCAAGAAAAGACACTTCATTTCCCTGTATTTGTAAAGCAGACATTTTAATCATTAGGTCTGTTCGATGAAACTGTTTTTGTACTAAACTGTTTTGAGTCGTATTTTTTTAATAAAAAAACAATTGTTTTTGAGGGTCTATTGGATGCGAATACGAGTACTAAAGAAAAGTCAAATAAAAGCAAGTGAGTTTTAAAAACCAAGGAGTTTTTGTGACCGTAAGTGAAAGGTTATTCAGTTTTAGGTGATATAGGCGAAAATAATTTCTAAGATATGAGATATAAAATACTCACTGTAACTCTAATATCCGATTGTTTATTCTTCTTCATTATTTCCAAACTCTTAATACAGAAAGTAAGCGATCACACTAATAAATTGTTCATTAATTTTAATACAAATGTGACATTTAACAAAATATTAGATATAATTTATGGTAATTACCTCTGCTTCGGGCTGCTTCAACCAACTGCCCAATAGTCCCTAATCATGTCCACTCTCTTATGTTAAGTAGCCAAGACGTTTTTTTTTTCTTTCACCTCGTTGCCAATTCCTCGTTTACCTTCGATTTAGGCTTTCTCAACAAGTTGCAATAACTCATATTTAGGCCCACGCATAATATGACCAAAATATGCGGTTTTGCGACGCTTTACCCTTAGTAACGGATCTCTATGCTTTCGCAGTTGTGTTAAGACTTCTTTGTTACTAACTTTGTCTGTCCACGATATTTTCATCATCCGCCGATAGCACCACCCCGCAAACGCCTCTAATTTGTTCATACTTGTAACCTTAAGTGTTCATGTTTTCGCACCGTACCGCAAAATAGACCAAACTTTACATTTAAGGTACCAAAAGCGTTGTTTTATATTCAAGTTTTTAGCGAAAATAACTTTTCTAATATATAATGAAAGAAGATTTCTCCCGCTGCTTCAATCCGACAGCAAATTTTTCTGTCATTTGTCTTTGTTTCGCTAAGCCAACATCCTAGGTACTTAAATCTTTGGATCAGATTGTCATATACATACATAAATGTTTGAATTGGTGATTTATTCAGAGTTTTTTGAAACAACCATTAATTTTGTTCTTTGGGTCGTATTGCAGACTCTTTCCGCTGACTTCTTTAAGGAGATATTGCAGGTCAGTAATTTTGTTAGCCAATATTGTGGTGTCATCGGAGGTTTGCCATTGCCTGCCGAGGGCTGACCGCTATTAAAAAATGTTTTTCTTAATTTTGGTGTTTCAGCGAGATTCGAACCAACGTTCTCTCTGTGAACTCCGAATGGTAGTCACGCACCCCCCCCCGCATTCATAATCATAGATTTTATAAAATAATTGAATCATAATTCCTATACCTTCTACATTTTTGCAGAATTTATTGCTTTTAAAGGGACAAATACCTGTAAACGGCCGTATTTTCTTTGATTTTCATTAAAATTATTTAAAATGAAGAAATCGATATATTTTTTTAAAAATTGGTATACAGTTTATTTATACATTAAAATAATATAAAAAAATGTTTTTTTTATTTTGATCATTTAAAATGGCGGATGTACACTCAATTCTTCCAGGAAAGTCGCAGCGGGCTTCTCATCCGGCGGGCATTGTACCATCGGCGTCAGTGACCTGAATACAAAAAACCAAACCAAAAACCAAATTTCTATACGAATTAAACCGAAATGAAAAACAAAAATTGAATTTTGGGGCGAATTTTCCTACTATTTTTGCTTCGAAAAAACTATTGTTTCGAACAATTTTCGAAAAATTCTAAATTCACATAGGAAGGAATATCATAAAAAAGACGTGTGCAAAATTTCAGGGAGAAAAACGCGTCTAAAGTGGCCAACGTAACTATATCTCTCCCAGCGCTCGAACGCAAAGAATAGAGTCGTCACCGTTGACGATCTATAATATAAGAAATACTAAAATGTATGTTCTAAAAATTTGTTGACATATTCTTAAAGGATTATATTAATATTTTATGAAAACAAACAAATTTTTTTTTCGAAATTTTACAGGTATCTCCCCCTTAACACCTCACCTTTTGTTATGCTTTGTCCCGACAATATATCATTTTTAATGTTCAAATCGAAGTATTGCATGGATTCATCATTAAATAAACCCTTTACATATTTTCCCAAGTAGTTTTTACTTCTTCTAGCCCTGAAATTATTTCATTCCCATCGTTTTTCCCGAAGGTTTTTTTCTGTAGACACCGGGAGTTTCTTTAATTTTTTTATGTAGAGCATAATCGTTGTGCAATAGTTGCAAGTTTTCTATTTCAGAACACTGAATATTTAACCAATTATGCTTAGCATGCTTCATTTCTTTTCATATAAAATTGTGTAGTCATTTGTATTCTGTGTCATTTTTAGACTTCAATTTTCGTCTTTCTTCCATCAATGCTTATATAGGGTGATATTTTAAGAACTATAGGAAAGTTTTTCACAAAAACACACGTAAAATTCAGAAAAATACATGACATTTTTATTTAAATCGATAGCACCGTCCATATAATTAAATGTTTGAAGATTATTTCATGCAAATGCTGACCGCGACTGCGCTTCAAATGTTCCATCCGCTTAGTTCAGTTTTGGCACACTCTTTCCAATGTTTCGGCCGGTATCTCACATATAAATGCTTTAATGTTGTCTGCCAATGCGTTAACTGAAGCAGGCTTGTCTGAATAGACATGGGCTTTATCATAGCCCCACAAAATATAATCTAAAATCAGGTCCCGAACGTGAAATAAAATGTTCACCGAACTCGCCTCTCAACAAGTCCATTCTTACGCGTGCTGTGTGGCATGTGGCACCGTCTTGCTGAAGCCACATGTCATGCAAGTCAAGCTCTTGCATTTTGGGCCAAAAAAGTTGGATATCATTTCACGGTAGCGCTCACCATTCACAGTTACGTTACGATTTGCAGCATCTTTGAAGAAGTACGACGGTCCAATGATACCTGATACAAAAACCGCACCAAACTAGGACCTTTTCTGGATACATTGGTAGCTCTTGCAATTCTTCTGGCTGATCTTCACTCCAAAATCGACAATTCTGCTTATTAACGTACCCATTGATCCAAAAATGAGCTTCGTCGCTGAACGCAATTTTTCGATAAAAAAGTGGATCTTCGGCCAACTTTCCAAGAGCCCATTCACCAAAAATGCTTCGTTGCGGTAGGTCGTTCGACTTCAAATCTTGCACCAGCTGTATTTTAAAAGGCTTCACGCCTAAATCCTTTCGCAAAATTTTCCACGTTGTTGAGTAACAGAGGCCCAATTGCTGCGAACGGCAACGAATCGGTAATTGATGGTCATCATTAACACTGGCCGGTACAGCTGCGATATTTTTTTCAGTTCGCACTCTACGTAAACGTGTTTGATGTCAAATAATGTAAATTTGGTTCTAAATTTAGTCACAATAGCTCAAATAGCCGCTTCAGTGGGTCGATTAAACTGACCGTAAAATAGAAGAAGTGAGCGATAAACTTTCTTAACAGAACACGAATTTTTATAATAAAATTCAATGATTTGCAAGCGTTGTTTGTTTGTAAGACGATTCATGGTTAAATTATAGACCAAACTGAAGATGTTTGACATTGAAACAAAACACGACACGTGCGTCAGCTATTTAAACCAACTGTTTAAAAGGATAAAAGCTAAAAAACTGACCGTTATTTTGTCAGCCATCCATTTTTGTTTTCCTTCAATTGTTGTTGTTTATTGTATGGTCCTAAATTTAAATTTGAAAAAAAATATTTTTTTCATTAGATGGGAGGTTGACATATTTGTTTCACTTCAATATATTGACAACATGCAAACAAATTTAATTGCGATAAACAAAATAGGACAAGAAAACACAAAATAGTTAAAAAGTCATGCAACATTAATATTCGGTTTTTCAATATGGTAACAAAATAATTTTACAAAAATGCTTCAAATTAACAATTGTTTCTAAAAACATCAGATAAACGTTTTGGCAATTTTCGGCGCAAAATCTGGGCCGATTCTCACCCTTTCTTCCTGTAAATTTTCTTTAAGTTCCCTGGGAGAAGAAACTGGTCGCTGTCACACACCTTGTTTCAACTCGTCCCACAAGTTTTCTACAGGGTTTATATCGGCTGATTGGGGAGGGGTAGCAATAATTTTTGGCCCATTATACAGCAACTATTCTAATGCAATATGGGCTTTATGCTTAAGCTCAATATCTTAGTACAGCTTAAAACTAAGCATAATGCCTTTTTTTCGCTGTTATACCATGAACTATAAAAGCCCCCAAACCATGCCTAATGTCCTGAAAGCAGAGGGTTATAATGGCCAAGAAGCTAGAAAAATAACCATATGTAAACAAACTAACTAGGAAGCTGCGGTTGAATTTTGCTAAGGAGCACATAAAACATGATGAAACTTGGAGGAATGTATACTTACATTCTGTCAAAAAAGTACCGGGAATTGTTCAATAAAACGTGAAATAATTATTTAATCATCAACATTTGTTTTGTCGCCTTCAAAATAGGTCCCATTCGCAGCACTACACAGATGCCGGCGATTAGTCCAGTCATCAAAGCACCTTCTAAGCGCGGCGTCCGCGGAGTGGCAATTTAAGTTTTGGAAAAAGGAAAAAGTCAGAGGGGCTAAATCCGATGAATGCGTTGGTTGTTCGAAGATTTTCGAGTTTTTGTTCAAAAAAGTGTTCACAATATGAGCCTTGTGAGACGGTGCATTATCATGGTGCCAGATCCATGAGTTTTCTTTCCACAAATTGGGCCGCTTCCTACGCATATTCTCTCTCAAACGTCGCATCACTTCCAAATAATATTCTTTATTCATCGTAGAACCATTTGGAATGAATACCGAGTGCACAACACCATGATAATTAAAGAAAACGAGTAGCACGACTTTCACTTTTGACCGACTTTGACGTGGATTCGGAACGTTGGGTTTCGGCTCATGTGGATAGCGCCATTTAGCCGCCTTTTGAATGGTTTACATGGCAAACTAATGTACCCACATTTCATCACCTGTTATTATCCGCTGGATAAATGTTGTGTCCGAATTCACTTGCTCAAGCATGTCTTCAGCCACCTTTTTCTGATGAATTTTTTGAGTGAAATTCAACTCTCTTGGGACGAATCAAGCAGCCACGCGAGGACAGTTGTACCAACATTCCAGCAAAAAAAATTAGAAATGAACAATTCCTGATATTTTTTTTTTCGAGAATATATATGTGTAAAAAATTACACCATTTAAATGCCCACCACGAGCAAGACTACAGCTGAGGTAAAATCCGCCAAAGAGTTGATTCATGAATGCCTAATTGTTGAGAATGTCGCAATATGATTGTTCAGCAACACTTTGCACTACAGCAACAATATTCTCAGTTTTTGGTCTGTTAATCCTTTTTCTATCCTCAACGGCACGAGTTTCTTGAAGTTTTTCACCAACCTTTGCACCTTCGACTCATTCGGACGATTATTTCCACCAACAAATCACGAATTTTGCGATTTGTTGTTCTTAAAAATCAATCATTTTCATAATAAATTTCCATAGTTTTAACGCTCATTTTCTATGCTCTAAAATTCTACATCTGTCTGCGTCACAAATGTCACAGATGTCATAAAAAATTAGCCATCTAGGAGTTATTCACTACTGACAACTAGGCGGCACTTCTGAAAGGCTCTTTATAAATCAGCTGATTTGGACTTAATCGCACCTTTGCACAAAATTTCTCTGACAACTGCCAGATGTTCTTCTGTGCCCTGCACTGGTCCTCACTTCTGGTGCACTAACCGTACACAACTATGACTAATAGTACGTAAAATGGAGCATACATTCTTGCCATGGCTTCAGGGCGAGCTTCTGCCCAAAATTTATGGTTTGAGCTGCGTTTTTTTCAGACAATTATTATGCTTTTCTTCTTTAAAAAAAAACATAATTGAGATATAGCGTCTTCCAAATATTTACGACGGTTGTAGCAAAAATAAATATTATATTTCAGGAATAAGAGAATTTATACTCACTTTTCTTCACTACTTCATTTAACTTCTCTCAATTAATTAGTATTCAAATAAAAGGCGTTCATTGAATGGGGTTGACAAGTGGTACTCTGAGGTAACATCAATGACAATAATTGACTGAATAGCTAAGCCCTCAAGGAAAGGCAGTCAAACAATCGGTGAGTCCTATGTGCATATGTATGTGTGTGCATAGCATTGCTGCTCTCGGTGCAATAGGTGGTGGCGTTGATTGTGCTGGTGGCGACCAGCTGACGGCACAAGTTCATTTCAGAAATAATATGCCGTGAATTATGGATTTTATTTATGCCCCACAGCAATTCTAAATGACCAACACAGCCTGACAAAAAACAGCCCAAACAACTAAACTGTAGCCGTCACACAATTGCCACAAAACTATCTCGAAAATGCCGCACAATGCGAAGAAAAAATTACAACGCAAAAGAATAGTTGCGCACCAAAAACAAACAAAAAAGTCGATAATACAAAAACAACTTCAAGTCGTTTTCGAAGGCCTTCGTTGATCCTTTTTCACATTATTAACCCATTTATTTATTTTAGTTTTTTCTCTTGTGTCTGTTTTTTTTTCCTTCCTAACTATTGTCTAAAAAACAAGCCCTCAGGCAATGGAAAAAATGTCGTTCACACAGCGGGGGTAATTTTCAAAATACGTCCAACCCGATTTCGAGCTCACCCTCCCGCTGTTGCGGCCGTCGCTATACAATAGTTGTGGCCATTTTCAGTTGGCGCTCATAGTTAAGTTCGCTGTCCACTGCCACCACCTCCACCTTGACCGCAGCGAATGCCAAGAACTACTTAAAGCATTCAGGTAAAACATACCAATTGAAGAATTATCTGGTGTCTTTTTATATGTACATAAAACAGTGAAGTGGCTCATTACAAAGATCAGACTGAGTGGGCGAAAGTGATAAAAAACGCATTGAGAATAAAAATGCTTTCAAAAATTTTATTTTTTGTTTACTCAAATTCAATTTAGTTAATAAAATTACTATCGATTGTCTTGGACAATATGCTCTCGAAAAATTATTTCAAAAACCTTTTAACTTTAAGGTCTTCTGTGCAGGCGTGAAATCATCAGTTTTAAGTTTTTGGTGAAAGTAACGGCGCCTTAAAACGAGTCGAACAACGTTAGGCTTCAAGGGATTAAAGGTTTGATTTGTGCTGAGAAAGTAATCTCACATTAAATCGATTAAAGTTAAAGACTTCGCAAAGGGGGCAAATAAGCGAAACTGCGAAAAGAGGAACTGCAGCCGTCTTCGAAGTGCAAATAAAGAACAAAGATATACAGCTTTCACTGGAATTCTCCTGACTTCTCCCTCGACTGCATACGAATACATCGATATTACTAGGCTAATTTTGGTTCCCTATCATAGTGGCATAGAGGGAAACTGCTCGGCTCATAAGCTGGCTAGACAGGAGACCCTACAGACGGTTTCATCATGAAATGTGAGACTTGGGGCTCCCTTGAGAACCTGTAGTCTACTCCTGAAAATATGGGCCTTGCGTCAACTCAGCAAGCGCTAGGTTAGGGCAAAACGTGCAAAGTCAGGAGATCCTTTTCGCCACGGGTAGATCGAAGGCGCTCGAGGGAACTTCTAAAGCTAACAAAGCCACAGGTCTCGAATTTCGTAGGTATGCTTACCAGGGTATCTCAGCATACCAGGGTATGAAGCATCTCAGCACTTTCTTCTCAACTGTCCTGCTCTCATCGGGCTAAGATTCCGACATCTGCCAAACCTGCGGATGTAGCTGTTTAAGTATCACACCCGGTGAGTTGCATCAGTAGCTTGAAGCGGTTAATACAAATGCTATTAGCCACAGAGGGTTCTCATCTTCGTTATTTCCACCTATTTGGTTCTTTCCCCTCTGCCCCTGATACCATTTGTGTGGTATATATGAGTTTTGATTAGAACTCGAATTAGAATAACTGGTGTTTCCCACTTCAACCTTAACGTCTTTTGTGCCCTCTGCTCATCACGAGACCTCATCAGAACCCACTTTGCTCAGTAAACCTATGCTGGAGCTGGACTTGGCTGAGCATTTGAGCATTTCTTCTGGCCATACTAGAGCCAGATGTCTCTCCCAAGAATTACTTAGCATCTCCTCGTTTGGTGCTCGCTTATATCTACTCGCTTTAGCTTTTCGTTCCTAAACTCTTCCTTGATGGTGTGTCGTGCTAAGGCAAGGAAAGTGCTCTCAGTCCTAATAGTCTCATTAGTACCAAGGTCGCTTCATTTCTAGGAATTCCCATGTTTCCAGGGACTCATATTAGCCTAATACTGCAGGTTTCATTGCATATAGCAGATATTTCGGAACCTAGTGTACAACAAGGAGCTTCAGCGATGACCTATGAAGCAATGCTTCGAAAATATGCTTCTAGTATCGAGCCCATCAAATAGTATTCATTATCAATCCCCTTTTTTCATTGAAATATACAAGTATTTTAGGTTGTATGTATGAGTCAAATGGATCTGGCATCTCCTAAAGCAAGAAGTATCTTCGCGAAATTACTGAGCTTCTCATAAAAAAGTAGGATATGGTTTAATAATGTCCACAATTTACATTCCCTACTTTGACGCGATTGCACTCTCAAGCCAGCCCATGTTTTGAAAGGTCTGATGGAGACCAGACGGCTATCTCTCTCAGAAGACAAGCTGTCAATAATGGCTACAAAGTCCAGCACTTTCGTAAGGGGCATTTGAGGGACACATTGCATTTTTTATCAGAGAAGTTTCAGTTTTAGTCTAAAAAAGCGAAATAGGATAATACACATTTTTTAAGAGACTCTGAATGGCACTGTGAGCTCTGATGTGGTCTATTGAGCTTTACGGCATGCCTACAGTTGGAGGATTCTAATAAATTTGTGTGACTTCTTTAACCTGATGCTGGAAAAGATTGTGCGAGCTGCAGAACTGAATCGCTCAGGCATAGGCTTAAGAGCCTATTTTATGAACCAAAATGAACCAAAACGGGTATATCCTACTTAAACATAATCTCAGCTCGCCTAATATACTTCACTTCCAGTCAAACAGTGACTTTTCACTAGTTTTTTCATTAGCTTATAAATATAAAAACCAACAGTAGTAAATACAATCGTTGAAATCTGTTGGCCATAGTTTAGTGTAAATTAAGACTAAGTCACTCACACTAATTACATTCGACAACATCTGAACATTGACATTGATCCGCGCACAAACACAAACACCACAAACTCCAAATACTATGCAAAAAGCGCGGCTTAGGCAAGACGAGAAATCCACCAAGCCAACGGCCTCTGCGCACTTGATGGACGTTCGTCTGACATTAGGTTATCGGCATATAGCCGCTAGTGTGAACTTTGCATTGCATACGCCTGTCAGCGCCTGTCCTCAGCTTGTGGAAAACGAAATAAATCAGACGGCTTCCTAGCGTTATCACGATCTACTAAATTAAGTCGCTGCAGAAAATCACTGTGACTATCTCCGAGACTAGAGGCGGCAGTGGATCTGACGATTTCGTTGCAGTCAGTCTTTTGGTGATTGCCGGTGATTATGGCCATCAGCTGCAGCAGTAACATCAGCGCCACCGCATCATCATCATTGTACGCCAAGCAGCCGAGCAATAGCAACCGTCCAATGTGCACTGGTAGTAAGTAAGTAATGGCCGATTCTTATGGCTAAATAAGCAATCATCGTCATGTTTAGTCGCCTGACCAGCCGCTTAGGCGATCTGAATGTTGGTTGCAGTTGTGCGCGCACTCATGGAACCAGGAGAATGTCACGTTTGTTGTCAATGCGAGCGCTGCTGTTGCTATTGCTAATGCCGTCTCTTGGCCCGTTGTCTGACAAACTGGCAAACTGACAAACCAACTGTGTGTTATGCTGATAGATGTCGTTGTTGATGTTGATATCTGTCTGCAGCTGCCACTACAGCCACCATCGCTCGACAAGGCGAACTAAAAACAAATACGAAAAGAAAAAACATAAGACAGGCAACGTGCTACAATTTTGTGGCAACATGACACTATATGCCATGTTGCAAATACAACACTCAGCTAAGACCGGAGTGTCTCCGCCGTATAGCCGGCCGGCCGGCCCGTCAGCCAGCCTCATCTATGCTGCGTGTCAAGCAGCTCAGCGCGCAATCGCCTGATCGGCTCATAAAATGCGTGTGCGCTTTAATGGCATTCGCACTTACGCGACACATCCCCACAACTCCATCCCAATCGTGTCCAACTGTGGCTGACTGTGGCTGGCTGTAACCACTGGGAATGCCCACTGCTGGTGCAGTCGTTGCTGTCTGTCCGAATTGCTCAGTGAATTTGCGCAAATGCGATTAAAATGTCAAGGCGGTACAGACAAGTTGCAGCGTCCCGATGCTTTGTCAAGCTACTTCGCTGGCATTCCCAGGCGTACATGCGTTCGCACAGTACGATTTACATTGGTCCGTAGTAACTGTGGCTCTATCCACTACGAATGCTTGTGAATATCGCAAATATGTGATGGCTCTGGTGGCAGCGGCGGCAGTCAGCCTCATACCGACGGCTAATATACAGAAAAGTCGCTTGCCAACCAGCATTTTTCAGATATTCGAGTGTGAATTCAAATTACTGATCCAGCTCAGGCGAAAGAGCAAGCAACATTCACTCTCGATGAGCGCACCAAAGTCGCTCATGGGGCATTACAAATAATGACATTCCAGGCAACATTTTGATTAAAAACTTGACAGGCCACGCAACGTCGTGTTGACGGCCACCCATCTGCGGTGTATCCGATATCGATACGCTTGTCGCTGCCAATGCCGGCGCAGATACGCCAAACCACGATCGATATTCATTTGATTCGCATTGCTGATCAATGCCAAGCCTTTGCCGTTTTCGTTATTAATGCGGCAGAGCTTTAAGGCTGCTATTGTCATAACCGTTGCGGCTGTCGCGGCGCGCAACACCGTCGATCGATCAGCGACAATCAAAAGAATCAAATCGCCGATTGTTGACAAATTCTTTGTGTCGTGCGGAATTCTTTGCGCCACTGATTTCATTGATTCGCTTGTTGTACAGAAAATGCCGTAACTTTTGCTCCACATAAATGCACAGCCACAACAAAGCTCATACATACAGACATACCCGTCCGTACTAATTTATATGTGGCAAACGATACATATCCCATATGCTGAGTGCGAGAGGTGCGAAAGAAAGGAAATTCGAGAAAATAACATTAAAAAAAATAAGATGTACAAGCAAAAGCTGAAAGAAGATAGCTGATCGATTCGCTGATCGATCATTAGGCTGATTCATAGGCGAAAGCAAGGTGGCCTCGAAAGCAATTGATTCGCAAATGATTTGCGATTGATAAGAATTTTGACACAAATCGAAGGTGACAACCGCTTACAGTGACAATGGCCACAACTATGTACATTTGAATATATTCATATGTTTGTGTGTATAGCACGGAAAGACTATGAAGTCCAATCGAATATTGAGAGCTGTGAGGGCAAGTAAGTTTGTATTTACTTGTCGCCATAATATTGTAATATGAGCAAAAAAGAAGGGAATTGAGAAAAAATTGTTATTAAGCAAACAAAAATTAAAAATTACATAAAGGTAAAATAAAGAAAATAAGAAATAAAATAATAAAAATTAAAAATTAAATATAAAAAATTAAAGTAAAAATTACTTATCGAAACATACATAATATGTACATTTAAATTTGTTGGAAAATATTGAAAATGGAAGATAAAGAGTAGGATCGCTTTTCAAAAATCACAAAAAAATTAAAAGTTATTGTAAATAAAACAAATTAAAAATGATTTAATAAATCCATTAAAATTTTTTGGAATATATTAAAACGAAGGATAAAAAAAAACAAAATAAAAAATGAAATAAAAAACTTAACTAGAAAAAAATTTTAATTATATAACAAAATAAAAATAAAAATTATTTATCGAAATTTATTCCCTGAAATTTTTCTGGAAAATATTAAAAAGAAGGATAAAGAGTTGGATCGCATTTCAAAAATGACATAAAATAAAAATTAAAACCTATGTATAAAAAAAATTTACATTAATAGGTCTATTTATAAGTTCGTGCGGTTTTACAACAGATGGCGTAACTAGATTATTATTCCATCGATCCACATTTCCAAACATTCATTGGAGAGCTACTGTCGTAAGGCACAAACGTCAGTATAAGTTTTTTATTTGAAGCGTAAACAACAATATTTTTACCACACTTGAAAATGTCGAATTTCGTGCCAAATAATGTGTTTTTGCGGGGAATTCTTCTTCATTATTTTAATATGAAGAAAAAAGCAGCCGAAAGTCATCGTATCTTGGTGGAAGTTTATGGTGAGCATGCTCTATCTGAGCGAACGTGCCAGAAGTGGTTTGCACGCTTTAAAAGTGGTGATTTTGGCTTGGAAGACGAAGAACGCGAGGGTGCGCCGCCAAAGTTCATGGATACCGAATTGGAGGAATTGCTCGATCAAGATCCGGCTCAAACGCAAGAAGAGGTTGCAAAAACTTTGGGAGTTGATCAATCAACCATTTCCAAACGTTTAAAAGCCATGGGAATGATCCGAAAGGTAGGCCATTGGGTGCCGTATGAATTGAAGCCAAGAGACGTTGAACGCCGTTTTATGGCATGCGAACAACTGCTTCAACGGCACAAAAGAGAGGGTTTTTTGCATCGAATTGTGATTGGCGATGAAAAGTGGGTCCATTACGACAATCCAAAACGTCGGGCAACGTATGGATACCCTGGCCATGCTTCAACATCGACGTCGGCGCAGAATATTCATGGCCTGAAGGTTATGCTGTGTATCTGGTGGGACCAGCTGGGTGTTGTGTATTATGAGCTACTGAAACCGAATGAAACGATTACGGGGGATGTCTACCGACGACAATTGATGCGTTTGAGCCGAGCACTGCGAGAAAAACGGCCGCAATACGCCGATAGACACGACAAAGTTATTTTGCAACATGACAATGCTCGGCCACATGTTGCACAAGTGGTCAAAACATACTTAGAAACGCTCAAATGGGATGTCCTACCCCACCCGCCGTATAGTCCAGACCTTGCGCCATCCGATTACTATCTCTTCCGATCGATGCAACATGGCCTGGCTGACCAGCACTTCCGTAATTACGATGAAGTCAAAAAATTGATCGATTCGTGGATTGCGGCAAAACCGACCGAATTTTTCACAAAGGGAATCCGTGAATTGCCAGAAAGATGGGAAAAAGTAGTAGTAAGCGATGGACAATATTTTGAATATTAAATTTGTAACCATTTTACGTCAATAAAGTTTCAAATTTCGAAAAAAAACCGCACGAACTTATTCATAGTCCTAAAAATAAAAATTATTTATCGAAATTTATTCACGCAAATATTTTAATATTTAATATTAAAAAGACGGATAAAGAGGAGGATCGTATTTCAAAAATGGTTGTGCTCTAACAGGCATCAGAAGGCATTTGAACAAGAGCCATAGGTGAACATAATTCATTAGAATGCGTTTAGTTTATGTTGGAGCTGCGATAAGCGGGAAGAAAGCAGCGTCTAGAGCAACGACTAGAGCAAAGAAAATTCCACGCTTAGATGTGGTGATTATGCCGGAGCAGCGGTAACGCGTAGGTCTAAGTATTATTTTAATTTCAGGGTGAAGCAATCGAAAAAAATTAATGGCTGTCAAAAGGTAATTAACAAAGTGTGGTTAATTTTGATAGTGGTTGCGTAAGAAATAAACGAAAGCGCCTTTCAAAAGGGACGCCTAGATGTCAGTAGTGAATAATTCCTAGGTCCATAAAAAGGTACCGTTTTTTTTACACGATAGAACAACGCATTAAAATTATTGAAATTTATTATGAAAATGGGCGATCTTTAGGAACAACATATCAACATAGCAACATTCATGATTTTTTTTGGTAGAAATAGTAGTTCGCATGAATCGACAATTCACAGGTTGTTAAAAAGCTTTCAAAAAACTGGATCGAGGAAGAAATATGTAATAGAATATTTCTTTATTTATGTTTAGAATTCACAATATTTGCTTACAGACAAAAGCAATATAATTTTAAACAAATATATAAAAATATAAGACAATGGCCTTAAAGGTCATCGGCCGGAATTAATTATCTGTACTTTGAAGCAAAAGTTATGTAAGAAACTAGCTTTTTCCCAGCCTAATCATTTTTTCCATTCAACACATTCACTATAACTCTATCACTTATAATGTGTCAAAGTTGTTGTTGGAAATTTTTCGTGGATAGAAAAAGGACTAAAGGGCTGGCAGACCAAAAACTGGACGTTCTGTTGAGAATATTGCTGCTGGAGGGCAAATATAGATAAAAAAGATAGAATTTTCCATACATAATTGCTAAGGGTTGCATTTTAAATAGAAATAGTGAAACTTTAAAGCAACATCTAAACGCGCCTTTTGAAAGACCCTTTATAATATCAATAGAAAAAACAATGAACCCATTTCTACTCATTTGTTCATGTTTTTGTTTTGAGGTATTCTTATAATTCCAGGAAAAGAAGTTGGTATAAATAAAATGCAACCTAAAAATTAAGCTGCTAAGCTTATAGGCTAAAACTTAATATAGTAAAAGAGAAGTTTGGGGGGGAAATAAACATTCTAAAGTTCGGGTGGACTGGCAGTATTTAATGTTTTTATAAAGGCACAACGGTTTTTGTGTGTATATTAAGGGCGCGTATTTTGATATACGAGCTCAGATCATGATTATAACCTGGGCATTGAGGAGACTTTTGATGTTGCTACTTTTGGCTCAATATGTTCCTCTGCTGACCGACATGGAGTTAATCAAACCATTGTAAAGTGGATATATTCCACGCTCTCTAAGAGGCTGTTAACCGCTGGCGAGAGCGGTGACGAACTAATCACAGTCAGGGCCGAGCAAGTATGTCCCCAAGCGGGTATTTTTTCTCCGCTGTTGTGGTACTTCGTCGTAGACTCTCTACTAGCGGAGATGCAGGAACAAGGTTTTCATGTCCAAGCATATGCGGACGATGTCTGTGCGCTAACATCCGATAAATCCTTAAGGAGGCTTTGCACGAAAGTGCAGAGAATTCTGAACAAAATCGATGACTGGTGCATGAGACAAGGTCTTTCCGTTAAACCGAACAAAACAACCATAGTCTTGTTCACAAGAAAACGGGAATTGTATGGACTTAGTCTTGCAACACTGAAAGGTGTGACTCTTGATCTTTCTGATGAAGTTAAATATCGAGGAGTAATCTTGGCAAAGAAGCTGACTTGGCAGACACATGTTTCACTGAAGGTGAATCGCGCATTACGGATTTTTCAGCAATGCCGCAGAGCCTTTGGTAAAACCAGGGATCTGAAACCTGCTATGGTCCTATGGATATACACAGCACTTATCAGACCAATCATCACTTACGCCTCTCTGGTCTGCTGGCGCCGTTTCATGGTTAAGTCCACACTACGGGAACTATACAGGCTGGACAGAAGTGTATGTTTATGCATTACGGATGCGACCAGTACAACCACCGGCGATGCTCTTAATGCTATACTTGATTAGCTCCCCTTGGATCTTAAGATACAACAGGAAGCAATAAAAGCAATGTGTAGTCTCCATAAGTACAATTGTTGGCGTATGCCGATGATATTGATATCATCGGCCTCAACAACCGCGCTGTTAGTTCTGCCTTCTCCAAACTGAACAAAGAGGCAAAGCGAATGGGTTTGGTGGTGAACGAGGACAAAACGAAGTACCTCCTGTCTTCAAACAAACAGTCGGCGCACTCGCGTATCGGCACCCACGTCACTGTAGACAGTTATAATTTCGAGGTTGTAAAAGACTTCGTTTATTTAGGAGCCAGCATTAACACCGATAACAATGTCAGCCTTGAAATCCAACGTAGAATCTCTCTTGCCAACAAGTGCTACTTTGGACTAAGTAGGCAACTGAGCAGTAAACTCCTCTCTCGACGAACAAAACTAACACTCTACAAGACTCTCATCATGCCCGTCCTAACGTATGGCGCAGAAGCTTGGACGATGACAACATCTGATGAAGCGACGCTTGGAGTGTTCGAGAGAAAGATTCTGCGTAAGATTTTTGGACCTTTGCACGTTGGCAACGGCGAATATCGCAGGCGATGGAACGATGAGCTGTATGAGCTTTACGGCGACATAGACATAGCGCAGCGAATAAAGATCCAGCGGCTTCGTTGGCTGGGTAATGTCGTCCGAATGGATACAAACGCTCCGGCTTTGAAAGTATTCGATGCGGTACCAGCTGGTGGTAGCAGAGGAAGAGGAAGGCCTCCTCTGCGTTGGAAAGATCAGGTGGAGAAGGACTTGGCTTCACTTGGTGTGTCCAATTGGCGCCGGTTAGCACGAGAAAGAAACGGCTGGCGCGCTTTGTTAAGCTCGGCCAAAATCGCGTAAGCGGTTATCGCGCCAATTAAGAAGAAGAAGTCTCCATAAGTATGGTACCTGGCACAAGGACGGAAGTTCGGGACACAGAGAAATAGTTACTATCTGAGCAGTACCCACTGTTTTTGGCACCTAAAGACGGCCTGAAACCCATAGATTCATTTGGAAGGAAATTTTATGTCATTGCGTGAGCAATGAACCAATCCAGAATACATTCAGGGAGGTTTGACGAATATTTTCTTTATCGATGGGTCCATGAATGAAATAGGTTTTGGAGCCGTATGGTAATTAAGCGATAGTAATAGGTATCACTATGGGAAATGGCAACTGTTTTCCAAACGGAAATTTTTGCCATCCTAAAAGAAGCCGAATGGATAATCGAGAGGAGATGGAGCAGGAAACAGAGTGGAGTTTTCAGTGGCTGTGTGAAATATATAGATATTATACCTAATTGCATATAAGAGTGCAAGCTACAATGGCCAAGTTTTTAGTATCAAAATTATACAATATTAAATTACGCAAGTTACATTCTACTAAAAAATTAAAAATTCTCAAAATATTTACATAGGATGGTATTCTTACCAATTTTTGATACTGATTAGTAGTGAAATGTTTTTGCCTAATACTCTCTAAAACCAAACAAGTGCTGAATGATCGACGGACAAAATATTGCTGTAAAAAGGGCATGCTGGTTTTGGACTTCGGGTGAGAAGATGTTGGTGAGTTAATTGCGCATGCCCGATTCTTAGACGTGTGAAAATTGTTGCTTTTAGGCGAGTGATACTGCTGGAGTAGAGAAGTTTATCGCGAGTCGGGCTAAGGTTGAAGTATCGATGGTGGTAATTTTTCCATTCTGTGAGTCTCTTTTGGGAGTGTTGTCGTTCTACAGGTCATTATTTTGTGCTAATCCAAAGTATTTCGCTGCAGTTGTTCATTACCAGGAATGCCGACATGGTCAGGCACCCAGAGCAAATCAATTTGTTTCCTATATTTAAGGCAAACGTCACGGATCTTGAACTGCGCGTATGTTTTGAACTGCGTTTAAGCAGAAAAAAAAATATCTGCGCGTATAACGAATTTTCCCTTTTGTTGAATGACATATTCTACAGATTTGTGGTTAGCAAAAGCCTCGGCCGTCAATACAGGTGTGTGTGGAGGGTAGTACCCCTCTGATGGTACTGCGATGGTATGTTCGATAAAGTAACTGCAAAGACAGTGTTTGTTGCTTTTGAGCTGTCAGTAAAAATAGTTACAAAATTTTCTTGTTTGGAATTATTGACGATTTCCAAAAAAAAATTTAAAAAACTTAGTTGCGTTAAATTTCTTCAAAGCGTGCAGAGATGCATCAATTTTAAATTCAGTTATCAGCCACTCTGGTTGCATACTGATTTTGTGGCATTTAGGTGGAATATTTGTATCAAAAATTTTGCAGTACCTTACACAGCGTCGATGTGTAAACTTAGTTTTATAGTTTTTTCTGTGTGTGAGTTCAGTTGGATCGTTGTGTCGTATATCCTCTTCCTTAATGAAGGTAAACCAGTTTCGCACAAAATGCACTTCACGGATGGTGCATCGAATATTTGTGTTTGCACACCAACCAAAAACAGGAAACTCATAGTCGATCTTGGGATGGAGATAGATGCCCCAGATTTTAGTCCCCATTTTTTTTAAATAAATAAATAATAATAATAGAGTAATAAAAATATTATTTTGCCGATAAAACCATTTTCGTCAAGTAAAAAACTCGTAAAGCTTTCGGGATGTGCCCTTTATATGTAGACTGAAAGAAACTTGAATGAGGTGACATAAATGAAGAACAGCTGTCCATCGATATTTCCAACTCTAAAATAGTTCAACAAAGCAGCGACTGTTTGCTCGCTTGCTGTAATTTCACAACCAGCAAATTTAAGTCTGCCCGGCAGTCAAGAAAACGAAATGTTTTAAAGGGCGTTTTAAATGTTGAAGTCGATTATCGGTTTGCTTCGTAGTGCTCACTTTGTTGGGCAGATGAGAAAGAGGTAATCATTATACTTAATAAGAATTTCCAGTATACATTCCACAGTTTGTATTGCCCAATAATTGTTGTTCATCAAATTCTGACGAGATTGTTTTGATTCCGATTTGTTTTTTTTTTCTGGTTTTCGAAATTTCAAACCAGACTTAATAGTTTTCTAAATGGCTACCATCAATCAATGGGCACCCAAATATCAACAACACCTGCAATATCCCACGCCAAAGCCATAGCCAGACACGAATTCTCAAATCACTGCCACAAATCGCCTAATCGTCTAATAATTTAATTTGCCACAATTTAGCAACGTTTATCGAAATGTGCAGCCAGATCCCGTAATGGCTCGAAATTAGTAGCAAACATCCAATAATAATATCTTTGCTTACTTGCAGATAAACTCGGATAATGGCCAAGCGCATAAAACAACAAATGGAACAGTTAGCACAACAATAACAACAACAACAGCAATAGCAGAGTTCTAAGCAATAAAAGTAATAATAGCGACTATAAAGTTGAAATTGAGCGAAAATAATAATAAACAGGCTAAACGTCGCGGTTGCGGTTGAGGACGAATTCAGACGTCTCACGTTCTACGAAAACGACTCTGTGCCCCGTTCACTCTTTGCTTTCGTAGCCCCAGCTACATTGCGTTTGGCCTCGTGAGACCCTACTTCTTGCCATTGAGTTGCTACCTAAGCGAACCTACGCGCCTTCCCGCATTCAGCAGCGACGATGGTGGAACGTGATCATCCCAATTTCAACGCCCATCGCCAGTCACCGTGCGGAGCTCCCACTGCTACTAGCGGATGCTTACTGCTGTGATGCTACAGCCGTTGGAGCTGTCTCTGCCATTTCTTTTGCTGTCGCTTTTTGATTTCCTCACCTTCTTTGTCTTGCCGTCGTCATCGCACAACAACAGCGAGAGAAACCGTAAAAAATGTTGCAACTCAGTAAATAGTTTGTGACGCTATGGCAACAACAACAATCGCATCCGCGTGTTGACCACAACAAGGGTATTAACAACAGCAATAGCCACCAAAATGAAATTCCTCGAATTTGAAAATTTTCGAATTTGTCTAAAATAGTGGGCGCGCATTGCGGCGCATCACCCTGCGCTGCAGTCCCCAGCAGTTCACGGCTCACACAGCGTACGAAGATGTGCGCATGTATGTGGTAGCTGTTGGCGGGCTGTCGACTACTGCTGCTGTTGGTTCAATGTGCAATGCGCCGTCTGGCATTCGCTCGTCATTTGGTCCGATATGACGGCTGTTCGAATTTTGGACAGATGAGCAGACAAACAGACAGACAGACAACGCGGACAAAAGGGAAAGCAAGAGCTGTTATTAAATTGTCAAAAGGTCGAAGAAATAATGCTCGGAATTTCATGCTCAGCGCCCCCATGTGCGCGCTCTGGACTGATTTGTGCCGCTACCCTGGCTGCTGCTGCTGTGGCTGCTGCTGCTGTTTTACCTTTGTGCTGCTGTTGTGCACCGAGCGGTCAACCGCCATCATAGCCGCTGATGACTCCACTGATATTGCGTGCGTGCGTATCAGAAGCATCAAGCTAATTGGAGGCATTTTAGGGCACCCCTGCAGCCAAAGGCTAAGAAGCGGGCAAACAGCCAAACGGCCCAACAACCCGGCAGCCGTTTACCCATTTAGGACATTTACGATTTTATAGGAGCGAAAAGGTACATAAAACCTCGACTGCGTAACGTTTTTAGATTATTTCACCAACCACACGCACACACCTACCTACCTACTCCAGCACGTATATGTGTATGTGTGTGTGTGTGTTGTGTGCATGTGTGGCAGTTATGATCCTGACGCTACATTTTGTTTATATTTTATTGCGCTCACATGGCGTGTGAATTTTTTGGGAGTTTCAATCGCTTGATCGGCGCGCACCGCCATCGCCACCGCTGCGCTGGTGATTAGTGATTTTTGTATGTGCGCCGCCGCGGCTGTAGCATCGGCTGCTGTTGCTGTACAAACGGTGGGCGTAACATGGCATTTATTACAGCCAATGTTACAATTTGTAGTCGAAAGATTTATGTGCGCGGCCGCGACGCGCTTTAGCCACACCGCATATGCGCGCGTATGTATGTATGTGTGCATGTAGATATGTTTGCTTACAATTGTAGATTTTTGTAGACGTTTGTTAATTCGAACGGTGTATAAGTATTTGCTACCCGTTTCATAGCTACCGCTGTCAGTTGCTGCTGGACAATAGTATCAGATATGCACACAGACATACGCGCATACACAAATGTAGATACAAAGTATAACCAGTTAGCTTAGCACTAATAATCATACAGATAGACAGACTAACAGGCGGGCAACTGACCGCGGGCGGTTGGCCATACCTACTTTCTTAGGAGTGCACTTGATTGATTTCTTGGAACTGGAAAAGATGTGAATGCTATACAAAATGTTGCTAAATACCGGTGCAACGGAGGCAGTAACATACGCGGGTTGCGTTTAAAATCACACTTTGTGGTCAGAAATCAGAAATTGTGCGGCAATAATTGTTGCTGGTACTCGACAATGCGAGAAGTGTGAGAAAAATTTGCCTTAAGTGCTTATCGGTTTTAGTGTCCGGGAGTGGTGACTTCTGTAAGAAGATGTACTCCATTACAATAAGGATAAAGGATTAAGTGATCTGTCGATTTAAATGACTTCAGCACCATAAGTCAGGATTACATCATAGCCAAGTTTATACCCACAATTGACTCATTCAGTTCAATAGTGTCATAATCAATAAAACAAAATTTAGATAACTACATCCCACTCTTTTTTTTACACGGTAGATACGTTCCCTTGAAATGCGTCCAAAAAATCGTGTAAAAATACATGCGACATTTAGTAAACTTGAGTTAGGTTCTGGAACTTTAAAAATTCTGTAAAATGAAAAAACTCCAATTATTTTCCCAAAAAGCCCTGTAAAAGAAGTAATAATGAAATCCATATTACATAAAACAAAAACAATTCATTTTTATTACAAAAAAATTGAAATTAGTGCCCAGTGAAAATTCAATCCATAAGTAGATTAAGTTAGATTAGGTTTTTGTGGCCGTCGGCTTGGAGTAGCCAACTCACTTGGGCCATGTAGGTCCGTTGTGGTGCCACTGTGTAACACGGGAACCTCAGTGCTTATGCATCAATAGAACCATTTAGACACTCTTCTGGAGCTTAGAATAGGTTTTATCCCAACACCGGATAGTTCCGTAAGAGAATCAAAATGGTATTTTCCTAACAGCCTTGCACTACTCCTCGCTAAGCCTGGACAATTACAGAGGAAGTGTTCTCATGTTTCTTCCCCTTCATCATCTCTTCACCTGCTGCAGTATTCATGCCTAAAAAAGTGTCTACCCAACAGCCAATGACCGGTGACAAAAGCCACTACCTTCGAGATGTTAAGCAATTCTGCTAATCTTTTCTTATCTATTTGCCGCCAAATTAGCAACACAAGTATTCTCTTCTCTCCATGAACTATTGGCCTCGTGGAGAATATTATTTTTTATCCCTAATTTGCGGAATTCCAATGTTGTCTCTTTTTTCAAACAGTGGAAGATTAGGGCCCTTTCTGGCGAGCCCATCGGCCTTGCAATTTCCTTTAATATCTGTATGTCCCGGAACCGATATAAGAAGGCGGTGCTAATATCATTTATATATAGCTGCCAGGCATTCCTGAGCAACCTTTGATCTTAGTATAACTGCCCACCATGAGCAGCAGGAATACTCAAACACTAAAACAACAACAACAACATCAACTTTATCCATAAGTACAAAACATATACAAATTCTAATAAGGAAAAACAAAAATTTCATCAGTACTCGATAACGAGCGTGCAAGTTTATTATGAACTGGACCAAAAATGCGATAAACAGATATGAGATATGTCAGATACAGGTACTAAGTCAAAGTCTGCCGGGTTTTATTCAAATTATTAACGGTTTCTGTTGGTTTTTCCTTGAAACAAAATCTGTTTTTAGCCATTGTTTTTTGATTTCTCGAGTTCTTTACACAAGGTGGCGCAAAAGTACTCACCCTATCGAAAGGCTTATAATTTTTGCACATGGTGTTCTACGCTAATCATATTTGACACTTGTGAGCTAAACAGCTGCATTAAACAAACACGCAAGCAATGGAGAGCGCAAAAAGAGGGCTCTTCTTTTATGCTGTGTAAAAAATGCATGGTGATATCTATTTAATACCAACTCATTAGATGAAAATATTGTATATTCTTACTTCCATTGAGGGCTTAGTAAATTGAAAACTTTAAAGTCGTTCTTCTCCATATTTTTTTAATAGGGTTATTTTAATATTGAAAGAAAAAGGCTATTTTTCAATATAAATGATTGAATGTTTATCTATACTAATATTATAAAGAGGAAAACTTTGTTTGTTTGTTTGGTTGTAATGAATAGGCTCAAAAACTACTGGACCGATTTTAAAAATTCTTTCACCATTAAAAAGCTACATCATCCACGAGTAACATGGATTATATTTTATTTTGGAAATAGGGCTCGAGATATACGTCAAAACGTGGACCTGGGTAACCTTCGGATGTGTATGTACAATATGGGTATCAAATGGCAGCTGTTGGTGAATGCTTTAGTCCAGAGTATTTTTCATGCCGCTCCGTGATTAGGGTCTCGAGATAGAGACCAAAACGTGGACCCTAGAATGTGTTTGTACAATATGGATATCAAATTGAAGCTGTTGGTGAATGCTTTAGTACAGAGTATTTTTCATGCCGCTCCGTGAATGGGGTCTCGAGATATAGGCCAAACGTGGATCCGGGTAACCTTTGGTTGTGTATGTACAATATGGGTATCAAATGAAAGCTGTTGATAAGTGCTTTAATACGGGGTAATTTTCATACCTATTGATGACTAGGGTCTCGAAATATATGCCAAAACGTGGACCCGCCGTGTCTTTGCACCGAACTAAACCAAACTTACGCACATTGTTAAGTAAGTATTGAAAATGGGATTCGTAAAGTTTGGTTGTAATTCGGAGCACTGTCAACGGGTACAGCGTTCTTTTGAACCAGCCATAATGTCGCTTACTTTTTTAACGCTTGGGGCGGAACTGAACTGTCAAATTGACAGTGTGAGTTACAATGTGTCAATATTTCTTTCTGATTTGGATGCCATAAGGAAAAAACGTAAGTGCAACATGTAAAAATTGTTTGTGAATTTTTTTGGAGTGGATTTTGGAACAGTGAATAATTTCTTACGCAATTTGAGAATTTAATGTGAAATCCGAATGAAATTATGTGTTCGTGGAAAAAAAAAATTTTTTCGTTTTTTTTTTTGAAAAATATAAGTGGATAATGGTTAAAAAAGCTCCAATGCTTAATAAAACATATAAATTGAAACGAAAAATTCATGGATGATCAGGAAAAAAGACGATTGTTTATTCATATGCGTTGATTTGAAATTTAAAAACAATCTTCTTTTTTCCTGATTTTCAATATTATTTACTCAAAAACAAATAGAAAAACAAAAAATATTGTTTATGCCAAAGCGCTTGAATAAAGAATAAAGAAATAAATAATATGAAAATCATATATTTTCTGTTCTAAACCATATCTATTCTATTTTAGTGTGCCCAGCGAAGGGGGCCAGGTTTGCTAGTTTCATTATAAAGAGGAAGGTATGCCGTTAATAGTGGAAAATAACATCGGGTATATGACAAAGTGGCTGCACTATGTCCTCGGTAACCTCACGAATCGACCCTGGGCTGTTGGCGTAGATCTTCTTTTTCACGTGGCCCCAAAGAAAAAAGTCACAAGGTGTTAAAACACAAGATCTCGGTGACCAATTGTGATCACTTCGTCAAAAGATAACACGACCCGGAAACTTTTCCAGAAAAAGATCAATGGATTCGTTGCTTGTGTGGTATGTAGCGCCGTGTTGTTGAAAATAAACGTTGTCCAGATCAATACCAACCAATTCCGGCATAAAAAATCGTTAATCATCTCTAATCTAATCTAAATAACACCTGTTATTGGAAAACCCTTATATGACATTCTTTCAGTGACACTCTTCAATCAGCGATATGACCTTTTCGTTCGATTTCGTTTCATTTCTTCAGAGCAGATAGTTTGAGCTCCAGCGCCATATTTTGTCAATGGATGCTGACTATGTGGAAATGATGGATGCAAAATACCAGCGCTGAGAGTCTAAAATTCCGAAAATTGTTACGAAAGTAAACATATCTCTCAAGGCTTTGATGCTACTGGATATGCTGACGATCTTACGGTCATAGTATCAGCCATATTTAGAGGTACCATTTCCAACTTCATGAACCAAGCGCCGATCTACTTGAGATTTATTTTCAAAAGCCAATAAACAGAAATCGCTGAAATTATCCAGATTTGTGACCACTGAATGATTTGCGACGAACTTATGTTGGCTTGTAGAGATGAGGTCTTTAACGGTAAAAAAAAATTTTAAATTTACAAACATTTCAAATAATTTCGAAACTGAAGATAGCTTTAAGTTGGGGTTTTTACGTATTGAAGATTTTCAATCATAGCCCAGGAGTTTTAAAAGTAGATCCTTGAAAAGCTATGCGAAATAATTGTGATCATTTACACGTTGGCGTTGCATTTGGAAAAATCGAAGGGCACCGCTTGTAATGTCGCCGAATGTAGCATACATTTTTCGATAAATATCCTACACCTCTGGCAAAGTTCCAATCATCCCAATTTAAGTAGAAATCACGCGAAGTTCAAACATATATCCTCCTCCACTCGCACATAATAACAAAATAGGTATGCAAAATTGTACAAAGAGAAAACTTCTTATAATTATTGCCCCTAAATTAGAAACACATACCTACGCACACAAACAAGCATACAGCTACACATCTGCCCATCTACAAATTTCACCAATGGCCACCCACTACCAAGCGCGGCGACAATGACTGGAAACACGTGTACCACAAATCGTCAACAACGAGTAACAAACGACATCTTTAATCGATAATAAATGTGACCGCTCGGCAGTTTGGTCGCTGCCCGCTGCTGGCTAGTCGCTTGGCCATTTGCAGCGACGACGGGTGTGATTAAAACAAATTGCACGCGTCAGCAATGATTGCCTAATAGTGCAAGGCGCGATGTAGTTAACACACAAGCACACTAGCAGGTACACGTACACACACGAAAAGCGCAATGCGCTGCAAATTCATGTGTTGCAGTTGCAGACAGTCGTTTGGCGAGTCCAATATTTTAGCTGCAATTTGAGTGTTGCCGGAGTGTTGCTGAAACTCAATAATTAATTCGCGCCCAGCCGACGCACGGCCCAACGCGCTACATACAAATGTGAATATGTGCATATGTGTGTGCATGCAGACCAATGCTTTCCCTGCCATATGTTGCGTGTGTGGAGTGTGGCATGCGGCACGAGGTAGGTATGATTCAGCGCGCAGCGCAGCGCTACAAATTGTTGCAAATCAGCGACCAGACGCGGCGTTAAATGTCGTTCAGTTAGACGACAGCAACATCAACTACACCAACTGCAATGGCAACAGCAACAAAATACGAGTATTCATAAAAACTTGCCACCCCAGCAAAGGCATACGCTGGACTGGTGTTGAGCTGGCGGAGCTGACGCATTTGCTGCAGTGGCGTCGGAAGAGCTATAACGCGCATGGAGCTCGAAGGAAATGGAGTGCTTGCTTACAACAACAATATAATGGAGTTGGCAACATCATGAATAGAGAGTGAGAAACAACTATTGCCGCGGTGGCATCTGCGGAGTGGCACTCAGGTATGTATGTATGTATGTAACGTACTCATGTCCATGTGTGCGTGTGTGGGTTTGTGCAAGGCAGTGTCCAGAGGTGTCAGCCAACAAGTTGTCGGAATGCATCTAACAAGGAATTCGTATTTCACGCGGCTGCAATGCTAATGGCATGAGGCATGTTGGCATGTTGGCATGTTTTACCACGCTCGATGACATGAATGGGCGCGGGCAGTTGGCCTGACAATGTACGCGTCTCTGTCTCAGCACTTGCATGTATGCACGAGTAGTTATTGTTGTAGCCGTTGCTGTTGCTTTTATGGTTGTATTGGTCATTGTAGTTTTTGATTGTGATGTGATTTGTTTTTTGTTGTTGGTTGTTGGTTGTGATGCAGTCACTTTGGAGCTTTTGTTACTGATGCTTTTATGCTTGTTATTATTTACTTATTGCCCGTTCCGCTCCCACGGGACAACCGTTAAGTTTTACTTCACGGGGGGAGAGCTGCCTATTGCCGCTTCACGAAGATCTGAGCTGTTGTTCAGCGCGACGCAGTTTGGTAATTACTATTCTTGGCATATTCCTGACAGCGGACCAATGTTCTTCTGAGTCAAGCATAATATCGACTAGGTCGATATCGACTAACCATTATAGGCTTACCAACCAACCAGACAAACAAAACATCAACACTGCTCCTTTAACTAAAATGTCACAAAAAGTACAGTACGGATCGCCTTCACGCTTAAACCTATGCAGATATAATTTAAAGCATGCATGTCTACTAAGTACTTGGATCAGGTAGAAGTCTATCTGTCCATGCTTTCGCTGTAACCATTCGAAGATATTCGGAATAACTACACGCCCATCATCCGTTCATAGAGTTCTTCCATTTCTCCTGTCACGTACGGATGCTTCGCTGCCGTTCAGTCTTTCGGTTGGTCGGCTGCACTGGATCCGCTCTTTCGGTGACTGGATGTGGTGCTTTTTTATATCTCCGAATTCGAAAGCGGCCAGCTTAATCGGCAGCATCCTCCAATACTGCGCGAAATGCGCAGCATACCCTGAGAGCACATAATCGGTATACCGGTTTAATGCCTTTCATGTAGGAGCTGCAGTTTGTTACTTCGACGCAGGCCGGTACAGCATATAGCAAGATAGATGATACCACACTGCTAAGTAGCTTCCGAGAAGCCTGCTTAGAACCTCTCGTATTCATCATAATTCAGGTTAATGCAGTTTCAGCCTTTGCTGCCTTATCGCTGGCGTATGTGTGGTCCTGCTTAAAGCTCAACCTGTGGTCCATAAATACTCCGAGATATTTAATGCACAGCTTAGACTCCAGTGCCAACTATTTCCTGCTACTGATAAGAACTGCTTCCGTTTTATGGTTTGCAAGGTACAAACCTCTATTGCGCCGCCAATCTTTTGAGATTTCGACCGCTTGATTGCAGATTGTTTCAGCCTGGTTGAGGAATTTAGCAACGACCACGATTGCAATGTCATCAGCAAATCCTATGATTTGGGATCCTGAAGATAGTTTGAGACGTAAAATCCTATCGTACATTATGTTCCAGAGAAATGGGCCTAGCAATGAGACCTCTGGGGCTCCTCATGTTACTCTGGATCCTTTGATCCCTTCGTCGGTTTTATATGGCATGACTCTGTTAGCGAAGTAGCTTGCGACAATTTTCGGAATGTACTATATACTGGAACTCCGAAATTCTCCAGCGCTTTTAAGGTTGGGTTTGTATGCATCTAAGTTTTTTTTCGTTGTGGTGCGCGCTACCTTCAATTGGCCTGTTGAAACCAAGATAATCCATTTGATTCCAATGTCCTCATTCCGTTGGACTCTCCTCACCCATCAAGTATTACATCGTTCGAGGGTGAAGGCGATTAATCGCCGCTGCTGGGTATCAGTCTCTCCAAAAACCTAATCACTTTCATAGTCTCAACAACCAAATTGCGTGCCACATCCCGCGTTCCACTTTTCCTTCGTGCGCAGCACATGTTGCCCGAATGCTTCCAGCAAAGGAGGTTTCTCCAAAAACTCTGTTTCCTCATATTCGGTATACCAACCAGCCGATCTTAATTCTCTGTTTTTCTATCAGACGTCTCGCACCCAGCGCTGGTAGACTTATCACCCCTGTTTGTGTGCCTGCATACACCGGTCTAACATCTCTGATTGGGCTTTCACTTGTGCCCGTATCGCCTCGCCTATATCTTTTTTAGTAGTGGCTTCATCTAGATCGCGTATCTCCCCCAATGTCTCATGGGTTAAGACTTTGATTTGCCTCTGGTCTCCTAGCACCTTGCTCATCTCCTTCTGATACCATTTCCTCTTTTTTAAGCTCGAGCAGGATTTCGCCTTTTTTTTGTCTATCTTATCGTGCAACGTCATCGCCAAACATTCTCGGGGCATCATTGTTTTTTTACCATTCGAAGGAGGTCGCTGTACGCCATGTTTCCAGCACGTGCAATAACGATCGCATCCGCCCTCGGGGTAAGCTTAAATGTTCTTTATTCTTAACTGGTTTGCGCTTGATGTGCGCCGAGCCGTTTTATTTCTCTGACTCGTTCGCTTTCTTGACACCGCTATCTCCCTTGTCTCTCTTGTCCATATTAGACCTTAACTTCTGGTATTCACGGGTGATTTTCTCCTTTTAGGTGATCTCTTCGGCGTTCCTTCCGCAATTGTACCTCCAGGTACGTTGCGCTTGACTTTTTTCACCTTATACCCTGAGCTCGCATTTGGAGCTTAGTAATCTAGCCGAGTAACTCACGAATATGGTTGTTGATCTTGCGTTGCAGTAGGTGCATTGCTGCAGCCAACTTCCCAATTGTGTCACCAAGTAGTGCCGGAGACGCCGACTTCGCTCTCGGTGTCCTTTCCATGCTGAGCACCTTCGCAGGCGACCTTCTTACCGTTGGCGCGCGTTTAAAAGGATCAGCGGCCATAAGTGTGCGACTTCGGGAGGTCTTGTCAATAAGGTCCGCTTGTAGATCACTGAATCGACTCGAAATGGGTATTCTCCTGGAGTCCATATTCAAGCCATTAGTGCTGCCACCCATAATAGCTCCATATTTATTACTACTACTTTTCTTCTCCTTTTGTTTTCTATACTTTGTTTGAACCAGCGCGTTATGTGTATATGCTGGCTTTTAAACCGCATCCTCCGCTACTGATCACTCAATTGTCGGAGATTGCTTATTCGTTTGATCTTATTTCGCAACTGGCCCGCTACTACAAGCTTTTCGGCTATCCGCAACCTGTCGACCCCTACTGTAGCTTAAAGCCCAATTTAGTCGTCCGATCCCTAGGGAGCGTAGACTCTTTGATGTAAGTGTATGTGTGCCTACGTAAATGTGTGCGCATGTATGAGTGTTTGTTGTCCACCCTTCATCATCGCCATCCTCATCCTCATCCTCATCATCATCAACGCCACTATGCAGCTATGCCAACCATTCAGCTGCAGCGCTCACTACATTTCCCCATACAACAGCATTCCCCGCGAATACACCACTCCACTTCCGAGGCGTTGAAGTGAATATATGGCCTTGTCGATGCTATCACAAAATGATTGAATCAAAATATTCAGAACAAGCTGCATTTTTCGCATTTTTTCGTGTGATTTTTTCGCTCCTTTCGCATGTTATTCATTTTTTTTCTCTTTGTTTTTGTTGCAATTTCGCTGATGCGACAAATGTTCTGCCAACAACCAACAACAAGAAACAACCATAAAACAACGGACATGCAACATAAAAAATTGCATGAAAAAAGGCGAAAAACGCGTCCAAAATCCATTTAGATAAACCAACAACATCGCAAGCATACATTCACATACAACTTAGCATAGCTGTCGGTGTGCGTGCGTGTGTCCGCTTGCATGCACCCCAATTTGTTGTTGACGTTAACGCGTTCGATCGCATTGGCAATTGATTTTTTGTTGAAATATTTGCCTTTGCTCGGTTCCCTAAAAAACCCATCCCAAATGGTCACTCATGTACATTATGCCGTCCGTCCATCCGTCCGTCCGACCATGCCTCAGTGCCTACATTGTTTCAAGTGTTTGACTCTCTTGTCCGTCCCTACACCAGAGTTGACGTTGTCCCCCATATGCGTTGATGTACATACACACATGCATACGTGCAAATGCTCTCATGTGTATGTGGTTGTGTGCGCTTGTGTGTGCATTGTATACGCTTGCTTGCGAAACATCCGCTTACACACTATTCCCATTAGCAAAATGATGTTTTATTTTCCCATGTCGCCGACACGCGACCATCTCCTTCACTTGGGCCGCCGCCGCCGCCGCCTTTCGTACGTCTGTCACACACAAGTGCGTGTTGACTTTGACTCTGTCCTCGTAGCCGAGTAACAATCATATGCGCACATGCAAAATACACAAAAGCTCCTATTGTATGGATTTTCTTAAAAAACAAAAAAAAACTTTTTTGCTTTGCGCATCCAAAATTAAAATGTTCGCTTGAGCCAAAAATCAATAAAAAAATCAAATAAGCAAATGCAAAAAGGAAATATTTACCAAGTCCGAAAAAAGGATTAACATAAACTTTGTGATTTGCATAAGTTGCTATTGTTTTTTTTTTGTCTTGAATGCAATAACAACAACTTTGTCAGCTCAGTTAATTCGTGAATTATGCGAAATATTCGGTTGGAAGCTGATTGTGTTGGAATTTCGGAATTTCTCAAACTAATTTTTATTGAGCGCTTGTTGCGATAAGAATAAACAATCGTTAGAGTTTTTTTTGCGTATGTTCGACTGAATTGAAGAATTTTTGGAGAAATATCTCAAATAGTCTTTCTCGAATTCTCGATCTCATTTTCATTAATGATAATACAAATTTTTCTTTACTAGAATGCGTGGACCCTCTGACTACCCCTGCTCTGCATCATGTACCACTTATCCTTCATATAGAATTCTGTGAGTTTAATGACTTGTATCGTGATAATGTGACTAATAATTTTTGCTTTAGAAACTTTGATTTTAATATAACTAATTTAGTAGTTGATATTTTAAATTGGGACTCTTTATATACTGGGGTTGAAGTTGCCAAATGGTATAATGTTTTCACGCATAACATAAATGATATCTGTAAAAATAATATACCTGTGATAAAAAAGACTTGTCATAGAGTACCGTGGCATACCAAGAAACTGAAAGAACTTAAAAATTTAAGGGGGCAGATACCTGTAAACGGCCATATTTTCCCTGATTTTCATTAAAATTACTTAAAATGAAGAAGTCAATATATTTTTTTCAAAATTGGTATGCAGTTTATTTATACATTAAAATAATTCGAAAAGGTTTTTTTATTTTAATCATTTAGAATGGCGGATGTACACTCAATTCTTCCAGGAAGCTCGCAGCGGGGCTTTTCAATCGGCGGGCATTTTATGGTAGCATTGGCGTCAGGGACCTGAATACAAAACACCAAAAATTTTTTGTTTATTAATGTCATAATTTCTATATGAATAAAAAAAAAATGGAAAAAAAAATTCGCGGGAGAAAATGCTTAAAAAAAATGAATTTTGGGGTGAATTTTCCTACTATTTTTGCGAAGCAATTTTTTTTTCAAAAAATTTTTGAAAACTTTTAAATTCACATAGAAAGTAATATCCTAAAAAAGATGTGTTTGCAAAATTTCAAGGAGATCGGACAATAAATTTTCGAGTTATCGTGTACGCCAATTCGAAAAATATTGTTTTGAGAAAAACGCGTCTAAAGTCGGCAACGTAACTATACATCTCCCAGCGCTCAAAAGCAAAGAATAGAGTCGTCACCGTTGACGATCTATAATATAAGAAATACTTAAATTTACGTTCTAAAAATTGTTTGACCTATTCTTAATTTATTTTATTAACATTTTATGAAAAAAAAACATTTTTTCCGAAATTTTACAGGTATCTGTCCCCTTAAGAAATAAATACTTCAAAAAGTTTAAGTTTCACTCTATTACAGATAAATATAAATACATATCTACATTTCTCTGGCGAACTTAAATCTTTGGATATCAATTTAAAGCAAAACTATATTCTTAAGTTCGAATCGGATATTAAATTAAATTCTAGTTCCTTCTGGCGATATGTTAAATCCAGGAAATCATGCTGAAATATTCCTGCTGTTGTCTTCTATAACGAAACTCAAGCACATTCTTCTATAGATGCAGCCAATCTTTTTGCAGATTGTTTTTGTTCAAATTTCCAAGTAGACTCTGATTTAAGGAGAAATTTAGAAAAAAAAAAATTTTTTTCATAAAATGTTAATATAATCATTTAAGAATAAAAAAATTTTAACGTAAATTTAAGTATTTCTTATATAATATTATAGATCGTCAACCGTGACGACTCTATTCTTTGCGTTCGAGCGCTGGGAGAGGTATACTCGTAGTTACTTTGTATTCAAACTTTAGACGCGTTTTTCTTAAAACTATAAATTTCAAATTGGCGACACGATAACTCGAAAAGTTATTGACCGATCTCCCTGAAATGTTGCACGCATCTTTTTTATAATATTACTTTCTATGTGAATTTACAATTTTCGATGTTAACAATTCGCCCCAAAACTCATTGTTTTAAGCATTTTATTCCGCGATTTTTTGTTTCATTGTTTTTTTAATTCATATAGAAATTATTACATTAATAAGCAAAAAAAATTTTGGGTTTTTATATTAAGGTCACTGACGCCGATGCTACAATGACTTCTTCATTTTAAACAATTTTAATGAAAGTCAGGAAAAATATGGCCGTTTACAGGTATCTGTCCCCTTAATTCATGAGTGTCCCTCGAACACGAATTCCTCAATCAAGTTTGGTTCGGTAACCTTAATGCTTTCTGATATTAAAGATGGAATTCTGCAGCTCAAAACATCAACAAAATCTGATAGAGATGGGCTATCTTCGTGTCTTCTTAAGTCCTGCTCTGCAATCGCCTACCCACTTCTGCAATCGCTGGAGGACGACGCCTGCGGGTCTGCTTTCTCACCCTGACCAGATGCCGATACTGAGTTTCCGAATCCCTGCATCGTAAAGTACTCATCACTTGTACCTGCCATTACGGTACACACGCCGTTAACCCAGTGCGGTTTTTTGCAGTTTTATGAATGTTTGAGGGGACTATGAGCCTAATTCATTGCAGAATCAGATCGAGCCGATTAAATTACATGAAAATCTTCGTCAATCCGGATCCACAAAATTTTTTATACCAAAATAATCCCAATTTTCTCCGATTTTTGCAATTTTTAAGGATATTTTACAATTTTTTTAGAATTAAAACAGTTTATGATTAAAGTACGATCGAAATTAGTATGTAACGGATCAAAATACATAAAAATTATGCTTTTTTAGACCTCAAAATTTTTTTTTGCCAAAACATCGAATTTCCGCTATTTTTTGACGTTTTTTCAATTTACTTGAAATTGAAGGCTGGACGGCCCAAACTGACTTGAAATTCGTATTCAGTGGGTCGAAAAACATGCCCGTAGATAGGTGGCGCCCGGTGTACAGACAACTTTGTTTCTTGTTGAATAACTCGGAGAAATACTTTTCGAGTTATTCAACAAGAAACAAAGGGCGCTCGGGCACTCCGGAGCAGATAACAAAACTTTAAATGCGTTTTTCTCAAAACTATGTTTTTTGAAATGGTGATTAGTGTAACTTAAAAACCGCTTAGTAAATTTCGTGCCTGATCGAAGGATTTTTTTTCAAAAATTTCAATTTTTTTAAATGATTAATTGTCGGTTTTTTTCTCGAAAATCGAAGAATATTTCCTGAGCCCGCCATATTGTTAATTTTGAAAAAAAGCTTCGATCAGGCACAAGATTATTTATTAATAAAACTAATTTCTCTTGTCCGATTGATTTTAGATGCTTCTCCAAGGGCTTGTGATGATCACGGCAAGAGACTTCTGGAGAAACGGGAACAGCGATAACTTTTACAATTCTTAATATTTTTTTTAATTTTGCTAAAGTCAGGTCGAAACATGATGTAGTAATGCTATGTTGTTATTTTTGTAAAGTAAAGCAATTGACTAGCAAAAAAAAAATTATTGAAGCATCATTTTTTCGGGCCTCTGACTACCCCTAACCCCTTAACGAAAGCTATATCTCGTTAACAAGAGCTGTCACAAATTAATTCAGGGTATTTTTAGAATCAGCGACGTCAAACTGGTGAACATCAAGTGATAAACCTCAATCATCACACAAAAGTTGCAATTTTGTTGGCCAGTGTAACGTTTTCGAATCACACATCCGAATTTAGAAACAGTACAAATCAACACGAATATTTTTATTTTTTGGTTTTTATTGTAATTTTATAAGACATAAATTGTGAGTCTATTCATAAAGCTTGATACATTGGTTCCTCACGAACTGAAAGAAATGCATTTAACTATTAACAGCTACGATTTTCTAAAGAAACGTAATGAAAATTATCCATTTTTAAAACGACTGATAACTGGCGATAAAAAATGGGTTGTTTACAGCAATATCAAGCGGAAAAAATCGTAGTGCAGGCCAGGTGAACCAACTCAAACAACATCAAAAGCTGATATTCATCAAAAGAAGGTTTTGTTATCAGTTTGGTGGGATTACTAAGGAATTGTCTACTTTGAACTCTTACCACCGAACCGAACGATCAATTCTGATGTCTACATTAAACATCTAACGAAATTAAACAATGCAGTTGAAGAAAAGCATCTCTCATTCACAAATCGAAAAGGTATTGTATTCCATCATGACAATGCAAGGCCACACACATTTTTGGCCACTCGGCAAAAATTATTGGAGCTTGGTTGGGTGTTTTGCTACATCCACCATATAGTCCTGACCTTGCACCATCTGATTACTTTTTGTTTCGATCTTTATAAAACTCCTTGAATGGTAAAAAATTCAATAATATTGATGATGTCAAATCGTACCTGATTCAGTTTTTTGCTAATAAAACCAGAAGTTTTATGAATGTGGGATTATGATGCTGCCGAAAAGGTGGCAAAAGGTCATTGCTCAAAATGTGCAAAACATTACAGAATAAAGTTATTTAGTTCCATGAAAAAATTATCAATGATTTTCAAAAAAAAATCGGCAATTACTTAGTTGCCAACCCAATATACCCAACCAGAGGTGGCAAATCTGCGAAAAGCAAATTATGATCATAATGACTGAATTCCTTAGACGCTTACCATTGCCCGTGAGGAGCTGTTAGAAGCTACTTTTATATCCGCAAGGGGGCAATCTTTTGTTTAATGATTTTTTTTATATTTTGTTTTTTATTTATTTATTGAAACGTTACAATAATGAATGCATTTGTAATGCAAAAACAAGAAACTCCTAGACTCCCAGCAAATGACAGTTAAGTTACAACCCATTAGAAGCGAAAATACAAAATCTGGCCTTATCGAGTTCAAACGTTGAGTTGTCCCAACGATGGAATTTAAATTTTAACGAAAACTGTCATACGTTTTCACGTTTTCAGTGGGTCTTGCCTACCGAGAAGCTACTGTAAATGTATTGCATTTCTCCAAATAACTTCAACGGTATTTCATGGTCATAAATTCACGCGTTCGGGAATAATAAATTTTATACTAAAATAGATCGATACCAAATTTAGCAAATGGAACCGATGGTATGGTAATACCCACACTTTCATACGAAAACAGCAACAAATAGCTGCAAGTTAAGCCAACAAAGTATAAGGCGAGAGCCCAAATTTGAATGAAGAAAATGTTGGCAAATTTTTTTGCTGCTGTTTTTTGCAAATCCCATAAAGATAAACTCGTACAACATGCCTCGTACATCATTAACACATTTTTGGCAATTTACACGCGAATGTCGCGATATGCGATGTTGATTTATATTTTTAGAAACCACAAAAAGTGTACCAAGCAGTTAAATAGCTGAGCGAAAACAGCAGCAAATGAAGGCGGATTTACGTACGTACACGCATACATAGGAATTGTAAATATATAAAAATATATGTATGTATGTGCAAAATTGCATACCCTGCTGGGAAAAACCGTCAAAGTGAAAGAAATGTCTAGTATTGTAAATTATCCCTTTTACGCCAACATCCAATTATGAGATTGCGCCAGTAGTAAAATAAATAAATTTCAACGACTCCAGCATAAAATCCCCCGCAATAGTCTCAACTCACCTTTGTTCGTTCGCAATAAGGATCGTGACCTTAAGATCTCTGCGGTCACTGAAGAAATTAAAAAGAAAGCAGAAGCCCACTCCCACTCAAAGACACGTGAATGCTTTCTCATTCCCCGCACTGAATAAAATACCCTAATTTGGCATGATGGCTGTTAACTTAAGGGCTCCCGGTGGTTTAGAATTTTCAAAAAAGCGATTTTTTTTTATATTTCGAAAGTATAGGTTTTTAAAGAATATACTGTCAAATTTTTGGAAGGATATTCTCAGTATTTTCAATTCTACAACCGTTTTAGCAAGTAGAGTCAGACTCGTCACACGGCCACTCTCAAAACTTTAAGCTCAATTATCTGAGAATTGCTTTTTTCGGCTTGGTGTTGTCAAAAACAAAAAAACAACTATTCAACCGAACCGTCTGAAATTTTAATATGTTGTTCACAACAACAATGGCTATCGCCCGTACTAGAATCATATTAAGATTTCAATTATTTCGTATTTTTTAATTAAAAAACTGGAAAAACCCTATTTTTAAAGTGTCAAATTCAAAACCGCGCCATTTTGTCAAATTGTCTTTTTTTTATTCTAGTACGGGGCATAGCTACAGTCATACTGATTTATAAATTTTTTGGTTTTTGTGTTTCAGATAAATAGAGGAGCCAAAATGGACAACACCATCCAGGTCCAATTTTTCGGGAGGGTCAATTTCAGCGCCATTTTAAAATTGTTAGCTGTGCAACTAAGTTCCCGCTGTTTGTCAATAGATGCCGCCAGCAGTGTGTGCAAGTAGATTCTAACATAACCTAAACGTCATAAACCAAGCTTAGACATATGGTAAACAAACTGCTTCGACACTTTAGTGATTTTGTTTTGGCATCATACGAGAATACTTTTCGTTTTGTGAAAATGTCTGATTTTGTGCCGAATAATCGTCATTTGCGGGAAGTGTTGATTTTCATTCGAAAAAAAACGGCGGCTGAAGCTCATCGAGAGCAACAAAAAGTTTATGGAGATGCTGCTTTAAGTAAAACAACGTGCCGAGATTGGTTCCGTCGCTTCAAAGGCGGTGATTTTAATATTGGCGACCGTCCGCGTAAAGGAAGGCCAAAAACCTTCGAATACGCTGAATTGGAAGCATTGCTCAATGAGGATCGGTGTCAAACGCAAGAAGAGCTTGCTTTAGTATTAGGAGTTACCAGCCAATCCATTTCCAAGTGATTGCATGCTTTGGGAATAATTCAGAAACAGGGCACTTGGGTTCCTTATGAGTTAAAACCAAGGGATGTTGAACGTCGTTTTTTCGCCTGTGAACAACTGCTCCAGCAGCAAAAAAGGAAGGGTTTTCTTCGTCGTATTGTGACGGGTGATGAAAAATGGATTTATTACAGCAATTCAAAGAAAAGAAAGTCATGGGAAGTGCCCGGTCATGCTTCTACGTCGTCGCCTCGGCCGAATATTCACGCTGCGAAGGTTATGCTATGTATTTGGTGGGACCAAGTTGGTGTTATTTATTATGAACTGTTAAAACCAAGCGAAATCATCACTGGGTATCGGTATCGACTTCAATTGATCCGATTGAGCCGAGCACTGCGCAAGAAGCGGCCACAATGTGCGGAGAGGCATGAAAAAGTGATTCTATAGCATGACAACGCTCAGCCACGTTAAAACCTACGCACGTTAAAACCTACCTGGAAACACTGAAATCCGCCATATTCTCCAGATATTGCGCCGTCTGATTATCACCTGTTCCGATCGATGGCACATGGTCCAACTGACCAGTAGTTCCATTCATATGAAGACATCAAAAAATTACTTGAGCCGTGGATAGCCTCAAAAGATGAACAGTTTTACCGCGACGGTATACGAGATCTACCAGAAAGATGGGAAAAAGTAGTAGCCAGCGATGGGCAATACTTTCAATGATTCACTTGTAACCATTCTTTCAGAATAAAGTTGTATTTTCATCAAAAAAAACCGCGACATTTCATTTTTTTCATTTTTGTATGTAAAGAGGTTAAATAAAAAGCCTAATTTAAATATCGTTTCTCATTTTTTATTTAAAAAAAAAATCCTGAAAATTTCCAGCTCTGGACCACCGGGACCCTTTAAGGAAGGAACTATGAAAATCTCTTTAGAAAATTATCTTTATGTTATCAAAATTGTACTGCAAAATTGTCGTTTCTTGCCATACAGCCCGTGAATCAAGGGATTTACTGCGTCACCGTTTCGGTGAGGAGTTTTATCTCTCGTATCGGGCCAGTGGATTGGTCACAAAGACCACCAAGATCGTGTGATATCACACCACTGGACTTTGGACACGGTTATTATTTTATTAGAGGCTAGAATTTGCTATTCTAGAATTCTGCACGACATAGGCAATTCTCAAATATCTAAAAAAATGTATACCATTTTTAATGATCGAAATGGAATTAGCTAAATGAAATTATTTCCGAAAAGTAAACAAATTTACTAAACCAAAATTTTATAATATTTATTCTTTATTCTTTATATACAAAAATTTTCTTTATAGTTCTAAGTAGTCTGCCATTTGAGAACTCCTTGACAAGCTGGAAGAGTTAAGGAAAATTTTTATTTCAACCTGGAAAAGTCCGACCTTGTAATGGGGAATGATTATTTTATATATTAGTTTGGAAAAAAAGAAATCCACAAAATTTTTGCGCAAATTACTTAAAACTGTTTGATGGTCCCTCTTTAGTTCCTGGGCGATACTACGACTAACAAACCGATCAACTTCGATTATTTCTGTGATTTATCGACATTTTTCTTTTTTCCCCTTACTAATATCACAGCTGCGATTTCTGCAAATGATAAAAGAAGTATAGGTAATAACAGTTCTAATCGAAATATTGAAATGAGCTCAAATCTGTGTCCCAGCTCAATACAAAAAATTTATATATTTAACTCGTCATTATTTGTTTCTAAATCGTTTCTGAATGATTTTTTATTTTTGCCAAGCAAGTCAAACATTATTTTTTTGGTTAAATTTTTGCAATCAAGCAATAATAGAAGTGATGCAGTCCGCTAGTCGTAGACTCAAATTGACCAGCAAAGTGGTGCCAAAAGATTTCCCCGCAGGGTATACAACTTTGCGGTGTGTTTAATGTACAGACATACACACATCTATATAATCAAAGATTGCCCGATACTGCTGATTTCCCTGAAATGTTCTTAAGCGTCTACAGATATTTGTATCAATGATGGCATATTTTCTTCGGTTGCTACACTTTATGGCGGGCGGAGTTGGCCAATTGATAATTTTAATCAAATCTGCCAAAATTTATTGTTGACCCAGCGTCGCTGCTACGGCACAGAGCAAGGAGTTGGTTTGTATTGGTGTGGTGTTAATGTGATCCAAATGTGGCATACGGATTTGAGTATATTTACTGTCACCCAGTAAGCAAATAAATTGCAAAAACTCTTCACATTTGCAAGTTTCTAAACTTAATAAAAATAAAAAGTAAAATAAAAAAGCAAAAAATAATAAGTTAATAAAGTTTCTTTATAAGCGAATACATTAAAGGTTCTGTATATGTATTTTCCCGTGGTGCCTAGGAGGAACATAGGACGTCGACAAAACAAACTACCTACAATTTGATTTATTTCAGGCTAGAAATTGTGTTTGTCTCCTCGAAAAGCCTGCTTTCTGCGCTTCTGCATCTACCTGTCGCCTCCAGGTGTTGGCTGGTCTCCCGCAATTTCAACTCTCTTGGGAATTCCAACCCAACGCAGCTCAAGATTCTGTAGTACCACAAATAATGCCTTATTTTCCCAATTCTCATTCAAAAAATCACTTTGTACAAAGATTTTGTCTGAGACGACCCCTAGTGAAATTTGATGGCAAATAATTTTCTATAACATTTTAACCCTCTAGCGACTTTCAAAGTACCATTTTTGCGGACTTTCTAAAAAGCGGTTATTATGACCCTTTCGTGAGAGAGCTTATGGGTTAAAACGTTCTACAAAATTACACCTGAACAACATATTTCTCTCCGGTGTATATTTCGACTCTTTTCTTCAATTATTCACTTAGGCAAAATATTTCAAATTGAAATGGCTATAGCGAAGAAATTTGTCAAACGAATTCAAAGCACTTTTAAGGTCTTTCATCTAGAGTTGGAATCATTCAGCCCCTAGACAATGGCCCTCAAACTGTTGCATAGTGTAACCAATATTGACTGCAGACGCATAAAAAAGCTTCAAATTATTTATTTTACTATTTCAAATTCAAAAATTTCTTTAAAGTAGATGTCGCAAGATTGAAGCTCTCATATCGATCCCTAGTCGAATTCCCATCCAAAATTTAGTTGCATGTGAAAATGCAGTCGATTGCGGCGGGTTAGGTAACCAGTAAGTAGCCTTAAGTCCTAGCAAGCTTAAGAGACCTAGCAACTTAATGTCCTTTTTAGCGAACAAATAACCAAATATCTCTACCTGTGAGATGATGATGATTTATTGGGCGCATAGTACCAGACTAAATGATTTCCATTAGTTGCTCTTTTCAGTTTTTGACTTAATCTGTGCCCTTGTCAGATTTTCATATATACGATCAAGGTCATCTATGCTGGTATGTGCCATGTGCCACGGGAATGTCTTTTAATTCGTGCTCTCTGTGAATTCTAAAGCAGCTCTGCTATTTTATTACCGGCTTCTGATTGCAAGCATCGAATAGATTTGCATTTGAGATCCACTTTTCGACTCAGCTACGGAAAATTCAGCGAAGGCAGCGGCTCACAAACGTTTAAATTTTGTTTGTCACTTCGTTGGATACCAGCCAATTTGCACAGCCATAGAGCAGGACGGATTTAATATTAGTGTTGAAAAGACGTAGCTTAGTTTTTCTTGTCAGTTGCTTCGAATATCGAACTTTATTCAAACTCGCGAAACCACCTTTTGCTTTAACTGTCTCGATAAGTAAAGCAATTGAAGTCTTCTAGCCGTGAAGTTTGATGTACGTAGCAAGTTGATGTTCATCGCATTTGTTTTGTTCTCGTTAACAGGCAGATCCACACTTTCAGCATGTGGCAAAAGATCATCAAGCTTTGATTGCACATCCTTCGATTAGTTGAACTCAGGTAATTCAGGTCGTTGAGGTGTTCCAAAGTCAGTGGCTGGCAACCACATCCCTTTAAAGGCTGCTGTCCAATGCCGCTACCAAAACTTCGTCAATAACCACCATTCACCTGTGAGAGACCCCAAATTATTTCCAAATACTCACTTAACTCTGAATTTTCCCATCCAGCTAATGTAAATCTGGAAGGTGTCCAGCAAAGACTATGTAATAGTTTCAGTGTAATAGTTTCTTGGTTGGTTGGTTTCTGTCTGCTTCGATTGAGAAGTTGTTCATTTGAAATCCAATTGTGAGGGCCACCAGATACGGAGAATTGTTCTTAGATATCGCTTCACAAATGCCTGCAGCTTCCGCGTTGCAGATACAGATACCTACCACGTTTCACAGACATATGGTAGGACGGATTTATTGAAACGGATCCAATTGAAAATTCATCGTTGCAGGCTGTCTGCGAAACCTCTTTTTTTTGAGGCTAGCAAAAGCTGCTTTGGCTTTTTTGGTTCTCGCAACGATATCGTCTTTTACTCCACCGTCCAGGATAATTTGGCTTCCGAAATAGTTAGAGCTATTTACATTATAAATTGGTTCCCCATAAATTGTGAACCTGTTTTTTTAGCAAGGTGTTGATTTCCATGGACTTAGTTTTCCCAACATTGGTTCGCAGTACAACGTTTTTGGCTTGGGAGCATAGGTCATTAAGTTTTCTCTGCATGTGTTCGCCATTCCGTCATAAGAGTGCGATATCATCGACGTAATCAAGGTCATCTAAGTGATCCATACTGATTAGATTCCAGAGAATTCCCCTGCCTGAGCTGGTATAGAGAGCGCTGTTTAGAACGTCGTCAATGACTATTAAAAATATATCCCCTCTTCTAGTACACACCCTTCTTTGATAACAGCTACAGGTTCAATAGGCTAGGAGAGTGCACCGTCGTATAGCACTCGGCATTTCAAGTTCAAGTATAGGGCTTGAATAATAATAAAGCTTTTATCTGGGACGCCCTTAAATGATGGAGAGATTTTATCTGGAACCCATAATTAACTATAATTATTTTATACATAATTAACTATCGGAGAAAAGATCCTACCGTACCAGCGTCAACGTAATCACACTTATGTAGTCTAATTAGAACCTCATTTGCAGTACCGTTTCGTGACTCACTGCGGAATTGCCTATAGACGAAGCTAATCCACTCAACAGTGGATTGGTCCATGCCTCTTTGGGTCCATGCCATCGAAGAATAATGTTTAGATATCAGTAGAAATTAAGATTAATATTACTGAGCGAAGCGAGAAGTTCGATATTTTAATTTTTCAATTGTATACCAGTGATTACTGGGTGCTAAGTGAGAGTTCCGGAATCTTATTTCAGCTCTTTGGTTTGCTGGTGATGCGCACATTCATCATGTCCAATAAATAATAATCAGCAGTTTAAGTGCTGTACATGCATACAATATCGGTGTCCAACATAACCCTGACCTGACTACGCGGCAATACCAACAATAGCCATCATACATATATACACACGTGCATATACAAGGCGCAACAATGCAAACCCTGCTGGGACACTTTGGTGACTAGACCAGCTGCCTATAGATGATAGCAATGCAAAACGAAAAAAAAAAGCCCGGCTGTGCTTAAATTGACTTTTGGGGCATAATGGAACGACTGGAACTACCAACTGGCAACTATAAGTATATTAGATATTGACGATTGCGACCGCTGCTCTTGCTTCTGCCGATGCTGCTGTTTATCCTGATGTTGTTACCTGCATATGCGGCTAGTTACCGCACTGAGCTGCCGTCATGCAGATTAGTCACATGTCACATTCAATTATCGTCGCGACATTGATAGTTTGCTCAGCGATTCACATGAGGAAACAGCAAACAAAAAATAAATAAAAATGAAAATAATAGCAAGAGAAAGATAATGCAGAATAATCGATAATTTTGCTGGCACACATACACACAGGGTGCTTACCGGCTGAGTTGATAGATAATCAAATATATTAAATGATTACTGAGGTATGCAGGAATTCACAATACAGTGCACTCGCGATAACTCGAACTAATTAAAACAGGCGCTGTTCGATTTATCGAATTTGTTCGACTTATCAATTGAGTGTGCTATGTTAAAAAAACAGTCATCGATATCGAATTTTCGATCGATTGTTGAAAATGGAAGCCAGTAGAAAATTTCTGTAGCATAGTTTCGTTATACGAATTACATTTTGGTCCATTGGCTGGATCAATGGTGTCACATTCGGCGGCATAAACATAGTTAAAATTAAACCATCCTCGGACTTTAATTCGATTTCGTTGGGATGTGATGGGGCATTATCAATTAGAAGAAGAGCCTTCTCAGGTAGTCCCCATCTTTCAAATTTTTTCTTACCTAATTATTAAAGTCATTTAACTTGGTTAAAAAAATTGTTTTAATGAATCTGGATTTTACCTGCGGCACGAACGAATTATGAAACCAGTCTTTGAAAATCGCCGAAGTCATCCAGGCTGATTTGGAATTTTTGTACTCCACAGTTAAAATTTTTGAAAACACAAGGATTTCTTGCTTTGTCAATAACGAGAAGTTTAAGCTTATGGTTGCCGGTAGCGTTAGTGCAAGCCATAAATTGCCTTATCTTTCTTTTTTATAAGACTTATGGTGGACTTGGCTACCCCATATTCCTTCGCTAGAGAAGTAACACTACGTCCACGTTTAATTTTGTTAAGGACTTCAGCCCTCTCTTTTAATGTTAAACACTTCAACCTTTTACGATCCATTACTCACGTGCACTGATATACTACAAATAACAAATTTAAAGCAATTTGGTCAATGCAAGATGTTGTTCCCAGAAAACTAACGGGATATTAACGCCGAAATATTCATATGGACAATACACTAGTATACATATAATTTATATACATATACTATTACATATGTATCTATGTACAAAATGTACATGTTTGAAAAGAATGTGTGTACAAATAAATTTGTTTTTTTGTTCGAGTTATAGCGCTTTTTTATTGTTCGAGTTACAAAGAAGTCAATAGGGGAAAAAATGTGTTCGAGTTAGCACGTCGTTCGACTTAGCGGCTATTCGAGTTACCGCGAGTGCACTGTATTTATGTAATTTAGAAGCAGAAGAGGAAGGGTAAGAGTGTGTGTGTGTTGTTTTCTAGTGGCACTGGTAGTGGGAAAATCACAGTTTCTCTGACAATTCTTGTGTAATTAAATCATTCAGCACATAGCTGTTCTATCATTCAATACGCGAGTCTGCTTCACTCAATAATGGGCCAAGTTAAGCGGAAAGAGTTGACATGGTGTTCATAGAGGCCATTGTGGAGTAAGGTAAGATTTTCCAAATCATATCACTACGTGTCGTTAAATAACCCCGATCTTTTTCGTCCAACTAATGAGCATTTTCCTAGCAGCTCTAGTTTCGTGAAGCAGCAATCACACTGATATCTGCAGTGCATTATTTAAGTGCAGATCAATTGCTGGATAAATTCTACCTTTCATTAACCTATAGCTATTACGGAAATCGTACTGTGAAACTCCAAAACTCCGCCTATTATTCAACAACTAGAAGATATTCTGTAGCACAAATGTTTTTTAACTTTCATCAGCGAAAAACCTTTACTCTGCATAATAAATAATAAGAGTTTTGTTGTTTTAATGTTTTTCTAATTGTGTCTGGCATTTGAAGTTTTGTGTGAAAGGTGACCCCATGTGCTGCGCCCACTACCGTGGGCAAAGTATCGCAAACAAGATTCCATCCAGCGTACTTTGTGAAGGGCTGAAACCACTCGTCAACAAACAGATTAGGCCTTATCAATGTGATTTCAAGACTGGTAAATCTACCATCGCCCAGATCTTTACAATACGCCAAATCCTGGAGAAGAACCAAGAGGAGCAGATAAGACAACCACCACCTTTTCGTCGATTACAATGCTGCATTCGGCAGTACGGTAAGGGATCACATTTTTGTCGCCTTGTCTGAATTTGGCATTTCCGCAAAACTCATCCGGCTTTGCAGGATGACTCTAACAAACGCCACGAGCGCAGTGAGAATTGGCAAAAGTCTTTCTAAGCCAATTGAAACGAGGCGGGGTTTCAGACAATGCGACTCCTTATCGTGCGATTTTTTCAACTTGATAATGAAGAACATTCTTCTCGCCGCCAATATCGACATTATAGGCATTAGTCAGGAGACAGTCAGTGCAACTTTCGCCAGTCTTGAAGAAGAGTCCCGTTGAGAGGGTCTTACGATAAACGAGGGCAAAGTACATTGTGTCAACAACCAAAAAATCTTAACATATTGGACAACAGGTTGCGATTGACAATAACGAGTTCGGCGTAGTCAAAGACTTTGTCTACCTAGCATTAACATCAACAGCAACGTCAGCCCAGAGATCTAGCGAAGAATAACTCTTGCCAATAGCAGAATAACGGCCGCCGTAGCCGAATGGGTTGGTGCGTGACTACCATTCGCAATACACAGAGAGAACCTAGGTTCGAATCTCGGTGAAACACCAAAATTAAGGAAAACATTTTTCTAACAGCGGTCGCCCCTCGGCAGGCAATGGCAAACCTCCAAGTGTATTTCTGCCATGAAAAAGCTCCTCATAAAAATATCTGCCGTTCGGAGTCGGCTTGAAACTGTAGGTCCCTCCATTTGTGGCACAGCATTAAGACGCACACCACAAATAGGAGGACGAGCTCGGCCAAACACCCAAAAAGGGTGTACGCGCCAATTATATATATATACTATAATAGGTGCTACTTTGGGCTGAGTAGGTAATTGAAAAGCAGATCTCCCTCGCGACGAAAAAAACGCTCTATCAATCACTCGTCCTCTCGGTTGTGGTTGTTGTAGCAGCAAATTTACATAAATCGAATGCTGCTGGAGTGACAGTCCTTGGCCGGATATAAATCCGGGTCGTTTCGGTAACGTAGAATCGACTGTCGTGGAAACGTCCTCTCGGTCTTACTGTATGGTGCTGAGCCCTGACGAAAACCGATGGGCAATTATTAGGAGCTTTCGAGAGAAAAATTCTTTGCAAGATCTATGGTCCATTTTGCGTAAATGATGCATACCGAATAAGATGACCAATTAAATGGAACCACGAACTGAACGACGACATTGACGTAGTGAAGCGCATTAAAGTTCAGCGACTGCGCTGGCTAGGTCACGTTGAGCGAATGGACAAAAACGCTTCAGCAAAGAAGGTGCTCTTTTCGAAATGCTCTGGAGGAGCTCGCAAAAAAGACGCCCTTAACTACGTTGGAAAGACCAAGTCGACGACGCCTTGACCGCTTTTGGTGTTTTTAACTGGCGTCAACATGCAATGCAGAGGAGATTGGCGCAACATTTTGGTAGCGCCAAGACCAACCACCGGTTGTAGTTGTCAGCTAAGTGAAGAATATAAATATACTTATATATTATATATCTATATATATAAAGGGTATTTCAAAAGCCGTGCCTAGATATTGTTTTAAAATAAAATCTGTAGAAATTTAGATTCTTTCAGGTTTCACTATTTTTATTTAACATACGGCTCTTATCAATTACACGTGAAAATTGACATTTAAATGTCCACCTTGAGCACGTCAATAGGCTGTCTATGAGAACTAAAATTTTCAAGGACTTGCTCTCACATTATTGAGTTCACTTATCTCGATCCGATTGTTGTGTGTTCAGCTCTGGAATCGTTGTTGGCTTATACGCATAGACTTTACTTTTCAAAAAAGCTCACAAAAAGTAGTCTAGTGGAGAAGAATTTTGGGATATGTTGTTCTAAAAGGTCGACCATTTTCATAATAAGTTTCAGTAATTTTAACGCGTTTTTCTATCCTGTCCAATTGTATATCTGTCTACTTGATAAATGTTGAAATATGGCCAAGAAAAAGGTACCGTCTAGGAATTATTCACTACTGACATCTAAGCGTCACTTTTGAAAGATCCGGTTTATATATTTCTATTGATGAATGAAGTAAAATCGTTTGTGCTCTTCCTCATCGCTTCGATCGGTCCAATATATTTTTGCTTTGTTGGCCATAGAAATTTTGTAATAAATTTACTTTAAATAAATTTTCTACAAAAAAAAGCCAAACTCACATATCTAATACATGAAGAACCCCGCCATACCTTATAAAAGGCAGACAAAGTTTGGTAGGTGTTCTTGATAGTTTCTTATAAAAAGCCTTTTCGAGTCAAAAATAGCGTGAGGATTGGCCATTCACAACCGAAGGACAACAGCCAGTTAAAAAAACTTCTTTATGTTTAGATAGGGAATGGCGCCCAGAGTCGACAGTTCTTATATCAAGTACAAACGCACCAAGTCTTGTAGGCAATAACTCCTATCACAGGCAAATAGAAGACTTAAGGGCTTGCTTGACTGACAGTTTCTATATAAAGAGTGATCAGATTACAGGTACTTTTCCAGTCGGGTTTTCTTGACGGATCACTAGTGACCACTGTCAAACTAAATACATAATTTTTTCAGTATTCATTGAGATTTTAAAATGGAATGCTTCAACAACGTTTAGAAGAACACCCAATTGAAGAAGCCAAGAACTGAGGCCGGTGATCTCGAAAACGTTTGGTGCCAACAGGACGGCGCTACTTGCCATACAGCCCGTGAAACAATACATTTACTTCCTCTGCGTTTCGGTGAGCTGTTTATCTCTCGTCTCGGACCAGTGGATTGGCCACCAAGATCGTATGATATCACACCTTTGGACTTTCATTCGTGAGAGTACGTAAAATCTAAATACTTTGTGGATAAACCAGCTTCGTTTGAGGCACTGAAAGCCGAGATTTCTCAAGTTATTCACGAGATATCGACCGAAGTACTCCAGCGAGTCGAGAGCCATTCAAAATGGATGTTTACGGATGGCCGATTTACGGCGAAATTGCGGCCAACATTTCAAAGGGAGTGTCTTTAAAAAATAAATTTCTTGAATGATTCTACTCAAAAATAATAAAGATTGCCCGATCAATTTGAATTTTCGTTGTTTTATTATTATTATTATTATTTAAAATCCAACGCCTCTAAATTGATGACCCTTTATAACTTGATTAAGGTTTGTGAGGGCTATTTTCCCTTTGTCAGAAATTAGGCTAAGAAATACCAATAACTCGAACGCACCATGAGAAATCTTCCGTATCAATAACCAAGTCCCACTTCCGCCGAAGAGAAGAGCTTACGTCAGAATTCTGCTATCTAAATGGATGAAATAACTGTAAATGTGTCCCAGCGCAAAAATGCATAGCTTTGGCGGCATTTATAATTCACTTACAAACATTTGTAGGCGTATTTAGACATACACCGCATTATTGAAGTGGCATGCAACACGTACACTCCAGTCAACGCATGCGGAAGTGCGTTTTGTGTGACGATTTGTGGCAAACGCACTATTGTCACCTTTGTCAGCAGCGTTAAAACGGCAAATTAATTGTGGCAGCTAATATGGACGTGTACAGATCAGCGAAGCTATGCGCACATGGAGAGTTCCACATATACCCATAAGTATGATAGTACGAGTGAGTATGAGTTGCAAGCGAAAAAAAAACTCGACCACAAACCAGCGAGCACATAAAAGCTCAATAAATCATGCGTGGGATCCGTGTGGGAAAGTCTCCGTCTGAGTCGCTCTCACCGAACAGAGTCGCCGATCTGGCACATGCAGTTGCCGCAATTGGACAGTCAACGAGTTGTTGGTGCATTGCATTGCGCAACCGCTAAAGCGTAAGTGGCGGCGGCGGTGGCAGTCAAAGTTGGAGCTGTGACAATTCACACCACTACTACCATTGCTGCTGCTGTAATGTGGATTTGGATGCTCTGCCGTCGCCAGACGCGCACAATGGCCGTGAGTAATTGCCCACAAAGCGTTGCATTTAAGATAAATGGAAATGGTATGCGTGTGTGTGTGTATATCTGCGGCCGCTGCACATTGAACTAAATCACGGCCGGCAACGTGAAAAATTAGTGTGCCTGCCTCGACCGGGGCGTTAACAACGGCAAATGTTTGTTGCCTTGTCTACACGTGTGATTATCCGGAATTGTCAACAACACTGCAACATCAACGCCACTCACCATGTTGAGCGCCTACGCGTAACCCCAAATTCTCTATTTTTCAAAAATGTTAAATGCGTCGCGGAAAGGAATTCCGTCAGCTTCCATTTTCTTTCACTTCATTTAATGCGTTGCGCACCACTACGTGCCGGATATTTTTGGTGAATTTTCATTCCATCTCATTTTTTTATGTGCTTCTGCACCTTTCAGGTGGACTATTAATTTGACAATTGTGGTTTGGTGGCATTATTCCACAATCTGTAAATGGAGTGCGACGTGTTTAACCTCAATTTGGGCTTAGTTATGTAAATATATGTATTTGGAGTAATCGTTTTTTAAATTGGATGAAAGAATCCAGACGTTTCCGCTGCCACTGAATGGTTGACACACAACCGTATTTCTTTTTCCTTTTAAAAATGTATTTTCAAAACTTTGAAAACGCACAAACAACACTTGAAAAAAGAGAAAATAGAGTGACGTACTGAGTTTTGGGATCTCTTTTTTGTAGTTTGTAAATTTCAGGCCCGGCAAACACTGTTTTCACATTTTCACGGATGGCTCCAGGGCCGACCACGGTTCCGGCTCTGGTGTCTTGGTGGAATTCAGCGGGACAAAACTACACTTTGCTCTTGGAATGTGCGCATATGTATTCAAGCGGAGGTGTATGTTTTCAAGAAGCAATGAGCTTTGTTGTGGAAAGCAGGTGGAGAGGCTGATCTATATGTGTCTGCTGTGGCTCATGGCCTTACACAGCCCTCCAACCACTTCAAGGGTAGGTGAGTCCTGTAAATCTAGCCTTAACTATGTTGGTAGACATAATATCCTGATACTAACATGAGTCCCGGGACACGTGGCTAACGCGGGTAACAGAACCTCTGACTCTTTAGCTAGGATGGGCTCTGAGGCCAACTTCTTTGGAACGGAGCCCGTTCTGTCACTCAGCCAGCTGCAGCCAACAAAGTCACGGTTACCAAACGGACTACTTCAACCCACAAGCGAGCTTGACAGGCTGAGAGAGGCTGCAGATGAACAAAACTGATATTACCTGTCATGTCCGACCGACTATCACAGATCCTCTTGTCATTAAGCAGAAGGGACTTTAGGCAGCTGGTTGGACCGATGGCGGGTCACTTTCTATGGGTGAAGCACATGGTAAAAATAGGCATCTCAAGCAGTGCACTCTGCTCAGCATGCGGAGAGGACGATGAAACGTCGGATCACTTGCCCGGCCTTCGCTCGAATCAGGCTTGAGGTCTTTTGCACTGATGTGTTAAGAAGCGACCACCTTGGCTCCTTGGCAACCCAAGATCTACTCAGATTTCTACGGAGGTCGGGGAGATTTGAAGAAAATTAAAAAGGGACCCCGAGTGTAATACAATCGACTTCATGTTGTCTGAGTGCTATACTTGCTAGTTGTCCCAACAAAAAGAAAAAAATAGTTTCTGTTCGTATTTTATACAGACGAGGTGTTATTAGACTCTGGCATCTTTCGCAACCAGTTCCGAGGTTAAGTAATGCGGAACTCAAATCAGCGTTCATTATAGTTATTTTAGGTTTCTGGTTATCCCCGAAAATGCAGTCACTAAGGCAGTGCCTCAAGTAAAGATTGGAATTAAACCCCAATAAGATTGATAAGCCAACTCTATATTTAGTAATCGACTCATAGATGGCCTATGACTAACCTCTCATATGGCCTGAACTTAACCTTAAGATAATATCTGGTATTTTAGCGAAGCACAGTTTTAATAGTGGACAAGGTCGATGCAGTTAAAACTGTGCACTGGCCTATTGGCGCCACGCCGAAAGTTTGTTTATGACTAACTCAGAAACTCCAGTAATAAAAATTATCAGTGGATAGATGTCCAGCACTATTTAGGAAACGCTAGCCCGCAATGGGAGTGCTCAAGTGCAATTATGTGCAAGATTTGGCCAACCTAAAAGACTCTAAGGACGGATGTTGAACTTCTGGGGAACAACTTATTTTTGGAAACCCTACAATAATATATATAAAACGGGAAAAACTCAAAGAGCTATTTTCATACCTCCAACCTTTTACCTTTTTCCACGTTCTACGCAGAGGACTGGAACCCAAAGGAAACTGCAGACGTGGAAGGCCAGCGAATACCTGGAGACGACTGCTGGAGGCTGAAAACCACGAAATGCAGCTTAGCTGAAATGTAGTTAAGAGATTGGCACAAAAAAGACCCGAATGGAAGAAATTTCTTGTGGCTCTCTGTTCCACACTGGAACGCTAGGAATTAATGATGGTGAACCATTTAACTCCTAAAATGCTCAGGCTAAAAGCCCATTGTATTCAAAGCTTTGGAAAATGAAAGGGTAGATAGTCAAGGCCGAAAGGAGAGCAGTAACAGAAGGACAAAAATTGGGATGTAGTTGTGAGAATTTTCCAGATTTTTTGACAGATATGAAAATATCCTCTAGTTTGAGAGAACGAATTTTACTCGTTCTCATAACATTGGAACAAAAAATTAGCAGCATTGCTCTAGCAAGTGCAGGACACTCACAGAGAAATTGTTTTCTATCCGCTTCCTCTAAGCAATACAGGCAAATCGGGTCCTCAATGATTCCAACAGTGGCCTATGCTGACTCCATGGGTTGTGTCCTGTAATAATACCAACCATTAACCGAATGTCTTTTTTACGAAGTTTTAGAAGAAAGTTCGACAGTTTTCTGTTCGGGCTTGTCACAAAACCCTTTGCAGTTATGCATCGTTCAAGACTGGAACATCGCTCTTTAAGTAAATAATCGTTGAACTTCCTGAGGCCTGCAGAACTGATTTCGATTATTGGTTCTGGGATAACCGCTGATCCACAGTTGGCAAATTCTTCGAGAATTTCATTTCCATTAACACCGCAATGTTTGTCTTGCAAGCTTCTTCTATTTCTTAGATTCTTGAATAATAGCCTAACCTAACCTAGCCAGATTGCTTGTCTAAGACAAGACACTGTGTGACCCTAAGATTCATTGTGATTCCTCCACTTGATTTCCATCCCCTAACTAAGTTGCTTGAACCACTTAGATCTTTTTAAGGTCACTCCAGTGAGACGTATTGTAAATTTCCCAGAGCTTCAAGAAAATAATCCCCAAGATATTTGGCACGATCTTTGAAGTGCAGCACATTCAATTTCGTCTTCATCTCCAAAACTCCTGCAAAAGTCATTTTGAGGTACACCCATTCTACTGGATAGGGTGCCAATAGCGCAGTGTCCCATTATAACACCTGTGCGGGCACTGGTAGTTGATCTGTTGAATCCAAGCAGACATTTTGTCCTTTTAAGATTCAGCTTGGCCAGAGCGCTTTAGACACCCTGCAGTTAACAGTCAGAGTCCATCTTCTATTGGTTTCCGCGATTACGCTCAAGTCAATCGCAGTGTATAGTTCGTTTAGAGAAAAGCTTATGTTGTCTACCACGCGCTGAAGATCAAGCTCAGAGCCTTTCCTCATAATAAATATCTATTACAGTATCATGCAATAGGAAAAACCGCATGATTACAAGGATTTGCAAACGAAATCGCGCCTAGTACTCACTCAAGTTCGCATCAACGTAAACGTCGGTGGTCGTTGCGTGTTGACAAGTGTCAGACTTAAATGAATTTAAATTTCTGCACATAATCCTTTTGTCATTGTTCTGGTGTCAGTAGCGCGACAGCCGACAGAAATCCAAGAGATGCCAACACAATTCTTTATATTTGTCGTTGTTTACCTCGCAGCACCACGGCGGCGTTCGCACATTTTGCATTGTTGCTCCTTCAGTTAATTCCTCACAATAACTTTATTTATTTGCAGTGTGGAGTGGTGCGGTTGGTGTGGTGTGAAAATACTACATATCACCATTCACTGTATTATAATCCTTTAAAAAATGTCTTGCTTTGATCTGCTGTGTCCGATAAGTCGGTCAACACTGATGACTGTCACACAGCGGCGTGCGCCTTATGCCCAGTAATGGCAAAGCTGTTGATGGCAGTGTCGCATTGTGGCCGTAGTGACTTTTTGCTGAGGCCTCTTCATTTCTGTGCCAAAACGTGCTGACCATTCGCAGATGCAATCGTTTTACATTCGCTGGCGACATTAAGTGCGAAATGACCTCTTTATCCCACTTGTCATCATCACTTCATAAATTAATGCGGCTCACGCCCTCTTGCAGAATGGGCAAAAACATTCACTTTGCTCAGAAGAAGAGACGACAAATCCTCAAAGCGCTTCACAAATCGTTGCAATATCTGTTGAGAAACAACAAAGAGCTGCATTGCCACAGAAGGCCTACAATGCTAGTATGAATTTAAAATGTAGATTTGTTGTTGTTCGTGCTTTTTAAAATGTGGTTTTTCAAAAGCGTATAGTTTTATAATCCAAAGGGAGTGGATACTTAATGAATTTAAGAGGAGTAAAGTAGGACTTTGGTGGCTTTTGTGGCCTATTTACTCCCATGTAATCGTTTACTAATTTGTGGCTCAGCAAATGCAGCTCAATGAGGTTTAGGAGCATACATTCACGCACTAGAGAAGTTAGCCGACAACAAATCCCTATTGTGCCCGGAAGACAACCGACAGCTACGAAATCAAAATTCAGAAAAATTTATTAGACTTGATTAAATAAACTGAAAAAATCTTATAAGCAGTAGAAACAGACATCCAATTCATTAGTAAATAATCTCCAGAGTGTCCCACACGACCGAAAAAGTTGCATTACTCGACTTAATTTCCGGACTTTCTCTGAGGGTTCCCTGCTCCGACAGACAGCTATATAAATGGTCGATTGTTTATATAATATTAAGTAGGACTGATATCAATTCGATGTTAATATTTATTTATTTCCGCTCTTGGACAGTAGAAATCTAGGGAGTGTGGGGACTAGTTGATGGCGGGGTTGATGTATTGTAAGTAATGCGGCCTTCACTTGCCGTAATGTGGAATTGTTCGGAAAGTTTACGCCTGAAGTCTTTAGGTGGCGAGGACACCTTATGCGGGTATAAATTCAGCTGCTGGCCACCAGTCCGAGGTAGTAGGGAAGCTCAACTGGTAGTAGCTTTGGCTACGGACTTCGAAGTGATGCTTAATTCTGGAGCCTTTGCATTGTGCTGCAACTTATTGGTAGTAATAACCTTTAGAAGAGCTTCGAAGCAATTGTGGTTTAACATCTAAATACTGGAAAAAGTTTAGTCGTGGTTAGAGGAGTTAGGTTAGGTAGTTAGTGGAATTAGGTTAAGTAGTGTTGGTTGATCTGTAAAAAGATGTCACTTAGACCTCTAAGGTCTATGGCGTTACCAGTGATATATACTTGGAGCCGAATTTTTATTTTATCGGTCTTAACAAACCGTGCAGACTTTTGTCAGCAGCATCCTTCAAGGATGGAAAACATGCTGATCCTAGTCCTCCAAAGAGCGAGGCAGTAGCAAAGTAGGCGTTCCAGCATTCGCCTCGTTGCATAATTACACGCATCGCTCTGGACTAATCCCATTTTGGCAGCGTGATGTGGTGTGAGACAGTGTCCCGTCAGTACTCCGACCAATATTTTGCAGTATTTTCTAGAGAGAGATAAAATAAAGTTTACAGTCCTTGGCGTAATTTTGTATAAAGTTGAATGTTCCCATATCGACTGCGTTTCCAAAGCTATTTCTTCATTTAGTTCCATTTTCAGAAGGGAGAGTGAAGACTATATGCTTGACGTGCTCAATCTCGACAATCGAATACCTGCTTTAGCGAGCTCATCGGCTCTCTCATTTCCTTCCATTCCTTTGTGTTCTGGTATACAGTAAATAGTAACCTGCCCTTATCAGCAGAGTTCATCCATTTTGGATCTTAATTGTTGAACACATTCCGAGTTAGACCAAGGAGCCATAATTGCTTTAATAGCCGCTTGGCTATCAATGAAAATGTTTGTCCGAGTATTAAAAGGAGTTAATTCCAGAGAAAATTCAGCAGATTTTGTTTCGGCATAGATTTCAGCTTAAAATAAACTCCAGGGTGAGGGAGTCTGAAAGACTTGCGGAGATCAAATTGTGGACAAAAGACAGCCGCTTCTACTCCTTCCGCCATTTTGGACTCATCTTTAAAGAAATTATATGGATGGTATATGGATACTGAACCTTTCTGCCATCCATTTTGCGCTATAATGACTTTTTACCAAACTGAACTTGTGGAATTACGTAGTCTGACCCTCCGTTTGGACTTTCCGAATAGATAATGTCGCCCGACTGGATATAAACGCTCCGGCTCTGAAAGTATTCGACGCGGTATCAGCTGGTGGTAGCAGAGGAACAGGAAGGCCTCATTTGCGTTGGAAAGATCGGGCGGAGAAGGATTTGGGTTGACTTGGTATTTCCAATTGGCGCCGGATAGCATGAGAAAGAAAAAACTGGCGCGCTTTGTTAAACCCGGCCAAAATCGCGTGAGCGGTTATCGCGTCAATCAAAAAGAAGAAGGTCGTCGCCAGCCGCCGTAGCCGAGTAAATAGTGCACGACTACTCTATGAAACACGAATTGTGAATGAGTGAATTTCTGCCATCAAAAAGAACCTCATAAGAAACTACTTGCCGTTCGAAGTCGGCTTGAAACTGAAGGTTTTCCATTTTCCCAAATAAGAAGAGGAGCTCGATCAAAATCCGAATAAAAGGTGTAAAGGCCGGTCGTCGCTAACAGCTACTCACGTATAACACCCCGGACCTATGTTCCACTCCCTGGTCTCTCAACAAAGAATATCATACGAATATCGAAAGAGCTGTTTTGAGTTCCGCAATGCAATGCCATGCAGTGCCGTTACATAGACTTTGTCCAATTTTCCAGTAACAAAGTGTTCAACTGCCTTTAATTAATCATTTTCAACAAATACAATGGGTACCCGCTTTTTGTCAAGCAAAGTAGGCGATGAAATTCCTTACGGCTTCATCTAGCGACACAGAAGATGAATGGAATCATTGGCAGACGTTATCAACATCACAGATCACTTTCGAATCATTCATGCAACAAAAAAAAAAACGAGTCATATAAAAAAAAATACAACCGACTGCAATGCAAACAATAAATAAACTACAACAAAACCAGCAGTCGGTTGGAATTCAGGTCGTGGTTACTGCAATTGAATTGGTTGCAAACGTTAGCCAAGTTGCAATTGCCGCAAACATGCTTGCAACATACTCGTACACATAATGCGGCAACAACAGCTTGACTTATGTGCGATTATGTACGTAACGCTTGTGCGCACGTTAGCTGCTCTTGCAGTAAATGTTGATTGCAATTGTTGTTGCCATACACCGTTCACTACTTTCCGCACTTTTTGATGCTGCCTTGGCAACCAGCACCGACTTTAGCGTCGGTATCAATCGCGTCTGGTGCGCCTGTATGTCTGTTGCTAATTCTGCTATTGTAGCTGCGGCTGTGGCTGTTGCGTTGCCCTGAATAAAATGGCATTTACATACCTTCGAACGCAGATATCTCATCTTTATCAGCATTCCAGTCGCGCAGTCGAGAGCAGCGAGCATGTAGAAATTTGTGATAGCAGTGGCGCAAACAAATTGGTCCCTTAACCGCTGACTGAAACAACTCCGGTACTGCGCGCCAACTGATCCTCATCGGCGGCTAAAGTTGGCTTGTGCGCAGGATAGTTGTTCACCGTTCTCTTTAGCTGCTCCACAGCTACGGTCACTAGCACCATAATCATCTTGAACGCCACTTGTCGTTCATCATTCGTCGTCGTCGCCGTGCGTCCAGTGTTTGGTGGATTTAGAGTTTGGTGTGTCGTGTGCCTTGATGGTTCTACAAATGGGAGCGAATGTATGGCAGCCCGGCCGCGGAATTCGTTACCGTAGATGCATATTTATATGTGTAGATATATGTGTGTGTATGCAGCCGAGCAGAGCGCTCCTTCTCGCGATTACGATCGCGTTTAGATCCAATATATCAGCGCTGCGTTGACGGCCGACATTGGGCAATTGATATAAGTTGTGGTGAAAAGTTTAGGCATTTTCTGATTGCTAGTCGCGATAAGTGTGCAGCACAAGCGCTCAATTGTGCCCCGCATAGGTAGCGGGCAGTAGCGGCGGTGGTGGCGAGGCATTTGGACAAATTTGCGGTTGAGTTGAAGGTTCCAATGGACATGGGCCGACGAGACGGCAATCGGCTATAATCGCAAATGCATACTTACATTCATACATTCATACTTATACACGTAAGTGAGTTTGTGTGCGTGTGTGTGTATTCGTCTAGGCATGCGACACTCGGCATGCCATCAGGAAGCTCACTCCATTTCTGCTGATTTAATTGTTGCTGCTGCACGGCCAATATATTCATAAATGCAATAAATATTAAAATTCCTGAACTCCGCACCCTATATGAAAACAAAAACAAAACGAAATAAAAACACAAAAAACAAAAAAAATAAAAGTAAATACAAAATATTTTCCTACTCCCAGTCTTCTACACTACGTGACGAACTGGCGGTGGAGGCCAGACCAGCGATTGAGTTGACATTGTCAGCGCCCACTCAAGGTGTGCGCGCATGCGCACGTTGAAAGGCTGCTCGATCGTAAAACGCGTGATATACCGCACTATGGCGTAGATAAGCGGCCGGTATTGCTAAGAATTACCACTAAATTAAACAAAATTATCTCGACACTGCATCTAATGAGGAAGATGGAAACTGGAAACGTACGAAATGGGCGCAGGCGCATTATCGCAGAAGCTGATGACGCTACGTGCGCTGATAGCACCACACTGTCAAATTCCGCAATCCGTTATTGGTGTTGTAGTTGTAGTTGTTTTGGCTTTTAATTTTTTTTTCTGTTTTGGGCCACCGTGTAATGACCGAAATTCCAACGCGCTGCGTAACGCGACATTTTATTAAGTATTTGGTGGCACAAGCGCTACAACCTGTGCTAAAAGTCAAGTTGCACAGTGTTTTGCAACCTTAATAAGCAGGTAAAAAAGAAGAAATAAAGAAAAGTGGTAAATATAGAAAAGTGGCTAAAAACAAGCCGTCTAATCATTGGAAGTTAGACACAAAATGGTGAAAGAATTTAAATCAACTTCATTGGAGAAGTTTTAATTACAGTGGCATCTATTTACGTCGGCTTTAGCGCGGTACTCAAAGCTCAGCGGATCAAATCAAAGCTTTGAATGGAGTCCCCAAATGCAAATACTTTTACGGCGAGACTACCATTCGGGAGTGCGACAGTTCGAATATCCGTGCATAAACATCAAATGATCGAAAAAAGTTTTTTCGAATAGCGGTCGCCCCTCGGCAGGCAATGGCAAACCTACGGCTTCGGGTATATTTCAAGCACGAATTAGCTCCTCATAAAAATTATTCGCAATTCGGAGTCAGATTAAAATTGTTGACTCCTCCATTTGTGGAATAATATCAAGACGTACACCACAAATATGAGGAGGAGCTCGTCCAGACACCTAACAAAAGTATAGGCGCCAGTTATTTATTTATTTTATTTTTTATCAATATTATAAAATGACCACACCAATCAGCTAAGTAAGCTTCGAGGTTGTTGTTTGCTGTACTTTGAGACCAACACCCGGCCACAATGCAAGTCCACTTCAGCCTGATCTATGGCTACACTCAATCCACATTTGAGTGTTAAACCACAACCACCTCGAAACACTGCAAAAGGTGGTTTCTGATAGCAGGATAGCAGGATCAAAAACCATAATTCCTAAATGAAGACTAAGATCTGAGTTCATTGCTCAAACTACAGCCACTTACGCCTCGAGACTGCTAGGAGCTAGCAGACTAAAACAGCTCCATTACGCCTATCTACATACACCCACATTCAAATTAATCTAATTATGTTTTCTATGCTCGGAAAAAATGTCTCCTCTTTATGGTATATGCCAACATTACGCAAAAAATCATATTATTCTACGCCCTGTGAAAATTTTGAGTCTTTCTCTGCGAATCATCATCATCATCGGGTAGCTTTAAAGCTCGAGGTGAGCTTCAGCTTCGTTCAAGATTCGTTTCCAAGCATCTCGATCCTCGGTAACAGTTTAACACCGAGTGTCTTCAGGTCCATAAGAACTTGTTCAAATCATGATAGTCTTGGACGTTCTCGTGCTTTAGGCGCTACGGCGTTTTATGGCACGATTGATTTCAGCTGGCGGTCATCTCTCTGCGCGTAATATGACCCAGTCATCGCAGCCCTTGGGACTTAACGTATTTCACGATGTCCTCGCCATTACGTAGCGCATCCAGATAACGAAAATTGTGCAGCTCTACCACACGGTGGGATAAGTACAGCATTATTATGGGAAAAGAAAATACCATAAGAAAGCCTAAACTTACCCAAGCATGGGGTTACGTCCAACACGAAGCACAATATATGTCACAAAAAAAAGAAAAGAATTGGTGATGGCACTTATCAAGATAAGGAAGCAAAGTCAGGTCGGTATATTTCTTTCGTTCAAATCGAGGAAGTCCTTTTCCATTATTACAACGCACCAGCTCAGCAGTTTTAGTCGCAAAATTAATGGAAATAGGGTTTCAACTCGTTTCACACCACTCTTTTCTCCAGACTTGGCTCTGTCGGATATCTCGGACTTCTATTTGTTCCCCAATTTGAAAAAATGGCTGGCGGGGAAAAGAGGAGGAGATTGAAGAAACGACTGACTATTTCTCAGACTTGAACAAATCCTATTATTCGGAAGGGATTAAGAAATTAGAACAGCGTTGGACGCCGTCTATAAGCCTAAAAGGAGACTGCTACTACTCGAAAACTAAAAAAGGTTTACCCCAAACAATTAAGTAGTTTTTATTTTTGCACGGACATTTATTTACTTTTATTTTTTAATTTTTTTCACTGGGCAAAGGGTCTACGTATATCTCACTGTTGTTCTAGTGAAGAAGACTACTTTTTCGAGCTTTGGACGCTGAAAGTTGAAGGTTGGTGGCATTAAGCAGCTAATATATTTTAAAAGAAAGGTACTAAACAAATTTTTTGGACCGGTAGGGACCAGTTGAGTCGGAAACCATGATAATGGTTTTTTAAGTCACAAAGGATAAGTCTGCGTGAAGAGCGAAGAAGAGCACATCTAAAAAAAATGGCTCGAAGATGTGAAAGCAGAACTTAAAAAGGTAATCATGAGACGGTTAATCAAGATCCGTTATGCTAAGAAGATGAAGAGCATTTAGAAGGCACTTTCAAAAAATGTTTTCACTATAGAATTAACAGGGTATTATTTTCAAATTTTCGATTAGGCTCTTCGGATCTTATCCCAACCTATGAAGTGCGTCGCTGATTGATTAACTTAAAATTATTGCGGAACAGGAGAGTAATCTTATCTTTGTCTTTCATTTTTGAGTTGATCCGTGGTGCTTTTAACTGTCCGCTGCTCTCTAAAGCAGTCAGAGCTGCGGTCAGAGCTTTTCGTAGTTCCGAGTTTTTCTATGTTGATGTCTCAAAATCTCTTTATGCTCGAAATATTTATATTACTAGAGCCTTAAGGGGACAGATACCTGTAAAATTTCGAAAAAAAAATTCCTTAATCCTTTAAGAATATGTCAAAAAATTTTTAGAACGTAGTTTAAGTATTTCTTATATTATAGATCGTCAACCGTGACGACTCTATTCTTTGTGTTCGAGCGCTGGGAGAGGTATGGTTACTTTGTATTCAAACTTTAGACGTACACGATAACTCGAAAAGTTATTAACCGATCTCCATGAAATTTTGCACACATCTTGTTTAGGATATTACTTTTTATGTGAATTTACAATTTGAAAACTTTTCGAAAAAATAATTTTTTCGAAGCAAAAATAGTAGGAAAATTCGCCCCAAAATTCATTTTTTTACGCATTTTGTTCCGCGAATTTTTTCCCCCTCATTTTTGTTTAACTCATATAGAAATTATGACATTAATAACCAAAAAAATGTTTGGTTTTTTGTATTCGATGCTACAATGCCCGCCGATTGAGACGCCCCGCTGCGACCTTCCTGGAAGAATTGAGTGTACACCCGCCATTTTAAATGATTAAAATAAAAAAAAATGTATATTATTTTAATGAACTGTATGCCTATTTTGAAAAAAATATATTGACTTCTTCATTTTAAATAATTTTAATGGAAATCAGGGAAAATATGGCCGTTTGCAGGTATCTGTCCCCTTAAATGAGTTTAACAAAATCTCTAAATTTGTTGGGAGAGATTTTTCGTGTTCAAAAGATCACTTATTAAAATTTTTGAATATTTATTATAAATAGTTTAATTGTACTTTCTTTTTTTAATGCCTGTAAACCTTAAAATATGCCTACTTAGACTATAAGAATCTATTCTATTCATTGGCTTAATAAATAAATAATTTTACAATAAACTATAAATCTATTTTATTTATAAATATAAATTTATTTTAAAATTATAAATTGATTTTAGTTACGATTTTCAACCGCAAACGCCACTGTCTGCTGTAGGTTATGGAGTCCAATATTTTTTATGAATTTGTTGTAATTTTTTCTTACAGTTAGCGACGTTGTGACGGTGGTGTAAAATTATTGCAGTTATTCGAGGCTTATCGCCACTTCGATCTGCCAATCCACTTAGGCAGCGTTAAAGCCGATGTTTTAAGCCGGCAACGATGATGATGCTGATGATGATGTTATTAATGATGATTGCCTGCTTGATGGCGCTGCGCTGAATGTTTACCTGCTAATATATGTGTAAATTGTTGTTGTCATACTTAAATGACAACACATCGGGTACGTCTGGCTGCTGTAAAAAAGTAGCAATCATTGGCCGACAGCTGATTCACATACAAATTTCAATGCCGATTGCCATGCCAGTTGGACCATAAGCCACAGCCACAGCCACTTAGCACAACGCATTTGTGTGCGTGCGAATTAACATATAAACAGCTGTGTTATGTACTCAATTCAAGCTCGTTAAAATCACTTGCTAACCCAAAGCTGGCGTTTACTCCAGTAATCAAATGAGCTTACGACGGTTCGAAAAATACCCGTAAAGCAGCCGTAAATTCAGCAGAGCTGGTAATGGCAGCGCTGATGAGTGTTTAAATTAAGCCAATTGATTTTGAAATTTAAATGAATTGACTGAGACAACAATTTTTCAACAGCATCATAACTAATAACCACAAGATCAGCTGCAGCGACATTCCGGTGGCTGTCTTTGTCATTGTCTTTGGCTACCGGTTGCTGAATCACACGCGCACGTTAGTAGGCCACATCCAAATGAGCGAGTGCACGTTGATTAACTGCGTGGTAAAAACCAAAGTAACAGCGAGCACTAGAAGAGAAGCAGCAGAACAGCAGAAGAAGAAGTGGTTTATAAACCACAGACCAGCCTTAATATTGCCTACGGAGTTAACTGCCCGATAGCAGCCGCATCCAGCGCTGCTGCCATGGCCAATATACGCCGCTGATTGTGAGTCACAACACCACAGCAGGCGCAGCAGGAAAGCGAATTCAAATGCGAGCGAATCGACGCGCACTTAATTTGCAGGAGCACTCACAAAATCGTTTGCCAGACGGGTCCAGTGCACCTACTCATCGCACCACTGGATGCCGATGGACGAACGGATGTGCGGCAACCCACTGCATTTCACGTACATATATCTCTCTAACTGCCTGACTGTCCGTCCGTCCGTCCGCCGTTGTGAGATTGCAAATGATTCCTCAAAACGCACGGCTGTGCTGAGCAGGACTCACACTGTGCATCCACTGCTACAAACTACAACGCAGGAAGAGCCACAGCCAATATCCTTTGGCCACAGCAATGGTGGCGGTGGCGGTGGCGGTGGCAGTGACGGCAGCGGCGGCGACACCAACTGCGCGCGCAAAGAGCATTTAGTTTAATTCCTTTGGACGGTTGCATACGGAGCTATGTTGCCACTGGCCACGCCGCATGCCACAACAATGCGTAACAACAGCAACTGCCACAAATCTCTCTTCTGCCAGCCTCTTTGCCAATACTCAACTACGCACGTATACACCGATTCTTGGCCAGCAAATGTTGTGCGCCGCAATTCATCTTCTCAGGGGGCGGCACTGCTGCCTGCATTGAGTCCATGTTTCACTTTGCTTCTTCTTCGGCTTTTGCTTTGTTGGCGTTGCTTCACCGGAAAACCACACGTGCCAATTTAGCCCACATGCTGTATGTAGCCGAAAATAGCAACAACAACAATGGTTGCATTACAGCTAGGAACCGAGATTCAAGCTAACAGTGTTTTCTTTGCCTTTTCATGTGGCTCAGTACGGCTTGAGATTATTTCTGCCATATTAACCGCAGGAGGGAGGAAATCTGCTGTCGAGGCGTTGGCATGTGGAGCATGCGCGCACGTCGTCACAGTACCCCGAACGCACGGGTGGCGTAACAGACCGACCACGGCAATGTTCATACTGCACTTTCGAAGCGATATAAATACATATAAACTTGTCCAAGTGTGTACAACTATATGAACATCCGTACACACACGAGTGTGAGTGACTTTGTGTGCGCATGCGCAACGTTTGTTACAGCGCAATACGCAAACGGTAGCTAAATTCATTCGTTTCGCATTTGGAAACTGCTTCATTACGTAGCCGCTGGCAGGGCCCACGCCCGAGCACACTTATCCACATATGCGCGTGTATATGTATGCATATCTAGTGTAAGTATATTCGGACTTTTAGCTCGGCATGACTTTAGATTTACATGCCTTTAAAGTGTGTATGGCTGTGATCTGTGAGGCTTATCTTCGCCAAACGAGTGAGCGATTCAATATAAATCTATTGTTATTTGATAGATCGCACATAAAAATGTGTGAACATTGCCCACGGCTCGGCCATAAACTATCACTTTGAGATTCTATTACACGCTCAACTTTCAAATCAGATCAGTGTTGTTGGAATACAGATATTTAAGTTAGAGCAGTAAACTTAGAAGGCTAGAAGCACGGACGGAACCGAAACTCATATACCAATTTCCCCTCAAACACAGCGTGCTGAGGCAACATAGCCCAGTAGCAGCGTAAGCTGATAAGATAGGAAACTTGGATAGCGAGGAATGCAGGAAATGTGGGGAGCTGGGCTGAATAGAAACTGTAGAGCATCTCCTTTGCGGATGTCCTGCGTTATTCAAAACACGCTTAAATTATTTGGGGGTACCACAGTTTGCCGGACTCGAAGTCATCTCAGCAGTGGGTTATAAATGTCTCCTTAAATTCGCAATGGAAACAGGCGGACTATTTCGGGTGGACTATTTAGAAACACATAACTAATGAACTCCATCTGGTATCGCTATGGATCAAATCGGTATATGCGTGACGGCAACCAGTTCAAGTTAACCTAAGCTTTATGCTGTTACAACAACAACGGTATTTGTCTTGAGAATTGGCGGCGCTTAGACGAATTCTTACATTTGGTTTTAATTTTATTCCTTTCAGCGATGTCATTACTATTGGGTTGGCAACTAAGTAATTGCGGATTTCACTCATAGATGGTTTCAGTTGAATTTTTAGGTTTACAGACATAGTACAAATGTAAAACACACTTTGTTATTTGATAGTTGGCAAATGCAGCTGTCAATCAGTAAAAAAAAATTTTTTTAGTGGTTGCATAGTTTTCGTTTGGCGTTCGTTAAAAAGGAACATTTTCGTCATATCTTGTTTTTTTATTTCCGCAAAGGGAAAACCGCATCGCAAGCTCATAAAAAGTTGTGTGCTGTTTATGGTGACGAAGCCTTAAAAGAACGGTAGTGTCAAAATTGATTTGCCAAATTTCGTTTTGGTGGTTTTTCACTCAAAGATGAAAAATGCTCTGGTCGTCTAGTTGAAGTTGATGACGCCCTAATCAAAGCAATAATCGATTCGGATCGTCACGGTACAACACGTAAGATTGCAGAGAAGCTTCACGTGTCACATACATGCATTGAAAATCATTCAAAACAACCTGGCTATGTTCAAAAACTCGATACATGGGCTCCTCACGAACTGAAAGAAACGCAATTAATGCAACGCATTAACATCTACGATTTGCTAAAGAAACGTAATGAAAATGATCCATTTTTAAAACGACTGATAACTGGCGATGAAATATGGGTTGTTTACAACACTATCAAGCGGAGAAAATGGTGGAGCAAGCCAGGTGAACCCACTCAAACAACATCAAAAGCCGATATTCATCAAAAGAAGGTTTTGTTATCAGTTTGGTGGGATCACAAAAGAATTGTCTACTTTGAACTCTTACCACCCAACCGAACGATCAATTCTGATGTCTACATTGAACAACTAAAGAAATTAAACAATGCAGTTGAAGAAAAGTGGCCCGAATTGACAAATGGAAAAAGTATTGTATTCCATCATGACAATGCAAGCCCACACACATCTTTGCCCACTCGGCAAAAATTATTGGAGATTGGTAGGGATGTTTTGCCACATCCACCATGTAGTCCTGACCTTGAACCATCTGATTACTTTTTGTTTCGATCTTTAAAAAAACACCTTGAATGGTAAAAAATTCAATAATGATGATGATGTCAAATCGTACCTGATTCAGTTGTTTGCTAATACAAACCAGAAGTATGGGATTATGATGCTGCCTAAAAGGTGGCAAATGGTCATTGATCAAAATGGGCAATACATTACAGAATAAAGTTACTTAGTTCCATGAAAAAATTGTCTTTGATTTAAAAAAAAAATCGGCAATTACTTAGTTGCCAAGAATATAGGAATTAAAAGTAGAGTAAAAGATATTAATATTCAACATCTCCAAGAAGCAATAGAACAGTCGTCGATAAGGTACCAAAGGAAATCAAAAAGGTTAGGAAAGAATGAGTGGCTTAACAAAGAATGTGAAGAAGCAAGAATTTCGTCATTTCAAAGTTTAAGTGCCCTTAGAGAAAGTTATAGTGAAACAAATAAATTATTATACTTAAAAGCAAATAAATATTTTAAAGAAGTATGTAAAAGGAATAGAGAAGAATGATATAACAGGCTTATAGAAAATATTAACAACATTAAAGATAGCGCTAGCTGGTGGAAATTTGTTAAGAAGATAAAGGGTGAAGCTTTGGAAATAAGTTCCGCCATATCAACGCATGAATTTAAGGTTTATTTTGAAAATTTGCTGAGCCCTACTGCTAATGACATGAACATTTTTTATGCACATAACTTCCACGCTGACGATCTGCTTGAGGCAGTTTTTTCACCAGACGAAGTTAGATCTGTGCTAAACAAAGTTAAATTAAACAAAGCTCCAGGGATTGATAGAATTCCTTAAAAGTTCTTAAAAAATGCTCCCGACACTCTCATTGCGGCTATGGCAAGTGCTTACACAAATCTTTACGAAAAATGCAAAGTAGACGAGGCATTTAGAACCAGCGTAGTTTTTCCTATCTTCAAAAAAGGGGATCCTGCCCTGGTAGGAAACGACAGAGGAATTTCAGTCATGAACTGCATTGCTAAAGTTATGATGGCCATAATTAACGAAATAATAAATTCTTGGACTGAAAGGAACAGTATCTTAAACGAGTATCAGCCGGCTTCATTTATTATTTAATTTAGCCGCTATTGTCCATTTAAAATTCGAAAAAAAAGAAGAAAGTTTACGCGTATTTTGTCGACTTTAAAGCGGCGTTTGATAGAGTATCAAGAAACGCCTTGATATATAATATAAGCTGCACCATATTGGTCTTGCAACGAAACTAGTGAAGTTCATAGAGAATATATACGCGATACAAAGACAGTTGTATGAAATGGCTCAGAAATTTCAGATAAATTTAAAACAAACTCAGGCGTCAAACAGGGATGCTTATTGTCGCCAATACTATTTGCTCATTACATAAACGACTTACATGAAAGCTTAGAAGGAGGATTAAATATAGAAGGGAAAAATATTAGACTTCTAATGTATGCGGATAATATCATTTTGTTAGCGGATCACCCAGGCAAACTACAAGTGATGATAAATAACCTTGAAAGCTACTGCAACCTGTGGAATCCTGAACTAAACCGCTCAAAGTCTCAAATAATGGTGTTCAGAAAAGGTGGGAGACTTAGTAAAGAAGAGAAATGGTATTATAGTAAGGAAGAAATACAGACTGTGTCCCGATATACTTACTTAGGAGTGGAAATAACACCTCAGATGAATTTTAAAAAACATGTTGAAAACAGAACAGCTGCAGCAAAAATGGTATTAATGTTTCGTGGACTTGTCTTTTAAAAAAGAAAGAAATTTCAATTGAAGCTAAATGGAAATACAAACCATACGCAGCACAGGTGTGGAGTTTCGGGTGGTTTGAAGAAGTTGATATATTGCAAAAGTATTTTGTAAAGCGAATTCTGAAGCCTACATATATACTTTTTTGGAAACCGGCATGCAAGAAAATCATTGGTTCACCTTAGAACTATTCCTTAAGTATATGCACAGAGTTTTGTTTATGTACTCAGAAAATCGGCTGCCACATTATCTGTCCAAAATTGTTATAAAAAAAGAAGTCTTCTGGATTAGAGATCTAAAGAACTTGTGTAGTAAAAACGATGTCATTTGGCGAACAGATAACATACAATCAGAAAGCTGGATAGAAGATGCAAAATTGCTTTTAACAAACCACAACCAGTCTAGAATGAAAATGTACATACAAAAAGCCGTAAGTACTAGTAGGATATGGGTATAAGGTATTAGATTCGTCAGAGGGTCTGGTTTATTTAAAAAAATATGATATAGAATCAAGCATGTGGATAATGAGGGCTAGAAGTGACATGCTAATTTTAAATAACAACAGATTTGACACAGAAAATAAAACTTGCTCAATGTGTAATTTAGGCGAGCTTGAAAACATAGCACATTTCCTGGCGCGCTGCCCAATATTAAGTTTGAATAACCAAGACGATATGGAAAACATACTGACATACAGCTTAAATCAGGATATCACAAAGCATCTTTTTGTGGCAATGAACGTGAAAGATGGACGTTTTGACAATTTAAGTCCAATGCCTTTCAAATACAGGTGGGGGAAGTACTTACTACGTTACTTCAAAGATACATATAGTAAGTTACCAACAAGAGCTCATTTAGCAATATGGAACTAATCATAGCCTTCTGATGGCAGATGGCTTTTTATGAGGCAGAAATACACTCGGAGGTGTGCCATTGCCTGTCGAGGAGGCTCTGCTATTACAAACAACATTTTCTATCATTTGGTGTTTCATGCCCGTGGTAGTTTGTCAAGTAGTTAGGAATGAATAATCGCGACTTGGGGGTCAAAACTCCAAACTTACGTGGGCATAGCATAGTAATGCAAAGCGCAAGGAATTCATTAGGGTCATACTGCTTAGGTAATATATGTTAATAGTAAAACTTTCCAACTTCGTGATCAGTTTTGAATTTAAAAATTAATTCACAAAATATTAGTCTGGGTTTAACTTAATAACATTTTTTTTAGTATCATTCCTGGCAATTTCTGTTTGTACCAGTTATAATTTAAGTAAAAAGAAAACGTTTTTTGCTACCATTTTTACCAAAAAAGTATTTAATTTTTCCACTTAATTTCTACGCCCTTCTTAAATGCGACCTTTTGTAAGGGAGTGCCAAAATTCTAATGTCACAAGTGAGCAAACCTTTAATAATTGAATCATGGCTCATGCCATTGTCGTTAAATTATTGTAAATATTTATTTTTTCTTAATATTTATTTTTTCTTATTATTATTGTATATTTTTCTTTTATTTGCAATAAATACTATTACTAGTTGCCAACCCAATACTTCTTTACTTTAATTACTTTTTTCATTACTTCTTAAACAATTTTGGCCGAGTTTAACAAAGCGCGAAAGTCGCATTTTTCTCGTGCTAACCGGAACCAGTTGGGCACACGAAGTCAAGTTCTTCTTAGCCTACCAACGTAGAGGAGGCCTTCTTCTTCCTCTGCTACCAACAGCTGATAACGCATCGATTATTTTCAGAGCCGGAGCGTCATTACTTAAATAAAAAAATAATTGACGCGTACACTTTTGTTAGGTGTCTGACCGAGCTCATACTCCTATTTTGTGGCGTGCGTCTTGATTTTGCTCCACAAATGGAGGGACTTACAGTTTCAGCCGACTCCGAAAGGGAAATGGCTTTGTATGAGGGATGTTTGCCATTACCGGCCAAGGGACGACCGCTACTATAAAAAACTTCTTCTATAATTTTGCTACTTCATGCACGAAGATTCGAGCTCTCCCGAATGGTAGTCACGCACCAACCCATTCGTCTAAGGCGACCGCCAAAAATCATTACTTACCTCTACAAAATTTTAACACATTTTCTTCATTAATAACACAAATATCGCATTTTACAACCTTTCGCCGAATCGCCGATGTATGGAAGCTTGGCTTGGCTGTATTAAATTTCGTTAAAATTTCTTATTATTAGTTATTCGTTGCATAGGCAGCTGAGCGGTCAGAAATCGAAACGAAATGTAATTGTACGCGTGGCTTCTACATTTCCGACCTTAAAATAGAAATATGAACGTCGATATTGAAAAAGATCTTATTGTTTTTCAAAATATTTTTTATGAAGGTCAGTATACTTCTGCATTCGCTTGAATCAATTTTTTGAAAGCTTTTTGTTCTGTCGCATTTCCAGATCTTTTTCAAATTATCTTTAAAAAATTTAACATTACCTTTAATAATTTTAGTTGAACGATGTACTTTTGCCTTGTGGAAAATTTTAAGAAATAATCGCACAAAAATGTTCAATTTTTTTTTTTTTTGCTTAGATGGACTGTTGAAGCCACTGTAAACAAAAAACGTTCTGAGTGCTTTTCTTTTAGTGGAATATGGCAAACTTACCAATGGTATATTAGAATGGTCCAAGACCAGAAAAATGTTAATGTGTTTTAAAATCATACTTACCAAAGTACAAAAGGTGACGGACATACAAATTGCGCAGGCTTTATACCCTCATATCCAAGAAAAACTCTCGAAAACTTACTTAACATCTACCTCTGTCAGGTATAGAAAACTCCAAGCAATGCAGTCTTCAAAGTATTTCGCAAGTTCAAGTTATTCAGTTCAATCAACCCTCAACGTCTCTCACATTCGGTAGAGACGAATCATTTACACTCACTGTTCAAAGTTAAATCAAAAAGTGACGCGAGTTCTCTAGCTTAATCTGAGACTCTGTCTCTACCTGCAATCAATCACTATCATCTCCGATCAGAAGATACGTGACCTACTCGACTGCTAAAAAACCTCATCATCGAAGACTGAAATGGACAGCAAAACCGCTAACTGCGGGATGAAAGAAGCTTCACTATGTGGTGCCAATACTTATCATAGCTCGAGCACACCACTACTTCTTACAACCCCAGAACTACAAGGTGAAGTCCAAAATAAACAAGACTACCGTCATACAAATTTGTTTTTTGGCGTAATCTTTTTAATGAGTTAGCGCGTTGCAAGTTACATTGCGACTTCCAGTGAAGGCTTGGTGACTTTCAGTTCAGTGGAACCGAAGTTATTGCGTCTAAAGTGTCAGTGTGTTTGTGTCATCGGTACAAAAATGAGTTTCGAACAAAGAGCTAATATCAAATTTTGTTTTAAAAGCGGTAAACATTTGAATTGATGAAAAAAGTGTATGGCGATGATTATCTATCTCGTGCCAGAGTTTATGAGTGGTTTACTCGTTTCATAGATGGTTGTGAGGACATAAATGACAATTAACATACGGACCGCCCAAAATCAGTAATCAGCGAAAACTCAATCGGAATTGTTCGTAAATTTATAGAAATCATCGTTGAAATTCATGGAATACAAAAGGTCTGTACACGTTTCATTCCGCACAGGATAACTGAGGACCAAAAATTGCTCAGAATTCAACATTCGAAAGACCTCATTGAAGAGGCGAGAAAAGGCGAGAACTTCCTTTACAGCATTGTAACTGGGGATGAAACGTGGAACTAAGCGTCAAAGTGCCGAATCGAAGGCCCCAGACGAGCCACCACCCAAAAAATCGCGTTTGGAGAAGTCAAAAATCTAGTCGATGCTCATTTGTTTTTACGATTCCAAGGGCCAACGGGCCGAACCGTAAATGCAATTTTCTATCTTGGCATTTTGAAGTGGTTGTTGCATCGCATTCGTAGAATTCGCCATGAATACCGCGGAAGCCGGCGCTTATTGCATGATAATTCACCATCTCATCGATCCACTCTTGTAACTGACTAGAAATCGCAATTTAACCATCAATCACTCACCGTATTCACCTGATATGGCTCCCTGTGACTTCTTTACCTATTCGGAAAATTGCATTTGGCCATGAAAGCAAAACGTTTTGCGCCCGTAGAGGCTATCCAAACAGCTTGTACCGACATACTGAAGGACATTCCGGATTCCGGTCAATGACCTGAAACACTATTTCGGAAAGCTTTTCTCTCTGCACAGCGTATTTAAAAGCGGTCATCTTCCCCGACAACGATGGACCCTATAGAGTGTTTTCCACCATTACTGCATACTACATACTGCAACAAAATTTGGCTTCATTGTTAACAACGAAACTCGTTCAAATTCTTATAGGGCAACGAGCCGAAACATAAATATCATATTGTCAGCATGTGGCTTCCTTTCATTGCACTAAGGTAAATAATTAATTCAATAGAAAATTTGTGGGCATATTCAAGGAAAAAGTTGTTTAAAAACACACTAAAGGTCGAGCAGAGCTCGGAAACATTATTTTAGAGGAATGACTCAAAATATCCCAGGGCTGTAATGCTCAAAAATATATTCATTCCATGAGAAGAAGACTACAAGGTGTGAAACACGCTCGGTATAGTAATGCAAAGTACTGAGCTACTTGGAGCCCTTAACTGCAAACGTAAAAATACTTTCTTGAAATATTTTTTAAGTGTATATACTCATCGTTCTTGCTTTTTATTTTTATGTTATTTTTAAACGGGGGAACTGTATTTTCTGCTATTGGTTTATGAATTATTTATGAAGGCTGATAAGATTGGAGGTACTTTTTCCAATAAAGCTTTTCTGGCAAATCATACGTGACTACTGTCAAACTAAAAACACATTTTTGTTTTCAGTATTCATTGACGTTTTATCATGGAAAGGCTTACGTCTCAACAACGTTTAGTAATCTTGGAAATGTATTACGAAAATCGACGCTCTGTGAAAAGTGTTCATCGCGCGCTCAGGCCAACTTATGGTGTATGGGGATGAGGCCCATTTTTGGCTTAATGGCTACGTCAATAAGCAAAATTGTCGTGTTTGGGTTGAAGAGCAATCCGAAATCATTCAATAACAGCCATTACATGCATTGAACACAACCGTTTGGCACGGCCTATGGGCTGGAGGAATGATCGTTACATATTTCCTTAAAGACGAAGCCAATGCAACAGTGAATGGCGAACGCTATCGTGCCATGATAAACAACTTTTTGGTGCTGGAAATTGGAGCCCGTGATCTCCACAACATTTGGTTGCAACACGATATCTTTCGTTCTGCTTTTTGCTCACTCGTTCCGCTAAATAGTTCCACTCAAGGGCTACGACGCCAGTGCTAACTCAGGTTAGTGTCGTTCGAAATTAGTCCTGTTTGTCGACGAGCTACGCAGAAAAGCTGGTTCAAAGCATGAAGAAGGGCTCCACTCGACAACGATAAAGACTACACGGTTTATTGAGTAATTGCGACTCGTAGTTTTGTACATACTTTCATGTAAAAAAAAAATGTAAATATAGTATATATCTTTTATACTTCATGAATAATCGCGGTTCCTTTTTTCTGACACAGCCTGTACTACATCGTCGTTTTGGGGAGAAATTTATCTCTTGCCTGCGACCAGTGGATTGGCCACCAAGATCGTGTGATATCACATCTTTGCACTTTTTTTGTCGGTGTATGTAAAATGTGAACGCTTTTTGGATAAACCAGCTTCGATTGCGGCCTTGGAAGCCAACATTGCTCAAGTTATTCACCGATCCGATACCGACCGAAGTCATTCAGCGAGTCGCGAGCCGGAATTACGTCGCAGTTGCGGCCAGCTTGTAAAAAGGATTATCTTTAAAAAATAAAGGTTTTTCCAATAAGAGGTGTTAGTTTGATATTCATAGAAAAATGCTATTTTTTAATATAAATGATCGGAAGTTTATTTCATAATAAATAGGAAGGTATGCCGTTAATAACGGAAAATAACATCAGCCAAATAACCACCACGGCCACGCTTACAGGACAATATCCTTTTCATGAAATTTTACATAACCGAATTGAAAAGTGGCTGCTCTATGCCCTCGATAGACTCACGAATTCAAACTTTGAGGACCCAGAATCGACCCTGGGCTGTTGGCGTAGATCTTTTCTTTCACGTGGCCCCAAAGAAACAAGTCAAAGGTGTTAAGTCACAATATCTCGGTGGCCAATTGTGATCAACTCTTCGAAAGATAACACGCTCCGGAAACTTTTCCCGTAAAAGATCAATGGTTTCGTTGCTTGTGTGGCACGTAGCGCCATTTTGGTGAAAATAAACGTTGTCCAGATCAATACCATTCAATTCTGGCCATAAAAAATCGTTAATCAGCTCTCGATAGCGATAGGTAACACCTGTTATTGGAAAACCCTTTAAATGTCATAAATGGTTCTACACAAAAATTCTAAAGATTGCCAAATCAATTTGAATTTCCGTTGTTTTATTTCAATTTAAAATCCGATGCCTCTAAATTGATCACCTTTTATTAGTCAAATAAAACCAAAAATTTAAAGAAATGTTTAAATATGTCTGAATTTCGCTGGATTAGTAGATGTCAAAACACTTTCTTGGCAAGGTATAGGCAGAAGATAAATAATGGTAATGGTCATGGTTGTATGGGTTAGGCTAAGGCCTTTATGCACTGCGACCAGATTGATCTATTGTGCACCCCTAATTATTTAATTATAATTATTTAGTATACCGAGGAATCGAACAAGCTCCTTAGGAGGGTGCAATTGCAGGTCTTCCTCCTCTAGTAGGTACGCGTCCAGGGTTCTATGTCTCCTGCGGCCTAATGTCTCACAGTTGGTGATTAAGTGTTGCATAGACTCATCATCATCACAGCAGGACCAGAAGATAAATGAATCCAGTCTCCTCATTCCACCCCTGGCTGCTGCCTTAGCCCTTGCTATGTACGTTGTACCAATATTCGCCGAGTTTTTTGAATAAAACATCAATTTATTTATATTTTTATTTAATATAAGTTTATTATTCATTAATTATATTTAGTTAAGGAATTCATTCAATTGACAGTTGGTGCTTAATTATCAATTATTTCAAAACATTACTTGTATATAATAAAATTTTTCATTGCATGTATGTGGTTGGTATGCCAACGTAATAGGTAATACAATAAAACATACATACATATGTGTCATAATAGTATAAATAATAAAGTCAAATAAAAATTTAAAGTACGCAAAACAAGTACAATCTTATTGCAATACGTAAGCATTTGCGTTCACGTTTCTCATCAACTCATTTGCCTTTCAATTTATTTATTTACTTATTTTTTGTTTTTTGATTTTTTTTATTTAACTTATTTTTTGTATGTATGTATTAGTCAATATATTTTATATTTCGTTTCAATAATACTCGTAATTTCCACGAGATAAGTCTTAAGCCTGAAGACAATTCAAAAGAATCGTGGAACGCGCGGAGAAAGGCCAGTAGGAAAGTCCAAGCAAATGCCTAAATACATATGAATACTTGATACACATCAATAGTATGTATGTATGTAACTATGTAAATGTATATAATTACTGGAGTAGTGCACATTTTTTGTAATTTTCATTTTTTCAATTCAAAATTAAGAACTTAAGGCGATAAAAATCTTTAAAATACAATACTTGATTAGATTAATAATAAATTTTGAAAATTAAGTAAAACAAAAAAACAATAAATACACAAACGCGTAAATAAATATAAAAAACATAGGCAAGCAAAGCAATTTTTTTTTTTTAAGAAAAGGAAGAAAAGTACATACAAAGCTTGAAAAGTGAGGATAAAAAATAAGCGAAAATTAAATAAAAAATAATATAATTAATAAATTTAGTTTAGTAAAAATAAAAATAAAATAATATATAAATAGCTGCAGGAACACCTGTGAAGAAGTGTCGTTGCGACACCCTCGCTCTGGAGTGCTTGAAGAACTTCATAGCTGGTTTGCATGTTTCGGCAGCTGAGATGACTGCGGCACATGCGGGCTGCCGCGCTGCTGTTGCTTGAAGGCACAGTTGGTCACTTTCGTTGGACGTTGCACGCTGAAAGCGGTAGGCTGTTATGAATTTACATACGCGTGTGTGTGTGTGTGTATGTGATGCAATCAATTGAAAAATGTGCTGCAAAATGTGACTCATGCGTTGGCGGTTTGTGGCAGCATATTTTGTTTTCCACGTTGAACTGTTTCGAATGGCTGCTCCCTCTCTTCTTTGTATCTTTGCGGGATTGTGGGCAAGATGCGTTGCACGTTGGCATTGAAAAGCACAAAAAGGCGGCGCTTAGTTGCACTTTTTTCTGCGCTTGGCATGGCAAAATTTTTACCTATTTTCTTTTTTTTTTTAATAGAATCCAAAACTTGTGAAAGTCTTACGGGTGCGCGTGAATCATGATTGCAAGTTTGCGGTATAACGGCAGTATACTGCGTCCTGGATTGTTACATGCCTACACACACACATACATTGCAGTGGGTTAATGAGTTGAAGCGTTTGCGCTTTGTGATGTCGGTTATTACGTTTAACTTTTTGAAATAATTTTTGTATTTTTTTGTTTTGTCGTTTTAGTAGACGCGTCCACAAGTATCCATGTGCATACTTCTATAAAAATAAATAGACAAGCAGAAATATGTTTGCATTAATTATTTGCGTTTTACTTGCTTTGCCGGAGGTGAATGGGTGTCGGATGAAAGTGAGTGAGGAAAGTTTCGTGCATTTCTTTCTGCGAGCGCATCCGAAGCGTCCTTGCGTCTTGTGTACGCCACTTTGTGTACACAATGAAGGAGACCGAATGCGAATAAATGATTTGTGTGCTGATATTTTTTTTGCTATTTTTTTTTTGTAATTATGGTATATACAGCTGCGAAAGTGCAAATAAAGTTGTATGTGTGTGAGTGTGCGGTTTTTTGCTTTATATGATTTTTTTTCTATGCTTAATGCGTGATTTTCTATGTGCAAATTTGAATGGGATTGTGCATGTAATGTGAAATGTGATTGCAATACACCAGTTGATTCATCAACACTCACCACCACTGCCCGAAAATGCGAGAAGGTTGCAGCACAGATATTTACACAGGCTTCCTTTTTTTCATTTCTATCTATGCATTTAAAACATCACTTCTCCAGCAACTCCTTTCAATAAACCAAACACCCAAAACAAATTGTTTTTCACCATTTTAACCAAATTTCCCCTTTCACCACCACTGCCTATACAAATGCCATCACAGGGAGATCAAATGCAGTTCCGTGCCATTCGCCACTTAAAGCGTTTGCCGAATAAATTTTTCATTTTGCTTGCATATTTAAACATATTGCGGAATTATTGTTGTTGTAGTTGTAGTTGTTGCCTTATAAGTATGGGTGCGTGCAAAGTGCATTTGTGTGCATATTTATATAAGTAACTGTAGTGGTAAGAGTACGTGCGTGCGTGCGTGCGTGCAACGTTTGTGCTTTCAATTTTCATTTTTATATCTTCGTTTTGCTTGATTTATGCAATATTTATTTTTGTTGTTTTTTTTTTGTTTTTTTTATTATTTTTATTTTAATTTAAGTGCATGAGAGGAGAAGTGCTTAAATTGGAGCTGGCGTTTGCTGTTTATCGCCATACACATTGACTACATCTACAAGTAGAATAAATAGAAAAAAAACACGAAGAGTTACATTTAGCAGAGTTATGAAAAATATTTTTGTACACAAAAAATTTGCATTAGAATAGAAGCAGCCGTAACTATATACATACATACAGTCACACACACCTCATGGGATACAGATACGATTTTTTTGTATTTTTTTATTTCACAATATTTTGCGAAAAAACAGAGTTATTTATTTTGATCTGATATAAATTTCAATGAAAATTTCTGAAAATTATTATTCTAATAACGACGATATATAAACTGAAAAACAAGGTTAAGGCGACCCGGTGGTCTAGAAATTTCAAAAAATCGATTTTTTTATTTATTTCGAAGTTGTAGAATCTTACGAATATACTGTGAAATTTTCATGCGGAAACTCCCAATATCATGGCTTCTATAGCCCATTAACTAGGTAGAGGGCGGTCTGTGTGCTCCTGTACCTCAAATTTTGAACTCATTTATCTCGAAACGAAAAACTGAAAAAAAATTCAACCGAATCACTTGAAATTTGAATACGCTGTTCACAACATACATATATGGCTATCGTCATAAGTAGAATCATAATTTTATTTCAATTATTTCCTATTTTTACACTAAAAATCAAGTTAAAAAGACCCGAGTTTACGAACTGTTTTTCAAAAGCGCGCCATTTTGTCAATTTTTAAGTTTTTCAATTTTTTCTACTTCCGACCATAACTGCTCTTCTTCTTCTTTTTGAATTTTGTGTTGCAGAGGAGTAGAAGTCTCACCTACGCCGTCCGGTTCCGATTTTTCGAGAGGGTCATCTTAAGCGGCATTTTTATAATAATAAATAATGTTTTTACAATATAAAAAAAAAAATTTGTGTATGCTCTATAGTTGCAGTAATAAATATGAAAAGTTGCAAAATCGTTTTTTTAATTTTTAATGGCAAAAAAAAAAATTGTGAAAATAAGTGAAACTCTCGTGCTCTAGACCACCTTTAAGTTAGGTACATCGTGACTTTTCAATTATGTACAGGGCAGGTTCCTCTGAATAGACTAAAATACCGCCAAAGTTTTTAAGTTAAAAAAAAAAACATAAGAAAACTGACGCCACAGCTTAAATGATACAATTAAAAGTACCACTATTCCCTTCGCAAGTTGCAATAAACGAAATTGAATTTTTGGTATGCGAAAGTGAGAATATTGGAGGAGGTAACTTTGTACCTCAAGAGAAGAAGCAGGTATCTTTGTACCTTAACACACACGCCGTACCAAAAACTACTATAAAAATCTTCTCGGATAGCCAGGCGGCCATCAAATCAATGGAGGTGAAACGAAAAAAGGTTGTTCAGGAGCTCTAAATGATATTAGCACCACCGTCTTCAAGGTCAGTCTTATATGGGTTCTGGGACATAGAGATACTGAAGGAAATTGTAAGGCCGATGAGCCAGCCAGAAAGGGTACTAATCTTCCACTGCTTGAAAACAGAGGTAATATTGGAATTCCTATGGCAACTTGCAAAATAAGGATAAAAAACAATTTTCTCCAGGCCGATAGGTCATAGGAGAGAAGAAAATACTCGTGGCTAATTTGGCCGAAAATAGATAAGAAAAGGGTCCGGAGAGTTGCTCAACCTCTCAAGAAAAAATATCTCGAAGGTCGTGGCTTGTGTCGCCGATCATTAACTATTAGGTAGGCACTCTTTTAGGCTAGGAGTATTTTCCCATGAATACTACAGGAGTTGTAGAAACAAGGAAGAAGAAGTGAAGTGAAGAAAAATCCAGCAACAAGCGTGTTAAATTTGAAACTGAAATGACCCGAAAGGGTTTAGATAAGATTTGCCACGCAGAAACTGTTCGAAGAGCACTGAGGGAACCAAATTTAAGTGGCAGAATAGCCCTTAATAAACCTTTCGTAAGTACAAGGAATAGAAGTAAGAAATTGCAGTTGGCAGTTTGAGCGCCTCGCCTAATTTCTAACCTCCCTGATGGAATATAGGGTCTCTACAAAACGATCCTTCGCTATGACAACGGTCACGATCCTTCGCTATGACTTTGAACTATTTGGAAAATTTTCGCTGCAGCGTTAAGTTCTTCTTCTGCATATTTCTGTGGGTTCCTTTCACAGAGTATGTCCAATCCACCTCCACTTTCTCTGTTTTATTTCGCCCTGCTTACTTATTCGTCCAAAGCTCTCTGTCGTTGATTGTTCTGTGCCACCAAATCCGCAACAAACATCTTAATCATTTGTTGACAAAAACTTGTAGACTATTTGCGAGCAAGTCTGTCATGAGCCAGGTGACCATCTAAATTCATCAAGCACACATAACAAATGTGATTGTAAAAAGTATCGCCTTTTGAAGAGTGCCACCAAATTAGTGCAGAATACAGAAAAAAATTGATCGACTCCATGCCACGTAGAGTTCAAGCGATAATTGATAATAAAGTGTATCCAACAAAGTACTAAATACCTTCAGATTTTAAACACTAGAAGCAAATAGGTGCTCTTTCTTAACTGCATTATTTAAGCTGTGGCGTGGATTCGCTGTAAGTTTGTTTTTGTTTTTAGGCATTACAATGAAATGAGTAGACACTTTTTTGTATTTTATGTTAGGAAATGAAGTAAACAAAATAAATAAAATATCTGCATACTCTGTTTTCCCATTTTCACAAATTGTTGTGAAATATAGAAGATTTTACAAAAAAAAAAACATATCTGCATCAAATAACCTGTGAGTAACTGATACATAACCTTAACTAAGCTTGCCACAGGAGCAAGAAAATATTTATTTTTATCCAAAAAAATCCGCAATAAATTTTATGCAACCCATTAAAATAGAACTGATTTATATATATAATATTTTGCAATGTAAAATTTATAAAATAAGTAAATATATATTAAATGTACAAATATCTTCTTAATTAAATAGAAGTTCTAAGTAAACCATAGTACCTCATATACATACGCGTACATACATACATATATGTATGTACATAAGTATATACATTATATTTATTATAAAAGCAAAATTTTTTTACAAATACAAGCAACTGCAAGTGTGAGCCAAAAAGTCAATAAGCAAAAATTTTTAAATTTTAAATTACGAATATTTGCCTTAATTAGATGCTGGTGGCAATTACAGTGTAACCTTTTCTGACGGACACCTCTGCTATTTATATTAGCCGGAGACCTCCCTTGAGCGGACATTTTTTTCTATATCAAATTTTATGTATCGGAAGAAGTTACCCTCTTTTCAAAGGGCAGGCAAAAGCCAACTGACTGTGAGTGTACGCGCAAGAGAGGTTTCACTGTATTTTATTGCTTAGGTGAAATGGTTGAAGTGCCAGTCTGGCACTCCTCAAGTGGCAATAAAGCACCCTTTTCATTGCTTAGCACAAGAAAAAATTTTCATCTTATTTTTTTAATCATGAAGTCGCATCATTTATGGAAGGTGGGCTCCTTTTTATAGAAGGTGGAGCAAAATGAAGATTTATTTATTTTTGCAAATGACGTCGTACGTCAATCATGTTATTGTTGTTCTTGAAGTGGTTGAGTATTCCTACTTAGCGAATAACGCCGTTTTACTACTACTATTCTTGTGTGATATTTTTTTTTATTTTTGTTTTTGGGTCAGATCCATTTTAAAGGTTTACCGAAGGAGCGAAGTCTTGCTCTAACTAAACCTGGACTTTCGAATAAATAGTGGAAAAGACTTTCTTTCACCTACTTCGCTTGACAGCTGCTGCAGATGGGATTGAAAGCAAGCTTAAGTCTGGCTGCATAATACCCTACACAGTTCATAGTTGAAAATTTTGAGCTGGACAGGTGCAGTATGCTTGCCCAATGGAGGGTGTAAAGGTCAAAATAAAGCTTTTCATCACACAAAATCTTTTTTTTTTTTATTATTATAAAAGGTATTCAAAACAAAATGCGATGACTAATTTTGCGCCACCTTGTAGCTATCATTGTGTCTAACAAAACAGAAATTAATAAGCAAGCTGATATAGTAAAAACACCATTTGAAATATCATTAAGGTGAATGGTATGAATACACATACGGATACACATATCAAATACTCGTACAAATGAAATGCTGTCGATGAGATTTCTCATAATTTAACGATCAGAGCGGACAATTATCCAAAAATGAGGTGTAGCATTTTTGTTCTGCGATTTGAGTTAAAACTTGAAAACTGGCAACATCGCATTTGGAAAGAGGGGACATTTCCTAAGTTGAAGGTTGAAGTGTATTTTATGCCTAACTTTCGAAAGTAGATTCTTAGTAACTCAACAGCTGCAACGAGTACCTAGTTAATTGCCTCACATTCAGAATGATCGCAAGGATTACGTGAGTGAAGTGGTCACTAGAGATGAGACCTGGATATGGATATGTATGAGTATAACCCAGGCATATCTATAGAAGGTGATGTGATTAGCGTAGCTGATTTTTTCTTCTTCAATTCGCCTTTAACCCTTTTGCATCTTTCAACGGAATAATCCGCGAACAAAAACTCTCTCTTATCACCGAGAACGGAATAATTCGGAATTAATTACATTTTTGTTAAAGTTTGAGGAAAATTAATAATTTCGGTAACTTCTTTTTATTACAAAAAAGAGCAAAAGTGAAGGTATTTTGAGTACATCGCGCATTCCGAGCGGTGATGCAAAAGGATTAATTAAGAATGTCAGTAAAACGGAATGACGAAAAGTTGTTGTTGTGTTGTGAATGCGCGACAAACTAATTCTATCTACGCGTATTTGTCATTCATTCCATTCTTCTACTCTCTTTTGTTTTACATAACAAATCTGAAAAATGTTTTAGTTGCTCGAATGTCAACACCTTGGATAGAAACGCCTTGAGTTATACTCTCAGACCTGCAAAAAAAGTTAGCGGTGCGCGAAAAAGTGTCATTAGCAAGCACAGAAAGCGAGAATGTCCAATTTGAGTCTAAATGCGTTTTTGATATTTTTTTCGATACTCAGGCATCAACACGGCAACGCGCGAAAACCTTAGAAATGTTGGGGAACTGTTGCGGTAAAGACACTCCAAAGAAAACTGCCATTTACGAGTGGCGTGAACGCTTCAGAAGAGCTGAAGAGATTGCAGTTCATCGAGGATGACAAACGTCGCAGGCCGTCGGCATCGAAAACGGATGAAAACAGCAATAAAGTGAAATAAAAATTAATCAGTAACCCCAAATTAATCATCAGTGAGGTGGCAAAGGAGGCAATGGATAAATCGAAGACAGCTGTGATGGCTATACAGAAAATAGATTCCCAGAATTGTTTCGAGAGCTGGAGCAAACGCTGACATAAGTGGGTCGCAGTTGGTGCGGAGTACTTTGAAGACGATAATATTACTTTTGAGGAATAAACTTGCATTTTGAATTTTTTGAATATATTTCGGGAAGTTTTTTATCCAGGCTGTAAATCTAACCGATCATTTAATTTAATAAAACAAAAATAATTTTATTTTCTAACTTAAGCATTTCTTACTAATAACTCAAGAATTGTTGTATGTTGCCCTCATCACGGGTGAGCGAAAAAACTATTTTAATTAGAAGTAATGAAATAAAAAATAAATAAATAATTGATGCTGTTCCACAGTTCTAAGCCGACTCCAAATGGCAAATGGTTTTCATGCGAAGATTTTTATGGCACTCGGAGGCTTATCATCGCCTACCGAAGGGCGGCCGCTATTAGAAAAAACTTCTACTATTGTTTAATGCTCTTGCAAGGAGATTTGAAGCCACACACTGTCGAATGGTAGTCACGCACCAAGCCATTCGGCTTCGTTGACAGCCTTAGAAATAATAATCAACCACAATTTCACTAAAAAAACCAATAACACAAATATCCTCACTTATTGAACGCTACATGCAAACTGAGGCAGCTTTTTTGAACGGACGTGGGAATTAGGTTGGCGTGAATAACCGGTAGTCCAAATTAGCTACCCTTGTTTTATATTTTCTGGGTTTGAAACTGCGTTTCTCAATTTATTTTATGAAATTCACGACTTTATATCACAAATCTAAAACCCTTTCACGTACTATTAATAAAATTGCGCTATTTATTTTTTCACTGGAAAGTAGACGCAGTTTGGCACTTGTTTAATTTATTTGGTAAGCTTCTTCGCGCGTACGAGTGAAATTTCCGCATGCATTTTTCCGAATTCCTCATAAATTTCGCACTTATCTGACGATAAGCAAAAGCTGGCAGGTTTGTATTGGAAGTTTGGTGGTTCAATGCTGCGCAAATATTTAGGCGACTATTTTGGTGGCCAATTTTTTGCCTTGCGAATTTTTGCTTTGCTGCTTAAGCGAACTGATAAAAAAAGTTTCAAAATTGCATTAGTGTACCGATAAATTTCCAATCGAGTATTTAAGTAAAATAAATTTTAATTATAATTCCGATATTTTTGTATTCTTGATTGCATTTTTGTACGAAACTTTTGCTTATTGATTTTTTGCTCCATACATTTTTATACTTAAATTTTAAGTAAAATAATTTTTTTGAGTAAAAATTTTTCGTTGAGTTTTTCTAATTTTGATAAAAATATTCAAGTTCATGCAAAATTAAGTTTTGCATGTATGTACAAAACATACATACATACATACAAATATATATAGATTATTTTGTTTTTGATATTCACTCACCTGTGTTGACGCAGGTTGTCGCGTTGCTTGAAATATTTGCCGCAAACCTCGCAGGAATACGTTATCTCGGGCGATTTGTGGGTGCGTTCGTGTATCATCAAATTGTAAGGCTTTGTGAAACGCCGCTGGCAATACTTGCAAATGAACTCACACTTTGGACGCATCTTGCGGCGGAAATCCGACCGGCAGTCATCGTTTTCGATTCTCATTACGGCGAACATTTTGTCGTTGCTTTTGGCTTTGCTGCGGCTGCTGCTGTTGCTGCTGCTTGTGGTGGTGACTGCGCGTCAAAATTATTATATATTTGTATGCACTTGTATTTGTGGCAATGTGCCTCTGTATGCGTATTTTGCACGTCTGTCTCCGTTTGCTAGCTGCTTCAGTGGGTTTCACGCTCACGCTCCCCAATGAAATTGTAATTATTTTGCTGCTGCTGCTGCGTTGCGCTGTGCTCTTAAGTCAAAGCGCAATAATTCAAAAAAAAAATGAAAAATCAATGTAGTCGTTGGGCAGGCGCTTACTTTCGAAAGCAAGCGGCTCAATATCTCATTCGCAAACTTTAGCACTTCTGGACGATGCGCGATGTGCGGCGTGTAATGCGCGACGCTTGAACTAACAAATCAATTGACAAGCGCGCGCGGCGTGTTGCCTTCTTAGAGCGCGTAAATTACGAGCGTATTAGTTATCGGTGCGCTCGTTTATTTACTACTGATGGCGTAGCGCGCACAGCTAAGGTGGCTACACTTCTGCTTCAATGCAATGTGGGCAACAACAGTGAATGGAGAGTAAGCGAAATGTTGTTGGTGTTGGTGTTAGTGCTGTGGTCGCTGCGGCTGCTGCTGCTGTTGTTGTGCGCGAATTGGTACTGGCTACGTGGTGCAATTGCGGGCGATAACGGTGTATAGCTGTCGGCTCACGTTTACTGCTACCCTGCTGGGGGTGGGCTGGGGTACGTTTTTCCACGAAGCTCTTGTGTAAGTATGTGTGTGTGTATGGGTATGTGGTGGTGGCGAAGTGATTTAAATCGCTTCGCTTTGACACTTTATTTCTTTTCCAGCCACTATATACGCGTACAGAATGTATACTTGCTTTTGTTGTTGTTGGGGATTTTTTTCTTCTCTGCTATTACTGTTTTAGTAGTCGTTTACACTATTTTTGTTGCTACTTTTTATGAGGAACGTTGTCGTTAATATTTGTTGTCGCGTTATTATTAGTGTTTTTCTGTTTCTGTTTGTTTTTGTTTTTCTATTTGTTTTCCCCCTTTTTTCACTCTTTCTACTCTTTCACCTTCGCTATCGTTGTTTAACAATTTGTTGACTTTGTTGTTGTATTAGCTACATAAAATGCTGGCGTTTGCAACCACTACACAGAAATGTGATGACTGTTGGTGCTGTGTGTGTGCGTGTGTATATGTAGGCGTATTGGTTAGCGTTGGTGGGCTGATTCCTTTATGACGGAAATCTACAAAGAAAAGAAAACACAATAAAGTAAACGAATATGGAAAAATACTAAAAAAAATGGTAGATATTAAACTGAGCTATCAATAAAAATGGAACAACAAAGAAATTAGCAACGCCTTCTGGTTGAGTGTAAAAAAGTTAAAGCAGAAGAAAAACGACAGTTGATAGCTGAGTACAAATCAAAATTGAAGGCGATATGAAAGTCCAGCGGACTGTAAATAGATGCACTTTAAATATACAAATTTAAAATGTATGTATGTATGTGTGTAGGATTTTATGTGTACAGCTATAAAGCATTTCAAATAATCGCTGCAACGAGGAAACGCTCAAAACGATTGTCAGTATTTTATGTAATATTTTGCAGGAAACATTTTTAAAATTACGAAATTCGATTACATTATTTTTTGAATGCAAATTTTAGTGGTAATTTTATTGCCCAACACGCATAAATAATAATTTTCGTTTTGTAAATGTAGTGGTGCATCACGCAATGAGCAAAATCCCGATAAAAGTCTAAAAATCCCACAAGTCGACACACCATAAAATGTAAATACAGGGTGCATACGAAATTTGAGGGCATGTTTGGGGTATGGTATATGTGGCTGTAACTATAAATGAAGTTATATGTGGCTTTAACCTCCCAAAACGATTATTTTTCTTTTTGCTCTTTTTCAGATAAAGCATGGAGTACTACAACTCAAGTCCAGAATCGGAGAGACTGGCAGTTATCGACGCTGTGTGTGCAAATCACACCGTTTTAGAAATCTGTAGCACACCTTTTTTAAAACCTCCGATTGGGCACCCGGGTCTGGCCTTTTTTCGTCCTGTTCGAGAATCCTTTTTTTAAAGGTATTTTCATTAATCGATAGAAAATTAAATTTTAGGAAGCTACATGCAAGCTAAAGTCCTTAGCTATAACCGAAATATGTTAAATTTACGTCCAAAGATTCGTAAAATTCGAAAAAGTTAGACTTTTCTGGCCAGATTCGGATGCCCAGCGGTGGGTTAAGTGCGCCCTTTCATTCGTTCATAAGATTCGCCGTAAATTGAAAGCAGAATATGTTGCGAAACGCAAAAAAAACGAGGGACATTGTGGCACTGTCCGATCTGCAGAATTTATTCAACAAGAGCAAGCGAACATTGACGAGGACCTTTCAAAATCAGTGAGGGCACTTCTGAGCGAGCTTAGTTTAGTTTTCCTGAGGGCCTTATCCAACGAGTAGTCAATGAAGATCGATTAAAATTAAGTCTCTTTTTAAGCATCTTTTTCGAAATATTTGTCATGCTAAATTTTTTTCTTAAATTTTTGATGAAAAAAATAGTTCTTTGTATAATAAAAACCTTACTAAACGAAATTCAAAAATTTTGTGCAAAGTCACAAAAATTAAAAAAAAAATTCATAAAAATTCAATTTTTTAATAGAAATTTTTGAAGAACTTCTTATAAAACGAAATGCAAAACTTTGTATACAAATCATAAAAATTTGCATAAAATTCTGAAGCTTTTTTTTGAGTAAAAATTTTCAATTTTTTAATGGCAATTTTTAAAGAAACGAAATGCAAACTTTTTACACAAATCATAAAAAATGTTCATAAAAATATTTTCATGCTATATTTCGTTAATTTCCTAATGAAAGAAATACTTAATTCTACAACAAAAAGCTTATAAAAAAATGCAAATTCAAAAATTTGTACAAAAACCACAAAAATTAAAACGTTCAACTTTTTTAAAGATAACTCCTTACATGCAGTTTAATAGCCCATTTAATAAGCACAGCAAAGCATAAATTTAATGTGGCTCAAAAGTCGTATTGGTTTTTGAAAATTTTTTTTTTTTGCGTCTTGTTTTTTCCATACGAATGTTGAGAATTTTCTTCTATATAAAGTAGAATTTTTTCATACGGAAAAAAGCCGAGACAGGCAGAAAAGGCAGTCGGTCTCTAAACCAACTTACTTGGACTGCTGCTGATCCATTGTGATACCACGGGTAAAACAGCCTAGCACCGAAAACAAACTGCAAAGATTAACGGTATTTTATAGTCACTTAGAAGTTGCACTTTGCACTACTAAAACTGCAGAAAAATTCTGAAAATTCTGGTTAAAAAGGTTAAAGTTTTGATGAACCTTCGAAAAATGTTGTACTCGTACATAGCTGATGATTTAGAACCAATAACAGCATAAAAATCACATTCCGCTAAGATGTGTTATGTTGAGAGAGAAAATAAAAAAATAAAAAAAATTTCTTCGACACAAATCCATAGGGCGACAGAAGAAGTGTCCGGCTGAGAAAGCGATTCGACGTGTGACTTTGAAGACGACTTTGGAGCTGTGGGCATATCTGACATCAAACGAAAAGCCGATGGCCGAGTGGTGTGGACGCGAATTGTAACGGAAGCAATGGTTCACCCAGAACTGTGATGCTATGATTTCGTTTATTTCGTTGATGATGTTGAGAATCTTCGTCTATATAAAGTAGAATTTTTTTTATAGGACATAGGCATTCGATATTATTTTAGTTTCCGACTGGTTTTCAATTTACATTTTTTTTTTGGAATCTATGTACTTTGTATAAATAATTTAGTTTGAAAGAATTTAGTAAAAATTAATATTAAAATTTAATTTGAATTCGCCATTTGATATGTAGTTAAATATTTTTTATTGTTTTTTTTAAATAGAACATTTTTCGTTTGTTTTTGTTTTGTGTAGTTTTCCTTATATAAACTTGAAAATAATTTTAAACATTTTGGTTTTTTTTTAATATTGCCTGAATGCGGCCAACTTAGCCGATCTAGTGGTGCACGTAACTTTAAAGTGATAGAAAGTGGGTTTTCTAATAGCAGTCGGCCCTCAGCAGCCAATGGCAAACTTCCAACTACACTTCTGCCATGGAAAAATATCTGCGCAAAATTTCCATTTACAAAAAAAATCAATACGATTGCTACAAATTGGAGTAGGAGCTCGGCCAAACAACGAACAAACGGTATTTTTTTCGTTGTTCACTCCTCTCGGGAACATAGGGCCTCGACAAGACTCAGCCTTGCGTTGGTTTCGTTAATATATTTTTGCTTTCTGACAGGGTGGTTGATTAGCCTGCCGCTAGCCGGCAAAGGGTATACACCCCAATTAAATATATACATATATATTGTACATCGGGTGCTTTTTTAAGCTGCATAAGAACTCTCAATATCGATAACTATGGTTTGATAGTTAGCTGAGAATGGCAAACTGTGTTGACATTTCTGTTCAGTAAGGTTTTCTGTTCATCAAGGCAGCATGGATTATTTAACGCTTCCAATTGTGCAAATTTTGTTTGAAAAAAAAAATTAATCTGTTCGCAAAGTTCATAGAGCACTTCGTCCATTTTAGGTCTGGTTTACACGCTGGCGGCATCATCGGTTCTTATTTCTTTCGTAATGGCGAAGGAACAGCCATTACGGTGAATGAGGAGCGCCATCGAGTTTCTGTTTTCTTTTTGAATTTTTGCTTTGAATTTTTTATTTTTTTTCTTTAACTTGTTTTTTTTTTTTTTTGTTAATTTTCGTTTTGAAATTTCGTTTCGAATTTTTGAGTTTTGTTTTAAGTTTCGTTTCCAAAAATTAGTCATTTGTTTCTAGGAAGACGGCACAATTTGGCATGCAGCGCGCTTACCGATCGATTTATCGCAATATGCAAGCCATTCTATTCACCATCGGAAAAAGTAGTCAACTGATCGAATGGTAGTCAACTGATCGAGTAGTAGACTGATCGAATGGACCAATTGGCTCGTAGCTGCGGCGCGCATATGTATGCCGGATATCAGATTCCAAAAATGCCATGAAATTATCTACCAGATTATAATAAAAAGAAATGCATTCCAATAATATTTCAGTTTTGTATTATCTTATTCCAGATACCTGGAAAATTGCGAAAATTTCCATAAAATGTTAAGAATATGTCAAAAATTTTTAGAACTTAAATTTACGTATTTCTTATGTTATAGATCGTCAACCGTGGCGGCTCTATTCTTTGCGTTCGAGCGCTGGGAAAGGTACCTATAGTTACGTTGCCGACTTTTTCGCGTTTTTCTCAAAACAATATTTTTCGAATTGGCGTACACGAATTTTTTCGAAGCAAAAATAATAGGAAAATTCGGGAAGCCCCGTTGCGACCTTCCTGGAAGAATTGAGTGTATATCCGCCATTTTAATTGATTAAAATAAAAAAAAAATTATTATTTTAATGTATAAATAAACTGTATGCCAATTTTGAAAAAAATATATTAACTTCTTCATTTTAAATAATTTCAGGTATCTGTCCCCTTAAGTTCTCAAGCGCTTAAAAATACACCCGATATATTATATGTAAGTGTAAATCTTTTTTTTCAGGTTTTATGACCTGAGTATACGGCGACGCTTTAATGACTGAATTACCAACTCTACATATGAAAAGTAGAAATATATGAATTTTAAAGAAAAGAAGAAGACAGCTGGCCACAAATATATCGTCCCCTTAGTATTAAAATAGCCTATAAATTTTTTGATGTTTTGAGAAAATGAATTTCAAACTTTTTGTCGAAAGTAGCTCTCACTCAAATCTCGTTATGTCTGTAAATATTTATTATTTTTTGACTGACGTTTTGACCCACTTTGTGGAACTAGAATTTGACAAAATTTTGACCACATATAAAATCGACGATGGAGAATCCAAAAATTCAATAAAAAAATAATAGCCTATGAGCACATAGGCTATTGTTATACTAAGGGGACGATATAGTAATACATTTTTCAATTTTTTTTTGTTTTTACTTTTTTTTACTTAAATTTTTTTTTTATATTAATCTTTGCAAATATAATTTTAATACGTAAACATTTCGTAATAACTCTTAAATTATTTTCAATTTCGTCAACCGTTCCACTAACTCCAACAATGTTCTTATGGTACTTCGTAATAGTCAATCTTTGTATCAGGATTAATTAAAAAAGCTGCAAAATACCAAATCTAAAAAAAATTAAATTTGTTCAATCTACTTTTTCTACTGATTGAATATTATTTGTCTGCTTCTGCGCGCAACCGCTTTGAAGAAATTTATGCTGAAACAGCAGCTGTAGCATAGCAGCTATCAAAGCAATAAATCTATGCATGAGTAAAATCTCACACAAAAACAGAAAACCCCCAGAGAAAGAGTTCACAGTCAAATTTTCAAGTTATGCCATTTAAAATCAATAAACCGCAGAAGTAGATTTGTGTCGCCGATATGAAAATAAGCTGTGAGAAACTCACATTTACATGTTTCTAAAAAATGCATAAATAATGTAAAAACAGCAGCCAGATACAATAAAATTGGATAAATCATAAATTTTCGCTGCTCACCAGCCACAATGACTCAATACTGCTTTCATTTTCGCCTGTACTATTAAACAAGTGCATGTGTATACGTGTATATGTGTATGTGTGTATGTGCATTAATCTGCTAGTTAGTCTTGTGGTTTACTAACAAGTAGCAACTTCAAAAATCTGCATAACTTTCAGCACTGCTGGTCTAGTGATGCGTCACTTGCGGAAGCCCTTTCACGTACTTTTCACTCGCTTACCGCATACAAGTTTTAAATATTGCATGCTACACAAGTAACGGAATTATCTTGCGCAACCGAAAATTGCTATTAGTCATTATTTGCAAGGCTAACTGTCTAGTCATTTGCAACAAGGTCAAAAAGATACACACAGAAACAAATATACGAGTAAATACGTTTACAAAAAACAAAAAAACAAGCCCGTGGCTGGGAAATAACAAAGTGAACTTAGATCATGTTTTTGACAATCAGACTCTTTTGAAGGTAATCGAAATCCCAAATTATGAATTCGCGAGTTTCAGGAAATTTCATATTTCATAAACTTTTACATATGTGCATATGCATGTGTGCCACTCGTTTACCGCACAGTGCAATATTAAAGAGAATGGAATAGCGCATGAAATATTCAAGTAAGAGTGGTAATTGATTTTAGCGAAGCAGATGTTTCTACAGAATCAATCCTTTGTAATCCCATGAGGCGGATTGACGAATTTCGCATAGTTGTAACAAATAAACTATGGACCTGAGGCAGATCAGGTGTGTAGGCATCTTAAATCTCGCAGCAGAAATTGTCGGTATAGCGATTAAAATTTTTTGTTTGTATTTGTTTTGTTTAATTTTTCTTACATCAACTTCAAATTAATTTTAAACATTATTTTAACTTTCTGTTTAACCATTCCGCGGCCACCTTAACCGAATGAGTGGTAAACGAAACTTCAAAATGACCTTTACGGTGAATGAAGAGCACTATCGAGTTTTGTTTTCTTTTTGAATTTTCGAGATTTTTTTGAAATTTTTTTTTAATTTTCGTCTCCAAAAATTAGTCAGCTAAATATCGACGACATTTTTTTCCAACAAGACTTGCCATACAGAAAGCTTCAAAATGATAGAAAAAGTTTTTTCATATAGAGATCGTCCCTCAACAGGCAATGGTAAACTTCCCAGTGTAGTTCTGCCATGAAAAAACCTCCTCATAAAAAACTATCTTCCGTTGGGATGTGACAGATTTCCACTTGTGGAAAAACAGAAAAACGTGCACCGAAGGGGCTCGGCTTAACATCCAACAAAGGGTATCAGCGCCAATTATATAAGTAAAGGGTTTTCCAATAACAGGTGTTATTTTCATTAGCCCGCTATTTCGGTAGATGTCACTTTTGAAGCTGCCATTTTTTGATATTTGACAAGTAGAAACTAGGCCATGAATTAAAATGGAAAGATACACGCTTAAATAACGCTTTGATCTTCTTAAAATTCACTATAAAACGATGAAAATTTGGCAGAGATGGTTCGTAAAACTCGAACGTTTTTGGGTTATCGTGAAGCACCTTGTCGAAGCGCAATACAAAAATTGGTGAAAAAATTCGAGCTGTTGGGACAAGTTAGTGATGTGAAGAATAAAACCCGTGCACGTCGCTCAAGAACAGCCGAAAATATTGCTGTTGTAGCCGAGAGTGTTGAAGAAAACCCAGGTTTGTGCATTCTTTGTCTTTCTTTGGAATTAGGCATTCCACAAACGTCATTACACCGTATTTTGCATTAAGATTTGGGTCTTGCGGCTTATAAAGTCCAGTTAACACAAGAACTCAAGCCGGCCGATCATCAACAACGTCGTATCTTTGCTGATTGGGTCGTTAAATCATCTTGAGTGATGAGGCCTATTTTCCACCTCGGTGGCTTCGTCAACAAGCAAAATTGTCGGATCTGCGGCTCAGAAAATCCAAGAGTTATTGTTGAAAAGCCTCTCTATCCTCAACGTGTGGCTGTTTGGTGCGGTTTATGGTCCGGCGGAGTCATTGGAGCTTACTTTTTCGAAAATGAAGCTAGAGCAACAGTTACAGTGAATGGATTGCGCTATCCAGAGATGATTAACGATTTTTATAGCCGGATTTGGAAGGTATTGATATGAACAACGTTTATTTTCAACAAGACGGCACTACGTGCCACAGAAGCAACGAAACCATTGATCTTTTACGGAAATGACATCTCTTATTGGAAAACCCTTTTTTAGTACTTCGGTTAAAGTCATAAATCTCCGTAAGTTTTGATCGGATTTCCTTAAAATTTTCGCAAAACATTTAGAAATTAGAAGCTACGCATACATCAGATCACCTTCGATAGTTTGCTCTCCTTCTCTGCGCACACAACCGCAATTGCTACTAAAGTGCAAAACCGCAACAAGGTCCTCAACTCGCGATCCAGCAGTACCTGAGACAAAGGCAAAGAAATGTTGCTGGCGACGTTTAAAGCAATTGGCCGGCCGGTTCTAAATTACGCAGCGCCTGTCTGGTCGCCTGAAACAAGTGATACGCAGTGGACAAAGCGACAGACATACAAAACACTGCAATTCGAACAACGACGAGATGCCCCTCTACAACATCTGAATAATGAGGAACAGATGCTTCAAGTAAAAGAGGACAACTCACTACTCAGCAAACAGTTTCTACAGGGGTGCTATGGAAGGTATCACCCAAGAAGACACCTGCTTGAACCAGAGCTGTCTCCCAGGCACGTTAGGAGGCATCTATTCAACTACTCTGACGAGATCCAGAACAAAACAAACCGACAACTACTAGACCCGACCGTGTTTAGACAAACACTTAACGATATTCATCGGGAGACATTTACCACCTTCTTAAGCTTCCGACAAGCGAATGCAGTAATCGGAGTCCAACCACCACCCACCCACAGCAGATGAAGAGCTAACCACCTTTTCACATGTGCCATCAATCCCGCTCATCTAACACCCCTCTCCCTCTACACCTAACCTGTCGAAACAGCAAGTTTGCTGGGGCTACCTTTAGATGATCTATAGGGCGACGACCGGCACTGACAGGCTTTAGCGTGCTGCTACAAAAACAACAACACATGTTCGTTCGGTGTCGGCTTGAAATTGTAGGTCCCTCCATTTGTGGAACAACATCAAGACGCACACAACAAATAAGAGGAGGAGCTCGGCCAAACACCCAAAAAGGGTGTACGCGCCAATTATAGATATACCCATATATATGTTCCAGCCAGATCGGTATATTTCTTCTATTGTGTTCTTGGTGATAAGAAAGAGTTTTTGTTCGCGAATCACTCCGTCGAATGACGCAAAAGAGTTAAATGTCAAAGTGTCCTGCTTCTTTGTTTCTATCCAGTTTGTTTGTTTATATTCTCATTGAACTTTTGGCATTCAAACCAACCAATTCCAAAAACAAAATACTTGTAATGTAGTTGCTCTAGCAAAGTTTCTTTTTATGAATTCGTCCAGATACTGCATATGCAGCAAAAACGCCTCTAAGCCCTCGCCTCATTTGAAATAATGTTTTTGGGTGTTTCTTTAAAAGCTTGTAAAACGGAAAGGAAACAAGATTTTTTTTGTTTCCCATATTTTATTTTTTTGGTCTATTGCCTTACTAGTTTCATTCAAAAAATTGTCAGCTTTCAAAAAATGGTCTTCACTTGGGAAATGGACACTGATATAGCCGGATCACTCAACCGATATTGATGAAATAAAATTTAAATGACGTAGAATTGATGTCGTTATCATGTGAACTACGATCATTCGGAAAAAAAATTTTAGTATTTTTCTCGACCTTTAAGTAAAAAAAGGATCAAGCGATCATTCGGAAAAAAATTGTAGTATTTTTCTCGACCTTTAAAGTAGAAAAAAGTATCTAAAAACGGGTTTTAATCTTTGAAAGACCACCATTTTGTCAATTTTTTTTAAGGTCGATAACGACATTAATACTGAAAAAGCACTTTTTTCTGTTTAATTTCAGACACCTGTGAGTCCCGGAATCCGTATCGCGAGCGATATACTTTTTTTTTGGAAGTTCAGTTTTTGAAGGCTGACAAATTTTTGAACGAATCTCGTATGATCAAAAAAAAAATTTTTATTTTTTAACAATAGATCAGAAAATAAAATACTCAAAATAAAATAAAAAAATCTTTTTCGTTTCCGTTTTACACGCATTTACAGAAACACGCAAAAAGCACCACTTCAAATGAGGCGAGGGTGAAAATTGTCTAGTAAACTATCCAAGAAAATATTTCTGAGAGTTTTACTGACATGAAAAAACCTATTTCAAATAAACAATCCAACCGTTAGAGCGCAAATATGCATAAATATTTTTTTAGAAATAATAATTTCATGTTAATGGTAGTGTAAAGCTTCCATACTAACCCCCCTTTTTTAAGATACTTGGGTTCACACCTGCTGCGCATAAAACATCTATCCAAAACGCTGATTCGTTAAGTCAATAATATTTACCCGTACCGTTTAATGGAACTATAATTATTAACTGCCTGTTTTGCGCTTTAAAAGTTGCTAAGCTTCAGGGTGTATGTATGTATATATGACATACGTACATACGTATTTTTTCATACATATGCATGAATGTGTGTGTGTGTAAATTTTGTTTCATGCGCGAGGGCGTTAAATGTAATTTTTAAATGTCCTTCAGCATAAGCGCTTAGCTGTTGTGGCTCCCGCATTCCAGCATCGATGTCGCCACAACTTATTTGCAACGCTGCATATGCGAATCGAAATGCGCGCTACCCCGCAACAATCAATAACCCCCCTGAGGCATGGTAAGCGCGGCGGCGGCGGTGGCGGCGGCGTAATGTTAGTTAATATTAACGGTAACCGTGCCATCAGCAGCAGTCACTGCCGTTGCCACCGCCATTACCACGGCTGCTGCTACCACAAACACCGCAACGCCACAGCACCACAGCACCAGAGCGCCACAGCGTATCGCTCATAAATTGCAATCGAGCCAGCAGTAGTCAGACATTCTTTGTCTTTACTTGATTTTATTTAGTCGCCACGCTGCTGGATACCGCTGAACGCGGCATTGAATGCCATTGTCTTAAATGATATGATATGAAATGAAATACTCATATAAAAATATCCACTTATAAAGGTATAAGACATGTCATATAATAAAATGATGGAAATAAAAGCGGCGCAAGCAAATCTGCCACAGCCAAATGAGTGGATTAAGCTTCTTTTAGCGCTTGAGCGCCAGTCGCCAGCTACAAATAAGAGCAAAAAGTGAGGAAAGAAATGAAATAAATGAAAATCATATGACGATCGCACAAACAAACAAAATTCACACAAAAGTCCAAAAGGTGCAACACAGTGACACTTGGTGCTGAAGGAGCGCGTCCAATGTGACTTCAACGAATTTATAAGCCTCGCACAGCTGGGCGTAAAGCGCGTTGACTGCCTTTAGCTGTTGGAGCCGCTGACTTTGCGCTTAAATTGCTGCTGCTGTAGCTGTTACTCTTATGGTTTGTTTTTTTTCACATTGAATGGAAAAAGTGACGTTGTTTTTAGACCACAGCGGGGCGCGCTTCCCGAAAATCAGCAGCCACAAAGCAGGCAAACAACAAATAAAAACAAAAAATGGCGCATGCAGACCTTAACAAAAAAGCAGTAGAGTAAAGTCAAGAATATAAAGCACGAAAATCCCAGCGCTCCCACATTACATACGAATATACACGAAAACACCAGCAACGCCAACGCCAACGCCATTGCCCCAACTCACAACACCGTGGAGCGCCAGTAGAGACGCCAGTGTCAACACAATGACCAAACTATGGCATTGGGGGTTTATGAAGTATGTGAGCATGTATCTATGGGCATGTGTATGTATGTATGTATGCATGTATGTATGTATGTATATTAGGAAATATGTAACGTGCAAGAGCTTACGTGTGTAGCAGCAGCTAAAATAGCTTACACCGCTCAACCCGCCTCACTCCGCTGCGTGTCGCATCACAAAACCTTTTCAAAACAAAAATGACCTCTGGCGCTGTGTCGCTTATTGTTATTATAATATTAATGTCCACAAAATAAAATCGACTTTGACTTCACTTGGCTTAGCTTTGGGCCAGCGCTGACCAAGGTCTGTTTGGGCGCGCATAAACGCCAAGCGACACGCACCCGCGGTAACGAGAAAACGCTATGATTCTTGAGGAACACTCATTCACGTTTACGTGTGAATGTATGTATGGGTGTGTGCATGTTTTAGTGTGGTGGCAGCCGTTTAAGTGGCTCCAACCATGCCATTCATTATTTTGTGTACACAATGTGGCGTCACATTGGCATTTTGTCGCCGTTAATCATGCAACTTATTACCAACCGGGCGCCCTCCTATTAAAGTCCACTTCAGCTCCATAGTTTCAACCAAGCATACTTGCATACATACACATATGCATACATGTTGCACACAATCATATGTAGGCTCGCTCATATAATTTTATGCTTCTTTGCATTTCATATTTCCATTTCATTTGTTTGAGATGTTTATTGTTTATGACTACTCCCTCTACTTTGGTTATTTGACTACTACATCCACATATATATTATTATTACTTTTTTTTTTATTTTATGGCAGCCGCGCGGCACTTTAGTGACTATTTTTTATATATTAAACTTAAGTGGCAGTGCAGTGGTTTCTTCTGCTTTTCCCCCTTTTTTTTTGGTTGAATTAATGTGTAGGTTGCACGTGAGTCGCTCAAATTACAGGTGTACACAGGCATGAATTAAGCGACTAACCTATGTATGTATGTATGTGCATGTACATAAATATAAGTGAGCATATTGGGCGGCATAAACCGGGGAGTATGGAGAATATCGACTACAGTAGGTGTAGAATTACATTAGAAATTAGAGTGAAATAAGTCAATTTGTGGAGCGTGCAAGGAAAGGCGCTGAACTTGGCTTTCAGCAAGTGGTAGGGGACATAAGCACTCCTCTAAATGAACTATACACAGCGATTGACTTGAGCGTAAACGCGGAAACCAATAGACCCATAGAAGGTGGCCTCTGACTACATAACTGCAGGGTCTCTAAAGCGCTTTGCCGAAACTGAATCTTAAAAAGACAAAATGTCTGCTTAAATTCCATAGATCAACTACCAGTGCCCGCACAGGTGTTATAATGGGTCATTGCACTCCTGGCACCCTAGCCATTAGAATGGCTGTACCTCACAATGACTTCTGCAGGAGCTGTGGAGATGAAGAAGAAATTGAGTCGGTGCAACACCTCCTCTGTGAATATTCTGCACTTCAAAGAAGCCGTGCCGAATATCTTGGCGATTATTCCTTTGAAGACCTGGAAATTTGCAAAACGTCTCGCAGGAGGGACCTTCTTAAAAAGATCCAAGTGGCTTAAGCAACTAAGAAAGGGGATGGGAACTAAAAGCAGATATCACAATGAGTCTTAGGGCCACCGAGTGGCTTGTCTTAGCCAAACAACTTGGCTAACCTAACCTAAAATCAATTTGTACTACTTTTTGGATCATTTTGAACAAAAGAAGCTGGAGTTACATATTTAAAGCGCATCCAAGTGGTAGAATCGCTAACACCGTTAAATATTTTGCACCAAGCAATGTAAAATGCTTAGCCTGCATCAGACCTTACATCAGACCTTCAGCAAGTCTGTTAAACTAAAGAATTTCGAAAGGTAATTGTGACAGCATCAAGGCGGGCACCGTAGCCGAATTGGTTGGTGCGTGACTACCATTCGGAAGTGCGCAGATTTGAATCTCCATGCAACAGCAAATGATAGAAAAAATTGTTTCTAATTGCGGTCGCACCTCGGCAGGTTCCATAAAAATAGAAGAAATGATAGAAACCATTTGCCCTTTCGAGTCGTTTTGAAGCTGTAGGTCCCTCGATTTGTGAACCAACATCAAGACGCACACCACAAATAGGAGGAGGAGCTCGACCAAACATCTAACAGAAGTGTACGCGCCAATTATTGTTTTTTTTTAATAGCTTTAAAAATAGGACGGGGGCCAAACTCGAAGCAGTAAGCAAGGAAGAAATTCCAAGCAGAACAAGAGCTCGAGTACGGATCCTGGCCAAGAATAGGATCCTGGCCGGAAAAAAAAATGGAGAGATCTTTAGATTAAGCAGCAGCAGGGATCTACCAACACATAATTGGCAGATAGAGTGGATTGAGGAGCCAGTAGAAGGGAGAAGGCAGCTATTGTTGCTTCTCAACACCGAAACACTCGCGCCACGGGCGAAAAGGTGTTGAAAAGCCCGATTTGGGTTCCTTGACGCAACCGCTCGGATTTCCCGAAATAAAGAGCCAGCTCTAGAACTCGAGTGAAGAGCCATTAGAGCTGACTTGAACAGTCGTGACGAAGAACGGTTGCCCAGCAGCTAGTACTCAACCGATTCAGGGAGACTTACTGGTGTGGGACCGCGGTTCTACGAAGATGATCTTCTCGCTGACGACACCGAGGGTGAGCAGATCGCTAAGGAACACGTCGACGTCAACATGCGAATAAATTGAAATAAAACTAATCCAAATAAACCTCCATTATTCTACGCTCGCGTCTGTGAACCTTTCTGCCAGCTTGGCTGTCGGTGGACATGATGTAGCCCTCATCCAAGAGCCGTGGGTTAATGGTAACAAAATCTCCGCTTTGGGGTTGAGAGTCTTTGAATTGTTTGCCAGTCAACACATAAAAACTATACTACGCTTCATAAGAGAGTCTAACAGGTTCCATGAAAAATTAACGGTACCACGACGGACCTACATGGCCTAAGTGAGTGGGCTTTTCTCAACCGACTGCCACAAAAACCTAACCTAACGCGAGTATCAAAACTTTAGTTTTTTTTTTCTTTCAACATGAAATCTATTCTTTCCATTCAGATCTGTTCTGCGCCAGTTTCTTCCCGGATAAATCTATAGCGTCAGCGGCAGGCTAATCTACACCTACCCTGTCAGAAATCAAATATATTAGATTAACGAAACCAACGCAAGACAAGTTTTGTCGAGGCCCTATGCTCCCGAGAAGAGTGAACAAGGAAAAAGGTGTTTACTGGCCTACCTTGAGAATTACTGGTTATCTTGGAAATTCCACTCAATAGCGACTCTCGTTAGTTCATCACCGAGTCTACAAAGGAGGTGACTAATCCAGCCCCATTTTCTACTGCAAATCTCAAGGAGTATTGGGGTAGGTGGGTTGCTCTCCACAGAACAGGAATCGAGATTGTATGTGGATAGAAGATTTTCAGGTTTTAAATGGTGAAAACTTGCAGTGAGTTTATATCGGTCACCGTTGCATTCCACGTATCACAGGCACAAAGTAAAGATGATTTGACATTAGAATCGAAGCTCGTCAGCGGTGTGCGCTGCGAATTGTGTCACGCTTTTTAGATTAGACGTAGTGAGCCGAATATTGCGCTTATCTATTGAGGTTTTTTTATGTCTTCGCTCGAGCCATCTGACAGCGAGATGATACTGCCAAGATAGCAAAAAGATTGCACTTCCTCCAACTGAGAACCATCGATCAGCAACCGCAGCTTATTTTGGTTTTAATAAGCCTCACTTTGGTATTAGGGATTATTGCAAACTATCCCAACTTTAGCGGTGACTTCCTGAACTGATTGGAGTTGGATTATCAAGTGAGAAAAAGGAAGGGGAAAGCAGGCAAATATTCTACGCATAGTCGATCTTAGCAAGACGACCCTGGAGGCCTCAAAAAATCTCACTTCCAGATCTTGTGAGGTTCTTTATAACGATGAACGATGTCCAAGACGATGTTAAAGAGCAATGGTGATAGTATGCAGACCTTTATATAGAGTTAGCCAAGATCTTTGGAAGATGATCAAGGAAGACAAATTTGCCAGTATGTGCAATTCAAACATTTCTGGGATGCTACATGCATGTTTGCCAAGCAAAATGATGGCAGATGCTTGATTTAACGACTCGCGACCATATCATACGCACATGAGATTATCGCACCCTTTCGAAGTGCCATCTGCTTCATAACGAAAGTAATGGAGACTAACAGCGACGTATAACCTCCATTCGTCATAGGTAGAGAGCCTGGACGGAGGTTTTTTTTTTGTGGTTGATAGCCACAATCACGGCTCCACTCTCGATATAGTGCAAAAGCTGTCACCGGGTGGAAGTCAGCCGAAGAGGGGAGGTCAGTTTTAGTAAGAGCATGCCCCACATAACGTTGGCGGGATGGCATCAATCGAAATGCCATTTTTATTCCCCCTTTCCCCAAAAAAAGCCTGCTCTGGCTGATGTGCTGCTGAAAGCCTTTTGTTGATGTAAAAGTTGCTAAATTGAGTAAAGTATGCCAAATTTATTCAAATATTCGTTAACTGTGCTGTGAAGGATTCTAAGCCAACTTTACAAAATTCCTAATCTATTTTTTCTCACGAAAACTCGAAAGCGTCAAATCTCATTTCGCCAACAAGTAAACAGCAACTGCGCATCATTACAACCTCTACCACCTGTAAATCCACAAATATTTACAAAACAAAAGCGGATTTGCAATTTTGTGAAAATTGATTTTCCTAGCATAAACTGTTGCAGTCAAGTCTTAATATTTTAATCTGCAAATCGCAATGTGTGAGCCATGCAAACCGCAAGAAATGCAAAGTGTTTCAAATCCTTACTTGATTTTTAATACCTTCAACTGCAACGGATTTTGTGGCATAAAGTCAAAAAACATGTGAAAATGTACATATATATGTGTGTATATATGTACATTTGTATGTATGTATATATGTATGCATTTATGTATGTATGCATGTCTACCAGGAAGCGCACCGATCCAAGCGGGCTCAGTATTTAGGCACACATTGCCAAAATCCGATTAGTCAATGTACTGAAGGCTGCTGCTGCCACTGCTGCTGCTGCTGTTGTGATCACTTTTGGGCTGCTACACTTCGTACTTACAAAGGTTCTTACTAGGTTGTGGCATGCCACACACACAGCCTACACGCCAATCCGCCACATGTGGTAGCCAACTACTTGACGTAAGGGGTACAGCTTGTCTGCGCACACTTGCAAGTATCCCTTCGAGTAACGTGTGCGTGGGTGTGTGTATGCGAGTTGTATAATCATGCAACGCTCGCCGCTGCGTTAATCTCATTAATCCCAGTGCAAATAATTAGTGTTTTGTACACATTGCATTGTCGGCAATCCCCAGCCGGAGTGAAATCGGCATTTGCCCGCATGCGAAAGTGAGTGCAGCGAGCGGATGAGTGACGTACGTATGAACGGAGATTTCGACCGAATGCGTTTTGCATGCAAATACTTATGTAAGAATGTACATATGAAAGTATTAATGCGCTGACGCTGGTCCATGTAAAATAATTCCAGTTTTAGTTGTCATTGGTTTTATTGTTTTTGCCCTTCGTACTGCCTACCTGGCACGGCTGCGGGCGCTGCTTCGTCTTCGTTACTTCGAAGCAGGAAAATCCATTAAGGAATGCTCGCTGCACGCTGCGTCACACATTACAGGATGAGCGTGTGAAGGAGGGGCGGTGTGCAGGCATTGCAAGCGCTAAATGTAAAATCGAAAAATGCAAAAAATCGAGAAATGCATAAAAAAATGATCTGCAAAATCGAGTAGCGTTAATGCCGCGTGAAATTAGATTTAGACTGAAATCGCCGCAGATAGTCGTCGAACAGCGTCGTCGTCGTCCTCCCTGCAATGCGCCACCAAGGCTTTGACTGCTTAAGCAAACTCATCCTGCTCCTCCTTAGGTGTTGCAACGAGCGTCAAAATGCGGTTAACGCCGCCTCGCCCCGTACGCTCAAGGTGAGACAAACCGACAAACCGACTTAGTGGCCATTCAACACATGCGGGATTTGTGTTGGCCGTTTCGCCTTGTTTTTTTTTTTTTTGTTTTTGAGAATCTTTTTCACTACTAATGCGATGAGTTTGTTTACGTTTTCCAGGAATCGAGAAAAGTTACACTTTAACACCCTGCAGCCGATAAAAATTTAGGCGGTACGCCAATGACTGCGTAGCAAGTTGCTAGCCGATTGTTGTAGTTGGTTTTTTGGTTTTTTTGTCACTCACGCTTGCAACGCAACCACACAAAAACCTGTGGCTTGATGGACAATTATTGTTGCACTGAGCGATATGAGGGCGGACAGCAGTGGCAAGGTGCCATTAAATGTAAAAAATGACAATAAGCGCAACGAGCACAACCAAAGGGCCGACTCACGCATATCAGCCCAGCCACGGACGCTTCATTTCGAGCCTATCGAGCTGAATCTGATTTTGAATCTGAATCTGAAACGAATCTAATTGTGCTAATGACCGAAAATTCCAAGGAAACACATATGCACACATACATGAGACGCATGCCCACACGAGCACTGCACGCATGTATGTGTGTGCATATATAAGTGATTGTGTGCGTGTGTGTGTTCTAGGTATTTATGCGGCCAACAATTAGAATTACGGGATTAAACCGAAAATAATGGAGTGTAAAAAATCTTGTTCCACAAACACAAATCCTTGGCGATGATTAAAATTGGAAAAACTGGACAACAAAGAAAGGGGCGAAATTGAAAAGACAATGCGTTATGAGGCATGGACATTACGAGGCATGTAAGAGAAATGTGTTAAATTGTACAGATAGAAGTATGAACACCCAAACAGGAGGGCATTTCTAGATTTTTATCATCATCATCGGTGAATTTCAGATGTGGTTGTTTTTTACTTTTTTTTTCTCTTTGGAAGCCAGCCAACCGAGGCCTGTGCTGTGACACACGTGGACACACCAATGTAAGGATCAAGCAACGATATTTTTAGCTTGCTTTGACACCTTTAGCATTTTTGAATAGCCGAATTTGCGTATGAGATTATAAAGCTATAGACAATAATGGCGACTTCAAGTTAGAGCTTGGCACTGTTGCAAAGAGTGGCACTGTTGAAAATTAGAAATTGCATACTTTTATAGTGAAATGAATTTAAGGAAGTACAGATGGAATTAAATTTTTGGTATAGAATAATTTGCAATATAAAGTACGGGGAAAAGCCAGAAACAGTTTTCAAAATCCATTGAGCTATGCCGAAAAGATACACTCGCCAAATGGTTTTGCGGTTCGATAAGAGAGGGCGTTGGGGTTAGCCAATATTTTTATCGACGTGTCACAGTATTTTCTACAATGAAAAAAATCAAATATCGAGCAGTGATACTTCTTGTTCTCTATTTGCTATTCGTAATCGAAAGTAACCGATTATTCAATTTAAAAGTAATACAATTCTTTCTTTTTTAATTTTGAACTATTGTATATTTGAAAACAATTCGCGGTCTCGAGCTGCTTCCAAGAGAGGGCCCACACGTTGTATACCGCTCCATTGTCTTATGTTCCTCAACCAAGAAAACTGCTGTGATTGAACTTTCATTTTCGAAAGATTTAAAAGCAAAGTAAATTTATGATTAAAAGATGGATTGCTGAATTGAAACGTAGTCGCACAAGACTTAAAGACGATCCACTTTAAAGATGTCCAAACACAGATACCGCATTGGAAAATCGTCGAGTGACTGCAAGAGATTTAGTAAAAGCTCTAGGCATCTCATTGGGCAGTGTAAGCAATATTTTAACTTAAGTATTGGGTTTCAGAAAGCTGTGTGCACAATGGATGCCGCATTCGCGAAGAATGGAACAAAAACACCTTCGAATACGACTTCCTCAGCAACATTTTGAGCGTTTTCGAATGGATAAAGTGGATTTAGTGCATCAATTCATCACTATTGATGAGACTTGTGCCTATCAATATGATCCTAAATCAAAACAAGAGGCTAAAGAGTGGTGTGAACCTGGTTCTTCGGCTACGAAATGAGTGCGTGTCCAGAAATCAGCCAAGATGGTGTTAGTTTTTTAAGGATGTGAAAGGAATTTTGTTCGTGATTACTTGCAAACTGGTAAATCAGTAAGTTTTGAATATTATTGTAACCTTTTAGATCTGCTGAAGAAAAAAATTGTAGAAAAAAATCCAGTTTGCAAAGAAAAACAATTTTTTTTCATCAGGATAATGAACTATTCATATGAAGAGCATTTTGTTAATGGCTAAACACAATAAATTAAAGTTTAAATTTTTACAGCATCCACCGTATCCACCAGATTTGGCCCCTAGCGACATCCATTTGTTTCCAAACCTAAAAAAATGATTGTGGGGAAAACGCATTTCATTCACTGCCGTGGAAGCGTATTTTGCAGTCCTTCCAGATTCTCACTTCAGGTATGGAATTCATAAATTGGAATCTCGGTAATAGAAGTGTGTTGATGTTCAGGTAGACTATACTGAATAATAAAGTGTTTTCAAACCAACAAAATGTGTTTTTCTTAACGAACCGCAAAACTTATTGAACCACCTAGTATATGTATTGTATATTAGAGTGGGTAAATTTTTTTCATATCCCATTCGAGTTCTTCAATAAAATCAAAAAAAAATAATTCACTAAAGCATAGCTCTTGAGTCAATTTTGAGCCCCCCAATTTTTTTTTAAAGATTTATTCATTAAATAGTTAAACATTTTGCAAAAATTTTTAATATGAAGATAAATATTGATTATTGATATGAATATTATTTTTGCTTTTAGTACAAACTTGTACTTGCTGATTTTTTGGTACGAAGCATTTATTTTTTATATCAAATTTTTATTTACAGAACCCCATGATGGCACAACGAGGCAAATTATATTACGTAATTGGCCTCGAAGGCAATTTTTGACAATTTTTTTTTCTTCTGTTTTTTGATATTCAAGGTTTAAATAAAAAAATAAGTAATTTTTTTTCATTTTTGTATGTAAAATAAGTTAAATAAAAAGCCCAAAAAATATAAATAACGTTTTCCATTTCTTTATTAAAAAAAAAAACTGAAAATAACCTAAATTTTCGAGCTCTAGGCCACCGGGACCCCTTAAGGTACAAAGTAACTCTACAATATTCTCACTGTCGCCTACCAGAAATTCAATTTGAAATAAATAATTTTCAATTTCAAAATAAATATTTTTTTTGTGTGTAAATCAAACTAAAACTGGCAAGAAAACCATAAACAATAAAATCGTGTACCACTTAAAAAATTTACAATTATTTTCGTTTTAGAACTTTTTACTTCCAACAGATAGTGTATTTTTTCTACTTGCTATCTTCAGTGTCAGAACTTCCACTCATGAAGGGTAATTTTCATTACTTCGAGTACTCAAAACATATTAAAGATGTGCAAGAGGTGGAATTGCGCATATATCTACACACAGAAATTTAACTCCCATGGTGGAAAGAATTTTAGAAAATAATACTGAAGAAAGCTGCGAGTTTTTTTTAATTCCATGCGACTTAAATGCCTCTATTTGTTACATTGTAAGTTGGATTTAGTTTTTTCCCACATCAGAATTTTTTTATTTTTTATTAGAGATTTTGCTCAGACATATGCATTTATGTACTTGAATATTTATATATTTTTAAGTCTTCCCCACTTCTTATAAAATATTATCTAATTTTATATTTTAATATTATAATTTGTCACTTACTCGAAATTTCTTCACAGAAATATGAAAGCATGCCTGCAGTATATTATATCAGTGTCAAAAGCAAATCCTTGAAAAGCTGAAGACTGAATTCTTCTTACACCTGAAAACTAATTTTCTTCATCAGGCGATAGCCTTTGGTGCTAGCGTTGCGTTTGCTTCAGTTTACCTTATAATTTTATTATCATGTACGTTTTTTGAAACAAAAATAAATAAAAATAAATAAAAACACTTTTTCTGCATGTGCAGAATAAGGTTTTAGACATCTTTGCCTCTAGCCAGCTCAATAAAACCATGAAATCCAAGTGGAAAGTGCATACTTGCATGCAGAAGTCTCCATTCACTCATATTAATATTTATAATTGCGCTCAACATGTACCGAAATCCGCCATTTCCCAATGCTAAAACTCCCAACCAACAACAACTAGTCATTCCAACGACACAACCCTTTTCTCCACTACCAACAATTACAGTAGCACTTATGCGTGGACTTATACATATGCATACATAGTAGTTAGTCCCCCACACAACTACTCGAGTGCGAATGAGCAAGCGCTAGAGAACTACATTAATAAGTAACTCCACAATGCCTAAGAACTTCACACACACACATTCACAGTGCCAACAAAACATACTTGATGGGGATTCACCAATAACAGTGCGTAAAACTGGTAGCTGCTACAACATAAGCTACAACATTTAACAGAAAAAATAACATACAACAACATGCAGCACATTAAAAAACGACGGTTGTCGGTAGAGCGTCGAGGCGCATAGTTAGAACAACGCCGACAACGGCAACAACATGGCCACATGGCTGGCTACTGTTTACACAGAACGGAACAACACGAACAGAACGAGGTTAAACCGCAGCCAACGCAACACAACATAAATGGACATGGAGAAGGAGAAGCAACTGAAAAGCGCCACTCACACAAATAAGTGAACAAAAAAGAAATCATTGGTGGCGTAACTCAGAAGTCGTATCGTCGTGGATGGGCGTACATTTGCCGAACCACCCGTTTAACCCGAATGGTGCGCTAAAACAGTGGCACTTTGATGTAGCGCATGTGTAAAGAGAGCCGCTGTAATATGACTGCAATGGTGGTGGCGATACAGTGCTGTTGTAAATACATACATATGTATGTATGGAGGTATAAAGAGGGTGGTGGTCGACAGTGATTTGCACAACCACCGAACTTACATTGTGGTTTGCTATAATAAGTTAAGTTAAATGAACTTCATATATTGTTCGCTCACAATCACTTACCGCGTGTAATGCCACTGAATCAAACACCTAGTTTCTTATGCTTTTAGTACAGATTTCATAAGTCACAATAACTAAGTATGCGTTAACATTAGTAAGAAGAAAAACACCGATTCAACTTTAAGTTGCAAACTAGTTAACACTTTGGTATGTATGCACAGAGTTCCCGAGTATCGGTGCATGTAACTGCAATTAACTTTGCTTAAGCGTTTGTTGTATTGTGAACGTACGTGAACGACGATGCAATTTAACTAACTGCGAGACGAAAATAAACGGTTGCTTACTACTCTGCTACAGATTACGGTCTGTGGAGCAGGCACGTCGGTAAGGCACGAAGTTGACTACTTCAATGAGATACGTAACTACCTACTTACAATTTGGTGCGAAAGTGCCGATGTTGCAAGCCAACGCTGCTGCTTCTGCTACTGCGACTGCTCACTTGCTTGTTTGCTACTCGATGTATGAATGTTCAGTAACGCCGCGTTGCGTTACTTTGCAATGCGGTACGGAACACAATTCAATGAGATGCGCTACGCTGCGCTGCTCTGATGCGCCGGCCGCTGTCTTGTGTGCGCCGCCAACTACCGAATTGAGTGAGAGTTCTGTGTGTGTACGTGCGTGCGTTGTGAGCGTAACAAATTGAGCGATCTACTTGAGCGTAACTGCGAGTGCAGTCTGACACACTGGGCAGACCAATCAACTCGCCTTTTACCCACAGAAGCCAGAACTTTTGCAGGTTTGGTGTTACATTACTTTTTTTGTTGTTGTTGCTCGAAGTATAACTTAGAGCCCAAAAGCTTCCACATGCATATGTACAGATATACCAACACAAATGACTAGCTCTGCGCTACTAGCAGGCCGAACGACCAGCAACCAATCAAGTAGCTAGTAAATCGAGTCACCGATGACTAACTAAGCCCGAACTTCAAAGTCCAGATGAAATGCGTTTAAGGGGCCACTTCGTGCGTGTACGATCGGTTGGGAAGGAGGCGCTTAAGACCGGTAGCCGAAGATACAGCTGCTACTGTCTTACTCGGGGCAGCAGCAACGAACATGACATACAGTGTTTGGGTGGTGATGAAAAGTTTTTAAAATACATGAACCAAAATGTAATAAATGTTAGAAGGATGTTGAGCTTAAAAATCGCAAGCTTTCTATTTTCTTGATAAAATCGATTATTCATTATTTTTTCGTATTAAACCTTAAACGAATTTTGAGCTGAAAATTTGTGAGTTTCGCGACTATTTTTAAAATCAGTGTTTGGGAGGTGATGAAAAGTATTTCAAATAAATGAACCAAAAATCAATAAAATTTAGAAGGATGTTGAGCTTAAAAATCGCAAGCTTTCTATTTTCTTAATAAAATCGATATAATATTTCTTTCTCATAGTGAACTTTAAAATAATTTTGATTTAGTTGACCTTAATTTATCAATCTTTAGATATCTATCAAAATTTTCACTAAACAAAAAATATATTAAAATGTTTCCAGATGTGTGTCGGTCAATGTATAATTTCTAGTTTTCAGCTTTTCAAGACTTCAATATTTATGCTTGATTATATTTATTTTGAGAAATGCTTCAAATATTGCATTACCAACTAAATAATAAGCAAATCAAGGAAATCATTTCATTGAGACTTGGGCTTCGAATGAAAAAAATGTTAGAAAACTATCACTTTTTTCTTAACAATTATAGGTTTTATGAAAGGCTTAGTATGAGAAAATATTAGAACTATTTAATTATTTTTTGTTTTTAATAATAAAATAATAAACGTCTTAGTATTTCATTTTTTTAATGATTATATAATATCTCAGAACGAAGAATTTTAGAACAATATGCAATTTTTTTCAAAACCATACAATTTGTTTTATAAAAATACTTTTAAATCATTAAGAGGTAAAAATGTTTTACTTGAGATATTTTTAATGCAACCGTTTTATGGTCTATGCAAACATTTATTTTACTACATTAGTCATTATCATATTGCGCATATAATATTTATAGGTAAATCTGAGAAAGAATTTTTATTTTACAAAAAATATCTACATATGTATGCAATTTAAAAAAAGCAGTGGATGTTAAACACAATATTATAGTTTGATGCTGTTAATATTTCTAGTAATTTTTAATATTTTTTTTAATAAAAATTTTTGTTTTTTGTTTTTTAAGATATAGCAGTGGATGTTAAACAAAAGTTTATAGCTTAATGCTGTTAATACTTTTAGCAATTTTTTCTTTTTTTGTTTATTCGGAATATTTATATTATAACTTACACTGAGAAAAAGTCTCAAAGTACTGGCAATAAAATCTTATAAATCTTTCTGAATGAGTTTTTTCTGATGAAAGATATGGTTTATTGAGCGTTTATTAAGACAGATATATACTAAGTGCAATGGTGAAACGCTTCTACAAAATTAAAAAAAAAATCATTAATAATCAAAATTAAAATTAAGATTGATGTGCATATTTTATGCATCAGCTATGCGAAATTTTAACAAAACTGCTTTATTTTATTTTTCACAAACTGCGTTCAAGTGCTCAATAATAGCAATTTACGAAAAAATTATACCGTTCTTGTTTAAAGCTTTTGTTTTTCATTTTCAGAGACAACTGATCACTCTTGAATTGATCTAATGCTATAGCATCTTCAAATAACGAAAGTAAATCACCCTTTGAAATTAACTCTAACTGAAAAACCAAACTTTCACACGTCCCTCCCATTTTTTGTTTTTTATTCCTTAATAAATTATACATTTAGATGGCATTCTCATTTGAAACAAACATCATAGAGTGTACGTCATATATTGAAATGTAAATCGTTATGAGTAGAATGAAGAGAAAAATAATTTTTCCCTAAAATTTTAATGATCTTAGTGTTTTTTTATACGATTAGGTTTTTATAGTGTATGTGATGGTCTTCTTCAATAAAGAATAAAATAATTTCCCTCTGAATTTTAATGATTTTAATGCTTCTTTTTATACCCGTTCGATTTTTATATATGTATATAATTTCTCCCTATAGTTTTAATAATCTTAATACTTTTTTTGTAAACCCATTCGGTTTTTTGTAGCGTTTGTAATGGTTTTGCTCAACTCTTCCTTTGAGATTTCAACTAAGAATGTAGTTGCCAGAAATCGAAATATATTTTTCTATAAAATTATTAGCAATATTTAACTTTCTGAAAAACGTTACTTCTTGAAATCTCAACTCAGAGTGTAATTGCCAGAAAACCAAATACATATGTATTTCTATAAAATTGCTGCACTTTTATCTATCTAGAAAAAAGCTACTTCTAGACATCTCAACTGCACAGAAATAAGTAATGCTTGGAAAGACTGCCCCTATCCCACTAAGCTAATATTATGTCTGTGCGTGCACAATGCGTTTTTCAATACCCCTTTTTTGCAAATTTGCCACACCGTGCGTCGTAGCGATGATTGCTGATTCGGTAGCGACGGCTGCTTTGACGTCGTGCTTGACTGTCGCCATTTAAATTACTAACATAATTTGCTCAACGATAAAGCAACCGTTGTGAGCAGTGATCTTGATTTTATTACGTCGCCCTGTCGGCTTGCGGTCAATTGCAGCGATTTGTTTTATGCGGTTTGTGTATAAAGAATGCGACTGTGGTCAGCTGTGATCGGCTACCACAAAATCACACGCACAGCGCTTACTTCAAACACCTGCAAAGCGGACACAATCTGTCCCAGTGCTCTGTATTAGTGGCAGCTACCATTGGTCAGACGTTACGCACCGCCACGGTGTGCCAATCGGAAGTAGGCGCACGTAACTGTAGTAGCGCATAGCCAATAGCAGCTTCTGCAGCTGTTTAACGCACGGCATTTCACTACGTTTGCTAAGGGGAATATTTTAAAGTTAACAAAAATATGAAAAACTTACCAAGAATTCTTCTTTAAGTTTACTGCAAATAATCAATTCAGCAGAAAATATAATATAAACTGCAATGCCCAATGTTACGTAGTGTTTACCGTCGGTTTAAAGTCGTTTTTACGTTTATGAATATTTCTATATTTTATCCAAACACGAATATTTCTTAGTGACGTGCAATTAAAAAACATGAAATCATAAAAAACGTTCCTTTCTTTATCTGCTGGCTAATTGCAGACACTCAATTCAAGAAACCGTCTCGATTTTATTGCCATGGAAACAAGATGTACGGCAAACTTGAGAAAAAAACGGCGATTCGCTTTTGTCAAGTTATATTATTTTATGATGATGATATTGCGTGCGTGTTAAGCGGCGCGATCTCGGCTAGGCGTATTCAGGTATACAACTGCTTTAATATTATTTAATAAAATATATTTCACTTCCGAACGCTTCCGTGCGCTATAGTGAACTGCAAAGTTACGATCGAAACTTCAGCTTGATAGTTAACAGCTGCCTGTGTTGAACGCGGAGCGGCTTCTGCTTCTGCTTTCTGCTTCTGCCTTGCTATTGCCTTGCTTTTCTTATTGCTCTTTCCTCTTGCTTCTTGCCGCTACCCGCTTGCCGCTTGCCTCATGCAGTCGCACGTCGAAGATCTGGCGATCGCCTTGCCCAGCTGTGTAGCCGTACACCCGTACACCGTTGATCGTGCTGATGGCGTTGGTGATGGTGGTGGTGGTGATGGTGATGGTGATGGTGGCAGTCGCTTTCGCGGTTGTCGCTGCTGCTGCTGCTGCTGCGACTTCATGCGTCCGCCTGTCGTCGTTCCTTCGCCAAAAAGCGCATTACGCTTGGCTTTGTTGTTGCTGCAGTTGGTTCATTGGTTGGCTACCACAATTCCAATTACATGTTGTTGTTGGTGCCCCGTTCGTTGTGGTATCCTTTAACTCTGCATTCATTGAAATTCTTGAAAAATCAAGACAGCACCAAAGTTAGAAAAAGCAAAGAAAAAACTAGCAGCAATGGCCATCCACTTAAGGCAAGAAGAAATGTGTACATATGTATGTGTGTATGCACAACGACCGCTTCGGTATAAAAGACATCATCACCAATTCTCTAAAACGGAGCTACAAATACAAAACGTGTGTACACTGAAAAACACCAGCAGCAGAATCAAGGCAAAACAGGCAAAAATAATTACAAAATATGTTAATACGCTTGGCACTTGGGCCAACTACGCGCGCGCGAATGAGATGCACAGATGCTGTTGCTATCGCCGCTGACGTTGATGCCATGAATGGCATGCGGGCTGTGCAGGGCAGGCAGACACTACGGCTACTACACCAACACCAGTAACATCAGCACAAGCATCAACCACCAGCCAACCACCTTGTCAGCACTCCAGTGCAAACACACTCCATTTCCAGCTCAATCACTCGTCCACTTAACTCACTCACGACGCGCGCTCACCAAAAACTCCAAGCGCGCATTCCAACTTAAGAGCGTCTATTGTTTGCAAATACGCATGCGCAGCGGTGGATGAGCGCGTCGCCCAACATTGATATGTGTGTGTGTGTGTGTGTGTGTGTGTGTTGATTGAGCTACAGAATAGTGAGGAGTCGAACTCAAAACTGTGTTGAGCAGTTTTGCCGCGCGTACTCGTCAGCACAGGTAGTTTTTAGGGAAGCTATTCACACTCATACCAACGCAAATACCAAATACACTAACCAATTTGAGTGCGTGTGTATTGCGTGCTTTTTGGCGTTTCGCCGCTATGATGCGCTAAGGGGCGTATCCCTTTTGCCTTGTACTCGTATCACGGTGGCTAAGCGCCGTCCAAGTTGTGGTAATTACGGCCAAATAGCGCGCTACTGTGACCGCAGCAGCAACAAAAGCACAAAGGCAGGGCAAGCAGTGCCAGAAATCCCCATAGCAGGGATCAACTTTGCTGCCAGCGGCTGCAGCGCCAGCTACGTATGAATCACGGCTGCTGCTGTTGCTTCGTGTTTATGAAATAAAGCATCACAGTTGTGCTATACATTTGGGCATACATACATACGTATGCACGTTGGACATTTTAATTAAGCAGCAGTCAGTGCCAGCAGCAGCTACGTACAAGTGAAAGTTCAGCAAATTGTTTTGCTGCGGCGCTGACGGCGGCAGCCGATGAATGGAGCGCCAAAAAAAGAGTAGAATTGGTTTGTGTTGGTAAGGTTGGTGCATATTTGGTGAAAGAAGTTTTGGCTGTGTATTTGACTGCGCCAACTGCTGCTGGTGGTGGTGGTGACCAGTAGCAATACAGCGCTACAGCGCTTTCGCCATCTCTTTCGTTTGTTGGGCACTCGTGCGGCCACTGCCGATCTTGGAGGAGAAGTCAACGCAGTGCTACTGCTTTTGCTTACGTGGAATATTTTTTCCAACCAAACATGCATATGTAACTCCTTTTGCTACATACACACACACACATACACTTGCATATGCAGAGCATTGGAGAGTTGATATTGCATATACATTTGCATTTTTATTGTTGGCATTCACTTTGTTTGGTCTTTGCATGTTTTGGACTTTTATTTGCTGCATTAACCACCACCCTCTTAAAAGCAAGTTCTGTTACCAACGCGCCCACACTCACATATACACACAAGCATACATTCATAGCCAATCTTGTCAACACCCGAACCGCGCTCCATTTTCGAGGGGGCGGTACTGCACGATTCAGCCAATCAGCAGTCGCCATCACTGCTGTTGCCCTAAATTCGGAGCAAAACAGTAAGACAGGCTATAAAATGAAGGAAAAAGCGGTAGAAAAACCCACATTCAGCGCATAGTGTCTAGTGGGGCCAACAAGAAGTACAGCAACAAAGATATCCCACTACTTGCATATATTCCGTGTACACAAATGTTTACATACATATGCACATATCTACCTGTGTGTGAACGAGTACACGGGAGTTGTTTGACTGGATACGCTTCAGCGTGAGCGAGTTGGAAAGTCAACTGGAGAAGCTTTGACATCAGCAGTTGCGGCAGCGTGTCCGGAAGGCATTGTCGTAAGCATTTTGTGCTTCTGCTGTGCGTTACGCAGTGGCCGCTATTTCATGGCAATGTCAGCAATCGTTGCGAGATTGTCTTACATATTTTTATCCCCGAAAATGTTCATCAAATTTTGTGCATACTCGCATAAAATTATGTGTGTATGACTGTGAGCTTTAGGTGTCGCCATGCTGGCAGTACTCACAAAGACAAGTAACTAAATTCATATGAAAAACTGAATGCAAATGCTTTTCTATATACTAAGTTATATAAATACACTTATATGTAGGTATGTATGTAAGTATCTAGATATACATATACTTGTTTGTTTTTCAAAATATGTACATAAAAATAGCTCCGCTTTTATACTGCGAATGTCTCACGTACGTTGATGTGTTTGTGTACACATTTCCCTTCTCATTTCGTTGGCTCGGCATTCTTTTTGTGTGAAACTTTATCTTCTTATATACATACACACATACATATGTATATATGCACGTCCATACAGACGCACATACATTGCTGGCAAAGTTGTCGGCAAACTTCAATAAATAAATTGTCTTTGTGAATTTTTTGGTTGCCCATAAAGTTGCTTCGCTTTATTTTATTTTTATTTTTACTCATTATTTTATTTGATTTTCTTACAACTCTAGAATTTTCCTTCACAAGTATCTACAACAGAATAAATACGCTTTACTGTCGTCTTAGAATATCGCCATTATTATCGCATCTAAATTGCTTTGGCAGCGTAAATATGTTCAAAGACTTGTGTGGATAACCCATATACATACCGACATACATACATGTAAAGAGTAACATTTCAAAACTGCATATTTTTACAGTATGAATGAAAGAAGATACCCATTCAAGAAATTCCGTATTTATATATTTGTATTTACCTTTAGAAGGATTCTTTATACATTCTCTTTTCGCCTTATACTCATTCAATTTTAATCGTAACTAAACAAGTTTTAGGATTTTTGTTAATCTACACTTCACTGGCCGATGTGCCAGGCCCCGAGCCATTTCTGAATTAAAGATCCTTATCGTGAATTCCAAGTGAACAAATAATTACCATAAATTGCATTACGATATGGAAATAAATGTATAAATTGGCTTCACTTTTGTCTCGTTTTGTAATGTTAGTTTTAGGAATGATTTGTGCGCATAGAATTCTCGATATGCCAAAAATTGTTTAATTTATGCATCAACAAGTATGAAAATGCAAAATTTTCCATTATCTCCCATAAAAAGTATGCACACAAATAATTGTAGCAGGACTCAGTAGACAGGAATGTGACTACCGAAATATCGGTATGTGTGTATAATCGACCGGGTCGATTTGTGGGGAGGCAAAAAAATCGCCCATTGCTCTGTGAAAATCATATTCTAGGGATCAAAATAAGAAACTTTGCCGAAGGAACCATACCTCTAAAACGAATTCTGATGTCCCCAATTTGGGTCGAACTTTTTAGTTTCTTTTCTCATGTAAAGGCCAAAAATGGTGATATTTTGAAATGATTGTATGGGGAACCTCCCAGGCGAGTTCCAGGGGGTGTGCCACTGAGATGGGAGGATCGGCCGTCCAAAGTTAGTGGGGGTCGGTCATACATTTGGACTCGATTGGAGCACTCTAAATGGGTCAAAGTGGGATTTTTCAAAATTTGCCCCTACCCAAATTGGGGGACATCAGAATTCGTTTTAGAGGTATGGTTCCTTCGGCAAAGTTTCTTATTTTGATCCCTAGAATACGATTTTCACAGAGCAATGAGCGATTTTTAAATCGACCCGCCCTACTGTAAAATCTGTATTTAATTACAAGCAAGTTTCAAAATAAGAGTTAATTATAATAGGTTTTTTGAGTAAAGGAAAGAAAACCAACACAACTGCAAAAATATTGTAGCATTCATAAAATTAAGCATAAGTCCTATCATTATTAGAAAAAACGTAAACGGCACATAAAAAATTATAAAAAATTGGCGCTTACGCCCTTTATGGATGTTTGAGCTCCTTCTTCTTTTTGTGGTGTACGACTTGAAGTTATTCTACAAAACTTTTTCTTGGCTTTTAATATTAGCTGCAATTGTTGATCACCGGGAACATCCTCAAGTAATTTTTGTCGTCCCTGTATACTTAGACTTGCCATAAGTACTGTTACAAGTTAAGTATGTTATAGATAAGAAATTATGAGACTTTTTTTAATGAAGTTAGTTTAATTTAATCATGCCAATATAAATTTTTTTTAATTTTCATTGCAAATTGCCATCATTTACTTTTACACAAGCCTTCAAACGATTAGACCATTCAGCTACTGCAGCACGCGCGGTTTCCATGGATATTAGAGTGGCTGCTCGAACCAAAGATTGTTTGAGGCTCGGGTATTGTTCTCCAATTCCGACTGCAAATTGCAATCCAATGGATTCAGATCTGGACATCCAGCCGGCCAATCCTTTGCGGCTACCAACCCAGAAATTTTGTTTTTTAACCACTGCTGGGTGGGTTTTGCCTTATGAGTTGGAGCGGAATCTTGCTGGAACATACAACGCTCTCCATTGAAGATGCTTCACCACGTCTTCCTTTCAAGACATCCTCCTGACACTCTTTTGCCTCAGTCTTAACCCCTTTTTCGCGGAACTTAAGAGATGTAACGCCTTCACAAGACATTCCCCACCAAACCATTACGGAGGCTGTATGGGGGCTACGCTGAACCATTGGAACAACATTTTTTGCGTCTTTAGAAGTTTTAGCATAGATTTTGTCGTTTTGCTTATTAAAACTTTTTCAACAGCGAAAATTATATCGCCTGTGAAGAGAATATTTTCATGACCGTTGACCACCTACCACCGAAGCAGCTGCCTGCATCTGTCGAGTCTAATTTTTTTAAGCGCGTTGTAGAAAAATTGACCAGTTGAGCGGCGGAAGGCTTTCATGTGGTTATCATCTCTCAATAGTCTTGACATAGATCTGGTCGATACATACATTCCCCTGGACATGATTTTCTGCTGCAAAGGGGATTTCTGCGAATTATTTCTCGAACGGCTTTTATGGCTCCACTGATTCGAACCACGTGAGCACGACCACTTCTTGTTCTGTCTGTCACTTCAGACGTTTGGGAAAAACGACTGATCGTGAGGTATACCAAAATTGTCGAAATATTAGATTTTTAGTCGGCAATTCTTAGTTTTCACTTGCACTTTTACCACGGTTTTGAAATGCTAAGGAAACAAAAATAACGGAACTTTTTTCTACGAATTTGTTCTCGCGGTATGCATTGTAAAATTTGTCACAGAATATATGGCAAGACTAAATATAACGTTCTTAAATCAGAACCAATTTTTTTGTCTTTTGTGTCTTCATAAAAACAACAAACGCTTAAACATTCCATGTTATAAAGCCTTTCTAATAGAAGCCTGATCGGGAAAATTTTAGTAACCAGTTACTTTTTGTAAAATACAAGCATTTTCAAAAGAAATTTAAGTCCTCTGATAATCTGCTTTTCGAAAACGAAGTCGTTTTGGAATTTTTTCAAATCGTAAAGGTTGAATTCGAGTATACCTGCCTCGGTGATTTTGGAGGATAAATTTGCAAGTACACTTGCAGAAGCAGCTAACTTATTGGCAGAGTTTTTTATGTCAAATTAGGTGTCGGCTGATGTGGTGTCTCCTGGCCTTGCATCCGAGATATTTTCATTTCTAAATTTTGGCAATTTGCGCATCTCATCTGACAGTCTTTCAGCTACCTGGTTCAAGAATTGTCCAACGTTGGCAAGTTCTCTTTAGAATATTTTTTAACAAATCTTTATCTACGGGCACTTTTTTAAATGAATGGAAATACTCAATCATCACTTTTTTTTAAGTAATTCGTAAATATTTTGAAATAATTTAAAATAAATCGTAATTATAGGCCGATTTCCAAGATATAGAGACATTTGATAACTTTTTAAATGCTTTGTAAAGGACAACATTTATTTTGCGGTTAAGTCTTTAAATAACCCAAACTAACATAGTTTTGTAACTGGCCATTCTACAGCTACTAATTCATCGTTTTCGAAAGGTCTCGAAGTTGATTGCATTTACACTGACTTCCCTATGGCATTTGACAAAGAGTCGCACGAGCTTACTAGAAGCTTAACTTGCTTGGACCTTCACTCCACCTTCTGCAATAGCTTAAGTCATATTTGACGGACAGACGGTGTGTGGTAAAAATCAATGGAGTTTTATCAAACCACTATGTTGCTACTTCACGTCCGCCAAGGAAGCAGCTTAGCGCCACTTCTTTTTGTCATAAGCAAATGTTTTTCCTTTTCGAATTTCTTGCTCTGTGCGGATGATTTAAAAATTGTCTCATGTGTTAAGAACTCAGTGGATGCTCAGAAACTTCAACTCGACTTGAAGAATCCTCATCAATGGTACATGAGGGCGCGTCTGTCTTTGAATATTAAAAAATTTTGACGACAGCACAACTTCAAGCGGCAAAACTGCAAATTGACGTTGTTGCCGAATTAAATCTATTTCTAATTTTGCCGACGACAACTCACAAAGCAAGTGTTGCTACTTAAGTAGGACCTGGAAAGACCAAACGACTTCGTCTGGAGCTTTTCAATTGCTTTCAGCTATAAAAACCGCAAATTTCCAGATATCCATGCACATTTTGAGCTCGGTGCATTCTCTCTCATTGTCCCTGAGTCGAGTACTTCAAGGAGAAAATCAAGATCTGGGAGAGGCTATCAAATTGGCTGATGCAGCGAAACAAATTTTGATGGAAAGAAGAGAAAACGCTGAGGGTGAGTTCAGACAAATTTTCAAAAGCGTGAGCGAAATTAGACAACAATATGAAATTGAATTGCGAAAGCCAAGAATTGCGTCGAAACAGACCCAACGTTCCAACGTACAAACTGATTCAGCTGAAGATTATTTCCGCATAACAATCTACATACCGTATATTGATTCGTTTCTGGTACAATTGCAATCTCGATTCTTAAATCACTGCAATATTTTATCAAATTTCGCTTGCCTTTTTCCCAACAAAATGCAAATTTTCGAGGAAGAGTCCTGCGCTCAACTATTCCAACCATACTGTTCAATTTTGCACGACGATTCCCGTGAAATTTGGGTGAACGAAGTACAACTTTGGCGGAAGCTCATTGCCGGAAAGGAAATAAAAAACTCACTTCCAAATGTTAACCAGATGCTTCGCATGATGGCAGTTTTGCCAGTGACAACAGCGATGAACGATCCTTCTCAACTTTGCGACGACTGAAAACGTATTTGAGATCAACAATGTCTGAAGATCGCCTGAACGGCTTAGCCTCACTCAATGTACTTCGCGATGTCAAAATCGATCCGCAAATAATTTTGAAAGAGTTTTTTTCAGTACCCCGAAGAGTAGATTTATTACATACTTAAATGTAGCTAATTATTACTTTTGACAATAAAATTTCTGTACTCTAAAATTTTTTTTTTCTTTTTTCATTGATTACGTAACTTGAGTTAAATAAATAAACTCAAACCGTTATAAAAATATGCACTTCTATACGGCATATTAGTATGGTGGCCGGCTTTAGATAAATTATAGATTAAAAGAACCATGGAACACGTACAAAGAATAGCCAGTCTTTGCATCCGCGGGGCCTTAGAACCACACCCACAGATGCACTAAATGTTATGCTTAATATTTTACCCATAGAGCAATTCGGTAGGCAAACAGCTGCCAAAGCAACTCTTAGACTAAAAGAAATTGGCCTACTCAGAACGAACCAAAGAGGACACTCTTCAATTTTAGAACAATTCCCCTGCATTCCCAGCACAACGGATTTCTGTACGACCAAGGACATCAATTTAAATAAATCCTTTGTCATTTCCTTCCAAAGAGGAATGGGATAACGGGCTTATTGTTAAGAAAAATGATTTAAACATCTACACAGATGGCTCAAAACTGGACAACAAAGTAGGTGGAGGGGTCTACTCCGATAAACTCGGAGTATGCCAATCATTTCGCTTACCTGACCATTGCAGTGTATTTCAGGCGGAAGTCACTGCCATAAAAGAGGGACTTACAGAAATAAAAACGAGAGTATTATCCACAAATGAAGTCTTCATTTACTCGGACAGTCAAGCGGCAATAAAAGCGCTTGAATCAAAAACGCACTCGTCAAAAACAGTTCTAGAATGTTTTAAACTACTAAATGACGTATCTAAGTGCACCTTATCTGGGTGCCAGGCCACAGGAATATTGCAGGAAACTGTAATGCGGATGAACTTGCACGAACCAGTACAACGCTCGATCTCGAACCGGATAAAGCGCTGATACCCATGCCACTTGGACGAGTAAATTACTTATAGACTGGGAAACCATCAAAAAGATGGTTCGATCGAAGATCTTGCTAAGATTTAACAGAGAAGCTATAAGAAAAATGATATTGATTTTAACTGGTCATTGTTTAATAGGCAGCCACGCTAGAAGGTTAGGACTCCCGTATTTCGATTTCTGTAGAAGCTGTCTAAATACAGAAGAAGAGGAAACAGTCAGACACCTTTTATGTGAGTGTGAAAGCCTAGCTATGAGAAGGCTGCGCACTCTTGATACAGCATTTCTAACCGATGTAGCGGACATAGCCCATCTAAAACTAACGAAGCTCTGCTCGTTTATTAAAGCTACCGGATGGTTTGAAAAGGAACACGTAGAGTAAGGATAAGCTCCAGTGGTATCACAATGGACCTGTTGTCTTTATGACAACCACCCCACCTACCTACCCATGCACTTCTAGAAATACACTTGAGGTTTTGTCATTGCCTTCCGAGGGGCGACCGCTATTAGAAATCATTTTTTCTATCATTTTGGTGTCTCGTAGTGTCTCCCCATCAAAGTTGAGTTTAGTGTCGAACAAAAACGTATTTAAACAATTAAGCATAGATAAAGTTTTGCTCAAAACAGTTGATCTATCGTAGATGCTACATATTTATTTATTTACTTAGTCTAACACAACAACCACAGGTTAGATCCTAATTTTTTAGGCTTTTTATTTAACTCCTTTTACATAAAAATATTGAAATTTTATTTTTAATTCTAATTAAAAATGGCGCTGAAGTTGACCCTCCCGTACTAGAAAAACAAAACACAAAAAAACAAAATTGACAAAATGACGCAGTTTTGAATTTGATACTTCAGTTTTGTAATCAAAAAAATACGAAATAATTGAAATAATAATATGATTCTAGTACAGGCAATAGCCATTGATGTTGTGAAACGATTCGGTTGAATAAGTTTTTTTTTTTTTTTTTTGACAATACCAGGCCGAAAAAAGTCGTTTCGAGATAAATGTTAAATAAAGTTTAAAGTTTGGGGTACAGAAGCGCGCGGACCGCCCTCTACCTAGTTAATTGGCTGTAGAAGCCATAATATTAGGAGTTTCCGCATGAAATTTTCAATGTATGTATATTCTTAAGATACTATACTTTTAAAATATCGAAAAAAAACCTTTTTTTTTAATTTGTAGACCACCGGGTTCCCTTGAGATTCTTTAAATGGCATAGCCCCTTGTAGCTTGTTTCAAGAAAAATAGTTCATTATTCCGAAGACAACGTTGAGGGATGTGAAAATGAATGTATTCTGGAAGAAAGTGGCAATCGATTACGCCATTAATAACAACCAAGGCAAATGAGAGGGCAAATAGTGAGTTGACTAAGTTGATAAGCTTAAATCTGATTAAGTTCATTAGCTTACATCAGCCGTTATACGATGGGATTGGGTCCACAAAATTCAGAGATCGGAGGGCAAAGCGAGTAAATATCTTTTGGATACGCTCAAGTCTTTTAATGGGGCAATCAAAAGAAGGTCATCAAATGAAAACCGCATATTAGACTGGTATCGAACTAGGGACTTTTTTTTCCTTGTTCACTCCTCTCGGGAGCATAGTGCCTCGACTAGACTCTTCCATTGTACACGGCTCTGTGATGTTGTTTTTGCGCCGTCCCATGAGGTGTCGGCATCTGCTAGTTCGCGCAGCATCGACCTTCTCCAAGTGTTTTTTTGGTCAACCAGGACCTCTGCTCCCTTGCGGGTTCCAGTCCCGTGCCATTTTCGTGATGCTTTCTGCTGGTTTTCTCAATATGTGACCTATCCATCGCCACTTTGTGCATTTGATTTGCCTAAGGATAGGTTCCTCGGTCGTTAATCTCCACAGTGCGTCGTTACTGATGGTGTTTGGCCAGAATATTCTGCAGATGATGCGAAGGCATTTGTTGATGAAGGAGTGTAGCCTTTTTGTGATGGTGTTAGAGATCAACCATGTTTCGCTTCCATACGGACTTCACGCATGAGCCGTGAGCAGACTTCACGTGAGCGTGACTAGTTTGTACGCTATCGCTTGCATGTCAGAGAGTTTGTGAGAGAGGAGGCAAAGTCCAGGTTCTCAAGATGTCTGGTTAAACTCCATACGATACCTTTTTGGGCAGGGTCAGTTGGCTTATGACGGCAGAGGACAACCTTGCCTTACGTCTGCGTTGGTAGTGAATGGATCGCTGATGTTGCCGTTGTGGAGCACTGCAAGTTCGAAGTTCTCGTAAAGGACTCTGTTGAGCCGGGTAATCTTAGCGGGACCTCCCTTTCTACTCAACGCCAGCCATATTGAGGCTCGTTTGATTGTATCGAATACCTTCTTGAAGTCGACGAACAGCATGTAAAGCGAGGCGCATCCCTCAGTTCAATGTCATACTGTAATGCTAAGAATGTTGGCTTGATCAACACAGTTTCCGTGAGGGCGAAAACCAGCTTGCTCGTCTCTTAAGAAGCGTTCGATATCTTTGAGCCTGCTTTATATGATCACGGCTACAATTTTGTAGATGGTGATGAGTAGGGTTATTCCTCGCCAGTTCCCGCAGTCACGCAGGTCGCCTTTCTTGGGCAGCTTCACTATGATGCCTTTTATCCAGGACGGGGGTAGCTTTTCATTGCTCCAGACAGCGGCGATGTGGGGATGAAGAATTTCCGCTAATATTTGCGGATCGGCAGTGATTAGTTCAGGCTCTATGCCATCTTCGCCCTCAGCTTTGCTGATCTTCTTAAGCTTCTTAATTGCATGCTTAATCTCCGCCAGGCTGGGGCAGAGCTTAATAATTGAATTTTAATGTTTATTAGATGATCATATATTACTTTGTAAGAGTCAATATCTCGATGTTAAAATTATATTCTGATATGGAAACAGAGCAAAATTAAGATATTCACACAGTAATATCGGCTAGATTCAGAGCGAAGAAAAGACGTTCGCACTGCTTGAAATATAATCACAGACGTCAAAGAAAAAAAAACATTTTCGTTTTCTACAAATATTTCTCGTTTCTTCCAACGCTGAATTTTCGAACGGCAAGCAAACCCAATAGTAGTGAAACGAATTAAACGCACTAACGTTATTTCCAACAAAAATCGAGGAAATTTCGAGAAAACGCAATATCTCCCATAACTGACACGCCAAACACTCGGTATAAATACTTTACAGGTTTAAGTTAAAAAAAAGAAATGAAATAATCAGCATATCAGTTACTTGTATATATTTTATGTTTTTATAAATATCTTATTTCAAAAGAGTTTTCATGAATGAATGGAACATAAAAATACGAGCCATTAGCCAGGCAGTGCTTTTCGTATTCGGGTAAAAGCAAATTTTTACAACTAAGTCAAAATCTTAATGTGGTTGCACGCCTACATACATTTTTATGTGCATATGAACATGCATATATATAGGGTGTTCCAAAAGAGTGTATGGCGGGGCAGCTGCTCCAGCCCTTTAAAGTTTTCAATTTTTTGTTTTACTTTAAAAATTCATTTACAATCTAAAGAATAGCCTTTCAATGTTTTACGCTTATTAAAAGTCTATGAAGTCAGTGAAGTGATGAACGAAAGATGAGTAAGAACGAAAAATTTAATCGCGTTTTTCGCGAAACTCGTTTTTTCCGGGCTGTAGAATATAACTGAAAATTTTTTTAATATATTGACCTTCGCATGTACTTCAAATTTTAAATTAATTTGCACTAAAAATATTCTTTTCATCAAATTGTTTACAAAAAAAGTGTAATTTTTTTCTTTTTCATTTCAAATTTGCGTTTTTTTTTTTTTGTTAAAAATTGGTAAGTGCAAAGCGGTATAACTTATTTTAATGAAAAATTTGTGTCTGGTTGATTTCAGGCGATTACAAGAGGCTGCACATTCCCCGGCGCAAATTAAAGGAGCCACGTTTGAGCAGCTGTAGCGCCGCCATTTTGTTTTTTATTTGTTTCAAAAAATTGTTTGTATATTAATTTAAGTATGAATATTAACATGCTGTTTATTTATATACTCTCAGTTTTTCGCAAAAAATGATTGAAAAACTCATGGTCTGGAGTAGCTGCCCCCCTTAATATTCCATTTATTCATGCGCTCTGTAGTTGTTTTACGTCATTGCCATACTCTTGGGAATAAATTCTTGTATTTGGCAATTTTCAAATTTTGGAAAATCATAGTGTACAAGAAGGGACAAAGTACTGATCCGTGAGGGATTCCAGCCGGTAATCCAGGTCGGAGTATTCATTATTTAAGCACACACAAAAGTAGTGACTGGTCAAAAACCTTTGAAAGTGGATAGTGAAAGCTAAATATATTATGCATAAGTACTTTATGCCAAACTGAAAATCAAATGCTTTTTCAACATCCAGAAGAACCCCGTTGACTTTTCATTCTCAAAGCTTGATTTTACATGCTTAGAGATGCATTTAATTCGGACACTTCCGTGGCAATAAATGACCGAGTAAGCGCGGCAAATAAAGAATTCTTTGCAGACATAAAATTATTCAAGTCCCGATTGCCACCAAACACTCAAAAGATAGCAATGTATTAAGTGCTTGTACGGCCCATACTAACTCACAGCAGCGAGGTATGGGTACTTAAAACAAAAGGCATCGAACAAATACTGAGGCTTAAAAGAGAAATAAATGGCCCTTCTGCCGAGGTGACGGAACATATCGGCTAGGATACAATCACGAGCTCAACGCTCTGATTCAAAATGAAACCACAGTACGCTTCATAAAATGTCAACGAATCAGATGACTGGGGCACATTTACAGAACACCCAAATGGAGAGCTGCCAGTATACCTTTCCATAGGCAAGTGTCCAACCACAGAAGTCGACGGAGACCAAACAAATGCTGGACTGATGCGGCCACAGCCGACTTGTGGAAAATGGGATTCGCAAACTGGAACACGACTGTAGTGCTATTGATGATGATGAGAGATGATGCGTTCAATCTTATGCGTTGTACGGTGGTGCTACCTAAGTTCCAACTGTTTATTTGGTATTATTCGAATAAGATTTATGAATAGAGATTTTTTTCGTTTAATCATTATCTTCAAAAATTAAGTTCAAACTACTTAGGAGACTAATAGGTGAATAACTACGAGCAAACTTGGTTGCTTTACGAGGCTTGTGGATTGGGAAAATATTGAAATTCAAGGCAAGGGTTTAATATAAACAGGGTTGGAGATTTTGCGCTACCACTAAATTGCACGATAATTTAATTTTTAGTTACTTAGTTAAAATAAGGGTTTCATTTTTCAATGTTTTATTTATTCCCTTATTGCCTTAATTATTTAGTGTACTATACCCAACCCCGATTATAAAGGTAAAAATAGTATTACCTCTTTCGGCAAATATTGTCCACACTTTTATTTTTTAATCATCTTGCCCTGCTCACTTTCTTGGAGGGGCTTCATGAATAACTTCTTGAATTTATAATATAATATTTAACATTCTCGAATTCAGCCTCTGGAGTATCTAACGAAAGAGAACTCAGTTGGTTTAATGTTGCGATAACAAGATTTTCCTGCACCGGCACGCCAAGTTGAATGGACACTTCATGATTTTAAAGCAATGCATAGGCAAAAAAATTTGCCATTTCATCATTGTTGATGGCATCAAATGACCTTATCAAATATTTTCGATAAAAAAATGGTCAATGACGCCAACACTCCCAAGCTCACATCAAACTGTACCAATGCGTCTGATGCATAGGTAACCTCGAAAACCATTTGCGGGGCTTGCTAACACGAATTCTGGCAAGTTTGCTTATCCACAAAGCCGACGAGATGATACTCCGCCTCGTCCACTACTTCTTTGCACAGGTTGGACAACAAAGTACTTACTTTGCAAAATTTCTCAAAGTTATTTTGGCTGCCGGGTATTAGGCGCGGTGCGAAACCCACTGTGCGATTGAAGCACTAAACGATGGAAAAGATTTTTTTCTAATAGTGCACACCCTTCGGTGACCAGTGCATTTTTGCCATGAAAAAGCTCTTCATAAAAACCATCTGCCATTCCAAAGTGGCATAAAACTTTAGGTTCCTTCATTTACGCAAGAGGTTCCTGGCGAAAATTTATGTCTATTCTTTCTCTTCTGAACTCAGTAAGTGAAGCTAAGTCCTTCTCCACCTGATCTTTCCAACGCAGAGGAGAGCAGCTGGTACCGCATCGAATACTTTCAAAGCCGGAGTGTTTGTATCCTCCATTTGGACGATATGGCCCAGCCAACGAAGCCGTTGGGCCTTTATTCGCTGCGCGAGGTCTATGTCGTCGCAAAACTGGTACAGCTCATTGTTCCATCGTCTACAATAGTCGCGGTGACCAATATGCAAAGTTGCAAAAATATTCCGCAGAATCTTTCCTCAAGCACTCCAAGTGACGCTTCATCGGATGTTGCCATCGTCCAAGCTTCTGCGCCATATGAAGGAACAAGCAGGATAAGAGCCTTGCACTGAGTTCGTTTTTTTGATCGAGGGAGGACTTTACTACTTACCAAAGCCAACTTTATCGTCAAGCTTTGAGCCATCAAAGCCATCGTAGGCAGTGTTTTCGACCATGTAATTGTCAACCCACTCACATCTGCCTGGGATTCTACATAGTATCATACTAAACCACCTTTTAAATTATGGTTCATTCAAGCAGTAATCAAGAAGGTTGTTTGGACCCAGCCCGAGTAGGTTCAACCCCTAAATTGCGTCATTGATTAGTTGCGGCAAGTCGAGCAGCAGTTTTACCTGCATTCTGTTTACCAACTAAATCTAGGAGAGGTAAAAAGAAAAGAGTATTCAGAGCATCAGCGGATGTAGTTCTAAGAGCCCAACTGATGCATACAAGCGCCATACATCGAACCCTGGAGCCTGTTTCTAATTATTGTCTTGTCGAGAGCCGTCCACCAGATTGTAATCCCGTAAAGGAGGATGGGAGTGATACGATCTTGCATAGCCGTATTAGTTTTGCGGGGATACCAAATTCAGACATCTCGGCATATAGGCAACTCCTTTTCGTGCTGTCGAATGGTGTTTTAAAATCGACGAAAAAATGGTGTGTGCCGATTCTCCTTCCACGGGTCTTTTCCAAGACTTGGCGTATTGTGAATATCTGGTCAAGCGCTAGTATCAAAGTAAGCTGTGGCTCTAAAAGCTACACCACATTCGGACCACCCTGTACATATTTAGTCATATACAACTGAAAATCGAGTATATGGAAGCGGTTTGAGCTGTTGCGCCAGTCGGCGCGTATTTGCTGGTCAATTGAGTCCATTCAGTCAATGGGCGCATTCAGACTTGTTAGTTTTATTAATGAAAATGTGTCATCAGCAAATTAAAGACAATGAATTAATTTAGAGGTGCGCTTAATGGACTTACGATGCCTCCTATATACTACAGCACCAACAACAACAGCAGCAGCAACCACAGAAAAAACATAAATAAACATTCACAATAACCATAAGTACACCTTTCACACCACAGCAAACCACACACGAACATTCGAAACGCCGGCAGAGGCTGCATAACCAACCACAAAGTGTTGCCGCTTGCCCCACACCTTACCGCAAAACGCTTGCGACAACGTAATTGACCACCACTTCGAATGGCCTAAATGGCAGCACAAAACAAAAAAAAAAAACAACGCAGCAACGGCATTCGCGACAGCGAGGCTAAAAAAGCGCTGAAAAATCAAGAGATTATTTTCTTTGTTTTTGTGTCTTGTCATAAATTACGGCTATTCATGGCAACACAGCGTAGACATTTATTTTCTACCAAATTGGATGAATCGGCGACAATTTATGAGCGGTGCGATCTACGGATCGCAACTTTATTTTTTATTATTAACGCTTTATGTAGTTGCTTGGCATTTTATGGGTGTATGCATACATACATATAAATATTTATACATACATTAGTGATGCAAACCTACATTCATTCACACACGCGTATGGACCCACTTACTTAGTTTTAGATACTATTTTGTTTTAATTTCTAAGTATCTATCGACGAAACTATAAATAAATATGTATGCGTAAGATGACAACAATGAACTACTGAATATTAATTCCCTACCACATCTTCAGCAGCAACGGTAACAACAGCAGCCACACCGGCAGCAGTATAAAACACTAAAAGCATTAGCAGTAACAGCAACCGCACTATGCTCCATTACTGTAAGTATGTGTGTATGTATGTATTTATGTATGTATTTATATATGCACATATTCACTATTGATCACAATAAAAATTATGCTTTGAGGAAGCCAACTGGAGTGCGAACTAGAGGGAGGTGACTATTGGGTTGGGTCGTCAATTTGCATACCTCGATCGAATCGAGCAATTCAATACCAACGGTTTCATTAATATTTATGAATGTCGAGAAATAAAACGATAAATTTGTGTTTATACTACAAGTTCAATCAAACCTTTGTTGTGAATAAAATAGTTGAAAATTAAGAAGCAGTGACTACCAAAATGTTTTTCACACTTTAGCTGAGGATTGTCAAATCCGCTTTGAAGTCATTTGTTAATCTCAAACTAAGTAGAAAAACACAAAAACTATATTAAAAAATGGCATTTGCATTTGATTAAGTATTTTAACATCCTAAACACCTAAATCAATGTAGCTCTCCTTTGTTTTTTCACTCTTGATGTAGCATTTCTTCTTTTGTTTAAAGCTGAGAAATAAATCTTATTAGAAGTTGATCGCCTGCCTGGTGAGCTTTTTAAGGCTGGAGGAGATGAGTCGATTGGGAGATGAGTTGATTAGAGTTAGAGGAGATGAGTTGATTGCTGCACCGACTTATCGGCTTCATATGGCAGGCAGTAAGCATTCCCGGTGATTAGAGGCTCAGTACCCTTTGTCCTATCCTAAAGAAAGGCGACGCCACGAACTGCGCCAACTGCAGAGCGATCAGCCTTATCTCCATCGCATATAAAATTCTATCCTGCCTGCTATGTGATAAACTGAAACCTTACGCCCAATCGCTATTTGGGCCATACCAGACCGATTTCAGACCTGACCGCTCCACCGTCTACCAAATATTCTCACTGCGGCAGATCCTGGAAAAGACCCATGAGAACCAAGTTAACACAAACCACATTCGCAACTAGCTCTATCGCATATTTGTCTAAGTTCGGTATCCGTGCTAAGCTGATACGGCTGTGTAGTTTGACGTTGAGCAGCACACAAAGCTTCGTCTAGATAGGGATGTCGCCGTCGCTTTTACTGCTATTGAAAAGGAATCCGCACGACTGGATCTGACGGTAAACGAGGGCAAGGCCAAGTACATTCTGGCGTTCCGCAGGTAGTTACGGCGTCTTGAACCATAGATCGAAATTAACAAATATAAAAGGTGATAAATGAAAGAGGCATGCGGAAAGCAGAGACACCTGGTGAAACAATATTCAGCAGGCTATAAATCGGTAACGGGTTGTTACGGCCAATTAAGTAAGTCAGTCGGATTGGGACTCGATGAAGAAACAGCGACTACTCCTTTCTTCTTTGGGGCTAGTTAGATTGAACTTGGTTTCTTTTGCTTTCATTGGCTAACAATATTTTTACGTTCTTGCTGAGGTAGCGACCGAAACTTCGAAACTGTAATGCCAAAATAACTGACAGTAAGGTGATTCGATCTACGACAAGCGTTCTCACGACAGTTAGTTCTACGTTACCGAAACGACCAATACTCGTCTCAACTTTTGAGACGGCGATACGTCTAAATTATGATATATAATCAAAAAATGGGCAAAAGCAAAAGTGGTTTTCATTCCCAAAGGAGGAAAAACTACACATACGAAACCGAATGACTTCGGGCCGATTAGCCTATCATCTTTTTTGTTAAAATCCCTAGATGGGTTGCTTGATGTGCACATCAAAGGAAAGACCAGCTACAAGTTATCACCTTCCCAACATGCATACAGCAAAGGCAAATCAGTGGTTAACACAGTTGAAAGATCACTTCACTATATAGAATATACCCTGGCTGCCCTTCTGGACATCGAGGGTGCTTTCAATAGGATACATCTGCAAATACCACTTCGCTAACGGCAAGGGGAGTAAACAGTGCTCTAGTCTCGTTTATAGAGCAAATGCTAAGTGGGCAGACGATAAGCGCAAATTTGAGCGAAACATCCATTAAGAAATTTCCGATCAGGGGTACACCACAAGGTGAGGTAATCTCTACACTTCTGTGGAAACTGTCAATAATCTACTTCAGGAACTTGAAAACATGGGAGGTAAGATAATTTCATATGCCAATATTGTAATAATAACCTCGGGAAAACGCCTTGCAACGTTATGGGATCTTCAACAAAGATCTCTCAAGAATATCACTTCGGTGTAAACGTCGAGGACTAGAAGGACTAGAAGGAGAACAGAAACATAAAACACCTGCTCTTAAACAAATATTCCTTGCAGAAAAATCCCCTAGATTAACAGAATGAGCAAAATATCTAGGGTTTGTACTGCACAAGAAGCTAAATTGGCGACTCACAGTCGCAGATAGAGTACGCAAAGCTGACAGCGTTGTACTCCTGCTGAAAGCTAATTGGGAAAAAATAGTGGTTGGAACCCAGAATGATACAGCAGTAGGTGGGCCAATTCTCTGCTATGGTATTTTAGTATGGTGAATAGACAAGTTTCAGAGAGTCGCATCTGTTCTTAATTCGGTGTGATGTCTACCATAGCATCGAAAGCATTATATGCGACATTAAACTTCCTTCCGGTAGATCTGCAGGCAAGATATATCGCGCGCAGTGCGGCAATAAGGTTTAACACAGTGGTTAAAAACGGACTACGGTCACGATAAAATTCTTTTGGAGCTTCCCAGACTGATGGACTATACACTCCCGCCTACACTTGCCCTTATAACGTTCACGGCCCTCCTACCTTCAAGGCAATAGTAGGAACGGAACGATGTAAGACAGGGCGCGTCCGTTCATGTATACACAGATGGCTCAAAGCTCGAGGGCAGAGTGGGCGGAGGTGTATAGTCTGAACATCTGGGATCTCATTCAGTTTTCGGATCCCGGACTACTGTAGTGTCTTTCAGACTGAACTGATGGCAATAATGAAAACCGCAACACTGCAATAGTGTGATGCGATATCTGGAAATGATATCTACGTTTTCGATGATAGCCAGGCGGCAATAAATTCTCACACAAAGCAGTCAATAACCTGAATAGTAGCCATGAAATGCTGTACATCTCTTAACAAGATGGCTGAGCTAAAGAGTGAAAAAGTTTTGGAAATAGAATGCCGTGGTTCATCGTGCATCGTTATGTCAGACAATAATGTGTCGGTGGTTCGTTGGTACGGCAATAAATGTGTACAGTTATTGTCCACGTAGGTCGGAAAAATACGCAAGGTGGGTGACTCTGTTCGACTACATGCAGGTGATGACTGGCAACAGAATTTCGCAAGCAGACACCGTCGAAGGAAATGCAACCGCAGAACACTTAACCCTACACATAAGTGTACAACTCGTATGACTAAACAGGGTCAGAAATAAATCCGCAAAATTTATTTATTATTCTCCTATCATGAAAATTAACTTTCTTTTTTCCCCCATTACCCCATTACGTGAGATATATTTTCTCCTGAGAGAGTTAATCTGTTGTAGTTGTTAAATTGTATAGAGATTCATCATCATCATAAATTGCTAGAGTTCCAGTATGGAGCATGTGGCCACAACGAATTTCTTCCATTCGGAACTGTTTTGCGTCAATCTCTTAACTTCACTCCAGCTAAGCTGCATGGCGCGGGTTTCTGACTCCAGCAGACGTCTCCACGTATTCGCTGGTCTTCCACGTCTGCGGCTTCCTTCCTTGAGGATTCCAGTCAATGGCGGCCTTGGTTAAATCACCATTTCCTCTGTGTAGAATATGGCCAATCCAGCCCTATTTTCTCTTTCAGATCTCTAATAGTATTGGCTTCTGCTGGGTTCCGGGCCACAAGTCAGCATTCGAGTTAATATTTGTACAGAATATTTTGAGAATTTTTTGAAGGCATCTGTTTATAAAAACTTGCAACCAGCTTGTGTCAGCTAACGTCGCATTTCACGTTTCACAACCATAAAGTAAAGTCGAGTATACGTTGGTGTTAAAAATTCACAGTTTTGTGCGCCGTAAAATGTGTGATGCATTTCAAATTGCTTGCAGAGAGCCAAATGTCGCCACATCTTTCTTTATTTGGCTTTTGATATCATCGCTCGAACCTTCCCAGGCCGATGTAACGCTGCCTAAATAGCAGAAAGATTGAACATCTTCGATATCGATGCCATCAATTGAGGCATTTTGTATGAGTTTGGTTTTCAGCATATTGATCTTCAGGCCGCGATGTAAAGTATCGAACGTTGTTGGAAGTCTATAAAGACGAGATAGACCGAGGTAATCCACTCAACTGACTGTTCAACGATAACTCTGAGACTGTTGATGTGGTCGATGCATGAACGGTTCGCTCTGTTCCTGTCTGAGTTCTGATTGCAGCACCGCTGAAAGTCTTTTCTTTATGATTTGTACGATTATATTATTAATCATAGTAAGCAAAGGAATGCTCGTCCAGTTCTTAGATTCCGCCAGATTGGTTTTCTTAAGAAAATTCTTTCCCTTCAGTTCATCAGACAAGTTGCGTGTTGCCCAGAATTTCAAAATCAAATATTAAGCTCGCGCTGCCCACGCGATCAGCTTTCAACAATTCAGGCGAGATGGACAACAGGAGCCTTGCTAGTTTTAATAAAACATTTCTACGCCCAAAATTTCAACAACTTTACAAGAAATTTCGCCTCGGCTGAATCCAAGCCAAACGATTCAACTAATACAGCATTGAAATGTTACTATTCCTAAGCCAAATGAGTCACTTCATGGTAATACAAAAATTTACTCACATTTCGGTGTCGTGCACTCCACTGTTTCAGCGCTTTCAGTGATCCAATCGACCAGTGACGCGCTTGAAATCGATGAATGAATGAAACAAGTTGAGTAAACCGAAACGCTCAACGCGCACAGCTCGAACCGCTATGAAATATTGGCATTTGATTGACATCAGCATCAGCGCAGACCGTGAATTCGTATATGTAAATGACTTCAGTGCGATTCGCCCGCCGTCCCTGCCTCACCCACAAACACGCGCATCCATACCATTTTGGTTTCACACGTTTCAACTAAATGTAAATGGGAAAATATCAGTTGGGTTTCAGCTTCCATTGCAGCTTCCAATTCGTGTTTTTGAAAGCCGAGCAGCGCACACTTGTACGACTGACGGACTGACGGACTGACGCTGCTGCTGTGGATTTGGATTTTGATTTTGATGGTTGTGCTGCTTATGATGCTTGTGATTTGATTTGTTGTTATGCGTTTTTCGTTTTTTTGCTTGTTTTTGTGTTTTTATTTTATTTTTTTTTTTTTTTTTTTTGAGAGACATTAAAACACAACCCACACAAGCGCATTTTTTATATTTTATTTGGCAATTAATGAAATTTAATACATTTTATATGCAAAACAAGGTGAATATGGACGCAACACTGACGGGTAGCCCATTTAACGAGCGTTTGCGTGCTGTTGTTGTCATTGTTCGTCTCCGATTTTTATTACAAATATTTGCCTTCAGTATTTATTATGATGTGACTGCGCTGGTGAAGTGGTTTATATTTATATGCGCACACAAATATACTTTTGTGCGTGTGTGTGTGTGTGTGAGTCCTTCCTTATTTGTGTGGCATATTGATGTTGTTTGAAACAAATGTGGTTTATTGCTGCTACATTTATTTGCATTTAAATAGCGCTGAACCGTTCAGTTGCTCATTCGGCTTGTTACCCTGTTGGTGGCACTATTTATTAATATATACATACATATGTATGTCTGTATGCTATGTCTAGATAGGATTTTGTTGTTGCGTTGGTGAAAACGATGTCGGTGGCTATAACGGTGGCGCTGTTTCCCGCACATTGGGGGTCCCAAAAATCTTGTTGCTTCTACAGCTTCTGCTGCCGTTTTCAGCGCTGCTAACATGCAGTTGGCCATACATGAGGCTACATACATACATACATACATAAATAAGCTAAAGAAGCTATAGTGTCGAAATCGAAATAAGGCATCCTCAAACGCTTCGCTTCACCCACCTTACACCGCGCATGCGCGCATCGTCAAACCCGAAAATCAACCTTAACCTTAGCTTGCCGTATAAATTAAACCATAAATTATATGAAGCCATTATTTTCTTTTTTCAGAATTTTATATGACAAAACAAATAATTTTTTCGACAATATATTTTTTCGTTATGTGATTTTCAAGCACTTTTCTACCTCTTTTGTTTTCCGCAACAGAATTCTTTTCTCACTTTTTTGTTTCGCTCGTTGCATGAATATCAAAAAACAAATGGCTTGCAACTTACTGCTATTCCATATTTAAATTGTGGTCATTCGATATATTTATTTGGACGAGTATTCTCGAAACGAAAGGAAATAAAAAACAAAAACAAAAACAAAAAAACAACAAAAAGCGATGGGCATATCATATCAAACTGTGCAGAGTAGAACCACGAAACGGAACTGAGAAGCTGCGACTGCTTAGCAAAAGTCATCAGCAGGGCAGTAAGACACACACAACAACATTGCCGGTCTTACCACACGGAATTGACGCCCGTACGCCGGAATACCTGAACACCCGCTGCGCACGCTACGCTAACCATTGTGAATCATTTAAATTTTGTATAAATTCAACTTCATTTATTATGATTTTTATGATTACTGACCGCATAAATATATAAACATTCATATATATTACTTACATATATCTTGTTGCATGTACCTATGTATGTATATATATGTGTATGTATGAATGTGTGTATGTGCATATCTAAGTATATCTATAGGCACCTATAGTGGCAGACCTACCTACGAGTGCATTACTTTGCCGCTGTCATATGGGTATTGAATTATGGCTTCGGTTGGCCAAGGTGAAGATATTGGCTCTATTCTCTGTTTCCCCACATGCGAGGCGAGAATGATCCAGTAATTATCGCTGATTCGATGAAATGTGCTTTGCAATAATTCTGGCTACTGTTGTCCTATGGTGATCCGATAAGTAGATGCGCAATCAATTATGCAAGAAACGTCGATACATTCCTCTGTATATAATTGGAATATATAATTGGAATGAAGCGGAAGATTTTATTCATACATACAAACGTATGTACATATATAATATATTTGCTATGACACTCCAAATTTGGCGCATGGGGGGTCCTCATAGGCTTCCCATTGTCGCTCTTCCTTTTCTTCACGCTTTGTAGAGACTAGAAAATACTGTGAATTGCGAGTGATATTGCAATCAAGTAAGCAGTTCGCAAGGGATCTATTTGATCTTCAATGCTCTTCAATATATACTCAGAAAATATCTTTTAAGAAGCTTTGGCACCAGTCAACAGGGGAATAAAGGTCAACGGCGAACTAATCAATAAGGTAAAACGCATTCGAAAGGGCCAAAATTATCTTACGCCGCAACTGCAAAAGTTATCAAAAAAGTTTGTTGTGATGGGAATCAGCGTTATAAGGTGTACAAAAATGTTGATGACTTTTCCGAGCGCGGCTTGAAGCCAGTGACGACGAAAAAGCAGGATCAAGTGATCGTCCAACTTTTCAAGCGGGACCATTCTTTGTGACTACGCCAAATACGATCAGTTCTTGCTAAACAGGGAATGGATGTAAGTACCAACACCATCGAACGTCGAATGAAGGAGGCGAACATATCCTACCGTCTCACATCATCAAAACCTCTGCTCTCAGAAAAACACATTGAGAATCAAGAAAATGGCGTCACAGTATTGGATTGGCCTTCCCAGTCCCCAGATGCTAACCGCATTGAAAATGTGTGGGGAAAAACATCTTCCAGTCCATAATTTAAGCAACTCGTGCGTCAAGTTCGCAAAATCTAGTCCTATTTGTCGACAAGCTACGCAGAAAAGCTGGTTTAAGGCATGCCGAGAAGATGCCTGGGCATACTCTAACAATGGAGACTACACGTCTCATTGGGCAATTGCGACCCGTAGTTTTGTACATACTTTCATTTAAATTACATACCCATATATATTTTATACTGCATGAATAATCGCAGTTCCTTTTGACTGACACAGACTGTAGGTATATGGCAATCGAATCCAAATAGCATCGCGTTTAGGGAGTTTTAGGGAGTTAGGGGTAGTCAGAATTTTCATAAAATTTGATATTTTTGTTTCCATTTTCTTAAAGTATAATATCTTAAAAATATTGTGTGAAAATTTGAAGTGAATCCGAGAAATAATTTTCGAGTTATTCAACAATTAACAAAGGGCGCTCGAGCGCACCGGAGCAGATAGCAAAACTTTAAATGCGTTTTTTTCTTTAAAACCATGTTTTTTGAACTGGTGATCACTTTAACTTAAAAACCGCTTGGTAGATTTCATTAAAATTTATACTACTTTTGAAAAACATAAAAAACTCGTGTCTGATCGAAGGATTTTTTTTCAAAAATTTCGAAATTTTTAAACAATTTACTGTCGGTTTTTTCTCGAAAATCTAAAAAATATTTCCTGAGGCTGCCATATTGTTAATTGTTAAAAAGGGCCGGTAAGGCACAAGATTATCTATTAATAAAACTAATTTCTCTTGTCAGATTGATTTTAGACGAATCCCCAAGGACTTGTGATGATCACCGCAAGGGACTTCCGGAGAAACGGGCTCCACACAAACAGCGATAACTTTTACAATTATTAATTTTTTTTTGACATTTTGCTAAAGTCAAGTCGAAGCATGATGCATTAAAGCTATGTTGTTATTTTTGTAAATTAAGCAATTGACTAGCAAAAAACAAAATTTTGGAAAATCATAATTTTTTCGGGCCTCTGACTAACACTAACCCCTTAAGTACTTAGGATGTTGGCTTAGCGATACTTGAATAAGTGACAAAAAAATTTGTTGTGGAATCGAAGCAGCGAGAGAAACCTTCTTCAGTTATAGAAAGGTTCTTTCTACTATAGACTTGAATATAAAACTACGCCTTTGGTACCTTAAATGTTATGTTTGATCTGTTTCCTTGTAAGCTGTAGAGACATGGACACTAAAGATAATGAATTGGAACAAATTAGAGGCATTTGAGATGTGCTGCTATCGGCGGATGATGAAAATATCGTACACAGGCGAAGTCAGTGACAAATCTTAACCCAACTTCGAAAGGGTAGAGAGCTGTTGCTAAAGACAAAGCGCCACAAAACCACATATTTCGGTCATATGCTGCGTGGGCCGACACTCATTGTATTTAGAGCTCTGGAAAGAGGGTAGAAGACAAAATTCAAACAAGTGAAACAAAAAGTGATGCCCAGCAACTAAACAAACGATTGTTGAAGTTGATTTCTTGATTTTGCTGGCATTTTGAAATAAAGTACTAATCCGCATTGACCGCGTTCAAAAGAGGCTGCAAGATCTCACGATGCTGTTGAAGATTTGAAGGCTCTTCAAAATTATTTCAAAAGTTCACTCGAAGAAGAGATAATTGTATGTCAAAAACGGGACGTTGCGACTGAAAGACGCAGAAGAAGAATAAAAAATATGGATGGTGAGATTTCGATTGATGCAGGTTTGAGTGTCATCGAAGAAATAAAAAGGGTCTTGAAAGAAACAGTTGATCGACTATTTCAAGAAATGAACGGAAGATTCGTACGGTTGAATGAAATCAATGAAAAATTTGAATTCCTTCTCAATGTCAAAGGGCTTATTTTTAAGGAAAAAGAATACGATCTCAAGAAAAAGTGCAACGAGCTAGGTCAATTCTATGTGAGTGATATTGATGGAAATGAACTTTACGAAGAAATTCTTGACTGCAGGATTTTGCCTATGAGCCGAAAAAACACCATTTCAAGTCCAGAAACACTCCTCGAATTCATTGTTCAGTTCGGAGATAAAAACGTGTTCCCGAATATTCTCGTCGCAACTCGAATTCCCCAGACAATAGCAGTTTCCATTGCTAGCTGCGAGAGATCCTTCAGCAAGTTAAAACTAATACTGCCTTATTTAAGAGCTACAATGGGTGAAGAAAGATTGTGCGATTTGGCGTTATTGAGTGTAGAAAGGGCTGAAACTGAAAAAACTGATTTCGTTGATATTATCAATGATTTTCGCGTCAAAAACAGCAAGAAAAGTGCAACTGTAATTTTTACAAAGCTTCGAGAGCAGTAACAAGTTAATTGAAGAAATATTATTTTATTTAATTTCCATTATGATAGTGAAACAAATTACGAAGTACTTCTCATTAAATTTTTATACAATTTTTTTTTTAATTAATAAGAATTAAAAACGAATTCGACAGTTTAAATACAACACCTTCATAACTTTATAGAAAAAAGAGGAGTGGGGGCGCAATTTTTTCGCTGGCATGGGCGATACGTCCTCCAGGTACGCCCCTGGGTTAACGCAATGTAATTCGTCACCTTTTGGTCATGATCCTCCTATTCAAATCCCTTTCTTCCTTCTTCAGCCCTGTTTCTTTTTTTCCTTCTGTTTTTCTTTCGTGTGGCATCACAATGTAAGTATCGACTTTCTACTATACAAAGTTTTCATAATTTGTAGCCGCTCCATCCAAAGAATTAAAACTACGCGAACACTTACGAGCAGCTCCGAGTCGTTGCTGTGCAAGCGTGCAGTGGATCCTTTAATTTTTTTTTCCGCTGTAGGCTCAAAGCAAATAAAAACCGGTTTTCAAATTCGTTGAAGTACATGAACAATCAATCACCGCAATATTGTTGCCTGAGTTGGATGGGTATTCGTGCTTTGGTATGGAAAGAACTTGAAAAATTTAGATTCCAAGTTAGACCATTTTTTTAATTTTTTATTGTATGTTGAAACTGTCTTGACAGAATCAGGTCTACCATCACTAATCGACAATGTGGAGGACAATATAAGAAAACTTTATCCTAAGCTCGCTCTCACTTCTAATGCTTTTCTACAAAACTTCTTTCACTCGGCAGCTGTGCGTACACGGACTCCTAAAATAGCTTCATCAGTTTACAAATGCGCCTTGCAAAAGACAATGGACTGTCCTTAAGATTATTATCGACGAGACATCACCCGCCATGTGAGCTAAAAAAATCATCTCTTATAAACGACTTAAGTTACATGCAAAAATCTAATACGACATCGGCAGAGTATTGCGCACATTTTTTAAGAATTTCATCTCACTTTAAAAGCACTAATTGGCAGCTAATCTTCACCGATGCTAACAAAGCGAATTACACTTCCTTCGCTGTCGTGAAATAAAATGTAGAGCCTATATCGTATAGACTACTACTTCCGCTTTGCTCAGTTTTCCCCGCTGAAGCAACAGCAGTTCTCTGCGCCATGCAGTATTCGACAAAATCCAAGGGGAAATATCATACATCAATACAGCACAGACAGCATATCCTGTTTTCAGGCCATAAAGAACTATAGTAACTCCAATCACATTATTGGAACCGTAAGAAATATCCTGATTTCTCACCCTCATAAAATCAGAATCATGTGGATACCAGGGCATTCATGCATCAACGGCAATACAATCGCTGATGTTACTGCCAAGGAGCATTACTCCTACTATCATATCAAATCTTATATGTAATGATGTTTATCGACTTATAGAGCAGCATAGGCAAACCAAACTAGTAGCTGACTGGTTTCACTATAGTCACCACTATTACAGGATTAATCCTAATCGTACTAAACCAACTTATCTATCATCCCTCCCATCTAACTATACTACGCCATATACTCACTAATGCATATCTACATATTAGAAGGGAGGCAACCAAGCCTGTGTCCATTTTGTACTACTCCAGTCAGTATCCTGCACTTATTAGCCTTTTGCCCTGGACTAGGTAGACAAAGACATCAGAATTTTGACGGCCATGATGCACTATTGCTACTAATTAACTCTTCCGATTCCAACATTTCCAAAATCTATAAATTTCTGAAGGACTCTGATCTTCTACGACGTGCATATATAAACCAGCAATTATTCACCAGCCAGCTGAAAGCCTCCGTTGTTAGCGCTGCGTTATCTCTTTGTTTATTTAACAGTTCTATTATTTAAGCTTTTAAAAAATAAAATAAAAGTAAAAAAAATAAAAAATTATAATAATAGTTCTAAAAATAAATGTATGTATGTATGCACGTGATCGTGAGTATGTACGGCACACATATAATATTTATATATACGAAAGTACACAAATTAAAGATGCGCGCGGCGCTGTTGGCTTACGGCTGCCAAGGAGAGCATTTGATGGAGTGGTGATGAGATGCGTTTAAATGTTGCAGTTTTGTATCACAAACTCCCATATTGATCATGCAATTTGGCCGGCGGCGAAATACAGAGCGCACACGGACACCATTCACTTGTTCGATACGTTCGCTTGTCGTGCAACACACACATACACTATCATGCATATGTGCATGCCTAGCAACAGTACGTACATATTTATATAGAACATTAATGCTCACTATGTATGTATGTATGTATGTATGTATGTATGTGTGTATGTATGTATGTATGTATGTATATACGTATGTGTGTATGTATGTATGTATGTAGTTACATATGTACACAAACAATTGGTGATTGTAGTGGATGCGCCCAACTGCAGGTTCACGCATGCGCCCAACATTAGCCACCACAAGAAAAATTTACAACGATCGCTAATACGTCCCTGCAGGGAAAACCAAACTAGTACAGTAGGAAATTCTCATAACACTCCCAGTGCTGAGAGATTTCGATCTACTTTTACTTGCTTATGTATTTATGCATTTAGCGTTAGCGCGCATGTCATTGTTGTTTTTTTTTATGTGGTAGTAACTAATTTCTTAAAAGCTCATCATCACTTCAAGTCCACCAGTTGATTTCCCTGCAGGGCTACAACCGACACAAACACTTCATACACATACGACATACGCAGGCGCAACAAAGAGTTGCACGTTGAGATCTCACAACGCGGAGAATTGCCCGCGTCGCATTCAAGTTGCGCATGCGCAACTCTGCGATACTTTTGCTCGTGTCCTCTGACTGAATACGCGAAGCACACAAAACAACAACATTAACAATAACAATTTCACAACAGAGGCACTAGCAGTACCATCAGAGCATTCCGGCACCGTGGGAAATGCACAGTAGTGCTACACCGACGTATACACCGCTCCCAAGCCTTTTCATGCACATACATACATACATATATACATACTCACTTTCAAGCATCCAAATATGCAGCACATACATACATATGCACGCAACAAATACATACTTGAATTTAAATGTGTGTGTGTGTATGTATACAAACAATAGCTGACTGGTTGGCTATGGTGCTGAGTGGCTGAGTGGTTGAGTGGCTGCCTTACCTACCAACTGGGTGGATGGATGAATGGATGCCATGGACAACAGTCTGATGATGATTTTGCCGTCTCACCACACCGACTCACTGAACTCCTCGTTAGTTGCTGTGTGTGTAGCTTCATATGCAGTTGGGCCTGACTTGGTAGTACGCGAATGTGGCAAAGAGTTGCCCTCACTGCTTTATCATTCCCGAAACTTTTGAAAGTCGCTTTTAGTTATTATTTTATTTAGTTGTTGTACCGCACATTGGCACATCGCACAACATATGCAAGCTTATCTACAGTTATATATGCACACATATACATATGTATATGTATGTATGTGTGTGTTTGCATGGAATAGGGTCTGATCGATATTGTTGATATGTGCAAACTTTTGTAGATATGTATCGGGTGTTGTTTTTGAGAACTATCGATATCGATAACTATGGTTTGACAGCTGAGAATGGCAAACTGTGTTGATATTTCTGTGTAGCCGCTGTAGCCGAATGGGCTTGCGCGTGACTACCATGCGGGGGTGCGTAGGTTCAAATCTGCGTGCCTGACCATCAAATAATAGAAAATATTTTCTCATAGCGGTCGCCCCTCGGCAGGCAATGGCAAACCTCCGAGTGTACTGCTGTCATGAAAAAGCTCCTCATAAAAATCATTTCGGAAGCGGCTTAAAGTTGTAGGTCCCTCTAGCACAAGCCGCACGCCATAAATAGGAGGAGAAACTCGGCCAAACATCCGAAAAAGGGTGTAAGCGCGTACTCTGCCCAATCCTCAAGAAGGGTGATCCTGCAAGCTAGGCAAATTAAATCTAATTAACGTCGCCAAAATTAAGAAAAACATTTTTCTAATAGCCGGTCGACCCTCGGCAGGCAATGGCAAAACCTCCGAGTGTATTCTGCCATGAAAAAGATCCTCATAAAAATATCTGCCATTCGGAGTCGGCTTGAAACTGGGGCCTACAGTTTGTGGAACAACATCAAGACGCACGCCACTGAAAGGAGCTCGGCCAAACACCCAAAAAGGATGTACGCGACAAATATATATATATAACGTCGCTTCTTCAAGCCTGATAAGTATACCATTGACCAGATCTTCACGGTACGCCAAATACCGAAGAGACTCCACGAACGACACCTTTAGTCGATTTCAAAGCTGCTTTCGATAGCACAAACAAGAACTGCCTCTACACCGCTTTGCCTGGCTTTTGTATCTCCGCAAAACTTATACGGCTGTGTAGAACGACGTTAAGCACTACGGTAACCTCCGTCAGCAACAGAAAGAAGCTTTTCGAGCAGTTCGATACCAAGCGAGGTTTCGGACAAGGCGGCGATTACCTTTCGTGTGATATCTTTAATCTCCTAGTGGAAAGAAAATATTCATGCTGCTGAGTTTATCTACTATCTACAAGTAAAGGGTTTCCCAATAACAGGTGTTATTTTGAATAGCCCCCTATTTCGGTAGATGTCACTTTTGAAGCTGTCATTTTTTGATATTTGACAAGTAGAAACTACGGCATGAATAAAAATGGAACGATACACGCTTAAACAACGCACTGAAATTATTAAAATTCACTATAAAAATGGTTAAAATTTGGCAAAGACGGTTCGTAAAACTCAAACATTTTTGGGTCATCGTGAAGCACCTTGTCGGACCGCAATACTGAAATTGGTGAAAAAATTCGAGCTGTTGGGACAAGTTAGTGATGTGAAGAATAAAACCCGTGCACGTCGCTCGAGAACAGCCGAAAATATTGCTGTTGTAGCCGAAAGTGTTGAAGGAAACCCAGGTTTGTCCATTACTCGTCGTTCTTTGGAATTAGGCATTCCACAAACGTCATTACACCGTATTTTGCATAAAGATTTGGGTCTTAAGGCTTATAAAGTCCAGTTAACACAAGAACTCAAGCTGGCCGATCATCAACGTCGTATCTTTGCCGGAATTCGATTGAAAAATAATGTGATGAGGCCCATTTCCACCTCGGTGGCTTCGTCAACAAGCAAAATTGTCGGATCTGGGACTCAGAAAATCCACGACTTATTGTTGATAAGTCTCTCTATCCTCAACGTGTGACTATTTAGTGCGATTTAGGGTCCGGCAGAGTCATTGGACCTTACTTTTTCGAAAATGAAGCTAGAGCAACAGTTACGGTGAATGGATTGCGCTATCGAGAGATTATTAACTTTTTTTTCTGGCCGGAATTGAATGGTATCGATCTGGACAACGTTTATTTTCAACAAGACGGCGCTACATGCCACACAAGCAACGAAACAATTGATCTTTTACGGGAATAACTCCTCTTATTGGAAAACCCTTTACTTCAAAAGTGTCATGCTATTGGCGTATGCTGACGATATTGGTATTGTCGGCCTGAACGAGAGCGCTGCAGTTCAGCGTACTCCAGTCTGGAGAAGGAAGCAGAAAAAGTGGGTCTTACGTGAGTGAACGAGAATAAAACGAAGTACCTGCTTTTTGCTATTTTCAGCGATTTTTGCTTATCCGCTTTTGAAAATAAGTTGCAGGTGGACTGACTACACTGACATCTCGAAAGCTTTCGACAAAGCATCACATCGTTTGTTTCTGCTGAAATTTACCACTTTTCGGTTTCATTCAACATTCTTGTCCTGTGTTAAATCCTATTTAACTGATGGGCGCTACTTTGTAGCTGTTGACAGCGTTCTTTCAACAATCCCGTCCTTGGGTGTCTCTCCAAGGTAGCTTCATCGGACCTCCTCTATTTTTTGATCTTTTCATCAATCATATTGGCGCATGCTTCAATTCTGCTAATTTCTTGCTTTACGCTGATTACCTTAAAATATTTGCAACTATAGATTTATGCGACTCAGCCAACCTTCATTCCGACATATGTACTATAGATAGAGTCAATGAATGGTGCTGCAAAAACAGCAGAAAAATATCTTCCAAACAAATCCACAAGGCGATAGAAGAAAAGGTCGGCCGAGGAAAAGATGGAAAGATGGCAAAAGGTAAAAAGGATAAACCTACAAATGTGTCTTGGGCTGTTATAAGATCCATACTTCTACATGACCGCTTCAATCATCCGGTTCACAGATGTTTCGGTAGTCACATTCCCTCCCAAAGCACCTGATCAGACTTGCATGCATTTTACAAATGGTCTACCACAAGTAACGCCTAGATGTCAGTAGCGAATAATTCCTTAACGGTTTCTTTTTCATTATCTATAACATTCATTTGTCAAGTAAACAGATGTACAGGGCCCGCCATCTATCGTTACGGATTTGAACTAAGTATTATTTGAAGAATGGCAACACTTAGCTGTCATTTGATTTGACAGAAAACTAGTTTTATTCTTCCGCTGAACGAAAATGGTTGTGTATACGCTCAAAGAACGCTGGGAAATATTGCGACGATACTTTGAAAATCATGGTAATTATGCAGAATGTGTACGAAAATTACGTACGGCTCATTTCCATCTCGGATGAAGCTCATTTCCATCTCGGCGGGTATGTTAACAAGCAAAATTGCCGCATTTGGGGCTCAGAAAACCCGCACGCACTCGAAGAAAAGCCGATGCATTCACAACGAGTCACTGTTTGGTGCGGATTTTGGTCGAGAGGCATCATTGGTCCATTTTTTTTCGAAAATGAGCAAGGAGTGGCCGTAACTGTCAATGGAGAGCGAACATGGCCCGGTATGTTGAACGAATTTTTGTTCCGAGAAATTGAAGAGGCGGTACTTGCCACACAGCGAATGCTACGATCAATCTTTTGCGCACTGTCTTCGAAGATCGCATTATCAGCCGAAATTCTGATATCGTTTGGCCGCCTCAGAGCTGCGATTAGACGCCGTTGGATTATTATCTTTGGGGTGCCGTCAAAGACCAGTGTTATGCAAACAAACCAGCAACAATTGATGCACTGAAGACCAACATACGCGATGCCATAGCTGAAATACAGCCGCATAAATCGAAAATGTGTTGAAAAATTGGACCGATCGTATGGGATGGTGCATGGCTAGCCGGGGCAGCCATATGAATGAAGTTTTATTCCATTATTAACCGGAAGGATTATACTTCAAAATAAAAAAAACAGTTTGGAAAAATATTGAGTAGTTTCTTTTTTAAAGCATTTTTAATTCCGTAAAGTTATATGGCGGTCCCTTTATAAGTAAAATTTTACACGATAGAAAAACGCTTTAAAATTATTGAGACTTATGGGGTTTTCAATAATTTGTTTTTTTTTTTGGTAGTCAATTGCTTTCTTTTACAAAAATAAAAACATAGCTTGAATACATCAAATTAATAATTGTAAAAGTTATCGCTGTTTGTGTTCAGCCCGTTTCTCCAGAAGTCCCTTGCGGTGATCATCACAAGTCCTTGGGAATTCATCTAAAATCAATCGGACAAGAGAAATTAGTTTTATTAATAGATAATCTTGCGCCTGATCGAAGCTTTTCAAAATTAACAATATTCCGGCTCCAGGAATATTTTTTAGATTTTCGAGAAAAAAAACTGACAATTAATTGTTAAAAAAAAATCGAAATTTTTGAAAGAAAAATCCTTCGATCCGACACGAGTTTTTTATGTTTTTTAAAAGCAGTAGGAGTTAAAACCATCAAGCGGTTTTTAAGCTACAGTTTTGAGAAATCGATTTATGAGCGCCCGAGCGTCCTTGTTAATTGTTGAATAACTCGAAAAGTATTTATCGGATTCACTTCAAATTTTCACGCAATATTTTTAAGATACTATACTTTAAGAAATTGCAAAAAACATCAAATTTTTTGAAAATTCTGACTACCCCTAACCTCTTATTATGGAAATTGTTGATCTTTAAGAGCAACGCATTGCAAAATTCGTACTTTTTTTCGGTGGAAATAAGTGTCAGAAGGAGTCGACAATTCAAAGGTTGGTGGAAAAAATTTCAGGAAACTGATTCTATCGAGCATAGAACAAGGACTGGCAGGTCAACACCTGCACGTTATGTTAAAAATATTGTTATGGACACGACGAAAGAAAAAAAATAAATCAGCTGATTTACCGATACCAGCTTTAACACTAAATCTACTGATACTTTATGTATTCCTTTTCCTACCAAAGTGGGTCAAATGATCCTCTTTAAAATGTTATAAAGGGTGGTTAAATTTCAAGGGCCGATGTTGAAAGTGAACCACAACTAAACGTCAACGACACCGTTGGACTTCTTTCTTTAGGGTTATTTGAAAGAAAAGGTGTACGACGATAAGCCAGCAACAATTCAAGATCTAAAGGATGAGATAATTCGGCACATTAACGGCATAGAACCTCAATTATGCCTCAGCGTCATCGAAAATTTGGACCATCGGATGGAGGTGTGCCGCCAAAGCCGCGGCAGCCATTTCGCCAATATTTTGCTCCATACGTAATTGAGTTATACCAATATTATCATAATAAAGAGAAATGACAATACTTTCCTAAAAAAAATGTATTTTATTCAAAAACAACACCGGCCATTGAAACTTAACCACCCTTTATATATTACTAAGATCACATATATTTCTCGGTAAAATAATTAACAAGAGAGGAGTAAATCTTGAAAAATACATTCGAAGTATTTTTTAATAAAAATCGTGAAGGCAAACTGCGATTTAATAATGTTATTTCTAAGAACTTCTGACAAAAAGTTTAAAGTGGGTCATTTGATCCGTCATGGTAGGTTTAGTTGTCAACATCGATATCTCGACGCTCTTAACAATTAGGCATTCATTCGACAATTTGGCAGATATTACTTCACCTGTAGACGTATAGGATGGTGGACATTTAAGTGATGCCATTTTTTACATATAATTGGAACGGGCCATATTTTGATTAAAAATAGTAAAAACGTAAAGAATCTAAATTTTAATTTTTTTAATATATTTTAAAACAACACCTTAGCGTATCTTTTGAAATACTCTTCCTTTAATATAATGCAATATTTCAAAATAAAAATAATTATAATTAATTTTATATAAATATAAAATAAAAATAATTCTGGCCAGATCTCTCTTGCAGACGGTGGATTAAGAAAAAAGAACTAGCCTATTATTTAATAAAAAATTTTATTCCACGTTTTTTGATAACAATTGTAGTCTACAAATTCACAGACAATTATACATTTCACTTGTTCATGTAGCCACTGACACTGAGCTTTGGTAATAGTAAAATCGAAGGTGGTGCCTTCGCGCAAAACTCAAATTCATTTTTCGGTTACTTTCCACCATTTTCTAACGACTTCAGTCATACTGTACAGTTGATGTGAGCTGAACTTTGTCGCCATCGTCAATTATGACTAGGCTGAAGCAGTATTAAAATTCACTGGGAAAAGAGCTTTCTTTACATTTGTTCCAAAATAATACCAAAAATGCACACAAAATTAGAAAATTAGAAGGTAAATTAATATGAATAAAATTCGTTCATATATTCGCAAACAACAATAATTTGAGTCCACTTTTTGCCATTTGGCCACATTAAATTTCAGCAACAACAGCAATAATCAAAATCAACAGCAGCAGCAGCTGCCAACTATTATAGGTGGTTTGCGATTGCTGATTGCTGCAGCTGGAGCAGAAACTGAATAATTCCAAATGGTAGTTACTATTCGTTATATACACACATATGTCTGTATGTATGTGCGTACATACAGGTATATATATCTAATTGGTGGACGTGTGCACATGAGTGGCAAATATGAGCCGACACCAATGGCAGTGCACACATACAAATGTAAATATTCGCATACACGTGTGGATGTATGTAAATAGAAGCTCTGCACAATCACGAATATGACTGCCAATTACTGATAATAAGACAATCAAATGTTAACTCGTCTTGCCGATTTGTTGTTTCGCTGTAATTTTGGACCAATCATGAGTCAAGTTTCCACTCGAGCCAGTGTCAATGTAATGGGTATGAAATGAAGAAAATGGTGATTGCTAATAAATCAGTAGGTTGATTGTGTGTTATAGGAAAAAATATGGCGATTTATAGTGAATGTGGATTGGAGCACTTAAATTGTATTGACGGATATCTGAGAGGTGGAAACATTCTTAGGAGCATAACCAGAAATTGTAACTGTTGTAAAAAAACCAATACTTGGAATGAATAACCCTTTCAAATAGATTGATGTAATTTCAGTGAAATAGAAATTATAGCTGTTTTTAGTCATATTTTGTGAAAAAATAATGAGATTTTCTTTTCTTTAAACGATTTTCGTTTTTTGTACTAAAGGATTATTTGAACTTTAAATTATTTTAGAAGGGCTGAAAGAAACGTACACTAGGCGAGAAATAACATTTCTTTAAGGCCCCAGTAGCCATAGCTATATGCTTATTGTATTTCATAGTTAACTGCAAGGCGCATTCATTAAAGGTGGAGGCACTGGACCAACAACAATATTTTGTATGTTTGATTGTCAAAGAAAAGTATTGGCAAAGTAGAAACAAAAAATGAATTCGCTTTGTTTCATTCTGTGCTGACAGCCACATAGACACGGCGAAAGAAATAAAAAGTGCGTGTTGCGTAGTACACATAACAGAAGTGGCAGACAAAGAAGTAGAGAGAAAGACCCGAGAGAGAATGAGAGAGAGAGAGAGATAGAGAAAAAATATATATATAAATAAGTTCACAACATTTGCAGAGAATACAAAGAGACAACGTTTACAAAAAACGGAGAAGGATCGACCGGTGTAGGTAAACGCCGGACACAAACCGTGGCAACAACGCGCACTACTCCGAGCGTGTATCACCCGCACAAACGCAGCTATCCCAGGGCCGCAGCAAGGGCACAAATTACCGCAAGCCAGTACCAATAAATCCGACGCCGGAATATATAGCACTTTATAGTACGCACAAGCACTAGCCAGGAAAGGGAAATAAGCGCCAAAGTAGGCACTACACAAAAAAACACCAAAAAAATTGGGACCAAAAGATGCCCCATACAGGGGGCACCAAGGAAATATAACGCCAAAAAGTAGGCACCAAAAATATATTTCTTACAAGTGTGCACCAACAAAAAAGCGCCAAAAAGTAGCCAGTGTTATTTCTCACTAGAAATTAGCAACCACACGGTAAAACTCAGAAAAAATTACCTAAAGTGTATCTATGTTTTGGTAAGGTATAGCTCACTCTCTCCTTTTCCTCTACGTTATATCTTTAGAAATTAGCAACTACAAGGAAAAACTCAGAAAAAATAGCCTAACGTGTATCTAAGATATACATAAGTTATAGCTCTCTCTCTCCTTTTCCTATACGTTACATCTTTTTTCTCTCTCGCGGAACGAAAATGCCCAAACCGTTGCATGGCCTTGAAATTTTACTCTCCATTCTCTCTCGTCCATCGACGCCTAAGAAGTTTCACTTCAAAAAGAAAACAAATCAGTTAATTTAGCGAATACCACTTTTAATAGATTCGCCTTGGTTAACTGTAAATACAATTGTCAATAAAAAAAATTAAGCTTTTGCAATTTTCCAAAAATAATACTTTAATTGTAATTTTTGCAAATGGTGTCGCACGTAAGTAATATTTCACACTTTTGGACTAGACAGTTGCAGTATACAAACAGACAAGCAATGGAGCGCGCAAAAATCACAATTATTCAAAAATATTCTTTTCCTTTGTTTAATAAAAAAGTTATTAAAAAACAAAATTGGATGATTAATTTTGCGCCACCTTGTACACATATTTCATTAGAAATTAAAGGTTCAGAGGCTGTTGTAACCGAGAGTATTTTTACATGTCAAATAATATGCTCTGCGCTTGATTCTATTCGAGTATTTCCGCCTCCGAATGCATTTCTGCCTCCCAAACCAAACTAGCCACTAAAAACCTTTCGATGACTGGGGACGGCTGACAGAGCTCAGAAGCAGTATACGTGGTTTAAAATGAGCATAATTACTGAAGAGTCAATAACTAAGAGACCGCATAACATGACACAAAAAAATTGGTATTTATTGACATCTCACCGACCAAAATGAAATCGTTTTTCGACGTAAAATTTGCTCAGCTTGAAGGGCATTCCATGTGACGACATATTTTTAGGCCGAGCAAATCACTTTAAAATATATTTAGTAATAGTGTTAGCGAGTGGCGAACAAATGAAGCAACTGGCGCACAAATTTAAGCATCTAATGAAGTCGTCGACTGTCAAAAAATATTGGGAATTGTTCATTTAAAATGCGCGCGCTACACATAAGTATGTCTAAATTTTTTTTGCTGTCAATTAGCTTGTTTTTGGTATTTAATTCGGCATTTTTGGCATTTAACCAGTCAACCGCAGGTGCGCTCTGCAATTTTCACTATTGATAAAAATATAGAGCAAAGAATTTGTCTTAAAGTTTATGTTTTGAGCGGAATTTCGTATGCCGAATCGTTGAAAATGTTGCAGAAAGCCTATAGCGAGTGTGCTTTATCAAAAGCACTGGTCTACAAGTAATATAAAGCTTTTGCAGAGGGCCGAGAAGTCGTGGAAGATTTACCCCGATCTGGTCGCCCATCAACGTCTTCAAGGGATGAAAACGTCGACAAAGTCAAGGAAATGGTGCTGGAAAATCATCAAACCATCATTTAAGTTTGTGGAACGTGCGCTCACGAATCAATTCATTTTAAACTATCGACTCGTTCCAAGAGAGTTGAATTTCTTTGAAAAAATTCATCGGAAGAAGGTGACTGAAGGACATGCTTTAACAAGTGAATTTGGACCCAACGTTTATCCAACGCATCAGAATAGATGATGAGACGTGGGTATATGAATTTGACATGCGAACCAATCAACAGGCGGCTAAATGGTGCTATCAACACGAGCCGAGAGCACGTCAAAGTCGGTCAAAAATGAAAGTCGAGCTACTCGTTTTCTTTGATTATCATGGTGTTGAGCACTCAGAATTCGTTCCAAATGGTTCTACGGTGAATAAAGAATATTATTTGGAATTTATGGGACGTTTGAGAGAGAATGTGCGTAGGAAACGGCCCAATTTGTGGGAAGTAAACTTATGGATCTTGACCAAAAACTCGACAAATATCTTCGAACAACCGCCGCATTCACCGCACTTAGGCCCCTGTGATTTTTTCCTTTTCCCAAAACTTAAATTGTCACCCCGCAGACGCCGCTTTGAGTCGATAGAGGCCATTAAGGAGAATTGGCTGAAGGAGCTGCAAAAGATCTCGTCAAACGCATTTAAAAGGTGATTTGATGACTGGACTAATCGTTAGCATATATGTATTGCTTCGAATGGAGCCTATTTTGAGGGCGAGAAATTAAATTTTGCTGATTAAACAATTATTTTGTCTTTTATTGAACAATTCCCGGTAATTTTTTGACAGAATATATGTCTGGCGTGCTCTAGCGAGTAACTCATTAGCGAGCTCATCGGTGCTCTCATTACCTTCTATTCCTTTGTGTGAATGCAAAGTGATCAATTTTTTTTTAATTTATTTGCTTACATTCTTATAGAAATTGTGACATTGAATTCACCAAATTTCAAAAGCAAAATGCTCGTGAGATTTGTTTTTGCACTACTGCTATATCACCGGTTTAGTGCACCTCTAAATTTGGACTCATTGTTGCCAAACAAAAACAGTTAATTTAGTACACAAAAAACCGCATCTTTCTTAGAAATTAACTTATCTGTGTCCTACAGATTTATCTCCAACTAAGCGCATAGGTTTTTCCATAGAAATGCGTAACAACGGAAATGTTAAATTTTTTAATTTGTTTCTGCTTCTCCCCACGCATCCCTCATTGCGCCTTAATTACACCTAACAACTCCGATTGACATCGCCGGTGTTCCACGAGTAGGTTACACCAACGAACAGTCAATAGATATTTGTTTGTTTACTGGTATTGGTGGTGGCATTCATTGATAAGCAATAATGATGTCCTGTCGAGCAAAATGCCAATGCACACTGCACTGCACTCGAATAGCAAAAAGGCAAATGTTTTTAAATGGTACTCGCATTGTTGAGGTTTGATTTTCCCATGTTTCACACAATGGCCCCTGGCGAGTAAATTAAGTAAATACCGATACCATTGGCGACCACCAGCGTAATTGCGATAAGGCGGAGGCTATTAAGTCGCAATTGGTCCGGCTGATTGTTGTCTGTTTACATTGTTGGAAACACATACGAACTGAGCAAGCATGGGTACGTTGGATGTGCGTGTGTATGCATGAATGAATGTACATATGTATGTATGTGTGTATGTATGTATGTATGTATGTATGTATGTGTATTGCATTTAAGTGCAATTATCACCTCTTTGTTATCTATCTCCCACACATCGATAGCCGTTCCCCACAGAATCGTTGTCCTCCGCTTTCTCTGCATGCACACCGACCGTCCTCGTCCTAACGTCAGAGACACAAGGTGTTTATTTGCTTGTTCGCCCGTCCGTCCGTCCCTCTGCAAGCACGGTTCGCTTGTTTATTAACAGCACTCGCTGATTTTTGTGGTCGCCAATGTAGCCGCCTGTGTTGGCGTTGTCGTATTATTGTTGTTTTTCTTGCTTGCGATCACGTTAATGCTAGCTTGTTGATTGTTTGTTGCTGTTATTTGCCATTGCTTTGGGTAAACAAATTAACGCAATCCACTGTCGGCTGCAGAGGCAGCAGCAACACCATTGCCAGCTCCATTGGCATTGCCACTGCCTTCGCTGGTAGCAGCGGCGTTTGCGCATGCGTGCCTACGCACAGATTCGACGGTAGATAAGCGCAGAGGCGTTGATGCTTATCAGCGCGAATTGTTAACGGCAAGCCAATTGCGGCATGCCGGTGGCCACACACACACACACACTCACACAATACGCTCAATATTTGGTTAAATGATGGCCAACAGTGGTCGCTGAGTTCACATGTTAGTCTGTTTACCATAGAGGAGCTGGAGGAAGAGATCCTGCATATCCTTGCAGGCTTCACTTTTATGGCCGCCACGCGCCGCTGCGTGACACCCGAAGTAGTGTATTTTGCAAGCAAATGTGAAGTGAATTTATTTACGTAGTTTATTTGTCTTGTGCCGGTTGAAGGATATGCACGTTTGTTGGCATTTATTTGTTTTGGTAAACCAGGATTTCTATGTTTATGTTTTGCTTGGGTATTTTGGGAAAAACCAAACATAAGTGGGATGTGCTAAAAGGACTGTATTAGGACAACAGGTACATATACGTGCACACATACATGCACACATATGTATGTGCGACCTTTCATTTACCTACAAATGTGTGAGTAAATAGCTTTTGAAGTTAAACAACAATGAGCGGCAAATGATGAGTTGGCAAGAGGATATTGGAATCTTATCGAACCGCATCCTTCCAGCGCGAAACTCAACTTTTAAGGACATGCGAAAACTGTGTACCAACACTCACTTGTCACACTCATTCTTAATCATACCCTTTAAAGTATAAGTGCCTGATTTCACATATAAAAATTCCCCTAATAGTGTTGCCTTCATAGCAAAACTCAAACTAAAGCCGCACGAGCGTGTGAAACTCGAGGTGACTCTGAGAAGGAACGTGTCGAAAGTGGAAGGTAGAACAAGAGGTCAGAACTCACACATAATAGACTGACTGTCCAGCAGAATCGTTCGTTCAATTGTTTCTGTAGTTTCGTGGCAAAAAGTAGTACCATAAGTTAGGTAAGGTTAGCCAGGTTTCTTATCTAAGACAAGACACTCGGAGGCCTTAAAGCCCATTGTTATAGCTGCATTTTATTTCGATTCCCAAAGAGGGTTACCTTCTTACCTCCAGTGAGACATTTTGCAAATTTCCCGGGCCTTCAAAGAAATAATCGCCAAGTGCAGGACATTCACAGAGGAGGTGTTGTGCCAACTCAATTTCTTCTTCATCTCCACAGCTCCTGCAGAAATCATTGTGAGGTACAGCCATTCTAATGGCTAGGGCGCCAGTAGTACAATGACCCGTTATAACACCTGTGACGGCGCTGGTAGTTTATCTGTTGAATCCAAGCAGACATTTTGTCCTTTTAAGATTCAGTTTTGCCCAAGTGCTTCAGATACTCTGCAGTTAGTAGTCAGAGACCACCTTCTAGGGGTCTATGGGTTTCTGCGATTACGCTCAAGTCAATCGCAGTATACGGCTCGTTTAGAGGAATGCTAATGTCCTCTACCACTCATTGAAGCAGCACCATTTTCGCCATAAAAATAAATAAATAAATAACTGCCGCGTGTACTTCTGTTAGGTATTTGGCCGAGCTCCTCCTTCTATTTTTAGTGTGCGTCTTTATGTTGTCCCACAAATGGAGGGACTTAGAGTTTTATGAGCCAATTCCGAACGGCAAATGGTTTTTTTTATGAAGAGCTTTTTCGTTGCAGGAATACACGCGGCCGTACTGTGGCTAAATAAACTGCAAAGATTGGCCTGTCTCTTGACCGCCACAGCGACGAGAACTTGTTAAACCACGGCAATGGGCTTCCTACTCTTCATATTTCTATTCAATCAGCAGCAGCCTCGAAAGAGCTACAAAAACCAACAATGTACGCTCTTATAAAAAATTGTGCCTGAGCGATTAATTTGTGCGACTCGTACGATCCTCTCCAACATCAGGTTAAAGAAGTCACACGACAGCGAGTCACTCTGTCTGAAACCTCGTTTGGTATAAAACGGCTCAGAGAAGTCCTTCCCAATTCCGATGGTGCTGCTAGTATTGAGCAACGTCATCTTGCAAAGCCGTATTAGTTTTGTGGGGATACCAAATTCACATATCGCGGCATACAGATAACTGATTTTCGTACTGTCGAATGCAGCTTTGAAATCGACGAAAAGATGGTGTGTGTCGATTCTCCATCCGTGGGTCTTTTCCAAGATTTGCCGTATTGTAAATATTTGGTCGATGGAAGACTTTCCAGGTCTAAAGCCACACTGATAAGGTCCAATCAGTTAGTTGACGGTGGGCTTCAGCCTTTCACACAATACCCTCGCTAGAAACTTATAGGCGATATTTAGAAGACTAATCCCGCGGTAATTGGCACAGATTGCAGGAACGCCCTTCTTATGGATTGGGCAGAGCACACTTAAATTGCAATCGGCAGGCATGCTTTCATCCGACCATATTTTGTATAGAAGCTGATGCACGCACATTACCAGCTCCTCGCCGCCATGTTTGAACAGCTCAGCCGGTAGTCCGTCGGCGGCCGCGGCTTTGTTGTTCTTTAGTCGCGTTATTGCCATTCTCACCTCGTCATGGTATGGTCGGGTAGCGGAACGCCAGATCGGCGTCTTTGTTCTTACAGGAAAACGCCCCGGTCTTAAAACCTTCTGTTAGCCGCTGAATTTCCAGGCATTGTTCCTATTGGCCAGCATCTCAAACTCCTCGCACTCACGTATTTTTAAGTAGCGGGTCCCAAACCTAGCGCACAACCAGCTATCCTAGGATGCTTCGCCTTCTCACGTTGGCTCGCTCCCGAACGGGTGTTCGAAAGCTACCCATAGGATACTTGGGCTAATCCCGGAAGTTGTTCGAATACAGCACCAAATTTTCATCACAATCAACAAACGATCCACCAGACTTCCGGGGGAGATACTAGCAATCTCGATCTGAGTTAAAATAGCATAACATATCATACTATAACATAAAATAACATAAGAGGGCATAACGCATAACGACAAACAGTGTGGAAATGCAAAGCGATTTCTAAGTAATTTCGCTAATTTTAATAGCTGTAGCTAGTAAATGAAACATAGCTCACGTGGGAAGCTATAGCACTTTACACCTGTAAGGGGAATAACTCATTCAGAACGTCCCATAAGGGTCATTTAACCAAAAAAGAAAAATTCGCATTGTATTCCTTGTAAAACAGACTTTCGTGATGCCAAGAATCTTAAATTAAATATGATAGAATATTATAAACTCCTAAACGACTTATCCCAGCATATCAATGTAAACCTCATTTGGGTGCTGGGTCATAGAAATATAGCAGTCAACTTGCCGGAAAAGGTACAACCCAAACTATTCAATCGGATGAAGCGTTGATCTCCATGCCCATAGCCACTTGTGAATTACTAATAGATAGCGATACCATCAACATTGTAAATACAATTTGGCAAAACCTGACTACAGCGGTCGCTCAAAAAACCTGTTGACATTTAATAGAGAAGTTACAAGAAACATGCAAGGTGTATTAACCATTCATTGCCTAATAAGTAACCATGCTAGAATGCTTGGAGTTCCATACTACGATTATTGTAGACGCTGCTATAATACAGAAGAAGAAGAAACTATAAGGCACCTCCTTTGTGAGTGTGAAGGATTAGCTAGAAGACTTTATGCGCTTGGGAGTGCATTGTTACCAGATGTAGCGGATATCGCGCAGCTTAACTAACGATGTTAAGCTCGTCTATAAAAGCCGCAGGATGGGTTAAAAGGGACTCTATAGTGTAAGGAAGAAGTTCCAGTGGTATCACAACGGACCTAACAGATCTAAGTGTGTCATATTGGCACCAGACCTACCTACCTACATACCTACCTAAATGGGTACAGACACTCTAGCCTTGGAGGTATATAGTACATTTACGGCAATGTTGCTGTTGGTAGAGAAAATGAAAGACCTTCTCTGCGTTGGAAAGACCAAGTGGAAAAGAGATTGGGTTAATTGGCTCCAATTAGCTTGAGAAAGAAGTTAATAGTGAAACTCTTTACTGAGCTCGATCAAAATCGCTTAGAGGACTACTTTACTAATTAATAGGAATGGTTTTCATGATATCTCAATTTTACGTAAATGAGCGCGGCAGACACTGTTTTCGCATTTTCACGGATGGCTCCAGAACCGAACAAAGACTCCGGCTCTGTGATCTACGTGGAAGCCAGCGGGACAAAACTGCACTCTGCTCTTGGAATGCATGCATCTGTGTTTCTAGCGGAGGTGTATGCTGTTCAAAAACCGATGAACTTTGTTGTGGAAAATAGATGAATAGGCAGATCTATATGTGTCTGTGACAGCCCCCCAACCAAAGGGGTAATTGAGTCCTGTAAATTCAGGCTCAACTATGTCGGTAGACATAATAGCCTGATGCTAACATGGATGCCGGGACACGTGGGTATCGTGGGTAACGAGACCTCTTACTCTTTAGCTAGGATGGGCTCTGAGGCCAACTTCTTTGGTCCGGAGCCCGTTCTGCCACACCGTTATGCAGCCATCAAAGCCACGGTTAGCAAATGGGTTTATTATTATTATTATTAGAAAGCCATTACGCACTGCGACCAGAGTTGATCTATTGTGAAAGGCCTATTTTGTAACCCTAGAGTTGTAGGCTTTTTAGAAATTTTAGCACAGTTTTGGGTTTGTTGTTCCAAAGATTGCATGGAGATACTACGATACCACCAAGGTGGTGAAGTCTTTGTCTGCCCAACGCAGGACATTCACAAAGCACATGTTCTGAGCTTTCTATGTCCATTTCGCAAAAGCGGCAGACATTGGTCTCGGATAGACCAATATTATTTAGATGGTACCTCAGGCTGCAGTGACCTGTAAGGTATCCGGTTAAAAGACGCAGATCTACTCTGTTTAGTGAGAGAAGTTTGTCAGATATTCCTTTGTTGGGACTTAGGAATAGTTTAGCTTGACGCTGGCCGGCACAGTTTAGCCAGTGTGCGGCAAGTTTTCTCTCTTCCCATTTCCTAAGGAATTCATTTGTGTGGCCTTTTGTTAGTCCACAGAAAGGCTCAGGACCAGTAAGTTGCATATTTGCTCCTTGTTTTGCAAGGTCATCAGCCATTTCATTTCCCACATGTCCTTCATGTCCCGGAATCCAACATAGTGTTACTGTGTTGAGGTTTCCTAACGTATTTAGAAGGTTTAGGCAATCATTTACCAATTTAGAGGGGATAGTTGTTGATAGAAGGGCTTTTAGAGCCGCTTGGCTATCTGAAAGTATGTAGATGTGAGTACCTCTCATTTTCCTTCTAAGGCATTCTCTCACACATATTTCAATGGCATGTATTTCTGCCTGGAATATAGTTGGGTAGGATCCCATCGGAATCGATTTTTTGAATTTGGGCCCATTGATTCCTGCCCCTGTTCTACCATTTTCCAATTTGGACCCATCAGTAAACCATAGCTGGGAGCCAGGTTTGAAAGTGATAGAGTTAGTTCTCCAGTCTGTTCGTTCATTGATTATAACTTGGAAGTTCCTGAAGAGTATTGGTTTGGGTGATAGTATATCATCCCTATGAAGAATGGGACTATGTAGGAAGTCTTCTAAGATCTTTAAATGTCCTTTCATATCCCGACTTTTAAGTTCAGATATACCTTTTAGTCTTAAGGCACTCGAGCGAGCTTCCCTTTCAATTAGAATTGGAAGCGGTGGTATGTTCAGGAGCACACCCAATGCATCCGTGGGCAAATGGGTTACTACAGCCCACAAGCGAGCTTGACAGGCGGAGAGAGGCTGCAGATGGACTAAACTGATGTTACCTCTTATGTCCGACCGACTGGCGCAAATCCTTCTGTCATTAAGCAGAAGAGACTGCAGACGGCTGGTTGGACTGATGACGGGCCACTTTCTGTGGGGGAAGCACATGGAAAAGGTAGGCATCTCAGCCAGTGTACTCTACCCAGCTTGTGAAGAGGAGGATGAGACGGTGGACCGCTTCCTGTGTGTCTGTCCCGCCTTTGCTCGAATCAGGTTTGGCTCCTTGTCACCACAAAATCTACTCAGATTTCTTTGGAGGTTGGGTAGATTATAAGGGAATCCGAATGCAGTACAAAATACTTAATTGTGTCTGTTTATTAATTCATTTTATTTATTCGCAAACGTAAAATCCTTAAAGGCCTGACAAGCATTTTTTTGGCAAATTGAGATAACTTGAAGATTCAACTACTCTTCCGCTATTTTGCCTATTTAGTAATGGCTAATAAAAATAAGCGTCAATGTAAAATTTTTTTTAAATATAATACAATTTTTTTAGAAAAATTAGTTCTTTCGTGTACATCTTACATAATATAGAATATTTTTTTTTTTGTTATGTTTTAAATTTACTACCTTCATATGTCTGACTGTTTCAAGGGTACAAACAAAAGTATGTTTTTTTCTTTTAAAAAGCCTTCACAGAGGCCGAGTCATTGCCGGAGTCAACTTCAGCAAAACTACCCGCCTGACGCAGGATATCCTGATCAATGCCATGCACCAACAGCGCAACTTCCAAATTTAACTGTGCCGTATCTTCTTTCAACTTGCTAATAGCTTTCTTGATGTTCACCACAGAGCCTACAAAAGTGAATAGAAAATTGTGAAAAAAATAATAGTGAGCAATCCCTTTTAATACAAAAATGTGCATACTTAGTGTATATGTGTGTGTGTGTGTAGAAACTGATATACATATGTAGTTAAAAACCACTGATACTAAAAAGGCTGCTACATATTTGTAGTGAAAAATCAATACTCACTGCCATCCGACATGGATTGTCCGCGTCGCTCCATTTCACTTTTCTTGATATCATTTTCTTGCACCACAGCACTCAGTTGCGACATCAGCGTCTCTGTGTCGGTCTGTACCTGTGTTTGTGCATGCTGCACATTGGACAACTCAACTGAGATTTCCTTAAATTTGCCCACATATGACTGCAGCTCATTATTCAAATGCTTCTCACGGCTTTCGATCTTCTCCAGACTGAAAGTAAACTCGCTGTGTAGCTTTTTCAACTGGGTTTGGGTATCCTCGGAGCACTTGAAGAAAGGGGAGTATGCAGAAAAGGGAAGAGAATATTACAAAATGTGCGGCTTATATTGTTGGTAAATGGAATTCAGCTACAACACAAGCGCAAGGAAAGTAAATTTTATCTTTAATCAAAACACCCGTAACATTTGACGGTTGCGTTAATTTTTATTTATTTTTATAAAAAATATGGCTATAAAAACCAGTCTATAAGTTATTATATAAAGGGGGGCGCAAAATTAACCATTCAACTTTTTACTAAAAAAAAATTATTTTGAATGACGGAAATCTTTATTTTGACCCTTACGTGCTACATTGTTTGTCTGTTTGTATGCTGCAGCTATCTAGCTCACAAGTGTCAAATATGATTGCCGTAGGACGCCTCCTGTTACTATCACATAAGCCATTACTTTAGGAACACTATGATCCTTTGTATATCCCAGTAATCTTCTTCCCGTTTGGTATCTGTAAGGAACCTTTTTCACATTTTCATACCTGCACCAGGAATATTTGGTAAGGACACAGGCGAAATTTTTTTAATATATCAACCCCTTTGCGCGAAATTATCTTATAAGCTAGTTTTTCGAAATTTACTTCTTGATGCAAATTTTTTCTATATTCCACAATGAATCATCTGGTAAAATATTGTAGCTGAATCCCAATATTTAAGGCATAAATTGGGATTCTATAAATTTCTTGTAGGCGATTTAGTTTTTGCATTCGCTTTAAACGAGTACTCTAACCATCGCAAAATGGATCACTCACCTCTTCGATGCTTGCCTTCAATGTCTCGATTTGACTAAAATGTGTACGCCAATCGCGTGCATCAGCTTTAACGTAAACCTTCAAATGTGGCAGCACACGCTCAAACTCCTGCCGCCACTGTTGCTGATCAGTAAACTGCTCCGCCGCCGAATCATCATCTGGTAAATCGATATTGTGATTGCGCTCCGAACGCCGCGCACGATTTATCCAGTTGAGATTTTTAAAACCACCACCACTATTAACTTCCATATCGCTATCGTCGCTTAGTGCGGCATTCTGTTCATCCTCCAGTTTTTCCAATATAATTTCGGCATTATCCTCTAAATAGTCGGTGGCCACCTCATCCTCCTGCGCTATGTGAGGGCGATTGTAGGCGATCTATTTGCATGCAATCACCGATATTTTGTCACTACAATCATATGACACAAAATCGAGGTGTACGCAATTACTCACCTGCGCCACTTTGGTTGCTTGTGTTGCGAGAATGTCCAAAACTGTCAAGCAAATGGGGCCGGCGCCACGAATTAATTTGTTAGGTGGAAAGTCAACGGGCACATCCTGCGCGAAGAGTGGCATATTTAAAATTAGAAATAATTGTATTTGCTTGTTTGTGTAATGCAAGTCTTACCATTTCACCCAGCATTTGCACAATTTTGGCAATCACTGTGTTGGGGTCATCAAATTCTTGTGGCCTTTCCATGTCTTTGCCCAGCTTTCGACACAACCACCAGCAGATGAGCGTAAACATGAAAAATTGCTCGCCTGGATTAAACGATTTGACAAAGTAGAAACGCGACAGCGGCTTCATCTTGAATTCATTCAAAAGGTGTTTCTCATAGTTCAGCATTTTCAGCTTTTCGAGTAGATCATCCGATTGAAATGTAGTCACCGGCAAAATGTTAAGCTCCTGTGAAGTCGCACCAACTCCTTGCATTTTGTTTGATTTTACTGCACAATAGATTTTTTCCAAAAGGTAACAAAACAGCGCGAAGAGGAAGAGTTGCTGTGGGTTGCTGTGGTAACGGTTTTGCCATAACAAAGAGAGTTGTACGGCAGGTGAAATATGAAACGCGTACATCTACCACGAATTTTAAGTTTATCGTCAAGATAATATTATAGAAATATTGTTTAGGAATATATTTATTGCTTTACTCTCGGTAGAACACTAATTAATTCCAATTTTGCAGATTTCGAAATATTAGCATTTAAAAATTCTACACCAGATGGCACTAAAAGTTGTTACTGAATTGGTTTTAACGCATTGGCATAGTTGCCCGCCAGGTGGCGCACTGTAGTTAGCCTAATACATTTTGCATAGGTTTCACCAGTAGACGACGCAATGAGGAATGCAATGGTTTGGAAGATTGTGAAGCAGATGCCGCCCGTAAATTTATAAAACTAAGCTCACGCGTGTCAAATAACAATTGCCAAAAATTAACCGACAAATATTTTTTCGGAAAATGTTAAGAGTCACACCTCGTATTGTTTACCTATTTAAATAAATAAAACATGCAAAAATATATGTAGATTATTTCAAAAATCGAACAATGACGAGTATGGTCGTCAAGCGCAGCGAAGGTGGCTGTTAAAAAATGCATGAATCAGATAGATTTATTTAATGAAATTGCTAATTTTATTATTAATATTTATTTCACTTATGTTAACTAACCAAAAACGTAAAAATACAAAGCTGAAAATTTATTTTTCTCTTGTGGAGTGGTAACCAGTAACCAGATTTTTTCCTGTTCTTACATTTATTATAAAACAGAGAACACCTTCGCAAGGGGTTGCTTTTACCCGAAGTTCCGAGTGGACGAGGTGCGTTCAAAAAACAAGGTGAATTCTCATTTTTCTCAACAAAAAAACATTTATTTATTAATCAATTTCTATTTTACAAGGTTAAGTGCAAAATACACAAGACTGGAGTCATAGAATTGTTTTTGATGGCACCTTCTTTTTTAATGAGTAAGGGCGTTGGCTACCAATCGCAGGCCTCTTTTAAGAGCAATATCGCTATTCTTTCGGATAGCTAAGCTGCAATCCAGGCACTGGGTTCAGCTACAATAACCTCTAAAATGGTGGAGCAAAGCAGGACTAGCCTTACCACCTTGAGCGAAAACCATAAAGTTACCTTAATCTGGGTCCCGGGACATAGGAGCATCGAAGGTAATGAAAAAGCGGATGAACTGGCAAGAAGTTGATCTGCCATGAATAACGCTCTTGCAGAATCGGTATTCACACTACTAGGTGCAGTCAAGAATGCAATTTCCCTAAAATACCTGCGAATCGCAGATTGTAGATGGAGACAGCAGACGAAATGCAAAATTAGCAAAACGTTATGGCCCACCTACAACCTTAAGCAATCGTCAACATTGATAAACATGAAACGACGGGACGCCTGAAGACTAACGGCAGCCATAACTGGCTTTTGGTCTGTGGGAGAACAGGCAGCCAAAATGGGCATCCCTCACAACACATACTGTCACAGTTGTAAACAACCGGAGAAAAAGGAAACAATCTTCCATTTCCTCTGCGAATGCCCTGCCCTATGGAAGGAGAGAATGTTAACCCTGGGTAAATCGCTGTTCGAGAGTCTGGAACAGCTGTCTGGCTTAGATGTCAACAACCTGATAAGGTTCCTGAACCGCACAGGCTGGATATAGTCATGCTGTAAATAACTGGTAAACAAGTTGGTAACGAGGGTGTGGCAACAAAATGGTGCAGAAGCGCTAGTTGGATTCTGGAAGAATCACAACTTAAACCAACCAACCAACTATAGGCGTTGGAAGTTACATCCCTAGCTAACTTCCAGTGAACGCTTGGTGACATTCGGTTTAGTGGAAGCGAAGTTATTGCGTCTAAAGCGTCAGTATGTTTGTGTCATCGGTACAAAAATGAGTTTCGAACAAAGAGCTAATATCAAATTTTGTTTTAAAATCGGTAAAACATTTGCCCCAACATTTGAATTGATGAAAAAAGTTTATGGCGATGATGGTCTAATTCGTGCTAGAGTTATGAGTGGTTTACTCGTTTCAGAGATGGTTGTGAGGACATAAACGACAATGAACATACGGGCCGACCAAAATCAGTAATCACCGAAAACTCCATCGAAATTGTTCGTGAATTTATCAAAAATGAACCCAAATCATTGTTGAAATTCATGGAATCGGGGTTGAATATCTCCAAAACATCGATTTATCGCATTTTAACTGATCATTTGGGCTTACGAAAGGTCTGTGCACGTTTCATTCCGCACGAGTTAACTAAGGACCAAAAATTGCTTAGAATCCAATATTCGAAAGACCTCATTAAAGAGGTAAGAAAAGACGAGAACTTCCTTTGCAACATTGTACCGGTGATGCAATGTGGGGTTTCCAACATGAACCTGAAACTAAGCGTCAAAGTGCCGAATGGAAGGCCCCAGACGAGCCACAAACCAAAAGATCGCGTTTGGAGAAGTCAAAAATCAAGTTGATGCTCATTTGTTTTTACGATTCCAAGGGAATTGTCCACAAGGAGTTCGTGCCAATAGGCCAAACTGTCAATGCAATTTTATATCTTAGGGTTTTACATCGCATTCGCCGAATTCGGCGTGAATACCGCGAAGGAGGAAGCTGGCGCTTATTGTATGATAATGCACCATCTCATCGATGCACTCTTGTGACTGATTTTTTGACTAGAAATCGCATTTTAACCATCAAACATTCTCCGTATTCGCCTGATATGGCTCTTTGTAACTTCTACCTATTCGGCAAATTGTATTTGGCCATGGAAGGAAAACGTTTTGCGTTCGTTGAGGCCATCCACCGACATTGTTCCGACATCTTGAAGGACATTCCGGATTCCGGTCAATGATCTGAAACACTCTTTCGGAAAGCTTTTAGATCGCGCAAAACAGTGTACCGAGGCCAGAGCGGACTATTTTGAAAAAATAATCTCGAAGTTATCAGAACAAAAGCTCCTGTCGTTACTATTTTAGCTCAGTCTTGTTTATTTTGGACATCACCTTGTATCTCCTTCAAAGTAGTCCCCCTCAAATATAATTCATTTGCGCCAGCATTTTTTCCAATCCTTGAAGCAGTTCTGATATGCACTTTTTGGTATGTCCTTGAGCTCTCTCTCAGCGATTCGGTTTTTATATCCTCAATCGTCGCAAAACGTCGTCCTTTCATGGGTCTCTTCAATCTTGGGAGCACGAAAAAGTCGCAGGGGGTTGTGAGTACGCTAGCTAAGGTATGATAACACAAGCAAAGATGAGCCATGATTTTTTTTTCCACAATTCCGGGCGTTGTTTTTTTGTATTGCTTCCCGCAAACGGTGCATAACTTCAAGCTAATATTCCTTTTTTACCGTACGTCCTTGTGGTAAGAACTGCTGATGTACTACGCCATGGGTACAGTCAGCAAAACCTTGACATTTGATCGAACTTAGCGTGCTTTTTTTGGTCTTGGCTCCCCTGGCCTCTTCCATTGGGACGATTACTTTTAAACCAATTTGGACTTTGCTGGTATCAAAAAATTTCAAATTTAAAATATGCGCGCAAAATTTTGCAGATTTTACGTTGAGAAGTTTAAAACTACTTCAGACAGATTTCCGCCGCTTTTCAGACCAACTGCACCTCCTTCATTTTAGTGTTGGGAAATCCGGAATTTTCAATTTCTCGAAATTCTTCAATTATTTCTCCAAAAATTAAGAACCTTTGCTGAAAATTCATTCAAAATTGTATATGTTAAATATTTTAATTACAAATTCTCAAAATAAATAAATATTTAAAATTTACCATTAACGCTGCAAAAACCCTTTCAATTCAAGCAAAGGCTAAATATCGTTTTCTCGTTTTTATTATATTATTGGCACTTTTAGTGATTTTTTTCTGACTTATGCTAGATTAATTACAATATTTACACTTTTTTTTAATAATATCAAATGTTCGCATAAAAATTAAATATTTTTAAAAATAAATAACAAATTATAAAATCACAAATTGTAGTAAAAATAATAATGAACCTGGGTATTTTGTATAAATATCTAAGTAAGCTCGTAATTGAAATGTTTTTACAAAATTCATACATTTAATAATACGTTTGGAAGAAAATTGGTCCATCAACGTCTTTGGCTTTTAGTAAAATTCTGTGAGGTATCTGATTGCATCTGAAAGAAGTTAATACAAAGAAAATTTGTAAATGCAATATTTTCGTAAAAGTTGGATTTCTGCAATTAAATACTTAAGCCGAGCAATAGCATACACCTTGTGGACGGATAATTAATATATGAGGAATTATTATATTAAGTGAAGTAAAAAGTTCTGAATCTTATTCGTGGGGAGTCATGCCCCAAGATGTATACATTGCATCAGGTTATAATACGATATACGGCGGCATAAAGGTGACAATAGTACTCTTCGAAAAAAGTATTTTTGTATACCTTGAAACCTGTTGCGTATAACAGGGTTCCAAAGGGGAAATAAAATTCTATATAGTCAACAGTAGCAATACCACCAAGGTAAAAAAATCAGAGCATTCAAACAAAAAATTTTGCCCTGTTTATACAAAAAAAGTTACAGTATCGAATGCAACAGCAAATCGATTCCGTACCGGTAGGCCAGTCGTTGAAAATGTTGATAAAATCCTTTTCCAGGGATTGAAAATTAGTCAAGAAACAACCTGGAACAATTTGCATAAAATAACTTTATATAAATTTGTCAATGTTTTCGTCGAAATGAAGCGAAAATCGTTGAGAACTTTTTACTTCAGCTGATATTGCAGTACTGGAAAAGTACGTGAACAAATAGGCCCGAATAAACGAATTTTACTGACAGCTAAATATATTATTTATATTTGAGTCGAAGGCGCCACATACATACATACCGTACGCCATGCCGGAATACACAAACACTGGCCACATGATATTCTTGCCGTACGGCAAGTGCGTCGAAAATGGCAACTGTTTAAGGGGGCCTCTTATCAGTCGGCTTCAAAAAATCGATTTTTTTTACTGCAATCGATAGATATATTATAGGAGAATAAGCCCTCAAATTATAGTGGAATTCAAAGTGATTGCTCAGTTACAGTACCGTCCCTCGTGTGAGTATACTGTATACCTTCTGAAAACTTTGAAACACGTTTTCTCAAAAACATATTTTTGAAAATGGCATGTAAGATTAAAAAAAAATGACGAAAGTTATCGTTTCAAACCGATAATCTATATAAAGATAATTAAAATGCCCAACTAATTAACTAACAAAATACAAAAAAAAATCATTTTTTAATGTTATTTAACACCTTTTTTGAAAAAAAAGCGAAAAAGCACTTTTTTTCAATAATTAATTGTGTGTTCATTTTTTCATATTTTTATACAAGAGTAGTCTATTATATGCGGGAAAGCCTTCTGAATAAGACAATATTTTTCTTTTGCGTTTCAACGTGAAAACTACGATCGCAATCTTACACGCCGTTTTACTAGCGCGCAACGAAAAGCTGTGCGAGATCCCTCATATGTCCGCCATTTTGTTTTTTTATTTATGTTAAAAATTTGTTTATTACTCTTCAAGCATGCCTTCAAATAAATGCAAAAGATTTTTCTTGTGTGCCACTTTTTTCGCCTCGAAAAAAATTGAGAAAAAACACCTTTTTTTGAAGCCACTGATGAGGGCCCCCCTTAAAGAACAAAAAATTTTTATCGCGCAAATTTTTTATCGATGTTGATTTTTGATACATCAAATTAAATGCAGAAAATAAATAGAATTTAAATTAATTAAGTCAATTCAAATACACCCTTATTTTTTAGATGAAAGCTTGAAAAAGTAGAGAAAATACTAGGCTTAACTAAGTTATCCCGAAAAAAAATTTGCGATATTATGGTCGCAACGACCGTCCACGACTACCATAAATTCTATTAAAAACCTCTTTCGCTTCAATAAGCATTAATTTGATAATATTTTTGGGGAAAAGAAATACATTATTTTCTATGTCGATGGTAGATGGCTATAGTGATCGATATCTCGTTAAATATCAATCAAAAAATTTATAGTTTATGCTCGTTGTCAAGGTGGCATTTCACACTAAAACAATTCTTTTGCGATTTTTTTGTTTGTTCCATTCAGTTGTGAGTTACAGGGAGTTACCAATGAAAGTCAAAAAAAAGAAGATTCGGTGCATTTTACATTTTTTCTTTCATAAAGGCGAAAATGTAAGCTGAAATTGTGAATGATGTTTATGGTGCCGATTCTGTAACAGCGAATTACGCGCATTTTTGGTTTCGTCGTTCAAGCACTTTTGATGTTAAAGAAAATGTCGTTAATGACGATGAAATCACAGAAATAATCGAAATTGACCGGCATGTTAGTAGTCGTAGCATCACTCAGGAGCTGAAGATCGCCCATAAAACAGTTTTAAACCATTTTCGGAAAATAATAGTAAAAAAAAATTTATTTATTTTTCCGCAAACTAATATAATTCACAACCGACAAAAACCTGTCTATACACAACAAATTGTAATATTTGATTTCAGGAGAAGAACAGCGGTTTTCTGTTTATTTGCGGCAATACTTTTGTTGTGCCACCACGGTACGTTTTACACGTCACGTCAGTCAAATGCGTTGCCGCAACGGATGCCACGGACCATTGTCACAGCCCTAAAAGTTATTAGTCGCGTTCGATAATATAAATATTTTTAATAATTATTCCAACTGTTTGCAAGTAGGCATTCATTAACACCAAAAAATTATCCATCACTCAGAAATTGAGAGAGAGCAAAGTAACAGTTCGATGCAAGAGAGGCGTTCATTTTGTGCTGGAGAAATGTTAGGCAGCAAAAAGTATACACCACGAAAACATTTGGTCTGAAACAAGATTGATAGAAAGAAGATTGCGCCCATCAGAGAGTACGTGACGTCACGTTTTTCCAAGTTGTGCAGTATTGCCAACTATTTGCTCTTCGCAATAAATTTAGTGCTTTTTTATACCGAAATTCGAAAATTTTGAAGTTTCGTGTTTATTTCTTTTTTTTTTAATTTAAAGCTACCGCAACTTTAAGTTAAAAAAAACTGTATTATTATACGAAAGAATTTTAAAAAAGGCCACTCTGAGAAGATTTTAGTGACAATGAAAAGTAGTTGGTTCTTATAAAATTTGATATTTTGAAAGTGAAAATTTAATTTTTTGTTCCTTTTAAGGTTATGCTTGAATATTAAATTATTAAAATTTCTTTCAACTCTTCTTAACATTGAAAACCTTTTTACATATTTTAAAAAGCGTTTGAATTTACTGAATGCGAATTGAAACCATAGAGGTGTAATCGTTCCTCCCGGCCATCAATCCTTAGTGGGACATAGGGCATCAATAGATGTATTCATTGTAAAAATAAGCCACAAAATACCAGAAAATACTAAAGAAACCATACTGACATTTTTACAAAAAGAGTACCTTATCTAGTTACATAACCTCAAATTTAGCAAATAAGTCGTTCCCTTAACAAAATAGTCTCGCTTAACAAAAAAAATCTTAAATTAAATTGTACATAAGCATAACACATTTATTTAAAAAAAAACGCACATTCTAAAGACAATTTGTCACGCATACAAAGTTCTTTAAGTGATTCAACAAAAATTTAGTGTTTTATTTTCTTTAAATGGGCATTTTAGTGCGTTTTTATATCCAAAGCTAGACAATACTGCAGTAGTGCGAGAGAGATTTGACTGCCAAAAGCAGAAGAAAACCAACAACACCTGCAATCGCGGGCAATGTCACCAGATGTTAAAAAAAAGTAAAGCTAAATAAAACTGAGTGAATTATTTAACTAATTATTAAAAAATGTATATTTTACAAAATTATAAACATTACACTTTAATTAGAACAGGCTAGAAAAATGCCATGAAGAAACAACTATAACTCTGAGACTAAATAACAAAAAAAAAATGCTAAATCAAGTTACGAAAATGGTAATCTGGCCATACTGGAGCTAAAATCACGTAACTAGTTGTCAAATTCGCTGAGAGCAAAGTAACGGGACCACGAAAGGCGCCATCTCATTATTCTTTCCATCATGGGTCTGAAAGCATATGACCGTTGTACAGAAATATAAGAAAACCCACTCTTCTTCTTCCTATTTTTCTGACAGGCACCCTAAGTGTGAGTTTGACAGGCTCCTAGGTGTGTAATAGCGTGAGTGCTTGGTCGTTTCGCTTGAGGTTATTGGTTAAAAGAAATTCAATACAAACAATAGAATATTGCAAAAAAAAGTACAAAATAATAACTCTGACTTGGAAAATTTACCATAACAAATATTTTTAAATATTTATTTGCTATAATAAAATTTTTTTATTGAGAAATATCTAAATTTGTACGACATTTTTCATACTTTTTGATACGATTTTCTTTGAAAATTAAGGGGGTACATACGTCTAGAATTCTCAAAAAACCGATTTTTTTTACAGATTATTATGCTTTATAGTTTCAGGCGTATTTCTGTGAAAGTCGATTGTAAAAACTCCGCATAGATACAAAATTATGGTAGAAAATGCAAATGCCCGACGAGATTTGATGCGCACAGGTAACTGTCCTTCGTTTGAGGCGCGTGACCTCGAGCGAAATGCACTTGAAAGTTTAAACTCGTTTTTCTCGAAACTACTAATATACTTTTTCCGGCATGGTCTGCATGATAACTCATACAGTTTTTAATATTTGTTGATGCGGTTTTTTTTTAATATTCGAAAGTGTTTTCTCTAACTCTGTCTGTTAAACTAGATTTTTGATATTTTTATTAAAAAATTGTATAAACATAATTAAAGTGTGACATTTATGACGTAAAACGCATACTTTTTTTTAAAATGCCGTGAATTGCAAAATTTTTCATAATTCAAAAATCCGGCTCGACAAACTATAACTAATACTTTCTTTTACAAGAAGTCTTTTACTTCTTACAGATCCATCAACGTTTCAAGGAGAAATGATGCAGACCGTGGAGCAACTTTGTTTTCACTGAACTTTGGCTCACGTGATTTTTTATAAATATAATAGTTTTTGTAAAGAAAAACTAAGTACATTTTTTTTATAAAGTGTGGGCACTAATAAACAATGCATTCAATTTTTTTATATTTATTTCTATTGTCATCCCTTCTAAACAGTTTTTCTTTTAGCACATTTTTGACGTGTGTAACCCCTTCATCATATTTTATGCAACCATGGGACAATAAAGAGCGTTTTGGAATCAACTGATCTCAGGGTGTTTTTTACTTATTGATCTGTACAATGCATATGACTGATCTTTTGTAAACAAACAATTTAATTTTTTGTGGAATCTGGTATTTTGCGCACTTTTGCGCCTTGCGCCGGTTTAAAATATGCAGTTTACAGTCGATGTTTTACGATAAAATGGAAAATTTAGCAGCACAAAACGCGAATTTATGGTAATTTTTTTGAACAACATAAACATTTGTAATCAATCACAGCTGATATACATATCTTCTTCTACCGGTTTTTGGAAGTTCCTTAACTTTTCCACTTTTTCTGCTTTTTGGAGGAGAATTTTCGCTTACTGTCCTGATTTGTATTTATAGCTGCTGATGGCTAATTTTGTTATCGAACACAACCATTGTAGCAACAAATGTCATAATCTATTTAAATGTCCGATAGTTAGTATGGCAATATAATTAAGGAGTAACTTTGCACGGTTCTTCTCTCTTTTTTCGTCAATATTGACACTCGCTTAGCAGCCTTGCTTAGCAGCCTTTCTCGCCTTTATCAAAGCACAATTTAGCGTTGTCACGCTGCCACTCACTCACGCACACACATTTACCGCTAAAATACGCCTTATCATTAGCAATCACTTTAGTAACTAACCACTTCCGTACGGATCAACTTTCAGACGGTTTCAGTCACATCAATTTTTGCTGGCTGCGTGAACGATAAATGATCGTAAAAAGGTTGCGCATACGTCTCGTTGTCCGACGCATCATCGCCAATTATCTCCTCATAGATTTTGTACGGCCGCTCGGATGGCAATTCTTCGTAAGTGATGTGATGTAGTTTGCGGCACTTCTCATTCGCATATGTCGCCGTGCCAATATTGTTGCAGTTGCACACAGATTCGACGCCACTCAGCGGTGTTTCATAGCCTTCATTGTTATTGGTGTTGCCATTAAGCGCACAGGTTGGTGTAGGTGGTAGCTGACGCACTACATCGAAACGCTCGGCGCTGGTAAAACGTCCACCAATGTTGCGTTGTGGCCACTTAAACGAGCGATAATAGGACAAATGGAATACCTTCTGACAGTTGATCCACATGTAGAGCAACAGAAACAGCGCTGCCACGCCCACCGGCAGCATGAATACAATTATCAAAGCCTCCGCACGTTGACTGCGTTTGTATTCCCATGGCCCGCCATAGATTAGTTTAAATGTAGAAGCATTGACCGTGCCACTAAGCTGTCCCTGAGCTTGAATGCCAACCACACGCGACGTCACGTTTGTAACGCTCGCAAGTTTCGCATTATTCTTGGTAACTTTATCGGGCAACACTACCACTTCTTTTGGCATGCATTTCAACCCATTCACATTGATTTGCGATATGTATTTCTCATACTGAAAAACGCGAAACTTTTCTGGGTGCGTGTGGGAAAATTCGAGCAGCCACACACAGTTCCACGGATTCCGATCGATTTTTATGCGCACTTGCTCCCAACTCAACGCAGATGCAGCTGACGCATCGTGTAACCTCTGAAATTGATTGGCGCGCAAATCCAATGACGTCAATATCGGCAGAGTAGCCATCAAATCCGCCAGAGAGAGCATCTTCAGCTGATTGCCACGCAATAGTAAATGGCGCAGTTTTCTGAGTCCACTCAGCCATGACAGCGGCAGTTGCGCCAATTCATTCTCGCTCAAATCAAGCGTTTCCACCGCCGCAATGGTTGTATTGCTGTTGCCGCTGAGAAAATCCACACGAAAGTCAACCAACGCATTGCCACTCAAATTTATATATCGCACGCTTGTAGTTTGGGCGGACTCGAGCAACGCGAACGATTTCAAGGTGCAGCCGTTGATTGATATATTGCGCAGCAGCTGTGGGTTACTCACCACCACGGCGTCATCGTCGAAGGTTGTGCGTGCGACGTATATTTGCCGCAACGTCTCAGGCAGATGGGCGAATAGGTCGGCGGTGATGTGCTTCAACTGCACCAACTGCAATTCAGCCACGCCGGTGCGCTCGAACAAATCACCGTCCTTGAGCGCCAACAGCGGTTCGTGCCCGATGTGTATGCGTTCCACGACGCGCAGCGTATCAAAGGCCGAAGGCGCAATGTGACGCAGCGCGTTGCCCGTAAAGTGCAATTCACGTAATTGCGGTAGATTCGCGAACGTCTGCGTGCCTATGGTGGCCAATTCATTGTTGCGATAGCGCAGAATTTCTACCTGCATATCGCTGTTGTTGGCGCCTGGACACTGGAATGGCTGCAATGTGTCCGCGTGAAAACGCTCCATAAACACTTGGGGTACGGTGTCACAGTTGGGTAAATATTCCATGCCATACGTTTCAACGCCCAACGGCGTGTGACAGCCATCGAGCAGTAAACTTTCCGCATATTCGAGGCGTCGCAATAGCGTTGAAGGAGCATTACTATGCTGGCTAGCCGGTGGCAGCTCAACTTTTGTTTGACAGTCGATTTCCACTGTCAGCCCAGTGGAACGCGGCGGCTCATCTGCTCGATGTAGTGTGGCATGTATAAGGCATTGCTGACTGTCATTCCAGCAGCTCTCCGCATCTATTATGGCGGCGCATGGTGCTATGCATAGCAAACCCACAAGCAGCTGGACCACACTCAGCACTCTCAAAGGTGCGTTGACATGACACATTCGAAAAAATTATTAGCTTTACACTGAATTCCGCAAATCCGATCATCCGCTCCACGGCGCGTCAAATGCAAATTCCAATATCTAACTGAGCGAGCAACATGCCGAGCAAGTCCACAAAAAAATAATGCTCGCATTAAATTGTATTCCTTTAGCTGGCAACTGCTGTGGCGCGCTGGCTACGGCAATGGCTGCTGATTTTAATTTGAATTTTGAAACAAAACATTTAAGCAAAAGGTATCACCCAAGCGTCCCAGACACCTTCAATGCCACAACCCACTACTTAATGAGCAATCGCCCCTTGACGCCGCTATAGACCGCCTGCTATACGCCGCTCATTTATAAACACACAAGCGTAAACTTCCCCATGTAAGTGGGAATACAAATACGAGGGTGCCCATTTAAATTGTGTGCTTTTGTAGCCCAGTGTAACTATTGTATTATTAAGTGTTAAAGGTGGTTGTGAGAACACAGCAAGGTATGCATGCGTGATAACGGTACTTGATGAATGTGACAAAAGCTGATGTTTATTTGACAATATGGCCAAATGCATTGGTGCGTGACTACCATTCGGAAGTGCGTAGGTTCGAATCTCCGTGCATGAACAGCAAAATGATAACAACCCCTCGTCAGGCAATCACAAATTTCCGAGTGCAATTTTGCCAGGAAAAAGCTTCTAATAAAAAACCATTTACCGTTCGGAGTCAGCTTAAAACTGTAGGTTTCCCATTTGTGAGAAAACATCAAGACGCACACCACAAATAGGAGGAGGAGCTCAGCCAAGCACCCAAAAAGTGTATAGGCGCCAATTATATTATAGAAAAAAGTCATTATATTCTTTTTTTTCTCCCAACTACAAAAAATGGTCCTTCGCCCCACAACACAACGCAAGAGCTTCAAAAAAACATTGCCCTACTTGATCGAAGCATCTTCTTCTTCGTGCCCGAATCGCAGGATTTTTTCTCTAAGTAAAATTAACATAATTGTCCAACGACGTATAATTAGGGTCAACTTACACGATGAATTTTCTCCCTGGGGTTTTCCCACATTCTTTTTTAAAGAAGCTTTCGAAAATCCCCGTGCATTTACACGATGACTTTCTGTTTGCAGTATTCCTTGCGCGTTTTTGACGTTTAAGCGGACAATTTTCAGAGAACGTTAATGTATGGAGAAGTCTGTTAACTTTTGGTGAAAAATGTGTCTGTGGTGATTAGACTTCGTGGGACGAGAACCTCCCGAAATTCCGTTCTCTGCAATTTTCTTGAATAAAAATACGAAAATGTGAATGCAATGAAAGCGAAATATCAAAAAAACCTCGATTTCGCGTGCATCCCTGCCTCATTGACTTCTCTACACTTTTTGCCACCAAGCTCGAAACGCATGATTTTCCAACCAGGGTTAAAAGCCATCGTGCAAATTGGCTCTTAGTTAGTGTTTCGTAAAAATTTAATAAAAACCTGGAAAATGGAAAATATCAAACAAATCTCTGAAAATGTTAAGATTTGCCAATTTTTTTTTATTTAAATGAAAATATTCGTATACATTTCCTTAGGTAGGTAGGTGAAATGGTTGAAGTGCCAGTCTGGCACTCCTCAAGTAGCACTAAAGCGCCGTTTTGATACCATTATGAGACCTCCAACAGGCAAATAACTACAGCCAGCCAGAGCTGTTCATATGATGGAGAAGATTGATGGGATTTAAGTTGGCGCACGGCCCCAGGCTGTCGAAAAAAGGAGCATCCAAACCCGGACATTTACAGAGAAAGTGCTCAACACTCTGCTTCTCTGAAAGATCCCCACAGCTTCTGCAATGGGGCAAGGTGTGAGGATAAGCCAAATTGCGTTAAAAAATCATAGAATTAATTTTCAAATTGCAAAAAAATCTAAAATGACTCGACCGACTGGAGTACTGCTTTTTTGCCATCTCTGCATTAATAAAATGCAACGATTTACTTGTATTGTATTATTACAATTTTGAAAACAAAAGAAACATTTTTGTTCAAAAAACTGTTGTTAGTGTATAATTTCGATGTCCACTAAACTCCACTAATAATAAAAAATGTATACTCCCTGATTTCTATAACTGCTGATTTGTTATTGTGTTGCTCACTGCACCTTCGTACATATAATACTCTGCCTTATGGCAGAGCAGCACATGGCGAGTATTGGCTAGTATATATGTATGTAAGTATGTGTCCACGATGTACAGAATGCAAATATGTAGCCAACAGCAAACTGCTAATCGGCTCTCAGCAGCATCAAAGTGTTAATCGGCTCTCAGCAACAACAAACTGTTAATCGACTATCAGCTGATTTGCTTATGTAATAAGGGATATAACAACATTTTGTTTACAACAGAAGACGACCAAAACTGAGATTGTGGTGGTGATATCCGATAATATTAACTTTGTTGCCGTCTGAACGGTCGATTGGAGGAGAGTAGGAATGCATGCGAAATGAGCGAGCATAATTCTGCTGTCAAGTCCCCTGATTTGCTGTAACAGCCACAGGTACTGTCCTAATATTGCTTCGGATGGCCAAATCCTGTATTCTATCATTATCGTATGTACCTATGTATCATTACCCTTGCGGAATTCCATTATATAAGAGGAAGAACTTGCACTATTTGGGTGTTTCTTTTGCGGCAAGTGAACTATCAATATCGATAACTATGGTTTGGCAGCTGAGAATGACAAACTGTGTTGACATTTCTGTTCAGTAAGCTTTGACAAGTCATCATGAATCGTTTAACGCCAGAACAACGCATTCAAATTGTGGAAATTTACTTTGAAAAAAATACTCGCCAATACTCGCCATGTGCTGCTCTGCCATAAGGCAAAGTATTATATGTACGAAGGTGCAGTGAGCAACACAATAACAAATCAGCAGTTATAGAAATCAGGGAGTATACATTTTTAATTATTCACGAAGTTCATAGAGCACTACGCATAGCGGCATCATCGGACCTTATTTCTTTCGAAATGAGAAAGGTGCTGCCGTTGCGGTGAATGGCACCCGTTATCGAGCCATGCTGACTGAATTTTTGTATCCAAAATTTAAACAGCTAAACATCGACGACATTTCCAACAAGAGGGCGCCACTTACCATACAAGCGATCGCGCAATATTCAAGCCAACATTGACGCTATTTTATTGGAAAAAGTAGTCAAAAATTGGACTGATCGAATGGACGATGTAATATCTTGCTACGACAGGCAGCTTGTCGCGGCTTAATCGAACCTTAAACCGGATCCAGACATCGGGAGGAGTTGTTGTTTCGGCGATAACTTACCCTAATGTCTGGTACCGCTTGAAAACAATGACCAAGAGCTGCCACCTCCTAGTACAGGCTATTATACGTCACCGTGCCTATTGCACGATGTGCAGCCAGGAGGTTAATTCGGCTGTATTATAACGGCACCTGCTTAACACCATGCCAAATTAAGGAGTAACAATGATCTTACAGCGACAAGGGGTGTTGGCGTGGTGGACCTATTGACATCCCCAAGAAATTTGAACACTACCGAGTTTGCTTTGTCGAGCAGGCGGTTGTAAGAACAAGATGCACATAAACAAAAATGAAAACAACAACAAAAATAATAACAAAAAGGGCTGTTGCGAACAGTTTAGCAGCACGATCAGCGTTAATCCCACTGTGGCTCAATTGTTATCCTGGAATACGTGTCGATCGCTGATTGGTCGATGAAAAAGGGGGGAAAAAAGCGCGAGAAACGTTAGAAATGGGGAGCAGTGGTAAAAAGAAACCCCCATGCGGGATTCTCCGAAGCGGAATTGCCGCTCTTTGAGGAACACGCCCTCGAGCATGAAGAACCATACATCAGCCGTGGGATTTTCGACGAATCAGCACTAGATGCTGAGAGATCGTGTCTTTAGTGTCTTTAAGAGACAATTTTACGCTTACTCTCCAACTATGATTAATGAAAACTGAGCCCAGCCCGGGTTGCACCCAGAATATTGAATGATTGTTTTGTAGTGAGAAAGATTTTTTTGTTTCATTGCATTACACATAATTTGATAAAGGCAGCTCAAAAGAAGTTCCATGCTCATCAATTGGACAAAAAACTGCCAAAAAATTGAATGGTTGAACTTTAAAAACACGTCCACAAGATCATGAAAGCTGTCAATATAAATAGCGACCCTCGTACGCACACACATTCGTATATTTATGAACGCAAGTAGATTTGCTTTTTGTGTGGAGCGGCGCTACGTTTGCGGATTGTCTAATTTTAGCTGGGCCTCTGCCATAGTGTCTTCATTAAAAGCACGAGTATTTGTGCTCAGCTATACGCAATCACATTGAGAACTTGCACTGCTCGGAGAATTGAAATCGCGCTGATGGAAATCCACAAGTCGAAATGCCAAAAATCAAAGTCTATAAACACTCCGGACGCATGGACACGTACCGTTTAATAGCCAATATTTATTCGCATTTCGATTCAAAAATATGGACTACAATGCCTTGCTACATTCACACGCAGTAGGTGTAAAGTTCGAACATGGTCGCACATGCATACATATGTACATATATATGTACTTATTTATGTAAACATATGCATACATATGTACATACGAGTACAACTGCGAAATGTGGCTATACCTTTTGAAAACTTTTAATTGTTTTGCTGTTACGTTTTTCGAATATAAATTATGTGGCATTTTTATTTCTGTGTGCGCTCGTTTACTTACAAACACATACATGCACACTTTACGTTAAGTTCTGAAATACATATTAATAACAAAATATGTTGACAAGCAATATTACGAAATTTCGGTTGTCATAATTAGTGGCAAGTCGCGCCGAATTGTAACGAAAAAAATAGTAAGGAAATGTAAACAACAGCCGTAGAAAAAATTTGTGATTCTTATGGCAAATGGAAAAAATTATTTTCTATGTTTTTTGAACACCTTTGCAAAAATTACAACACAGTAATTTAAAATATAAAAATTTATTAAATTATGTTATAAAATGCCTCAGAACACCCTTTTTATTCATTCTTTAGCTATTTGACCACCAAATTGTAGGTTTGTCCATGTAAATATTGTCCAGTAACTTGCAAATAACTTAACTTCCGCGACAGCTGAAAGACTCCGTTGCTAGTGCTGCGTTATCTTTTTGTTTATTTAAAAATTCTATTGTTAGCTTTTAAAAAATTAAAATAGAAATAAATAATTTTCGAGAATTCGCCCTCAAAGAGAAAAATATCAAAAAAAGTACGTGAACGCAAAACCAGTACGAATTTGCAGGTTTTAAGAACAGCTGATTAAAGAGGTTAGGGGCCCGAAAAAAATGAAGATTTTTAATAATTTTTTTTTGTAGACAATTGCTTTATTTTACAAAAATAAAAACAAAGCATTAATTCATCATGTTTCGTTTTAACTTTAGCAAAATTTCAAAAAAAATAAAATTAATAATTGTAAAAGTTATCGCTGTTTGTGTGGAGCTCGTTTCTCCAGAAGTCCCTTGCGGTGGTCATCACAAGTCCTTGGAGATTCATTTAAAATCAATCGGACAAGAGAAATGAGTTTATTAAAGATAATCTTGTGCCTGATCTAAGCTTTTTTTCAAAATTAACAATATGAAAGTTTTTCAGATTTTCGAGAAAAAAACCGAAATTGTAAAAAAATGGAAATTAAAAAAAAATCGAGTTTTTTATGTTTTTCAAAAGCAGCATAAAAAAGCAGCTGTTCAAAAAACATAGTTTTGAGAAAAACGCATTTCTTAATTGCTGAATAACTCGCAAAAAATCCATTTTTTTTTTTTAATTATACTTTCAGAAACTGCAAAAAAATCCAATTTTTCAAAACTATACTTTATGAAAATGCAAAATGCCACAATCTTATTTTTTGAAAATTCTGACACCGCCTAACCCCTAAATTGTTCGCGGAAAAAATCACAAAAATTAAAAACGTTTTCAGTTGAGTTGCCTCGTATTAAATTTTAAAAAATACAGCAAATAAAATGCAAAATAACGAGATAAGCATCACAAGATTTTATTTTGTCCACAATAATTGGTTTCATTTGATCATCCCTGTCAGTTCCATTCCACTATCAATTGTATTGAGGCAATCACAGCTTTCTTCATATTTTCTTTGCTGCCTATTGCCAAATTAGTTAACAATCGAGAAGCACGAGCATAAAACACAAAAGATACCTGCAATGCTTTCGATTTATGTTCCCAAAACAGCAGCGACGGTGACTGGTGGCTGTGGTTCAGAAGTGCATACCTTTATGCCATTGGTCGATTCCTATTTAAAACTTCAAATAAACTTTATAAATTTTATCTGAAATATATTTACTTACATTCTCCACTTTAATTACCATTTTTATTTAAATTTAGAACTTTGATTCAATTCGCAAATTTGAATTTGCGTTTATTTTTACTTTGCGATCAGCTGTTTCCTCACTTGCAAATTCTTACAAGTAAAAATTTATCCAGTAGAATCTTGCAACTTCCCCTCAAAATGAAATGTCATTTTGCTCTCTCACTTCTCCTACTTGATAATTTGTTAAAGAGGGGGAAAGGTGCAAATTTCAAAACCTTAAATGCCCATATTTCGTAAAGTACTGAATCGATTTTAACGAAGTTAGTATCATCCCACAAAATTGAGCAACGACCATAGCTAAATTTACTATAACGGTACTTCTTAGAATTGAAAAATGCGATGCTTCAAATTTCGGCGACCGATAAATTCATCGAAATAAATATAAAAAAAAAATCCTTAAAAAAATATATATTAGTATGGCGGAAATGGGCGACATCGTTCAACAATCACGCTCACCTCCAAAAACGCGATATTTCTGGAACTAAAGAAGAGATTTGCCATAATTTAATTTAGCTAAGAATATCACAGGCAACCGCCCTAGACGAATGGTTTGGTGCGAGACTACCATTCGGAAGTGCTTAGGTTCGAATCTCCGTGCATGAAAGAGCAAAATTATAGAAGTTTTTTCTAAAGTAGTCGTCCCTCGCCACGCAATGGCAAACTTTCGAGTGTATTTCCGCCATGAAAAAGCTCCTCATAAAAACCCATTCACCATTCGGAGTCGGCTTAAAACTGTAGGTCCATTTGGGGAACAACATCAAGAATCACGCCACAAATAGGAGGAGCAGCTCGGTCAAAGGAAAAGGGAAAGGAATACGCAGAAATTTTAGAGAATGGACATGGCACCACCTTCTTCTTCGTCTTAATTGACTCGATAATCTCTTACGCGATTTGGGCCGAGTTTAACAAAACGCGCTTTCTCATACTAACCGGCGCCAGTTGGGCACACCCAGTGAAGCCAAGTCCTTCTTCAACTGATCTGTCCAACGCAGAAGAGACCTTCCTCTTCCTCTGCTACCACCAACTGGTACCGCATCGAATACTTTCAGATCCGTAGCATTTGTATCCATTCGGACGATATTACCCAGCCAGCGTAGGCGCTGGATTTTTATTCGCTGTGCTGTGTCACACAGCTCATCGTTCCATCGTCTGCGATATTCGCCGTCGCCAACGTGCAAAGGTCCAAAAATCGTCCGCATAATCTTTCCTCAAACACTCCAAGTGACGCTTCGTCGGATGTTGCCATCGTCCAAGCTTCTGTGCCATACTTTGGGATGGGCATGATGAGTGCCTTACGGAGGGTTCATTTTGTGCATACATTTACACACATACATATGAATGCACTTCTGTATGTCTGCACGATCGTCATTTGCTCGTGGCGTAAAAGTACTTGAACGCAAAAGATGAGCAATCGCTTTAAATTTATCCTTCAAGTTTGTTGTAGTTTCAAATTGTATTTTGGATTTTGAATGAAAAGCTTTTTGAAAAATTGTCTGTAGGTAAATAGAGCCCCAATTTTAAAATAGACTGAAATTTGCACAGACAGCCGTAACAGTAACTATTTTATGCGCCTTTTTGTAGGAAGCCAATCCTTTCAGAAAGGACGCAAATGGATCGAAAAATTCAAAATTTGGAGTATACACAAAAGTTAAGTGCGAAAACAGAAGAACGTCTGGAGAAGCGTTCCCATCCCTATTTCACAATAACGCGACCAACATGCGCATCCGGCGGTGACATGGCCACCGCATCCGATGGATTGCATTGTAATTCGAAGAATTCCAGTTATCAAAATTTAAGTTTGAAAAGCCTTCCATCGGAGGAACAATTCGAAGATGCTGTACAAACTGAGGATCTGCAAGCCGTCAAGGCTACATCAAGCGAGATGAGCGATTCTCTAGAGATGCGGTCATCATTCCAAGTCAATGGCAAGCGAAAGTCGAAACATGCCGAAGTCGGTTCAAAATTGAAAGCTGAACTATGTAAATACAAGAAAGAACTGAACGAATATAATAACACAACAAAAGAATTGGAGGAAAAGTATATGAAGATAAATTTTGAGTTGAATGAAATGCAACAGAAACACGATCGTTTTGTTGCCAACCGAAAGTGTGCCAAAGAGACGGATGTTTACACGGACAGTAGCAGCAGTACAGGCTCTGAGTTTTCATTGAAGCGAAAGTACACGCAAATATTCGATCGAGATGGCGATTTCATGAACATGCATGGCGGCACTACATCCAACGAAAATATGGAAAATGAATGCAATCTGCAGCAGGGAGATGTGGCTGCTACGCGTAGAAAACGCAACTTTTCATCCGCATCCGAATACTCTAACTTGCGACAGCACAGTGGTCAAATGTCGCAAAAGCGTCATCCCAAACGCAAGTCGGAGAACAAAGAGAACGCCGCACCACACCATGCAACCTATGATTCGGAGAAATTCAATACGCGCGGCCATGCGGCAAGTCTCAAAGATATCTACAAAGTGCTCAAAAACGTATTGGACAGCAATCAGAAGACGCAATGCCAGAGCAAATCCGCCGACCTGCACGAACTGCACTCGACCATAGTGAACCTGCATAGTGAGCAAGCGCAGTTTCGCAGTATCATTCAGCAGCAACAAACCTGTTTGCAGGACTACCACACGCGCTGCATCAAGGCACAGCATATAATGCAAACCCAACAAATAGAAATCGAGAAGCTCAACTCGAATAATCACCAACTCGAGCGGGAAATCGGTAGTGGCATCGATCAGCTGCGTCAGAAGATCGACTCCAAGTTGCGCGACGTGTCACACCTGCCGCAATTGGTGCGCGAGGAGCAGTCCAAATACGAGAAGCTGCACAAGGAGAACAACCTGCTAACTGAACGAGTGCGTAACTTGCAGAACGAGGCGAATCAACTGAAAATGAAAATGGAAGAATTGTCACGCCGCAAGGTGATGACCTTTAATCGGCTCAAAGCGGCCGAGCGTGATCTGAAAATTTTCAAAAACTACAATACAGCATTAAAACATGAGAAGCGCAAATTGGCGGAGGAGATGCAAAAGTTGAAGGAGCAATTGGATAGCGTGCAGAATGCGAGCAAGCGTACAATGGCGCGTCAGCGTGAGCAAACGGAGAAGCAACGGCGTGACTTACAGAAGCGTGTCTTCGAGCTTGAATTGAAGCTGAGTCGTAGTCAGAATTCCACGACGAGCTTAATTCAGGAGCGAGACAGCTTAATCGCCGAGCTACAAACCCAACTGAACACTCTGGTGCACAATTTCGAGGTGTCGCAGAAGCACATTCGCGTGTTACGGCGGCACATCTACTCCATGTCCGGCGGCACTAATGTGCGCTGTGCCAATTTGTTGAGTGAGAACGTGTCACGTGCTTGACGAACGCAACTTAACATTTTTCACATTTCGCGTCCAGCCAATTAGAGCAGTTCAATGTGCCACTATCATTGCTGCTTCAGTCTACAGCGCGCTACTGGCAGACTAACGGTAGTTTTTTGATGTGCGATCGCTTGAAGCGTTTTGGGTCACATAGGGATTGGTGGCATCTTGCCGATGTCACTGATGCTCATTATGTGCTCCAGTCCGCTGTTGTTGGCGATCGTTGATGAACGAAACATCTTGGCAACGCGAATGGTAGTCTCTCTTCATAGCTTAGGTTTACTGTTTAAATTTAAAATCAAGTCTTAAAACAGCTAAAGAAAATTCTTTTTTGTATCTGCATATGTAAATATTTAAATAAATGTTTGAAATTTGTAAAATTTTAAAATATGTAACTAAAAACCATGAAGGTTTGTTCAATTGTTATAAATTATCAAGTTTTGGTGTTCATGTATCCAAAAGACTTGCAAAGTAGGGGAAACTGAGAGAGCAAAATGGCATTGTATTTTGAGGGGAAGTTGGAAGTTTTTATTAGATATATTTTTACTTGTAAGAATTTGCAAGTGAGGAAAACAGCTGATCGCAAAATAAAATTAAACACAAATTAAAATTTGCGAATTGAGTCAAAGTTCTAAATTTAAATAAAAATTGTGATTAAAATGGAGAATGTAAGTAAATATATTTTAGATAAAATTTATAAAGTATTACACATGTTAAATAGGAATTGGCCAAGAATAAATTTTGACACACCAGGTGAAGTCAAAAATAAACAGGACTGGCGTCATAACAATGTTTTCGATGGCGTCTTCTTTTTAATGAGTTAATGCGTGGGAAGTTACATCCCAATTTGACTTCCAGTGAAAGCTTGGTGACATTCGGTTTAGTGGAAGCGAAGTTATTGCGTATAAAGCGTCAGTATGCTTGTGTCATCGGTACAAAAATGAGTTTTGAACAAAGAGCTAATATCAAATTTTGTTTTAAAATCGGTAAAACATTTACCGAAACATTTGAATTAATGAAAATAGTTTATGGCGATGATTGTCTAATTCGAGCCAGAGTTTATTAATGGTTTACTCGTTTCAGAGATGGTCGTGAGGACATAAATGGCAATGAACATACGGGCCGACCAAAATCAGTAATCACCGAAAACTCAATCGAAATTGTTCGTGAATTTATCAAAAATGCATCGAAATCATTGTTGGAATTCATGGAATCGGGGTTGAATATCTCCAAAACATCGATTTATCGCATTTTAACTGATCATTTGGACTTACGAAAGGTCTGCGCACGTTTCATACCGCACGAGTTAACTGAGGACCAAGAATTGCTTAGAATCCAATATTCGAAAGATCTCATTAAAAAGACGAGAAAAGACGAGAACTTCCTTCACAATATTGTAACTGGTGATCAAACGTCAATGTGCCGAATGGAAGGCCCCAGACGGGGCACCACCCAAAAAATCGCGTTTGGAGAAGTCAAAAATCAAGACGATGCTCATTTGTTTTTACGATTATTGTCCACAAGGAGTTTTTTTTCTATCTTGTCGTTTTTGAAGCGTTTGTTGCATCGCATTCGTCGAATTCGCTCTGAATACCGCGAAGGAAGAAGCTGGCGCTTATTGCATGATAACGCCCCATCTCCTCGATCCACTCTTGTGACTGATTTTTTGACTAGAAATCGCATTTCAACCATCAATCACTCACCGTATTCGCCTGATATGGCTCCCTGTAACTTCTACCTATTCGAAAATTGTATCCACCGACATCCTGAAGGGCATTCCGGATTCCGGTCAATGATCTGACACACTCTTTCGAAAAGCTTTTAGATCGCGCAAAACGGCGTATCGAGGCCAGATGGGACTATATTGAATAAATAAGTTCTAAGTTACCAGAACAAAGCTCCTGTCATTTCTATTTTAATTCAGTCATGCTTATTTAGGACTTCCCATGTACACCCATTTTTTACTTTTTTTCTGTGTGAAGAGTCCCTATTCTGCGCCGGTGGTGATATTGTTTTTGTAGCAGAATTAACATTTCCCTCACATATAAGGCAAAAGCTGCTGAAGTGACAATCCTTGGCCTTATATAAATCCGAGTCGTTCCGTTTACGTAGAACCAACTGTCATTGGAACGCATGATGATATTCAGTTCCGGTGCTTCACGTCACTTCATAAACCATCTTAAGCCACTGATCTAGGCCGAGCTCTGCAAGTTACTTGATGTGTAACCCATACACAGATACAAGCCAATTTTCGAAAAACTAATCAGTGAGCAAAGTTTGATACTTCATCGGCAGTCAAAACGGAAAAAATTATAAATAAGTAACTCAAAGAAAACCCATTTAATATAAATTATAATAATACCTTCCAAATTTTAAGTAATTTCATTTAAAACCGTTAGCTATTAAATTCTAAACACAAAATGGCCACTGATCAAGATCCAGATAATAATTTGCGTTCGGAAAATTTAGATGAGGAGTATGACTATATTTATGGCGAAGAAGGTGGCTACTCGCAAAGTGATACCACCCATATGGGCGAAGAGGCGGAGGAAGCGAGTGAAGAAATATTTTCTCACCTCGGCGAGTCATCGGATGATCCGGAGCAGAAACGTCGTTATATGGAGTACTTGAGCCTAATCAAAGAAATTGAATGTCAAAACCAAATGGTTGCGGATATCAAAGCTCAAATTATGGAGCTCTGCGCAAAGCCTTGCAAAACCAGGTGCGAAATGAGGGACATCAAAAAGCTGCGAGTGTGCATGGAGCAGGAGATAATAAAGCTCAATTGCTTGATGACCAAAGCTATGGAATTGCAGAACTTCGGTTCCAAACGTCGCTATCGTGAGATACCAATTGTCACGACCATCGACGAGGACAACCTTACACCCTATGCGGGGCATGTGCAAGCGCCGAATCAGGCCAATTGGAAAGGTGGCGACAGCAGTGAAACAGACAAAGGCGTCTGTGCCGAAGCGAAGGACTCGAAGGAGGAGAAAGCGCTGCGTTGTTTGTGCAAAGCGCTTTGCAAGATGAAAATCTGTTGCCCAGAAGATAAGAAACTCGTGCAAGAAATCGCTGGCGCGCTGTTGGGACAAAAGAAACGAAAAAGTGCTCAACCTTGTCCGCCTTGCCCACCCTCCTTGCCGCCCTGCCAAGGTCCATGCCCACCATTTGCCAAGCACTCGAAGAAAAGAAAACAGCCATCCCCACCCTGTTCCTCTGATTCCATGCCGGGCGCAGACTCCTTGGAACGACTCAAACAGAAGATCACTTGTATGCAATCGTCTGTGGGCCAACTGAAACAGGAAATTTATCGGCGCAAACGTGACAAGCAGTCTTGCTATCAAGACGAAAAGGAAAAGGAAGACGTCTGCTCGGAGGAACCGGATCCCATACAAATGTGCTTGGGCAAGCGAAGTGCCCAGGCTGATGAAATGGCCAAGTTAAGGGAAAACTACCTGCATTTGCTGTCAGAGTTCTCGAAGAAGGATTGCCAGTTGAAAGAAATGGAGAAACGGTAAGATTAATTGAAATTTTTTACTGGGTTGTTGTTGATTGAGTTTGCTTTGACGCAGACTTAAAGGGTTTTGCGGCAGCTGCAACGATGCCAATGGACGTGGCGAGGGAAGTAATGTCGATCAATCCGAATTGATCGTACTTCGACAACGTGTTGCCGACATGAAAGAGGAACAGACTGAGTTCAAGTGCCTCATGAAAGAACAGTCGCAACAATTAGAAGATTACCGTAATAAGTACTTGCTAGCGCAACAAAAAGTGGAGGAACAAAGCGTGACTTTGGAAAAGCTGAACATGAACAATAAGCGAATCGAAAAACAAATAAATACAGAAGTCAAGGAGATACGTGCCAAGTTTCAAGAGAAACTGAATGAGTTGCTACACTTTCCCAAACTGCTAGAGAACGAGCAACTGAAGTTGGCGCAAGCCTGTAAAGAGAAGGAGGATTTACAGGGCAAATTGATGCTGGTATGCAAAGAGCTGAAAGCACTCAAGGCGCAAACTGAATCACCAAGAGAAGAGACCGATTGTCGGCCGCAGTTGGCGAAATGTCAAATGGAACTGGAGCAGTGTAAGTCCAAACTGGAAGAAACTGAGCGGCAACGCGATCTCTTCTGCGAGCAGTTAAAGACTACCCAAGACGACCTGGACACTTTGCGTTCCGAATCAGCCAAAATCATTGCGCGCACTAAAGAACGTGCCGAGATGACGAGGTGCCAAATGCAGGAGCAAATAAATAGGCTTGAAAAGGAACTGGCGCAATGTCGTGCTACGGCCTGCCTTTCGGTCAGCGATCGTGAAGCTGTCATACGCGAAATGCAGGGACAACTTAACACTCTATCGTATAGCTTCGATGCTGCACAAAAACAAATCAAGACATTGCGCAATCACATCGCTTACGTATCCAATGAGAATTGTTTCCCTGTCAAATGTTGATTAACTAATGGCAAGCAATTGCGCGTAAATGAAAAATCGAATCTAGTATAGCTATGGCTTGTACACGCTTTTGAATGCACGTTTATTGCTATATCTCAAATATGTCCCAATGACATCAACAACTGTCAAGTACAGGACAACACCGCTCCTGTATTGGTGGCGGTGAACATTTTAATCTTATAAAGATTTTACTGCCAAACGTTTCATTTTCGGCGCCTTTTTCTTGGCTTGGCGCTTCTGTTCTTTTAGCTCCCAGCGACGCTGTTTCTCGGGGTCGTCCTCGGCAAGCACGCGTTCCTTCTCCTGTTTGCGCTTGTCTTCACGACGCTGAGCAGCAGCTTCTGCACGTGCAGCGTGTGTACTCTTCAAGAACTCTTCTTCCACGCGTAAGCGATTCTTTTCTGCTTTATTTTTGCCCTGGAAAAACATGCATATTTAGAAAATATTTTTTTTTTTTTTTTAATTTTATCGTTAATGTTGTACCTCTTTCGACATGCGATACGCTTTTAGACGCTCCATCAAGTAGAAGATGAGAATGAGCAATGGTTTAATTGATTCCATATCCACACTCTTGGGCATGTTAAATCCTGCCATAAGCATACATTTTGTCTCTGGTTGTTTTAAATTGTTGGCATCTTCCTGTTGAATTGGACCACTAAATTGATCAGAAATGTGGATGTAGTCAATGTAACGCTGGTATTTGTTGAGTGCTGTGATTATGCGCGCCTCCAACATAGCCGACGTTGCTTCAGGTATTTCTGAGAGCACACTAAATCCCGCAGGTACTTTGTAGCGATCCTCTGGCTTACTGACTAGACTGCAATACTTGTTCTGTATAGAATCAAAGAAAGCGAAAATTGTAATATACATAAAATTTATAAAAAAAAAAATAAAAATAATACAAACCAAATCGGCGTATTCTTTGAAAACTTTTGTTATAGTTTTTCTTGAGCCCACGCAAAACACAAATGAGTCCATTACACCTCGTGTCATTTCGACTTTTATGTGCACTTGATCTTGTTGCGGCCGTATCAGTCCGGACACTAATGCCACTAAATCCTGACGCTTTATCATTTTTAGCTCCACAAGCATCCCCTCACAGCAAGTGCGGCCTGAGCACCACAATGTATACAAGCTTTCGCTTTCTTTCATCAAACCGGGGTTTTCGTTTTCTTGTTTGCCATCATCGCCTAAATATTTCTATTAAATATATAAATCACTACTATTGCATATGACTGCCTACCAACTAGCACAAAATTATCGTCCAAGAGCCCTTTGTGCGTGCTATACCACAGCTGTGCAAGCCTGGCATTCTTCGTTTTACCCGCAAAGAAATTGGCGAAGTAAGCCAAAAGTCCGCCCAACATTAGCATTTCCATCCAATATGAATCCCAATGTGTGCTATTATTAAATAGAAGTCGGAAAAATTATAGCCACAATAATGGCATATTTGCATTTGTTAAGCTGCTAGTCGCTTACCGGAAATGCATTGGAATCTTGGCCACCGTTAGTTTCGGTTCTGCGGTTTTTTGATCTACGGGTAAATCTTTGTTTTCGCCGACGTCGAAACCTTCAAATTCTTCTTCGTCTTGAAAATGTTCAAATTCGTTATCGTCATCTTCAACGACACCGTCGTCATCATCCGTTTTGAAGTCATCTGACTTGCTATCGACTTGCTCGACGCTTTTTAATTTCTCAGCTACGTTCACCTGTTGTGTGGCTTTTGCAGCTTGTGGTGCTGATGTGGTTGCTGCATCAACGAAATCATCGTCGGCGTCGAAGTCATCAAATTCAGCAAAATCACTTTCTTCATCTTGCGCCAGTACCGAGGTCATGCCACCTAGCACCAGGCATCCGACCGCCAATAGTGCAACTATCTGCCTTACCTTCATAGCTAAAATCGTCCCCTTTCTTTACTCATCCACTGATAAAATATATTTATTTATTCAGCAACATTACCATAGAATCGGATTGAGGTTAATTAAATGGGTTATAAATGTAAAGAAAACCAAAAATACTCACTCAATTCCACACTTCATAAAAAAACATTACAGTGTTGCCGGACAGAGCACAAGGGCAAGGTTAGATTGTCATTCACAATAATTTCGTATAGCAATGTATCCATTTTTGACTATTACGGCCCATCTTGGAGTTGTTAGTTGAACTTTGACGTTTAGAGCCGCACGCAGGTTTTCAGTACATTTTAAAAATAATTTAACCTATGGTTAAACGGCCATTGAGCCTGAATTGAACAGAATTTTTTTAATCAGCTGTTTGTTGCTTTTCAGCTTTGGTTGCAAAAAATTCAATTGATCGCACGTGACATTTGGCCTTTTTTTGCATCCCAGAACAAATATATTTAATAATAATATCTTTATATTTTGTATACCAAATTTTTCAGTGGCATCAAATGTGTCAACAAAAGTTGTTTTCCAATAAACAATGATTGGGAATCGGTTAAAAAATGTGCACGCAAATGCAACAACAACGATGAGATCGTGATAGAGATCTGGCTCAATTTATCAACCGTTCTTTTCATTTCGCCTTCCGCTATTAGTTTGGCAGCACAGCCTCTTGTAATTCGTAGCACTGGCAAGTGAATGTTACTATAAACAAGAAGTTTTATGAACTAAATGAGAAAATTCTTTAGTTCAGAGGGATATTTCATCATGAAATTTTCATGATGAATGAGGTTTCTTGCAGAAAATTTTAACGCTTTGCTGACAGGCATAAACTATTGAAGCAATTTGGAAACATTTGAAGGATCAACTCTTGAAAGACTATATTGCGTCAATTTTTAGTTAGAATATCGTATTCGAATTCGCCATCAATTAAGTAGCGGTTTATGGAAAACGCTGTCTCTTTTCCACAATATTCCAAAAAAAAAAGTTTAATAGCCTAGATAGATGGGAGCGTTAATCGGAATTACCGGCGCAGTTAATTTTGATAAAAATTGTAGTGTGACGGACGGTTGTTACGCGGATTAGGGTTTAGCTGATATTTTTATTGGATAATTTTGTCAGTAAAAGGTGGTTAGCAGGCAATAAATACGGGTATTGGCTGACCTAAAAAATAATTGTGTATTTAAAAAAATCTTAAATTACTATTTCTCAAACTGCTCTGAAATATCAAAATAAGTAGTTGCAAATGTAATCGAACGGTTTAGTGCTAAGTAAAATTGCATTCAACCTTTTTTCTTTAAACATTCATTATTTTTCATTCGCAATAGATTTTAACTGTCAATACTCAGCAATGTTGCCGTCGAAAACTCCCCTCATCAGCTTAAATTATGATAATTAGGTTTTGTTGTCAATCCGCATTAGTTGCACTTAATTCAGACAATTTCGAAATAAGTCGTTAATCCCGATTAACTCCACCATCCTTATTTGCTATAAAACTCAGCTCTTGGCGTATGTTAGGTAAAGAAAAAAACGAAATCACTATAGAAATAGCCAAGCCTTAACACGTCCTTAAACTTTCACTGAGTACAGCTCTGCGCTTTCAAATTACTTTAAATGCAATTTAAGTAAATTTTGCTTAATTCTAAATAGTTTAAACATGAAACAAACAGCTAGACCTAAGTTAAAAAAAAAAAAATTATAAAATTAATAAAGATATACTATATTCCAAAAAGAAACAACTGGTAACATTACATATCTCCAACAATTTACGTCACACATCCCGAAGCCGACAAATATTTTGTAAACATTTGGCAGCCTGGTGAAGGAGTAAACAAAAACATATGTTTTCAGTTGTCAGTTGAATTGTCAATCACACGTGCAGTTACATTACTTTAAAAATATTTCCTTTTGTTTTTTATATTGATAAATTGCGATGGTAAGATTATAAATTATTAAAAAAGAATTAACTTTTGATATTTCGCTTCTACCTTTATAGGGCAAGCAAAAGAAAACTCGGAAAATACAGAAGCAACGTACAGCGAGTCTGAAGCGGTTGATGAAGCCAACTGATTCGCGTATTAAAGAAGAAATACGCAAAAAGCGAAAGAAACCAAATGATCCACTCGCTCTGAAAGTGCATCATGTCCAACAACAAAGTTCGGCTCTTTTCTTCCAATACAATACACAGCTGGGCCCACCATATCACATCATTCTTGATACGAATTTCATAAACTTTAGCATTAAAAACAAATTGGACATCATTCAAGGCATGATGGACTGCTTATATGCCAAATGTATACCCTACATTTCGGATTGTGTTCGAGCTGAGTTAGAAAAGTTGGGAAGCCGTTACAAATTAGCGCTGCGTATTATATCGGATCCACGCTTTGAGCGTTTGCCATGCCTTCATAAAGGCACATATGCGGATGACTGCTTAGTGGAAAGAGTGCGTCAACACAAGTGTTATATAGTGGCTACCAATGACAAGGATTTGAAAAATCGTATACGCAAAATTCCAGGCGTACCTCTTATGTATGTGGCGGCGCACAAATACGCCATTGAACGTATGCCGGAAGCGTACGGTGTGAAAGCGTAATATAATTTAGTTTAATGCGAGTAGTAATTAGTTAGTTTTTATTGTCGTTTTTATAAGTAAAGTTTGTACTTTAACGTCATTATCTAAATCTGGAAATACTTGAATAATAAGGAAAAACAAAACACTAAAAAACGTGTTTGCAGGCATTTGGAATATGTTATGAATTTAGCTTCTTTGCATTAGATAAATTAAAATGTTAGGACTGTGAGCTGATATTTTTTAACGACGAAAAAAAGGTTATTCCAGTGTTTTGTATTTGCCACCGGTTCTTTTCAACTTTTGGTGTATGTTAGTAAAAGTTTTGGTTTACAGTACAGGTATCCCTTGTATAACGCGGTCTTATACAACGCGGTTTCGATATAACGCGATTTGGAAAAATTAGGTTTCAGTACAACGCGAAGGGGAAAATACATAATTATAAAATCTGGTAACGCTAATTTGCATACCACATATATATAATATGTAATGTATTTTTAATGTAATAGGACTATGAATAAGTTCGTGCGGTTTTTTTTTCGAAATTTGAAACTTTATTGACGTTAAATGGTTACAAATTTAATATTCAAAATATTGTCCATCGCTTACTACTACTTTTTCCCATCTTTCTGGCAATTCACGGATTCCCTTTGTGAAAAATTCGGTCGGTTTTGCCGCAATCCACGAATCGATCCATTTTTTGACTTCATCGTAATTACGGAAGTGCTGGTCAGCCAGGCCATGTTGCATCGATCGGAAGAGATAGTAATCGGATGGCGCAAGGTCTGGACTATACAGCGGGTGGGGTAGGACATCCCATTTGAGCGTTTCTAAGTATGTTTTGACCACTTGTGCAACATGTGGCCGAGCATTGTCATGTTGCAAAATAACTTTGTCGTGTCTATCGGCGTATTGCGGCCGTTTTTCTCGCAGTGCTCGGCTCAAACGCATCAATTGTCGTCGGTAGACATCCCCCGTAATCGTTTCATTCGGTTTCAGTAGCTCATAATACACAACACCCAGCTGGTCCCACCAGATACACAGCATAACCTTCAGGCCATGAATATTCTGCGCCGACGTCGATGTTGAAGCATGGCCAGGGTATCCATACGTTGCCCGACGTTTTGGATTGTCGTAATGGACCCACTTTTCATCGCCAGTCACAATTCGATGCAAAAAACCCTTTCTTTTGTGCCGTTGAAGCAGTTGTTCGCATGCCATAAAACGGCGTTCAACGTCTCTTGGCTTCAATTCATACGGCACCCAATGGCCTACCTTTCGGATCATTCCCATGGCTTTTAAACGTTTGGAAATGGTTGATTGATCAACTCCCAAAGTTTTTGCAACCTCTTCTTGCGTTTGAGCCGGATCTTGATCGAGCAATTCCTCCAATTCGGTATCCATGAACTTTGGCGGCGCACCCTCGCGTTCTTCGTCTTCCAAGCCAAAATCACCACTTTTAAAGCGTGCAAACCACTTCTGGCACGTTCGCTCAGATAGAGCATGCTCACCATAAACTTCCACCAAGATACGATGACTTTCGGCTGCTTTTTTCTTCATATTAAAATAATGAAGAAGAATTCCCCGCAAAAACACATTATTTGGCACGAAATTCGACATTTTCAAGTGTGGTAAAAATATTGTTGTTTACGCTTCAAATAAAAAACTTATACTGACGTTTGTGCCTTACGACAGTAGCTCTCCAATGAATGTTTGGAAATGTGGATCGATGGAATAATAATCAAGTTACGCCATCTGTTGTAAAACCGCACGAACTTATAAATAGACCTATTAAACCGGGAATTACCCTTTTTTGCCTTCACAACATGTGTGAGTATACCAGAAAAGGAGCTTAAAAAACCACCCACCAAAAACTGATAACAGATTTTGCAATTATAAAACCACAAGAAGAACCACAAGGTCCCACAACTAGTTTCTTATCCAATAGCGAAAACTATGTTGAAGAAATATCTTCTGATGAAGCTATTGCTCCCCCAAAACGCCCACGTGCAAAGATCTTTGAAGACAGTGAAACAGATTAATTACCATAAGAAGTTTGAAGAATAACAATAAAATTTTTAATAAACCTTTAATTTGTTTTAGTTTGTTTTTAAATTTTTTAATGTGCACATAATTATTTAAATTTTGTTTTTTGAATTTTGAAATATGTATGTACATATGTATTATTATTCATATCTTGTGTTTTTAATTGTATAAGAAAGTCTGAACTTTAGTATTGAGTTGAAATATATGTGCATTTCTTATTTTGTATGTATTTTATTTAAAAAAAACCTATTGGAACATAACCCCCAAATTTATATGAAAACTATGCTTTAGATAACGCGGAATTACATAACGCGCAATTCTTCTGGAACGTAACTATCGCGTTATACAAGGGATACCTGTATTAAATTCTGCATAAGATTTGAATGCATAAAAAAATTCACAACGAAACCAAAACTTAGCACAAATATTTAGATATAAGTAAATCAAATAATCCTGTTGAAATTAAAAACACTCTTTATTTAGACGTTACTATCCGTCGTGTGCAACAAATTTTGCAACGTCCGGATTCTAGTCCAGAATATGTAAAACGAGAACCAAAGCCTAAGTTAACCATACGACACAAAGAGGCCAATTTGGTATTTGCAGAAAAGTAACAATTTTGGGAAGATGAATGGGAAAGTGTAGTTTTTTCCAATAAAAATAACTCAAACTGGACGGATCAGATGATTTCAAAATATTTTGGCATGGTAAACAGAAGAAAAAAGAGGTGAGAATGGCTCAGAGGAGGCTCTGTCGTGGTTTGGGTAGCCATTAGTGTCAAATGCAAAACGCTTATATGTTTCATATCTACAAAAAGGAATCGTATCAAGTACTCGTATATAGAACTACTGGACGAAGTACTAATTAGTTTTTTTTTTTTCGTACCCCCAACATTCGGTTTTACGTTACCTGAACGAAGGTTGTCGGGGGACCGATAGTCGTGGACGTCGCTGACCATCCTATATGAAAATGTATACAACTCAACTAATTTCAAAAACGTTCAAGCAACTCCCTCCCTCTTGCCTTTCAACTGGAACAAAAACAACAACATATTTTGGCATAAAAATAACTTTTATTTTAGTTCATAACATTAAGGGCGGACATCAAACGATTGCAATTTCCGAAGTGTTATCCGAAGGAAAGTTGTGAGAGGAATTTTAGCTGTGACGTCATGGGGGTTTAGCCAGCAGAATAATGGGCTTCCAATTAGTCGTTGTTCAGATGGCGAGTGGGGAGCGGCCGTTTTGATTTTTTCTTTTACCTCCAACTCAATCTCAGTTTTTACCAACTTCTGTTGTAAATAAATCGCTGTTTTAACCCTTATTACGTCAGTAAATCAGCTAATTTCGTCAGATTTGATGAGTGCTGTTTAACATTTCAATGTTAGGCACACCTTGCTTTCTGCACATCGTGGACCTACTAACAGTTCAAGATGGTGTTTCGAACGGATCTGAAAACATATGCCAGAAACCGCTATTTTAAAAAATTTAAATTGTTTTATGATTTTCAGTTGCAACGAAATATTTTCCTCGTGTATTGAGCAAGTCAATAACCCCCCTAGTAACCTAAAAAAATAAATAGGTATACATACATATATGAATAATATAAAAATTTGTTTAATAAATATGAGAGTATCCTTGAAAATTTTTCCTCAAACTCCTAAAACTTAAAAATTAAACTTATCTCAAATAGTTTCTCGCCACACTTACCGAGCTATAAACAGAAAATTTCATATCCAAATAAATCAACTTAAGTCCATTTGGAAATTCTCGCATATTTCGATCCACTTGAATTGTTTGTAATAAAAGCGCAATAAATGTTCTTATAATAATCTTCTTCTTCTCGATTGGCGCGATAACCGCTTACCCGATTTTATCCGAGCTCAACAAAGCGCGCCAGTCGTTTCTTTCTCGTAGTCACCGGCGCCAGTTGGACACACCAAGTAAAGCCAAGTCTTTCTACAACTCATCTGTCCAACGCAGAGGATACCTTCTTCTTCTTCCTCTGCTACCACCAGCTGATACCGTTTCGAATACTTTCAGAGCCCGATAGATACAAACCTACTTGGACGACATAACCCAGCCAACGAATCCGCTGGATCTTTATTTGCTGCGCTGTGTCTACGGCATACGGTAAAGCTCATACAGCTCATTGCCTGCGTTACTCGCCGTTGCCAACGCGCAAAGATCCAAAAATGGAGGATGGTTCCATATATACCTAGAAGTCCACGCAAGTCCGGAAATTCACTGACTGCCATTCACTTGGAAGTGGCCAGGGGGATTCTTCTGCATGTGCTGCAAGCAGCTCACAACTTCCGGGCTTAGCCCATGTATCCTCTGGGTAGCTGCCGAACTCCTGTTCGAGAGCGAGCTAATGTGAGAAGGCGAAGCAACCATGGATAGCTGATTAAGCGCTGGGTTTGCCACCCGCCACGTAAAAATCCCTCCCAATGAAAACGAAGACTCGGTCTTATAATAAAAGTATAATAAAATTAAGTCTATGTTTCAGACTCCAAATTATGTTTCCTTTGTACAGAAGACTAAACAAAAATTTGGTTTTAGGTATGACAAATAATTGTAAACAATTAAACATGAAATTTAAAGCATATCGAAAGATTTCAATGATGGATTGATACTCTCTTGTAGATCTTACTTGGTACTGAGTCATATTATAAGCATTTATTTCAATCAATTCAGTTTTGGTTTAAAATTCTTTGCCACACTCGTGAGCTGGAATTTTATTTTATACAAGGTGGCGCAAAATTAATCACTCTATGGAAGATTTATAATTTAATTTACTTGTGAGCTAGACAGCTGCAAAATACAAACAGGCAAACAATGGAGCGCATAAAGGCCATCACTCATTTTACGTTTCTGGCTGTGATCTAAGATTTGTCTTCGTGATCAATGACGTGTTGAAAAATTCCAAAAATATTGGAAGCATGCATATATCCATCCAAAGCATATGTACATCCCGAGATAAGCAAACTGACGAGTCTCCATCCTCAAGTCATGGAAATAGAAACTATCACCAACTTGTACTCTCAGGTATACAGATGCATTATTCTGTTGAAAGATCCAATTAATAGGTCCAAATGTTTCACGCATGTTGAGAAAAGATAATTCCAACGGGGCTTCATAACTATTTCCCGTCGTTTTATGGTCTACAATTGTCAATTCGAACGCGCCATAGTAAGATATTACTCCCCATACCATAACACCATCTTCACGGCTGTTAGGTCGACTCAAGTACCTTTTCTCTTTTCGTAAGCCATCCAGATTGAACTTATTTCCGTCACTAAATACTATTTACTTGTTTCCATTCACCGGGATCGTTAATTGTAGCAGAACTCCGGTATAACCAGCCATTGGCTATTTGGCAGACACGCATTGAGACTACGAGTTTTCTTCCATGCATTCTGTAGAAGTTGTAAAGGTGAGGAAGAGGAAGAAACAGTTGAGAACTTCCTTTGCAATTGTCCAGCCTTAGTTAATACCCTTACATAACTGTCTAGCGTGGGGATGGGACCAATCCTGCGCTTCATAAGAGCCACAATATCATAGCAGAGTCACAACGGGCCTGTAAGGTCTAAGCGAGTTGGTCGTACAGACCGACTACCGCCATAACCAAACCTAACCTAACCTATCCTTCAGATGTGGCGCTTTTAGAATAGCCTTTCGAACATTTTTTTGAAGTGAAAACTTCTTTAGAATCGTTGGGAGTGATTTGAGAAAAAGTGAAACGAAAAAAGCGACACTCTTGGCTACGAATATTACATATACACGTAGCGACGAACTAAATAACTTTTAGGCCAGCGCCGACAGCATGGCGCGGTAGCCGAGCGACTAGCAATGTGAGCTTCCGATCCAAAATCCTTGGTTCGAATCACAAGAAAAAAATTTTTTTTATACAGTTATTTTATTTTATTTTATGATATGTTTATGAGGAGCTTTTTTTCATGGCAGAAACACACTCGGTGTTTTGCCATTGCCTGCTGAGGGGTGAGTGCTATTAGAAAAATAGATTTCCTTAATTTTGGTGTTTTCACCGAGATTCGAACTGACGTTCTCTCTGTGAATTCTGAATAGTAGTCACGCACCAACCCATTCGGCTACGGCGTTTGTTTAATTTTACTGATGCAAAAATGAGAGAAAATATTTGAATAAAGTTTGCTTACTGTTTACACATTTTCCAAAGGTGACGGAGAACCAAAAAAAAAAGTCGATTTTCAAACAAATACGAGTGCATATGTGTAATTGTGTTAGAGTTTCGGTCACGCCCCAGCAAAACCTGCGTGCATATGTGTTTGTAACATTCAAAAAAATGTAATTGTGTTAGAGTTTCGGTCACGCATAATAGCAACCGCGTGTGTATTTTTATATTCGTAAATATTTTCATTTTTAAATATTTACCGCAATTATGCCGAAAAATAATGCAGAAAAGTGTCGTGAATATCGACAGAAAAAAAATCAATAAATAGCATCACGGAATTCATTCACGAAAGTTTAATAAAGTATACACCAGAAGTATCGCGGATACTTAGAAAAGATTACGATAAAGTTCCAATGATTTTAAGTGGCGATTTTAACGTAAATTTTGCATTGGACACAGCGGTTCCTTCAATTGACTTTCTCAATACAACATTCAATTTAAAAATGTGTAACAATCGCACTGAATCGACAACACGATCAAAAACAACAATTGACGCGGTATTTCAAAGACATGTTGACAACATCGAAACCAAAGCATTTGTATCATATTTTAGCTATCATAAGCCACTCGTATCATTTGTTGAAATTGAAAACATTGAGGATGGATAATAATAAAATGAAGAAAATAAAATATGAACTTTATAGCAATATTATAATGAACCTATAATTATCTTGCTCCTAATGCTGCTTTCGTCTTATTCTCTCTCAGTTTGTTTTACGGAAGGTTTCACTTCTATCGCGTCTAACCGTTAGACTGGTATTTTTTTTTTTTTTTCTGGCTGCAACGTTTAGCATTTCTTTAATTTTTGTTGTTGAAAGCGCGGAAGTTGCTGCAATCCTAAGAATATTGCGAGTTTCCTTCGGTGTTAGAGCCATTGCAGTTCTGCCTTTGTAGTTCTTACCATAGGAGGCCCCTTGTTTCACATAAAGATCCACAACATTTGAAATTCGACTATGAAACATTTCTGCTTTCCCATTTTACATACTAGAAATTAGAAGTTTCCGACCAAACACAATGAATTCTTAAAAAAGAGTCCCTTTTCACAGCCTTAATGGGCAAATAATATATAATATTCAAACTGAGTGCCTCTATTCAAGTGAACCAATAAATCAAGCACAATATTACAACCTATGAACTTTTACTGCTGCGTAATACCATTAGATGGGATAATATTTTGATGGATTTTTTTTTTCGAGCAAAATACAGCCCTTGTGTTACTAGATCAAAAATGGTTGCTTTAATAATCGTTTTATTCCATAAAAATTATTGCATCTAATTAAATAATCCGGACTGTATATGCATACATCCCCCAGCAGTGCAGGGATTAGAATATGCCCGAGGTATGCCTGTCGTAAAAGGCGACTAAAATCTAGGTCCACCAGTGTCTGAGTAGCATGGGTGCTCAACTGGCAGAGTCTTCGGGTACGATGTCTCACCGAAGACCATAACTCGGTACCACGGGGAACAGGAGCCCTCTGCGGGGGGAGGTTTTCGTGGTGGCTGTGGTTAAGACCTAAAGCGCGGGTAGGTTTTAGGCCGATGTGGAGTTGCATTGCAACCGGGTGCCGGGACCTATAGAACGGCAGAGGTATGGGTAGGCCTCGAGCCCTACCAAGGCGGTTAGTGTGTCCATGCCACACTGCCAATTGGTACCTAATATTGTTTGGGTTCTGATCATTGATAATTGATTTTGATCCGTGTGCCTTTGGGTACAGTGGGTTTGAGCTGTCGCCAGCAGATACTCACGTAAAAACATTGGATGTTGTATATGCATCCATATATAATTACACATTTAAATCTATAATAAATAATTGGAGTTGCCTTATATGGCATTTCTCGCAAGAAGTGTAAACTTGCCCTTTTACTCTAGGCGGAACTTTATTAATACATTAAACATAACTTCTTCAAATTTATTGAAATTGATAATTAATACATAATATTTATTATGTGATTACAATATTTGATGCCGTATGTAGATATGTATGTAGTCGCCTTCGGCTACATTTTTCTCTTTGCTCTTTTAAGGTCCGCAAATTCACACACTTTGGTTAATTACATCGTAGAACTTAGTCGCATATTGAATGTACTTCAACATGTGCCGGGTAACCCGAACACCAGAGCACCTGATGAAGTACAATAGACATGGGACATGCGTTGAATAAAAAAAAATTAACTTGCAGTGTAAGAGTTTGCACAAATTTCCAGCATGACACGATGTTGTTGATTTAGGCAGGCACTTCGCGCGCTACTTCAGGTACCTGACTGTCTATAGATAAAACCCAGCCCCGGTCACTGATTAGCGCGCAAAGTACTCGACATAGCAGCTAAAAGTCTGGATTACCAAGAAGGCAAAACTAAAAAAACAAAAACAAAAAAACTTTATGTAAAAAAGAAAAAAAAATTAAATAAATATTTTTAAATTCACAAACTTTTTACAAAACATGCAATCACTGCTCGCATTGTATCAGCAGTTGCACTTAGCAACAGGCGCAGCAGTTGCACTTGGCCACATGATTACTCAGCGCGGCTCCAAACAGGCACCACCATATGTATTAGTTTTTATGTGCATATGTATGTGTGTACATTTTCGTATTTATCAGCCTGCCCACACTCACCTATCCACCGCACGCCATATGACAACTTGGCGGTAAGGCGACCGCAGTTGATCATCTAAAGGAAACGACCTTGTGGTCTCTCCATGAGAAACTTTAAGGTTAACGATCTGCTACTTCAACTTAGTCAGCGCAACATGAATGTTCACTGGATGACTTCATATGCACACACTCACACATATATAGCACATTCACACATGTATAATAACGTTCGAAATATTCATACATGTGTGTGTATGTGTGTATACTCGCACAAAAGTTGCACACATGCTCTTTTTCGGCTGCTGCTATTGCTCTGTTGACAAAAGTATATGCTGTTTGGCACCAGCTCGCGAATTTTTGTGTGAAATAGTGGCAAAAGAACACTGACCGACCGAACAACCGAGCAAACGAGCAATCGTCACACCCGACCAATCAACCAGCTGGTTGGCGGGTTGCTGCGCTGGCTAACAGACCGGCTAGTCAGTTTGGTTTGCTCTCATTAGTACACATTTATTTTTCTCTCTTTATTAATTGGCCCACCTCGTTTTTTAGGCTGCTGACAAAGCAAGCAAATATCACTTAGACGAATACGACCGCCTGCAAAGAGGGCAACTCACAAACACAAAGACTTCAGATTTTATTTTTTCATGCGTGTGTGTGTGCGCGAATGTTTCTTTGGGAGCCCGTCATCGTCATCATCATCACTGTCGCTACTACCATCTTTATATTTGGCACTCAAGAATTTCTGCAAGCTTCACTCGCTCATTTTAATTTGTACAATTACCGCGGTTTCGAGCTTAAAACGTTCGTACGTCTCACTAAATGGCCAAGCAACTTCGCATCGCAGACGACTTATTTCGTGTTGGTTCGTATCGGAGGTGATCGGTGAATTGAAAACAAAACGATAAAAAAAATTTAATATGGACGTGCCGAAGTTTGGCTGGAATTTTACATTAGTCATGCCAATATTTTCACCTATGTGCGAATACTCAACACACATACAGATGTAGATGTCGATGTGCAATTGCAACTGTATACATATGTATATATCTAGTATACATATATGTGTATGTTGAGCCGCATTATCTCTCCAGCAGCTGTTCAGTGCTTTTTGTTGCTCGGCTCTCTCCTCCACATGCACATACATGTACGTATAGCTATGTCTATACATATGCATTTGTTTTTCTCCTCACAGCACCTGACGGCTACTTAACATATGTGTTTCATGCTTTTTTCACTGCCCACAATTCCTCTGGTTTTGAGTATGAATTTATGTAAATGGTGCCTTTCTTGGTTCGCTGGCACAATGAATTGCCCACTTACTAGTCTCTGAGGCCCACACTTGTACGCACGCATTCAAATACATTTATATACAGTAGATGATTATGTATGAACGTAGGCTTTTCGATTACCATACCATATGTACATACATACACAGTAAGGTATGCACACTGCCATTGTCTTATGACATCATCTAACTGGCATTTCCGTGAACGCACTGCTCGCTCTTAGCTTTTCATTCAACTTCCGCTAATTAACTAACGAGATGTATCCTGTGAAGTTACACTTTAGATAGGAATTTGCAGATCAGCCTACTGTTTTTCCATTAATTTTCGCTTGTCTCCAATACATATACACACACACGTTTACATATACTTACACGAGCAGCAAGCAGTCCTGATATTCTAATTTTGAATTGCTCTCATCTGTCGTTGATGTCGATTTCGCAGTAGTCACACACTTGTACATCGACTACAAAGACACGATTAACAGCACCGCTGATCGGTGGTGATATTGGCCGTCCGGGCACTGGGCTGTTACTAAGCAATCGATCGCGTTGGTCGTGCTCGCATTCAAATTCGCACATTGTCGCTACGAATCGGTATAAGTTACAAACAAAACTTAAAAATAAGCTGAAAAGGAAAAAATAAATATATACATGTAGCGTTGAATTTTACTCACAGATCGCGGCGTGGCGAAGCAAGGCGATGCTGACTGTTGCTGCTAGTACTGCTACTTTGTCCGATGACTCTCTGATTACAAACATACGGTGGGGTGCAGCAATACATTCATATTCTAGCACACACTCTCACACACATGCGCGCACACGTACTCAAGGGTCGGGTTGGCTCTCCAGAGTGCACAAAAGGAGGAATTAAAAAAAAAAAAAACAAAAAAAACAAATTAATGAGTATCTTTGAACGACACGTGCCCCACTACACACACAGCTTCGAAATTCCTACGTGCAAATATCAGCTTGTGTGGATGTACTTGTATGATATCTGCATACGTGTAGATTTCAATATAGTTGGGTAGATAATTGTTAAAGTACAAATTTGCAGCAGCTCAGCTTCAATTTTAGCCTCTTCTTATTCTTTTACTGTATCTGTATATGTTTCGGTTTCAATTCCTTTGATTAATCTTCTTCTTCGGCTTTGTCTTCTTCTTCCATGTCTGTTTCCTTTCGCACACTGCACTTGTGTACGTATTGGTGCTTAGCTGTTTCCGCCGCTGCTACGGTCGTACACACCTCATCAGCCGCTGGCAGACATTTTCGCACTGCGCCAACTTCAATGGTTGCTACAATGCTTTTACCGAAAAAATTTCGCAAAGTTTCAGATCACGCTTCGCGAATTGTATGCTGACTATGATCCGCGTGGTTTTCGATTTGCGAATTTCCTTTACGCCCCCCTCCACGCTGCCTGCATCTACCAAGCACACATAGTACATATATACGAGTGGATATGTATATGATGTATTTATGTATGTATGTACATTTCGCATTTTTCGTTTTTGTCAAAAGTTTGCTTTGCGCTTCAACGCGCTCGGCAGGTCGGCGGCAGCTGTTGGTCTGGCTACACGCGGCCAAACGATCGGTGCCACTATTGCGCTGGTTGGTGGTACACGAATGACAAAATTCGAAGCCTCGTTGCCTAGTCATCGTATGCTCCGTAAAAGAAAGAAATACTGAGAGCACAGAGTACCAGCAGCCAAGTGAATACGCTTGAAGCTTCGAACCATAAAGGCAAAAAGACAAGAAATGCTGTTTGAAGCCTTGAATTTCGACAAATTCTTGGCGATTCGTGCAGCCATTTCAATGGCAATCTGAAGTTTTCGTGGTTGCAAATTAATTGGTTGCTTAGTTGTGGTTGTTGGTAGTGATGGTGGTGGTGGTGTTTTTGGCGAAGTGCGGTACCACTTCGTTTTCCACTAAGACACGCAATGAATACGTAAGCAACTTTTCGTTAGACACAAAGTCAGCCGAGCATTGCTGAAATAAGAGGAAGTGTTCGAAATTGCGAAAAACCCTGAAATTAAATTTTTTAATTTATCGCAATATTGGTTAGACAAAAAAAGGGTATAGATGTGCTAGTATACTTATATAAATACGTAAGTAGTTGTAACAGTAGACCGATGGAGTGAGTCGGGCCTTAAAGCGGCTATAATCGGCAATCAAACCGAAAATTGGAGCCACTCGGCTCAGACATTGGAATGACGACAGTTCGCAATTGCGCCGAGGACTATTATGAATAATTGCCAATTTTTCTGTCGCACACACATACACATGTTTGGAGTACACTAACATCAAGCAAAGTGACCATACAAAAGGCATCCTGGTAACCATACACACATACATATGTATGAATGCATGTATATAATAAATAAATATATATATATATATATTTAATGTAAAAATTCGTTTACATAGGTGTAGAGTAAGGAAACATTCTTCAATAATGCAATGCGGTGACTTCTATACCTCGATGGCTGTTTGGCTTAAGTCGACCCGGTAGTTTGGTTAAGCCCACGTTTAGCCGTATTTTAGGCGTAAATATGTGCATAAGTATTGATATACTATATATATATATGCACTTACAATTGCACATAAATCGCCAATATGAATTTTGTGTGCATTATTTTGTACGGGTGAGCGCATATCTACTTACGTATAGGCAGATATATACATACATACATACATATACATATGTATATGTACATATGTATGTATGTAAATTTGCATTCGTACTTATCGCCAAGATAGATAGATGTTTGATTTCTTTGGGTGGGGCACACGCGCAGTAACCTTTATGGCTGGAGTTTGTACGATTATCGGCAGGGCGTAGCATTCGTGCATGAGCAAATGTACATATAATACATACATACATATGTCTGCATTTACGGCTATGTACAATTGTACAAAAGTTGCTGCATGCCGGCGAAGTAAACGAAGTCGTTGATAATGATTATGACGATGCTGATGATGATGAAGATGAAGATGGTGGTGGTGCTGCAGACGATGATGCATCGGGATGCGCATGGACTGCATGCAATGGATTTGTGCTGCTGCCCTATAGTGTTTTACAACAGTAGTTTTCGAAAATCACACATCACACACATGCACACTCACGAGCGCACACTCATACATGCACTTGCACGTTCTCTCAATTTTTTCGTGTCTAGCGCTCTCTGTGGGTCTCTCGCGAGCTTTTTTCCTCGTCTGCTGTCACTCATTGCTTCCGCTATGTGTATATGAGCATATATGAGTATATGCATGTATGTATGAATGTATGTATCTGGGATTGGAAGTAACACATGCATGCTTTAAAATATTTGTAGTAAATGAATGAAGTTAGTGTAAAAATTATAATTCTTATTGACTGGACTTACCGGCAAAAGTTCGGATCAGTCGCGCATACCGCACATATTTCTCCATACATATGTACGTGTATGTGTTTATGCATGTATAGGCAAACATAAAGCTATGTATGAATAAGTGCTTGTATGTATGCGTATATACACATATACATAGCTTATACTCCTTGGAACAGCTACAGCTGTTCGCACTCCACTTCTCCACAGACTTTCAGACCGGTCACTGTGCCGTGCCGACATTGTCCGTCTGCCTGCTAACGTCAGCTTACCAACCTACCAGCTTACCAGAACTGCCTCCCGCCATTGTCTTTCATCTGTCTTTCGTCTTTACATTTACTTTTGTATTAATATTGTGTACGTGCAAGTATGGTGGCGCTTTGTGCCGGTTGGTGAAAGGTAGAGGTAGAAAGAAGTATGTGGAAGTGTAAAAGAACAAAAGAGTGCTTCTAACGTCATTTTTCATGCACACACACTCACACATATCTACCAATACCACGACAAATTAATCTCAAATTTTTGCGAATACTAATTCTAAGCACTCCATACACGCTTCATTACTTTCATACATGCATGTGCACCTACATACATACATACAAATATACATATTTACATGAAGATTTATTCAGTCAAATTGATTGCTTTGGTATTTTTGCCTATTCTACGCTCCCTACACTGTTCCTGACTTCTAAAAGTCGCACATAAAATGGATAAATAAATTTTCCACTCCTCCCACGAGCCGCGACACAACTTTTACTCACATACATATTTGCGTACTCCATCATTTAAGCATTTCGCTTTGTACTTTTGTCATATGCTATTCTATGTAGTTCTGCTGCTGTTGCTGCCTCTGACTCTGCTTTTGCTTCTGGTTCTGTTTTTCTTCGACCGCATTCCAATTTCTTGTATGCCACTACTCTTCGTATGAAATAACGATATGTGCACGACTTTTTCAACTTTTTACTGTCTCTTTTAGCAATCTAAAATTAATTTTTCAGATACACGTCGCTCAGACATGCGGGTTTCGCTGTCCACCTCCTGGTCATTTTCTACATAATACCCGTATGCTATCGCTCATCCGCACCGTTCACCCTGCACCCGTCTGCAGCATTCTTTAGCAAGAATATGAAGAATAATATGTTGCTGCAGAAAGATTTCTACATTCCTATGCACGGCCATTTGTACTTTCGTACGTACTATACATTTATGTATGTATATGTGATGGTTCCAAATGTTGAATTGCTCGCATATATTTATTTATTTATTTACCGACTCCTATTATTTAGCTGATTCGGGTACGTGTTTTTTACGCCGATACTTTGTCATTATAGTCTTGAATATGCCGGCGCCGCGGCGTTTTATGTCTCGGTGGCACCAGTTTCCACTTATTCTCTGGCATTTTTCGTATCAGTTCAGCGGGTGTGTGTGGTTTCCTTTGTGTGCCAGCACTATGCACACTTGCGTCACCATTAATTTAGTCACCACTGCGGCCAGAGCCATAGTCGTTTTTTCATTTTTTTTCTTCATAAAATCTGCTAAAAATAACCAGATCTTAGGCAGTTAGTTCATTTGTTCCACAAGTAGTCGAAAATTAAACAAATATTCGTGTCTGTATAATGGGGAAAGGGGGCGAGCGAACCATTGATTGCTTTCTAATCGGGAATTTTTCATCGACACCAACAAAACAATATGCGATAAATGCAAAGTTTTCCGCTGCTAATGTCCTCAGCGTCGACGTCGCCTCACTGTTAAATGCATCACTACTTCTTTGTGCCACTGTATAGTATCCGAAGCTGGAGGCCGGCCTCGCAGAATTTCACAATTCCATAGCTTTTCCGGTCGAAGTGCACTTCCGATTGAATTGTCTTCGCTTTTCTATCTTGTTGGCCTTTTTTGCCTTTTGCCTCACATACACGCGCACCAACACTAGCGAATTTTGCGATTTGTAGGAGCAGTCGAGCAGTATCACAGTCACAAATGTACTTGTACACGGGAACACGGACACATGCAGACTGACTGCGCCGCCTATATACGGTACACGCATGCATGCATACATTGATATGTATGTGCGAGAAACATACATGTGCACAACACCGCACCGCAGTGCACAATGGCCGTTTGTCGTTTGCCGTTTGCCGCAATGCCGTCCGTCATATGACGATGACGATAACAATAGTACAAACAAGCACACACAGCAATACAATTAATTTTTTTTTGTTTTTTCAATATTTCAATATTGCCAAAAAGTATCCGCTTAGTGGGTTTTTATAACATTTTCGAAACGCGCAGCAACGCCTTTAATATGCTTAAAATCCAAATAACCCACATGCATGGTGCTGTAGCGTAATTAGTTGCTTATTGCGAAGTTTGGCTGTTGTTATTGCGAGGTTGTGTTTGCGATTGCCAATGATGGCCAAGTCCACCAGCGAGAAATCAGCTGTCCACTACCATCAGCGTACGCAGTCAAAATAGAAATAAATAACTGCCTGCAGTAAGACGGGTTGACTGTCTGACTATCTGCCCATTGATGTCTGCATGCAATATTTCTGCTTTGGTGTGCGTTTTGATTGTTTGACTTTTGTTCTGTCTCAAAAAGTCTCTCTCTCTATGTGTGTGTGTAAACACCGCTGCGTGGTAATCGACGTAGAGCAACTATTTTTAAGGCGAACCGTTCAGACCGGCTGTGTCTGATCAAATGAGTGTTGCTCGGTGTCGCTGTTCAATCAAAAGCAGCCAGCGCCAGCTATTCGCCACAAAATTTCATTCGGTCCGAGTTTACAAGTAAGCTTCGTGGTTTCTTTACTTGCAAACTGATTACCCGTATGTATGTGTAATATACATACGTTTCTATGTACGTACATACATATCTGTATGAATGCTCTTGCTGATTCTGCCCGTGCTTGCGTCCGGAGAGCTACCCAGTGTTTTGCTAATTCAAGTGTGTAGTTATTGTCAGTGTCAGAGTGCCGGAGACCGAGCCAGTGTTTCTCCCACCGTCGTTTGCCAATGCCGGTAATCGCGTACTGTTTTTTTGTTTTTTGTTTTGTAAAATGTGTACGCACATACATATGCATGTATTCATATATCCGTATGTGCATATGTATATATTTTTTCGCATACTTCGACGTCGTCGTCGTAGTCGCTGACGATGATGGCAACGACCCCGTCGCCCGTCTCTTGTCTTGCAGCTACTTCTTGTTGGACAACAAAGGCCATCGGCATTGCCACTGCCACTGTCGACGCCGCTGTTTCCGTCTCCGTCTGTGACTCTGGCTCAGGGACTCAGTCATCGCCATCGTCACCATAACCATAACCATCTCGATTGATGTTATGGCCGTATTCTTGGGGCGTTTAAGTTTGCTGTTTCTGGTTCTCGTGCTGTTGTTGTCGCAGTCGCTGTCGCTGTATATCGTGTCTGATGTAGCAGTGAGCAAGCGCCGAAAAACCGATTATGCACGAGTGTTTACATGCGTACGGTGAATACGAGACTTTCTTGCTTGCAATGACTGCATGTGTATATATGTATGTATTTGTGTCTAAAGTGCATAAATACGGTGGGTATGCATAAAGTTTCGTTCGAAGAAACGTCTTTAGAGAGAAGAGAGAATCAATTGTTGGTTAGCGTTCGAAAACATGGAAAAGCTTTGTAATTAAACATTTTTTTCAATTTTCGAGATTTCAAATCAAAACAGGTCACGAATATAAAGCTTCTGAGCCAATGAAAAAATAAATAAAAATGGATAAAAAAAAAATTAACAACAACATTGCATCTGCAGTTGAGCCTGCAGTGAAGGTCGTATATTTATTTGGTGGACAGTCGGATATGCCAGCTGATTCTGTACCCGGCTCCGCTGCATCCCATGTCATAGAAAAATTACGTTATCAACACCAATAGGGCAGGGTCTAAGCCTTGCTTTATACTAAGTCCTCATAACAAGACAGAAGAGTTCAGGAAAGAGAAGACATGATAAAAGCACAGAAAACAAAGAATTTGTTGGAGATTTTCAACTAGAAAAGCTTCAAAAGGCTAATTAATCTAAACTAAAAAAAATAGCTTGAATATGTTGTCAAAGTAGTGACAACGAAAGTGATTTGCACAAGCCTGGCGAATAGTCAAATGGTTTACGTTGATTTAGCGACGAAGCCGCAGAGGCTTTCGAGAACCTGTTGCTCGAGTGCGGTGCAATATCGAAAGGATAGTATTTTTTATATTCTCTAGGAGAAAAAGGATTAGGCGAAATATTGTACGCAACTGACTCTGAAATCGCGCTGAATAATACTGATAAGTACATACGTGCGCATGATAAATATTTATATCCTTGTTCACTCCGCTTGGGCATAGGGTCTCGACAAAACACTTCCATCGTACAGGGTTCTGGGCTTTGGTTTTTGCGCCGTCCCAATGTCGGCATCTGCTAGCTCGCGCAACGACGACCTTCTCAAAGTAATCTTTGGCCTACAGCAACCACTGCACGCTTGCGGTTTCCAGTCCAATGTAATTTTCGAGAAGCCATCAGGTGGTTTTCTAGGCGTGTGGCCTATCTATCACCCAGCAACGACGTGCTGATTGTGTTCGGCAAGATTATTCTGCGGATGATGCGGAGGCATTTGTTGACGAAAGATTGTAGTCTCTGTGTGATAGCTCTCGATAAATTCCACCGGGCACGCATCAATCATTATATGTCTTGCGTTGTTGTGGTTGATTCTCAAAGTCTTCGTTTTGGCGATGTTGATCTCCAGTTCGGCAGCGCGTGCCAGAGTCTTCGGTCTGTCCGCCTTCGCTTGCATGCCAGTGAGTTTGTGAGAGAGGAGGCAGATGTCATCGACGAAGTGCAGATCCTCAAGATGTCTGGTGAAACTCCATACGAGCCTCTTTTGTGCAAGGTTAATTGGCTCATGTCGACATCTAGAAAGATGGCGAAGAGAAGTGGCGGCAGGGGGCAACCTTGCCTTACGCCTGCGTTGGTGGTGAATGTAAGTACATTTACAGGCTTGGAGATTGGAGGCTCTCTCGAAATAGGCGTCGATTACATGAACTGGATTTGAATTTGGCCAATTTACCCGTCTACCGAATGTGCCCGACGCATGATGCCAATGTCAAGTTATCCTGGCACAACGCAAAGAGCTGTAAAATATATATTTGAATATAAATCGAAGAGTTATGTGAATCTCATTGTGAAGCTTGCAAAGATTGCCGAGCTTCATCTCGGTTATTAATTAAAAAACATTTCAAAAATCTATTTCAAAAATGACCAAAAAAACTTTTCCAAAAAGGGGAAAGAAATTCATTATTTTTACGTAATATTTTTGCGCAAATGGTCTATTAACAATTTTGAGCTCCGAATAGGTATCAAAATGAAATAACTTTTTCAAAATTTTTTCACTTTAGTTCTTATTATACCCAAGCCTACAAATAAACCAATTTTCAGAGGAATTGACGACAAAACTCAAGCACTTGAATCACTGACATGAGAATTTCTCAAATATTCGACTCTTGTACGACCAAGGACTACCACTCCAGCAGCATTTATAACATTTCTCGAATACTATTTCTTACCATTACAACAACAACTACAAGTACGACAAATATGCACTACATTTCGGAATTTTTAATCGTTCCCACACATAGCAGTTTACATGAACATCAATTGAACCTTTGTCGAACCCCACCTGGGTAGTTAACGCACCAGTGGTGATTCATTTCCATTGTTCATTCTTGAAATTGCAAACAAAAGCACTCCCAGACAGACTGAGAAATATTCTAGAGTGGCTTCTTAGACGAATTTAAGTTTGCTTCTTAGGCTGAGAAGCTTAGCTGGGAATCTGCGTCTATTTTCGACTTCATTGATGTGGAGTGAATTGCGTTTTAGCAAGTGTGTATCTCATATATTTATTGCTTGTGCCAACACTTTTTGAAACAAAATTTCCGATATGCGTTTAGCAGGTAACAACGTACTGACGCACTGAGATTGCAACTGCTTGATTTTTATGAATCTCAATTGAACACAAGATACAGCTAACCTCCAACGTACCGCGGCCGCCAAACCTTAGCCCTACCACCCCACCTTAAGTGCAGTTGTCAGTCACCATCGCTTCACCGCTGCCATTGTCATTAGTGATGTGGCAGTGGGAACTTGTGCAGTCGAATTTGGGTGTATCGGGTGATGTTGTTGAGCACCCAATGGCGTGTTTCATATATGAATACGCTTTCCAGCCGATGATACCTGCTACCTCCAATGTTAACTTACTAAATTTACTCGGTGGGAATGCAAGCGAACAGGGCGGCACAATGGGGCCAAGTGACAATTACAGGAGATATGAAGTTCACTCAAAAGATCGTAATTTACTGCCTATATACGGAGGTATGTATATGTGTATGTATGTATTTACTAATTATAATGAAATATGAATGCGTAAGCCCAAAAATCTCTCGCGAATTTTTACGAAATTTTGCAAATTAACATTTATGCACAACATTTATTTGGTTGTGAAGGTTCTCTGCTAGATGTGCCACACACACAAGTGTGTATATGTATTATTTTTATAAAAAGGGAAAGTAAAGGGTCTTACAAAAGTGGCACCCACATGCCAGCAGTGAATAATTCCTAAACGGTACACTTTTTTATGTCAACTTTGACATTTCTCAAGTGGACAGATTGCACAATTTTATATCATACAGTAGAACAATACGTTAAAATTCACCTTCACCTTTTCCATTGAGAAAAAATTTTAATTTATATATTAACTAAATATTGAAATCTATCTGGATTTATGGGTTCAGAATTTTCAAAAAATTTGATTTTGTTTGCAGTTTCTTAAAGTATAATGTCTTAAAAATATTGAGTGAAAATTTGAGGGGAATCCGACCAATACTTTTCGAGTTATTCAGCAATTATCAAAGGGCGCTCGGGCACTCCGGAGCAGATAGCAAAACTTTAAATGCGTTTTTCTAAAAACTATGTTTTTTGAACTGGTGATCACTGTAACTTAAAAACCGCTTGGTAGATTTCAATAATATTTATACTGCTTTTGAAAAACATAAAAAACTCGTGCCTGATCGAAGAATTTTTTTTCCAAAAATTTCAATTTTTTTTAACAATTAATTGTCGGTTTCGAAAATCTGAAAAATATTTCCTGAGGCCGCCATATTGTTAATTTTGAAAAAAAGGGTCGATGAGGCACAAGATTATCTATCAATAAAACAAATTTCTCTAGTCCGATTGATTTTAGACGAATCTCCAAGGACTTGTGATGATTACCGCAAGGGACTTCTGGAGAAACGGGATCCACACAAACAGCGATAACTTTTACAATTATTAGTTTTTTTTTTTAATTTTGCTAAAGTCAAGTCGAAACATGCTATGTATTAATGGTATGTTTTTATTTTTGCAAAATAAAGCAATTGACTAGCAAAAAAAATTATTGAAAATCATAATTTTTTCGGGCCTCTGGCTACTCCTCTTTTTTTTTTTTGTGGGTGGGGTAAGGTTAAAAATGTCTTCACACTAACAGCGACCGTCGTGTACTGCGTTGAGTGGTGTGGCCACTGGAACAATCCTCCTCTTCCTCCTCTTCTGGGGAGACTCCTTTCTCGGAACTACTTTCTACATTACTTCGGGAGCACCCAGAATGACGTCCATCAAATGTACCAGTTCTATTCACTCATGTCTGGGTCCACCATATTTGTAATCAGCTTCCTGCTATAGGCTCGTCTTCTTATGTCTCTATCTGTGTCGCGTTTGTGTCTATCGGCCACAATTGGTTCCTGCGTGCTCTGCTTTTGACATATAGCAGTTTTATGACATCGATAGTCTCAGTTGCTCCGCTTTTTGAAGCAAAAGAATCATTGAAAAAAAGCGATATCAAATTTGTTAGTACCGACTTGCATCTCGTCTGATATCGTCGTGAATCAAACAGTTAGAGCCTTCTTGGTATGTAAGAAACATTGGCTTAAATCGTGACCTCAAGATTATGTTGGTATCTGAAGTTGTGAAAAAATATGCTGCAACTCATACCAAAAGGACTTGCTAATCCAGATAGGCAATGTCGGAGGCTTAAGTGGAGAAAACCTTACGATCTTGTTCCAGAAATTAGAGCGGGTGACCAACAGATATACATTTCTGTCACCTCTCTTCCAGTATGTTTATGTATTTCCTGTAAATACTGTCGCATTTTAATTAATAAAAAAAAAATGACTTGATAATTGTAACTAAGCGTAATTGAATGAAATGTATTTAAGAACTTACGAGTATAACATTAAAAAAAAAAAATTAAAATGTTTGATCTTTAAGAAAAACATATTGGAAAATTCGTGATTATGTTGGTGGACATAATCGTCCGAATGGGTCGAAAATTAAAAGGTTGTTGAAAAAATTTCAAGGTAGTGGTTCTGTCGGTTGTGTGCGCAGAGAAGGAGAGCAAACTGTTAAAGGTTGCACGCAAAATTTTGGGATTGTTAACAGTCAGAATTGGTGTGTCATCGACTTTAACCTTGAGTTGCAGTTTGACCTCTTTTGTCCATTTGGTAAAGAGGGTCGCCGTGGACTTTGTGGGGGAAAGCTGTATATTCCTCGCAGTGAAAAAACGAGAAAGATTGGATAGGTAATCGTTCACTTTGGCGCTCAGGCCATCAATGTCATTGCCCGACGCCATTATCGGGTAATCTGCAGCGTAGGAGACCATCAGCATTCCCATGGTAGCCGGTTCTACGTTATCGGAATGACTCGGGTTTTTCCCGACCAAGACCTGCCGCCCCAGTAAGCTAGCCCTGTCTAGAGAACCGTATACCATCCCCTTCTATCAACTTGTTGGTCTTTGTCCTTTGACTAAGTGGAAAATTTCTCGTAGGGATCTTGGCTTACGTGCCTATAAAATACAGTTCATACAAGAATTGAAGCCAAATGAGCACCGTTCACGTTGTATTTTTGCTGATTGGGCTCATTTAGATTTATTGTTCAGGAAAAAGTAGGCAAAAACTCCACTACTTACATGGCATATGCCTGATATCTTATTCACAAAAAGCCATGAAATAATCTACCAGATTATAATAAAAAAAATGAATTCCAACAATTTTTCTGTTTTGTATTATCATTTTAAATTCTCAAGCTCTTAAGAAAAACACCCTTTATATATAACAGGAGGCCCAAGCTGAGGCTCGTGAGTCCCATGCGGCTCTTAGTAGGATTATTTGTGGCTCTCGGTAAATGTACCCGAGTTCCCTTTTCATTTTCTCTTGATTTTTTCTGAATCCATTTGAAATTAGTATAAGTCAAGATGAGTTTTCCATTTCCAATATAATTATGACCCAAAAAGCATCTGGAGAATTAGAATTAATAGAGCTGCAAGAAGATTATGCCCTACATCTGAAATATAAATTGACTCCGACTACTGAATTTTGGAAATTTTTACCAGAATCGAAGTATCATATCTTGAATGAAAAACGACCGCTTGTTGAATTATTTCAATATTTTTTTTTCATTTCATTTTACTCCACTTTTAAATTTGTGAAATCCAAACATCGATCGGTATTAATTAACCAACATCTCAAAGAATTACTGAGAAGTGCTGTCACCAATTATGCACCAAATTTTAAGGAATTATCAAAATAAGTAAAATAAATGTGTTTAATTTTTGATATTTAAATTTAATACAAAATGTGTACTTTTATTTATATGTTTTAAATAAATATAATTTCTGTAAAAAAGGGTTCTAATACCTTTTGGCATTACCGTTCAAATACTTATTTAACTGCGGTTTCCGAAAATTTTCAAATTAAAAAAAATGGCTCGGCCTATCAAGGAGCTTGACCACCACTGATTAAGGGTTTTCCAATAAGAGGTATTTTCCCGTAAAAGATCAATGGTTTCGTTGCTTGTGTGGCACGTAGTGCCGTCTTATTGAAAATAAACGTTGTCCAGATCAATACCATCCAATTCCGGCCATAAAAAATAGTTAATCATCTCTCGATAGCGCAATCCATTCACCGTAACTGTTGCTCCAGCTTCATTTTCGAAAAAGTAAGGTCCAATGACTCTGTCGGACCATAAACCGCACCAAACAGTCACACGTTGAGGATAGAGAGGCTTTTAAACAATAACTCTTGGATTTTCTAGGTCCCAGATCCGACAATTTTGCATGTGCACGAAGCCACCACGGTGGAAATGGGCCTCATCACTCAAGATTATTTTTCGATGGAATTCCGTATCTTTTTCATGCATTTCAACGACCCAATCAGCAAAGACACGACATTGTTAATGATCGGCCGGCTTGAGTTCTTGTGTTAACTGGACTTTATAAACGTTAAGACGCAAATCTTTATGCAAAATACGGTGTAATGACGTTTGTGGAATGCCTGATTCCAAAGAAAGACGAGGAGTGGACAAACCTGGGTTTCCTTCAACACTTTCGGCTAAAACAGCAATATTTTCAGCTGTTCTTGAGCGACGTGCACGGGTTTTATTCTTCACATCACTAACTTGTCCCAACAGTTCGAATTTTTTCACCAATTTCTGTATTGCGCTCCGACAAGTTGCTTCACGATGACCCAAAAATGTTCGAATTTTACGAACCGTCTCTGCTTATTTTTCACCATTTTTATAGTGAATTTTAATAACTTCAATGCGTTGTTTAAGCGTAAATCGTTCCATTTTTATTCATGGCGTAGTTTCTACTTGTCAAATATCAAAAAATGACAGCTTCAAAAATGATATCTACCAAAATAGCGGGCTATTCAAAATAACACCTGTTATTGGAAAACCCTATATATAGAAATATCAGGTCAGTCCATAAGTTCGTGCGTATTTTACCCATAATTTCACTTTTGTACGATTTTTGCATACAAAAAATTATTCGCGGAATATAACGGAACTATTTATATTTTCTTTGATATATTGTGCATTCAGCAAGTGATTTTAATCGCGGATAGAAGCACGTGTTGTTAAAAAATAAAATGGAATCTTCGAACGCGTATAAGAGGCATATTTTGTATTCTTTTTATAAAAGTGGTAAAAATGCAACAACTGCTGCTGCAGAAATAAACACTGTTCATGAAGAGGTAAGGACTGCGCAAAAGTGGTTTTCAAAATTCCAAAGTGGTAACTGCGACGTGGAGGATGCCCCACCCGTTCGACGTCCTGAAGTCTTTAACTCCGACGCCTTGCTTGAAATCGTGGAAACTGAGCCAAATTTGACAGTCGATATAGATGCTTTCCATTTAAATTCAACCGGGCTATTCGGGTCATGTTCTTCGATTTCGATGTAACTTAAATATGTTGCTCTCTGGTCAAAATAATGAGACACGTATTTTTTTGTTCGCCCGAAAAAATTTTTTTTCAAGAGTTATCGGCAATTTTGTTTTTCGCCTCAAACTCGATTTTTTTTAATTATATAAGAAACATTTTTTTTTAAATGCCCATAACTTAGTCAAAAATGAACCGATTTTAATAATTCTGGGTTCAAAATGATCGTAATTACATACACAAGCGACTTCATGTAGAAACAATTGCAAAAAAGTAGTTGAAATTTTTTTATTTAGCAAAAAGGAAAAAAAATTGAAATTTTTTCGAAATTCAATATTTCAAAAAGTGTATTTTTTTTTTTTTTATAACTTTTTCCAAATTAAAAGGACATCTCAAACTTTAATTGAGCTGCATGCCTAGTAGCTAAAATGAGTTGTTTTTGAGTAATGAATTTTTGAGTAAACACCCTGTTTCGCAGTTTTTGTTTTTTGCAAAAGAAAAAATTTTCAACTACTTTTTTGCAACTATTTCTACATGAAATCGCTTGTGTAAGTAATTACGATTATTTTGAACCCAGAATCATTCAAATCGGCTTATTTTTGACTAAGCTATGAGCAATTAAAAGAAATTTTCTTATATAGATTCTTTCCATTTCAATTCAAAAGGGCTATTCGGGACATGTTCTTCGATTTCGATGTAACTCAAATATGTTGCTCTCTGGTCAAAATAATGAGACACGTATTTTTTTTTTCGCCCAAAAAAAATTTTTTTCAAGCTTTATCGGCAATTTTGTTTTTCGGCTCAAAATCGATTTTTTTTTAATAATATAAGATTTTTTTTTTTTTTAATGCTCATAACTTAGTCAAAAATGAACCGATTTTAATAATTTTGGGTTCAAAATGATCGTCGTTACTTACACGAGCGATTTCATATAGAAATAGTTGCAAAAAAGTAGTTGAACATTTTTTATTTTACAAAACACAAAAAGTGCGAAACTGGGTGTTTACTCAAAAATTCATTACTCAAAAACAACTCATTTTAGCTACTAGGCATGCAGCTCAATTAAAGTTTGAGATGCCCTTTTAATTTGGAAAAAGTTATAAAAAAAAAAAAAATACACTTTTTGAAATATTGAATTTCGAAAAAATTTCAATTTTTTTTCTCTTTTGCTAAATAAAAAAATTTCAACTACTTTTTTGGAATTGTTTCTACATGAAGTCGCTTGTGTATGTAATTACGATCATTTTGAACCCAGAATTATTAAAATCGGTTCATTTTTGACTAAGTTATGGGCATTTAAAAAAAAATTTTTCTTATATAATTAAAAAAAATCGAGTTTGAGGCGAAAAACAAAATTGCCGATAACTCTTGAAAAAAATTTTTTTCGGGCGAACAAAAAAATACGTGTCTCATTATTTTGACCAGAGAGCAACATATTTAAGTTACATCGAAATCGAAGAACATGACCCGAATAGCCCGGTTGAATTTAAATGGAAAGCATCTATATAGCTCAGAGTTTGAATTCAGCGCATGGAACAGTTCACAGGCACCTGGTTCAGTTGGGAAAGGTTTCAAAGCTGGGAAAATGGGTTCCGCATAGACTTTCCGTCGCCAACATTCAGCAGAGAGTGAATGTGTGTTCTCAGCTGCTGCAACGGCTTGGAAATGAAAGTTTTTTGAACCGTATCGTTACTGGTGATAAAAATGGGTCCTTTACAATAATCCTGTTCGCAAACGCCAATGGTTAGATAAAGATGAAACACCAGAACCGACCCCTAGAAGAAGATTCTCCTGTCTATTTGGTGGGATATGGCCGGTATTGTTTGCATGAACTTCTGGAACCAAACCAGATGACTATCGACGAAACCATCAGCTATCAAACCTGAATGAGACACTTAAAAAAAATCGACCGTCTTTAGTGAATAGACGCAAAGTTTTGTATCACCACGACAACGCAAGACCTCATACCGCAAGGCAAACATTAGGCAAGCTGAACGAGCTCGGATGGGAGCTAATGCTGCATCCACCATACTCTCCGGATATTGCACCTTGTGATTATCACCTTTTCCGTGGACTTCAATCCCATATGAGTAACAAGAACTACTCCTCAAAATAAGCTATAAAAAGGGATAGCGAAGCGTATTTTGGCTCCAAGGACAAACAATTTTTTGAGCAGGGAATTAAAAATTTGCCTAAACCTTGGGAAGACATTGTAAATAATGAAGGAATATATATTATTGATTAATAAATACTTTAAACATATTTTTTTATTAATTTTAAAACCACCTTTAAAAAACGCACGAACTTATAGACTGACCTAATACAATGTTTTTAGTATTTGACGAGCAGTGTTTTCATCACTTAGCTCAGGACGACACTGGTTGCATTTTTTAATTAACTCGTCTGAAATCGAGTCCGTTGAACGATTCGGTTCCACATTTTTGTACTTACGAATTACAATAAAACGAATACCTTTAAACGGCGTAAACTCCAACTCGCATGGACAATAAAAACACAACTGGTTTATACGTTCTATAAAAAGATAAATATTACACTTTAATCAATATCTATTTTGGTACTTGGTAATAAATTCTATTGATTTTTTCTAAATATATATTTTACAAGCATAATTTTTATTTTAGTTATATACATATTTCGTTTGTTAAAATTGTTCTTATTGTTGTGTGGGGAATTTGTCATTTCTCCTGCCATTCGCACTACTGCAAAATGCCCTAAATAGTACCTAATATATACAAAGAGTGATACAAAAAACTATTTTTTTAAAACATATTTTCTACACTTAAGTGATTAATTGAGAAAATTTAGTAAGTTGTATGCAAACAGTTATAAAGTAAGTGTGTGAGTGCATTTGATGATCACAAAAACGCTAAGTAACTAAGTGTGTGTAAGTATAAGTAAGTATATGCATGGTTACTAACTAACCATATAACGGTATTAGTTGAAATATTCATATTCAGTGTACGTAGATAATAACTATGGTCTCCGTACGCGAACTTATAGCCTACTATTATGGAGAGTTATTAGTTTGTGTTGGCACAAAGGGACTCCAACGCAAGCAACTGTCATCGATTTTCGGGAAATTACCCCGTTGCTTAACACGTTTTTCATACTCATCGAGCACATCCTGCAAAAAAAATTGAAAATAGTTGCAAATCGTTAGTTTTTCAGACATTCAGCGAGGTGTTGCATTTGAAATGAGCGACAACGAACAAATATTTTATGTATAAAATTGAAATTGAAATTGGAAAAGTCGAACACCAAGAAGTATCGAGGGATTCGGTAACTTCTAAAACACTCAGGCTAAAAAGCCCACTGTATTGGGTTGGGGAAGAAGTTCATAGCGTTTTTATATTTTCTTTTATTTTACAACGATTAAGCTTGGAATTCCGTACAACCCCTATTGCAGAAGCTGAGGAGATCGTGCAAAGAAAGATACTGTTGAGCACTTTCTCTGCAAATGTCCGGCTCTGGCGGCTAGGCGCTTGCGATTCCTTAGCGTGCCTTTGGCGATGGCTTGAGGAAGTTCTCCAGCCTAGATCCCTTTTCTCTCCTCCACTACATCAATCGCTCTAGATGGCTGTAGATGGTTTTCTCTTTCCCTAAATTTTTTCGCAGGTAGTGGTCCACGTTATGGTATCAAAACGGCACGTAAGTGCTACTTGTAGTGAACCTGTGGTACTCTTGCTAGGCTTAGAAATGGAATACCAAGTTGGCAAAAATCAACATTTTCGACACCTGCTCTTCTTTGCTTTTCATCGAGGTCAGAAAGCTGGGACATTTGTGACGTGTATGGAGAAGGTGTCACAGGTGAGTCTACAGCACGGAAATGGTTTGCAAAGTTCAAAACTAACAACTTGGACGTCGGTGACAAGTCCCGCAGCGGAAGACCTTCTGAATTCGATGAAGAACGTCTCAAATCAATTCTGAAGGAGACACGGTCGCCAAACCAGTCGTGAATTGGCAGAAAAAATGAACTGCGGTCATAAAACGATTCTCGATCACCTTGATGCAATAGAATTTACCGAAAAATTGGGAGCTTAGTGTCTCACGGAAAAACAAAGAAAATCGCCTTCAAATTGCTTCTCAGCATCTCGCCCGCCATCCAGCAACACGCGCATCAAAAACAGCGCTTTTTGCACCCAATCGTCACGGGAGATGAGAAATGGTGCCTCTACATCGATATGAAGCAAAGAAAGAAGTGGGTAGCTCCAGGAGATACGCCAAAGCCAAGAGTCAAGAAGCTCATGATATGTGTTTTGTGGGATTGGGACGGCATGGTGGACTGGGAAATGCTCGAAAAGAATGCCACGGCCAACAAAGAGTCTCTACATTGCTCAGCTACACCGCTTTTCGACTGAAAAGACCTGATCGACATGGTCACTTCCACACCAGGCCCCATATTGCACAAGTCGTCAGAGCCTCACTCCAAGAGCTCGAATGGGAGGTCCTTCAGTATTCACTCTCCGGAGCTTGCACCGACCGATTACCATCTTTTTCGCTGCCTGTTAGACTATATGAACGGCGTTACCGTCGATAACAAAGATGCCCTCAAAAACTGGCTCAACAACTTCTTTGACAATATACCGATTTTTGGCGAAGCGGCATCAAAAAATTGGTTGAGAGGTGGGAAGAGTTTGAAAAAAGCAATGGCGAATATATAATTGATTTTTTTCTTCCTGATTCACTCCTCTCGGGAGCATAGGTCCTCGACAAGACTTGTCTTGCATTAGTTTCGTTAATCTATTTGATGTCTGGCAGGGTAGGTGATTAGCCTGACGCTACCAATACTACGTGGTGGAAATGCCCACCTGCTGTTGTTTAGGAACAACGCCTTTTTACTGCTTGGAGCGCCATCTGTGTTTCACATTTTTCTGGCAGAAGGATCGCACAGATGGTTGAGGACTTGCGAAATTTTGGTGTGTCTGTGCTATTACCGCGATTGCCCGTTTCCTCTTGCTGGCGCCACTGATGCAATGTGTAACTGTTTGTTTTTGCTTTTTTTAGCAGCCACAATGCAAATAATGCGCTGAGTAAGAATAGAAAGGATAAGTTTTTGGGTGGAGGGGTACCATTTTTTCGTTTATTTTAAAAACAAGGAAAGTAGGTAAATTTGGAAAAGTGCGAGGGCCGTGCTTTATGTGGGATTCGAACCCACAACCTCTGGGATGGCAGGCTAGTGCACTTACGCTAGACTACAGAGGCTGCATTTATAATTGATGTTAATCAATTATTGATATAATTATTGTTTTTTGTTTAAATAAAAGTCTTCGAAAAACACGCTACGCACTTATTCCCAAACCCAATATTTAAAGCTCTGGAAAGGGAAAGCGTAGGTAGTCAAGAAAGAAAGCAGAGAAGGAAAAGTATAGAAAGAAGGAATAGTATAGAATAGAGAAATAGAGGTAGTTAGACCTGTGAGAATCTTCCAGATTCTTTGGTAAATCTGAAAATACACTCCAGTTTGAGAGCACGATTTTTTTATTCGTTCTCATGACAACGGAACCCGAAATTCGCATAACCCAATGTATAATATATATAAAATGTAGTACTCACTTGCTTTTTAAGCACAATATGTTTGCCTTTCCAGTACTTCATCATACCCAACGCCTGCAAGGTGCTAACAATATCGTATGAATATATAGCCGTTTCCTGCATAAAGTAAAAATGTAAGTGCACGTGAGATAGATAACACAGCACCAGTTATATACAGTTATCGCGTTCGCATGCATACCGTGTTTTTGGCATAGATCAACACCTTACCTGCGATACATCCTTGATGCTCAACGCACTTCCGGTTCTGCTGCAAAGGTAATCCAAAAGCACATCTTTCCAATAGGAGCGATATGAAATTAAGCCCAAGTCGGAGAGCGGCTTTTCCGGCGATCCAATCTTACCCTCCACTCTGGTCAAAAGGTAACCTAAGTAGGTAGAAAGAAAAAAACATAAAAAACAAACGGGAAATAGTTGGAGTAAACAATTTCGCATCTCTTAACATTTGTATTTATAACAACTAGTGAGAGTGCAGGGTCATCGTGTGAACGCCTTCAAGTTCTTTGGCATCACGTGTCTACCCTCAAACCAATGATCAATGACTGTATTTTTTGCTTTGCTGTCTGCTGCTGAACTTCTCAACCCTGGCGTTATGACCAACTTTGTCATATTCCCGTAATAAAATGCCATCTACATTCGTCTAGACAGACCAAACTTAAGGATGAGTACTTCAGATGTGGATATATAAATACCCGTATGTATACAGGCACATGCACACATACATGATGTATATATACATATATACTTGCATACCGCTTGAACGGGCAAAACCCTGGACGAACGGACAAACGATGCAGGAACAGTCCAATTCTATTCCATCATTCAAGTTTTGCAAACGTTTTACGGCAGCGCCGGCAAGCGTCCATTCAACCCACGCACCTTATAACTTATAATATCTACACACTCTGACATCCATGTATGTATGTATGTATGTATGTGTGTATGCATAAAGTTGTACATTGTCAGCGAATTACAATTGCAACCGAAGTGCAGTGGATGATGGTGCCGGTGCCGGTGCTGGCGCTGGTGGAGTTAGTGGTGGTGATGGTGCCGGTGCTGGTGCTGGTAATGGAGTGATGTGTTCGAGTTTGTGTTGTAACAGTTTATGCTTTTGGCTGTTGGCGTCTGAAGTTCTCCGGTACCCCAACTCACCTAAACAGCAAATTTGCTGTGGCAGTCTCGTACGACGGGGTTGAATGCTTTCTGTGCGTTGCATCGCACAACAACAGCAAAAACGCGCACCGTGAGTACCAACGCTGTCTCTGCTGCTCTGCCACACCCTGTCCTGAATTTCGCAGCAGACTAACAACATTCGTCCACATCCCCCAAAAGCTAGCACACACGCCCGTATGAGACACCCCGAGTATACAAACAAGTACATAAGGTAGCGAATCCAAGGCTGCTTTGATTTTTCTTTTCAACACAAATACAAAATAACATACATACATACATATCTACACAAAAATGCGACATAAGCATGGGGAATGACGAGACGACTTTATCGATCCAATTGCAGGCGTAGCCAAAAGTGTGATACTTCTGAGGTGAAGAACCGATTACTCGAACAGGAAAATAATTCATAATAAAATAATTAATTTAAATTATATTAAATGAAAATAATTAGAATAGTTTGTAATTAAAAATTAGTGCAATAGGTTAGGAAATACGTTAAACGCCTTAAAATATGCAACGATTATCTAATCACCCGCAAAAATAACTTCAGAAACAAGATGAAAGTTAGCACTTCCACTACCAATTTTCTGAACAGATTATATATGTATGTATATATATATAATTGGGGCTTGCACTCTTTTTGACCGAGCTCCTCTTCCTATTTTTGGTACGCGTCTTGATGTTTTCCCACAAATGAAGGGACCCACAGTTTTTAGCCGACTCCGAACGGCAAACTGTTTTTTAAGGAGCTTTTTCATGGCAGAAGTGCACTCGCAGGCTTGCCATTGTCTGCCGAGGAGTGACAGCCATTTGAAAAACCTTTTTCTTTCATTTTGATGTTTTCATGCACGGAGATTCGAACCTATGCACTTCCGAATGGTCGGCACGCACCACACCGACTTCAGATTGCCTAAGAAAAATAGGCACAATTTGCAACAAAAAACAAAAAAAAATAAGAGCATGCAGACTTCACTCGTTAAATTTCAAAATATGTATATTAGTTTGGGGAAATCCATTATTTTTGCGTAAAATTCAAAACTTTTTTTAAGATGCTTCGGATTGTCCGATTTCGGTCAAATATGCACCGTTTTGTTGTATAATTCGTTGCCATTTTAAATGTAGCTTCATAATCCCTCTCGCATAGAAGTCTTGTTTCTTTTTGGCGAAAAACTCTAGTAATCGGTTTTCACAATCTTCTCTTGCGACAAATTTCTTATCACTCAGAAAGTTTTGTGATGAGAAAAATCGCTTGGTGTCAGGTCCGGTCTACTTATATATCAAGCTTCCGGAGTTTTTGGCGAGTCACTACGGGCGTGTGTGGCTTTTCATTGTCCTGATGCAATACAACACCTCTTCTGCTGACAAATTCTGGCCGTTTCTGGTCAATCGCTAGCGTCAAATGGTTCAGTTGTTGACAGTGGAGATATGAATTTAATGTTTGGTCATACGGAAGAAATGCATAATAAAGGATTCCTTTCAAATCTCACCAAATATACAGTAGAACCTTCCTAGCCGTTAGTCCTGGTTTGCCCACCATTTGAGCTGATTCATCACGCTCTGACCACGTTTGTTTTCGTAGAACATTGGCGTATGTGACCCATTTCTCATCCCGAGTCACCATCCGTTTGGGAAATGGGTCGATTTTACTCCGTTTGGTCAAGGCTTCGGAGATGGAAATTCGATCCATCATATTTTTTTTGGTGTTAATTGGTGTGGCACCCAAACATCGAGCTTCCCTATGAATCCAGCTTTGCGGAAGCAATTGAAAACTCGATCTTTAGCTGCTGGGCGATGCTACGACTTCTAACACGCCAGTCAACTTCGATTATTTCTGTGATTTTATCGACATTTTTTTTGACATTATCTACATTTTCTTTAACATCAAAAATGTCAAAACGGAATCGATGAAGCCAAAATTGCGCATAATTCGCTGTTAGAGCTCGGCACCATAAACACTAGGGCGGGTCGATTTAAAAATCGCTCATTGCTCTGTGAAAATCGTATTCTAGGGATCAAAATAAGAAACTTTGCCGAAGGAACCATACCTCTAAAACGAATTCTGATGTCCCCCAATTTCAAAATATCACCATTTTTGGCCTTTACATGAAAAAATCAGCTAAATGGATATGTATTTTTATTTATTTATAATAATATCTATTTTTTCTCTTAAGAAATTTATTTAGAACTGATGTAAATGAAAAAATTAATTTAAGTGAGTTATAGAAAAGAAACTAAAAAGTTCGACCCAAATTGGGGGACATCAGAATTCGTTTTAGAGGTATGGTTCCTTCGGCAAAGTTTCTTATTTTGATCCCTAGAATATGATTTTCACAGAGCAATGGGCGATTTTTTTGCCTCCCCACAAATCGACCCGGCCTAATAAACACTATTCACAATTTTAGCGGCCTGGGTTGCATTTCAAAGAAAAACTTAAAACTGTAAAATGTACAAAATTTTCTGATGGTTGATGGTTTTCTGTAACTCACAACTGAATGTAACAAACGAACAACAGCACTTAAATTTTTCTTAGTGTGAAATGTCAGCTTGACAACGAGTATAAAATAAATAAACTTTAACTTGTTTGATCGATTTTTTTTCCTTGTTCACTCCTCTCGGGAGCATAGGGCCCCGACAAGACTTGTTGCGTTGGTTTCGTTAATCTATTTGATTTCTGACAGGGTAGGTGATTAGTCTGCCGCTAATCGATACTTGACGAGAAATCGATCACTCACCATCGACCGAGAAAGTAATGAATTTCTTTTTCTCCAAACTAATATCTAACTTGTCATACTTGTTCAAGCAAATTCTCCAACTAAATCAGTCAGTAGTCAACTTATGCATAATCCATTTTTCGTCTTTTGATACGGAGATCTGTGAATTTTCACATCACTTCGTCACTTTGCAGCCAATTTAAAATGTAATCGGTACTCAGCGAACCCGTCTGCTGTATGTACCACAACAAGGACGACGCCCTTTCATTGTGACCTGTCCTGACCTTTGTTGTCTGCTCGGCGCTATGTATTTCGTCGTCATCGTCGCCGCCACTGTCAACACAAACAAAATGACAATTACGCAAATCAATAAAGTAAGAAAACAAAAAAAAAAATTACATAAAAACGCAATAACGCATAAAGGATTTATTAATAAGCCTGAGTTTTACCAAACTTAAAAATAATAACTCAATAACTTTGTATTAGTCTGCCAAAGGAAATTTGTGTTTGCTACCTTTGGGAACAAGGAATTTTGTATTTATAAATGTACAAGAATTATATGCAGCAGATGAAATGGCACTCGATAGTGTTTTACGTACAATGCTTAGGATTATATGCATATGTATGTATGCATAAATGAAGGTTTATTTTTTGAGAAGGCGAAAGAGATAAAAAATTAGATATCCAAACCAGACTTGGTATACACAACCAGAGTAAGAGGATTGGAAATATATGAACTAAAGTAGTTCGAAATAATCTATTGTATTTTATAAAATTTTTCAATGGATGTGAACAATATTTTTATGGACATATGCAGTGATTAGAAATAAATCCACAAAAATTAATATACCCGTTCACAAAGGGCAGATTAGCTGCAAAATTAACAATGAACTGTCAAGACTGTTTTGTAAGGTTTTTCTTCATAGAAATTGGTATGGTGGAATATTTTAGTATTTTAGGTCCGTTTAATTATTATTAATGATATGAAGAAAAGGCAAAGAGCAGCACTGGTTAATTTAATTGCGCAATTGGCTGCTAGTAATAGACAGTTGAAGGGAGTCCGTAAACGACGTCTGCGGAGGTTGCAAAAAATTATGGCAGCAAAACGCATGCGAAATTCGATATTAAATTTTATAATAAGCAATAACAGATCAAAGCGTCTAAGGACACACAATTTTTTTCTATACAATGAATGCATAATTAAGAATATCTAGCAAACATTTTATTACAATTATGTCTTTGCCAGCGTCCATTTTATTTAGTTTTTACTTTGCAGTTTTTCCTTACATTCCTAATAATATAATAATTATCGATAATACAAAAAACGCCGGGTTGTTCGAAAAAAAGTACCTTTATAGTCTAGGATTATTTTATAATCTCAGATTTCGGGTGACAAATTTTGTATGGGTAATCTCGCTTTTTAATTAAGGATTTGGTTAGGTTAGGTTAAATGGCTGCCCTTGCTTGGGGCCTACTTGGACAAATATTCAAAATTCGTACGTTGTGATGCCATACAGGGCAAAGGAGAAAGGAGAAGGAAAGGAAGAAGGAGCCTTGGGATTAGGGGATGATGACCATGCACTTACGACGACGTTGACGGTGACTGGTGTTACGTTCGTAATTAGCCGCATCAAGCTACTGATGAACTTCACCAGATGTATGATATTTAAACCCGCTATATCCGCAGGCGTAGCGAAATGGTGTCGAAATCTTTAGCAGACGAGAGCAGGGCAGCAGCGAAGAAGGTGTTGAGATGAGTCCATCTCGTCCTGAAGACAACCTCTGCAGAACGGACTTAAGGGGGGGTAGGGTTTTTAGGGTAAAAAAAAATCGATTTTGGTTTATTTGAGAAAATGAATGTACATAATCTCAAGAATGTTGTGTCCAAATTTTAAGTCAATCGGTGCAAAACTCACAAAGTTAGAGCATTATAACTGTTGGCCGCTCCGACTCGGCTACCTGTTATAGAAAACTTTAAATCGATTTTCTGGAAAACGACGTCTTTCAAGTCGGTGGACCCTTTTTCTCTGAATCTACTCGACCGATCTTCCTGAAATTTTGTACACACTTTCTCTACATAATTACCGAGGTAACCCTGGGAGGTTTTTTTTCAATTTTTATTTATTTTACAATAAACAATATTATGCGATTTATCGTCTAAAAATCGCACTTCTACTTCAAATGTTAAAAAAAATTGAAAAAAAATTTTTTTTAATAAAAACTCGACAGGATTACCTCGGACAATTGATTACCTAATGAAAACTCTTTGATTTTTTGATTTCAGATGATCCAATGCTGAGAAAAACTGTCCACGGCAAATTGCCTTTTTTTCGAGACGTCTGCGTAGATCTGCTGTCAACGGCTCAATTTTGTATATTTTCTTGTGAAAATTTTTGAAAATATTTTTGAAATATGAGTTTACAGTATACTAATTGGATAAATAAATTTACATAAATCATCTTTCCAAAAAAAAATTCATAAATAAGTGCATATTTTTAGTGGAATTAACCCTACACAAACTTGGGTAGTGGAGGTGCACAAATGTTGACGGGAAAAACTAAATCCTCTTGTAAGGAAACCAGAAGCCTGTTGCTTGAGATGAAATGACGACAAAATCCTGATGTTTGAAATGAAATGAGGCCAAAAACCAAATTCTGTAGCAAGAATCGAAATGAGGACAAAACGAAAATCCTGTTGCTTGAGACGAAATGACGACAGAAAATATAAGCTAATTTTTTTAACTCTTTAAATTACGTTTTACATATATATTCTGTCAAAAAAGTACCGGGAATTGATCAATAAAACGCAAAAATTTATTTTGTCGCCTTCAAAATAGGCTCCATTCGAAGTAATACACATATACCACCAGCGATTACTCCAGACATCAAAGCACCTTTTAAACGCGTTTGAAGAGATCTTCTTCAGCTCCTTCAGCGAATTCTCCTTAATGGCCTCTATCGACTCAAAGCGGTGTCTGCAAAGTGGCACTTTAAGTTCTGGGAAAAGGAAAAAGCCACAGGGGGCTAAATCCGGTGAAATCGGTGGTTGTTCGAAGATACTTGTTCATTTTAGATCAAAAAAGTGTTCACAATATGAGCCTTGTGAGACAGTGCGTTATCATGGTGCAAGGTCCATGAGTTTTCTTTAAACAAATTGGGCCGTTTCCTACGCACATTTGGAACGAATTCCGAGTGCAGAACAACATAATAATCAAAGAAAACGAGTAGCATGACTTTCACTTTTGAACGACTTTGACGTGGTTTTTTGGATTTCGGCTCATGTGGATAGCGCCATTCAGCCGCCTTTTGACTGGTTTGCACGTCAAACTCATATACCCACATTTCATCACCTGTTATGATGCGCTGTATAAACGTTGGGTTCGAGTTCACTTGCTAAAGCATGTCCTCAGCCACTTTCTTCCGATGATTTTTTTGAAAGAAATTCAACTCTCTTGGAACGAATCGAGCCTACGCGACTCATGCACAATTGGTAGTGTAAAATGTTGCGAATTTATTCGTGAGGGCACGTTCCACAAACTTAAATGATGGTTTGATGGTTTTCCAGCACCATTTCCTTGACTTTGTCGACGTTTTCATCCGTTGAAGGCGTTGATGGGCGACCAGATAGGGGCAACTCTTTGAAAAAGCACACTAGCCATAGGCTTTCTGCAACATTTTCAACGATTCGGCACACGAAATCCCATCCCATTCAGACACACAAAATTTAAGACATATTCTTTGTCCGATAATTTTATCCATAGTGGAAATCGCAGAGCACACCTACGGTTGACTGATATAATTGAATGTCAGAAACAAACTAATTGACGCTCAAACTCTGCGACACTATAGAGGATAGTGGTACCAACGTGCCACCAAAAAAAATTTAGACATATGTATGTGTAACGCGTGCTTTTTAAAATGAACAATTCCCGATATTTTTTTGACAGAATGTTTTTCCAAAAATATTCCTGTTTACCGCGTTTGCTCGATCTGGGTTGGAATATGTTTCCAAAGTCGCCCTATTGCATAAGGTCGACTCTATCGGTGCCTTTTGTGTTTTCTTTAATTCAAGATGACATTGATTGTGCGTTTCTTTGGCATCGCATTAATTTTCTTGTTCCGACGAGAACTTTACGAAGCTCTTATCCTTTTCATCACAAAATATTCAAAACGAATTACGAGTCCAATGAACCTATTGCTCGGACTCCTTGCTAATTCTATTTCGTTTGATTTTTTTTTTAATTTTTTTACTAAAAATCAATTCCCTTTTTTGTTGAATGTATCATTTTAATCGTTAATATAATTATTATTTTATTGATCAAATTGTATTTTAGCCTTATTATTATTATTATTTGCTAGCGCATCGGCTGGGGCGCAAAGATCCGAAACAAATAAATTCCATTGGGATCGATTTCTTGCTTTAAGCTTTATTTGCGGCCATGTTAACGAGTCGTTAGCTGTCGTGAAATCATTTTACAGGCTTCGTCTCCAAGATCCTTTGAGTCGGCCTCTACGTTGTGGGCTTTGTGCATTCTAGTCTAAGGACATTGTTCTGATACCAGTCGCAAAGCGCATAGCCAATACATCTCCACTTACGCTTCCGAATCTCAATTTCAACTGGCCTTTGCCTACCTCGGGTAAGAAGCTCATCATTTGACACAAAGTTAACGGGCCACTATATGCGCAGAATGACTCTAAGGCAGCGATTTATGAAGGTCTGGAGCTTGTTTATTGTAGTCTTAGTTATTTTTATTTGTAATTCTATTAATAGACAGTTATAAAAAACTTTTGTGTTTTTGACTAAAAAATAAATAAATAAAGTATTCGATGTGGTTATCTCGCCGTTACTGTGGAACCTAGTCTTAAATGAATTGCTTATTAGCATGAGTAAGAAAAGGATCAAGATAGTTGCTTATGCGATGTAGTCATCCTGATGACAGGGAAGTTTCTCTCGACTATCAGCGGGCTCATGCAATCGTCGTCGACCACGAACGGTGTAATGGTTAACCCAGCCAAGACCGAACTAGTTCTGTTCACTGGAAGATATAAGATACAGAGTTTTCAATTACCACCTATAGTTCGATAGTAACACTACCCCTATCGATCGAAGCCACGTATCTTGCCATAATTCTTGATTTAAAGCTTTCTTCGAAAAGGAGCACCGAGGAAAGGACGAAGAAAGCTTGTGATGCTCTATTTATCTGTAAGAGGACATTTGGCAAAAATGGAGCCTGAAACCGTATATCAATCACTGGGCGTACAATGCAATTATCAGACCCATTTTCACATATGGAGCTTTCGTGTGATGGGAGACGGTGCAGACACAATCTTACCTAAAGAATCTCACAAAAATCCAACAAGTAGTTTGTGTAGGAATAACAGATGCACTCCAATCGACGCCTTAGGCGGTGCTGGAAGTGACCCTACATATTCCATTCATTGATATATATGTTAAAGGGATTGCGGCCCAATCTGCTTCTAGGATTAAAGTAGCAGGCACGCTAAAAGAAAAACCGCACGGTCATGCATCAGGTCTACTATCTATAGAACACTTGCAAGATGCATCGAAAACAAATTATCTGGTTCCCAACATAGATCTGAACAGAGGCTATACAATACGAAGAACTGGCAGGAAGGATTGGCAGACCAGGGTCATATCAGATGAAAGTGGTCACCATACGACTTAAAGATAGAAAATGACACTGGATCCTGAGTGCTCTCGGATCGATTATACCTAAACTGCTCTTTTGGGCTCACAGACTGGTGTAGCGTGTTTCCAGCTAAGCTCTACGCTATAGATAAAGCCGCAAAAACGATAAGACTGATGGACTTACCTCCAACAAGCCTTACCATTTGTGTTGCTAGTCAGGCAGCGATCAAGACACTGGCCTCAACGCGCATCAGGAGGTCGTTCTCACTTATTCAACAACACAACACCACACTTTGTTGCGTTACCGGCCATTCTGGAGCCTTAGGGCCAACAAGTGTCTTGCCTTATGCAAGCAACCTGACTTACCTAACCTAACCTAAATACTCGATATTGTATTTGCCACTTGTGCAACTTAGCTCATTTTCTATAAAAAAAATTATTCGTAGCGTCATGAAATTGAAGAAACTTTGTTTAATTTGGTCTTAGTTCAAATAATCACCTCCGGAGAAACAAAACAAAATAAAACTCAGTAATACCGAAAAAAATAATGTTAGAGAAATTACAATAAATTCCTCTGAATCAACTTCAAGCCAGTAAACGACGTAGCAGTTTTATTATAGACATTACTGCATTAGCTTTTGGCTACATTTTTTAATCATTATGTAAGCAGCTTAATCTTTATGAATCACAAGCAGTGACGAATTTAAAGATTTAGCAGCCGAAAGGTTTTGCCGGTAATATTCAAATGAAATTCCCACAAAGGTATTTGGTGCTACACGTACACATGTGCATGTGTATGTAGGTATTGTATAAATGTAAAAAAAATTATGGGAAAAGTAATCAGCGTGGGTTAAATACTTGGATAAGCGTCCAGTAGTACAATAAATGAATACTCGCCACACTTTGTGTATCTGCTTTATAGTGTGAACGTAAATGTATAACAATTGAAATTATTTAATAAAATTTGTTAAGCCTTTTTCTGAGGATTCTCCTTCCGCGTTTGGGAGTTGAAACGTATGCTCCCTTGGCCCGGGAAATTAATATGTATCAACTGTCTGTGCTTGCTGGAACATACCACCAACAAAAGTCTAGCAAAAGCATGACAGACGCCAGCCAGAATGAATGCCGTGAGCTGCCAGATATGGCGCTACCACTGATATATGAGTATTCTTTTATATACACACATATACATATATATCACGTGCACACATATCTCCATGCATACGCGTAAATGCATTACATGAGTAGCCCGTGACGGCACATAAGCGCAAGCATAAGTACGGGCATGAGCACGAGAATATCAGCTATGTAAAGTGGTGTAAGGTCAATGTCGCTTGAAACGAAACGGAACACTGCACGTCCCTGCTGCAGACGTATACCCAGTCTGTGTGCTGTGTGTGGCGGCGACGACAACAGCAACAACAAACGCCAGCAGCAGTCAGCTACTCTATACATACAAATATAACCGGGCACATTACACCCAGTGCCAATACACCGTAACAAGGAAAAGCGACGAGGCGACAAGTCGGCAAATTGGCAACCGGCAACCGGCAAGGTACGCCGGCGCTTTTAGCTTTGTTGCTGTTGCTGTTGCTGGTGATTGTCAGGCGTTGCACTGTCGGTGCACAGTGATTCACATGCATTCGATGAGAAGGAATGGGATTAGGTTAAAGTACGGCTATGTATGCATTAATATACGAATAAAAGTATGATTACATATAAATTTGTATGTAAATGGATTTGTGTGCCCTGTTGGAAACTCGAAGAAAATATTTGGAAGGAATTGAGTAAGATGCAGACCTATGCCTATACTTGCCCTAACAACTATTAATTTGTAGCCTTGCAATTTCTTCTCCTATGGACTACACATGGACTGAAATTTCGGGCCTAAAACATAGATTTTTTGTAAGTTTTGCACTTCGACCCCATAGCCCATTGAATTTTAGCATAACAAAATGCAAGTTTCAAGTGACTACAAAATACCCTTGATTTTTTTGTTGTTGTCGGTTCTAGGCTTTTTAGGGGTAAGTAGGTATTATATAGAGAGAAGTAAGTTTTCTCTGCTGCTGGAATTCGTTTGTCATACGCCCTAATTTGCAAAATTTCAAAAGTAAAACTCTTACAAGATTTATTCCGCACTAAGAAAGTTATGGCGCATAGCAGACTTTATACCTCAAGACAATAAAACTACACTTGGGGAGAACTTTTATAGTTCTACTAATCTCATACAGTCAACTAGACCTCACATGTGAGCGAAAACTGCAAAAGGGCACTAAACAATTGTACCAGATAAGTATTTTCCAAGTGTAAGTTTGGTCACATTTTCCAATATAGCTATAAAATACTAAACTGCAACCTGGCTGTTTTCCTAAAAGATCGTAAGCTTTTATTTTTGCATATATTGATCCATAAAAAAAACCGGAATACCTTTTTTAAACAATCAACCATTGCGCAGTCAGTTAGTATGTAACCTCATTACACCAAAACACAATTACACTGTTTTCTATAGAATGTTTTTGCCAGTGTTGTCAAAATTTGGAATTCAATGCCGATTGCTATAAAATCCATTCAGAATGTTGGACGCTTTAAGGGGTTATATACCTTGTGTTGGACTAAAAAATCGAAAATTTTTTATGGCATATTCTAAAAGTACATCATCTTAAAAATATAAATTCAAAAACACACAAAGATCGGAGCACCAGAACGAAAGATACAGACCGTGGAAGCGCGTGACCTTATCCATAAATGAAGTGCACGCAAAACTTTAGACGCGATTAGCTCGAAGTCGTGTTTTTGAAAATTACCCTCGCGGTGATCATTATTTATCAAAAATAGTCCAGTCAAAAGAGACAAAAAAAATAGCCAACTAAGTAATTTTAGGAGTATGCGAGTTTATGGTTTTATTATGTAAAACCCATCACTGTGAACTTAAATTTGAGTTTTCGGGGTCGGGGGTTGTGTCCCTCGGCCGCCATCTTGGAAATAAGGGTGCAACTGGTTTTTTGCGTTTATCTCGTGAATTCCGAAAGTAACGAACATTTTGTAAGATACTTTTTTGTAGACAATAATATTATCTACAACTTTCATTCAAAACTTTTTATTGTAAAATTAATAATAAAAAAGTTATAAACAAAATTACGCGAAAAATTAAGGGATGAATTGTTTTAAAGCGTAATAACTTCTTTTTTATAGATTTTATGGAAAATATACTTCAAAGCTTTTTTATAGAGCATTCTTTTGTGAACATTTTTGTCTATAAGTTTTTTCCGCTATCTTTATTTAGTCGTATGATTTTGAGCTGCTAAGCGGAGCAACCAATACTTCGCTAATGTACATGATTACACAGGCCGACAAAATTTAACCAACATTCAGACCCACAAACCAGACTATATATTTCCGAAGGTTTATGAAGCGCTGAATCCAAATCTGGCTTCAGAATTGCTCTATCTGCTCTGGTTTTCGAGATATCCTAACCTAAAAGTGCGAAAAACACCATATTTGCCCATATTTGAGGTTATGTAGCCTTGCAGATGTTTTCTTTCACCAAAATTAAAGGATGGCATCTTTAAATACAAGCCTTCTTTTTTCAAATGGCGTTTTGTTTGCTCAAATATCATTTTTTTTCGCAGAGATATCGCATTTTGAAATTTTCATGTTTCGAAATTTTCCTACACCTGAAAATCGATTAAGATAACATAGACATGATATAGTCGATTACTAATTTTCTTGGGTTTGACTGGACTAAAACTATTTGACCGATTTGCATAAACTTTACTTTTAATTATTCGAAGTTACAACCTCGTGAATCTGAACGGTTCACTTTTTATAAATATTTGCATAGTTCGCTGGAATTAATTTTTTTTTAATTTTTCAACCCCCTCAAAAATCGTTTTTTTTTTGGTGCAAAGCGGTTTTCAAATCGAGAAATATTTTTTTAGGTATATTAAATAAACCGTTCAGATTCACTAAAAAACATTTTTCTATAATAATAATTTAATTTTTTTAATTTCAGTTGAGCTGCTCATGAGCTACCGTGATCACCGCAACCCTCTTAAAAAAAACGGCGTTTCGGAGGAGGGGCGATATCAACAATAAATAATAACATTTTTTTAAATAAAAACACCAAAATGTATTCTTCGAGAGTTACCCTTCAGTATGATATTATATATGCCTCATTTGAATAAAAGTTCTAAAACATATTTAAAAAAAACTATGACAATCGTCCATTTTTTCGGGCTCACAGGGTATATAACCCCTTAAATTTCTCTTATTGTTTGGCGCGATAACTGCTTAAGGACTCTCGGTGGTCTAGAATTTTCAAAAAATCGATTTTTTTTGATATTTCGAAAGTATAAGAATATATGTACTGTAAAATTTTTGGAAGGATATTCCTATTATTTTTGATTCTACAGCCGTTTGAGCAGGTAAAGTCAGATTCGCCACGCGCCGGCACCAATGGAAAGTATCCACTCTCAAAACTTTAAACTCAATTATCTCAAAACTACTTTTTTCGGCCTGGTGCTGTCAAAATAAAAAACTATTCAACCGAAACGTCTGAAATTTTAATATGTTGTTCACGACATCAATGGCTATTGCCCGTACTAGAATCATCAATCAATTATTTCGTATTTTTTTTATTAAAAAACTGAAAAAACCCGATTTTTAGAGTGCCAAATTCAAAACCGCGCCATTTTATCAAATTTTTTTCCTTCATTCTAGTACGGGGCATAGCTACAGTCATACTGATTTATATTTGTTTTTTGGTTTTTGTGTGAAGATAAATAGAAGAGCCAAAATGGACAACACCGTCCAGGTCCAATTTTTCGTGAGGGTCAACTTCAGCGCCATTTTTAAAATTATTAAAATTAAAAAAAAAAAATTTATATTTTTATGTAAAAGAAGTTAAATAAAAAGCCTAAAAATTTTAATATTGTTTTTCATTTTTTTAATGGCAAAAAAAATTCTGAAAATACCCTAAATTTTCGAGCGCCAGCCGTGAAGTGTTACCAAGTGAAGCCAAGTCCTTCCTCACCAGATCTTTCCAATGATGAGAAGGCCTTCCTCTTCCTCTGCTGCCAACAGCTGGTACCGCATCGAATACTTTCAGAGCCGGAACGTTTGTGTCCATTCGGACGATATGACCCAGCCAACGAAACCGCGATGAGCCGATACTTTTTTCCAACATACCACCAAGAATTTTTTTTTAATTTTTTTCTGTCGAGCAGACATACCATTCACTTTTCTCATAAGCGGACACCTCCCATAAGCAAACAAATGTGGCAGTCCCTTAGGTATCCGCTTAAGGGGTTATACGCAGTTATGACTTTCAAAAAAATCGTTTTTTTTATTGCATTTTTGTAATGTACATATATTCAAAAGTATACGCACGAAATTTGAAGTAGATCTAAGCAATACTTTCGGAGTTATACCTAAATATGTAGAGATGCCTCGGCACGTTTTAAGGTAGGTATTGAAACTTTAAACGTGTTTTTTTCAAAACGGCATTTTTCAAGTCGGTGTACACGATATCTCGAAAACGGCTTGTTTGATCGGTCAACCGTTTTAACTCAATCTTTAAAGATACATTTTCTAGTAATTAATCGTTCCTTTTGTAAATCTGATACTTATTTTCCATTTTATAATCAATTTACGGCCAAATTTTAACGTAAAAATCGAAATCATTTCTTTGAAAAGCTGCCATTTTGTGAAAATTCACTATTTTGATTAGCCGAACGATTAATTACTAGATAATCTAATATATTATTGTAACAAAATTTGTTTGGTTTTTTGATTTCAGATAATCCAATCCTGAGTTACGATGTACACCGTAAATCGTCTTTTTTTAAAGGAGGTTCCAGAAATCGCCTGCAGCGCGCTCTATAATCAACATTTTCATAAATAAAAAATTTTGTTACGTTCTTGAAGGATGCTTTTATAACCGCCAAAAATTTTCAAATTAAAATATTCTGAAGTTTCTTCAGGATAAATCCTTGACAACCCGTCTTTTATTTGCTTCATAACTGCGTATAACCCCTTAATCGAGAGTACACTATGCATATAATTCATTATTGTGAAGTATATTTAACGCTTTCTGAAACACTTCTCGAATGCGATGCCAATTAAGAAGAATAAATAAGCAACTCAGCCTAGTGCGGCCGGAAGAGAGGCCATGAGCTCAGCCCAACCCAGTTCCATCTTAGATTTCTTGAATGATGTATGGTGAAGAGTGAGTAAAGAACACAAAAGCTCCTAAGCTCGAAATTTAGTAAAGTGTGTTTCAAAAGATGCGCGTAGATGTTCTTTTAAAATGAAACATGCAACAACTTAGATTATTTCTTTCGTTACACCATTTTCATTCAAAATATGGCTCCTAACAATTATAGTTGAAAAATTACATCATTTATATGTACACCCATGAACACATCTACAGAAAAAATCCGACAAAAAGTCGATGCATGAATGCTTAATTGTTGAGAGCGTCGCGGTATTGATGATGAAGCAACACTTTGCGCTACAGCTGGAATATTCTCAACAGCACGTCGAGTTTTTGGGTTGCCAGTCCTTTTTCTGTTCAAGACAGAACCACTTTCCAACAATTTTTTTACCAACGTTTGAATTGTCAACTTGTTCGGACGATTATTTTTGCACAACGAAAAAAGTAAAAATCACGAATTTTGCGATATGTTATTCTTAATATGGACTATGTTCTTAAAAATTGCTCGTCTAGATTAGCAAGTCGCCGAGTCCCAGAGTTGGTTTTCGAGCCTTTTGTATGATATTTTTTCACAACTTCAGATACCGACGTAATCTTGAGGTCACGATGTAAGCCAGTGTTCCTCACACAGCATAATGAGTTTACTGGGACTTTTATAAACTTGTTCTGAAATCTTTGAATCATTGCAGCCCCACCGCTGTATGCTATGTGCCCACATAGGCTTAAATATTTGGTTATAAATTAAAGGTTTATTTTAAATGGAAAGAGGTGAACTTTTTCCTATTTTCATAATAAGTTTCAATAATTTTAACGCGGTGTTGTATCGTGTAAAATTGTGCATCTGTTTACTTGAGAAATGTCAAAGCTGACATAAAAGGATGCCGTGTAGGAACTATTTACCACTGACATCTAGGCGTCACTTTTGTAAGACCCTTTATAAGTATTTGACGGTTTCTAAAACACTGTTTGAAAAAGGTGTAGCTTCAAACTTAAGCGATGGAATTAAAATACGTTGCTGTGTGGGAGCTTTCTTCAATTTCAATTTCCAGCCGGGTTAATAACTGCCAAGCACATACATGCACAAGTATGTGTTAGTATATTATGTAGGCATGCATCAAAGGCACACAAAGATTTGCTCATATAAAAACACTATCTATGTACAAAATGTATGCATAATGCAATTCTACATCTGATGGTGTTGTTGCAGACACTTTGTGTGAATAGTCGAAATGCCGACTCTATTCAAAAATTCAAAAGCGAAGCAGTTACAGCGACGGCAATACATAGGTGTGGCATAACAATGAATTTTCCAAGCACAAAGCAATAATTTCATTAATACATTTTTATAAGGAAAATATTATAACAATTTTAGGATTTAGTTGTGGTCATGGAAAAAAGCGCCACACACACAAATGTGTGAACCCATTCGCACATTCATTTATACAGAAATTTTTTGCGAATGAATAACTGGACATAATTTCTGCTTTTATTTGGTTACTAAATTTCTCGTGTTACTGACTCATCAGCTTTGCTTTTGTCGTGAATGAAATGAGTAATCAGAGTTTGCATTAAATGCGATATCATTACGAAAAGTGTACGAGTATGGATGGGTAAATGTGCATTTTTCGCACTCAACCAAAAAAGCCGTCTTTTTAAGGTAACCTGATTATAGTAACACCTGAAGAAGCAGAAAGTACCTGCTATATACATAAGTTTGTATATGCCTATATATTAGCTATTGGTACGAAAATTTACGGTTCAATGTCAGCGGCCTGGCCGTAAGACATTAAACTGTACAAAAAAGTGGAACAATAATAAAAAAATAGATTATAACTCGAACAGCAATAAGTTTAATTAGTGACCCTTTTCAATGTTTGTACGAGGGGTGCCTTTTATATTTCGGGATTTGGCAACCCTGGTGTTGCAATCTGGCAACTGACAGCTGTATCGCAAAGTTTGACATTTTTTGGCTTTTACGTACTCAGAACGTTTTGAAATACCAGCGCTATTTGTGTTGTTTACAGTAACTTAAAAGATTCATCTCGGTCCAAAAATGAAATTAAATCGTGAACATTTTCGTGCGATTATTTTTTACAACTTTCGACGGGGATTAACTCAGCAACATTGCATGGATGAACTTAATTCATCTTTTGGCGATGAAGCTCCATCAAGGACCAGTGTTTATCGATGGTATGGTGAATTCAATCGTGGCCGTAGTTCACTCCAAGACGAATTTCGTGAAGGTCGTCCAAAATCAGTTGTTCCGAAAACCATTGATGCTGTGCGCGAACTGATATTGCAAGATCGTCATGTGACCTATCGTGAGATTGAGACAATCTTGGGCATTAGTGGACCCGCATACATTCAATATTGCATAAACATTTGACTGTCAAAAGAATTTGTTCGCGTTGGATCCCACACAATTTGTCAATCGCTCAAAAAAAAAAAGGCTCGTGTCGATTGGTCGAAGGAAATGCTCAAAAAATACGATCGCGGGGCTTCGAAACACGTCTATGACATCGTGACAGGTGATGAATCATGGATTTACGCGTATGAGCCCGAAAGTAAACAGCAGTCGGCTGTATGGGTTTTTCAAGATGAGCCAAATCCAACAAAAGTTGTTCACGCGCAAAGCACTTCCAAGCAAATGGTCGCGTGTTTTTTCGGAAAAACTGGACATGTCGCAACCGTACCACTAGCACAACGCAGAACAGTAAATTCTGAGTGGTACACAACCATTTGTTTGCCAGTTGTCTTCCAAGAAATTAGGAAAACCAATCGCCAAAGACGGATCACTGTTCACCAGGACAATGCGAGGTCTCACACATCGGCTCAAACAACTGCATTTTTGAGCACCCAAAACATCAAATTAATGGTCATCCGCCGTATAGTCCTGACTTGGCACCGAATGACTTCTTTATAATATACATATACCTGAAGAAGCGGTTGCGGCATTCAGAATGCATGTTTTGGAGGTACCTCATTCAGAGTGGCAAAAGTGCTTCGACAATTGGTTCAAACGCATGCAAAAGTGTATAGATCTTCATGGAGAATATTTTTAAAAACAATAAAGTGATTTTCGATGATTAAAATTTGTTTTCGTTCTCTAATCCTGACATATAAAAGGCACCCCTCGTATTACCGTTAGCTTCCATAGTTGGGTTGGTTTAAGGGTGGTCCCGCATCGAAGTGCCACATAGACCGCAAGTTGGGTCCGTTGTGTTGTCCTATAGTTTCCATAGTAACGCAATAATTTTTTGAACCGAGCGTGCATTTAGAGGTAAAATTCGTTAAAATTTCGATTTCGTAATGTAAATATCAAACAATCACAATCAGGTTAAAATTAAGAAATTAAATTAATACATATTTAGTCTCAAAACTCAACTTATGCACAAATACTCTATTGCATATGCAAAGGGTCTTTCCAAAGTGAATAATTCCTAGACGGCATCTATTTTTATATCCTCTTTCATTTTTGTAAAGGAGACAGATGTACAATTTTACACGATAGAACAACGCATTAAAATTACTGAAACTTATTACAAAAATGGTCGATTTTTAAGGAGGCCCGGTGGTCTAGAAATTTCAAAAAATCAATTCAATTTTTCGATATTTCGAAAATATAGTATCTTAAGAATATACTGTGAAATTTTCATGCGGGAATTCCCAATATTATAGCTTCTACAGCCCATTAAGTAGGTAGAGAGCGGTGCGCGCGCTCCTGAACTCATTTATCTCGAAACGACTTTTTTCGGCAAGACGGGGATGAAAACAAAAAAAAATATTAAACCGAAGCACTTGAAATTTGAATATGCTGTATATGGCTATCGTCGTAAGTAGAATCATAATTTTATTTAAATAATTTCCTATTTTTTACACTAAAAAACTAGTGGAAAAATACCCGATTTTACGAACTTTTTTTCAAAAGCGCTCCATTTTGTCAGTTTTTAATTTTTTCGATTTGTTCAAGTTCCGACCATAACTGCACGCTTTCTGATTAAGAATCTTCTTGAATTTTGTGTTTCAAATGAACAGAAGTCTCGAAGTCACCTACATCGTCCGGGTCCGATTTTTCGGGAGGGTCAACTTCAGCGGCATTTTTATAATAATAAATATTGTTTTAAAAATAAAAAAAAAATTGTTTGTATGCTCAATAGATGTAGTAATAAGCACGAAAAGTTAATATATAGTTTTTTTATTTTTAATGGTAAAAAAATTGTGAAAATAGGTGCAATTTGCGTGGTCTAGACCACGAAGAACATATCGCAAAATTTGTGATTTTTTTATGGAAATACTCGTCCACCAAAATTCGACAATCTAAAGGTTGGTGAAAAAATATCAAGAAACTGGTTCTGTCGAGTATAGAAAAAGGACTGGTCGAGTAGAAACTGGGAGTTCTGCTGAGAATATTCCAGCTGTAGCGCCAAGTGTTACTGCGCAACCTTCAGCATCGATATTCGATATCTCGACGTTCTCAACAATTAGGCATTCATGAATCGACTGTTTGGCGGATTTTACCTCCCCTGTCATATGGGCATTTAATTGATGTAATTTTTCACATAAAATTGTTCAGAATCACAAAGTTTTAGTTTAAAATATCAAAACGTGAAGGAATAAATGGTAGGTAAACAATTTTTATAGTGAAACATTTGATATTTCAAGGATGCACTCTTGCAGTGGATGAAACGAAGCTGATTCGCAAGCGCTAGAATCCCTAAGAAAATAGAGGATTGAGAGACTTATTTTAAATTTTTTGACTGAGAATGTCGAAATTGAACTACGAATTTATTAATAATTTTTGAGTTCTTGCTACATCTCGGCATTTTTAATTTTTTTGTTTTAAATTTTACTTGGGTACAATGAAATTGCTATAAATCAGCTGGTGCGAAAAAGCATTACCAAACTAATAGAAATAAATCAAAAAGGTCTTTCACAGCAAAACACATTTCCCGAAGTTCCAACTAACAAATCGCCAAAGAAGGAAAATAGTGTGAGTACCTCGATTACAAATACACAAATAGGCTGCGATTTAAGGATTCGGCTTATTATGCTAAAGAACGATTATTGATGTTGTATGTATAATCAATTCGGCGCTAGAAGTAAGCAACAATTATGCAGAGTATACACGCTCCAACCGTTGTATCGACACGTTGTACAATGAGTTGGACGGTGGTTTAGTATACACTAGGGCGGGCCGATTTAAAAATCGCTCATTGTTCTGTGAAAATCGTATTCTAGGGATCAAAATAAGAAACTTTGCCGAAGGAACCATACCTCTAAAAAGAATTCTGATGTCCCCCAATTTAAAAATATCACCATTTTGGGCCTTTACATGAAAAAATCAGCTAAATGGCTATGTTTTTTCCTTATTTTTATTTATTTATAATAATATTTATTATTTATTTATAATAATAGCTATTTTTTCTCTTAAGAAATTTATTTAGAACTGATGTAAATGAAAAAATTAATTTAAGTGAGTTATAGAAAAGAAACTAAAAAGTTCGACCCAAATTGGGGGACATAAGAATTCGTTCAGAGGTATGGTTCCTTCGGCAAAGTTTCTTATTTTGATCCCTAGAATATGATTTTCACAGAGCAATGGGCGACCAGGCCTAGTATACACGTATCTTGTTTTTTGTTTCATTTTTCTTTTAATTTTTTAATTTATTACTAACTTTTTTTATTAATTTTTTAATTTTTTTTTACAATATAAATTTTTAATTTTATTTTATTTAGTATTTATTATATTAAAAAAGAAATGATTTCTTTTTTATTATTTTATAAATATTTTAGGAGGAATCAAGTAAAATTTGCTTCATATTAATAGTTGATTAAAGTTTATTTTATTTATTATATATTATTTCTTATTTTATTTAAAAAAAAAATTTTAAATTTAATTTGATTTTTTTTTAATATTTTTAATTTTGGTTTAATTTGTTTATTTTTTTTTAATGTTGTTAGTGAAATTTGTTCAATAATAATAATTGATGAGATTTTATTTTATTTATTGTATTATATATTATTTCTTATTTTATTTTAAAAATAATTTTTTTTTTTTTTTTTTTTGTTAATTTGTTTTTTTTTAATATTTTTAATTATTTTTAGTTTGTTTTTTTGTTTTAATAATTTTAATTTGTTTATTATTGTTTTAATGTTGTTAGTGAAATTTATTTTATTTATTACATATTATTTCTTATTTCATTTAAAAAACAAATTTTTTTAATAACAATTTTTTTAAATTTTTTGTTTTATTATTATTTTGCTATTTTTTATTATTTTATTAATTTTTTTTACTTTATTTTCATTTTTAATACTTTTTAATTTTGAATCTTATTTTTAAAATGCAGGAATCAAATGAAATCTCAATAATAATTAATGACATTTTATTTTATTTATTACTAACTGTAATTTTTATAATAATCGGTCCAATAGTTTTTGAGTTCATCGCGAACATACAGACAAAAAATCATTTTTATACGAAGAAGATTTTTAAGAAGAAGAAGATTTGTTATTTTATTTGAACAAAAATTTTTTAAATTTTTTCTTTAATATTTTTAATTTCATTTTTATTTATTATTTATGTATTTTTTAATTTTTAATTTTACTTTTTTTTTTTTTTTTTTTTAATATATTTTTTAAATTTTTTTTCTGCGTAAATAACTAAAAGAAAAATATAAACAAACGTTCCAACTCACTGTACAACCGCTAACTCCACCCACCAAAACTAAAACATTTTAATTTTCATGCAACCGTTGAATCAACATACAACCATACTCTACGTGATACAACTGTTTATCCAACATGCCCATGTTGAAACTACGGTTGGAGCGTGTACCTATACTTTGCATTACTCTTGTCTGAAAATACCCATAAATTGAGTACAATAATTTATGAATACTCGCACACACACACGCACGACGATGATCACTGCCACAATAGCCAATTCCGTATGATCTTCACCACATTTCTCGGCTATCACTAAGCATAGATCGAGTAACTACTACAGCTATAGATATAAATAGATTCCGAGTACATTTTAGCTACAATAATAAATGTCAAGCTATACAATTCCCAACGATTGACCTCAGGGTAGTTTCAAAACTGTGACGTAAATTTGTTCAGCTTTCTTTTACGGTATAAGAATTTCCACATATCCCACAAATTCAACTAATTGCGATTTCTCTCCTGGAAGTCTTTTCTCAGCACTTAATTCATTTTTAGCATTTGTGAGACTAAATTAAGTATATATATATTAAATTTATTAAAGTTAAAGCACTTACTGAAGTCAATTAGCAGACGTCCATAGCCCTTTCGTTGATACGGCGGAAGCGTTAGTATACACGAAACGTTATAAAACGAGTTCTTTTCCTGCAAAGAGATATTAGAGATAGATGTTAAATTATTCAGTACATAAATTCATATATTCACATATTAGAGAAATTATCATGCATGAAACAGCAAAATGATAGAAACAGTTTTTTCTAATAGCGATTACCCCTCGGCAGGAAATGGCAAACCTCCGACTATATTTCTGCCACGAAAAAGTTCCTCATAAAAACCATTTGCCGGTTGGAGTCGGCTTAAAAGGAGTAGAAGCTGAGCCAAATACGTAACAGAAGAGTACGCGCCAATTATATTTTTATATTTTTTTTATCGGGCATTTAGTGCATTGTTTAATAGCTGTTTAACCGGTTACTGGAAAAGAAGCTTACTCTACTCATTTTCTATCATTTCGAGATAGTTGTAGTGGTAGGCATGGCAGTAAAACAAACTTTAACTTGTTAATTGCACTGTATTCAATCTACCTAAACCTAAATTCACTCCGCAAACCGAAAACATGGAATGATCTCTATATGAACTTTATAATGATATGGTGAAAAGATCCTTCGATTCGGCACGTGTAGGTGGATAAGGAAAGCAGAAGTGTCTGTGAACACATCCGAGTTTGTTCAGAAAGACTTGTTTGCTCTTGATAGTACGTATAAATGCCGCAACTCCGCAAATGATAAATTACACTGGCAAAGTGTTTTAGATTTGGACCAGCCCGTGAAACGCTTATACGCCAATGTCATGGCTCAACGTATTGGTACTTGGTACATCAAATATACAAAGGTCATAGTTGTGAACAATAAACATTAAAACGAACGAATAATTCTTGGTAAACGATCAAGAGTTAGTTAAAATTTGTATTTTATTGTTGTTATGACCATAACTGGCGTATGGTGCTGAAGTGACAGTCCTTGGCCGGCTATAAATCCGAGCTGTTTTGGTATCGTCGAATCGAATTGTTGTTGTTGGGACCCCTTAGAGTGTTTGAGAGAAGGATTCTGCGGACGATTTTTTGGACCTTTGGTGACGACGAGTGTCGTAGTATCGTAGGCGATGAAGCAATGAGCTGTGTGAGCTTTACGACGCCATAGACATAGCGCAGCGGATAAAGATCCAGATGCTACGTTGGCTGGGTCATGTCGTCCGAATGGATACAAAAGCTCCGGCTCTGAACTGGTGGTAGCAAAGGAAGAGAAAAGTCTCCTCTGGTGAGGTGTGGTAGTTCTTGGCCGGACATTAATTCAGGTCGTTCCAGTAACGTCGAACCGACTATTGTGGGAATGAATCGTCATAATTTTTGCCGGTTACCAGAGTTGGTTGGTAAGAGTTGCATGAGCCATTCGGTGCTTCTACGAATACGATTATTTTATTCACAATTTCAAAATTTTAGTATTACTGTAATCGTCCAACTGGTGGTAGTAGAAGAAGAGGAAGGCCTCCTCTGCGTTGGAAAGATCAGGTGGAGAAGGACTTGGCTTCACTTAGTATGTCCAATTGGCGCCGGTTAGCACGAGAAAGAAACGACTGGCGCGCTTTGTTAAACTCGGCCAAAATCGCGTAAGCGGTTATCGCGTTAAGAAGAAGAAGAAGAAGAAGTAATCGTTCAACTAATGAATTTTATATTGTAATTACATTAATTTTCGAAAAATTCAAATTACAAATATAAAATTGAAATTTGTCTTTAGTTAACGATTACAAATGTTTTAGTGTCAACATTTTGGAAAATAAAATTGTTTGAGCAATCGTAAATGAAACAATACACGAAATGTGCGAAACTTAAACGGGAAAAATGTTCAATAAAAAGCACTGCGAAGATAACCACTGCATTCCTGGTAAAACTTTACATGGTTTTTCTGTCATCCTTGAAATTGTTATCATTTTCTCATTATAACATATTTACATAAACATGAAATTTAATTCTTTAAATCTAGTTCCAGTCGAAGGTCCGAAATTACTGCAGTCGATTGCTGCAATCGTAATCTTAAAGTACGTTCACATAGCTTAAAAAGCACGCGATAGTAAAAGTAAGTTCTATGTATAAAACTGTCGTGGTTCAGCGTTCTGTTCAATTAAATTGTTGAACGAAAAAAAAGAAGCTTTAGTGCAGAATCGCATTTATGAAAGCTTGGTATTAAAACAAGGATGAGTCAAGGCCAATGACAGCTAAAAACCAAATAGTATTTACTATATAAGAGTTGGGAAAGGATTATTTCTCTACGCTACTTAATTTTATTACGCAACAGCCGCTAAAGGAGAGATAAACGTGAAGAGCTCGAACTACAGCCCTGATTCGACAATCACGACAAAGCGCAGCCGACGACGAACCACAAAGAGTAGCATCAATAATGCTCTATGAGTTTCCCAACATCTTCGCTTTGTTGAACACAACAATTGAAATTTTGAATTAGAAATGCTAGAAGATAAAATCAAATCTGACGACAAAAATGTGTACGTTCGTCTCGAAAAAAACAGCATTTGCGGGAGGTCATGCTTCATTATTACCTTTTAAAGAAAAGTGCAGCTGAAACATGTCGTATATTGATAAATATTTACGGTAATTACGCTCCATCAAATACAACTTATAAAAAATGGTTTCGACGCTTCTAAAGTGGCAATTTCGACGTGAGTGATAAAGATCGCGAAGGGGCACCGAAAAAATTCAAAGATACTCAACTACAACAATTATTGGATGAAGATGCATGCCAAATCCTTGATGATATGTCTAAAGAGTTGGATGTTGACAGATAAAGCGTCGGTAAACGTTTGCACGCGATGGGAATGGTCCAGAAAGCAGGTAACTGGGTGCCACATCAATTGAAGAAGAGGGATATCGAGAGACGTTTGGTGACGTGTGAGATGTTTCTTGAACGACAGAAAAGAAAAGGTTTTCTGCATCGCATCGTCACTGGCGATGAAAAGTGGATCTATTATGACAACCCTAAGCGTCGAAAATGTTGGAGCCTGCCAGGTGAACAAGTCCATCGACAGCGAAAAAAAATGTTCACGCTTCAAGGTCACACGATTTTTTCTATAAAATGAATGCATAATTAAGAATATCTAGCAAAAATTTTATTACAATTATGTCTACAAACCTCTTTTCTTTGCCGGTGTGCATTTTATTTAGTTTTTACTCTACCGTTTTCCTTATATTCGTAATAATAACACAGGTCAACAACGTTTTGTTCTAGGAAAGTGTAGGGCCATTTTCGAAGTAATTTCTTGCGTAGAATCCGAATCCGGGGTTTAAATTGCTCTATCACGTCAGGATTTTGAGATATCCTAGCCTAAAAGTGCAAAAACGTTGTTTTTGCCCATTTTTGAGGTTATGTAGCTACGCAGATTTTGCTCTTCATAAAAAAGTAGACGTGGTATTTTAAAGTATAAGTCTTCCTCTTGTAAATGCCGTTGAGTTTGCTTAAATATCTTTATTTTTCACTGAGATATCGCATTTAGAAGTTTCCATGTTTGTGAATTTTTCGATATTCGAAAATCCATTGAGATAACATGAGACGTGATACGGTCGATTACATAGTCGCACAAAAAAAATAACATGAAGACTTCAAAATGCGATATCTCAGTGAAAAATTAAGATATTTGAGCAAACTCAACGGCATTTAAAAGAGGAAGACTTATAATTTAAAATAACAGGTCTACTTTTTTATGAAGAGCAAAATCTTCGTAGCTACATAACCTCAAAAATGGGCAAAAACAGCGTTTTTTGTACTTTTAGGTTAGGATATCTCAAAGTCCTGACGTGATAGAGCAATTTAAACCCCGGATTCGGATTCTACGCAAAAAATTACTTCGGAAATGACACTACACTTTCATAGAACATTCCGAACCCATTTTTTTACAGACCTGTGTAATTATCGATAACACAGAAAACATCGGGTTTTGGAGGTTGGGCTCGAAAAAGCAGATAATCTACTTATATGTGAACATATTATAAGATAATTAGAAGATTGATTACATTAATAGTAATTCGTTTTTTTTACTTTTGAGGATTACCGTTACTAAGGTATTGAAAATATTAAAAATCTTCCCTCAGCGCAACGTAAGCCGTGCAAGTTAAAGACAAGAAATACAGAATTTGAAAACCGTTACACAAAAATATCAGAGTTGAGCCCTCTTTATAAAATATTAACATTTTCAATTAATTGTTTCTACTCAAAGTCATTTAACAATCTTCAAAACTGTTTAATTACGAGGCTCTATGCTTCTCTTTATTTATAATATTGTAAACGCTATTACCGAATCCAGCTAAATTTATAAATTTTTCCTTACTCCTACTTCGATCGAGTAAAGTGCATATATATATGTACATATGTATGTATGTATGTATATCTACCTACTTGATTTCTAAAATTTCATTTGCACAAAGGATTTGAACAGTCACATGAAATTTTGAATTTTCGGGGTTCATTGACCACAACTTATCGAAGTCATAGTCGTTTTAGTAGTGAGTAAAATAAAGGGAGCTGTCGTTGCGGCAAACGTTGCATATGCATGTATGTACATATGTACATATGTACTTACAATCGTGTATTGTCTGGGCGTATGCGTGCCCTGTCCCAACTAGATTTTCGTTCGCGGTTGCGATAAAATACAACCACCACGTTGTTCAGACTACCGGCGCAGACAATGTCAGCATCCTTTAAGTGGGGCGAATAAAATCTCGCTCCTGTGCCATCCCGTTATCCATGCCATTGCACTCGAAAATTCGGAAGCCAGACAAAAATATCTAGCAAAAAACAAACAAACAAAAAATGAGCGCCCCAAAACAACCGAAAAGTTGACGCCTGTGCAACAGCAACAAAATGGAGTAAGTTGCTGCAATTGCTATATTTGCGGCATCCTTTTCTGATGATGCTGCCCAAAAAGCGTCCAGGCCAGTACAACCGCTTGCAACTTGCCGCTCGCCACCAAACTTCAGCCGGGAAATACGTGTTGCGATTTTCCATTGTTACGTACTCCCTCATAAGCACGAAAAGGTTCACGACCTCATTACGTTGCACCCAGTTGCAGAGAGCAACTCTGTGCGCGCACACCCTTCGCGCCCCACTCAGTTTGAATGCCGCTCATTGTTCATTGGCTACAATCCGAAGCTTCCGACTTCGCGTCTGCGCCGACAACGACGACGTAAATATCATGCATACACACATACACAGATAAGCGCATATGTGCTTTTGTAACGCAGTCAATTCACATAAGCAGCGGCAGAGGTAGTGGCAGCGGCAGCGGCAGAGACCGAATACGAGACTGCTGTTGTCGTCGACGTTGACTACGTATGCACTTGTCTGCTCTCTTCCCATTCGTCTGCGATTTGTCTGCCGTTTGTTGTTATTTTCATTGTTTTTATTGTTGTCGTTACTGTTGGCATAGCAAACGAGTGCCGGTTGCCTTTCGCCGTCTGCAATGCACAGCTCAAGGGCGTGGAACGGGCGGCTTTGGTTTGGGTGGGTCGTTGGCTAAGTGGGAACTTGTTGTAACAGTAAAGTCTCATTCCTAGGGGAATACCCATAGAAATATGTGTATTTGTGTATACACATCTGCATACATATGTATGTGCATAGTCCTTGTATTATTGCATCTACTAACAATGCAAACAGGCTTATGTTTATATGTGCAGATGCATGTAGGAATGTATGTATATATGCATGTATGTACGGAAAGTTAAGTTTTCTACTTTGATAAACATAAATACATGTGTATACACATATGTATGTGCGTATGTTCATGCGCATACTACAACCTCCAGACAGAAACGAATTTCGTCAACGATTCGGCAGCCAATAGAAGCAACGCTTCTGAACCTACCACAAAAGCAACGCCGAAACAGTAACTTCGCTCTGCCATTGTATGCATGTACGGACACCTACAATGACACCTTATGCGTACATTCATCATCAGATTGCATCCCGACCTACTCTACTCATACATACATGCCCACCTAGCTATAGATCCCAACAACAATTCAAACAAATTCAACGGATGTTTGCATCTACATATAATCGGATGATGATATTGCAAAGTATGAAGTCGTCTCGTCCACTCTCGACTATGCTAGTACTTTTTTTTTTATCACATAGGGAGACAGTCAGACTTGAGCGTATTTCGGTGATGAAATGGTGTAGGCGCTTACAAGACTCTCTGCCCTCAAGCGCTGTCTGATTTTTATAACACTGAAAGGTGGCTTGAATGGAAGAGGCAACACAACAACAATAGCACTGACTATCCCGATCTTTTTTAACTTAAAGGCAACGACGAAGATGTGTAAGCCGGTGGTGCCAATGTGGTTAGTACCAACAAGCGTACAGCTAACAAAAAGCTAAGACCACGACATGCGCAATTTGTAACACAGACCCAGTCTGCTGTTCCCTTTTGAGCTGTGCTGTGCATTGCCGGCTACTACTGCACCACTGTAGAAGAAAAATCAATGAGATTTTGTCGCGCCAGCCAACACCATCGCCCGCCACTCGCCTGCTTCTGCGTTTGCTGTTACATTCACCACATTCGCCATGCTCACGACACGGCCCAGACATGCGCGTACATCAGAAGCTGCAAGTTGCATCGGAATTGGAGTCGGGGCAGGTCGAGGAACTGAGGAGCAAATTCTGTACATAATTTACACTTACAGTTACAACTTTTTTTGGGTATGGTCAAGAACAAAGTGTAAGCTCGTACCTTCATTTTTATGTACATACCGATGTATGTACATATGTATGTCTGAGGGTGCATTACATGCACATTCATAATTAGTTCTAGGCGTACGGTGAGAGTATTTCTGTTACAAAATTAATCGAGTTGCCTAAAATTCCATAAGAAACTGCGAACATTTGAGGCAAGTAGCCTAAATATTCGCAAAATTGGCACTGAATACAGAAGTTTAAGTGTTCATTTTATTTTTACAAAATTTGTAAAAGCTTAACGGTTTTTATATTATTATTATCAGGCTAATGTGCACTGCGAGCAAATGAGTTTTCTATGTAATTGAAAGTCTAAACAGCCTTACAAATTTTATGTTTTTTGTAACATAGTGTAATTTTATATACTAGGATTTTTTAATGTTTCGAAAATGAAAGGATCCCTGCAAGCGTAAATAGTTGTTGTTGTTGCAGCATAAACATTCCCCATCCCATACATGCTGCTGTAGTACCAGTCCTTTGCCGGATATAAATCCGGGTCGTTGCGGTTACGTAGAACGTAGAAGTAGTGAGAAGTGGTTGAATTTTTTTTCGGCATCATCGTGAAAAAATTTTTTTTTTTATTGATTTGTTCTGGTTTTTATTTTGAAATATTCTATGCAGTTACTACGTTTGGAATTATATCTTTGAAATCCTCCTCCCTCATAAAGTTGTTAGTCTCGCAAGTGCACAACATTTGTGTTTATGTAAAAAATTAAAGAAATGTTAAAAAATGTAAAATTATGTTGATATATTTAGAGACAAGAACAAATTAGGTCCTTTGATCGACAAAAAACTGTAGTAGATCTGGCCGTTTGTAGGAAAGCCCTTAAATGGGTCTCCACAATTTGCCAAGAGAAGGTAGGTAAATATGTGAAATTGTTGAAGTACCACTCTGGCACACGCCAAGCTCCCCAAACTAAAGCGCCGTTTTGATACCATTATGAGACCTCCAACAGGCAGATAACTACAGCCAGCCAAGTAAATCTGTTGATGTAATCGAAGAGATTAATGAAATTTAGTTTGGCGCACTGCCCCAGGCTGTCAAAGAAAGGGGCACCCAGTGACCTTATACATCTAGCGCTGCCACACCCGGGCATTTACAGAGAAAGTGCTCAATAGTATCATGCTTTGAAAGGTCTTCACAGCTTCTGCAATAGGGGTTTAATTGTAAACCTATCTTTTCAAAGAGCTACTCGTCTAAAATTTGCGAGAATTGAGTTAAAGTTCCAATTAAAATTGGTTATTAAATAACATATCTTTTCTAGTCTCCCTTACGCCGCTAACTTACCTTGCTAAAGTATCCCACTGTATGACAACCATCCACATCCGCCAATGTCATTATATAGAAAAGGAATGGTTCCACGTCGTAGTAAAGTGTTTTGTGGTCCAGAAAAAATTTTGCCAAAAGGCATAAATGTTGACAGTATTGTTTATGTCGTTTACCATCCACTTGCCACACTTGCAGTTTGCCTTTTCGATATATTTCGTCGCCTGGCGGATGCCGCCACACACACTTCTCTGCGTGCCGCTTAATCCCAGTTTCTGATTTTTGATATCTTAGACAGAACTCACAAATGTACATTTGAGGTAGACGCGCGGCATCGTCGGGATATGGTGATTGATACCAAACCTTCATCTTATATTTTCCCATTGTAATATACCTAAAGTAGAAAGTGCTTTTTAAACGTTCATGTCGGTATTTACTTTACTTACTTTATGCCCTTTCCAACAGGCAAGTCTTTCAATTCATCTTCTACTTTCTCGGATGCGATTGCTTGAGCGTCGCGAAACAATTGCAGATCGTAATCGGGCACTAGTCCAATTAAGTTAGGCTCACGATCCTCATCAGTGCAATCTTTTTCAAGTTTTACCTTGTCGGCGTTTATGGTCGCCGCTATTGGGCGAAATCTTGAACGCGATTCGCGAATTTTCGCCAAAAATTCGGTTTGTTCATTTGTGCGTCCTTTGGGATTGCATGCATCGGCATTAGCCAAATTACTGTTACTACTTCGCAAACGTCGCTCATTCCGAAGTTTTCTTTCGTTGACACGTTCTTTGCACTCTGATGCTGACATATTGTGATAAATTGGGCAGGCCTCGGGTAGAAAATGTCTATCTAAATTACCGCTTAAATGGCCTGACGAGTCACATCCCTCTATCGGACATTTCTTCTCCATTTGTTGCGGTGGTGATAGCGAACGCGGCTTTGCTGGTGCTGAACCAAATACCCCAGTCTCTTTCTTTACTTTGCATTTACTACCGCCACTGGTTGATATGCAGCGTTTTGCTGGACTTTTAGACAGCGAATGCTTCTCGGTGTCTAAATCTACATCTGATTCGCTTTCAGATCCGCCGTTGACGCCACCCGTGGATTTTTGTTGCTGTCTAGAGCGTCTGGTACTAAGTGATCGCGTGAGTTTACGTGGCGCTTCTTCATCCGAATCGGAATTTGCTATTTTAGCGGCTGTTGGCGCACGTTTTCCTTTTACCGATTTTACCGGGTGGGTATCATAGGAATTACTACTCTCCGTTGCTTCTGACTCACTAGAAGACGTTGTTTTGCCACTTTCCGATTCGGTATCCCCTTCATCTTCTTCTGAACTCTTATTCTTTGATTTTGCAACCACATTGCGCTTAGGTTGTGGCTTCGGCCGTGTCTGCTTCAATTTGTTTTCTGCAGTATTTCCAGCAGTTGTTGTACCAGCTTGTGCGGAGAGTTTCATGTGTCCTTTACGTTCAGATTTGTTTCTGCTTGAAGAGAACACTTCTCGATCTGAATCGTCTGATCCTTGCGATACGGCGGATGTATTCTTCTTTCCATCAACGCCATTTTCATTTGCTGATGCTTTCGCATTTCCAGCCGTAGTTTTATTTGTCTGTGAATTTAATCTGCCAGAGTTATTTTGAGGTACCTTCCCGCCAATCATTCGTTGATTGCTTTGATTTTGTGCTGTGGAAGTACTTGAAGCGGAGAGTTTACGTTTTTGTGTTGTACTGCTTGCAGCAACTGGTCTTACCGGCTTCTTATTGGGTGGAAGGTCATCATCACTTGAATGGTTACTTACACGTGGTTGTCTCAGAGATGTAGTATTAATGTTGCTTGGGCGTGTTTTCGAGGTTGACTGTGCACTCGCTGTAAGCTTTTCCGCTTCCGCTTTCGCTGCGCCCTTGAATTCTGAACTCTTTCGGCGAGTAGTTACTTGTGTTTTTGTGGCAGCAACTGTGGAAGGAGCATCCTCAACACCACTTTTCTCTTCACCGGAACTACTAGATTCAGTATCGGAGGAGCTACTACCAGAATTTGAACAGCTAGTACTACCACTTGATGAACTGCCTGATGTGGAGCTCGAACTTGATTCTGTTGTGCTAGTGCTCTAAATTAGATCGATTAATCTTTGATTGTATTCTGTATTATTTTATGTAATACCTTTTTACGGAATGAAGACATTGTGTTCGAAGTCGAACGTTATGCACCACAAAAACAATATTTACCAAAGAAACAAAGTTTTCACCAGCATAAACTTTGTTTATATACCGAATAGGATTGTAAAATTACAGTAAACGTATGCTTCTTCGTAGTTATTTCTATTCACAATAGAGTTATAGAGTCAAAGTTTACAACGACAAAGGCCTTTCACAGGGGCTATGCAAATTTTACTTATACCGATTAGCTCTTTCGATCTTTTTCCAATAATTACAGTTTTTGATTATTGAAGTAAGATATAGTATTATTTATTTCTATCAAATTGTAAGTAATATAAATAGAAACTTCAAGAAACGCGAAATAAAGGACTAAATATAAATTTATGAAGTTTTATTTTAAACGGAATTTAAATTAACATAATGGTGCAATAAATATGTATTATATAGTGTAACTTTTACCTTTTTTCTTGCTATAATCTTTTGAAGCAACTGCAAAGATTCTTTGAATTTGATAGGCTGCAACAAAGCAACATTTTGTTATGTGTTCCCAAAATAAAACGTGCCTTTATATTTTCGCTGAGTAAAATCATAGGATTGCTAAATAAAACTTTTAACCCAATGGGAAAACTATTTGGTTATTTTGTTTAATTTCAACGTTTAATCACTTTGTACATCTGCCAAATTTATGTTTTGACTTTGTCCCGCTTTCTCATGTGGACAACTTCCTGTCTTACCACTTCTTTTGCAAAATGTCATCAAGCAAATCACTACCACAATCAATCTGTGTGGGCGCAAACGGCTCGCTGAATTGAGAATTGAGTTGTCGAACTACGAAAAGACACCTGAGGTTGCAGGTTTCAACAGTAAAATTCGCGATCTCCATCTGCATGGTGAAAATAATTGAGAAGGTGTGCTCAATAACAGACCGTTATTCGGCTCTTAGTTAATACGACAGAATCAGCTGATTGACTGACGTAACAGGCGATTAAATAAAAACACAAAGTTTTTTTTCTTTCTCTTCTATATATATATATATATATATATATATATAAATATAATTGGCTCTTACACTCTTTTTGGGTGTTTTGCCGATGTCCTCCTCCTATTTGTGGTGTGCGGCTTGACGTTGTTCCACAAATGGGGGACCTACAGTTTCAAGCCGACTCCGAACGGCAGGTATTTTTATGTGCCATTTCTTTCTCTTAGCTAAAAGTAAAATCAGAAAGCATGTAAACGCGAAATATTTGTTTCTAATACTTAAGTTGTATTGCAGTTCGTACGCAATACGTTTGTAGTACGTCGCCCCGCCTTATGAAACCGCCTCAACAACAAAACTAATTTGTGATAAATATGTATCAAACATCATTGTGAATTAAGAAGGTTTAGAGGTACAAAAAGAAGAGATTAAATGCCAAAAGTTGCGTCAATTTATAAATGTAGTACTCAAACGTTTTCATTAGAAATCTTTGCTTTTCCATTTTGATTTATACAAAAGTGTTAAAAGGCAAAAAATAGTTATTATGGTTAACGATAAAAGACGTCGATCGCATTCAAGGGAACGGCGAGATAGAGATCGAGATCGTGAGCGTGACCGGGACCATGAGCGGGAACGTGATCGTGATCGAGGTCGGGATCGAGAACGCGAAAAGGAACGTAATCGACCTCGCTCTAGATCTCGTGGTCGAGATAGAGATTATACCACCGACAAACGTCGTACCGACGAAAAATTGAAGGAGGAAAGGGAGGAAAAGAAGCTAATCATCAAAGAGGACGATGATGTGGAGGAGGTCAAAATGGTGAATTTTGATAATGCCAAACCGAAGAAAGAACCTCTTTCCTTAGAAGAATTACTAGAAAAAAAGAAAAGGGAAGAGGAAACTCGTAGCAAACCTGTCTTCCTTACCAAAGAGCAACGAGCGGCAGAGGCCTTAAAACGACGCCAAGAAGAGGTAGCTGCGATGCGTAGTGCCCAAAGTGCTGCTACTGCTGCAGCAATAGCAAACAGCGAAAATACAAATAATAATTACGGTATACCGCCCACACAACTCAAAAATGAAAGAATGGATCGTAAAGACCGCGAGCGCGAGTACGACCGGCGTGATAGAGATAAAGGAAGAGATCGTGACCGGGATCGGGATCGCGATCGTGAAAGGGATAGGGACAAGGATAGGGATAACAAAAGAGCTGAAGACCTTTCTCACAAAGATAAAGAAAAAGAATTAGAGGCAATACGTGAGCGCTATTTAGGAATTGTGAAGAAGAAACGTCGCGTTCGTCGGCTAAATGATCGCAAATTCGTATTCGATTGGGATGCTGGAGAGGACACATCCATTGATTACAACAACTTGTATAAAGAGCGTCATCACGTACAGTTTTTCGGACGCGGAAATGTGGCAGGCATCGACATCAAAGAACAGAAACGCACACAAAGTAAGTTCTATGGAGATCTATTGGAGAAACGTCGCACAGAAGCCGAAAAGGAGCAAGAGAAGGTGCGACTTAAAAAGGTTAAACGTAAAGAAGATAAACAAAAATGGGACGACCGCCATTGGTCTGAAAAAGCACACGAGGAGATGACAGAGCGCGATTGGCGTATATTCCGTGAAGATTACAATATCACGATTAAAGGTGGTAAAATTCCAAATCCCATACGCAGCTGGGCTGAATCTGGATTCCCCAAAGAAATCATAGAAATTATTGATCGAGTTGGGTATAAAGAACCCACACCTATCCAAAGGCAGGCAATACCAATTGGTTTGCAAAATCGCGACATTATTGGCGTAGCAGAAACTGGTTCTGGTAAAACTTTGGCATTCCTTATACCACTGTTATCTTGGATTCAATCACTTCCAAAGATAGAGCGTCTCGAAGATGCAGACCAAGGTCCATACGCCATCATTATGGCACCAACTCGCGAATTGGCACAACAAATTGAGGAGGAAACTATTAAATTCGGACAGCCGCTAGGCATACGCACAGTGGTTGTGGTGGGCGGTTTGTCTCGTGAGGAACAAGGTTTTCGTCTACGACTAGGCTGTGAAATTGTAATCGCAACACCTGGTCGATTAATTGACGTTTTGGAAAACCGTTATCTCGTATTGAGTCAATGTACATACATTGTTTTGGATGAAGCGGATCGTATGATTGATATGGGTTTCGAACCGGATGTGCAAAAGATTCTTGAATATATGCCCGTAACAAATTTAAAACCTGATTCAGAAGAAGCGGAAGACGCCAACAAACTAATGGAAAATTTTTATTCCAAAAAGAAATACAGGTTGGTATTCTAAAAATGTAAATTTGAAATACTTGAATTCCTGATTTTGTTGACTATTTCAGACAAACTGTGATGTTTACCGCTACCATGCCTCCCGCAGTTGAACGCTTGGCAAGATCATATTTACGGCGACCAGCAACTGTCTATATTGGTTCTGTAGGCAAGCCAACTGAACGTACCGAGCAAATCGTGTTTATGATGGGTGAAAATGATAAGCGCAAGAAACTGATGGAAATACTTTCCAAAGGCATCGAACCGCCAGTCATCATTTTCGTCAATCAAAAGAAAGGCGCCGACGTGCTTGCTAAAGGATTGGAGAAACTGGGTTACAATTCATGTACACTTCACGGTGGTAAAGGTCAAGAACAACGTGAATACGCGCTTGCTTCACTCAAATCTGGAGCCAAAGACATTCTGGTGGCGACGGATGTAGCTGGACGTGGTATTGATATTAAAGATGTGTCGCTCGTTATTAATTACGATATGGCAAAAACGATTGAGGATTACACTCATCGTATTGGTCGTACAGGACGTGCTGGCAAGAATGGTGTGGCCATTTCATTTGTTACCAAAGATGACAGTGCTTTGTTCTACGATCTGAAACAATGTGTTACGGCTAGTCCGGTATCTATCTGCCCACCCGAGCTGATGAATCATCCTGATGCGCAACATAAACCTGGTACAGTGGTGACAAAGAAAAGGAGGGAAGAGAAAATCTTTGCCTAAGTTAAGTGGAAAGTCATTACCCGAACTAAATTGATTTAATTTTAAATTTGTAAAGCTACATTTCATTTTGCATTGTAAACTTTATTCAAAATAAATCTTTTAACACACACAATCTTACGTTGTAGCAATTGTTACAAATTATCAGGTTTTGTTATTCATATATCGAAAAATCTTGCAAAGTAGGTGAAAGTGAGAAAGCAAAATTACATTTCATTTTGAGGGGAAGTTGGAAGTTTGCAAAGTAAAAATAAAAACGAATGCAAATTAGCGAATTGAGTCAAAATACTAAGTTTAAATAAAAATGGTGATTAATAGGGAATATGTAAGTAAATATATTTTAGATAAAATTTATAGTTTATTAAGATTATTATTTTAAAAGTTTGTTATTTCGAAATATATTAAATAGGAATCGGCAATGATGTAGAGGATTGTACATCTGAATCACAGCCTCCAGGCGGGCTCCGAAACGCAAATCGAAAGCATTGAAGGCATATTTTGTGTTTCATGCTTGTACTTCTTGGTTATTAACTAATTTGGAAATATATATGTACATACATGCAAAGACGGACACAAGGAAAATATGAAGAAAGCTTTGACCACCACAACAGGACAATTGCTGGTTTCCTCACAGCGATAATTAAATGAAATTATAAAATCGTGTGATGCTACGCTCGTTGTATTGCATTTTATTAGCTTTATTTTGTTTTTTAATAATTTAATACGAGCTTGCTCAACTGAAAATATTTTTAATTTTTGGAATTCTTCCCTAATAATTTAATCAGCTGTTGGTAACAATTGCAAATTCGTACTGGTTTTACGGTTATGTACCTTTTTTTGATATTTTTCTCTTGAGAGCGCATTCTCTGAAATTAAGTTACTGGACAGACCTTTGTTTTTATTCTCTTTATTTTCCTTATATATATTTTATTTCTTATCTAATTCATAAACTAATACGCACTACGATCTCAATAGTCGTAGGAAAAATGCGGTTCGGCTTTGCCTTGAATTAGCGGGTAAATATTTTTCATAAAAGTCCAGGATTACCTCTTCAATTTTGAAGCCGAATTTCTGGTACAGCACAACGGCCGGATTGGAGGCGGATACATGCAACGTAATATCTTTTGACATGCACGTCTTTGAAAAGAAAAAGAGTTGAATATTAAGAGATCAAACATACAACGGAAACTCTCAAAAGATCTCTACCTGTATGAGATGATATAACATAAAAGTTCCTATGCCGCAACGCTGCCAATTAGGGCGAACGGCCATAAATGAAATGTATGCTTCATTGAAGCCTACGTCAGGTACAAGGAAGCCACAGCCAACGATCAATTTATTATAGAGCGCAACTACACTGTAATCCGGATAGCTGAGGCACTCGGACACTAAAAATATATAGAGAAATACATAGGTATTTCAGTGAATAAATGATTGTGGGTATAGTCGTCTTACTGTCAATGCCAGGCCAAAAAGTAGTTTGAAGCAAAGCATTCACTGCTGCTATATGATTAGGGCGCACGTAGCAAAAATCAATCGGTGAGCGGAAAGGATACTCTTTATTGACTGTAAATTGAAGCTCGCACATCAGCTGCAAAATAGAAAAATATTATTTAAAGTACAAAGCTTAAATGGTATCCGCATAAATGGTACCTTTAACCACGGGGGTGCTAATGTTTTATCCCTGTATATAAACGGGTGCAAAATTCGATGGGAATATGGTGATTCAAACATTTCGTAGTCAAATGAACCAGCGATGCGTGCATAAAATGATTTACGTTTACTTTCCGTTGAAAGCGAAATCAACTGCAAAACGTATGGGAAATGTTGTGAAACTATAAAATTTAATACGGAATAGTTAAACCCACTAAGCATACCTGGTAGCGGTCAATTATTTGCGTATTGGTGTCATTCCTATCATTGCTTTTGGCATTAATTTGCTCATCTAAATTAAAAAGCATTGTGCCACGTTTACGCTTCCATTCTCGCACACACAGTTTTCTGTAGAAGCGGCGCACATAAGCGGGAATTAGAAGTTTACATTGCTCCTCGCGATCAAACAATTTACGCAACTTGTGCAACAATTCAGCTTCCTCGGATTCACTCATCATAATTATTCTAAGGTGGTAATTTTGGTTTGTTAATAATATTAAAGATTTCTTATTAAACCATTAATATACCTTTCGTCCTGTTCAAATGGCTTTTTTTCAGTTGGCTGATTGTCCATTTGTTCTTTTGTCACATCATCCTCCTCCTCCTCATCGACCAACCATGGCCAATTCCGTCGAGGAACCTTCGTAAAGAGACTTGGCTTGCAGGCACCTAAAGTTGATGAGATTTCAGCGGCTTCATTTACCGATTTTGTGTGTTGTACTATTTTGGATTCATTAAATTCAGCGTCTTTCTTTTTACTCTGTTTGTTTTCAGTTTCTGATTGCTCCACGTCTGATTTTGCTTCTTTCTTTATTTCTTGCTCGAAATTAACTAATTGTTGTTGTTCTTCTGTCGATCGAACTTGGTATTTCTTTGGCGATTGTTTAAGTTGCTGGAAGTTTGTAACTTGTACTATGCGTGGCTGATGCTCATCGTCTTCTTCGGCATCATTACTGTAGTCGGAAGTGGTTTGCATTGAATCTTCCTGGGTGCTGAAATTTAAAAATAAGTATTTAATAATTCGGATACTGCATAAATCCAAGGATGATACGAGTATTGATGAGTATGGATGATATGGTACTCAATTCGCCTTGTTATAAACCCAACTTACAGCTGCTCAATTCCGATCGTTGCTGGCGTGTTGTGTTCAGTCTGATATTCTGTATTGCGGAAACTTTTGAACTTATCAGCTATTGACTCTGAAGAATTTGCGGCGTATATATCTGAGTTGACGTTGGCTTTGGTTTCAGGTGTATCAAATAGCCCCACATTATCATTGTGTGCATCTAGTAAGGGTAGCAAGTCATTTTTTTCATCGCCGCCCACTAAGGTTTCCGGTGCGATATTTGGCAAGGTACTGAATAAATCGTAGTTGGCTAAATTTTCAGCCAAAAAGTCCATTAAGTTTGATTGAACAGTGTTAAGCGGTTGTTGCTCTTGGAAATTTTTAATGTCATCATCCACAATGTTAAGTTGTTTGGCCAATTTGGGTGTGCGGCCCATGTACGGTCTAAGAAGAAGCACAAATGATTTTTATTTAAATATTTCTATTTGTGAATATTAAAAAGAAACGTACATTGTACGACTGCATCCGTCAGCTGCAGACGCCGTTTCGTTATCCGAATCGGGAAGTCGCGTTCGCTTGCATTCTTGCTCCTCATCTATGCTATCAGCATTTTCGTGCAGTCGTTTATCGTTACGCATTTGAGAACGCCTCTGAGTTAATTCCTCATCTGTGAAATTATGATTAGGTAATTGTTTTGACATAACTTTTTGATGGCTTACACTTTCGATGAATTATTCTTGGAGTTAAGTTAGTCTGAGTTAGGCGCCACCAACCCGACTTCTGAATTGTTTCTTGACCCGACAAGAAAAACTCAGGGCTATAGTGTGATAAATTTCCCGATATGGAACCAAACCAATTCTTGCGACGGCGCCTGCTTACAAGACACAACCATTTAATTGGTAACACATATGGCGATTTTTAAATACTTACGTCCCAGGCTCCATTAGATAATCCCAGTTTTTGTTGACGAAGCTCACTATGTGTGAGCGCCAATGAAAGAAGCCATGATGACTAAGTCCCTTAGACTTCATGAATAAATTGTATAAGGTTAAAGTCACTATCATGAACCAAGACAAACGCTGGCGCACGAAATTCTCCCGTGGAGCAACTGACTTTGCCGACGATGAAGTAGAGGGTGCATCGTATTGTAGATTCATGCAATCGGCACATGTGAAGTCAAAGAAAACATCACCCAACAAATCACCAGGCCGGCACGTGCGCAGGCATTTGGCATGCACAAGAGATTCACATTCTACGCATTCCAGATAGTCATCGTCCTCAGCAACAGAGTGATTGCAATAGGAGCAATGCATGGATATTTTAATTTATTTATTTTTATTTTTTGTGATTTGAATAGGTTGGCCAGGTTATTCCGCTGCTTTTACGGTTGTTTCTTCGAAGTGACTGAAGACAGTAGACATATTTCTATTAGAATTTATATAGCTATGTTTAAAGCGATGTGGCGTTTGATGTGTAGCTATGAAATTATTACGTTTTTAAATTTGATTTGATTTGAGCACAAATATTCTTGTTTTTGTTTAGAAAAACGAGTGAAGCGTGGCAAGAAATATAGGGAGACACGAACCAATTATATGAAAAAACCGCGAATGTTTATATTAATCTAATAACAACAAAACGTCATCTATGAACAAAACCACAAAGAAGATGTTCAAAATATCAAAGTGTTGCCAACACAAAAAGAATGCATGTAATAGAATAAAACAGGAATTATAATGGGGTTATGTAAAAATTTTAGCCTTTTTGAAGGGAGGGCTTGGCACTGTAGACCGTATTGCTAAATCTCCTCATAATAATAATAAATGTGGAAAGCCTGTACATCTAATTATCTTTTTACACGATTCTTTTCAGCGCATTTGATTTAACACGAGTAAGAAAGAAATAAACAACTTTTTTCTTAACATGATTTAATATTTTATTAATTTTTCTTGAATCTCATAGAGTAAACAAAGGGAGATTTGAGCATGTACGAGCGTTTAAGGGGTTAAGGGGTTTTCCAGAATTTTTTCTGAGAAAACTTTTAAATTTATTGATCTAAAAATGTTTACACATATTATGTTATCTTTTAACCGTATTTTAAGACTTAGGTTATGTTAGCCTGGTTGGCAATAAGCTACGCATAGACCTTTTGGTCCCTAGCGATACAAGATGGAGACCGACCTCTATGCATACCTAAAGTAGACGACATGTAGGATGTCAGCGCTTTTGGCGAATCTAAGCTGGGAGATCCGCGTTTTAGATGTCCTCCAGACCCTTAAACAATGGGGCTCCCAGGCATTTTAAACGCGTTTTTAATAATGCCGGACAAACGCAGAGAAGGTGTTCTAAAGTTTCCTCAACACCCTCTCTGCATTTCCTGCATTTGTCCGTTTTGCAATTTTAAGATTTAGTATTAGTAAAAATATTTATATGGAAAGGAGTTATAGCTGATCTTCGGAAGCTTCTCTCAAAAGACGTTTTGCGGTCACCCCTATATCTCTGAACTGGATCCTCTGAAATTAAAAACCAAACAGATTTTGTTAAAGTAATGTTAAATCTGGGAATTAATCGAAGGAATATGCAAAATAAATTTTTTTGAAAAAATGACGGCTTCTAAAAGAAAATCGATTTTTGACCAAAATTTCGGTCTTATAATACGTTTACAAATGCATTAATCACCTACAAATCCACCAAATTAATCTACCCGTTCACATATGGCAGATTATCTGCAAAATTATCAACACTGTTTTGAGAGGTTTTTCTTCATAGAAATTAAATTTGGTGGAATATTTCGGTGTTTTTGGTTTCTTTAATTATTATTAACGATATGAAGAAAATACAAGGAGAAGGAATAGCTAATTTAATTGCGGAATTCGCTGCTAATAATAAACAGTTGGAGGAAATCCGTATGAGACGTTTACTGAGGTTGCAAAAAATTATGGCAGCAATGCGCATGATATTCTATATTACATTTTATAATAAGTAATAAGAGGACAAAACGTTTATGGGGACACGCTTTTTTCTGTAAAATGAGTCCCTAATTATTAATATTTAACAAACATTTTATTAGAATTATGTTTACAGACCTGTTTCCTTTACCGGCATCCATTTCATTTAGTTTTTGTTTTGATGTCTCTCCTTACAATCGTAATAATAATTATCGATAACACAAAAACACAGGGTTGTATATCAAAAAGTATCGTTATTATGTAGGATTATTTTATAACCTTAGATTTTGAGAGAGAAATTTTGTATGGGAAACGTGCTTTTTAATACGGATTTTGAAATAAGCGCGAAAAAGTTGTCATTTTCTTATATGTGAACGTATTATAAATGAGTTTTTTCTTAAATTCCGTGCACAAAATACGGTTGTTTTGCATTCTTGTGCTACTGGGAATTTTACTCTCTTGTAGAGAAATGATTTGGCTTACTCTCTAATTACCGGCCCCAGTCGGGCTGTTAAGAAAATAATCTAATGCAAAGCGCATTTTTACAAGGTGATAACAATACCGAAGCTAGACTGTTTTTTCTTGCGATTTCGTAGTTTGAGTGGTCAAGGATTCTGTTTTGTTGCTGTTTTTTGTTCTTGTTATTGCGTTACTACTATCACCTTGTATGAATTCGCTTTGATCTTAAGTATTTTTAAACTCACATTGCTTTTTAAAACCCGTCAGTCCAAATATATTGAATTCGTTTAGAAATTTTATAATCATAAATGAAACTGATTGAAACTGTCGACTGTGTTAATAAACGTATTCGTGAAACTAACTAAGCGTTGGATAGCTTCAGTCAACATAATTCGGAAATTTATTCACACTACTATCATTTATTTTGCACGAATTTACCTAATCTTCATAATTCTAACTAGATAATGCCACGAGTAATGGTGCATAATGTCAATGATGACAAGCAACTACGGGATTTTAAAGATTTAAGTATGTCATCTCAATTCCATTTTTGGATAGGTACAATGCTTTTCTCATTCTCATTCTCATAAATTCTTCTAGCTGCTGATGCAAAAGAGCTAATAAAGGCAGCTATTGAGGCACGTCAATACGCTTATTGTCCGTATAGCAAATTTAAAGTGGGCGCAGCTATACAAACAGGTGACGGATCAATTTATACGGGTTGTAATATCGAAAATGGCGCTTATCCGGCAGGTATATGTGCCGAGCGTACAGCTGCTTGTAAAGCGATCAGTGATGGTAAACGCGATTTCGTTGCCTGCGCAGTTGTGGCCCAGCAGGATAGTGGCTTTACTACTCCTTGTGGTGTATGTCGCCAATTTTTGGCTGAATTTGCTATGGCAAGAGACTTTCCACTATATTGTGCCAAGCCAGCTTGCCCGCCATTGCAAGTGCTAGCGACAAGCATTCGAGATTTGTTGCCACGAAGTTTTTCTTTTTTGGGAAATAAATGAATTGGCGCGCGTATTATATGAGATGACATTTATTGATGCATAAAACTCATTGTGATGAAATACATATTATATATTTGGACATTATATCAAATAACTTCATTTGCTAAATCATACATTGTATATTTTCAATGATAATATAATAATAATACACTAAATTTTTTCAATTATTTCATTAAAAAACAAAAATGTTAAACTCTAAATTGGAAATTGTTTTCCGACTTCGTGAGATAATATGAGAACAGTAGGGCATTCTATTTATTGATATATTATGCTGCAATTTGGGTAGGTCGGAAATGTAGTCAATTATTGTATACCGGAAGAGTACACATAGCTTCCATTTCCGATTGGCGAGTACCATAGTAATTTTACTGAGGCCATGCGTGTTGTTTTTTTTATTAATAAACATAATTTTAAACCAAAGTGAATTTATTAAAGGTGGTATCAGTAAATCAGTTGATTTTTTTTTCTTTCGCTGTGTTCATGTGGATGTCAGCCCAGAGTGAAACAAGGCGAATGCATTCTTTGTTTTCTACTTTGCCAATACTTTTCTTTGACAATCAAATGTACAAAATATTGTTGTTGGTCTAGGGCCATTTCCTTTAATGAATGCGCCTTGTTTTAAACCGTAATTTTGAATGTTTTTGTTTTTATTTTTTATTCATCTGACAATAAATTGAATACAAATTAATTGAATTGAATGTACTTTACAGAAAATATAGTTACTTTAGAACTATCTTCTTTGGAAAACGAATAAAATGAAATGAAAAGTGATTGAAGATTGCGTTTCGATTTGAATGGTTTCCATGTCCTCTACTTATCACGGTACCTATTCCAAACCTGGCTCCCTCCATAAACCTTAAATGGAACTGGGTTGGGCTGAGCGTATGTACCTTTATTCTAGCCATACACGACTGAGCTGTCTATCCCTTCTCCTCCTTTCTTGGAAAATGAAACTAACTGGTTCTCGCTCAATACTCAGTTAACGCTTTCTACTATTTGCTTTTATGCGACGATGTGTTTAGACAATTTTCTGTAGATCTTTGCATTTCCTGTATCTCGCTCGCACGACAGTCAGTCCTACATTACCTGAACGACCTGGATTTATATATGACCAAGGGCGGCCTCTCCAGCAGTATTCCCCAAACAATTGTAAAAACAACAGCAGTTCTTTATATAGAATTCTGTATAAAATTAAAATAATTTATTATATGATATTGAGCAATGATTTTTACGTGGTTCCAGGTACGATTCAACGCCTTCAACTCAACATTCTGGTGTAGAAGCAGTAACATGAGATGCCTAGAATCTTATAAATGCTACACCAATGCTAATCCCTATTGAATATTCCACATGGTTTATGGGATAAGAGAAAAAACGCAAACTGTGGATAGGTTCTAAATATCTAATTATCTTTTTACACGAATTTGATTTAACACGAGTTAAAAAAAAAAAAAAAAAAAAAACACCAGTCTAACGGTTAGATGCGATAGAAGTGAAACCTTCCGTAAAACAAACTGAGAGAGAATAAGACGAAGGCAGCATTAGGAGCAAGATAATTATAGGTTCATTATAATATTGCTATAAAGTTCATATTTTATTTTCTTCATTTTATTATTATTCATCCTCAATGTTTTCAATTTCAACAAATGATACGAGTGGCTTATGATAGCTAAAATATGATACAAATGCTTTGGTTTCGATGTTGTCTTGAAATACCGCGCCAATGGTTGTTTTTGATCGTGTTGTCGATTCAGTGCGATTGTTACACATTTTTAAATTGAATGTTGTATTGAGAACGTCAATTAAAGGAACCGCTGTGTCCAATGCAAAATTTACGTTAAAATCGCCACTTAAAATCATTGGAACTTTATTGTAATCTTTTCTAAGTATCCGCGATACTTCTGGTGTATACTTTATTAAATTTTCGTGAATGAATTCCGTGATGCTATTTATTGATTTTTTTTTCTGTCGATATTCACGACACTTTTCTGCATTATTTTTCGGCATAATTGCGGTAAATATTTAAAAATGAAAATATTTACGAATATAAAAATACACACGCGATTGCTATTATGAGCGTCCCCAGCAAAATCTGCGTGACCGAAACTCTAACACAATTACATTTTTTTGAATGTTACAAACACATATGCACGCAGGTTTTGCTGGGGCGTGACCGAAACTCTAACACAATTACACATATGCACTCGTATTTGTTTGAAAATCGACTTTTTTTTTGGTTCTCCGTCACCTTTGGAAAATGTGTAAACAGTAAGCAAACTTTATTCATATATTTTTCCTCATTTTTGCATCAGTAAAATTAAACAAACGCCGTAGCCGAATGGGTTGGTGCGTGACTACTATTCAGAATTCACAGAGAGAACGTCAGTTCGAATCTCGGTGAAAACACCAAAATTAAGGAAAACTATTTTTCTAATAGCGCTCACCCCTCAGCAGGCAATGGCAAAACACCGAGTGTATTTCTGCCATGAAAAAAAGCTCCTCATAAACATATCATAAAATAAAAAAATAAAATAACTGTATAAAAAAAATTTTTTTCTTGTGATTCGAACCAAGGATTTTGGATCGGAAGTTCACATTGCTAGCCGCTCGGCTATCGCGCCATACTGTCGGCGCTGGCCTAAAAGTTATTTAGTTCGTCGCTACGTGTATATGTAATATTCGTAGCCAAGAGTGTCGCTTTTTTCGTTTCACTTTTTCTCAAATCACTCCCAACGATTCTAAAGAAGTTTTCACTTCAAAAATTTTTTTTGTACATGATTTTTTTTGTTTTAACACGATTTCAATCTTTTATGAATTTTTCTTGAATCTAATAGAGCAAATAGAGTCAGATTTTTCGACGCATGTACGAAGCGTTTAAATTAGTATCAGGAAAATTCTCTGAGACTCTGTAGATTTTGCTCTCACCGTTTAATAATTAATTTCTTATAATATTTTTATTGAATTAAAATGTGTAAACACGAAAGAAATTCTTAAGAATTCAGAATTTTTAAAAAAAATTTGAAAAAAAGCTTTGATCAGGCACAAGATTATCTATTAATACAACAAATTTCCCTAGTCCGATTGATTTTAGACGAATTATCCAAGGACTTGTAATGATTACCGGAAGGGACATCTGGACAAAAGGGCTCCACACAAACAGCGATAACTTTTACAATTATTAATTTTTTTTTTAAATTTTCCTAAAGTCAAGTCGAAACATGATATATTAATGCTATGTTTTTATTTTTGTAAAATAAAGCAATTAACTAGCAAAACAAAAATTATTGACAATCATAGTTTTTTCGGGTCCTGACTTTAAAAATAATTGTTTAATATTGATTTCACCGATTCTCTTTCTACACGAATTTTTTGGGAACGTATCTATCGTGTAAAAAGAGAATTGGATGTACACTAAAAGGGCGTTAGTTTGAAACTACTGGATTTTCCTGCATGGCACGTATCACTGAGTTGGTGGTGGTCCATGTGCTCTCTTTGAACTCTCTCAGCCAAATTTGCTGCAATCAGTTGGTAATAAATATTTGTCTGTATTTGTTTGTGGTGGAAGTATTGATAAGGAGAAGAGAACACAAAAGAAACAAGAAACTACAAATAGTTTTTGTTGGTTTTATACTAATTAGTTGTTTTTTTTATCTAGAAAGTAATTTGCGAAAGAAAACAGAAATTATTCAGTTGGCGATCACAATTTGAGGAGAATAGAAGGCGCACAAAAACGCACGGATTTGGAAAAATCGTACGAAATTGTGCTCTTTAAATTTTAAAATAGATATTAAATAATATAGCAATAATCGAAAAATGGACATATACGAGGTGACGGGATTAAAAAGACCAGAAATTGTCGAACACATTAAAAAATACGCTGATTTGGGTGAGTAGTTATTGTCTCAATGCTTAGAACGTGCGGACATTTATCCATACAAAAATGTTGCAAATGAAACAAAATTATGGATTCGCATGTACAATTGTGCATAATTGCTTACTTATATACAAATGTGCTTGATTGTAGATGCATCAACTAAGGAATTGATACAGGCAGCGATTGCCGCACAGAGAAACGCTTATGTTAAATACAGTAACTTTTATGTTGGAGCAGCTTTTCGCACAAAAGACGCTCGCATCTTTGCCGGTTGTAATATAGAAAATGCAAGTTTTACACCAACAACATGTGCCGAACGCACAGCCTTAAGCAAGGCAATTAGCGAGGGATACACTGAGTTCGTTGCCGGTGCAGTTGTTGCTTATCAAGAGGATGCCTTTACAACACCTTGCGGCGTATGCCGGCAATTCATCATGGAGTTTGCGCCGAGCGACATACCGCTTTTCATTACCAAATCGCAAGTTGGTGTTGAGAAGGCTAACGATGAGCTGGTTCTTGCCACATCTATTTACAATCTACTGCCGCATGGCTTCCGCACATTTAAAGGGAATTGATGGATAAATTGCGTGATGATTCAAAGAACAATTTATTAATCAATACATATATACATACATACATACATATATACTTAAGTAGTACTGCTTTATCAAAAAATGGACCTCACTTATACCGTTAGCCTGTGCAATAAAAATTATTACTTATGTAACTGTAGAATGCACTTATGTAGAAAACTACAGACTGGTGGCAATAGTAAAAAATATTTGTTTTGTAGTAAATAACAATGTAAAATTGTGTAAAAATGTGTGTTAAATTGTTAGAACTTTATACACTCGTGTTCATATTTTAAATGTAAATACATATTTTAATTATTATTTAAATAAAATGAACAGCTTTTTTAGTTTACTTTGCCGTATTAAATGAAAATTCCAAGTTTAATTGTAATAAATGTCTGATGAAATGTGTAATGCATAGCTGCTTTTTAAGTGGAAATGTCTGCGAGCAAGACATACAACTTCCTTGCCAATATTTATATTTTCTGTCGCGGAAGTCACTAGGTCTGTTCATAAGGCAAATAATTTGTACAAATTATCAAGTTTTGGTATTCATGTATCCGAAAAACTTGCAAAGTAGGGGGAAGTGAGAGAGCAAAATGACATTTAACTCTGAGGAGAAGTTGCAAGTTTTTACTGGACACATTTTTACTTGTAAGAATTTGCAAGTAAGAAAAACAGCTGAGCGCAAAATAAAAATAAATACGAATTTGCGAATTAAGTCAAAGTTCTAAATTATAAAAAATAGTGATTAAAGTGGAGAATGTAAGTAAAGATATTTTAGATAAAATTTGTAAAGTTTATTGTAAATCGGCCACAGCTGTTAGGCATTTTTGCAAGTGGATTCATTCCGCCATCTTTCGTTCGCTACTCTTACAATTTCTTCGAGGATACGTAGTTTACATATTTGCAAGGGTATACCTATATCATTGTCTATATACTCACCAGTCAATTTGATACAGATTTTCACTAGTTCATCGGCTCTGCAGTATCCCTCAATATCACAATGGCCAGGAACCCATGTTATCATTAGGTGAAATGATTCGGCCATCTCGTTAAGAGATGCGCGGCATTTCATGGCTACCTTGGAGGGTGACGACTGTTTTGTGAGGGATTTTATCGCCGCCTGGCTATCAGTGAAAATGTAGACATCATCTCCCGATATCGCATCATACTGTACTAGTATCACGGCTTGTATTATTGCCATTAGTTCAGCCTGAAAGACATTACAGCTGTCGGGAAGCCGAAAACTGAAGGAGATCCCCAGATGCTCGAAATATACACCTCCGCCCACCCTGCCATCGAGCTTTGAGCCATCTGTGTATGCATGACTTACCTCGTCCCGTTCCTACTCTTCCCTCGAGGGTAGGAGGATCATGAACGATGTAATGGCAGGTATAGACGGGACTGTATAGTCCACCTGTGCGGGAAGCCCCAACGTGTCAACCAGAGGTAAGTTACTGGATTTTGGCAAGTTACTGGGTAATTTTTAGCTAGACATACTATTTCGATATACCATTTTTGTGGAAGCTATTACTGGTGATATCCCTATTTTTGAGAATTCTTATACGCATTCGTAAAGATTTGTAGCACCAAAGCGTCACGTCTGTAAAATACGATAGTTATCGTGCAATTTGGAACTTTTCCGGTATTATTATTATTTAATATCCAAGTATTCGCTGAAACTCACTTTGATTAAAATACGGAGATTATTGAAAAATGATTGCAATTGCTTTGGCATGCCTTATTAAACGAATCTAATGATCTTCGAAAAAACGTGCATGCAAAATTCTTGAAAAAAGCACATGGAAAACATGATTTTTATACCCGCGCACTAGTACTCAAGGGTATTATAATTTTGTTTACGAAGCGGTTTTATGTAATAGCATAAAGGAATTCAGACAGATAGGTATATGTATAGTTAGCCAGTTCCGCCCGTCTGCCGGCCGCACGATTACAAAAATTGAAATATTTCAATGAAACTTGGGATACTTATTGCTTTTGATCTAAGGTAGTTTGGTACTGAAAATGGGTGAAATCGGCCAATAACCACGCCCACCTGTCATTTAACAGTAGTTTTTCAAAACGAAAATAAGCGTTTAAATGAAGCAAAATTACTTAAAGTTGGCACAAATAGTGAACCCAAGAAAAAAATATACTACGGGTTTACAATTTTGGAAAATGAGAGTGCCACGCCCACTATTAAGTAAATATGTTTACGAGTATCTCGATAAGAACTTAATAAAACGCGCTCAAACTTGGTATACATTTTGCTTTCCCTGCCTCATTTATGTGCGACATAGTAAATATTATTGAAATGCTGAATTTCTAAATTGCTTTAAGACTAAAATTCCGTTCCTCCCTCGGATGCTAAAAGCTACAACACTCATTGTCTATGGGCGCGAATTTAGCTTTCTTTAATTGTTTTTATTTTAAATAACTGAAAACTTTACAGGAATTTATCGTCTGAGTATCTGAAGCATGGAAAAAAAAAAAAAAAAAATTAGTAATTGGCGCTGACATCCTTTTTGGGAGTTTGTTTGGCCGATCTCCTTTTCCTATTTGTGGCGTGCGTCTTGATGTTGTTCCACAAATGGAGGTACCAAAAGTTTTAAGCCGACTCCGAACGGCAAATACATAGTTTTTATGAGGAGCTTTTTTTTCGTAGCAGAAATACACTCGTTGGTTTGCCATTCCCTGGTGAGGGCGACTACTATTAGAAAAATCTTTTTCTATTATTTGATGTTCATGCACGAATATTCGAATTTACGCACATCCACATGGTAGTCACACACCAACCTATTTGCGTACGGCGGCCGCTTTGAAAATACGTATACTCGTAGTCCCGTTAAACGTAGTTTACTGTGTTTTCCCCCTTATTAACTTCTAATAGTGATAAAGGAGTGACATCGTGGGGATATGCAATAAAATTTTCTTCGAATTGCTGGCAGGGTTTAAGCACAAAAACTCAAATATATACATACATATGTATAGCATACGTGATATGCATATATTTCAAGATTATTAGATAATCCATATTAACTCAAATGCAATGTGTTTTATCTTTGCGATAAGCATTGCAAATTGAGTACCTGCAAAAGTTAATAAATTTTTAAAAAGGTATGCAAGTTCACGCATAAGTACAATATATACTTATGTAAATATTCGTACTTCAATAACAACGATTAGTTATGAGCCCCCCGTTAAAAACACTCAGATTCATATAATTATTGGGCACATGCATATGTGTGTATGTATGTAAGCACGTACTCAAGTATGTTACAAGAGACTCTCTTACGTAACAATAAGGAATTTTATTTATTCTATATTTACGATAGGTTGGAATGACCAATAAAATAATTATTTGGATGTCTTGACGTGACTGCATTTACTAGATTTGTCTTTTGAAATTACGTCTTACAGACACTTGTTTTAAGTTTGTTCAAGCCATAAATTAATCTTTGGCAACGTTGAAGAAGATGCAGGAAAATGCCAATAAAATTTTTTACGAGTATTTTTATTTTGTATTTTAATTTCTAAAATCCGTGAAGTTTAACGGTATGAAAAATATCTTTGCACTCACTTAATAATAAATTTTAATAAAACTATTTAGAGGTCTTTATTGCTTGATTTCTGGGAACGCTTCCAATTGGCAATCAGTTCAAATTTAATGAATTTAACTTAATTTCATAACCACCTTTATTATACTAACAAAATATTTAGTTGTATAAGCCCAAATGCTTATAAATTTTGTCCTTACATATAACGAATTTCAAAAAATAATTACCTGAAGCACCTGTGACTGTTAATATGTACATATGTATGTATACAAATGATGTAAACAAATAACGTTTTTGCATTACGTTCGCGATTTTAGGAAACTACCAAAGGCATAACAACAAATTACCGTTACTTAACTCTATCTTCCTACCAGAGAATTCCTACTTCCAGAGAACATTAACGTTCCTGCTACTTCTCTCATACCTGTAGTTAGCTGTTGTTGCAATTTAGTTAATAAAGGCAAGAGGCAAATAAAGGCAACAAGTAAGGAAGGCTAAATTCGGGCCGGACCGAATTTAATTACCCGTGCACATTTGACTAAATTTTAATTTAGGTTGTCTGTTAATTTTTGGAATCAAACAAATCCATTGGCAATGAGAGTTATGGCTCGTAACATCAGAGCTACGAACGGAAATATTTTGTACAAACATATAAAAAGCGTAAAATATTTAAATAAATATTAAAAAATTGATGTATGTCGCATCTAAATGAGATGGGGAGCAATACGTGCACTAAATATAGGCAAGTTTGGTTAAGTCGTTTTCTAGATACTCGTACACGAATTTACCTAAAAGTGGGTGTGGCTCGTCTCATTTTCCAAAATTTTCTTCCGTCGTACAATTTTTTCTTTTGTTTATTCCTTGCACCAAATTTAAGAAATTTTGCTTCGCTTATACCCTCGTTTTCGCTTTTGAAACTACCGCCAGATGAGAGATGGATATGGGTGGTTGTTGGCCGATTTCGTCCATTTTTAAGGCCAAACTACCTTGAACAAGGAGTAATTGGAATATTCTATTTTTTGTTCTAGTAATCGCCTCAGCAGACAAGCGGACATGGCCAGATCGACTCCTCCCATTATTTCAAGAATTTTGGTATATATGTACATATAAATACAGGGTCCGGCACTCGAAGTGTAACCAACTTCAGACCGCTCGCGCAGCTAATGCACGGGCATCAACTGAGTGTTAGTTGGCGGTTTATATATGGTTTACAAGCGCGCGGCAACATTTTGTCGAGAGTAAACGCGAAAAAGGAAATTCAGTAATGGATTTCAAATGTAATAGTGTGATTGCATTATTTTGACTGGCAAACCTTAAAGTAAATAAAGTTTTTGTTCATCGCACCATTACTCGTTACAATTATACTGGTAGCATCGCGAAATGTCACGGAAGTGGTCATCAAAAGAGTGCAATGTCACGTGAAATGGTTTAAAGAGAGAAGAAGCGATTTTAGCGAAATCCCCACCGAAGTGCCAATCAAATGGTTAAAGAACAAAATATCTGGACCGTAGCATCCGCCGCATACTGAAAAATGATCTCAAAGTCAAGCCTTACAAGAACCAAAATGCGCATGATCTCACACCAAAGCAGCAACAAGTCAGACTTGAGCGAGCGAAGGAGTTGGTTCGCTTGGCCGAAAACGGTCAATTTCCGAACATTGTGTTTTCTAACGAGAAAATTCTTCAAATTGAGCAATTCGTAAGTTCCCAAAACGATAGAGTTTATTTGACCAACCGTTCATACGAGAATTCGATTCATTGATTGGCCACTAGGAGACAGCACCCGCCACAGGTAATGGCTTGGGCCGCTGTAACCGCAGATGGGCGCTCTCCAATTGTTTTCATCGAACCTGGTGTTAAGGTTAATGCGAAATATTATTGGGAAATTATTCTGGAATTTTCTTTGAAATCGTGGGCAGACAAACATTTCGATGGCAGATCATGGACGTTTCAACTCGCCACCATCTCACAAAGCTCGAGTGAACCAAGAATGGCTAAAAAACAGCGTTCCGAACTTCATAACGTCCATACGATGGCACTCAAATGTATCAGAGGCAAATTCGGTGGATTATTCTCTTTGGGCTATTTTGGAGAGCAAGTTTCGAACTAAAAGATTCACCCGTCTCGTCCCGATTCGTTTCTGGACCGTCTCAAGGCCATAGTCAAGGCAAAAGGTGGTCATATCGAGCAAAAGTGAATTGATTCTTAATTTTGTATTATTTTCACACATTTTTTACTTTGAATTGAATAAAAGTAATTTTCCAAACTAAATTTATGGCCTTTTTAAATGGTTACACTTCGAATGCCGGATCCTGTACTAGTCCAGCCAAAACCAAATAATTTGCATTTGTTTACGAATTTCCAAAACATGGTAATTTATTCAAAAAAACGTATGAGGTTAGCACTAATTTAAATTTCCTTTTTTAATGTCTTGCACCCTCAGACGTACTTCTGCGTTCGCTCACCGGAACCATATAACTTATATTCAGTGTCTTTGGGTGATGGAGTTACAGGATCGTGCGTCAAACGATTGTGTATGTGCGCCGTGTTGAAGTCTATGGCACGTTTAATGGGCTCTATAAAGTTGGCACGCACTTCGGTTGTCATACCGGAGTTAGGCACGCGCTTTACTAAGCTCGGAAATTCACAATGCCGCTTCGGGCATTCAGTGGCCGGCTTCTCATTGCACATAGTATCGTCGCGATCGAGAAAGACCCGCTTGGTGGGAGCTCTTTTGTCACTCCAATTCCAGAATGTTATGTTGTCATTTCGTGCCACACTATTCTTCAAATCATCGGGTGTGTAATGGACAAAGGCCAGACGTGAAGTTGTCGCTGCTGGGTCGAGCAATTTCGCACAACCCGGTTTGGCACGATTGATGACTGTACGTGAAACGGCGACGGCAGCAGGTAGAGGTATGGGGGTTGGTGGATCAACAGCTGATTGAGGTTTCCAAAGGAAATCCTGTTGCATCACGCTACTGGCTGGACGCATTGGACGACTTATGAAACGTAAACGGCGATCTTCAAAGTTTTTCATCAATTGCACTTTTGGGCCAAGTGAAGGATTTATTTTTTTATTCGGGTCATCGTACTGTGAATTAACAAGTTTATGGGCCATATGGAAATGTATAAATAAAAGGAGCACATAAATGAAGGAATAGACATATGAATTACTTACTTTCCATGCGTAGTTTGCCTTGTAATCGCTGGTGCGCAGTTTCTCTAGAGTTGGATCAACTCTATAGGCTTTCGATTCCTTGAATTTCGCATGCATATCTTTGCCCATCATTGTGTCAGTCATGTAAACGTGACTCCTATAGGTTGAGGTGCGCATATCGTCTTTGCACTCATCACTTGGCTTTTTATAATCGATGAATCCGAAGGCATTCATATTCCAAACGTTTCAGTTCCTTGTTCTTGCACAGTTACACAAATAACAAAAATTATACGAAATAGAATTAAAAACAAAAACAAATTTTGTGTTTTTTCCTGTCTGGTGACGGCAAATAGAAGTTAAATATTCCATTTCGCATGCATACAGTGCCTCACAAAAGTATGCGGAAATATAATTTTCCTAATAGAAAACCCAACAAATTTTATTAACTCGGCTTCACATTCAAAAACTAATTTTTTAATACAGATAAACAATTAGCTTTCTCTTGAAAGAAATGATTCAGCACTTCAAAAAATTATAAGTGGAAACCTTGTAAGCTTCTTGTTATGGACGCACTAATCAATTATGTAAATCAAAAATGGATTAGTGCCAATACCTGTGAAATTGCTAAGCAAACATGACCAAGGCTAAATTTACGTCTATCGAAGAATATTATAAAATTCAGTAGACTTCAAATTAGGACCTTAGTAGGGGCTCTCACAGGACATTGTCCCATAGGAAATCACGCAAGAAGATTAGGCGTTTACATGCATGATTTCTGTTGTAGCTGTAGGAATGAGGAGGAGTTGGAAACAATTCAACACCTTTTTTGCACATGCCCAGCTCTAGTCAGAAGCAGGAACCGATACGAATATTTAAGATCCTACTTCTTAATGAATATATGTAAATAGTCTACACACTTTAGGTGTCAACAACCCTTTACGCTTTGTCCAAAGCTCAAGATTATTCAATCTGGAAGGGGGAATGTAGCCCAGCCCTTGTGGCTCACAACGGAACCATTTACCTTCAGGCACAAGAGCACTTCTTTCCGCGAGCCATCTGTCACAACTAAAAAACGTGTGTTCAGCGTCATCGCTCAGGTTGGCTATAATATAAATAAGTTAAATTCGCGCCCAAAGTCGAAAAAGCCAGCCTGGCCAGACCCGCATGCCCAACGGTGGGTTAAATAAAAGCTTAGACCACAATGAAATGACTGAATCACTTTTTTATCAATAAATAAAAAGTGAAAAGAGTTTCTGATATTTTATTACCGAGAAAAAATATTGTCGAATACTCTTGAAAGGCACTGTATGTATGTACATTTATTGATGAAAGTTGCTAAGGTAGCGAGAGTATTATCGTAGGCATGGACATAAATAAATAATTGGCGCGTATACTTCTCTTTGTTGTTTGACCGAGCTCCTCCTCCTTTTTGTGGCTGGCGTCTTGTATTTGGGATGTTGTTCCACAAATGGAGGGACCTACAGTTTCAAGCCTACTCTGAACGGTGGATGGGTTTTTATGAAGAGCTTTTTCATTACAGAAATACACTCGGAGGTTTGCCATTACTTGCCGAGGGGACATACCAAAGCAAATACAGGTATCCCTCGTATAACGCGATAGTTACGTTCCAGAAGAATTGCGCGTTATGTAATTCCGCGTTATCTAAAACATAGTTTTCATATAAATTTGGGGGTTATGTGCCAATAGGTTTTTTTTAAATAAAATACATACAAAATAGCAGATGCGCATATATTTCAACTCAATACTAAAGTTTAGACTTTCTTACACAATTAAAAACACAAAACAAAAAATTTAAAAACAAACTAAAACAAATTAAAGGTTTATTAAAAACTTTATTGTTATTCTTCAAACTTCATATGGTAATTAATCTGTTTCATTGTCTTCAAAGATCTTTGCACGTGGGCGTTTTGGGGGAGCAATACCTTCATCAGAAGATATTTCTTCAACATAATTTTCGCTATTGGATAAGAAACTAGTTGTGGGACCTTGTGGTTCTTCTACTGGTTTTATAATTGCAAAATCTGTTATCAGTTTTTGGTGGGTGGTTTTTTTAAGCTCCTTTTCAATTTCGTAATAAGGTGCTAGATTAATATCTATTCTATCTATCTAAGGCAAAAAAGGGTAATTCCCGGTTTACATTAAAAATACATTACATATTATAAATATGTGGTACGCAAATTAGTGTTACCAGATTTTATAATTATGTATTTTCCCCTTCGCGTTATATAAGCCTAAATTTCGCGTTGTACTGAAACCTAATTTTTCCAAATCGCGTTATATCGAAACCGCGTTGTATAAGACCGCGTTATACAAGGTATACAGGTATCGCAAAGTTAACTACTACTACAACAACAACAGTCGACATGCCATATATACTTAGCGTTGCCATAAGTTCTGTTACAATTAAGTCGATTATAGATATGAAATTATAACACTTTTTTTAATGAAGTTAGTTTTGTTTAATTATGTGAATAAAAAAAAAAAATTTCATTCGAAATAGTCACCATTTGCTTTTACAGCCTTCAGACGTTTAGGCCATTCAGCTATTGCAGGACGCAGGGTTTCCATGGATATTGACGTCACTGCTCGAACCAAAGATTGTTTCAGACTCCCCAAATTTCTGTGAGGTCTTCGACAGGCCGTGTCCTCCAATTCTGACCACAAACTGTAGTCCAATGGATTCAGATCTGGACTTCTAAACGGCCAATCTGCGGCGGTTATGAACCCAGGATTATTTTTTTTTAGCCACTGCTGAGTGATTGATGCTTTATGGGTTGGAGAGAATCTTGCTGGAAGATCCAACGCTCTCCATTGAAGAGAGTACTGCTCAGCTGATTCACCACGCCTTCTAAGACATCGTCTTGGTACACTTTTGTCCCGGTCTTAATCACTTTTTCGCAGAAATGAAGAGATGTAACACCTTCCCCATTTCATCAAATGATTACGGAGGCTGGGTGGTGGCCACGCTGAACCCTTGGAACAAAATTTTTTCCGTCTTAAGAAGATTTAGCATAGATTTTGTTGCTTTGCTTATTAAAAACTTTATCAACAGTGAAAATTTTCTCTTCTGCGAGAGGAATACTTTCATGGCCGTTGACCGCGTGCCACCCAAGAAGCTGCTTGTATCTGTCGAGTCTAATTTCCTTCAAGCGCGTTGTCAAAAGATGACCAGTTGAGTGACGGAAAGCTTTCCTGTAGAGATCATCCCTAATTAGTCTTGATATGTATCTGGTCCATACATTCATTTCCCTGGACATGATTTTCTGCTTTCTAAGGGGATTTCCGATTCTGCTAAATTTTGTGAAACATAAAATAAATGACGTAGAATTCAAAGTTTCCCGCAAAAAAAAAAAATTTTCACCACACCTAACGACCAAACCTAACATCGTTTCCACGACAGTCGGTTCTACGATACCGAAACGACCCGGATTTATATCCGGCCAAGGACTGTCACTCCAGCAGTATTCTCCGTATGTAAATATGGGGAATGTTTATGCTGCTACAACAACAACAGCAGCAAACCTGGTATCTATCATCCTTGAGTATAATCAGGGCTTTAAATACTACTTGTGTGGAGTATGAATACTGCAATTTCTTCAAATTTATATTTAACGGATTCAAAAAAGCTATTCCCTAGTCAGCATTGAATTTATGGTACGACAAACGCTCAAATTCACAATAAGGTAAATACTTTTATTTGAAATTAAATAAGCTAATCAGTTTGGAATGCTCCTCGATTACAATATAATAAATTTTGAAATTTTGTGAATAGTTGCATCTTAAGATTGTTTTTTCACGTTGCGTCGTTGTATAAAATCAATATGGATTTTATGCTTAGAGCTCATAAATACATTTTTTAGAAATACTTTAACTGTATACATAATTTATGTGTTCATATTGTATATATGTAATATTGATATTAGTGTGGCATTAATATATATTGAATATATGTGTGTACGTAAAAATGAACGTAGATGTTGAGAAGATTGTAGCAATTACAAATCAGTAGTTCAGGCTATTTCTTTTAATGCCAAGAGCGATTGGCGAAGGTATTCATATTGAGTGCGTGCATGCTTGATTTCCAGCTCAGCAAGTTCGACCAACCTTTTAGAATAAAATTTAAATTTTTTTATTGGACCTACACACATGTATATATACTTTACCCCTTCTTAAAGGCTGCTACACGGCGATTGCGAAATCCAACCAACTCCTCCTTTCCACATGCGGACATTGATTCGAATTTCTCACATGCTTCTGCTTGCGCTGTTTCAGCCTAATTTTTGAGTAATTTTTGACAGCATTGAAAAAGAAAAATGTTTAAATTGTATTAGTTTCATTTACAGAAAGCTTTTGCAAAGCAAAATTATTTGGACGTTTTCAAACTGCATGCTGAGTGTTAATTATTAATATCAACAAAAAAGACATTGGTAAATATTTTTGTGGTCTTTTTGTGCTGTTTCAAGCGCTCGATTGGTGGACGGTGTGGGTAATAGGGAGTGATAGTGCAACAGAAAAACGTTAAAAGATAATTATGAATAAATTACATACATATGAGTAAACAAATATTACACCAAGTACCTCTTGAACATCCAAAGGCTGCATATGAATTCGTTGAAAGCAGTTTGTTTGGTTTTTGTATAGTTTGCATTTTAAAAAGTGTGAATAGAAAATTTTTAATTTAAAAATGTTTAACTAGTACAAAAAAGGTATATTTTGAAACAGTGAGTGTTGAAAGAATAAATACAAAAAAGTACTGCACATAAAATACTGAATATAAAAATTCAGCTAAACAGTGAGGCCGACTAAAACAAATTTTGCACGCTATAACAAAATTGCAATACGATAGCATTTGAATAGACCAATGAAATGAAAAAATTGGTTGAATTTTAATGTTAATAGTTCTTACAGCATGTACGTCCTTGTTTTTGGCACGAGCTTTCTCTAAATTTCGATTGGCTGCTTCATACGCTGCCAAGCAACGTAAGCGGCGTATTAGAAGTGCTTTGGCCGCATCGCTATCACGCTGGTAGTAACGCAGTGTATCACCAAGCTTCAAGTCCTGATCACTAGCGACGCGTGCTTCCAAATTCTGAAACCAAAAAAAAAATAAATAAAATCCGTTTGGTTATTCCAAAGTTGCTATAAGCAATATGCTTAAGCAGCAAAACTGTAGTTACTACCTTAATCTTTTCAAATATTTCCGCAGATTTGGCACAAAATGTCTCCATGCTCCCCTTCTCTGCTGTCGACAGTTGCATTAGCGCATTCGAGATTTTCTGATGACATTCACTCACTTCTTTATGGCGTTGCGTCATTTTCTCTGTACGCACTGCAGCATCGCGTAAATGCCCATGATATTCAATGAGGAATTGTAGTTCGTTTTCGAAGAAGTCGTTTACGTCCCGCACTGTAGCGCTCATCAATATTTCGTCTGTGGTCTTACCCAACGATTTAACAAATCCACCGAGTATAGCCATTTTCTTACGCGGCTTTGCGCAGAGATCCTGATCGTATTCGAGAAACACTTTCAAATGTTGATCCAAACGAAAGACTGGGTGATTTGCGAGTCGGCGTAAGAAAACTTCATGCATTGCAACGGTTTTTTTGAATGTGGCCAAGTACTCACTAAAGTATAAATAAATACACAGATATATAATATTTTTTAGAAGATAACTTCATATTCTCAACTTTAATTTTAAATACAACTTACGCTTCGAGCTCGGATTTCATTTTTTTAAACTCTTCTTTTGTCATATTGCCTTCGCCTTCACCAAGTCTCTGCAATTTTTCTCGAGAGGCATCAAAATCTGGGCGTGGCGGACATGGTGGTATCTGACAAGCAAAATTAGACGCAGTTCAAAGCTTGTTAATTTATACGAACTTACAATATAGCCAGCATATTCTTCATTCTCTTCGAAGCGATCGTGCAGCCAAACGAATTCTTCATGTTGACGCACTACATTATTATCTTGTTTAGCAAAGCCGGGCAGAGTCGTACGCGTATGCACTGTGAATTTAACCTTGTCTTTTTCACTTAATGCGTCGGAAATTTCGACGTGCAGCGTGTTTTCCGCTAAAGCAGCAGGAGTAATTGCTGATGAAGATGATTCAGAGGTGGCTGTACCACTGCCGTTATTTGTGCTAGTTGTTAACGGATTAGCACCGTCACTTTCTCGATGCAGCGTAGGAGAAGCTATCTCCATTGTTGTGAGATTGCTGGCTGCAGTCGTCGTCTCGACACCCAAAGGAGCAGATATACTTTTTCGCATATTTTCAATTGCAGTTGTGTCGTCCGTGCCGTCCTGTGAGCGGTGTAGAGTAGAGAAAAAATAATTGTTTTTAACTAGTGAATATTCACAAATTTGCTGAGAGCTATCGCTAACTTCCGTTATTATTGTGGCATTGACGCCTATTTTTATTTACATTTATTGTACAATTAAAAGTCAAAAAGAATTGATAAATATCGATAAGCAAAACGAGCGTGAAAAAAGGGAGGAACGGTGCCGTCTATTAGCTTTGACTCATGCAATTCACTGATATCAAAAAATGTGGAGAATCAAATTGAAATCAGCAATCAATTCAGCGATTGCACTCAAAATTAGCCACTTAATGCGTACGAAATTTAAACATAATAATTAGGGAGTAGTAATTGCCTTACCATCATTTTTCGCAAGTTGGTTTTCTTATATTTACGTATTGTCAAATTAATACACCAGCGCCTACAACAACTTCAACGACAACTTTTCTGACAATTCCTTCACGTTGCAACTTTCTGTATTCTTTTGTTAGATTTTTTTTATTATTATAAAATACTGCCAAAAGAGATAAGCGAAATTGTAATTGTTCTGTTGCTGCTCCCTCTTACTTTCGAAGATTGAAAATCAGCTGTTGCCGGTACAGACGTGTTAGTATCGTAACAACATAAAACCGGGTACTTAGTTTTATGGATTATCAATTTAATCTTCGGGTATTACGTACTTATGTGCAAGCAAGGCGAATTTATTACAGGTGACAGCAAACACATATAAGTAAAACCCTACATGTATTTGTTGTTGCGTTTGGTGCAAGCATCATGTCAAAATCAGCAAGCAAATGTAAACATACGAATGTAAACATACCAATACATACAAACAAAGCATATCATTTTGACGTAAGCCATACCTACGGCGAAAAATTCAGCTGGGTGAATGCTGTCACCTTATTAAATCCACCTTGTGTGCAAGTTAACGCGAATGCTGTCAAAAAAGGTTTTGCCGCAATGCCGAGTTTTTATTGTTACAAATACAATATTGTTACAAATACAAATATGATCGGAAGGTTCTTGCTTGAAGTAGTTAGAATTTTAGAATTTGTAGTAGTTGTAGTAGAGTTGTCATGTTGTTTTTTTATTATATATTGTGGACGGTTTTTCTTTATTTAAATTCTTATTAATCAAAATTCTTACTTTGACGTTGAGTATGTTGTGAAATTTACTTAACAGCGATAATTTGCTCTTTGCAAATGTTTGAAAAATACTTACGAGTGTATTTAAAAAAATAAAACTTTCACTTACATTTTCTAAAGATTGGGTATTAGTATTAATAAGTATCGCCCTAACTGAACATTCGTCGATTTGAAATAAATTTGTGCAGTTGTAATGAAATGCGCTGCTAGTAAAACAAGAACTGAAGTGAATAGCTAAATTTTAGAATGTCTATTTAATAAATACCTGTAAAATGTGTGAGGTGTAATAGGCTACGAATGTATGTATGTATATATTTATATACACATAAACACACATAAGTATACTTGAACGTAAGTCTACCGCAGCACATATTCCTATATATGTATACATACATATATAAATACTTTGTAAATATTAAAAATACGGCGGTCGCCGTAACCGAATGGATTGGTGCGTGACTACTATTCGGAATTCAGAGAGAACGTAGGTTCGAACCTCGGTGAAACACCAAAATGAAGAAAAAGTTTTTTCCAATAGCGGTCGCCCCTCGGCAGGCAATGGCAAACCTCCAAAGTGTATTTCTGCCATGAAAAAGCTCCTCATAAAAAAATATCTTCCGATCGGAGTCGGTTTGAAACTGTAGGTCCCTCCATTTGTGGAACAACATCAAGACGCACACCACAAATAGGAGGAGGAGCTCGGTGAAACACCCAAAAAGAGTGTATACACATATACATATAATATAATTGGTGTATAAATATTAAAAAATCGAGTAAATAAATAGTTATAAACATTAAAAAAGTTCAGACTTAAACAAGAACAACAACAGTGCGCACACATACACACACCTTCGTGCCACGGCGTCTTCCGCATAAAAACACAAACAAACTGCATTCGGAGGCTTTATATTAATTTGTGTTTTCACAATTTAACACATGGCACTTCGTTTTCATTACTGAAATTTCACAAGCATATTATTTAACTTCCTTGTGTTTGTTTTGTATTGCGAAGGGAGCTGACGTCAGACTTGTCAAAATCGCGAAAAATAAAGTAACTGATTTTTAATGGCATTACCTTAGATAGTCAATTCGCTTGGGGTTAGCGAAGTTTCACCGTTCGATATGACAGCTGCAACTTCTAGTAAGTTCTGTCACGCCAACTGCTGTCGTCATCAAGGCGAATTCATGTTTTTGTTTTGTCATCTCATTCGCTTGCTATTGTTGCCAGTCGATTCGCGAAGTTTCGCCGTTTACAGCATTATTATTTATCAGTATTTACAATTCTTAACATTATATTGTTTATTCTTCTCATTCCTAATATATACTGCTATAAAGGTATTTATTATTAAATGGTTCTGTCACCAAGACAAATTTGAAATGGTTTTTAACGTATTATAAAACTGTTATAACTATGGCATCAAAGGAAAAGTCTGGCATCATCGTTGCGTAGAAATCTATCAATTGCATGTGGTATTTTTAATATTCGCTTATTCGGTTTTCTCAAGGCGAATTGAGTACACCATCCTTGGGTTTTCTTCACTTCAATTATTTGCTTATTTCGTAAACATACATTTGTTAACAAGATAAGAAAAAAATTTTGGAGCCTTCATTGATTTATAAGTGAAATCTTAATATTCGTTTAATCTTTCCGGTGTGAGAAAATCAAGTTGTGCTATTCCGGGGTTTTTGTTCAAATATTCCACAGCCGAACAAAACCGACACAGAAATCAGCTGCTTCTAGCTTTTCGCTTCGTTTTTGTGAGCCTATTTCTGGCATTATTTTTCTCTGTATTGATTGTAAAGTTGTTAAAAAAGTGTGAGACTTATTTAATTGCATTAAAATGGCGGATGAATGGCCTTCGCAAAAGTTTCGCCAAACTATGATAGCGAAAATGTAAAGAGTTATTTACAACCAAGGTAAACATTATTATTAATGATAATTTTTTTCATAGAAATCAAGCGCTACAAACGACGGATCCTACGAAGAATGCTGGCGTTATGGAGAATCATATTTTTAAGAAATCACGCGGTAAAGAAGAGTATATGGGATTGGTGGCAAAGCTGTTTATGCATTTTCAAGATTTAGCACAAAGTGAGTATTTTTACTAAGTTTCATAACACACAATACACTTGAGTTCACACTTACACACCTCCCGTGTTAAGTGATTTTTGCCTAATTTGTTCAATTTTAAAACAATTGGCTACGCAGGAAAGCCGGCGCAAGCGCCGCCCCAACAGAATTCCGAAATGAACCAGCAGGGTATGATGCCAGATCCGTTAAATGCGCTCCAAACACTCGCCAGTCAAGGTAATCGCAATGCACAAATGGCCGGCGGTCCCAATCCCAACCAAATGGGTCCGGGTGGTCCTGTTGCGGCATCCAACTTGTTGCAAACTCTTAATCAACAACGGCCTGGACAGCAGATGCAGCAAATGCAGGGCATACGTGGTCAAATGCCAATGGGCGCTGGTCCTAGTCAACAGATGATGCAGCAAATGGGTGGCAATATGGGTGGTGGCATGCAAATGAATGTTATTGGGGGTGGTGGTGGTATAGGTAATACAGGTGGAGGACAGCAGCCGCATATGGTTGGCAATGCCCAGCAAATGGGTGGAATGCCGAGCCAAATGAATCAAATGGGCAGTGGTGGGCCTGGCGGTCCGGGTGGACCTGGTGGCGGAACCCAGCAAATCCAGCTGGGTCCAGGACAGATGCAAGGCGGACCTATGAATGTAAATGCAATGAATGTGCAGCAGATGCAACAAATGGGACAACAACAAATGGCTGTATGTATAGATGATAGTTCATACGTATGTATTTTGCATTCATATATTTCTATTCGTTCAGCAAATGGGCATGAACCATCAGCAGTTAAATCAAATGATGAACGCGCGTTTGAACGCGGCCGGTCCAATGGGTCCTAATGCCGGGCCACAAGGCATGCAAGGCATGGCACCAAATATGCAACAGAATCAAGGTGGCCCAATGCATGCGGGTACTGTAGTGGGCGGACCGCAAGGTCAGCAAGGTGGTGGCATGCCGCAAAATGCTGGACAGCAAGGTAACAAATTCTACTAATCTAATTTATAACAAAATCTGTCATTTAATTTTAATTTTACATTCTTTTGTATAGGTGGCATGGGCCAAATGATTGGCATGGCTCCAAATATGCAACAGAAAGCAAACATTCCTATGGGGCAAAGTGGACAGATGTTTCAGGTGAATCGTGGTGTTCCGGGTCAACAGCAACAGTTCTTGCGACAAAGTCCTTCCCCGAGCACTGTGCCCTCGCCTGCTGGAATGGCCGCTGCACAACAGCAATTGCAACAGCAGCAGCAGCAGCAACAACAACAACAGCAGCAAACGGCACAAAATCAGCAGCAACAGCAACAACAACCCCAAATGTCCAATGCGCAGATGATTCCAAGTCCAGCACTAGTGCCAACATCAAGTCCACAAATGTCAAACCTAATGCAGAACACCCAGCGGCAAATGCGCCAATCGCCTAGCGCGCCGCTGAATACACCCGGTCAGGTGGCAAGCAACAGTCCATTTAATCCGCAGGAAGATCACTTATATCGTGAAAAATACAAACAGCTAACAAAGTACATAGAACCGCTAAAACGCATGATGGCAAAAATCGGGACTGATGGAGCGAGTAATTTAAGCAGCAAAAAATAACACTGAACACGCTTATCTAAAAATTTTATTTTATACTTTTAGATACCGAAAAATTCACAAAAATGAGCAAACTATTTGAGATTTTGAGTAATCCAAATCAGCGTGTACCACTAGAAACTTTATTGAAGTGCGAGAAGGCGTTGGAAAAATTGGACATCGTTAACTTCACAGGACAGCAATTTGGCGTAAGTAGTATTTGAACATTTTTACACGCTACTTATAAGATTAGTAACATAAATTCTGTTGACCTACTGCAGAAATCATCCAACCCACTGATGGAAGTCGTAAATACAACGCTTCAAAGTCCCATTGCCAATCATACGCTTTATCGCACTTATCGTCCTAGTTTGGAGTTACTTTTCGGAACTGATATATGGTAATTATTTAAAAGAAAAAAGTTCAATTGAGTAATAAATATTAAAGAATTTAAATTTATATCGATTAGTGCGCCTGCACCACCGAAAATACAGCGCTTGGCTGAGAAATCGTCTCAGTACGAGTGCGAGATACCTCACATACTGCAGGGCGAAATAGCACGATTAGATCAGAAGTTTAAACTGACGCTCGATAGTACCGCTCAAAACAACCCGAAATCGATTAAAGTGATATGCTGTCTCGATGACAAACGCTTGCCATGTGTTCCACCGATCACTGTTACTATTCCAGGTTCGTATTTGTTTTTTTTTTTTTTCATAGTAATCCAAAAATATTTTTCATATACGGCCTTGATTAAATATTTTGTTTTAATTCTTTTCAGAGGAATATCCTTCTGTGTCGCCTTCCTGCGCTTTGGCTCAACATGAATATGGTACTACTCCATTTTTGAAAGCAGTGCAGGAGGCACTGAAGGCACGCATTGCCAAGTTGCCGAAATTGTATTCGTTGTCCCACTTGCTGGATACTTGGGAGATGTCAGTGCGGCAGGCTTGTTCACCAACCACGAAAAATGTCTTGGATTTAGCTGCTGTATTTGGCGCTTAAGAATGCTCGAGAATTTTTCCTAACTTTTTTTTTACTGAAAAACCTTGCTTTATTTTATTGTATTGGTTTAGTATGCAGAATCATAATTATTGGTTTTTCTTTTTACCTTTTTTTGTATGTCAAATATTCATATTTTTAATATATATACATATGTATATGCATCAAATATTCAAAAATAATGGTTTTTAGTTGCTTAAACTTATGTACGAAATTATGAAAAATGATAAAGTAAATTCCATCTTAGTGACAGTCCTTGACCGGATATAAATTCGGTTCTCACCATCACCTACCTAAAAGCGCCTTCTGCTTCCTCAACCTTCCATATCTTCTCAGAAGGTTCGGATTGCAAGATAAATGCTTCATCGCCTGGGTTGGTGGGAACTCAGGCGCGAGCTCATGGCTGAGACGGGATGCTTTCAAAATCAGCCTAATCAGCCAGTATAAACCTCACCAAGCTTCTCTCCAACCACCTTGTATACGACTAATTTGGTCACGTTTCCACGACAGTCGGTTCTACGTTACCGAAACGTACCGGATTTAAATCCGGCCAAGGACTGCCCCGCCAGCAGCATTCCCCGTATGTAAGTATGGGGAATGTTTATGTTTCTACAACAACAACAACAACTAATTTGATTAAGGCTGCGTCACCAGTTCAGTTCGCGCCACGACAGGACGGAGGAGTGTCAGGATACTCCAGAACGCCGAAGAGAATGTTGGCCAAAGTAATCTTAATCCACCTCCAATGATCTTTAGAAACACCACAGTCCTTCCTTGCCCTATACACGGCAGCTAACATCTTGTCGCTATCTTTGACGACAGAGCTATAAAATGACCTTGGACCAACCCGACTAAGGTCTGCCACCCCAGTAAACTAGCCCAGTCTAGTGCACCGTACCTCATGGCTTTGGAACATCCTTAGCATCCTTGTGCTTTTGAACCGCATGTTGCTCCTCGGAAGACCTTTACCGTACCGTATAGGTAGGTAGGTAGGTAGGTAAGATGGCAAGAGTACCCCAGGTACGCTACAAGTAGCACTTACGTGCCGTTTTGATACCATAAAGTGGACCACTACCTGTGAAAGGATTAAGGGAGGAGATAAAACCGTCTACAGCCATCCAGTGCTGTTGATGTAGCGGAGGAGAGAAAAGGGATCTAGGCTGGAGAATTTCATCAAGTCATCCCCAAAGGGGACGCTGAGGAATCTCAAGCGCCTAGCCGCCAAAGCCGGACATCTGCAGAGAAAGTGTTCCACAGTCTCTTTCTCTGTAGGATCCCCACAGCTTCTGCAATGGGGGTTGTACGGAATTCCAAGCTTCTCCGCGTGAGTGCCGATCACCCAGTGGCCAGTGATCACCGCAATGAGTTTGGAAATTGAATGGCGGGGGGTTCCCATCACCTTAAGCGTTCTGTTTATATCGTATTGAGGCCATAGTGCTTTTGAAATGGCACACGATGAGACAGACCTCCATCTGTCTTGCGCTTTTCTTAGAAAGAAGTTGTGTAGTTTCCCTTTAACGACGGTCAAGGGGATACCGATGTCTGAGAAGAGGGCAGCTGGATTCGGCTCTGTCGCCCCCTTCCTGGCAAGCTCATCGGCAATTTCATTTCCCTCTATATTCCTGTGCCCAGGAACCCAGATGAGGGAAATGTTTCCTGCACGTTCGAGGCGTTTAAGTTCCTCCTTACAGGAGTTCACGAGAAGAGAGCTGCAATACGGCGACGACAGTGCCTTGATTGCAGCTTGGCTGTGTTTAACAAAACGTGCCTCTCCTGTCGCTGCTGTAATGGCAGAAGTGGCAGCTGGCCTGTTAAAACTACGATCTGAAGGAGTCGAGCCTGACATATTTGACTGCTCAGGAGTGTCAAGACTAGGCCCTCCCAAAGCCTTAGCAGCGCTACAGCTCAGAGATTGAGCATTGGCAAATGCTGAATTGGAGTTGTTGCTTTCTTCCGGTTTTGTAACAGATTTGGACTCTGCACTTTTAGTTTTTTTTTTTTTTTGTTTTAAAAAAAGCGAACTCATTTGTGGCTACCCGGCTGTAGAGCAAGGGAAGATCCTCCTGTGTGCAAGTAAGGGTGGATAATACAGAAGGTCACCAGGTATTCTGTATACTGCATTTGCGACTGTGCTATTTGAAGCAGGATTTGCATTAACTACTTCGTAGCAGTATTATTACCGAAAACATTGCTCTGATCATGCCACTACTCTGAACTTGAACAGGTGAGTAGTGGAGCACGTAGCGCAAAACACGCGATCAATTGTTTTACTCGGCTCCAAGCTACGTTTCGTTAATGCTGGTATGGTAGCTCAGAGTACTTGTCAAAAAAAAAAAGTTTCTGTACCTCTGTAGTTTGAGTAGTAACAGAAAACTTAGAATCGGCCGGAGTGCTACTTGCGAGATTATTTATGTGTACTTCAGCTAGCGCTACAACTCTCACTTTTGTTGCGCCACTATTACTCCCATAGCTGCTACTTGCTACTGCAGTGTTCGTTTTTGTTTTGTTGGATCCATTTTGTATGCGTTTTTGCGGAGGTACACTGGAAACATAAGCGAGAAATTAGGTGTGTCAGTATGCTCTAAGTTGAAAGTACGTTTTATTATTTATATATGTACATACATATTTATACATTAAAGTTTATATATCTAGCGAGCGTATTGTGTGAAAAGCTGAAGCCCACCGTCAACCAACTGAATGGACCTAATCAGTGTGGCTTCAGACCTGGAAAGTCTACCATCGACCAAATATTCACAATACGCCAAATCTTGGAAAAGACCCACGAAAGGAAAATCGACACACCATATTTTCGTCGATTTCAAAGCTGCATTCGATAGTACGGAAAGGAGTTACTTGTATGCCGCGATGTCTGAAATTGGAATCCCCACAAAACTAATACGGCTTTGCCGTCAGAATTGGGAAGGACCTCTCCGAGCCGTTTGATACCAAACGAGGTTTCAGACAGGGTGACTCGCTGTCGTGTGACTTCTTTAACCTTTTGTTGGAAAGGATCGCCGCAGAACTTAATCGCTTAGGCACAATTTTTTATAAGAGCGTACAATTGTTGGCGTATGCCGATGATATTGACATCATTGGCCCTAACAACCGCGCTGTCAGTTCTGCCTTCTCCAAACTGGATAAAGAGGCAAAGCAAATGGGTCTGGTGGTGAACGAGGACCACACGAAGTACCTCCTGTCTTCAAACAAACAGCCGGCACATCGCGTTTCGGCACCCACGTCACTGTTGACAGTTATAATTTCGAGGTTGTAAAAGACTTCATATATTTACGAACCAGCATTAACACCTATAATAATGTCAGCCTGGAAATCCAACGTAGAAACTCTTTTGCCAACAAGTGCTACTTTGGACTAAGTAGGCAAATGAGTAGTAAAGTCCTCTCTCCACGAACAAAACTAACACTCTACAAGGCTCTCATTATGCCCGTCCTAACGTATGGCGCAGAAGCGTGGGCGATGACAATATCCGATGAAGCGACGCTTGGAATGTTTGTGAGAAAGATTCTGGGCAAGATTTTGGATCTTTGCACGTTGGCGACGGCGAATATCGCAGGCGGTGGAACGATAAGCTGTATGAGCTTTACGACGACATAGACATAGCGCAGCGAATAAAGATCCAGCTGCTACGTTGGCTGTGTCATGTCGTCCGAATGGATACAAACGCTCCGGCTCTGAAAGTATTCGATGCGGTACCAGTTGGTGGTAGCAGAGGAAGAGAAAGGTCTCCTCTGCGTTGGAAAGATCAGGTGCAGAAGAACTTGACTTCACTTGGTGTGTTCAATTGGCGCCGGTTAGCACGAGAAAGAAACGACTGGCGCGCTTTGTTAAACTCGGCCAAAATCGCGTAAGCGGCTATCGCACCAATTAAGAAGAAGAAGAGATATATCTACACCCAAATATTTAAATTGCATTGCTTGTTCTATTATATGGCAGTCAGTCTCCAACTTGCATCTTTTAGATTCTTTTGATATTACTAAAGATTTAGTTTTTTCAGTTGAAACTTCCATATTGTAAAGGGTGATTTTTTAAGAGCTATAGGAAAGTTTTTCAAGAAAACACACGTAAAATTTAGAAAAATGCATGATATTTTTATTTAAATCGATAGTACAGTCCATACAATTTAATGGGTGAGGATTTTTCATGCAAATGTTGACCGCGACTGCGCTTCAAATGGTCCATCCGCTTAGTCCAATTTTGGCATACTCTTTCCAATGTTTCGGCCGGTATCTCACATATAAATGCTTTAATGTTGTCTTCCAATGCGTTAATTGAAGCAGGCTTGTCTGAATAGACATGACCTTTAACATAGCCCCACAAAAAATAATCTAAAGGCGTTATATCGCACGATCTGGGTGGCCAATTGACAGGTCCCGAACGTGAAATAAAATGTTCACCGAACTCGCCTCAACAAGTGCATTGTTAAGCGTGCTGTGTGGCATGTGGAACCGTCTTGCTGAAACCACATGTCATGCAAGTCAAGCTCTTGCATTTTGGGCAAAAAACAAGTTGGATATCATTTCACGGTAGCGCTAACTATTCACAGTTGTTCGTTTGTAAGACGATTCTTGGTTAAATTATAGACCAAACTGAAGATGTTTGACAGTGAACCAAAACACGAAACGTGCGTCAGCTGTTTAAACCAACTGTTTAAAAAGATAATAGCTAAAAAATCACCCTTTACAAGTAAATATATGTACCATACATATGTATACATTTATATACGCAATCTAACAAAAAAATGTTTCTACTTTAGAATTTTATTCGAATATTTGTTTATTTAAATATTGAAAAATCAGCAACGGCGTGTAGATGCAAGCAAGATGGAAATTTCCAGAAATACATCAAGTGATTAATATTTATTTATTACAAGCAAATGTCCTTTTAAAATACAGAAGTACAGGCAGACAACGAAATCTAAATCTTTCTCTCGCCGATGATTCAGTGGTTTTGAACCTTTTTCCATTTTCACGAATTTCATCAGGTAGGCGAGTGATAATGCGACAACGACAAAGGTGTGTAAATTTCGAAAACATATGCCAACGAAGCGCTGGAAAAACCTAGGGAAATGCTTAATTTTTACAAATAATGAGGTAATTAACGCGGCTGTTACCTGCTCCAAATACAGGGTGGCGCACGAATCGTGCTACAAAAACAAAACGTAATAACTTTTTTTCTAATCAATGTATTTAACTTTTTGTTTTTTTTATTGTATAGATAATTCAATTTTGTTTTATGTAACTAATTAGTTTTGAAAATAATAGAACGTAAATGACCTCCATGCTCATTCACGCATATGCGACACCTGATGAGAAAATTGTTCATTGCGCACTGAAGGGTTGAAGTCGGGATCGCCTCAATTATTGTTGTGATGGACTGCTTCAATTCAGTCAAATTACTTGGTTTTGCTTTATACACCTCTTGTTTGAGATAACCCCATAAAAAAAAATCTGGTGCAGTGAGGTCAGGTGACCTTGGGGGCCAGCGGAAAGTGGAATTTCTGGATATCAATTTATTTCTAAATTTTCGTTGGAGCTCCTCCATAACCGGTCTGGCTATATGTGCAGTTGCTCCATCTTGTTGGAACCAAATGCTGTTAAAAGAGATACGTCTTCGCCGCAGTTCTGGATAAAAAAACTCCTTCAACATGTTTAAATAACGGTCCCCATTTACAGTCGCTGTTACACCGTTTTCTTCGAAGAAGTATGGTCCGACAATGCACCTTGATGAAACTGCGCACCACACTGTGACTCGTTCTGGGTGCAGTTCCATCTCATGGAGTATTTGCGGATTTGATTGACTCCATATACGGCAATTTTGCTTGTTTACATTGCCGTTTAGATCAAAATGGGCCTCATCAGACATAAACAAGCAATTTGTGAAGTTGTTGTCTTCTTCGGCCATTTCAATAATTTTTTGGCAAAATTCCAGGCGAATAGGCAAATCCAGAGGGTTTAATTTGCTTGTGATTTGAACTTTGTACGGAAACAAGTTTAAGTCATCATGAACTATCCGCTACAATGACCGTCTGCTAACTCCAATTTGCGCCGACAAGTTACGAGTCGAAACTCTTGGATTTGCCTGAATTGACGATGCTACAGCCGCGATTGTGGCTTCGACCCGAACATGGGGATCTCGATGGTACGGTCTGCGTGCGATGCTTCCAGATTCAGCAAACATGTTCACCAGCCTCATAATGGTCCATCTGCTCGGGGGAGTGCCGCCAAACTCCCGCCTAAATTCCCTTTGGACGGAAATGATGGACTGCAAAGCATGGTACCGCTGCACTATCCAAATCCTCTTTTCGGTATCCCAAGCCTCCATTTTTTGTAAATCTAAATACTAATCTGCAAAATAAAAAAAAAAAAGCCGATTACTCACACAGAAAAAAAGTTATTACGTTTTGTTTTTGTAGCACGATTCGTGCGCCACCCTGTATGTAAAAATACTTTTGGTTTTATGTGAGATTGGTGCCTGTTCAAGTTCAGAGTAAAATTGAAAACGAGGAAGTAGCGGAGCAATTTCAATCCCTAATTTGATAAGCTGGGCTTGCAGCGAGGTTGAGTCTCGGCATGGTCGTATGACACCTTACTTCAGCCCAGGGGAGAAGGAAAGGAAAAGGAAGAGTAAGGATAGGGAAAGGAAAGTTGGAAAGGGATGACTACATCTTAGCTTTGGGACTCAATGAATCGACAGTCTTAGACCGTATTAGTAGTGCTCTATGAACTTCGCAAACATACTTATTTTTTCACAGTAAATTTCCACAATCTGGAAGCGCTGTACTGGCGTGAAACGATTCATGAAAACAAACACCCGAAGAGTTTTAATAGTCATTATTCCACCAAAAATCTATTCATATTAGGGCTGTTTCCATGCCAATCTATTGCTGACTTTTGCTAAATATTCCTTAATTTGCAAAATACTAAAGAAATATATTTTATTAGCATTGCGTTTTGATAACACTGAAAAATTAAAAAGACTTATCAGTTTGAAGAGATGATGATGAATAATCGGAACTCTTTTATTGATCACATAAGATTGTTCCCTAAGTCGATTTTTTATAAATCCTGCATTTGATTCATCATTCTATCAGCACCAATCATATAGCTCATTGCCTACGATACTCGCTGTCACCAACGTGCAGAGGTCCAAAAATCTTCCGCAGAGTCTTTCACTCAAACATTCCGAGGGACGCTTCATGACTTTACTAAAGGGTTTTCCAATAACAGGTGTTATTGGTGAATGGATTGCGTTATAGAGAGATGATTAACGATTTTTTTTGGCCTGAATTGGATGGTATTGATCTGGATAACGTTTAGACGGCGCTACAGTCACACAAGCAACGAAACCATTGATCTTTTACGGGAAAAGTTTCCGGAAAGCAAACGTTTTTTTGTACTACGCAGGGTGTACGAATAAATTGTGTGACAACTGTACGAACTTACCGCTTGTTTCTCTCATTTTTCATGCTCACATTGAGTTCCGAGCCCGGGAACTACCCCAATGGTAATCATATAGGTATAAACCTAATTGGCTCCAACGTCCAAGGAGCGGTTTTGTTTTGAATAACTTTTGTGCAAGACAAAAAAAGAAGAAAAATGATTTTGCGCGGTGGGAAATCTTTATATCGACCTCCAAGCGCTCCATTACTTCTCTCTTTGCATACCGCAGCTGTCTAGTTGACAAATGTCAAATATGATTGGCGTACGACGCGATTTGCAAAAACTTATAAACCTTCGTATAGGATGATTAATTTTGCGCCACCTAATACGAGTAAGAGTTTTTTGTGAGTACATCACCTCAGCTGCTTTGAAAAGTATTGCAAATAAAACACAGAAGTATTATATTTTAATAGACACTTGGGAAATTGTGTTTATTTTGTATTTAAGTTGAGTTTTTAATGCATAAGTTTGTCTTCTTCTTTTTTAATGCCTTCAATTACATATCTTCGTTTTTTTTTGTATTGTTTTTTTTTTTGCTTTGTTCTTTAGGCTTTGCATTAAATATTTTTCTTTGCATTTTTTCCAAATCACACATTTTTAACTGTCATACTTAATTACATAATTGCATTTATTTACATGCCAGTAAGAAAGTTTAGTAAGTAAATTTATGTACATTTATAATATAATAAATTAGCTGTAGTTCTTAGTTACATATACATATTCATACATATGTTATCAGTTTAAGAAAACTTAAATATCACAGATTTTAATTTTTACTATTTTTACATATTTGTTGTAGAGGATTTTTAAAAATTATTGGCTAGCAGTAAAAATTAACAAACAAATATAAACTTAACTCTTAAATGATAATTAGATAATTAGAGAATAATAAACATACACATTACTATGCCGCTAATTATAACTAAAACGGAATTACAGACAGTAATAAATACAGTATTTGAAAAGATAGGGAAATTTAGCAGATTTTGAGAAAGTGAAAATACACGCACACGTGCGTATTTTGTTGGTTGACAGCTAAAGTCGCTATGAGATTTAATACACTAGCTGCTAATAACATACGCCTAAATGTATACATCTAATGGTTCAATGCTTCTAAGGAATTCTTCACTTCTCCTTTATACATAATTTCTACTCTTCATAAATAAAAAGTAATGGTAGATGATAATTGAAATTCTAAGTATATAAATTATTTTAAGTGCATGAAAATCTAAAATATAATTTAAAATTTCTAAATGGAGAGCGAAGAAACACAAGGGGTATGATGCGTTTACAAATTTTGCAGGTGTGTTTGTAAGAAGAGATGCTTAAACGCTAATCCACGTATTATCTTTTCAGTTGACTGAAAAATTACTGTATTTTTTCAATATTTTTTCTTTGCTTGTTCTTGGAATGATGGACGCATATCTGTAAATTCCCAATTTTCGGCTATTTGCACTAGAGGGTTTTCTTCTTCTTCTTTTTGCTGCTTTTTTGCCGCTTTAGCGCTGCTGCTGTGCCTGCAATTGCTGTTGATCGGCAATGAGTGTGGCGAATGTCGCTGGCAATGCGCCGACTTGCTGTAAACGCAACAAGTCGCCTGCATTGCAGATTTGCAGTTGTAGTCCAGCGGGTGTTGCTGTTGCGGCAACTGGCACGTGCTTCGCCGTCACTGGCGCGCTACTCGCTGGCGCAATGGCACGTAAATGTGTTATATTGTTGTTGTTGGCTGCAACACTGTTAGCAACTGATTGCTGTGGTCCGCTTGCAGCTGCTGCCACGGCTGCTGACGCTACTGCTGCGGCCATGGTTGCCGCTGCCACATTACGATTCACACCATTCGCCTTGTCCTTGCCATGACGCTTGACGTGCTTCGATAAGTGATCGCTGCGCATAAACTTCTTCTGGCACACGCTGCACACGAACTTTTTCTCGCCGGTGTGTGTGCGCTTATGACGCGACAATTCGTCGGAGCGCGAAAAGCGCTTATCGCAATTTTCCCACTTGCAGATGAACGGCCGTTCGCCGGTGTGCACGCGCTGATGTGCCTTCAAGTGGCTGGATTTGAAGTAATTTTTGCCACAGTTTGGATATTCGCAGACATAGATGCGTCGTCGTTCGGCGGCAATTTGCGCGGCGGTCATTTTGTGTGTGGATGATGAGGCGGGTGTAGAGCTTGCGCTGTTGGCTGAATGGCCTGTGACGTTCTGTAATAGATTGCTGCTGGCATTTAACACTAACAATTGAGCTGGAATTACTGTGGTGGCATCTGCGGCGTTGACATTTGTCGAGCCGGAGATCGCTGCCACTGCGGGTGTAACGTAAATACTTTTTGGTGCAATTACTTGATACTGTGACGGTGAGGTGTTGAATAATTGCTGTTGCTGTTGCAGCTGCTGCTGCTGAGTTGACGTGGCTGTTGTTGTAACAGCTGGCAAAGTGAAGCGGAATTGTGGTTGATCCAAATGCTGTTGAGATTTTAACTCTGTTTCTGGTTGCTCTTGCTGTTGCTGCTGCTGATGCATGGAAGTTGGCGCAGAAAAATTGCCGCTACGCGCATGCGTGCGATTCATTTTGAATTTCAAGCTACGCCACACATTTGTTTGACTACAATCATCATCGGACGTTAGCAGTGGTGCCGGTGAGGCGGAAATGCCGCTGGTGGTGGTTGTGGTGGACACTGTTGAAGCGCTGGAAATGGTCGATGAGCACGAACTATCGTCAATGGCGGAGCAAATGCCAGAGCTGTTCACATGCATGATAACACTAACGCGCTGTGATTGTTGTTGCTCTGGAGGTTGCACGTGCTTCTGTGTTTCTGGTGGTGGTGTGAGTGCGGCAATAGGCTGTGGCAACTCTAGGCGCTGTTTCTTGCAAGGCGGCGTTTCAGCATCGTCTTCTGTGTCCGATGGATTTGGTGTGATTATTTGCTGTTGTTTCTTTTGTTGTTGTTGGCCGAGTTGTAACTGCAGCTTCGCCTTGAGCATCTCCTCACGCAAATCCTGGGCTGATGGTTTTTCATCCTACAAAGAAGAAGAAATAATGAATTAGTAAATATGTTAAGAGTGTATAATAGCGCCTATATGTAGGCAATGAAAACTGAATCAAGTGTAGCGAAAGATAAGTAATTTGAACGCATCTTTGAATTTTGAACAAACAAAATTTTGATCGCACAACAGCTTTTCCTTAATAAATAAATAATAACAACAATTTATAAAAAGGAGTGCTTTAAAAATTATCTATTTTATATAAATAGCTTTTATATTCACGCCGTAATATGTATTTGACGCTTTGTTGGGTTTTTTTTTTTAGTTTTAACAGGGTCACTAACATTTGTTAATTTTAAGTAACCAATAATGCAGTGGAAAAAGTCAATGAACGCGCACACTTGCCGTGTCGCAATCGCCTTTTTTGAACCTTTGGAGTTTTTGAACTTGAAATTTTCTAAAAACAATTAATGGAAAAAACCTTAAAAAAATTACAATCAGGGCATTCTCGCTCATACATACGTCGTCTCATTGTGAGGTCACCACCGGTTGTTCTCAAGAAGCGAATAACCTCAAATTCGAAATTAAAAACAATGTAACTTTATATGACAACTACAAAATCCCTCCCGCCCTGAGTAGAGAGCGTCAAAGCCATAAAAGCTCGAGACATACAGAATGTCTACCTTCGGAACGTACGTAAGCGCGTAATAGGCGCACAGAAATGGCTGCAACGCCTAAACGCGCGCATTAAGTGCTTTGGCCCTCATTGTACGAGTACTACGTAAGTGTAGGTACACAGGCTTTTGGGGGCAGCGTCATTGAGCAAAGCGAAATAGTAGAAAGAGAGAGCAAACAAGCGCACACCAGATGGTGAGCGTAATTATCTACAAATTTATAGTAAGTGAGCGTCTGTGCTAAAAATAATCCATAGGCTAATGAACACAACACAAATACGAGTACATAAATACTTAAAAACTATTCACTCACATGAGTACATAGTCCAAAGCGTGGCACGCACTCGATGCATGACAGCGCTAATAGAAACAGCAAGAAAGTACATGGCTGCACTACGTCATTGCTATTGTTTATCTCATGAAGTGGGCAAGTGAAAATATGCGCGCGCATGAGTGTTAATATGCGGCGTGTTTGTGTGCAAAGCTAGGCAGGTGAATGGATGTTGGTTGACGTTAAGGCAGATATGTTGGCGTTGGAATTTGCCAATATCAATCAGGTTAGCAAATTTAATAATTATATTGCCCCTGCAATTAAATATCTACTACCTTTTTTCAATATGTGGGTGTATTTTTCCCCCATTATGAAGGTAATCCAACAATTATACGAAAACGATAAGATTTTATTTTATAAAATACAATAAACAAACATGTAATTGCTGTCGCTGTCTTCATACGATTGTATGTATGTATGTACGTGTGAAAGGCTTGGCTTATGTTAGCGAGATTAGCTGGTCTTGTGATTATTTTTTATTCCCTCGCTGATTAGATAGTGAAATGCCAATAAATCTCGTGTTTAAACTTTAAACAAATTACCTTAGTTATTGTTTATAATTTGACAAAATAAAATCGTATTTTGTTGATAGTCATATACTTTATCGCTTAAAAACACTAATAAACGGAACAAGTTAGCGACGTCAGCAACCTCGCTTAATACCACCATGAAAATTTCACGTAGTCATTTCGTGTTCACTTAGCCATACAAACACTGTGTGAACACCGCCCCACTTTTTCGCCCATTCACTCTCAGAGTCAGAGAGCACTCATTATATGGCTGGCTTGTTGGCTGGCTCTCTCGCAAACATAGCGCAACAGTCCAACGTTTCACCAACCCTCCACTTGACTAGGCAATCGGTATACCAACAATATTTAAGTGATGAATAACTAGGGGAAGGCAGACGAGCAAGCAGGCAAGCAGCAAAGGGGTCATACGCTTATTACGAGCTACTCAAACGTACTTGGGAGTTTATGTATATATGTATGGCTGTATGAATGCTATTTGTATGTATGCACGTAGTTACACATATAGATAGACATTTGGAGGCATGACGGCCATGCACTGTTCACGTGAACACCAGCTGACGGCCGAGTGAACACGGCGTGATCGCTATACCGGCACTGAGTGCGAATGCGATGGCGAAGGTTTGTTTTCACAAAATGTGTGCGCATGAAAGCGATGGGCGTTATTTGTTTTTTTTTTTTTTGCTAGCACGGGTGTAGATAAGTGAATTCAAACATATACATATGTATTTGTATGTATATACTCGCATATGTAAATGAATGTAGGTGGTTTAGGTAGACTGGCGTACAAAATACAGACGCTTTGTCATACTTTAATGGGAATTGTTGTTGCTTCTTCTTCTGCGATTTCCTCTTTATGCTTAGCGTGGTCGTAAAAAGCCATTTTTTATAGCGTTTCTTACACTTTTTGCACTCAATTCATTGAATAAAAAAATATTGGTGAAATTAAGCATAGTTTTGTTTTTTTGTCAACATAAAATAGCTACATAAGTTGTACAAGCAATTGTTTTTATTGAAATTGTAAGTGATTTTTGCCATGCGCTTCAGTTCTTAAAATACTAAAAACCTCGAAATCAACAAAAAAAAGTGCATATAGTATGAAATCATTGAAAAGCGAAAAATGCAATAATAAAAAAAAATGTCAATGGTGCAATAAAAAAGTGGGAGTGTGCATCCGCTTTTGCCAGCATCGCATTTATTACATTTCGTATTGTTGGCGTTGTTGCTGCGTTAACCGATAATAACAAATTTAATGTGTCACTCATCGAGAGCGTGCAACACAAATCAAGCACACAAACACACATACGCACATACCTGCTAAAAGAGTATTACATGTGTGTGTATATATGTATGTGCGCGGCTGCCTAGCAAATAAATAAAATAAATGTATTTTTAATTAATTTTTTTTGTTTTTTAGCTTTTATCGGCTTAATGTAGCAAATATGTGTTTTTATAAAGGTTTTGCAAAAAATATACAAATTTGATAATAAATGCTTATGTATGTATGTATGTATATGTATAAAAAAATGTTTGCAAAAAATTTGTAAAATATGAAAGTGAAATTGTTTTATTAATTTTAGAGTGCTAATATATTTTTAACTGCAATATTTATAAAATAATAAATATTTTACTCACTTTAAATATTTAAAGAAAATAAAAAACGAATGGAAATTAATTTTCAAACTTAGATAATAAAATTTAGCAAATCAAGGTTTTTTTAGGCCGGAAAAATATTTTCTTCTAAACTATCATTACATACTCGTACATACACACATATTTATATTTGCTAAAAGCCCTTACATTTTGACTGAAAAAGAAAATCCAAACCATACTTATTTATATTTCAGTCAAAATGTAAGGGCTTTTAGCAAATTTAAGTTGTATTTGAATTTTTTTTTCCTTGAAAATTTTACAAAGGCAATCGCATATCAAACAAAATGATTTGGTCAAATATGGAATATTTAATAATTTTCTAAAAAAAAAGTATTCGCATACAACAGACTCTCATCAGCATATTTACGCCAACATTATGCGCCACTCCCACCTTTCTTTGTGCTATGAAACTCTCGTCTTTACACTACACTTCTTTTTCTGTACTTTACTTTTGGGTTTTTTTTTTGGGAAAATATTCGCATACTTACAGCTTCAATTTGTTTTTCGCAGAGCGGCGGTGTTGCTGGCGGTGAAGGCAATAATGCGATATCCATTTTGTTTGTGTATTTGTTCTCCACCAAAAATTGTTGTGCTTATTAATAGAGCTATATCCAAATGCTGATGGTTCAGTAATCCAAATAAAATGCTTTAAAATTCACTGTTTTCGTTTTTTGGTAATGCTTTAACCAACCACTTTATTTGTGGAAAATTTTGTATGCACTTTTCTCAATTTTCTTTACTTGCAAAACTCACTTTGCACTTGCACTTTTTCTGAAAAGTACTTGTTTTTGTATTTTGTAATTATTTCTTTAGTCACTTTTTTGCTTTGGAATTTGCAATAAATTCTATGTTTTTCTTTTCTATATTTTTTAATACAGTTTTGTTTAATATTTTCTTTGATTTTGATTTCCCTTAGCTTAGCGGAGCTGAGCAAAGAATATGGAACCGTTGTGTTCGATATTCAACAAACGAATGAAAACATTTTGATGCCTCGCTATAGGAAGCCAAGTCGGTCTGGTGTGGTGCGCGTCGCCGCGCAACCGAGACGTCGACAGCGCAACGCCACTCTGTTGGGTAGAGTCAGCCACATGCACAGTGAGTGACTGTGTTGACAATGTTGTTATTGTTGTTGCGTTATTGTTGGTATTACTTATTCGGGGAGTTCACGTTTGCGAGTTTGTTCGACATTGTTGTCGTTGGCGTTGGAAAGTGGGGGTAGGGAGTTTCGGTGACGGAGTCGTTTGGTACCCGCATTATTTAGCGGCAAAGTTGGCAATATTATTACTACTTATTGTTGTTGTTGGCTTTTGTTGTGGTATATATGTATGTACGTATGTTCTCATACGTACTGGAGCTATGTGAAACCCCTGTTGAAGTCAAACTGCAATCGCAACCTTCCAACGTCAAGTGAGTGAGGGGCTTTCGTGTAGGAAGGAGTGTCCAGCCTGCGCTTGCAATCGTCATCAATGTAAAAAACAAATCTGGCTCGTTATCGCCTCTGTGTTTGATTGTGTTGGTAGTGCGCGCGTCTATGTTGATACCAACAATGAGTACTACTTGACGTTGCAGCCGTCACTGCTGCCTACACAAAAGCGCCCTTCTGTCACCCACATTTCGAACTCAATGAATACATATGCCCGTACATACATACACACTTAAGTGCACACATACATATATATATGTATGTTGAGAGTTGTGTGCGTTGTACATATCCACTGTGGCAGGTGAAGGTAACTTGAAGTCAAAGTGTGGCCAACTAAATGTGGGAGCCAAAGAGCGCTCGGTGTGGATGTTTGCAGATGCGCGTGGTAAAACAAAAGTTGCGTAGGTTGGTTAAAAAGATGGAATAATCAGGAAATTTCTACACATACATATGCATATTTTGCTTAACCTTAACTTAAAATTAATGTTTATAAATAACCCAAAGCCACAAAGTATCAACAAATTTAAGCAAAAAATAAAAAAAAGAATTATAAAAAAATAGTGCAAAAGTGACAGGTTTTACAATATTATATGACATTTACAAACATTTTTGTGCAAATAAATTTATTTCAAGTTATTTGAGTTCGTAGTTACACTAGCACGTAGTTGTATGTACAGTTTTGTGCACAATTTAAGCAACCGCACATGAGCAAAGTACAATATATAAACATCTTGTGAGGTTTCAACTTTTCATAATTCGGCTAAATGAGGGTCGGTAGTGCTTGAATATCTGAAGGAAGTCTTATATCCGTTTTCTGAGTGTCAGATTAAGCACTTAAACAGAACCGGTAGAAGACTAAAGATGTGATTTCTCAATGTATGGTTAGGGGGCATCCGACAGTTAACTTCTGAACATCAAAAAAAAATTGATAGCTGACAGCAGTGAAAATAATTAATAAATTTTTGCTTTTCAATAATATGCAAGCTTACAAAGATTTTCTTTTTTAATAATGAAGCATTGGTATTGAGTATTTCTCGCGCACTTAAAAACTATTATTCATTATCCAATACCAGCCTGCTTGATTTCGCTTTATTTTTGCAAAAATTTAAAATTGATTTACTTAATATTGAAGTTTTATTGGTTGCTAACATTTTAGTTACCAAATTTGACTTGTTTTTCTTTATATTTTTGTCTAGTCCGTAAGGTAATTTGTACTGTAGATTATTAAAATAAAATAAATTCTTCTTATTCTCATGTTAAGAGAGAGTATTTTTATTTAATTTTTATATTCAATGTCATTTGAAGCATTTCTAGAGATTTTATTAAAACGCCCTTTCGCTCTTGCTTCCGGGAAGGCGCCTTCGTTCTCTTATTTCCAACAACATTGGGAATGCAATCAATAAATTACAATTTTGGTAGCCGATTTTTGTTTTACCTACTATTAAAATTAAATTGATTTATTTGGACTAAGGAAAGAAATTACACCGATGACCACTCATAATGAGTTTTTCGGATTTTGTTTTCATAATAATAAATAATAAATTGGATTTGAAATCATTTCCATTGTGAATTTTGTGAAAATTGTGGATTGGTGAAATTAAATTTATCATTTAAAGCCATCATTCGGTTTAATTAGTACGGGCTAAAAGCCATATTAAACAAATATTAAAAAAAATTACTCTCCATCTTGACAATACTCTAAGTAAAATTATATGTGCTCGAGGAGCCGGCAGAATTCTCTTTGATCGAAATTCCTTACCAATAAGCAGATAAATTCAAAGTCAAAATTTTCGATAGAGAAAGTTGAATAAATGGATTACCATGTAACGATATCAGATACGTAGCCTGGCAAACCAACGTATCGAAGTTGGCTGAAGAAACGCTCCCAACGGGCAATAAATTTTCCATGACAGCGGGTTATTTGCGCTCCATGTTTTAGGCAGAAATGCTAGCAATATCAACTTGTGCCAGCCCAAACCTCGATAAAGGTTTATCTCGAGATTACGATTAAATACATTATTTCATATTTTCATATAGTTAAGGGCCAACACACTTAACGTAAAAATTCGAAATTTCGTGCATATAAAGCAAGGAAAGTTGGTAAAACGCACTCTTAAAAGTATTTCAGTTTAGTTGTGTTATGCAGTATAGGACTAGAAATTAAAATTCTTATATTCTAATCTATTGGCATTACTCTTAGGTTACCATTACGCGGACAGATAGCTGTAAAATTTCGAAAAAAAATTTTTTTTTCACAAAACGTTAATATAATCATTTCAGAATATGTCAAACAATTTTTAGAACGTAAATTTAAGTATTTCTTATATTATAGATCGTCAAACGACTCTATTCTTTGCGTTCGAGTGCTGGGAAAGGTATAGTTACGTTGTATTCAAACTTTAGACGCGTTTTTCTCAAAACTATATTATATTTTTCGAATCACGATTTTTTTTTTAATTCATATAGAAATTTTGACATTAATAAACAAAAAAATGTTTGGTTTTTTGTATTCAGGTCACTGACGCCGATGCTACAATGCCTGCCGATTACGAAGCCCCGCTGCGACCTTCCTGGAAGAACTGAGTGTACATCCGCCATTTTAAATGATTAAAATAAAAAATAAAAATTTTGTATTATTTTAATGTATAAATAAACTGTATGCCTATTTTGAAAAAAATATATTGACTTCTTCATTATTTATTTTTAATTTTAATGAAAATCAGGGGAAATATGGCCGTTTACAAGTATCTGTCCCCTTAAGGGGGTAGTATGGTATTTTTTTTTTTTAATTTTTTTTTTTTTAATTATTCTATAACATCTTAAGATTATTGTGTGAAAGTTTGAAGTGCGTTAGAGTAAAATTGACAAAGACACAAAGGATTAAGTATCTACCTCTCCAACCGGATTTCACGCTGCCGAAAATCTTTAAACGCGTTTTTCTCACACTTGCCTTTTTTACGGTCGGTGTCCACTGTAGATTCATATCTACTGCACCGATTCTTTTCAAATTTGGTTTTTTTGTTTCTTTACTTTATTCACGAGGTAATGACGTCGAGTTTTTTTTTTTTTAAATTTTGTCATATTTTAAAACAACAAAGTTTTCAAGTTTTTTTTATGAAAAATCGGTGTTTTGACTTCAAAGCGCTTTAAAAAATTAAAAAAAAAAAAAAAAAAATTCGACGTTGTTACCTGCAAAACTTTATTAATATAGCTGATGAAATCAATTTGGTTTTTTGATTTTAGTTGATCCAGTAATGAGTTCTGAGGGACACCGCAATAAAACTTTTTTATGAGACGTCCGCGAAGATTCGCTGCCACCAACTCATTTCTTCATAAAAATCAATGAAAATTTCACACAATATTCTTTAAATATGACTTTATAATGAAGTAACTTTAAAATTTTGAATAAATCAACTGTGTCGACAAAAAAAATTTCGAAAAATATGCTTGTTTTACACCGAATTAACCATACTACCCCCTTAAGGTGAAGCTTAGGAGTGAAGAGCTAAGGATGAGAGATGTTAGCTGGCACCAAATTATGGGGCTACGTGAGGCGAAGTACAATCAAAAGTGGTTTAGGAAACTCATAACCCTCCCTAAGGATAAGCAGGCCATTGCATAATTCGCAGCTATCTGCACAGTATTGGGATATGCTCAACTTAATCTTGTTGTTGTTGTTGTAGTAGCATAAACATTCCCCATACTTACATACGGAGTAATGCTGCTGGAGTGACAGTCCTTGGCCGAATATAAATACGGTCGTTTCGGTAACGTAGAACCGACTGTCGTGGAAACGAACTTAATCTTGTCGTTTCTGCCACCAATCCCCGGATACTCCAGAGGGCATAAATGGCTATGAGGTCGAAGTGAAAACGTCAAATCTATCTATTCCATTCTATTACTCTAGTCGTGCATTCAACTATCGGCAATCAAAAATTTTCCAAGCATTTAACCCACCGAAGGTTTTAAGGTTTGGGTCTGGCCTTTTTCCGTCCTGTTCGAGGATCCTTTTTAAAACGTTATATCCATAAATCGATAAAAAATTAAATTTTAGGAAACTAACTGGAAGCTCAAGTTTTTAGCTGTATTAGAAATATGTTAAATGCACGTCCAAAGTCAAACGATTCTAGCCAGACCGGGCTAATATTCAAATGTATATGTAAGTATTTCCAGTCTGACTACAATAAATCTTAAGAAGATACGTATAGCACGAGAATTTTTTTAACAAAAAAATTGCTTAAGTATTTTACAGACATTTTTAATTTTTTGTTGTTTTTTTTCCTTTAAACAATTTCCAAGCAAAATCACTCAATTTTATTTATATTTATAATATATTTTTAGTCAATAACTAAAACAACGTAGATATAGCGGAAAAAGTTGCTTAAGTTTTGCACCAGATTGTATATTTGACATACGTTGTAGACGGTTGTACATGAGTTTTACTCGCTTGCTAACTTCATTTTTGCTGTACCCACATTTACTACTACTCCACTCGTAAGCTCATATGAGTGTATGCCTGTATGAAGGTAAATAATTTTCAAAAAATTGTCATATGCTTGCTTTTTTATGTGCGAAACTCTGGCGTTGCCGTGCCCCTATTCCCAAGCAGTTTCATACGTTTATTATAATTCGGACGGTTTTGTTACTCTTTCACTGCCGCACTTCACTGCTTTTCATTTGGCTTTACGTTGAATATTTTGAATGATTTTTTTTGCTATTATACTGTGGCGTAGATACAAAGAAATTGTTTAGTGTCTGTGACATGCACAAAGCACATAAGCGCAAATATGTAAAGTTGCCCAATGAACATTATGGACAGATTTTCGTTAAATAGGTCCGGATTTTCTTGTTCCCAAGAAAATCATGTTTGCTATGCCTTATAAGCGAACTCATTAGGTTTAAAAGCTGTCAACTAGTGTAGTTTGCGAGCCACTTATGTAGATATGTATATACATAAATAGGCTACCTCCGTGCTGTATAGTTTAGAGTAAACTACTAGCAATCGATTGGTTCCGGGTTCTATGCCAATTATGGCTGTTAAACATCAAAGAAAAGATTTTTTTCTAAAAGCAATGACTATGATATTACATACAAATATTATTATATACATATGTATAATATATAGTACAATATATATAATATATATTGAATATGTATAATATGTAGTAAGTACTATACTCACACCATGGGTTCTTTCTTGTACACTGACTGGCCGAAGAGTTAGACAATGCACGAAACATTTACTCTTAAAAGAGAATAAAATGACTAAAGTGTTGCAAAAAAAAAAAGAAAATACTCGCAATTTTTGCTTATTAAAATAATTGGTCAGTTAAAAACAAAAAGCGCAAACAAACAGCTGATTTTTCTTATGCAAGTAAAACTATAACCTTTGTTTTTGTCTTAAAAGAGCAAATATTTTGCAAGTACTCACATTTGTCGCATATTGCGATGCAATGTATTCCAATTCTCGCTCTCAATTACCCCGTTTTGAGTGCAAGAATAACATGTTTTTTCGCTGAAAGGGGAAAAGTACTTTACTTGTGAGGTGCTTACATTTTTTTCGTAGTATAAATTTTAACCCTTAAAGGCAGAGAGCTGTTTTTGTAATACTCGCCCATAAGACGACGGAAAATTAGGTGAAATTCTAAAACGTTTATGAGGATGAAAACTTAAACTAAACATTTAAACTGATTTATTTAGATATGAATTCAATATACTGCCAGTGTATGATCAACAACCCATGGATGTACAAAGTTGCAATATTTGTTAAAGAAAACTACAGCGATGATAAATAAATGAAATTAAAACTGGATTCTTTTCATGTCCCTGTAGCGGGGCCTTTCGGCCGTTAAGGGTTAATACATTTCAAAGCGCAAAAATTTTAAATTCTTATAGTTTCTTTTTTATTAAAAAAAAAGTAAATAATTGGCGCGTACACTTCTGTTATGTGTTTGGTCGAGCTCCTCTTCCTATTTGTGGTGTGCGCCTTGATGTTGTTCCATAAATGAAGGGACCTATAATTTTAAGCCGACTCCGAACGGCAAGTGGTAGGTAGGCAAGAAGGTAGGTAGGTTAGGTCCATAATGTGGACCACTACCTGCGAAAAAAAATTTATGGAAGAGAAAACCGTATACAGCCATCCAGTGTTATTGATGTAGTGGAGGAGAGAAAAGCGATCTAGGCTGGAGAATTTCTTCAAGGGATCCTCAAAGGGCACGTGGTTTTTATGAGAAACTTTTACATGGCAGAAATACACTCGGAGGGGTTTTGCCATTGCCTGCCGAGAGGCGACTGCTATGAGGAAACACTTTTTCTGTTATTTGGTGTTCATGCACGGAGATTCAATCCTACGCATTCTCGAATGGTAGTCACACACTAACCCATTCGGTAACGGCGGCCGTCATTTTAAAATTTGATGCAAATATTGAAGCATTTTTGGGTCAAATAAGCTCAAAGAAAATGATTGTAATGTAAGCCCAAAGAAGTGAATGTAAAGTACATCGACATGCAAAACATTTTTCTGCATTTTCAACAATAATAAAAAACATGATAATATCATTGAAAAGAGCCAAAAATCATTTTTTGTTAATTTTATTAGTTTTCTTCTAAATTATTGTAATATTTTTATTTTTATTTCGTATTTTATATTTATTTATTTTATTAATGCTTTTTTGTTTTTCTTTATTGAAAATAAAAATAATATACTATAAGCTGACATTTTTAAGAAGAACTAAAGAACTACTATAAAAAACACCTCTCTGCCCCTGGGTGATGAGGCTATACACAGAGTTACTTATTGCGGAAAGCTCTGTGATTGCCATCCACTTGGGTAAGGCCAGAAAAGAAGCCAACGCCGTTGTTGAATAGCTCAAGCAGCTTATAACTCCAGCTTCGGCAGGAATTTCCTGAAATAGCTTCTTGATAACTACCATGAAGTGAACTAATGTGTGAAGACGACAACCATAGGCCTGCTGGACAGTAAAAAAATTACTTTGGTACTGAACAAAAATTAAGTAATATCTTTTATCAATTTTTCGTTTTTTTACGATACATTTTTTTTAACGGCGCGGCCACACTATTTCTGGGCTATTTTGGAATTTTCCTCCTTCACTTTATAAGATTTTCGAACTAAGTTTTTTCTCCAATCGATAGACTAACTTCTCTTGTTCGTAGCTTAAGGGGGCATCCTCAGCTGCTAAATCGCGTATTGAGTTTTTGAATTTTTTTAGAACATGTCTTTTCAAAAAAGTGTGTAAATGTATAAAGTTTGTGAAATGTCGAAAATGTGTCTTCTAATTTGGAATTTTCAACACTTTTTCCATAGAGGCATTTTATAAGATTTTAAACTATACTTGAAGCAGATTATTTTTAAATTGATTATGCTTTCTCAATATAATATATATACGATAATCTTAAAATTAATGATTACTCAAAGCACTTATTCTATGCAAACATTTTTTTAAAAAGCAGAAAAATCTCCTTTCTTTGATGAAAACCAAACTTTTAACTTTAATAGGCCACTAAATCCTTTTACTACTAATAACTAGACAATTTTTTAATAAAGGTAAATCCATTTAATTTTTGGATTTAGGACGAATCTGATTTGCAAAATATCTTTATCCGACGGAGGTCACTTTGACCGCCCATATTTTATACTTTTTTTACATATTATATTTTTTTTCATATAGCCTCACTTTTCGAAAATAAATCATTTTTATAATAATATTCAATGTTTCATACAATTTTTTTTTTTATTTGAAGAAAACTTCTTTGTGATACAACTGGAGGTAACCCCTTAACAGAAGCGGTTCAATCAAAACATAATTTTCCGTTCTTTTTTTAAACTGCTTTTGTTGTTTTTGCATGCACAAGTCTGTTAAAGTTTCCCATTCAAGTGAATATTTGCTTTTAGTTTGTTGGCTATTGGGCAACTCTCACACTCGCCGACTACGCAGCATGAACCCAAAAAGCGACCGGACTTCAGGTACACATGTACACACCTAAGTATGTCAGAACACGTAGCTTGTGTGATCATTCACCGCTTCGATGAGGTAAGTTGAGAGAAGGTCATATAAAAATAAAAAATAGTTTAAAAAAACTAAAAAACACGCTTTTATTGCTAATCGAACTAAAAAGTAGAAAATAAATTTTAATGACAAAGAGACCTATAATGAAGTAATAGCAAATCGAACGATCAGTCATAGTCAACTACCTCAGAACAGAATTATAACAAAAATTAAGATACAAATAGAGTAATTCAAATTAGAGTTAAAAGCGTGGGATGCTTGATATAGTAAATATTACAATCATTCTATTGGCAACTACCTATGTACAGAAGGTTATGAAAGTGAAGCAAAATGCATCCCACGCTTTTAACTTTAATTTGAATTACTCTATTTGTATCTTAATTTTTGTTATAATTCTGTTCTGAGGTAGTTGACTATGACTGATCGTTCGATTTGCTATTACTTCATTATAGGTCTCTTTGTCATTAAAATTTATTTTCTACTTTTTAGTTCGATTAGCAATAAAAGCGTGTTTTTTAGTTTTTTTAAACTATTTTTTATTTTCTACTTTTTAGTTCGATTAGCAATAAAAGCGTGTTTTTTAGTTTTTTTAAACTATTTTTTATTTTCTACTTTTTAGTTCGATTAGCAAAAAAGCGTGTTTTTTAGTTTTTTTAAACTATTTTTTATTTTCTACTTTTTAGTTCGATTAGCAAAAAAGCGTGTTTTTTAGTTTTTTTAAACTATTTTTTATTTTCTACTTTTTAGTTCGATTAGCAAAAAAGCGTGTTTTTTAGTTTCTTTAAACTATTTTTTGTTTATTATGAATGAAAATTATTGTTATCATTGCAGTCAGTGAATAAATGATTCGATATATTCGTGTTATATTTAATTCCTTTCTTATCGACTGTGAGTCTAAAGCTATGCAGTTATCGGCCGTGATAAAGAAGTAATCGGGATGAAGAACTTATTTCGTGGAGGGAGCCTGAGAAACTGATTTACAAGAATAACAAAAGATTTTTTCATTTTACAACCAAATTCACCTTACTTTTTGCCCACATGTAAAAAAAGAAAATATTAATCCTGGCAATCCTAATAAGGATAATGGAAAACTTTTATCAAATTATTGCATTGTCATCGGTCCTTGATAGGTGTGCAAAACTTCAAGTCGATCAGATTTTTAGAAGCCAGTGAAAATTAAGCTCAAAGATTCCGTTACATGCATACATACATACATACATACATACAACCCGACCTAATAAAAGTGTGTTAATGAATGTTTGCATCAGCTTACATATATATATATACATACATTTGCAATTTTACTAGGTATATGTTTGCATATGTGTGAGGTATGTGTAGATATACACAAGTATTTATGCACTACATCTCTTCCATCGCAACGCTTGAGATCATCGGCACATGAGGGCAACAGAGTAAGAACATATGTATGTACATACACTGAAGAGCAAAACTGTAACAAAATGTAATACTTTCTATTTCAACACATTTTTTTTTAGACATGTTTTAACAAATCAAATATTTTTTTTGCATAACTTTATTGGCATGTATGTACTCTCTCTCTCAAACCGGTTTGGTGTCAATGTCAATAATGCAAATAAAGACAAATGTTACAGTTTTGCACTCACTCTTAATTTTCAAATTTTCCGTTATTTTTCTCGTAATTATATATTTGGTGGATTTTTAATTATTATAAACGTGACCGTGAATAAGACAAAATGTTAAATCGGGAAGTACAACGCCAAATAATTGATTTGCTGAAGAAGGGCGAGTCTATAAGAAAAATAGCTAAAAAATTCGAAGTGAGCCACATGGCTGTGCAAAGGCTGCGGAAAAATGTACCAGACGCTGTTCCCAGTAACAAAGGAGGCCGGCCAAGGAAGATAAGCGACCGCGATGCCCGCCATCTGGCAAATTTGGTAACAAGCAGCAAGGCGGTCACTCCCAAAGAAGCACTAAAGATGCTGGATATTGATGCCAGTCAGTGGACAGTCAGGCGCAGCCTGTCAAAACTGGGGCTAAAGGCAGCGGAGAAGAAAACCAAGCCAATGCTGACAAAAAGACATGTGCGGTTGAGGCGGGATTTTGTTGCGGCTCACCAAAGCTGGACAGTTGAAGATTGGGATCAGGTACGTCTTTATAAATGGATTATAAAAGACCTTTTTTCATAAAATTTCAAAACGATTGCAGGTTATTTGGTCTGATGAAACCAAAATCAATCGATTTCAGTCAGATGATCGGGCCTGGTATTGGGTTAAAGACCCAAATGCAGTCCAGCCACATCACATCAAGGAGACAGTAAAACATGGTGGTGGCTCCATTATGGTGTGGGGCTGCATTTCCAAAAATGGTGTGGGTCCTTTAGTACGAATAGACGGTATAATGCGGAAAGAGGAATACCTGGCCATATTGCAACAAAATCTGCCGGGTGTAGTGGAAAGTATGGGTCTTGCTGCTGAAAAAGTAATTTTTCAGCAAGACAATGACCCTAAGCACACCGCACATGTTGTACGAAATTGGATGCAACGCCAAAAATTTCGTAACTTGAAGTGGCCTCCACAATCACCGGACATCAACCCAATCGAAAATTTATGGAGTCATGTAAAATCGAAGCTTGCCGAATATTCAAGTCCGCCCAGTGGAGTTAATGAGCTGTGGGAGCGAACACGCGATGTATGGGATGCTATTCCGACTGACTTTGTCTTGAGGTATACACGAAGTATGCCCAATCGTATCCACGAGCTGAAAAAATCCAAAGGATATTGGACATCTTATTAATATTTATTTTATTTATTGTAAAAAATAAAAAATGGGTTGAGTGCAAAACTGCAACATTTGTCTTTATTTGCATTATTGCTTGCTACTAGTGTTGTTGTTGTTGCATTGACACCAAACCGGTTTGAGAGAGAGAGTACATACATGCCAATAAAGTTATGCAAAAAACATATTTGATTTGTTAAAACATGTCTAAAAAAAAATGTGTTGAAATAGAAAGTATTACATTTTGTTACAGTTTTGCTCTTCAGTGTACATATGAGTACATACTAAAAAATGTACTAATATACATTGTTGGTAAATTAAGAAAATCACGTTATGATCGTTGTTTGTTACAAAAAATATTTACATATAATAATTTAATGAGAATTGTAAGTAATAGCGGAGTTATATTTACGTATGTATGCCCCTACAGTTTGCTTGGAATATTAAACTTTTGACGCAGAAGGTGAGTAGTTGTTGCTTGTAGGCGCTTTTATATTTGTTTAGTTTTTGGGGTCTGGTGCTTGGGGGCAGGTAAATAATTTCAACATTTTTATATTTCTCGCAGGAATTTTTTTTAAACAATTTAACGCACGCATATGTACGTTTAATTATACATACATATGTATATATGTGCAAGTATGTACATACAAGCTTATGCAGTTCATCATCTAAGACAATTTCCTTTCTCCAGACTTCATATTCGCGATCTTTCGTTGCTAAGGCCAATAACATAACCAGCTTGCAGTTAACCATTAATCTTATATGGTACATAAATACATACATATGTATGTGCATACCTATGGGCAGCACACTCCAACAACGTGGTCAGCATCATCAGCCGCGTCAAATCACCAACACAAACATCAACCTAACACATGTCAGCAGTAACATCTGTGCCTTCTTGCTACTGCTGTTTTTTTGTTTTGTTTTTAACATACTGCTAATGTTGTCAGTGTTGACGTTTTTGTTAGATTTTCCCCTCTTGCTACATATGTTAGCATGAGTTTTGGTAGGTTTTAGTAGTGTTTGGAAATAAAAATACTTTGCATGCCTTTATATTACGCAAGCTTTATATTATGTAATATAAACCTTTAGAAATAGTATATTTACTAAAATAATGTATGAATCAAAATGCTGTTAAATTTCCTAAATCTAATATTCCGCTTTACCCATCTGCTTCAGCGTGAGACCGACCAAAAAACAGAAAATTGATTTTGCAATCGTTAGAGTTCTGTTTATTTAGGCACAACATTTTGACAAGTTTTGACTCTTTTTCTAGTTCTCGTTTTTTTTTTTGAATTTTCATTATTTTTACATAAAAGTATAACTCATTGCCTAAAAAAACCATATAATTTCAATTATCAAATTTTATAGAAGAATTGGAAAAAGTCCACAAACTTTACATCCCCATTCCAACTTTTAATTATAATTTCTAGAATAATAATTGGCATCCTTTTTATAGCCTATTAAATTTTTTGTGCAATAAAATGCAAATTTTAAGTTGCTACAAAATCCCGTAGATTTTTTATAATTTTTTAACTTGACAGTGATGTACATTTTTTTCATATAACAAATTCACGAAATTTTTTTCCATGGGGGGGGGAATAGTCAAAACTGATCCAAATGTTAACGTGCTAGCAGCTGTCGCGGCCTGTAGGAAAAAATAATTGTAGTGTCAACACTGATTATAATCACGCGTCAACCGTTTCTTTGGCACATTCACAGCATCACCATTTCATTAGGCCAAACAACAACAGTAACATCCACAGTCTCAGCAAAAGTAATATTAACAACAGCATCAGCTGTTTTTCCCCCCAATTCCAATACGTACACACATACATCACCACATACCTGTCGGCATACATTTATGCATTTACTGTACATATCTACTTACTACGACGCGCATGGACTTCGACAATGAAATCACGCTGCTAGTGCGTGATAACCGAAACACATACCAAATGTATGCATATACGTAGGCACGGAGTTGTGCTCGTAGATGTCTGGTCCGACAACTCACAGATAAAACACTTTGCAATGGTATTGAGCGCGCCAAATGTGCCCTCTTTGCGTGTACCCAGCAGGAATGTTCCAAAGTAGGGAAACTAATTTTTACTACACAACTTGTTTTCTTATGTAAAATCGGAAAATCTGATTTTTAAAGAATTGTTATGTGAATGCAAAGAAACAAATTAAGCTGATGACTGACTGTTTGGTTGAAGTGGTGATTCATCTAGAATCCAACTAGAGCTTAGGCTGAGAGTCCAAGCCATTTTTTCGCGGCATTTTGACGTTCTCAAATTCACCATTATAAGATTTGTTGGCTGAGTAAGACGCTGAAAGCCATAGCATCTGGTATGAATCGTACATAATTCTGGCTTAAGCAACTAGAATTTAGTAAGGCGGTGAATTCGTCGATATGTCATTCAATGGATTTACAAAAAATAAAAAAACGTTTTTTTAGGGATCTCGGCAAAAGCTTTATAAATTGAAACCGTTAATTTCGCAAGTATTCAAATAAGTTCAGAGTATTTGAGTAAGTTTTTTGCATCTAACAATAGCATTTGGTTAAAGTAATGATAAGAAAAATTGTGAAATATTTTAATTGCGCGATAAGAAGGCATTCCAGTGAAGAGAATTAGGAATGATAGTGGCAATTGAAGTGGTAATTTAAATAGTACTACCACTGACTGCAAGAAATCGTCATAATCTACAAACTGGCTTTAGGTTTTCAATTTAACGTGGCGATGATAAATACTTTCTCTTAGTAAGAGAGATAGGGCTAATAGATGCCCCTATACGTTTTTTAAATGGCATAAAAGAAAAGCTGCGTGCTTATAAAGGAATTAGTCGTTTTTTTTTAATTAATTAAATTTTTTATTTAAAGGATCAACAGCACAGAATAACATGGCTCAGTCATATAGCATACACAAATAAAACAGTCAATAAAATCGAAGGATATTGGACGTCCGAGATTAATACATACGAATGATTCTCGCGGCTGCATCATTTTTACAAATCAGATTTTTACAGCTAGCGTTTCATTTCATCGTAAAAACAAGGGAGTAGCGATTGATTAATAAATTCCACACAGTCGGCATTTAGAGTTCCCCATTGTATGAAATCAAGTACGAAAATTTGGGCTTGTTTCAAACCAAAAAATTACGCTGCAGGGTTCGTAAGTATTAACAGATGTACATGTTTTTTCTCTTGCTATGTTGAAGGCTCTGTATGTATGTAAAAGTATGATATTAGCGAATTCAAGTGAAGCCGTCACGAAGTTTGCGCCAACGTCCTATTTGGAGAGTGAGAGCGAAATGGTAACTGGTGCAGCTGCGCGGAGTGGGGCATGCCCTTTAGGAGACAAAGGTGTGTGTGAGCGTCGAAATGGAATGTTATTATTCTTGTTGTTGGCATACAGAAGGTTTTCGTTATGATTAAGAACATAAAAGAAGGTGGGTTCGAACCGATTTACTCGTACATACAAGTTTACTAGGAATATGAATTTCAATAGTAAAATATATGTTTTTTTTTTGCTAACTTTGACAAATAGCAGAAGATCTAATATATGTATGTATGTGTGTATATATTCACGTGATTTGTATAATCAATTAATCAATAATTGAAAGTTAACATAGTGATAGATGCATTCGTTTTGAATTTTGCAAGATAATAAAAAATAACACAAAAGCGAAAAATTAAAAAGAAAGAAGAGACAGAAACCAGTTTAGGAAACAAGTACTTAAAAAATTCTGAGAATAGTGCTGAGGTAGATGAGCTTAAAAAGAAGATTGTGCTGAGGAAATGTTTATGAAACTAGAAATGCAAACATGAATAAATTATTTGGAAATTGAAAATTGGTTTATTAGTAGAAAGATCTTTTCACTAATACTTCGGCTAGTTATATGAAAAAATGTATGTTCATACAATTAAAATAGTTTAAAATGCTATATGTACATAGCAAATGGAACGGGATAAAAGTCTATTAATAACACAATTAAAATGTATTTATTTTTAAATAATTTTTAGTATATTTATGCTTTTTATAAGATGTGAAAGTTATATATTTCATACATACAATAAATATTTAGTTTTGTTATCTGGTTAAGCAGTTTTTGCTATTCTCTTAGCCTCACCATTCTAATATCACTATACAAATAATAAAAATATACAATACCTTTCTGACCTTGTACTTTTCATTTCTTGTGTAAATGTTGTTCTTCTTCTTACTATTCTGCGCTTCCTCACTACGTACGAATGGGTGCACACATATCATTATATATACATACATACATATACTTATATGATCCTACTCATCCACTATCTGTATAATACATATAACCTGTCTCAACTGTTGATTTCTCCTATGACGAAATGAGAGCGCGCTGGCGCAAACGCCTTGCAGTTGGTTAGGAAGAGCGGCATGAATGTTTCAAATGAATGTAATACGTATGTATGTATGTATGTACATGTGTGCATAGCATTGCCAATGGAAAATTTTTATAACGGTTCGCTTCTACAGTACTCGTCTACTATAGAAATTTTCCATACGGACACTTCAAGTTTATACTACACTTATACTAGCCAATGGGGGGAATTTTGTGTTTAAAAAGTTTTAATTGATTACGTTCTGATTGGAGGAATGAGTTGGAGAAAAGAAAAATGTGACTCATTACTTTTGTATTGATCTTGACAAAAGTTAGATAAATATTACGTTTGTTCTAAAATAATGCTTTATAAGCTTAATAAGTACTCGATTGAGAGGTCACAAAATGAGTTCAATACAAAGGGTGAAACCCATTTTGCGGTTTGTTATGGTGAATCATCTTTCAAGCGATAATTTCACTATATGCAGAAAATAGTTAAGGTCAAAAGGCAAAGATTTAGCATTAATCGTGTCCAGATAATTTACTTTACTTTGTTAGTATAGACAAATTCATAGCCTTCGTAGATTTAATAATATAAATTACACAGGCCTGCGAAATTTAACTTTTTTCAGTTCAGTAGAATGGCTGTACTTGTTTCTTGTAGTTTTTTATGCGCTGAAAACGAATCTGACCTTCAAAATGCTCCATCACGTCAGGATTTTTGGTAAATGAAGCCTAAAAGGTCAAAAAATGGCCATTTTAGCCATTTTTGATAATTTTTTTTGGGATAGAAAATTTTTTTTTTCAATTTTCGACGAAAAGGTCGCATAGTACAACTCTTTAGCTTTAAAACCCATTTTTTAAAAATATTGTACGATTTTTAAAAAAAAAGTTATGACATTTTGAAATTAACAGTTTCAGTTACGCCAATAGACGTTATACCCAACGTATACGTAACTGAAACTGTTAATTTCAAAATGTCATAACTTTTTTTTAAAAAATCGTACAATATTTTTAAAACGCCAATAGACGTTATACCCAACGTATACGTAACTGAAACTGTTAATTTCAAAATGTCATAACTTTTTTTTAAAAAATCGTACAATATTTTTAAAACGCCAATAGACGTTATACCCAACGTATACGTAACTGAAACTGTTAATTTCAAAATGTCATAACTTTTTTTTAAAAAATCGTACAATATTTTTAAAACGCCAATAGACGTTATACCCAACGTATACGTAACTGAAACTGTTAATTTCAAAATGTCATAACTTTTTTTTAAAAAATCGTACAATATTTTTAAAAAATTTGTTTTAACGCTAAAGAGCTGTACTATGCGACCTTTTCGTCGAAAATTAAAAAAAAATTTTTCTATCCCAAAAAAAATTATCAAAAATGGCTAAAATGGCCATTTTTTGACCTTTTAGGCTTCATTTACCAAAAATCCTGACGTGATGGAGCATTTTGAAGGTCAGATTCGTTTTCAGCGCATAAAAAACTACAAGAAACAAGTACAGCCATTCTAGAAACTCACCCTCGCAGGACTGTGTTATCCGTTCTTTGAATATTCGTGCCAAGTTTTCGACAGACGGTGTGAGAAAAAATTTAATAACAACATTGATTTTTGCCAAATAGAGCGTATCTTATTTAAATTTTGAAGTAGATATGAATTCATACTTTCATACATTTCTACTTACATATGAGTATACCTAAATATCTACTATATGGTCATGACGGAAAATACGATGTGTTCTTTTTTGGTAACACTAAGAGAAAATGTATTTTATGATTTCAGTGCAGCAACTAGTAGCAAAAAACATATGTATAAAGGCTAGAAGCTGCAATCTCCACCCGTTTCTCTAACAAAGCTCGACTAGGAAATTTCACTAGACTAGTAGCAAATTCCTCTGCGTTGGAAAGATCAGGTGGAGAAGGACTTGGCTTCACTTGGTGTGTCCAATTGGCGCCGGTTAGCACAAGAAAGAAACGACTGGCGCGCTTTGTTAAACTCGGCCAAAATCACGTAAGCGGTTATCGCGCCAATTAAGAAGAAGAAGAAGAGAAGCAAATTCCAACAAATTTCTAATAATTTAGAACCAATTAGTTATTGTGTGATGCAAATTTTTACTGAGTTTTGTTAGCAGAATGGCCGGAAATTGCCCAATCTGTTCTTTATACTTCCATTGCTAATAGTCAGACATAGCATCTTCCTCGAAGTAGCCTAACAACTAAGTTGAGTTTTCTCTTCTATAACACGTTTTTCTTTTTCCCTGTTATTAATATTTAGGAAGCAGTCTCCGTTTCAATAAGGACAAGAAATCACCCATAGTGAACAGAATTAGTATTGCTGCTACAACAACAACAACAACGACAAAAACCAGACTATGGAAACCTCCTCGTAATTAAATCCAAGTCGCATTTAAAAATAAAGGGGTTTCCTATAAGAGGTGTAACTTTGATATTAAAAAAAAGCTATTTTTTAATATAAAATATCGATGTTTATTTCATTATAAAGAGGAAGGTATGCTGTTAATAGTGCAAAATAACATCAGGCAAATGACCACGCTTACAGGACAATATTCTTTTCATGAAATTTTCCGTAACCGAATTGCAAAGTGGCTGCCCTATGTCCTCGATAGCCTCACGTATTCCATCTTTGAGGTCTTTAATTGACCCTGGGCCTTCTCTTTCACGTGGCCCAAAGAAAAAAGTCACAAGGTGTTAAATCACAAGACCTCGGTGGCCAATTGTGATCTCCTCTTCGAGAGATAACACGGTCCGGACACTTTTCCCGTTAAAGATCAATCGTTTCGTTGCTTGTGTGGCACGTAGCGCCGTCTTGTTGAAAGTAAACGTTGTCATAATAATAAAATTATCTGAGCGTTGTGTTGCGTTTAATAGAGAAAACTCGCCAAAAAGTCTAGATTTGCACCGAGATAATCTATCATTTCATAAGGCTATAATTTTGATCGAGTTTCTGCTACTGAGTCAGCAAATATCATCGAAAAATCGCCATACTCACCTGAATGGTTCCCGTTAATAATATTCTTGTTCTAAAAAAACACATACTTCGATCTACTCGTTTTCAGTCGATGGATGTCAAGAGAAACAAAAAATTGCGATGAAAACTGAAGTCGATTACGAAACATATATTTGAAATATGTCTTGGTGATGAAATTGGTGCATTATTTCGGCGGAGCCCTACTTTGGATGAATAATAAATATTTTGTGTTTTATTGATCTCTACTAGGCACCTTTCTGACAGAATGTATACATTACGAACTCTGCAATCTATACACCAGCTTTGCTTACTTTATGTTTTCAAATCTGAAGAGCAGACAGCAATAACAGATACATATGTTTAAAACGTAGTAGAACGTTAAGTATTTCTACTGACAATGTTTTTTATTTTTGTTCCACATACGCGAGGTGCAGCCACCTCTATATAAGCTATATTCTCTCAGTTTCGAATAGTTCAGATCATCGAGTCCGTGGTGTATTTTAATTAATACTTTTCGATGATTTTTCCATAGTTCCTTCTGCTCGTAAAAGTAGGTATCTATTTATACGCAATAAAAATATTACAATAGTTTTCAAAGAATTTTATGACTAATTTGGAAGTTTAGCGCTAAGAGTAATTACGTACTTTGCGAGGTGAAAATTAACGTACTCAGAATGTGTTAATGAACGTACATATGCAAATACATACAATACATACATACGTATAAATATCTAAATATGCAAATTCCACTACTTCCGGTATATTTTGCCGTGTTTTCGGTGACTTTTGAAAATGATTAGGTTCATAAGGAATGAAAAAAACCTTACTACTTGTACATATAATATAACCAATTTTGCTTAGTTAATGTTTATAAAGTTAAAAAAGTCCCATTTAACTTTCACACCTTTTTGCAAATAAAATTCACTCAGACAATCAGTAAAATGTGTTTAAAGCAACACGTCATTTACACGCCTTAAAGTTTACTTATGTATGTGTGCACATACATACAATTGTACATACAACTGAATATAAATACAATAGAAATATGGGTACTTGAATATAATAAGTGTACTTGAAGTTATCTTGTTGTACGTATTTATAAGCGAATGCAATTACTTTCGGAATTTTATTAACGTCAATGCGTAATTTTCAAACTGGCAATAATGTGACAAAGCATTCCAGTCATAAAGCCACAACAACTAATCAACTCAAAGCTCTTACGTATATGCTCGTACAAATATGTGTGTAAGTATGTACTAACTATGTACATTGTAGCGTGTGGAGCGCCAAAAACTGTGCAATGTGCACAAAAAGGGGCTCGCTTGCTTGGCTCCCAACCAATCAACGTAAAGGTATTTCATACGAAAAATACCCCAGATGCCTGCAATCAGCCTGCAAAATGACGAGAGTATCAGAGAGTAAATGGCTCTAGGTTTTTTTCGACCTTAAGAGAGAGCACTACTCAAGTGAAAACAATAATAATACCAGCCGAATGCAACAGCAAAACAACAGCAATAAGTAACGAGCACTATAAATGAGTACGAGTGAACTAACACGCCTCACGGAATGCGAAATTCCAACCCAAACCGACAACTCGTGGGCACAACTTGTATTGTATCTATCGTGGACGTAGCCTATGTTGTTGTGCACGCATTGACCCCGTGATATTCGACGAATGTTCACGTGAACAGCACAACATAGGCATACTTATATGGAAGCAACAACAATGACGACAACGCGATTATTAGCAACTGCTTGGCATGGCTGGTTGACTAGTTGACGGTGTGGATGGGCGAACGGCCTAGCGTGCTTGGCATAGAGTAGGTAGAGAGTAGAGCGTAGGTATGTAGTGTGGTTAGGCTTGGCTGCAGATGAGTTGGCTGGCTGGCTGGTTGACTGACTATTATTGTAACTAGTTGCCGCTGTTTGAGTGAAGCGAAGTGAGTTGAAAAGAGGTGTTGCAAACGTGCCTGCTTCATGAAATTTTTGTATTTTTGTTGAATGTGTGTATGTATGCATGCTTTTGCACATTTTTCATGTGAATGCTGTTAATAGAGTATTAGGTGGGGTTCTTTCGAGAAATACGTGTACTTCTAAAAGCAGTCAAACATATTTATGCGGACTCCGCACGACTTTGAGCTCTTGTTATTGTTTGTAGCTTCGTTTCATACCTTTCCTCATGCATTCCAAACTGTTGCCGGGTATAAAACTCGTGCGTATTAGTGCACTAACTTTTTTCATATAACGGTTCTTTTTAAACACCGTAACTGAATCGAGGTATACAAACATACATATGAATGCACAGGTATATACAAACGTAAATATACACCAAAAGCTACAGAATGTTGAGAATTATGTTTATCTGCCTGTCGCTCCCGTCTGTCCGCGGAAAGTTGAGATATGATGACAAAGATCGGTATTCAAATCCATATAACGACAATTTTCAAAATTGCTAAATTAGGTTAGGCTTGTTCACCAATGAACTCACATAGACCAGAACTGGTCCCTAGAGTTGCCAAGATAGAGTATGGATTATTTTAGTACCAAATGCAAAATCTTTCATCTATGAAGTTGTCATTTTGAAAATGTGAAGAATTTAAATAGGGACATAATAATTTTGTATTTAAATACTTAGGTTTTCTTGAATTGTTCCAATCCAAGGTTTAAGCTCACGAACGGGGAAACGATTAACTGGAGCAAGCAGAGAGGCTGCAAGGTGGTTGCCTAAAAGTGGACTCTTACATGAGTAGCAATTTACCCTAACCTAACCAATACATCCATATATATTTACAGTATCCTTTTAAGGCACCCCCAAGCGCGTACATACCACATAGCGACCAGCCTCCATTACTTTCTACATACACTTCCATGTGAGAGCTTGCTTGCATACTCTATTTTGCATTGGAGGGCAAGTTTAAAAAAAATTACCTCCTAAGCAAGCAATGACGAAGTAAACAACAGACTTCACCTTACTTCCTAAGGGAGCAGTGAAGGAGTAAACAAAAACTCTATTTTGCCCCTTAAATCAGCAATCGAGGGGTATACGTAGAAAAATCGTTCTCTGATCTCTCTATTGGAGATCTGGTCTTATAAACTTCGTTTCGAAGTAATAAGGAACCATGTATATGTAGTTTAAAAGAGCACATTTTTTTTAAACTACTTATTTATCTAATTTAGGCTTTAAAATTAATAAATTTTTGTATAAAACCAAGACTTTTGCTTATGGTCAAGCCGTTTTAAGCATTTTCATGATCTTCAAAAGAATTGTCGTCTTGCTAAATTGACATCTGTAAAAATATATATTTTTATTAAACAAAAATTAATGAAAAATATTCAGCAATATTAATTACTAAAAATAAATAAGCGAACTTTTTTAGGATATTTTTTGCTTGGCTTCAACTATGTTTACCTTGAGCAGAAGTCCTTTTCTAGAAATTTCACTTACAAATATTTAAATCAGTTGTTTGTCGTTATTATTATATTTATTATTAGAAAATTAAAATTAGAAATAATTCTTATAGTCAATAATGCTTTCATTTGTTTAACCTCTCTTGCTCTAAAGCAAACAAAAATAGAATTGAATGCATGTGACGCAAAACAAATAAAAAATTTACTCTTATCTATTTTCTAGATATTATTTGTGCTTATCTTTTATCACCTTTCCCCTTAAAGAGGGATTAGTAACGAAATAGAAAACCAAAAAATATTTTTAATTGCTCGAAATACTCTTTTATTCCCAACATTGGAAGCTCTCATTACGGTGCTACTCACGATGTACAGAATGCAGAGGTGTAGCCAACATCAGACCGTTAACTTATGTCATGAGGGATGTAATAATGAAAAATAATGAGCACAGTCTCCTCTCATATTGCTTCATTACTACGACTGATTGGAAGAGCGTAAGAATACGTGTGAAATGAGCGGGTGCAATCCTACTGCCGCGTCCCCTATGACAGAAGCGAAAGTACTCCCACAATTTCGCTTCCGATGGACAAACATGGTAATCTATTACCATCTTTGGGTGCCATTCAGGGTATTTATGATATAAAAACTGCATACAATCATAAATACCAAGATGAGAGTAAGATTTCGGCAGCCTCGCATTCAATTTTCAAGAAAAATTATATTTTGCTGCACTTATAATACAAAATAGACTATTGCTAATGGAATCGGTAGCGTCATTTGGATATGCAAAATTTTATTCCTGAAATATTCGTCATGAGAAGCGATATACTTGCATCCATATAAACATATTTGTGGTAATAAATAACTGTTTCGATGAGCGCATAAGAAAATATTTGTTATCGATAAGAGATGACGCAAAAATATTTCGTATTCAAATCTTTCTACTGTGCATCTATTTTTACAGGTCTTAAAAACTCAAGCTAAATTAACTTTACGCTGTATTTTTGCGACATTTAAAAGATGTCATAAATGCATATTAAGAAAACTGAATAACTGTATATTAATTAAGCTTTGGCAGAGTTCTTTTTAACTAAAGGAGGGACGACGGTCTGAAGCACTAATTTCCAGACTACTTTTTCGAGAAAACAAGCCACTATGGGCATGAAACATAAAATGCTAGAAAAGGTTCTCCTAATAGCGATTGCCCCACGGCTGGCAATGGCAATGCGCCGATTGTATTTTTGCCATGAAAAAGTTTTTCATAAAACCATCTGCCGTTCGCTGGTGGCATAAAGTACAGGTCGCACTACAATTTAACTCAAGAAAAGAAGAGAGATGCAGCTATTGTCGCTATATACATATGTATATTAGAAATGTCTAATTTTCTTAGGTGCACTGGTTCATGCGTTGGTGGGTTGGTGGAAGTATTCATAAGGTGGAAGCCGTGAATTGGAAGTATCAGACGGCGATGCAGAATCTGTTGCAAAACGCAAAAAAAAAAAAATAATAGAAAGGTTCGTACACTGTCCGATCTTCAGAATTTATTCGACAAGTGCGAGCGATCATTGACGAGAACCCTTTAAGATCAATGTGGACCATTGCGAGGGAGCTTTATGTTATTGAGGGTCTTTTCTGTTAAGTTGTCTCTGAAGATCTCCGGTACAAGCACTACGCTATGCACAGAAGACAGTTTACGTCCGAGCCAACACGAGAACAGCGAACTATCCGATTAAAACACCTTCTAAAGAAAATTAAGAACCTTGAACCACCTGAGATGCTATGGGTTTTTTGACCAAGACCAAGAGACTAACCACAGATGACTATATTTTTATCCCACGGTGGCTCTGTTGTCATGCGCACGAAGTTTCTAGCCACTGTTATGGCTTTAGGTGTTGTGAGCAACGAAGAAAATGCTTTGCCCCCACACTTCTTTACTCAAGGATTTCGAGTGAATTCTGCTTCATACCTATATCGGGGTTCTAGTGACAGTAGTGAAACCCTGGTTTGGTAGTGTACGCGACTGTCACATTCACCTTTCGGCAAGACTCTGCTCCTTCATACGAAGCGATGGCGCCACAAGACTAGATGGCTGAAAATTTCCATCACCACATAACACCGAGCTTATGGCCGCCCAACTCTCCAGACCTTAACCACCTGAATTACTACGTAGTTGTATGCGTAGTTGAGCGTGAAACCAGTAAGCATCTTCAAAACACCATCTTTTTTCTGAAGGCTGCAATTAATACCACACATTTGATTCGGGCCTGCTCGGCATGCTTTTTTCCAGACCCGGATCGAGAAAGTTATTGCATGAAAATTTTACTGAATGATTTTAAAAATATTTAGCAATTTAAAGTTGTATAAAAAATTCGTTAGTTTCCATTAAATTTTGTTCAAAATAAAAACTAATTAGTTTTAATGTGAATTTATCCGTAAGTACCGTATGCACCCTGTATATTCAATCCTAGGATCCCAAAGGCTGCTGAGTGGGACATTTCTACCAGATTAGGTTTACGCACTTTTGCTTGCTAAAAAGTTTGCCTTCAAAGAATCTCAATATCATACAGGTATAACCACGGAACGAAGTGAATCGCTTCACGCTTGAACAACGTTGGAAAACGATGAAAACTTATTTCCAAAGTCAAAGTTATGTTGCCCAAAATCATTTTTCTAATGAAGCAAACTTGCATCTCCAAGGCAACATTTACAAGCTAACTTACCGCATGTGAGGATTGGAAAACCCCTACGTGATCGTCGAGAAGCCAGTGTATCCTTAGAGAGTGACAGTTTGTGGCGCGGGCATCATTGACCCATTTTTCTTCGAAAATGCTACTGGAAACGCCATTTCGATCAACCGTGAGCGCTACAGGGACATGATAAACTACTTTTCCTGGTGAAAAATATGGAGCTTTTGCTGCGCTTTATCGTTAATAACAGCAAAATAGCAAAACTTATTCATTTTTATTCTGATACTTGTAGTAAGACCCTGTTCTTGTAGCTCAATAAAGGGCGTATACTCTATGAACTGAAAGTACCGGGAAGGTGACGTTGACTATTTTCTTCGATTGCCAAGGCGTAGTGCACCATGAGTACCTTCCATCGGGCCAGACTGTCAATAAGGAATATTATTTATCCGTTCTGAAGCGTTTGAGAGATGCTGTACGTCGCAAACGGCCGGAAATGTGGGCAAACAATTGTTGGATTTTGCATGACGATAACGCGCCATCGCACCGAGCCAAATTGTGCTGGATTATTTGACCAAACACCAATTAAATGCCATCGTGCAAGCACCGTATTCACCTGATATGGCCCCGTGTGATTTCTTTTTGTTTCCCAAGTTCAAGTTATCACTTCGTGGAAGGAGATTTCTGTCGATAGAGGAGATCAAAGAGAATGCGATGAAGGAGCTGGAGGACTAGGTTAAGCGTTGGCCCGTCTTTTCTTATGGACTCATAAACTTGACTCAGTGTTTCACTCACAATTTCGGGCTGGTGCTTGACAAAAAAGCCAAATGAGCAAACGCAACGCATTTCAAATTCTGATATGGAAATTCATTCATACGCATACATACATACAGAAGTACATAAAAAAAAAAAAAAAAATATACATGCGCAGGTATGTATGTATGTATGTGTGTTAGAACGTAAGGCAGTTGAGATTGACGTGTGTGTTTAGGGAGTGCTGGGCGAATAACGGTTTTCAAAGCGGTGCATATCAGCATATGTAAGTGCGTATGTATGGGTAAATGTATTTTGCGAATTGCCAATATGGCTGTCTGCGGCACTTGTCGACGCCAAGCTTCTATAGCTGAGTAAATTCATGACGTATTTACTTAAACTCGTAACACAAAAAGGAAAAAAAATCACTCAATATCCTGGCACTCCCGTTGACTTTGTGTGTGGGCACAGGATATTCTTGTGAATAGAAGAATTTTCATTTGCAGCATTGGCCAAGGACAAAGCACTCGCAAAATTTGATGGAAAAGGTGTGTAAAGTATATTCCAAACCCTACCATTAGCGAGATGTAGGCAACTTGAAGAATTTATTTATAAGTAAAGGCAACAAAGTACAGGCAGCTGCAGCAGATTGTATGCGCAATCTTAATTCATTACTTGTACCTGTTCACCTTGACATTTATTCTGGCGTGCGTTGTTGAAGCTAGTTTCCGTGAGGCCATCTGGTAGTAAGCTTTTACAAAAACTACTCAAACGCACCCATACATAGGTAACTTATTCGTCATTCAGTAGGTGAATGCGCATTTCAGGGCCATGTGCGCTACACCGGCTGCGCTGCAAAATGTTGTTATCCTGTTTTGTTTTTATTTTGCTTTATACTTCATTCACCAACTTAGCAATAACCGAGAAACAGAGCACAAAACGGAGAAATTGCAAAAATAACTGGTAGATTTATAAGTTAATATGTATTTGTATATATGTAAATATGTATTTGTATATATGTAAATATGTATTTTATATTCTATTGTATATCTGCATATGTGCATTTATATGTTTGTATGCGGCTATATGTACATATGAGCTTGTATGTATGTACATATATGTATGCATGCGGGTTGGCTGAAAGGCGTATATGTGCTCTGCAAGTAATTATTATTTTTAGACAGCAACGATGGGCGTAAGCCAGTTGCCACCATTGACAGTGACGTCATACTGCTGCTGTTGAAGCCGCTGGTTTTGCTCTTGCTGCGTTTGACTGACACTGCACATTTACCTGCCTGCTGCTGCTATTGCTTATAATAAGCTATCAAATACACTCAGATTTATTTTGAAAAGCCTAAATTAGAAACATAAATTTATATTTTGAGTTGGATTTTTATATAAGGATTTATGGGATTTTTAAAAATAAAAAATGTTTAATAAAAAAAAAATTGAACGCCTTTAACTACTTCCCTCTCCACAAGTGGTAAGTAGCACATCGCAAAGAAGTTATAAATTTAAACATTTTACTTCGTCAGCAGTAACTTCTGGTAGATCCTTCAGTCTAATATTTACGAATCTGTTAATAATTGGCGTTTCGTCGTTTGATAGTTGTGATACGTACGGGTGGGCCATATAGCGTTTGCTTTTTGAACCACCTACTTTTTTGAGAATGGTAACACAAATGACATGTCAAATGTGTTCATAATCTACTTAAAGGTTTGACATTTACGAAATGGGACGCTATACGCTTGAACAAAATTGGGAAATATTGAAAACCTATTTCCAAAGTGGTGAGTCTTCTTCTTCTTTTCTGATTTTCACATCGGTGGCTACGTCAATAAGCAAAATTGTCGGATTTTGGGGCTCAGAAAATCCACACGTTACTGTAGAGAAGCAAATGCATCCATAACGGGCCACTGTTTGGTGCGGTTTTTGGTCTGGCAGCGTCATCGGGCCATTTTTTTTTCGAAAATAGGCGAGGAGCCGCGGTTACAATAAATGGCGAGCGTTACCGTGACATGCTCAACGAGTTGTTTCCAAATATTGAAGAGGATGACATGGACGACATTTGGTTTCAACAGGACGGTGCAACTTGTCACACTGCCAAAGTTACACTCGAACTTTTGGCTACCGTTTTTGAAAACCGAATAATCAGCCGAAATTCCGATGTCAATTGGCCGCCTCGGAGCTGTGATTTAAGCCCGTTGGACTATTTTTTGTGGGGAGCCGTTAAGGACAAATGCTATGCGAACCATCCAGAGACGATTGATGCTTTAAAACATGAAATCGAAGTTGCCATTCATGAAATTGGAGCCCAAACAATCGAAAATGTGCTTAAAAATTGGGTTGATCGAATGGCCTACTGTAAAGCCAGTCGTGGCAGTCATTTGAACGATATTATTTTTCATTCATAAATGACAATGTTCAATCTTCAAAATAAAAAAAAAGTTTAAAAAAATATTGATTCGTTTTTTTTTTATAGCCGATTCAAAAAACAAATTTTACATGGCCCACCCTATACAATTTTTTATAGAACTGTAGTCCAGTCAAAAGAGACAAAAAAATAGCCAACTAAGTAATTTTAGGAGTATGCGAGTTTATGGTTTTATTATGTAAAGCCCATCACTGTGAACTTAAGTTTGAGTTTTCGGGGTCGGGGGTTGTGTCCCGCGGCCGCCATCTTGGAAATAAGGGTGCAACTGGTTTTTTGCGATTATCTCGTGAATTTCGAAAGTTACGAAAATTTTGTAAAATACTTTTTTGTAGATAATAATATTATCTACAACTTTCAGTCAAAACTTTTTATTGTACAATAAAATTAATCATAAAGAAGTTATAAACAAAATTACGCGAAAAATTAAGGGATGAATTTTTTTCAAGCGTAATAACTTTTTTTTATTGATTTTATGGAAAATATACATCAGAGTCTTTTTATAGAGCATTCTTTTGTGAACATTTTTGTCTATAAGTTTTTTTCGCTATCTTTATTTAATCTTATGATTTTGAGCTGCTAAGCGGAGCAAGCATTACATTAGCGAAGCGCGTACATGATTACACAGGCCGACAAAATTTAACCAACATTCAGACCCAGAAACCAGACTATATATTTGCGAAGGTTTATGATGCGCTGAATCCAAATCTGGATTGCTCTATCAGCTCTGGTTTTCGAGATATCCTAACCTAAAAGTGCAAAAAACACCGTTTTTGCCCATATTTGAGGTTATGTAGCCTTGCAGATGTTTTCTTTTACCAAAATTAAAGGATGGCATCTTTAAACACAAGCCTTCTTTTTTTCAAATGGCGTTGAGTTTGCTCAAATATCATTTTTTTTCGCTGAGATATCGCATTTTGAAATTTTCATGTTTCTAAATTTTCCTACACCTGAAAATCGATTGAGATAACATAGACATGATATAGTCGATTACTAATTTTCTTGAATTGAGTCTTATTTTTCTTAAAATTTTGTCTCACACCATAAGTGTGCTAACTCACCAAACCCCTACACTATCTAACCCACGGGTACCGAGTCAGACACAGCCCTAACCCCTAGAAACCACCCCTACCATACCGCAAGCAAGTACTGTTGGACTACTTTTAGTATCACTTTTTGGTTAGTTGTTTCTTGTCTTTCATCTTTGAATTTGACGTTCTCCGTCTGATAGATTTTTTCTCATGATTTTTATACTTCAGTTTTCTTTACAATTTGCTGGATCTGTAATACTTCTTATGTCTCGTCTAATTCCTTTACAAAGCGTTTCATGTTATTTTCCTGCTTTCGATTTAATTTATAGAATTGTCCAAAATTATGCAGAAAGTAGAGGAAGAATAAGAACTGTAAAATTTTAGTCTTAAATTCGTCTATCTCAGTACACATTTTGAAAATGGGTGTGGTTAGAAACCATTCAAAAATTTTAGGGCGCCTACACCACCTCACAAATTTTAGGCGCCTACACCACCACGAAATTTATTTATTGCGCATACTGTAAGAGTAAATAACAAAAATATTTACATCAATAAATTATAGAAATTTAGTCTTTTAATTAAGTTTTGTTTCTTGAAATAAAAACAAGATAGTCTAAACACAATGGATATTTTTGTTTGCCTCTTGGAATAGCAAATTTTTATATGAATGCACGATTCCTTAAAATGTGAACAATCTTTTCGTGTGTTCCGTTTATGCTAAGGTGCTAGAATTGGGGACGGATACATAGCTATTTATTATCGAAATGTCATATTAGTATCGAAGGGCGGGAGGTACCAATATTTGTAAGAGTGACGCTATGATCTGAGTTGAGGGAAAGAGAAATAAAAATAGACGTTAGAGAATAGCAATAAATTTAATTGAAGCACAAATGGCTTATGATGCAATAATTTAAGAAAATTTTGAATTTTGTATAGTTTTTTACTGCGAAGAAGCATTAAAAAAAAATACAATTTTTACGGCTTCGTTGACTGGGTCATGTCGTCCGATTGGATACAAACGCTCAGGCTCTGATAAGGTGGTAGTAGCAGAGGAATAGAAAGGCCTCCTCTGCGTTGGAAAGATCAGGTGGAGAAGCACTGGCGCCGGCTAGCACGCGAAAGAAACGACTGACGCGCTTTGTTAAACTCGCCCAAAATCGCTTAAGCGGTTATCGCGCCAAGCAAGATGAAGAAGAAGAATATTTCGTTAGTTTAACTAAAATTGTATAAAAATAATTATTAAAGTGGCAATTGTTATTGATCGCGTTTTCGACCACGGGTGATGGTAAAATTTATAATTTAGTCGAAGTTAAATTCGTGCAAAAAATTAAGTCTTTGAAAGAAATATATAATTTTTCCCTTACACACAACTCCTTATGAAATATCATATATTAGGCTGGTTTTTACGCTCATCTTCTTCTTTCACTTTTAATAACGTCAAACTGTTAAAGAGGCAAAACAGGCAACTTGCCAAGGCATACGTACAATGACATAAGTTGCTAAATAACAATCCACTAAAAATATTCACTCTTTACGCAAATTTTATGTTCGAACTATTTACGTTTAAAATTTATTCAATTTTTTTTACTCATAAATTAGGGAGTGCCGTTGAGAGTTGAATTGAGCGTAAAAGTGTGTGGCAGGAAGAATAAAGACTGTTTTGTTCAAATATGAGTAGATATCAATTTTGGAAAGTTACAAAAAATAAGGCAGGTGGAGTTAATAATCTCGTTTGCTTGCCCAAGTAGACGCTGTGCTAATTTCTGAATATTAAAATGTGATAATGTTGACGAGGTATCAATAGAATAGTTCACAATAATGTGCAAATGGTCTGGCATTATGGCATTTGTGAATTATGATGGTAAATATATACAGGGTCCGGCACTCGAAGTGTAATCAATCAAAAAGGCCATAAATTTAGTTTGGAAAATTTCTTTTATTCAATTCAAAGTAAAAAATGTGTGAAAATAATACAAAATTAAGAATCAATTAACTTTTGCTCGATATGACCACCTTTTGCCTTGACTATGGCCTTGAGACGGACCAGAAACGAATCGCAAGCTGCCCGAATGTGACTTGCAGGTATTTTCCCCCACTTGCGGACAATGGCTTTTTTCAACGCCTCGAGACTGGTGCATCTTTTAGTTCGGACCTTCACCTACAAAATGGCCCAAAGATAATAATACATCAGCTTCGCGTCTGGTCGCAGCCAAATATAATGCAATGCCACTATTACGTTTGAAATCCATAACTGATTTTCTCTCGGCAAAATGCTTCCGCGCGCTTGTAAACAATACTCTGGACTGACATTTAGCCAACTAACAGACAGCTGATGCACGGGCCGCCTGAAGTTGGTTACATTTCGAGTGCCGGACCCTGTACATACATTTTGTTACTGTGTTGCCATGGTAATTTGGAAACGCCAGATGCTAACTGTTTGCACTTAATTCTGAACTGGTCTAATGTAATTAATTTTTTTCTAAATATACTGGCACATACATTTAAGGTGGCGCAAAATTAATCATCCAATTCTGTTTTTGAATAACTTTTTTACTACATACATTTCTTTACAGATGGATTCAAACAGATGGAAGGAGTAAGAGTGGTTATCTTCTGCGCACAGTTTGATCTCCAAACACCTTTCAAGCTTCCTAACTACTCTATTATATTTCAAGCTAAGATCTATACTGTAATGAATTAACGTTGAATTAACGTTGGAATTTACTCCACTCGACATTCTCACAAACATCTTCATCGATAGTCAAGTTGCTACTAAAGCCTGGCTTCGTTTTTTTGAAGTTGACTCGCAATCCAACTTGGCTTGCATATCGTATTAAGACAGCGTGTGCTTGAGACAATTTGTGTGTCAAAATGCATATATCATCGGCATAATCCAGATCGCAGAGCCAATGAATGCCCGATGGAATATCATCAAGTACAGTGATAAACAGCAGCGGCGACAACACACAACCTTGACGCACACCATTGTGAATACTGAACAACTCGCTCTTTTTGCCTTTGAACAGTACACTGCACACAGCTCCCTCATAAAGTTCTTGAATGATGGTGACGATTTTTTCCGGTATTCCATTAGTCCTCAAGGAAGGCCAAATTGCGCGCCGGTTCAAGGTGTCAAAATCCACAAAGAGTAGGTACAGTGGCGACCATCATTCTGCTGACTGCTCTATAATTATATGCAGCGTGTTAATATGATCTACAGACGATCTTTTGGGGCGAAAACCATTTTGTTCGGTGCGCAATATGAGGTTGAGAACTGAGGCGATTCTCTCAAGAATGACAAATGCGAAGATCTTTATTACGGCATTTAAAAGAGTTATGCCACTGCCAATTTGCACAGCGACTTGAATCGTCCTTCTTCGGGCGTATCCTTACCAACACAGAAATGCAAACGCTCAGAGCGGTTTGGGGACGCACAAGGCTTGATCATATCAGAAACGAAGAGATCCGTTAATTATGCGACGTTCAAGACATCTGCAAATGGAGCCGAAGATGTCGGAAAGAGTGACAAAAACATGTAAGGAGAATGGGACCTGGCCGCATAGCCAGAAACGCAATGGAGAATAAACCAATAGCCAATAGACTATCAGGAAGACCACCGAAACGATGGCATGAGTGCTAGACGTCTGAATCGCAAAACGATTGAATTGTGTATATGTATTAAATTGTTAACCATAAAATTGTTTGTATAACTATAAGAATTGTGTATTGTAATGAATAAATTTCTAACATGAAGAGAAATTTCGTTGTAAATAATAAGCTACAAACTTAAATAAAGCGGAAGAAGAAGAAAATGGGTGAAATTGACTGTTCCTCTCTTTTTGAAAGAATTTAATGCTCGGCCTCTACCAGCTCGTCATCCTAATAAGTATCCCTTCCTTTTGAATAAGTTCAGAACAAATTAGGCCTGCAATGCTCCTATTGCTCGCGCTCTTCTTGAACTCAATGAGATCTCGAATTTTATTCAACTTGATTTCACATTATCTAAGCCAAGCTTTTCTTTTCAATTAAACAATCTTTTGTAAACTTTTTAATAACGATATTTTTGTAGTAATTAGTTGTAAGAACCATTGGTTATTGATTTCGGATTAAATAAATAAATATTTTTCCCGCTCTTCAGCTTTCAGCTTTCTATGTCGCAGTATGCGTATTGTAGTAGATCCTATATACACCAACAAACTCTTGAACCACCCAGAAGGGGTGTGGCAAATATATACCTAAGTACAAGAAAATCTAGAAAATACTCTACGAACTTAAAATGCGTTTTATGGTGTTTTTTGTCAAACGTGGGATAACCATTAACATTAATTTTATTGCAAACATGAAAAAGTGTGAGGCTTGGCCCCACATCTACTACATCTCTCCGTATCGTTCCATCAGCAAGTGTGCTTGCTGCTATAAATAAGTAAATGAAAAAATTTCCATAATTTCGTGCACCAATACTTTTTCAATCCCCCTATAAATCATTTCAATATTTTTATTTAATTTTTTCAGTTCACACTTTCCACTTAGGATTACTTTATTATTTAGGCATTGCGTACACGTTCCGAAAGCATGATTTTGTTGTGTATTGCCATTCGCGTACGATGGCGTCGTTTGGTCGTCGGCCTTTTTTCAATTTCAAACAAAATTAATGTCAAATTTATAATTCTTTACTAAAATAGAATATCTGAAATGGGAGAGCAAAATTTTAGTTTATTCATATTTATATATTTTTTTACATATACACATATGTATGGTATTTATGTTTGTGCGCTAGTACGAAGGTGTGATAAATTATTACGAGATACTTTAAATTGATTTTGCCCCTGAGCTATAAAAAAAAGTGTAACAGATATTGAAATTTTTTCATATGGATTGCTTAATTTTGTTTGTATGCAAAGCAAAATTAAAACTGATAATTTATTAGCTGGCGCTCGCAGCTCCGCTTGCATATAAAATGGAATTCTTAATGTATTTAGCACTTAATAACAATACATTTTTAAAAGAGGAGGTAAACACTTGCTGTGTTTAGTAGAGGTTTTTTTATTTTTCAAATTAAAAAAATAAATAAATTTAAAATTGTACATCTCGTGGCAACGCCATTTAAATATGTTGTTGGGTTAAAGCTAGCTTTAACTTTGCTATATCAATAGATGCAATATACATTATTTTAGAAAACATTACAGTTTAGTAATAGATTTCTTCATTACAAAAAAAAAGGTGGCAACGCCATACCTATACAACTTTGATTAAAACTTTCTTTTACGTTAATACCCAACTCTTACCTTTAGTTAACTTTTGTTATTAATTTTTTAAACCAGGTGGGAACGCGATTATTGGGTTAAAGCTACATTTGCCCTGACATTGTTAAAGGATCAATATAAAGGGTTGTTCAATAGGTGCGCTTCAACTTTTTTCCGATAGGGAGGGCGAACGACGCAAAATTTTTTATTTTTCGCTTGTCATTTGTAAACTTCATTAGTATACATTTCATCATGGAACGCTACACACTTGAGCACCGATTGCAAATCGTGCAAATTTTTTATGAAAATAATCGTTCTGTTGCTGCTACTTTAAGAGCATTATGGCCATTTTACGGTCCATTTAACAAGCCGTTCCGTTTTGGGGTTATGTGAAGTCATTAGTCTACAGTAACAAGTCGGCGACGATTTGTGAGCTCAGAGCCAATATTGAACGCGAAATTGCTGGAATTTCGGCCGATTTATGCAAAAGAGTGGTCGAAAATTGGGTTCAACGATTGGACTTCGTAAAACGTGCACGTGGTGGTCATGCAAAAGAAATCGAATTCCATGCTTAAATGTATATGTTCAAGCTCGATAATAAAAAAAAAATTGGTTAAAAAAGTCAAACCGTAAAAAGTTCAAAAGTTGAAGCGCTCTTACTGAAAAACCCTATATAATTTACTACTTTACAAATCAATAAAATTTTGTAATCAATATCTTAATTTCCAAAAAACTTAAAAGCACTTGTTACCTTCATCTTAATATTCAATTGAAATTTGTGGTAAATTGCTACTTCTGCAGTAAAATTCAGGTGGCAACGCTATTAAAAAAAATATTTTAGGAATAAATATTTCTTAAAAATATTTTCTTTTATGTCAATATTGTAATAATTATGCCTATTTTTTATAAATTATTATTTTTTTTATATAGAGAAAATGCGCATCGCCGTCAAGAAAAGAAAAACAATCCACAGAATTATTTAGCAACTTCTAACTTGCATTTCATACTAAAAATTTAATAAGCTTTAACGCCTCTTGTTTACTTTTTATGAGGCTATGTGAAGTCATTGGCTTATGACGACGAACCATACACCCTTGAAATTGGAAGCTAATATTGAAAGCACCATTGATGCCAGAGGAAGAAGAAGAGGAAGACCTCCTATGCGTTCTGAAGATTAGGTGAAGAAAGACTTGCCTTCACTTGGTGTTTCCAACTGGCGCCGGTTAGCATGAGAAAGAAATGATTGGCGCACTTTGTTAAACTCGGCCAAAATCGCATTAGCGGTTATCACGCCAATTAAGAAGAAGAAGAAGAAGATCGAACAAAAGCAGTAAATCGCAATTTAAGAGTGTAAGGGTCTGCAAAGTTCGAGCTATTTCTTCTTATAAAGCCAAGCACAGAGTGAGCTTAAGAATTAAAAAAGTCTATTTGATTCAGAAATGTAAAACTTGTGTCAAAAAAAATCCTTAGATCTTTGATACTCGTATCTTTAACAGATGAAAGTAAATACGAGTACATTATCAGCGATGCTGTAATGTGTAAGAATGATGTTAGTTATTTTTGAATACGTGAGTTTACGCGAAAGGCTCCATCAATTTACTAAATTCTTGACATCGGCTTGAAGGTAATAAAATTCGCTGAGTTGGAAATAATAGAATATGTTTTTAAATCATCTGCCAGCAAAAGGAAGTCGACAAAAGGAAAATAGCTACTTATACATGTAATTTATAAATAAAACATAAAGCAAATATTGGGGCCCCATATTTGTTCTTCCTTGAGGTACACCAGAGGACGCAGAAAAAGGTGTAGATGAGGCGCCATTAACAGAAACTGTAGAATGTCTATTAATTAAGTAAGATCGTAGCCAATCTAGAGAAATACTGGTTGAAAACCAAGACATACTCATAAAATTGTATGAGATATTTTATCGATTGCTTTTGAAAAGTCAGTACAGATACAGGCGACTTACTGCACTGCTGAGAAAGCTGCAATACAGTTTCGTAGAAAATGTGGACCTACATACTTGTAATAAAGTCATGCTGGTATGCTGATATGCTGATCTGCTACTTTGATATGACATTTTGAAATCATCACCTTGATTCCCCTGAGCAAATAAGAAATTTCGCAAATTAAATAAATGAAAAGAACTATTTTTGTGCGAATGTTTTTGGGCCGTGTCGCTCTTTAATGAATGGAGATATGCTCGGCAATATCGAACAACTACATACACGTACATGCATACATACATACATATACGTGTACTTACAAATTCATTTAGTTTTGCTTCGCTGATCATACACTCAATTGCCACTCGTCGTTGGGTTTGCGCAAAGTGAACCACCAATGCCCCAAACAGCAAGGAAAAGAATTTAATATTTTTTCAATAGCTTTTTTTTCCTTTCAAATATTCCAACAAAAAGCAGTTTTTATCCCGGCAGCAGTCACGAGATTTCACACATCTACGTACGTCATCATGGTGGACGCAAAATAGCGTTGAGCCTACACACACACACATATATACATATATATATATTATATATACAAGTACAAAATTTTTGATTCCCGTTTCTATTTTAAATACTTTTGCACTTTTGAGTGGGCCAGTCACTCATTCAGCGAATGATTTGAGTATGGTTAGTTCTATACAGATAGAGGGTTGTGCACTCGATAATTTCATGATATCTAACTCTTGTGACATGTCTCAACGTTTGACGTCACACCAGCTACTCGGCAGCAATGCTGGCGACAGCAAAGCCAAACACAGTGGCATGTGGCGTTTTCTTGCTTTGTGAATTTTTCGTGTGTACTTATTGCTGACGTTAAAACTGGTAATGCCCCGACATTTGTAGCAACACAAACAAAAAACAAAAACACAAAAAACCCACAGCAGAAAAACAGCGCTACGAGTGTGGGAAAGTGTTTATGAATACAATTGGCATGAGGGGCCGGTGAGCCACTGCCGTTGATGTAGGTTTGCGTGTCGTGCAATGATTATTGCATACTGTTAATAAATATAATAGTTTTGCAAGCATATATTCCTATGTAAAAATGTAGCGTGGAGTAGGAAAATATGGGCCACGCAATATTTTTTTACAAAACTTGTCACGTACAAAAATGGAAAATTTCCAGCAAACAACCTTTCGTCATATTTAGATTGGACAACAAAAAGTAAAAAAAACAAAAAATAAAAAACTTCTACATTTAGTTATACTCAAAATTGTATATACAAACAAGATTGTGCGACCAAATGGGAAGAAAAATGAAAGTGTTAGAAACAACTTAATTGTTTATTCTCATCCGTTATCGCACACTGTTTTTGGCTGAGAGGAGCTCTACAGAAATTTTTCGATAAATATTTTTGTTGAACATTTTAACCCTTCATCGATCCTAAAAATGTAATATTTTTCAGGTTTTTAGAATTAAGTGTCAATGTGACCCACAAGGGTAAGAAATATTGGGTTAAGATATTCCACAAAAATATGCGCTATTAAATTTTATTATAGACTCTTTAAGATATTATTCATACCGTCTCTTTCCGAAAATAAGACATTGCCTTACTTTCTTTTTTGGTCCAAAATACGCGCTAGGGCTTATTTTCGGGGGAGGGCAAAAATAAAAGTATATTTAAATATTTTTATTTAATATTTTTTTACACAGAATGCAGAAATTTAAAATTATTCAATTACAGTCGTGTCATCTTCTTCTGGAATATAGTCATAAATAAAATTCTGAATCATACATATTCTGGTTTTCTGCCAAATTCATTTCCTGTTGAATGATTGGTCCGAATCTCTCATGTCTTGCGATGTAGCTATCGTTAAATGAATACTTCTCGTCTGAGTAGCCTGTTCGTAGTGCATTGGAAACATCATAATCAGTTATTTTGGCCCATGAATTTTTTACCCAATTCACTACTTCTTGCAAGCCTGGTTTTACAAAATTACCATTCTGTTTTCAACATATTCATTGATTTCCATCCGCAAATGATCCTTGAATGCCTTGTTTATTGCAACGTCAAGAGTCTGGAGGTAACCAGTCATTCCTGCCGGAATCATTATTTGATCACTCTTCCTCTCAGCAAGCAAGTTTTTCTTGTCTTTAGCGCGGTGAGTACTGGCTGAATACCAAACTAAGAAACCTTTATTCTCACCCCTCAACAGTGCTGGCAGCATAATATCAACCCACTTTCTTATAACTGCTTGGGTGCTCCAGGCGTTCTCACTTTCAATGACATAAATTACTGAAAAACGTTGAATCTGGTCTTTTTTACCTTTAGTGATTAAAAAGGGAGGTACTTTCTTGCCATCTAGACGAATCTCCAAAATACAGGTAACACTCGCACTATCATAACCGGTAGAAGGAACGTAAATTGATGAAGAAGCCTTGTGGTAAACTGCCGTTTGAGCTCCTTGGCCTAGGAATACCGCGGTCATAGCAATCATTTTGGAGAGTTGGTTTTCGAAAAATCGATGCCATCAACAAAAAGCTTAAACGGAAGTGTTCGGTTAATGACTTAATTGCCTTCCAGCTTAAATAATGTTGCTGATCTGCTTAGAGACAGTTCATATTGTTTAAGGAAGTTGTCTAACCAGTGTGACGATGATTTAAATTCTTCTGTGGATATATCAAATTCAATTGCTGTTTCAAGGGCAAATTTTTAAATATCAGCTCTGCGCACAACCAAAGCCATTGCTCTCCTGACTGCAATCCATTCCCAGAAGCAATCTTCCAACTCAGAAAATAACGGCTGCCGACCTGATCCAACTCTGCGTTTTTTCTTATTTCCTTGGTGCACCAGTTGACACAGGTAATTGTAGTCTGCACGCCATTTACGAACCATTCGGAGATTCAGCATCTTCTCTTTACAGAATGCTACAAAATTTACACCACGTGGAGTCTTTCACGAGGGGTTAAAAACTATTCATTTTATTTTTAAATAAAATTACACAAGAGGAAATAATCGGACTTACAAGACTGAAATGAATGAACGTTGTATACCGGCACTGTCGCTCATTGTAGACTGCTGCCTTATGTTGTATTTTTAAGATAAATTCCATGGATTAATTTGAAACGAACTGTTGAGGTAAACTATTAATTTTTTGGAATATTTTGTTTTAAACATTTTTCTGAAATATGAATATTAGGAGAACTAAACCTATTTTACTTATATTTAATAAATCAACAGCATTTTTTAAAGAATTCTTTTTGTCACATTATTTTAACTAGGCCTTGTATTCGGAGGATGTATTTTTTTCGAAAAGAGACGGTAGTTTTATACGAGTTTTTCCAAATAATTTAGATTAACATAATATATATTTCACCAAATTGGGGAAACTTCAAAACACTGTAAATTGTAAATTGTGACGTTTAGGGACAAAACGGCAGGTGGTACAGTATATATTCTTGCCTACACCGCTTTTTTGCTGTTACACAAGGCTAGTTTAGGTTCATCTGGCAGCTCAGTAAATAGCCCGTTGGTGGTATTAACGGAAGATTTGCACGAATGTTGAAATCTACTTTTGTCATCTAAATAGAAGCCTTGGTAAGCGCAGCAGCTGTTTTTTCACAAATATTCAAATGCTTAGTCAAATACAGGACTCACACACATTGCACACTCGAGAGCAACGCATTCAAAAGGCTTATGTTCCGGCTTCATTCTGTTCGTTCAGCTCACTAAATCGATAGAAATTTGCATTGAAGGTTGAGTTAATTTGAAGTGGTAAGGTACACAAGTGATGTACTGTATAGGTGGTGTGCTCTCTGCCTGAATTGAGGTATACCTATGAAACCACTTTTTATGGGGGATAACCTGTTGTCACTAGGCTTAAAAGAGCCAGTAGAGTGCCCTTGGTCCCACTTTTTACGAGAGAAAAGATTGGCTAGTCCAGCCTTTATTTTTCATACTCTTTATAAAGGGTATTAAACTTTTTAACTTATAGACTAGAAAGGAGGTGTCCTTCATTAACGACTGAATTCGGAAAGAAATTGCAATTTAAGATTCTTTTTACTAAATAATTATTTCTTAGTATTACGGCAGCTACTACTCGTATTTGTAGACTGTGGTCCATCTTTTACTGGCAAAACTATTCAATAAGCAAGTCAGCTGTTCATTAAGTCGCGTAATAACCATCTACAATTTTAATCAGAATTAACTGCGCCGATAGTGCCGATTATAATATGATGCGGATAGTAAAATACCAACACAGCGCTGTATTTTATTAGGCGGACTATTTGTTGGTAGCAGACCTAAATCTGATGGGATAGTTTCCAATTGGTATCGATTTCACTCCATTTACGAGTACATCAGCCTCAGTTTTGCCAGGCATACGTTGGAGTCCATTTGTATTATATCCCTTAGAATTAAGTGCTTGAAAGAGATTTTCTGTTATCTAGAGTTTTCGATCTACAATAGATACTTCAAATTATCTTAATACCTCCAATTCAGATACTATTGAAGTACGAGGATCGTTCGAAAAGTCCGCGCAAATATAAAACTGCTTAATTGTTTGGAGTAAAGCCTTTTTGATTTTTCGACATAGCTTCCTTTAGGCTTATACATCCCTTGCGAATAATAGGATTCGTCCAAGTCTGAAAAATAGCCATTCGTTTCTGCAATCACCTCTTCGCTTAGTTAAATTTTTTTCCCGCCAGCCATTTCTTCGAATTGGCGAACAAATAGTGGTTCGAGGGATTCGACGGAGCCAAGTCTGAGAAATGGGAAGGATGTAGAACGAGTGGGAACAGTATTTCCATTATTTTGCGAGCACAACACAACGGCGTCACTCGTTGAACTTTTCAGTTTAGAATACCGAAGAAATATTACACAGGCTTAGCAGTACGTCAGTAGGGTTTACGGCGATGTTGCACAGTTCACATTATCCCACTCTTCTCTATATTCAAAATTGCATACATCATATATGTATATATATATTATATATCATATAACCACATGACTGCCATATACGTACGTACATGAGCAGTTCACTATGTATGCATAGGTGTGTTAGGCACGCTTGTGTTCGCTTTATCTACATAAGTGGCTGTGTGGCGTAGCATACTTCCCCACTGGCTAGGTTTGTGGCTAAATTTAGCATTAGAAATTATGAAGAGCAAAGTGCATTTATTGCCTGGCGGATAGGTGGTTGCTGATGCAGCTGAAAGCAACGAATATGATGGTAAAACAAATGACAAGTATATAAAAATAGAAGTGTGCAAGAATGTGCTAGAATTTTTTTCATTGGCAGCCACCTGGGCGTATAAGCAATTATCTGATGCAGAGCATTTTCAGTTAAATTTTCAATTGTGCAGAAAATGCCAACAAGTTTGATTGGGTTATAACAACCGGTCATTTTAATATGCACATCTTTATATATATGTACATATGCAGCTACTTTTGGGGCTCATCACTCTAGTCCGATTGCCACAGCTGTGTTCTGCAGCAAACAGCGATAATATTAAAAAGAACTTTGGACCTACTACAGCACAGATAAATTTATGCAGATACCAAATAAAATAATATAACACATGCAACTGCCACAAGCTAACTATACAAATATATTGTATTTAATATGAATATACACATACGTCCATATACGTAAATTATTTGCATTAAGAGGTGCATACGGGGTTGATATTTTTAGACTGAAAGTCTATTCCGATTTGCGATGTACGTATTAATTTTTACAGTGTGCGATTCCATAGTTGTATATCTTTGGCAAATGGCGGTTGAATTAAGGGAGAGGTCGACCGTCTCACAATACGATGTTTGGCACCGAGATGTTCTGTAAAATAACTGGGGGTTGCACAACCACTTAAAACACAAAATCCTTTCTATTTCATACCATCTCCATTTGTATAGGTACATGAGAGCGCAGTGCAGGACGAGTCGCATAAGCAGACTAAAGAAAAAATATTCATTAAGAAACAGTAAGGCAACACATATAAAAAGGCCCACCCCAACTTTTTTTCTATGTTTAAATAAGCTTGCAAAAATGAAACAGAATAAGTCGCTCGGGCCAGATACGATACCTTCGGAAATCTTTTGCATCCTAGGTTTTGTAGGAATTCTCCAGCTCACATTTATTTTTAACAAGATTGCTGTGGAGGGCACTTCGGAAGTCTGGGGTAATAGCTATCTAATCCCATTCTAAAACAACAAAAGATGTGGTAGGTGATGTTGAAATTGCCGTGGAATAAAATTTATGTGACATTTTCTGACGATCTCGGAATGAGTACTCGATGTATACATTAGAAACACTGCGAAGATCACCAACAATTACTTCGGCTTTGTGAGTGGCAAATCTACCATTGATGTTGTTCATATTCTGCTTAGCAAAGAAAATATATTTGAATTTTTCATTGACCTCGAAAAGGCGTTCGACCACGTGCCCAGAGGTCTAATTTGGCAGGCATTAATAAACCACCTGATTCCGGAAACCATCATAAAATACCTGTATGTCATCGACACCTGCTATAAAGGTACTATTCAGGTAAAATATACGAGCGGTCTGACCAAATGTTTCAATGTTAATGTAGGATTACATCAAAGTTCAGCCTTAAGTCCTCTTCTATTTACTATTCTTACGCGTTAAATCCAGAACAATATCCCTTGGACACTGCTGTGTGCCGATAATGTAGTCCTTCTCGCACACGTCAAATCTATTCTTCAAGAAAAGCTGAACCAGTGGGTACACGCGTCGATTCTAACGGGTGCTGGGCCATACTGCGCAAATTAGAGCAGAAACTGCACGTGACAGAAATGAGGATGCTTCGGTGAGCCAGCGGACGCAACACGGTTGGACAATAAACAGAATAACCTTGGTCTTGGTAGCAGCAAAGTTGCTCCAATTAGCGCAAAACTTCAAGAAACCAGCCTTCGCTGGTGCGGCCATGTTATGAGAAGACCAAAGGACTAGGCAGTGAGGCAAGACCACTAAAAACATGGAAAAATACTATAAAAAATGACATGTGATGCAAAAGCGTGAGTGAAGAGATGACTCAGGACAGTAAACTACACATAACAAAGGGTGTAGATAAGCGTCAATTATTTTTATTTATACCCTTTAAGTAGGAGGTGAAATGGTTAAAGTACCAGACTGGCTTTCCTAAAGTAGCACTAAAGCGTATTTTTGCTACCATTACGAGACCTCCAACGGGCAGATATTTATAGTCAACCAGAGCTGAGTGTGTAACGGAGAAGGTTGTCCAAGGCTGTCGGAGAACGGTGGACCTAGTAACCCGAATTGCCTGGCTGCCAAACTCGGAAATTTACCGAGAAAGTGCTCAACATCCTTCTTCTCTGAAAGGTCCTCACAGCTTCTGAAATGTGGATTAAGTGGTCAACCAGCTTTTCCGTGTGAATACCGATCATCCAATGACGGGTAAGCACAGCTATAAGTTTGGAAATTGAAAGACGTGATGTTCCCAGAACTATCTGTGACCTGCGTCTATTGCTCTGGGGCCATAGGATTTTCGAAATAGCACACGAAGAAATGGAACTCCATCTGATCTGCGCTTTTCTGAGAAATAAATTGTGCAATTCTGAACTAGGAGACCTCTGAAACCAATTCAGTCGACTCCTTCCTGGAAATCTCATCAGCAAGTTCATTTCTCTTTAACTAAAAATAAAAAACGAATCGAAGCTTTAAACTGACATTTAAAAAAAATGAGCATATAAGCAACCAAAAAAATTTTTCTTTATAAAACAATCTTTACAACCGAATATCCCGAAAATAGTTATGTTTTGGCCATCAAGTCATACAACCAAATTAATCAGAAATGCCTTAAATAATGTCCTTAAGTATCTAGGAGTATTTTTCGATTTTTGGAATCTTACTTAGAATGAAGTACTTGCTTTTTCTGATGAAACGCAGAAAGACGAACTGCAGAGAAATGTAACTGACGATTGAGCTTATTGCTGTCGACGGCCTTCAGACATAATTACTTTGAGGCGGAGAGAACGTATGTTCGAATCTCGATGAAAGACCAAAATGAAGAAAAAGTTTTTTCTAATAGCGGTCGCCACTCGGCAGGCAATGGCAAACCTTCGAGTGTATTTCTGCCTTGACAAAGCTCCTCATAAGAAATATCTGCCGTTGGGAGTCGGCTTGAAACTGTAGGTCCCTTCATTTGTGGAACAACATCAAGACGCATGCCGCAAAAAGGAGGAGGAGCTCGGCCAAATACCCAAGAAGGGTGTACGCGCCAATTCTATATATATATATATATATATAAATCCCTGTGGAAGAGATACAAGGCTATCTTCCCATCTAGGGAAGAGTGGAACACTAACCAAATATGGCTAAACGACTCACAAATATGGTAGACAGATGGTTCCAGAACGCTCCAAGGAGTGATTCCAGAACGCCCCATGGAGTAGGATCCCTAATACTAAGTACAGATACCACAATGCAATGCGTTCATATCTAAAAGTGGGTTCGAGAAAGTAAAAATTAAAATATTTTCGGATAGCCAATCGGTTCTCAAAGTCTTGAACACTTTCACATTCAAGTCAAAAGTCCTAATAGAGTGTAACAATACACTCAACAATCTGGGCACTCACAATCAGGTCTCACTGATTTGGGTACCAGGACAAGAGGGACACGAAGGAAACGAGAAGGCAGACTTTTAATCACTCCAAAGAGTTTTTGAACTTCAACGGCAACAGAGCAAAATCTGCCCTAACCCTGGATAACAAGGGCCTCAGATTACACTTGCAAGTCACTTTGCCTGTAATAAACCCTTTAAAACAATAGGGTTATCTAGTACAAGATCATGCAGGTTCTGCTGTGATGAAGAGGAGTCTATGGAACACTTAATTACCAACTGTGAGGCATTAGGCCACAGGAGACACAGGATCCTGGGCTCGTACCTACTAGAGGAGCAAGAATTACAATTGCTCCCTCCTAAAGAGCTGGTTCGATTCCTCGGTATACTAAATAATTATAATTAAGTAATTAGGGGCACGCAATAGATCAATCTGGTCGCAGTGCATAAAGGCCTTAGCCTAACCCGTGCAACCATTACCATTACCATCCCTGTGGGATGAACCGTCGGACTTGAGGTGTTTTTAGTGGCGTTAAAGTTCTACATTGACTAAGGCTTGCGATTGCCTTTACAAAAAAAAAATAATAATAATAAGTTAAACGCAAATCTGAGTAGTTTAAACGTGCTTGTGACGATGTGGGTTAAAATCTAACATCCACGCCAATTCTGATGCCAAGCGCAGAAAAGCTAGCCTTGATAACCTGTAATTTATGACAAACATGGCCGATAAAAAATTTGAAAATTAAAAAAAAAAAAACACTTACCGAACATTCAGCAGGTCATTGCGAGAATTCCTTGTCTAGAGGGTATGTACGAGTATGGTATGTAGATATGGTTGGTATTGTGGTGTGTGCGTATGTACATATAATTGAGTATTTTCAACATCTACTTCGAAAACGGGTGCAAATTATTTCAATTTTGAGGTATTCTGTGACAACACCACTTACCATTAACCTCTTCAGTTCAATAAACTGTTTCGCACGAACATGCTCTCCTTTTTACAGTTGAATGCACTTCAAAGGTCAATACGCCAGCGCGCAAAACACCTTCCTGACGTGCATGTATGTGTGCGAAGATATGTTTGTTGTCAGACATATTTGCATATACTTGTAAATACAGACATACATGAAGTTTAAACGGCTTGCTTTGACGAACAAATTCGCTGATTGCTGCTACTTTTATTTTATAATTCTCATAGTTGCTGCAATATGATGCGCGTACACTTGACCGCTGGACGACATTGAATGTCGCACAGTGAGAATATGAATGCATACTATAAGAATAGATAGTGAATGTATGATAGTACGAGTGTAGGTATGTAGATGTGCATTAAGTGTGTGCAAGTGTGCTTATGCTTGTTTATGTTCTCTTCCTATTTCCGTTGAGAAGTTACATGTTCAAGCGTCAAGTGAAGCGCGTGCGCGGCCATGACCTCAATTTGTAAATGATACGGCAAAAAATAGTAATATAGTAATAATAAAATAAAAAATATAAAAATTAATCAACTATTAAGTATTTATAAATAAAGTAAATAAGTGAAAAATTAAATAAAGAAGACACCACCGCCAAACAATCTCACAATCGACTCAACAAAACGCGCGGGGTGAGGTGAATAGTAATGAGCGGCCGCGACGATATGCAGCACTAAGGTGAATGTCAATCAAGAGCCCTCCAACTGATGTATGGAAGCGCCGTTCAAGTGCGGAAGTTGTTTCCTTGTGCAAGTCCATTAACCGCGCTCAACTAACAAAAACAAAAACATAAAAAATAGACGAGTCATAATTTTTGGAAAAACACCCAACAGTTTGAATTTTGGCACGAATCAGCACACGCGAATTGTATAACGCCGATGATACTGGCCGCTTAGTAAATTTGATATATTTTGCCACACTCTTTGCCTTAGCTTAGCCAGTCGCCATAAAATGTAAACAACTACTCACATGCGGATGGGCATTGATCGATAATAAAACCAAAGTGCTAATATGAGTAGTATTTATTAGCCCATCTAGACCGCATAGAACTGTTTTTGTCGCCTTTACCGCCGTATACATGCAGGTACATATGTGCCAAGGTATGCACATACGAGGGTGAATTGTGAGGTTTGTGCAAAAATAAAAACTATTTAATTGTTTGAGGTAAACTTTTTTTTATTTTTCGGCATAGTCTCCTTTCAGGTTTATACACTTCGCCCAACGCAGTTCTAGTTTGTAGAGCGCTTCCGAATAATAATGAATAATAGGACTTATCCAAGTCTGAGAAATTGCCATTCGTTTCGGTAATCACCTATTCGTTTGTATAAAACCTTTTTCCCCCCAGCCATTACTTCAAAATCGGGAACAAATAGTAGTCCGCGGGATCTGAAACGGGGGATGTGAAATGAGTTGGAGTCCTAATTGCATTAATTTTGCGACCACAACTGCTGAGCCGTAAGCTGGTGCGTTGTCGTGAGGGAAAAGGAAAAAGACTCGGCTTCTTCAATTCAAATAAGTGCCAAACACAAGGTAATCTACCGATCTGTCTGAAACTTGGTGTGTGTTCTTCCAAGAGCTGCCAGTAGTGCCATCTCTCTGACTTTGCACGGACTTTTCAAACGACGCTCGTAGGTGTATGCATGTAATTTGAGTGCGATCCATTGGGGCACCCAATTATCAGCGCTTTTCATTGACTATGCTTGAATGTGTGTGCGTGTATGTGTACGTGTTTGCCGCCGTTTTAGAACTTTTGTTTCCTCGCGTATTTATTGAAATCCGATGCGCGGTTGTTTATCGAAATTTGCGCAAAACAAGCCACCGCCTCGTTGATAAGGCCAACTGGTCTAGAATCCAGCCAGGGTAAATGGCCAAAAAGTAACACAATACATATGCTAAGGCCGAGGCGTTGTGCTTGTGACAGTGACACGTACATAAAAGTGGGCTGCGGCAATGAGTTGGGCGCTCACATAGTGTCGTCAGATGCACAACCATAAATTTCCATACGAGTATATATCTGACAAGAATTACCCTTTGGTCATGCGACGCCGCGTTGGCGTCAGCACGTTCCAGCTGTGCATGAGATGGCGGTGTGATCGCTTGCCAATTGTTGTTCCTAGTACAGCGTTCGAGCGGTGTGGTGCGCGATAAGAAGCAAGAAAGTGTGTTGCTTGAAAGAATATCAGCCAAGCGGCATGCAAACGAGCACATACTCATATTCATTTGTATATACGAGTATGCGAATATCAATTTCGGCTTGCTGGTATTGCAGATATTGGCTGCAAGACGCCATGAAGTTATATAGAACAAGTTCAAATTTTTGAGAATGGATTGCGCTACTGCAATGCACAGTTCTTTGCGCTGTTCGTTGTATTTGAAATTTTGAAAAAATTTTATAAAAAAAAAATGTTCTTAAAAAACATCAAAAATCTTTTCGCCACTATTTGGTTCCTCCATTCAAGATTGCACTGGAGAGTTAATTTGCGCTGTTCGCTGTATTTGGAATTTTGAAAAAGAATTTATAAAAAAATAATTTCGTAAAAAAACAACAAAAATCATTTTACCACTATTTTATTCCACCAGTCAAGATTGCACTGCAGAGTTCATGTGAAATTTTTTGAAATTTTGAAAAAAATTTTATAAAAAAAATGTTAATAAAAAAACACCAAAAATCGTTTTACCACTATTTTGTTCCTCCAGTCAAGATTCAAACGCGGAACCTTTGGCATCAGCAGCTACAAACCTTCCGCTGTGCCAAAGGCCTCGATATTCTTGGATGTTTTTATTTCAAATATTAGCAAAATTCACACTATCTCTCTGTGTGTTTTCGAGATATAACAATGAAATTTTTGCTGCCGCACAATTTACTGTATTCGAAAAAGCTAATTTTAAACGCATAACAAAACAAAATCTCTTGGCTGCTCAGCAGGCTAGCATAACTCAGCAAGTTAGCGCGCGAATTGCTGGCGCATAACTCTGGCAAATTTGGATGTTATGCCAAATAATACATGCCTATTGGGGGTACAGGGGTTCTTTTAAAAAATGTGTTTATATTTTTTTTGTTTTCAGTGTGATTGTATAAAACATACGAATGATTGAATAAGTTGGCATATTCGAATTCAGTACAACGACTTTGTAAGAATTTGTTTCATAGACGCTGCCTAGGAAGCTAAAGTTGATATTGCAACAGGTGGTACCCGAGCAAGCGGAAATGCACCCATTTCGCCAGCAGGCACTGCGATTTTAGAGACTAGTAAAGGCCGAAATCAGAATCGAAGATGGGCTGGCTATAGAAAATTCTCATAGGCACGGAGGGTCATGCAGGATATTGCAATGATTAAAACTGTAGGCTTTTAGCTTTTTCATACATCACCGAACATATTAAAAACATTGAGGTAGTCTTCAAGAAGACCGTTGGTATGCTCGGTACTTAGTTAGTGACTGCTGTGTGTCGATTGTTAAAATAATTTTCCATAATTTTGATATTTTCGGCTCAGTAATTGGCGACCGCCGTAGCCGACTGGGTTGGTGCGTGACTACCATTCGGAATTCACAGAGAGAACGTGGGTTCGAATCTCGGTAAAACACCAAAATTAAGAAAAACATTTTTCTAATAGCGGTCGCCCCTCGGCAGCCAATGGCAAACCTCCGAGTGTATTTCTGCCATGAAAAAGCTCCTCATAAAAAAATCTACCGCTCGGAGTCGGCTTGAAACTGTAGGTCCCTCCATTTGTGGAACAACAAAAAGACGCACACCACAAATAGGAAGAGGAGTTCGGCCAAATACCCAAAAAGGGTGTACGCGCCAATTATATATATATATTCAGAACACTTTCGTTAACGTAACATTTGCCCTTAATAACGTCTCACAAAAAATTGTTTAATGGAGTCAAATTGTAGCTTCTAGGCGAGAAATTGACATCATCGCAAACGCAGCCAAACAAAAATGAGTGAGAAGTACGCGAAGCGTTTTGAGGCGGTATTTTTATGCACGCATTCGACAGGGCCGACATTTTCCTAGGCCGCTGCTGCAGAAGTGATTAAAAAATCAAAAAAGTTTGTTGTGATGCCAGCGGTATAAGGTGTACAAAAATGTTGATGACTTTTCCGAGCGCGGCTTGAAGCGAGTGACGACAAAAGTGCAGAGTAAAGGGATCGTCCATTTTTTTAAGAGGGACCCTTCTTTGTGACTGCGCCAAGCACGATCAGTTCTTGCTAAAAAGGGAATAGATGTGAGTACCAACACCATCGAAGGTCGAATGAAGTAGCTGAATATATCCTACCGTCCCACATTATCAAAACCACTGCCTCAGAAAAACACATTCAGAAACAAGAAAAAAAGGAAATGGCGTCACAGTATTGGACTGGCTTTCCCAGTCTCCAGACGCCACCCGCATTGAAAATGTGTGGGGAACTATGAAAACGGAACGCCAGTCCATGAGTTTAAGCATTTCGCGCGTCAAGTTCGCAAAATCTGGTCCTGTTTGTCGACGAGCTACGCAGAAAAGCTGTTTCAAAGCATGTAGGCTATACTCGACAACGAAGAAAACTACACGGCTTATTGAGTAATTGCGACTTGTAGTTTTTTCCATACTTTCTTGAAAAAAAATTTTAATAATATACATATATATTTTATATTTCATGAATAATCGCGTTTCCTTTTTGCTGACACAGACTGTATGTATGTAGTACCGTCCTGTTGAGAACAAATGTTGCCTAAGTCATCCTTCTCAGTTTACGCAAACAAAACAATCGGCTAACATGGGGCGGTAACGCTCGTCGTTGATTGTAATGGCAGTATCTTTTTTTCCGAAAAAAATGGGCCAAAATTGCACCCGTCCAAAATCCGCACCAAACAATTAAATAAGTAAGCGGCTTTTTCATGGTGAGATATGGATTACCCAAGCCCACAAGCCCCAATTGTCTTTGTTAACATAACTACAGGGATAAAAACCAGCTTCATCTGGAAAGATGATTTTTCCAGGTCATGATTTTTGAGGCTCATCTTCAACCAGCCGTGCTCTTGTCTATTTCTTCAAGCAAATATCTCCTTTTTTTGTAAATGTTGAGTCATAAAAAAAAAATCATGTGCAGCATCGTACACGGGGTAGAAGTGAAACTTCTGTGTGTGAAAGAGTGTGAATAAGAGAGAGAGTGAGAGCGAGAGAGAGAGAGAGAGAGAGAGAGAGAGAGAGAAAAAGAGAGAGAAAGAGAGAGAGTGAGAGAGAGAGAGAAAGAGAGAGAGTGAGAGAGAAAGAGCGGGAGAGGAAGAGAAGGAGACAGGGATAATTTCAAAAGAAATACAACAGTATAAAATTTGTGTAACCAAAATTCGATTTTATTAACTATATATGCATTATGCTATCATCTGTTGGTGGTTCAATTGGTAATTCTGATATAATTGGTTTGTGATAGCTGAAATATGAAATATGTATATGTACGTGATTCAATATTTCTAGATAACGTGTGAAAATTGCATCTAGTGTAGTTCCGGATTTTTCTGTTGATTTTTTAGGGTTATGGCTTATCTGCAAACCGAATGTTTCTCGAAGAAATTGAATCAACGGCAAAGATCATTGGATCCGAAATTTACGTTGAAATCTCCCCCGAGAATCAATGGAATTTTGTCTTCGCCTCTTCCAAGTGCATTTGCACCTGCGTGGCTGTAAACCAGTAGTGAGTGGTGAATGAAATGTATTATGTCATCAAGATTTTGGTTCGGTAAGATATAGATGACGGCTATAACAATAGTTTTTCCATTCAGCGTTTGACATTCTGCAATGCAAACAACGCCAACTGGTGTGCCTGTTGATGAATATGACTGAGACTGCCTTGCAGTCATTTCCATGTTAGGTGTGACGATATTTACGCTATCATCTTGATTGTGGTAGATTGTCACACCGCCAGCACTAACATTTAGTCGCTTATATTTGATGACGCAATTGAATTTTGGTATACTAATGTCCTCGTTATCGTTTAACCAAGTTTCGGACAAAAGTACTATACTCGATTTGCGGATGACAGAGTCTGTTAAATCTGCGGAATGTGCTCATAGGGTCTGACAATTAAGTGTATATACAGCTAGCCCTCTTCTCTGAGTCATGAAATCGATTATTTGTTTATCCACAGCTTCCAGTCTATTTAACGATAGTCTCCGGAATTCATTTTGTAAATGAGACATACTGACTGATGCTCGTCGTCCATGGTAGAATCTGAAATCATTTCCGTTCATTTTAATCCACAAACCTTCAATACAAGTGACTCGTGATAAAGCAACGTAAACTAATGATTGCGAATGTTTTTTATCATATTCGTAAACAACTTCAGAATACGTGCTTCCCGTCGCACAAGCACAAACTAATGGTAAATGTGATCGTTTAGCGTTAATCGTTTTGTTGTTGTTAAGCGGGATTGTTGATGTGCGTCGTCCGATTGTTACTGCTGTTTTACTGATATTATGCGCTGCAACATGACCAGCAACTGTTTTTCTCTGTCGCGTAACATTATGATGTATAGCTCTCCTTCTCTTTCTCTCTATGTTATATATCTGTATACTCTATCTTACAACGAAGCCTATGTCTTAGGTATAGAAAATGTATAGCTCTCTTTCTCCTTCTCTCTACGTTGTATCTTTTTTTCTCTCTCGCGTAACGAAATCTCTAAACGTTACATTTTTAACACACTTTTATTAGGTCGGGTTGTATGTATGTATGTATGTATGTATGTAACGGAATCTTTGAGCTTAATTTTCACGTTTTCCATTATCCTTAGTTGGATTGCCAGGATTAATATTTTCTCTTTTTACCTGTGGGCAAAAAGTAAGGTGAATTTGGTTAAAATGAAAAATCTTTATTTATTCTTGTAGATCAATTTCATCCCCTTCAAAACAATCCCCTCTCGATGAAATACACTTATGCCAACGATTTTTCCAATCCCCGAAACATGCCAAATAGTCCATTTCCGGTATAGCCATCAGCACCTTCTTCGATTCAGCTTTTATTTCCTCAATCGACTCGAAACGCGTTCCCGGAGTGGTCTCTTGAGTTTTGGGAATAGCCAGAAGTCACACGGAGCCAAATCAGGCGAATACGGTGGTTGCGGAACGATATGCGTGGAATTTTTGGCGAAATAGTCACGAAGAACGAGAGCAGTGTGCGACGGTGCATTATCGTGATGCAAAAACCATGAGTTGTTGGCCCATAATTCTGGTCTTTTTAGATGAATTGCTTCATGTAAACAACGCATAACGCTCAAATAATAGTCCTTATTAACAGTTTGGCCAGGTGGAAGGAAATCATAGTGCACCACACCACGAAAATCGAAAAGAACTGGCCAATGGAGTGGGGTAGCCGCTTCTCAGGCTCCCTCCACGAAATAAGTTCGTCATCCCGATTACTTCTTTATCACGGCCGATAACTGCATAGCTTTAGACTCACAGTCGATAAGAAAGGAATTAAATATAACACGAATATATCGAATCATTAATTCACTGACTGCAATGATAACAATAATTTTCATTCATAATAAAAAATATAAATATAATAACCGAACTAAAAAGTAGAAAATAAATTTTAATGACAAAGAGACCTATAATGAAGTAATAGCAAATCGAACGATCAGTCATAGTCAACTACCTCAGAACAGAATTATAACAAAAATTAAGATAGAGTTAAAAGCGTGGGATGCATTTTGCTTCACTTTCATAACCCTCTATACGTAGGTAGTTGCCAATAGAATGATTGTAATACTATATCAAGCATCCCACGCTTTTAACTCTGATTTGAATTACTCTATTTGTATCTTAATTTTTGTTATAAAAGATCGCATAGTTTTGAGACCTCCGACAGGCAGATATCTACAGCCAGCCAGAACTGTTACTATAATGGAGAATATTGATGGGACTTAAGTTGGCGCACTGCCCCAGGCTGTCGAAGAAAGGTGGACCCAGTGACCTTAACAGTCTGGCTGCCAACCTCGGACATTTACCGAGAAAGTGCTCAACACTCCCCTTCTCTGAAAGGTCCCCACAGCTTCTGAAATGTGAATTATATGGTAAACCTAGTTTTTCTGCGCGTGTGTCCTGCGTCTATTGTGCTGGGGCCAAAGGCTTTTCGAAATAGCTCTTGAAGAAATGGAGCTCCATCTTTTCGGCGTTTTCCTGAGAAATAAGTTGAGCAATTCCTCTTTAGCAACAGTTAGGGGGATGCCGATGACCGGATAGGAGATCTGTGTGACCAATTCAGACCCCTTCCTGGCAAGCTCGTTACCAATTTCATATCCCTCAATCTCATATGCCCTAGAACTCAGATCAGAATAATGTTACCTGTACATGCAAGAGATTTGATATCTTCCTTATGGGAATTGATTAGTTTAGATCCACTTCATGGCATTGTCAGAGTCTTGATTGTAGCTTGACTATCGAAAAAAAAGTTTATATCCTTTTCGCTTCCGCGTTCCCTAAGCATTTTGCATGCCTGCAGGATCGCAAAGACTTCTGCTTGAAAAACACTAGCAGTTTTCGGCAGTTTAAAGGAGATGGAAAAATTGGCTGATTTAGAGAAAACCTCCGCTCCAACTCCCGATCTCATCTTGGAGCCGTTAGGGAAGACAGAGGTACCAGCTTCGGTGCAGAATTTTCCCTCGTTACAATACTGTCCACTTGGAAAGATTGCCCTGGCCCGATCATCAAACTCCAGTTTGCGAAAAGAGAGATCTGTACGAAGTTCAGAGAAATACGGTGTTAAATGCCTAAAAATGCTACCATGTCCCAGAGGTCAACTTTCTTTAACCTGATTGCCCTTTGAACAGCGATGGAAATAACGTAACGTCATAAACGATATTCAGGGCAGCACTGGGGCAAGTTCTACATGCTCCGGTGATGCCAATACATGCTGTTCTTCGCGCCCTTCTCAGTTTAGTGATATTATAGCCCTTACGAAGGCGCTTTCAATCAAACCAGGCATCCATACGTTAAAATTTTCAGAACCACTACATTGTAAATTTACAGCACGGCTTAAGGCTTGAGCCCCCAATGTTATTTACTAAGTAAGGAGCAAGTATCGCTATGGTTGGTGTTTGATATATTCCTCCCTTCGCTTCCTGCCACATAAAACTCATTTAGATGCAAGTAGTACCAGTCTGAGCTGGACATGGATTTAGGCACAAAATTCCGTGACCGCCGTTGCCGAATGTGTTGGTGCGCGGCTACTATTCGAGAATGCGTTAGTTGGAATCTCCTCGCATGAAGCAGCAAAATGGTAGAACAAGTTTTTTCCAATAGCGGTTGCGCCACGGCAAGCAAATGATAAATTATCGAGTGTATTTTTGTCATAAAAGAGCTTCTCATAAAAAATATGTGCCATTGCCTCTATTTGCGGAACAACTTCAAGACTCATACCTGAAATAGGAGGAAGAACTCGGCCAAACACCTAACAGAGCGGAAGTGTGTGCGCTAATTATTTATTTATTTATTTTTAAACCAGCATAAAGATTTTGGTAAATCTATAAAAAGTATGATCCCCATTTAATCTGTTGCCTACGCAAAATAGGCAGTTGATAAATTAGATTCATATCGCTTTGTCCCAGAATTAACCTCTGCTTTTCTTCTAGTACTGAGCTCACTGCCACTAAACATGTTCCCTCTTGCAGACCAGTGAGTGTTTTAGATGTTAAGAAATAAATGTTATTATTATATACATATGTACATATTATATACATACATATGGATGTGTGCGTGTGTGAAAACGAATCTGAAATTTTTCTATCGCATCATAATTTCTTTCAACAAATAATTGCAACTACGCAATGAAAATAACAGTAAGCCGATAAGTGGAAGAACTCGCAACTATTCGGAACTAAAAATAAAATCACACCAATTTGAAACACTGCACAACTCTGCTGATGTGAATCTAGTCACGTCATTCTTAAACAGCTGTTATTGTAGCTCTACTTTGCGTCTGTAGTAGTATTTGAATACGGGTACGTGTTACCCAGCATGTGAAAGAACCCAGCACCGAAGTAGACTGTAGCGCCAACGACGGTAATGGGCGTGTCTCTGAAACACTTTGTTTTTCGGAAGTATCTTTGTATGAATGTGTGTATGCTAATGCGATGATGTATCGGGTTTTGGGCGTGCACGCATATAAGTAGTTATATGTATATAGTAAGTATGTATGCACAAATATATGCATATCTTAAAAATTGTATTATATTTGCAATTTGCGGACAATTAAAAATATTTACGTACATATCTAACTCGAGGTGAAAAGTACGATTGCAAAAAGCCTGCGTAGTAAACGCCATAATGAGTAACTTGCTTGATTGCCGGTAGGTTAATGAGACTGGTTTATTTGCGCATGAAAGTAACAGGTTAATGACATACGTACACTCTTCTCTCTTCATTGTTGCTGCTCTTCAAGTGTAGACGCCAGTGAATTGGTTTGTTTTTCTACAAAATTTTCGCTAAATTATTTTTCGGTGCAAAATGCAGGCGAATATATATATACATTAACACGTAGATATGTACATACATACATTGTATATTTTAAATATATAAAATCATGATACATGTAAGCACATGTTGTATGTGTGTATGATCATTCAACTATATAAATGTTATGCATTTTTTTTTACAATTATAATCTCTTCGAATTTTTTTACACGCGTTTGCTCTAAAAAACATATGTGGGTATGATTGTATGTGTATGTATTTTGAAGCGTTGGGCATGTAACCTTGACGAATTAAGCTTAAGCTTGAAATCGACCCCTAGAATGTAAGCAAACCACTCGTCATGCAGATGGCCGTGATCATCAAAATTTTCCACTTATGCATACATAAGTACATACCTGTGTGTGTGATTAGGACTCGCGTGAATAGTTTGCTGACAAATAAACTCATGAAAAAGTATTCATACTGATGCGCAAACAGTTTTATAAAACTACAATATAATTTTTTTAATTTTGTTTTTCATGATTTTAAATTTATTTTTTAAGTTTGCCTTTATTTAACGGCAATCAAATTTTTAGTATTGAACCTTTTCAGAAAGTATTCATATTGATGGGCAAACTATTTTATAAACGTATTTTATAAAAATATATATGTATACATTTTTTTGAACTTTAATTATTTGTATGAGTTTCAAGATTGCTTTGTAGAGTTTGCCTTCATTTAATAGGGGCCAAATTTTTAGTATCGACCCATTTTAGAAATTTTATAAAATTATAATTTCTTGTTTGAGTTTTAATTACTTTTATGGTTTTCAAAATTTTTTAAGTTTGCCTTCATTTAACAGCAGCCAAATTTTTCGTATCGCACGTTTTCAGAAATTTTATAAAATTATTGTATAATTTTTTGTTTGAGTTTCAATTACTTTTATGGTTTTTAAGTTTGCCTCAATTTAACAGCAGCCAAATTTTTCGTATCGAACTTTTTCAGAAATTTTATAAAATTATAGATTTATTTTTGTGAATTTAAATTTTTTTATTATATTATTTTCAAGATTTGTTTAAAGTTTGGCTTCATTTAACACCTGCCAAATTTTTATCGAAGGAATCTGGAGTTACATGTTAGCGCCTTCGTGCCATTTTCCAAAAATTTTTAGTTTGGCTCAAAATCTTTCTTGTTCTGTTGAAACGGCAACGAAAATTGCATTTTAAATCAATCGTACTTCAAATATCAGCAGTAATTTTCTTTTTATATTTTTGTTATTACTTTCTCCTTTTTTATTTCTGTTTGTTTTTTATTTTCTTGTGCCAAAATTTTAAGTCGATCGGAGTAAAATTGATGAAGTTATGAATATTTGAGCCTATGTTACTCCAGGCTGGGTTTCTATACCTGCTCGACATAAAAGCGTTTTTCTGAAATTTGTTCGGCAGGTTCTGTAAATTTGGAAATTTGGTGGGAATTGCATTGAAATTCTCTCGGAACACTTCAGAGTCTGCGCTATCATCTTTGAAGTCGTGTACGCCATAACTTGAAATTTATTAAAACAATCGTACTTCTTCAAATAACTCACCAGGTATCAGCTGAAAATCAGGTGTTTGTGAGGACATAATATTTTGTGATAAAAAAAAATTTTTGTGAAAAAGTGTTAAGAACTGACGGATAATACCCGCGTGGTCTTGTTGACCGTAAATTCAAAAACTAAGCTCGCGAAAAAACACGTATTTTATATTTATGGAATTTTAATAGAAATATATTTTTATAATTTTCGATTGTATTTTGTGGTAAAATAAACAAGAAATAAACAATTTTAACAATTTTTTTTATATAAAATTAAAGTTTTTTTAATTAAAATTTTTTTGACATTTTTTTATGTTATTTATTTTACCACAAAAGAAAATCTAAAGTTATAAAAATATATTTCTATTAAAATTCCATAAATATAAAATTCTATAAATATAAAAACGTGTTTTTTTTGGGAACTTAATTTTTCAATTTTCGGTAATTTTAATATACATATATTTTTTTACAATAATTACTTTCAGCTCTTTTTATAAAATATTTTATTAAACCTTAATTCATTCCCTATAATTCTTGTTGACAAAATTTGTTTCTAAGATCAATGGATTCCGAAATAAACCCCTCTAAAAAGATTACTCAAAAGTTTAATTCGCAATAATATTCGCAAAAAAAAACAGATTATGCAAACTCGTTTAACACACTTTAAAGGCACCCCAAATACAAACAAAGTTACCAAGTAGCAAAAAAATCTGAAATTTAAAAGTTCAAGGACGTTGTGTTCAGTTAACTAATAGTATTGCTATCGCGCCGACTTTGGAGGCATAGTCTTAGCTGGAGGTTGTCAGGTTGCGGATAGTGAATGCGAGTACATTTTTGTTAACGAATAAGCAGTCACAAGGAGATCAGGACAGCAGTAAGTAAGCAGTCCTGGACCATCAAATCCATCACCGACTAGGTGAGGAAGTACCGCCTTTCGATAAGAACTTAGCGCAAAACAGTGTCTGTCTTGTAGCAAGCGGCTGCAAAACGATATGCTGCTTCCACCAGTTAAATCTAAGATGACAGCACCCATTGCGTGGACTCTAGGCTAACAACCCATCACCCGTGATTAAAATTTATTATTGAGCGCCTACGGATGAATGGAGCGTTCTAGTAATCAATTAGACAAATTTTGTTTAAGTTTCCATGTATTTTTGTTTCAGTTCTTTGGTGTTACGAAAAATTTAAAAATTGAAAAAAAAAGAAAACAAAAACAATATTACCAGAAATACTTGAGAAAGATATCTTTTACCAAATGCATTTTGATTTTTCATATGATGCTATCGTAATTGCGATGAACATCGCCGCAAAACACCATTTTTCTAGGCGCCTCCGGAGATTGTGTGAGTGACATCGCACTCGCCAATTTTTTAGTTTTTTGGCTTGAAAATTTAAGAAAATATTGCGTTATTATACAAAAATTTACTGAATAAATTATAGCTTCTCTATCGTCCAAAATTCTTTAAAACATGCCTTTTTTTCGCCAAATTAACCTTAAAACGATTAAGGCTGAGGTATGACACTAACCGATAGTCAAAATATTTAGCAGCAAAATGCTTTTCAGTAGCCAAATAATAAAAAAATAATATAAGATTAAAAAATATACTTTCAATTGTACCACCCTGTATATGCACACACCCATTCTATAGCCAATGGCCTTTGCGTACTTCGCCGTCAATGACTTTGTTCTTCTTTGTTGGCGGTGTGGTTAGTGTGGCTGGTGTTGCAAGTTGTGCTTATGCACATACATATATTATATGTGGTAATGTGGCACTTAGTGTTATTGTGCGTCCAATCCCCTTTTTTGTAGCATCATAAGCGTGAAATAAATATATATGCACGTACATATGCACATCTTGTTGTTCAATAAAACGGTGCGACGAGCTGATGAATGAGCGATTACGGCGGCTGAGTCAGACAGAGAATCAACAAGTGGGCAAATGAGTGCAGTAGTGAGTCAGTAGGTAAGTTTGCGAACGAATGGTTCGTTTCATGAACAGATGTATATATGTATGTATGTATGTGTGTATGTGTGTATGTACTATATATTTTGTCAACTTTGCGAAATAAACTTTTATCAGAGTCACCGTATGACCGTATGAAATTGGTGAACGACCTTGCTGACACCGACGATGTTTGCGAACATCGAAAGTAATTTGAATGTATGCGCGGTATTTTTAAGAATTTATTTTCGTATTCTGTTGGCACTATTCATCGACACGTCCTTTCATCAGTCAATCATGAAATTGATTGTTTCATTGGCATTTTTATTTTGCATGGGGTTTCTAACATTGGGTGAATGATTAACTTTAAAAAGTTGGGAATTTATCTACGAATTCCGAATAGGAAATGGGAAATTTATCTTCAAATTCTTAATAAAAGTCTGGAAGTTTATCTAAAACTTCTGAATGAAAATTTGGAAATTTATCTAAAAATTCTGCATAAAAAGTTGGAGATTTATCTAAAAATTCTGCATGAAAGGTTTGAAATTTATCTAAAAGTTCTGCATAAAAAGTTGGAAATTTATGTAAAATTTCTAAATAAATGCTTGGAAATTTATCTAAAAATTCTAAATAAAAAATTGGAAATTTATCTGAAAATTTTGAATAAATAACTGAAAATTTATCTAAAAGTTCTGCATAAAAATTTGCAAAATTTATCTAAAAATTGTGAACAAAAAATTGGAAACTTATCAAAAAGTTCGGTATAAAATTTTGGGAATTTATTTAAAAACTCTTAAAGAAAAGTTGGAAATTTATTTAAAAATTCTGAATAAAAAGTTGGAAATTTATTTAAAAATTCTGAATAAAAAGTTGGAGATTTATCTAAAAATTTTGAATAAAAGCTTTCAAATTTATCTAAAAATTCTGAATAAAAAACTGAAAACTTAAAAGTTCTGCATAAAAATTTGCAAAATTTATCTAAAAATTCGGAATAAAAAATTCGAAATTTATCTGAAAATTCTAAATAAAAAACTGAAAATTTATCTAAAAGTTCTGCATAAAAGTTTGGAAATTTATGTAAAATTTCTAAATAAATGTTTGGAAATTTATCTAAAAATTCTGAATAAAAAATTGGAAATTTATCTGAAAATTTTGAATAAATAACTGAAAATTTATCTAAAAGTTCTGCATAAAAATTTCCAAAATTTATCTAAAAATTGTGAACAAAAAATTGGAAACTTATCAAAAAGTTCGGTATAAAATTTTGGGAATTTATCTAAAAATTCTGAATGAAAAATGGGAAATTTATTTAAAAATTCCGCATAAAAAGTTTAAAATTTAACGAAAAATTGCGAATACAAATTTAAAATTTTTCTAATATAAAAATTCTGAATAAAGTGTTTCGAAATTTGTTGAATTTTTGTGAATTTCGTACAAAGTTTTGAGCACTGCAGCTTTTATTGTACAATGCACTTTAGGTACTTTTATAAAATCATAAAAAAATTATATACAAAAAAGTTACAATTTGGTAATTCGTGGCGCTCCTATTATTTTGAGCCCAGGTGCATATAAATATTTACGACTTGCGTTGTTTTAGTTATTTTACGGTATTTTTAGTTTCAGCTATTATAGTTTTTGTTTCGCTCTACTTTCATTTGCTTTCCGTTCCGAGTTCTTGGGCTATTTGCGATAGTTGTTCACGCCTTCAATGAGTGTGCGAACGCCTGCTATTGCCTAGCTGGCCAGATGTGATCTGCATACGTATTTCATATAAATGTTTTTAGAGTTTGGGCGATTAGAATTTATTTTTAAATTTGTTATATATTTTATTGCCACGAACAAAAAAGAAAAAAATTATTAAAATGTTTTTCATTTTAAAATTAATTTATTTGTCTTTTTAGTTCACTGAATAAAAATAAATTTACATGCACGCAAGTACATGAGTATTTGTATACAGGCATCACACATATATGTATATATGTATGTATATATACGCAGGCAGTGAGCACATTACTTCATAGGAATCTGTTTAGGAAAAGTTTGTATTTATTTAAATGTAAAAATTGTCATATAAACTACGCTTGTTTTATTCGGAAGATTTGCGAGCTTTCGAAAACTAATTCGGGAACCAATCGGCCTCATAGTACTACGAGTGTTTCTGGTCATAGCGTAAACAAAAAATTAAAATTGATTTGCGTCATAAACGTGTGATTTAACTTACGTTCGAAAAATATTTCACGAAATAAAAAAAAAACACTAAAAGTTTAATAAAAATTGGTTATCAATGTATTTGAGTATTTATGCAAAAAAAAAAAAAAATATACATATATATACGAAGTGTGTTCAAAAAATATGGCGAATTTTGTGTTTTTTCAAAAATTATTCATTTATTCATTAATATCTATTAATATTATAATTATTATATTATTATTATATTATAATATTAATATCTATCCCTTTCAAAGTAGTCCCCATGAGATATTGTGCACTTGTGCCAACGTTTTTTCCAATCTTCGAAGCACTTCGAAAAATCATTTTTTTTTAATCTTGTTCAGCTCCTCTTTCGATGCCGTCTTTATCTCGTCAATCATAGCGTAGCGTCGTCCTTTCATAGGCCTCTTCAGTTTCGGGAACAAAAAAAATCACAGTGAGCCAGATCTGGGGAATACCCTGGCTGTGGCATCATTAGTGTGTTGTTTTTGGCCAAAAAGTCGCGCACAAGCAACGATGTGTGAGCAGGGGCGTTATCGTGATGCAAGAGCCAATTTTTGTTCTTCCACAAATCCGGACGTTTCTGGCGGATTGCTTGGCGCAAATTGCGCATAACTTGCAGGTAATATTCCTTATTGACCGTTTTACCCTGTGGCAAGAACTCATGATGCATAACTCCTCTGCAATCGAAGAAAACGGTAAGCAAAACTTTTACATTTGACCGAACTTGGCGCGCTGCTTTTGTTCGAAATTGAGTAGTTTTGGTACGAATTTGCGGCGACCCGTCCATGCCCAAATCATTGAAAAAAAAAAAATCGAATGGCACGAGCCAATCGATATGTCTAGGTCCTCAGTAACTTCTCTAACGGTGTTCCGACGATTGGCCAATACCATTTTCTTCACTTCATCAATTTTTTCTGTTGGTCTGTTGTTGAAGTGCTCGGGCGTCCGGCTCGCTTTTCGTGGTTCACATCTTTTCGGCCTTCTGAGAACATTTTGTACCACCGATAAACGTTGCTTTGGTAGCTTCTCCGTATGACACGGTCAACATTCGGAATGCGTCCGCGCATTTAATTTCGTTTTTCCCACAAAATTTGATACAGGTTCTTTGATCTATCCTTTTGAATAGGTAAACATCGAAGACGCGTCGAGACACGTGGAAGCAAAGCAGCTGCCAACAATAAACGGAACATTCAAAATGGCCGAACTCGTCGGCATGAGTGAGGGACGTGCGTACCAACATATTGCCGTAATCTGCGAAAATTCAAAATTCGCGATACTTTTTGAACACACCTCGTATGTACAGTACGCCCAAACAAAACAAATACCATGCATCGGAAATCTAGATTTCGAAAGCGTGATTGCTACTGAAATCCGTATTAAATTTTAGAGTGTAACTCGAACGAACTCCATACACATACTGCTTCCATCATCTATTTTAGATTCCACATAAATATTATAGAGATCGGATAAAAATCATGCTCACTATTTAAGTCAAAATGTACTCGTACTAAATTTCCTTCTGTCCATCTGCATTGGTTTTCAGAAGGCTTTTGATACCGTCAAGTGCACAGCAATACGTTTTTTCTGAAAAAACAGAGTTCATACAAAAATTCTGCAAATCATAAAGGCCCTCAATCACAATGCAGAACTTACAGTTCTCTACAATAGCGTCACAGCACCCCATTTAGGCCAACGTCCGGTGTAAAACAGGGCTGCCCACTGTCACCACTTCTATTCGCGGATATACTTGAGGAAGTAATGCAGAAAGTGGAAGAAAGGAGCCATGACATTACTTGATGACAGCTCAGCTTTTGGGCGGTTCCAGCCAATTTGGAAAAGTAGACAAACTTCTCAGAAAAATAAAATTATAATATTTTTTTGACGTATGTGTAAAATCCAACACTCTTAGATTGCCTTCGGGATATATGTAAAGTTTTTCGGTTTAATACTATCCGAAATGCGGATTTGAGGCAGATCACCGCACCAGAATCAATCCAAAAGGCGATAAGATGTCGTAAATGGCGATGAATCGGGCACACCTCTCAGAAAAGACAGGGAAAGCTTAAGCAGAACTGCGCTTGAATGGAACCCGCAAGACAAAAACGACACAGTCGACCACCAAATACCTGGAGGCGTTCTAATATTCATGGCTTAGAAGCAGTTAACCATATCGCTGTGGGATGTCGCAAAGAGAACAGCAGTTAATAGAATAAGTTCCCAAGTTACCAAGTAGAATAATGAAGGAATAAAACAAAAAAAAAAAAAAACTCTGGGAAGAGTACACACCAAGGTACAACCTGATCGGTATGCAAATATTTCTTTGTGTTCGGCAACTCACCAGTTCACGTCTCAGCAGTTGTGGTCGCAAAATTAAAGGATCTCTCGTACTACTACATGTTTTGATCCCAGATAGAGATCAATGGTTAAGTCCAGAGAACCTATTAACAGCACATTTTCTACACCGACGGATCCAAAATCAGTGAAGGTAGCGGATCTGGATGGTACTTAGAGGAAGACACTAAGTACTCCTATGCCACAGGACAGATGGCCACGGTATTCTTTACGAAAGTCTATGCCATATTGAACGTGGAATACTGGCTAATTGAGAATAATGGCGGGGTACCAGTATTGGAATTTGTAGTGACAGTCAAGCTGCACTGAAACCCCTTGCTAACTCTTCGAAGTCAGTCCGTGAATGTAAGACAACACTGAACAGTGTCGTAAAACATAACAAAGTTAGTCTTATTTGGGTGCCTAGACATTGTGGTATTACAGGTAACGAGATAGCTGATAAACTGGCTAATGAAGGTTATATAAGTATGCCACTAGGGCCTGAACCCTTTCTAGGTGTCAATTCTACATCGATCCAACTATTGATTGACAACTTCATAAGTTCTATCCATAGAGGACGTCGGTCTGGGTTGAACTTGTGAAGCGTAGCCAAGTGCTTTGTGAAAGAACCAAACAGGAAAATATCGACATTTCTCCTAAAACTCAGCAGAAAGGACCTGAGAGTTCTGGTGGGTGTAATCACAGGGCACAACGCCTGTGGTCAGCATATGGCTGCCATGGGGGTCGTCGACATCCCGATATGCCTATCCTGTCTTGAGGATGACGACACTGCAGAGCATTTATTCTGTAGGTGTTCTGGCGTTTTCCAGAATCAGACTTAGGATATTGGTTTGCGATATACTGAATATGGATAAAGTTCATACTCTGCCGGATCTCTTAAGATATATTACATCAATAAATCCAAGAGATATGTGGAAGAGTGATCTCAAACTAATTTTTCCGTCTTACCACCAACTTTTTATCTTTTCTATCTCTCTATTCTTTCTACTGAAATCTATCCGGGTGTAGTACAATGGTCGCCTGACTGAGTGCTTGGTCTTGTCCAACACCCCACAAATCTCAACTAATCTAATCTAATGTCAAAAAATAAAAAAGGAAAGGTACTTTTATTTTTGCATTGACTTCTCAAAGGACCCTCGTATATGTATAAGAACATAATTTTTTTTATCCTAACAGATGAGTTGACCCACATTATATTGATCAAAAATTACGTATACGCAATGGCAATCATACGAAGTGATAGCTCATTAGATAAGGATGCATATGGGCAAATGAATGTATCTCATTTAAATGTTTTATCTCATCAAGTCCAATATTTGCTATCATAACAGATATTCTTGAGCGACTTTCACAGAATTCTTCGCTTAAAGAAGTGCGAAGATAATTGGCGAGGCCAAAAGAACTACGTTGTTTGGCACAGATTGAAGCCATTTTAATAATTAGCTATTTACCTGAAAAGGAAGTGACTTTTGAGAATATTTAAATACAATCATATTTTGATTCTCACAATAGTTAGCTTGTACAAGGTTTCCATTGTTATAAGATAGCTCGTATATATGTAGATGTATGTATAAGTAGATGTACGATAACAATGACTATTCATTTTGAGAACAAAAGGTATGAGACATAGGTGCATAAATATATCGACATATGACTGTATATACTTTAACACATCTTTACTTGTTAAATTAGCAAAAAGTACACACCTGCACACGCCCCTATAAACAACTCTGGTAGACGGAAAATTGTAAACAAAATTCAAAACCATATTCAGAGGTTTGGCAAACGAAGATGGAGGTGAGGGATTAATGGAAAAAATATAAATACGAAATATACGACTAACAAAACAAGACATATTCACATGTAAAATAAAACCGCAATACATAGAGGTTGAACTTTGGAGTGATGTCACTGCACAGCCCGACGGAAATCACTCGCTTAGCAAGTGATTCCAGTGTGACTCTAGGAGGGCTAGACGCCCATCGCAAGCCGCGACAAGAAAACAATACTTGAATATTCATATCAACATTTACAAATATATATATGCACGTATGTACCTACATATACACATAAACGGGCATATATTAAGCGAATGGAGGCAGCTTATCGGCGAACCAATAAAAATTATTATATGCGATAATAAATACTTTATACCTACACCATTTGGTCCACTTGGATCATAAATGAAGCGTGCCATTGTCGCAAATAAAAGCAAACTTGAACTGTATTTTAATTTTAAATTTTCGCGGCTAAAAATACCAATACTTTTTTGTTTATCAATTTTGCATTCAGCAACTGCTTGAAAAAGAAACTAGTTTGTGTTGGATTTTTTCTCGCCTTTTTGTGAAATATTAAACTCGTAAAAGCTATGAGCTAGACAGAAGTGACTAAACTCGAAACGAGGTTGAGTCATCGCAGGCTGCACTTTCTAACTGCACACACACACACGCATAAATAGGGAATTTTATTGAACATATGAAAGCTGTGGATTTATTCTTCTATAAATGGAACAAAACTTAATTATGATGCGTCACTGTTTTTCACCTTCAACGTCATACTTTTTTGCCTCCCGCTTCCCATCTTTACACTTGAAAGACGTCAGTTGAGTCATTCGGTTTGTCTAAGATTTGCAAAATACCTATTGTTTGGAATGACAAAGTTGGTTTAAGAAAATGTACGCGCATGTGACAGCAGGAACAAAGTGTTGGCCTATACTATAAGCTTTGCTATCAAAGCTGATAGAGCCATGACGTTTTATTAAACTCACAAAGACTATTTGTTGTGATTATAGATTTTTTATGTGATTATACAGGTCTACACGTATTTTTTTTTATTATTTTTGACATGAGACTGGTTTTGTATGTAGTGCTTTACGTTGAACACGATTCTGGCGTCCGAACACGAACATATCGTCACGGTTTTAAGAAAAGCGGGGATAAAAAGCCATAAAAAGGTATTTTATTTATTCTTATAAGCCCGTTAGACATGCTAGAGAGCTGAACTTTTATTCAAATTAAAGCCTGAAGTTTATTTTATAATAAACTTATATGCAAGTGCAACAAAAAGAATAAAAAAAACAATTTTCAATAAAATATCTCATATAAAAAAGGAGTGAATTTTATAGACCTGTGTTATCGATGAGTCAGCCTGCATATTTGAAAGCAGATAATGACCGATAGGCTTTGCTGTAGAGCCGGAACTTTTTTTACTTTTTCGCATACTACTTATATTTTTTATCCCCATATCGATAGTAGAGCGTTTTTTTAATTAGATATACAGCACTTGTACTGGCGCAAAACACTTGGCTGCGGAGCTTAAACTTGTGTAAGAAAAATACATAAAATTCTTTAAATTTGTAATAAAATTGCAAAGAATATTTCTTTAGGCATGGCCAAGTTGCTGAAAAATAATAAAAAGGCCTATGTACTTCGGCAACATCTACAGAATCCGGAGTTAAGCAAAACTGGTACAGTCATCAACAATTATCCGACTGGTTCGCACAATAGAATAAGTTTTTATATTTAGCCTTTCAGTGAATATTTATGTTTTTGTTTTCCTTTTTTGTTTTTGAACTTATTTGAAAAGAAATATTAAAGTCTAAAAATTTAAACTGCACTATCGATAGTAAAAAATGAGACTATTTAAATCAAATGCCATCTCGGTACTGCACCCTCCGTAAATGTCCGGGTTTGGCAGCTAGACGACTAAGGTCAGTGGGCGCTCCTTTCTTCGACAGCCTGGGGTAGTGCGCCAACCTAAATCCAATCAGTCTCCTCCATTATATCAACAGCTGTGGCTGGCTGTAGATATCTGCCTGTTGGAGGCGCTTTAGTGCTACTTGAGGAGTGCCAGACCGGCACTTCAACCATTTCACCTACCTACCTTGTAACCGACCATCTAACTGGAAAAATTCAAAGCATTGTAAACAGATGTCTCCACCGTATTCTCAAGGTGTGGTGGCCAAACGCTATCAGCAACGATGAGTTATATAAAAAGTGCAACTTGCAGCCAATAGCCAACAATATAAAATTGCGAAATTGGAGGTGGATAGAACCTCTAAGCAAGTCGCAAGAAGGACTGACCTAAGGCTAATGGAGAAGATTGCTACAAAAAGAAGTCGATGATAGCAGGAAATCATGGTGCGCACTAAAATTGCTAGCCTAAAACAGAACCAGTTCGAAATACTTTATTGAGGCCCTATGCTTTAATGATGACCTCGGTAGTATAGCGTAAGTGCACTAGCCTGCCATCCTAGAGGTGGTGGGTTCGAATCCCACGAAAAGCACGGTCCTCGCACTTTTCCCAATTTACCTGCTTTCCCTATTTCTGAAAAAAATAAAATTCCTCCAATTCCATTCCTCAACCCCAAATACTTAACCTTTCGATCCTTACTCCCGCACAATATTCTGCGCATTAATTGCACTGTGGCTGCTAAAACAAGCAAAGTAAAACACACCGTTATACATTGCATCAGTGGCGCCAGCAAGAGGAAGACGGCGACCGCGGTAATAGCGCAGACATACGAAATTTAGCGAAGTCCCCAACCATCTGTGCGCTCCTTCTGCCAGGAAATTGTGGGGCACAGATGGCGCTTCAAGCAGTAAGAAGGCGTTGTTCCCAAGCGACGACAGGTGGGCATTCCACTACTTAGGACTGGTAGCGGCACGCTTATCACCCACCCTGTCAGAAATCAAAACAGATTAACAAAACCAACGCAAGACTGAGTCTTGTCAGGGTCCTATTCTTCCGAGAGGAGTGAACAAGGAAACAAAAAAAAGTGCTATAGTGGGAAATAAAGGAATCGATGAAGATCGATAGAGTCGATTTTTTTCTTTCTATAAATTGAAAATATCGAAAGGATCCATTATCGATAGTTTGTCAGCTTTACTTTGCTGCGCTTCTCTTCACGGTGATTACGCAACAAGTTAAATAAAAAATAAGCTGAAGAATAGGTGTCAGTTGAATTAAAAAGTGGCGCAATTATCGGTCTCTGCAATCATACTATAGCTACATATGCACATAGTTATGATAATTGCTGATAAAGTTCTCAAAAAGATAAGAAAAAATTAAAAAAAAATATTTCTGATCGAAAATGGCTTTATTGTTTTTCAAAATACTTTCCATGAAGTTCAATGCATTTTTCACATATTTTCGAAGAAATTTTCCCACTCCAATTAAGATAACTCCAAAACATGTGATTCGCCAAAGCTATAACAGATTTAAAAAAAAATGAGAAAAGTTGATGTCGTAATTTATTTTTGAGTTTTTAATCTGCAAGAAAAAGAAGAAATCAGTGGGTGTCAAATTAGAACTGTTTGGGGAATGAAACAATACTGAACGATTCCATGCCAAGGTATCCAAATCTCCTATATGTAGGTACCGAATACTGCTAATTAACCTTAAGCGGCTGAAAAAAGGAAACTTTTCGGTCCCTGCCATTCATTTACGTAATAACTATCTGTTCTGCTTAAGTAAATGTAGAACAAATTGTGCGCATGACGCCCCCAATTGCTTAATCAGTTCACGATTATAAATTAAGGCACGAGAAATCCAAAAAATAATAAAGACTGATAAGAAAACCAAAAAAATCCCCTGGATTTGAACAAATCACAGGACTTATATTAAAACAACTACCATCTCGCGCAAGAACATACATACGCAACATATTTAACGCTATGTTTAGGCTTAAGGGGGGCCTCTTATCAGTGGCTTCAAAAAAAGGTGTTTTTATTCAATTTTTTTTCGAGGCGAAAAAAGCGACACACAGGAATAATCTTTTGCATTTATTTGAAGACATGATTGAAGAGTAATAAACAATTTTTTTACATACATAAAAAAAAAAATGGCGGACATATGAGGGATCTCGCACAGCTTCTCGTTGCGCGCTAGTAAAACGGCGTGTAAGATTGCGATCGTAGTTTTCACCTGAAGCACAAAAGAAAGAAGGCTTTCCCGCATGTAATATATTACTCTTGTATAAAAATATGAAAAAAATTAACATACAATTAATTATTGAAAAAAGTGCTTTTTTTCGCTATATTTTACAAAACAGGTGTTAAATAACATTAAAAAATGATTTTTTTTTTGTATTTTGTTAGTTAATTAGTTGCGCATTTTGGTTATCTTAATATATGTAGATTATTGGTTTGAAACGATAACTTTCGTCGTTGTTTTTAATCTTACACGCCATTTTCAAAAACATGGTTTTAAGAAAACGTGTTTGAAAGTTTTCAGAAGGTAGACAGTATACACACACGAGGGACGGTACACAGGCCTGTAACTCCGAAATCACTTTGAATTCCGCTATAAAATTTTGAGGGCATATTCTCCTATAATATATCTATCTATTGCAGTAAAAAAAAAATCGATTTTTTGAAGCCGACTGATAAGAGGCCCACCTTAAATATTTGCCGAAGGTTTAGAAAATACCGGAAATAATTGCTATTCCCAAACCTGGCAAGGATCCAGCAATAGCATCATCATATAGACCAATTAGCCTACTTCCTATTATGAGTAAGATGTTCGAAAAGCTGCTCATTGTGAGAATAATATCAATTATTGACCAACACAAAGTGATCTTTGACCAGCAATTTGTTTTCAGACAAAAACACTCGACAATACAACAAATATACCAAGTATCACATAAAATATTAAGTGACCTAGACGCAAAGAAATTTTGTGTTGCCATTTATTTGGACATAGAAAAAGCATTTGACAAGGTTTGGCACAAAGAACTGATCACTAAGTTAAAGCTACTGCTTCCAAATAATATATGCAAGCTACTGGAAAGTTATATATCGAATCGACATTTCTACGCTAAGTTTAACGACCATAATTCATCACTCCGAAAAATTACAGCAGGAATTCCACAGGGTAGCGTTCCCGGACCACTGGATTACAATTTATACACTGCTGACAAAACAGTGCCAACTGACGTAAATGCAATGTTGGATACATTCGTAGATTACACAGTTTTACTTTACGGACATACAAGCTTAGCGAAAGCTACAAAGAAGATGCAACAAATATTTAACAAAACCAAACAATGATTCGACTCGTGGAATATTAAAATAAATGCTCTGAAAACGGAGCAGGTTATATACACAACAAAAGGAACTTCATACCAAGAAACGTCACCATAAATAGAATTCCTACATCCTTATCTGCGAAATACCTAGGTATACATCTGGACAGCAAACTACTATGGAACCATCACATTAAAAATAAGAACGACCAAACCAAAAATAGATTCAAATAACTCTACTGGCTGCTAAGCAAAAACTCAACTTTGTCCTTGTACAATAAAGTTTTAATCTACAACACAATTATAAAATCTATCTGGACTTACGAAATACAACTATGTGGAACAGCCAAAAAATCGAACACTAATATTATACAAAGACAGCAATCTATAATTCTAAGAATACTCACTGGTGCACCCCGATATATCTGAAATCACGACTTACCCAAAGAAGTGGACATTAACACAATCAAAGAAGAAATAACAAAAGTCAGCAGAAAGTACCAGGCAACGATAGAAACACACTGCAACAATGAAGCGAGCCCGGCACCTCCAACGCAAACGACCGATCCACCTTATATAAATCACAATCCTAGAAATATCACGCAGCTGTTAAAAGAAATTGATCCAATATTTATGTACAGTGTATTTTTAAAACGAATTTTATTGATAGTCGTATAAATAATATTAAATAACTAACTAACTGCTCTTATAAAAAGTATAATTGTTAATTAAATGACGAATACGTTACTTTGGGGGAAAAAATAAAAATAACAAAGTTCGCGATTCAAATGAGATCTCTAACTCTATAGAAATTAATTTTTCAGTTCGAAATTGAGTTCTTCTTCGCAATTAAACTATGTATATAATAAAAATAGATTGAGATAATTGTAACAATGTTACACTAGTTATAAAACGCCAGTGAGAGCACATTTTTGTTGTTGACTTATGAAATAAAATTACTTTTAAGCCTTATCTTGGAGTCATTTCGTACCTCTAATCTGTAAGGTTTTGTATGCACAGACATAATAAATGAAGTGAAATTAATTTGTTTCTGAAAATTGGTTTATTTGTTGCCCTAAAAACAATATGAAATCAACTGAAAAAAAGGAGATGCATTGTCCGCTCTGATTTTCAACCTTATGTTACACACAGTTGTAAAGGAAAGTAATTTGTCCGGAACAATATTTGACAAACATTTTCAAATATGTGCTCATGCTGACGACGTTCTCATTATGGCAAAAAAACAAACTAATTCGCATATTCAGGCTGCTAGAAACAAAAGCAAAAAATGTAGGACTGAATGTCAACGCCGAAAAAACTAAGTTTATGCTTCGATAAGCACGTAATATGGATGCCAACAATCTAGCACACAGACTGTCAAGCTATGGTTCACCACAGACTGTGAAGCTAAGAGAGAGTGAGAATTTTCGAGCAATGTTGGTCACCGACTTTGAAAACACCATTTTGAGAAAAACGCGTTTAAAGTTTGAAAAGCACCAATATTAAAAACTGCAAAGCACAAGCTTGCCTAAATCTCAAATAATATCACCTGACGGACCTCTAATTCTCTGGTAAAACAATTGATTTTGGTTGAGCTTCAAGGAACTTGTCCTGCAAATAAGCGCGACCACAAATGAGTTCAGAAAATCTAGGGGAACACTTCCATTATGTATTATCGATAGGAGCATTATTCGCAATTATAGCGTGACAGAGTTTGAGCGTGTCAACTAGCTGGGTTTTGGCATTTAATTATATCAGTTAACCACAAGTGTGCTATGCGATTTTCACTATGCATAAAATTATCGAACAAAGAAGTTGCATTAAATTTTGTGTTTTGAACGAGATTTCGTGTGTCGAATCACTAAAAATATTACAGAAAGCCTATGGCGAGTGTGCTTTTTCAAAGAGTTGCCCCTACCTGGTCGCCCATCAACGTCTTCAACGGATGAAAACGTCGACAAAGTCAAGGAAATGATGTTGGAAAACCGTCATTTAAGTCTGAGGGACGTAGCTCGTGATCTTAGTGTGTCTCACGAATCAAATCGCAACATTTTGCTCCATTAATTGGGCATGAGACGCGTGGCTGCTCGACTCGTTCCAAGAGAGTTGAACGTTTTACAGCGCATCATAACAGGTGATGATACGTGGGCATATGAGTTTGACATGTAAATCAGTCAACAGCCGGCGCTATCGATATGAGCCGAAACCACGTCAAAGTCGGTCAAAAGTGAAAGTCTCGCTACTCGTTTTCTTTGATTATCATAGCGTTGTGCACTCGGAATTCGTTCCAAATGGTTCTGCGGTAAGTAAAAAATATTATTTGGAAGTTGTGCGACTTTTGAGAGAGAATGTGAGTAGGAAACGGCCCAATTTGTGGAAAGAAAACTCATGGATCTTGCACCATGATAACGCACCGTCCCACAAAGCTCATATTGTGAACACTTTTTTGATCAAAAACTCGACAAATATCATCGAACAACCACCGCTGAAGAAAATCTCTTCAAACTCGTTTAAAAGGTGCTTTGATGACTGGACTAATCGCTGGTGGCATATGTGTATTACTTCAAATGGAGCCTATTTTGAAGCCGACAAAATAAATTTTGATGATTAAACAATTATTTTGCGTGTTATTGAACAATTCCCGGTACTTTTGTGCGAGAATGTATGCCTACCATGGCGAAGCTTCCAGCAGACAATAGTTTGCTAATAATAAAACTGTTATGCGTTGATAAGTGGCCGGTTAATTATTGCACTATAAAATTGCGCAATAAAACCCACAATCGTTTTTGTTTTTTTACAATGAGCGGGTGAATAATCTTTCTTTCTCTTCTTTCTTTTCTCACTTTCATATTTTGTTCCGTACCTAAGCGGAAGTGTGATAAACCCACTGACCTGGGAAAAATTAGAATTGAACAAACATCGAAAACAATTTATTAGAGTTGTTTTCAATTGAAAATGTTCGAGTAATCTTTCTCTAATTGCGATACTTGTTTGTTCGAATTAATTCAAGTAGAAATGGGAAATGTGGTGTTCGAAGCAAACAATTAAATTTATAATTAAAAAAAAACAAACCAAAAAAAAACGTCTATGTGTTTATGACTGAACATCTGGCTAGACGCAAAAAATATTGCGAAATAATTATCAGAATATTAAATAACAAGTTTATAAAACTTGTCCATGTTTAGTGCATTAACAATAAATAGAAAAAGTGATAAGCATTTTGTATACGCATTGTATGATAGTAGTACATATATGAGCATGTTTGTATGTATGTGTATGTACGTATTTGAATGAATTGAAATTGTTTGAAATCAAACAAATGACTATGAATTAGATGAACCAATTCCCAAGCACCCTGGGAATCTCCGTAAGGGAGTTATAATATATTTTTCGCAAATATGTATAAATATATGTACCTGCATATGTGGAAAAATGGCTGCATATGTATGTAAATGTATGCACTCGTGTAAGTTTGAAATCTGAAGTGGCGGTTTAGCGCCAACGAAACAATCATTGACTTGCTTGATAAGCGAAAGCACATAGAAAACAGAAAGTGCCTGCGAGTATCGGTATGTAAGTACATTAGGATGGCACGAAAAGAAAAACAAGTTGTTCTTGATACTACCTCATACATTTGCTCTATGGTCCTTTGCTTTTGTGTTTATATTTTAGATATTGACATTCAATTCTCTTGTGAAAAATTCAATTTCTTCACAAAATTTCTTCTACAATGTTTACATGTCGATGTTATTAGTATATGATAAGGAAAAAAATAATAATAATACTTTAAGCTTTTATAAGAATCCTGAAAGCACTCCAAACTCTAAGTGATAAAAATTGAACAAACAAAAATGTTTATCTCGCCTTTGTTTTAATTTTCTCGTCTTTTTTTATTAATCTTGACTCCGAATTTAGAGGATTTTTTGAAGTTCATCTCGCCTTTTTTTAATTCTAACTATTTTTCTCTGAAAACACCCGAAATATTAAAAAGTGATACAAATATAAAAAAAAAAAAAAAAAATTTTTTTAATTTATCATTTTTCAAATTTTTTTTCATAGGAACCCTAAAAACACCCCAAAATTTACAATAAAAACTTATAAAAATTAAAAACAAAACGAAAATATTCTTCTATGAATTTAAAAAGAAGAATCTTTTCGTTTTTTTAACTTAGGACCCCTAAAAAAACACCCAAAAAATTAAGAAGTGATACAAATTGAAAAAAAACATAAGTATCTTTATTTTTTTTTATTTTTCTCAAATTTTTTTAATTTATCTCGTCTTTTTTATTCAAATTTCCTTTCATAGGAACCCTAAAAACACTCAAAATTGGAAAAAAGATATTTACCTTTTTTTTTTTAATTTCTCTCGTCTTTTTTAATTTAAACTATTTTTCACAGGAACCCTGAAAACACATAAAAATTTAAAAAGTCGTAAAAAAAAAAAAATAAAATGTTTCTCAAAAAATTTTCCATTTTTCATAGGAACCCTAAGACACCCCAAAATTTAAAAAGTGAAAAAATTAAAAAAAAAAAACAAATATATTTATTTCGTATTTTTTTCATTTATTCGTTTTTTTAATGTAATCTATGAGCCCTGAAAGCACCCCAAAATTTAAAAGTTTCAAAAAATTGAAAAAAAATATTTATTTCGGGTTTTTTTTTAATTCCTCTTGTCTTTTTTAACTTAAATTATTTCGAATAGCCTTGAAAACACCCAAAAAATTAAGAAGTGATATAAAGTGAAAAGAAAAAATTTCTTAAATTGTTTTTAATTTTTCTCATATTTTTTTGATTTATCTTGTTTTTTTTTATTCAAACTTCTTCTCATAGGAACCCTAAAAACACCCCAAAGTTTAACAAGTGGTAAAAATTGAAAAAGAAAAAAATATTTTCCTGTTTGTTTTTGTTTTTCATGAGAATTGAATGCCACTATCTAAAAAAAGCAAAAACAAGGAGCCATAGGACAAATTACAATAGATTTTTTTTAATTTTCTCGTTTTTTTAATTTATCGCGACTTTTTGAAGTTTATCGTCACGAATTTTTTTAATTTAAACTATTTTTCATAAGAGCCCTGAAAACACCCAAAAATTTAAAAAGTCATAAAAATTAAAAAAAAAAAATTATCTCATCCTTTCTTAATTTATCTCGGTTTTTTACTTCAAACCATTTTTCATAGGAACACTAAAAACACCCGAAAGTTTAAGAAGTGGAAAAAAATGAAAAAAAAATAAAATTTGTATTTTGTCTTTTTTTAATTTACCTCGTTTTTTAAAGTAACCTATTTTACATATGAACCCTGAAAGCACCCCAAAATTTAAAAAATTATGAAAATTAAAAAAAATATATATTTATTTCGTTTTTTTTTAATTTATCTTTTCTTTTTTTAAATTTAAACTATTTTTCATAAGAACCCTAAAATTGAGATATGATAAAAATTAAAAAAAAAAGTTATCTCGACTTTATTTAATTTAAATTATTTTTCATAGGATCTTTTAAAACACCCCAAAAGTTAGGAAGTGATAAAAATTGAAAAAAACGAAAATATTTATCTCCCCTTTTTGTTTAAATTTAACTCGTTATTTTTTTTTAATAATTTAAATATTATTTTGTGAATGCAAATATAAAAAGAAGATTAAATCATATCGTTCTGTATATATTTTATACCAAATTTAAGAAAAAATGTATGGGAATTCAATGGTAATTTTCAAGGCGTTGATGGAAAAAGTAAGTCTTCAATTACAAAAAAAACGAAAAAAAAATTGGTGAGCGATTCCAAGATCAGCGATCCAAGTTTTGAACATATAATAAATATTATTAATAAAATGAAATTTTTGTTCAGATTAAAAAAAAAAACAAATTTTTTAGGATGAAATTATCATTTTTGAAAAGCCTTTCTTTTTTTGTTTAATTACAATTTCTTTTTTTCACTAATAGCTGATACTATTCTCAGTAATTCTTAAAAGTTGTATAGTCGAATTTCCACAACTTTAACTCGTTAGTGTCACATTGTTCGATATGATGAACGTTAAACTCCTAAAAATAAGGGCCAGTCATCACACAAGTCATATTTTGAAATTTCGTTAGAAGCGCTCAAGGCATTTATTTAATAGTTAAAAGCTTTACGACTTCAGACAATAGTAGTTCATTAACCTAGTAATTAATTAATTAATAATTGGCGCGTACACTTCTGTTAGGTGTTTGGCCGAGCTCCTCCTCCTATTTGTGGTGTGCGTCTTGATGTTGTTCCACAAATGGAGGGACCTACAGTTTCAAGCCGATTCCGAACGGCAGATATTTTTATGAGGAGCTTTTTCATGGCAGAAATACACTCGGAGGTTTGCCATTGTCTGCCGAGGGGCGACCGCTATTAGAAAAATGTTTTTATTAATTTTGCTTTCACCGAGATTCGAACCAACGACCTCTCTGTGAATTCCGAATGGTAATCACGCACCAACCCCTTCGGCTACGGCGGCCTAGTAAGTAATGTTTTTTTTACAGCAGTCGCTCTTCTGCAGTCAATGCCAAACCTGCCAAGAAAAAGGTCCTCATTAAAGTCTCTCCATTTTTGGAACAACGTCGAAAAGCACACCACAAACAGGAGGAGGATTGGGCTAAACAATCAACAAAGAAAATAAACTCCAAAAGTCTGAAGTGACGGAGAGAAAAAGAAGTGGTTGTCCTCGCGTGGTTCAACTCAGTGCGGCCGTTCAAGAAAGAATTCGCAAAAATCCTCTTAGAAAGCAGAAAATCATGTCCAGGAAAATGAATGGATCGACCAGATCCATGGCAAGACTAATTAGAGATGATCTCTACATAGAAACCTTCCGTCGCCTACAACGTGCTTGATGAAAGTTAGACTCGACAGATGCAAGCAGCTTCTTCGGTGGCACGCGGTCAACGGCCATGAAAATATTCTTTTCACAGATGCGAAAATGTTTACTGTTGAAGAAGTTTACAATAAGCAAAATGACAAAATCCATGCCAAAACTTATAAAGACGCAAAAAATGTTGTTCCAAGAGTCCAGCGTGGCCACCATCCAGACCCCTTAATTGATGGGAAGTGTCTGGTAAAAGCGTTACATCTCTTCATTTCTGCGAAAAAGAAGTTAAGACTGGGTCGTTGGACCGTTCCGCAAGATTTCGCTACCGCCCATAAGGCAAAAACCATCCAGCAGTGGCTAAAAAACAATATTCATGGGTTCATAGTCACAGAAGATTGGTCGTTTGGAAGTCTAGATCTGAATCCATTGCACTACAGTTTGTGGTGGGAATTGGAGAACAATGCCTGTCGAAAACCTCACAGAAATTTGGTAAGTCTCAAACAATTCCATGGAAGCCGTGCGTGCTGCATTAGCTGAATGGCGCCATCTGACGGTTCTATTGAAAAGTTTGACATATTTTACCATAAACACACTGAGAATGTTTTGATGAACGAACCATCTTAGTACTAATTACAGTGGCTTTAACAATTCATTTCGGCAAAAAAGGGAATTAAACCGTGAACATTTTCGCGCGATTCATTTTCATCATTTTCGACATGGATGAAGACTGCATCGGTGAACTACAATCTTTATATGGCGAGCAAGCACATGGCGCACAATAACAAAAAATGGCGCCATGTTCGAAATAAGCGGCTTTAATGGGGTTCAAATATTAATCAGTAATCAATTTATTATTTTTGTTTTAATGGAAAAAAATAATAATTTAATTACTACGCAATAAATTTAGAAATAAATCACTCATAAACTTAAAAAAAAATACATATTTCAATGCATAATCTTTTTTTCCCCTCTGTGCCTCAATTTTCATAACAAATGTAAAATATTTGTTTTTCTAGTTTTAATAAAAGTTTATAGACTTGAAGTTGATGCGAAAAGTATAGGGCTTTCTAATAGGGGCGAGTCGATGTTGACACCCTGCGGCTATTATGTTGTTTTTCAAATCCCCTCTTTAGTATTTAGTGAATGATGTCAAATTACACAAATCATCATGGAAAGTTACAATTTTGGGCAGGAAATGTAAATATTGGGTTGGTAACTAAGTAATTGCGGAGTGCACTCATAGATGGCTTCAGTTGAATTTTTAGGTTTGCAGACTTAGTACAAATGTAAAACACATTTTGTTATTCGATAGTTGGCAATTCAACTATCAATCAGTAAAAATAGTTGTTTGATCGGTTGCGTAGTTTTCGTTTGCCGATCGTTGAAAAAAGGGAAAATCAAAAGGAACATTTTCGTCATATTTTGTTTTTTTATTTTCGCAAAGGAAAAACCGCATCGCAAGCTCATAAAAAGTTATGTGCTGTTTATGGTGACGAAGCCTTAAAAGAACAGCAGCGTCAAAATTGGTTTGCCAAATTTCGTTCTGGTGATTTTTTACTCTAAGATGAAAAACGCGCTGGTCCTCCAGTTGAAGTTGATGACGCCTTAACAAAGCAATAATCGATTCGGATCGTCACAGTACAACACGTGAGATTGCAGAGAAGCTTCATGTATCACATACATGCATTGAAAATCACTTAAAACAACTTGGCCATGTTCAAAAACTCGATACATGGGTTCCTCATGAACTGTAAGAAACGCATTTAACGCAACGCATTAACAGCTACTATTTGCTAAAGAAACGAAATGAAAATGATCAATTTTTAAAACGACTAATAACTGGGTTGTTCACAATAATATCAAGCGGAAAAGATCGTGGAGCAGGCCAGGTGAACCAACTCAAACAACATCAAAAGCTGATATTCATCAAAAGAATGTTTTGTTATCAGTTTGGTGGGATTCCAAAGGAATTGTGTACTTTGAACTCTTACCATCCAAACGAACGATCAATTCTGATGTCTACATTGAACAACTAAAGAAATTAAACAGTGCAGTTGGAAAAAAGCGGCCCGAATTGACAAATCGAAAAAGTATTGTATTCCATCATGACAATGCAAGGCTACACACATTTTTGGCCACGCGGCAAAAATTATAGGAGCTTGGTTGGGATGTTTTGCCACATCCACCATATAGTCCTGACCTTGCACCATCTGCTTACTTTTTGTTTCGATTTTTACAAAACTCCTTGAATTTTAAAAATTTCAATAATTATGATGACGCCAAATCGTACCTGATTCAGTTTTATGCTAATAAAAAACCAGAAGTTTTATGGACGTGGGATTATGATGCTGTCTGAAAGATGGCAAACGGTCATTGATCAAAATGAGCAATACATTACAGAATAAAGTTATTTAGTTCCAAAAATTGTCTTTGATTTACAAAACAAAAATCCGCAATTACTTAGTTGCCAACCCAATTATTATGCACAATTTGAAGGTGTGGTTTTCTCTCTTGCAGCTCATGCCAATTGACTACTATGATTGTACGATATATCCTTGTTCAATTTTTTCTTGTGCGACTTTCTCAAGTTTTGGGTCTATGCTAATAAGTCGCAATCGAAAAATTGTAAAACATTGCCAGAATTATTTACTTAGCGGAGTGAAGCATTAATCAAACTAGCATTAAAATCATTCAGAAATATCTACAAGGTGATTCAATAAGGCCGCAGATTTTCTTTTATAAATAATATAAATAAATTACAACAACATTTTTTAAAATTGTATTTTTAATTTCATCATGGCCGGCGGGCCAATTAAAAGGTCAAAAAAATCGATTTTTTTTTTTTCCTGAAATCAATAGCTTAGATATTCAAGAACATGAGACACAAATTTTCAGAGTTAAATTCCAAGTATTTGCAGAGCTACAGAGCCGAGCGTAGTGCGGTGTCGAGCAACCGTGCGCTTATTGTTGTAGTGCTCCGCCCATTGACCATTGACTTTGAAGCGCGTTTTCTCGGCTTTTCATTTTCACGATTTTACCTAATTTATGTACACGATTGCAAAAAAACTAAACGAGCTATCCATTTCATTCAAAATGCGTTATCTTCAGTATTGTTTTCTCTTCTATGTGAACTAAAAAAAACATCCAAAAACTTTTTTTAAGCGACTTTTTTACCCAGTTGAAGAGTTTTTTTTTTCTTGAAAAACCACTTTTTTTTTCTACCTTCCCCAAAAATTCGAATTTTACGTGTTTCTCCCAATTTTCTTAGTTCACATCGAAGATAATTACATCAAAATTAATAATCTTTTTTTTTTGATTTCAGATGAAAATTGCAAGTTGTATCTTGTACAGAAGTTGGATACTTCAGTGGCAAGGCGCTCTGGGAATCTATTGATAACTCGGCTTACAATATATTGTTGGAGATTGTACAAATTTTTTTTTTAGTTCAAATATATATTAAACTATCCCCAAAACTTCATTTGGCTAATTGTTTTTTTTCTCATCCTACAACGCTTCGCGAAAACTACTGAATTTAGGACATCTAATTGGCCCGCCGGCCTTATGGCATTTATTTGTAAAATACAGTATTCAGCTCCTCTAGCAACACAGATACGGCTTTTTGTCATAGTTTGGGCTGCATATCATTTATAACGCGTACGATTTCTGTGCTCAGCTCTGGATCAACTCATAGCAGGTGTGTGTGTCTTTTTTCATGCATGTAACACAGGCTCTAAACTTGTATTAACACGAACCAGAAATGCGATTTTTAACATATTTTTATGCAAGGGAGATTTTTAATTTTTACATTTTTTTTGGGAAAGCAATTGTTCTTACCCATTCAATAAATGTTTTGCACATATAAGGACAGAATCCTATCATACTATATGAACTGTTTTATTATTTTTGTTTTATATTTTGAGGTAGAAAAGGTAGTCCATAACATGCTGAGAAAATTTCCCTACCCGTCATTGAAAACCCCTTAGATTGGAGCGCTCAAACAGATAGACTAAGCTATGGTCTTATAGACTACTAGCAAACCCGGCCCGCTTCGCTGGGCACACTAAAATAGAATAGATATGGTTTAGAACAGAAAAGATATGGTTTTCATATTATTTATTTCTTTATTCTTTATTCAAGCGCTTTGGCATAAACAATATTTTTTGTTTTTCTATTTGTTTTTGAGTAAATGTATAATGTTGTGATTTTCTTAAATCATCTATTTTCTTCTGAAAATTGTTGACAATTTGCATGATAAGACTATTAATTTTTTCATCAAAGTTACGCATTTTTCGTGCTCTTCTTTTGCATCCTTTAACAATTTCTTTTGTGTTTTCATTTTTTTTTACCATTTTTTTCACTCATGGTGTATCGTAGCTTATCGCATATGAACCGAAAAAATAAATCCACAAAACATAATTTCATTTGAACATTCGGATTTCACATTAAATTCTCAAATTTCGTAGGAAATTATTCACTGTTCCAAAATCCACTCCAAAAAAAAATCACAAAAAATGTTTACACTTTGCACTTACGTCTTCTCCTTATGGCGTCCAAATCAGAAAGAAATATTGACACATTGTAACTCGCACTGTCAATTTGACAGTTCAATTCCGCCCCAAGCGTTAAAAAAGTAAACGACATTATGGCTGGTTCAAAAGAACACTACTGTACGCGTTGCCGGTGTTCCGAAATGCAACCAAACTTTACGAAACCCATTTTCAATACTTACTAAACAATGTGCGTACGTAAGTTTGGTTTAATTCGGTGCAAAGACACGGCGGGTCCACGTTTTGGCATATATTTCGAGACCCTAGTCATCAATAGGTATGAAAATTACCCCGTATTAAAGCACTTATCAACAGCTTTCATTTGATACCCATATTGTACATACACAACCAAAGGTTACCCGGGTCCACGTTTTGACCTATATCTCGAGACCCTAGTCACGGAGTGGCATGAAAAATACTCTGTACTAAAGCATTCACCAACAGCTTCCATTTGATATCCATATTGTACAAACACATTCTAGGGTTACCCGGGTCCACGTTTTGGCTTATTTCTCGAGACCCTGGTATCCGATTCTTAAAATTTCAAAACACAAACCTTCTCAACATGTATCTCTTCAATGTGGCAAAGTTTGGTTAAAAGCGGTTGAGCCATTCTCCGTAAAGTTCATCACAACGCGAAAAACGGCTGAATTTTTATATATATAGATATGGAAACTTGTAGATTAAATATGGTCTTACTACATACTTCTATATGCCATTTTATGTATTTGTTTTATTGTATTTTATAATATAATTTTTCCTATGCATAGACATGCCGGACCCCACAATTTTATTATAATACACGTAGATTGCACGTTTTAAGTTTGTCTGATTGTCTGATACATTTGTGTGTAGATATGTATGTAAATATATTACGTACATTTGTGTTCAAAATAATAGCAGCGTAACATACTATAGAGTTTTATTATTTACTTATTTTTTATATAACATTGTTTTTTAGTTTTATAATATAATATAAAATAAGATGTGTTCCACATTTTTTTTATATGGAGAAAATGCACAAAATCGCCAGCAAAGAAACATTGTCGACGATCAATGTGGTTTTTCACTTCAAAACTTTTTAATAACATATTAAAATTCAATGGGCTATAGAACTACATACCCGGAATTTTTCTAAAAATTGTGATTAACACGTTTGAAAATTTGTCGTTTTTTTTAAACTTGCATATAGCTTGAAGCTCGGTTTAAATTATTGAAATTTAATTAGAAAAAAATAAATTTCCAAAAATTTTCAATAAGTCCCTGTGCTCCATGATTCAATGAGAAAAGGTTTGCTCAGTAAGCAGCTTTCTCGTTCCCTTTTGACAAATCGGCTCCATCAGCAAGACACTGGGTTGCTAGCTCTAGAAATTTGGAGTAAAAGTGAAGGAAAAGTAAAATTTGTAGAAAAAACATTTCATTTTCAAAATGGTCTGCTTACGAGCACCAACTCGCTAAAGAATTTTCATCGGCATGTTCAGGATTATGGTAGTATGTCATGAAATACATGCCGCTTATGTCAGAACATAATCGAGTAATTGGCCCAATCCGAGATCGATGAGTGGAGAAGTTAGAAAGCTTTATTTCTTATGATGTGGTTATTTAGATGTAATTCATACTTTGCAAATAGCTGGCATTTCCCAAAGAGTTACAACAGGGAGAATAATTGGATAGTCTCGACGCGATCGGTAACATTGCATACTTTATTATAAAAAAGTTGAGATTGACGGAACTTGTTTCCAATGAGCCCACCTTCCCCTGGAGGGATGAAGTATCCAGAGGAGGCTTAGTAAAACACAGTACCAGTATGAAAAAGCTCCCCATAAAATACCATCTGCCGGAATCGGTTGTAAGTCCTTCCATTTGTGGAACAACAACAAGACGCGCGTTACAAATAGAAGGAGGATTTCGGCTAAACACCTAACAGAATTGTACGTACCATTAATTTTTTTCTTTTTAGCAAAATAGTTCCATATTGGCGAATCCTCGCAACTTTGCGATCGCTTTTAAATTTAATAATTAATTCACAAAATACAATCTGGGATTAAGTGAAATAATTTCTTGTTTTATTATTAGACTTGGCAATTTCCGCAAATAACTTCTATTTGTATCATTATTTACATTCAAATATTAATTAAAATTAATTTTTTAAACCGTTCGCAGTTTCTTTCCATTTATGTAAGAAAATACTTTTTTGCTACCATTTTTACCAAAAAGGATTTAAATTGTTCCACTTTATTCACCTTCCTATATACAACCTTTTGTAAGGGAGTGTCAAAAATCGAATGCCACTAGTGAGCAAACCTTTAATAATTGAATCATGCCTGCGCTCTAGTAATTTGACGAGCTGTATATGTCGAATTAAACAAAATTTTTGCAAGGTAATGCAATTTTTTTTGTTTTCCAGAAATTTGTATCTGTGTTTTACAAAAACATTATTTTGTTTGTTTCAAAATTAAATGGGTTATAAAACTGCATACTCAGAAATTTTCTAAAAATGCGTATTAAAACTTTTGAAATTTTTATGTAAATTGTATATTTTTCTACGGTTTTTGTTGCTATATAAACTATATTTTTATTGAAAAAAAAAATCAAAACTTCGCAAAATGCCACATTGCCATTATTGTGAACACCGGTGTATGTAGTTGTGCATGCCCATGTGTATGAATGTATATAAATAGCAAAAATTATTAATGTGCTTTGGAATTTTCCATATATGGGAAAAGGGCTTGACTTTTCTAAATGAATGTTGAAACAAAATTGTATGCACTTGATAGAATTGATTACAGCCGTGAAATTGAATTGTTTTCACACAGCAGTAAATACTAATGAAATTTTGCAATCAGTAAAAAAGGAAACAGGCATTCATTGCGAAACGTAAATGCGAATTCATAATTTCAGAGATACTACGCTATTTGAGTGCCCTTCAACAATGTGCGCTAGTGGGAAAGGTTGTCATTGATGAGCAGCGCCATTTCTTAATCATTTTACAGATAACCTTCACTTAAAAAATACCATGAAATTTATTATTTGACTATTTATTTTGGATTAGAAATTTAATTGCTCACTTCGATTATAAATCATAATTTTTTTGCTTTTTATTGGGCAAATACAGAGTGCGTACGGTATTTGAGGACAATTTTAAAATAAAATTAGCTTTTAGTTTGAACAAAAATTAATGAAACTTCACAAATTTTTTACACAACATTAACTTATTTTATATCTATAAAACCATTCAATAAAATTTCTATCTTCTATCTTCTTAGATGGCGCTGCAACAGTATGGCTAAATCCAAAACATTGCGCCATTTAGCTCGGTTCGCTGCTTGCTGCCGCCAGTTGGTGACACCGAGGGCTGCCAGGTTATGCCTCACTTGATCTATCCCACGTCTATTAGATCTTCCTTGTCGTCCACCAGTGGGTTCCCTATCGAAGGACTGCCGTGCCGGAGCACTTTCGTTCATCCTCGAGGCAGCCAGCCGCTGTATTTTAATAGGCGCGAAGAAGACCAACGATTTTTCTTAGAATTTTTGCTCTCGAACACTCCCAGTGCTCTCTCATCACATCTCGATTGCTTACTGAGCCTAAATAAAGTTTGAAGGCTCAACACCTGTTGGCGAGAGTTATCCTTCATTTAATTTCTAGGCAGACGTGATTCTGGCTGTTAATACTAAATTTTTATTAACTGCAATAAACTCTCTGTCGCCATCGCTTTATGTGAAAGAGTAGACACTTGCTGAAAGATGTGTGGGCTGTCATTGCGTACACTATCAATCCAGGGTTTCAATTTGTCTCTGGAACCTCGATATATGCAGCAGAATTATCTCGAAATCATTGAGTAAAGAAGTGTGGTGGCATGACGTGTCCTTTCTTGCCTTAAACACTTAAAATCATAACAATGGCTGCAAACTTCGAGTGCTCGACAACGAGATCGAACAACAGGGTCGAGTCTCGTGCATGAAACATCAAAAGATAAAAAAATATTTTTCTAATGGCGGTGGCCTCACGAAGGAAAGTACTTGTTGTACGATTTATATTAATTATAAAAATAAGTATCCCAATGCGTAAAATCGGACTTTTTATTAACCGATCTGAATCTGTCATTTGCAAATTCAAAAAAAAAAATTAGAAGGATTTGGTATCAAAAAATCGCCAAAAGATAATCAAATATTGTCAAATAGACAAATTCACCTGAGAAACCAAAAACAAACTCAATGCTATTGAAATGCAACGCAAAAAAAAGCTGCTAGTGTGAAAAACTCATGTGTTCCCAAATTCGATTTAAATGGACTACTTACATTGAATGAGCGAAGTCACTCTGTAAGTCCTCGCTTAAACCACACCACATAAAAATACGCCTAGACTTTCCTCGCAGACAAATTTAATGGAAAACTGAATGTAACAAAATTGCCTTCTCCGATGAGAAGATTCTGCATTCAGATGGCTCATGAGTTGCTATTGGCATGTTCTTCGAAGTAATTATATTTTAGTTCAGAGATAAACTTTGTAGGTGGACTAGTTATGGTGTGTGCGGCGTTTTATGCAATTCTGAAAAAGTTTAGATCTGTTTTATTCCGCTAAAAATGAACTCTGAAAAGAGAATATATGATGATTGCGTCTTCTAGCAGAACAAAGCATCGATCTATGTCTCAAGGACTTCGTTGGAGTGGTTTAGGGAGCACGAGATCTCCCTTCTACAGTAACCAGCAAGTAATTCCAATTTGAATAACGTGGACAAAACGATGGGGTGTCATAGTTTACAAGATTTACGACCGAAAACCAGGAAATCACACTTTCGAATTTTTGTTTCAAATTTAAAGTTTCTCGCTAACCACTGGGCGTATGAGCGAGGCGCGAACCGCGTTAGCTTCGTTATTCGTGCTGGTTATTTAGTCACGATGTCGCACTGGACGGGTGAATAACGTGCTTTCGCATTTGAAGCGTATTTCAAGGCCAACTTGTCGGAGATTTTGTTTACGTTATAATTTTCGACATTTACGTGATGTCTCAGGTGATGATTTGATTCGTTCAAGGATGCGAAGTGTACGAGCGACAAGTCAGATGGCAAATAGTCTACCGGGGCCTAGCCGTACATGGAGAATAGATGAAAATATTGAACTCGTCACTACAAGTTTGCACGAAAACTCGCGTCAGTTCGTGAGCAAGAGAGCGGCTGCCCAAAAATTTTTGGGTATTAAATATTGAGGAATGATCTTAAATTTTACGCCTTCAAAATTCAAATCGTGTAAGACTAAAAGCTAACGATTGATTACAATTTGTGTAAAAACTTCTGCGAGAAAATGTTGGAGCGGTAAACATTACCTTTTGGATTGATGAAGCCCATTTTCATTTAAATGGAAGTGTAATTAAGCAAAATTGCCGTTTTCCATTATTGGTCGCCTAAATAACAGAACCCAGTATTGAACACTCTATAGCCACTTCACAGTCCCAAAGTGGCGGTTTGGTGTGCATTGTCAAGGAGTGCAGCAATTGAACCATATCTGGCTGAAAATCATCGAGGGAAAAAAATTTCTGTGAACGTTGTGTCTTGTCAGCGCATGCTGAACGATGCTATCCCATTGATGAGAAAACAGCCTTCAGTCCACATACATAGAGAGACAATGACGGCCATAGAGATCATGACCATGGCGATACTCTGTGATTTCTTCCCTAATAAACTGGTAAGTCGTTTCGGTGACCTATCCTGGCCACTCGATCGTACGTCTATGGACGTTTTTCTGTGGGGGTACCTCAGAAATAAAGTCTATGAAACTAAAGCAGTGATCAACTCAGCACTAAAAGAGGTTCGCGAGGTTAATGGCACACAGAAATAGTTAAAAACAAATAGTCCCCGCAATTGTTTTCTTTTTAAAAGTTTTTGGATCAAGCTTTTATCCTTGGTTATTATTTTTTTTAGCCTTTAATTCCTAATTCTGCCACCGGACACTTTGTACTTTGAAAATTAACCATAGAAGGCTTGTTTGGCTGAAATTTGTTCAAAAACTCTCCAAAACTTAGCAAATTCGTTGGCAAAAAGATTCACTGAACTAACATTAAATGGCTGTATCTAGATATACTTTCTAGGTGGGCAGAAAAGTGTGGTCTAGGAGTCAACCAAGGTGAAACACAACTCATATTGCTCACTAGGAAATACAGAATCCCTCAGCTATGTCCAATTATGCTGAAGGGGGAGGCTGTTGTGATTTCGGAAAAAACAAAGTACTTGGGACTAAACATAGATAGGAAACTGACTTGGAAGTCAAACATCTTAGAAAGAGTTAGGAAAGCGAACCTAGCTTTATATACCTGTAAGAGAGCTTTAGGCAAGACCTGGGAAATTAAACCTATTGTTGCTCACTGGTTGCTATATGGATATGTTGTCTGGTGGTGTGCTACGCAAAAAAAAAGCCCTATTGTAATTTATTCAATAAGGTGCAGAGATCAGTAGAATTAGCAATATGTGGCGTCATGACAACCACGTCATCCACGGCTTTGGATATCATATTACAACTGCCACCGCTAGATCTCTTCTGGAAATATTCAGCAGCCTGTTGCGCTTTAAAACTCAGAGCGAGCACACAATGGAAGACTGTTACACATGGACATTCAACCATCCTACACTCCTACACGGATATACCCAGTGATTGTGATTATTACCCTCCCATTCTCTACTTCGAAAGCTACTTTTTATTAAAATCTCTTCTAGACTGAAATGGCTTGAAGAAGACCCATCACCCAACACACCCGTTAAGATCTGCACGGAAGGATCTAAAATGGACACCGGCGTAGAATCAGGGTTATATTGCGAAGTGCTTTCTATCAGTGATATACCGGATCACTGTAGTGTTTTTCAAGCGGAAAGAAACGCTATGCATGAAGCCTTAAAATTATTAGAAATAAACAGAATATCATCAACAGATATCTGCATTCTATCAGACAGTCAAGCTGCACTACGGGCCCTGGATGCATTCCAAATAACATCAAGGAGTGTCTTATATTGTCGCCAATCTCTTAATGAGATGACCAAACAATATCGTATCACCTTATGCTGGGTTCCAAGCCACAGAGATATACGAGAGAACTGTAGGGCTGACCAACTTGCAAGAGAAGGTACCTGTATGCCAAACATAAGTAATTTTATGGGGGTACCTCTCGCAACTTGTAAGCTTCTTATTATGGGCGTGCTAATCAGTTCTGTAAATCAAAGATGGATTAGTGCCCATACCTAAGAAATTGCTAGGCAAAAATGGTCAAGGCTAAATCTATGTTTGTCCAAGAATATTATAAAATTGAGTAGATTTCGATTTAGGACCTTAGTAGGGGCCCTCACAGGACATTGTCTCATTGGAAATCATGCAAGGAGATTAGGCGTTTACATACATGATTTCTGTCGTAGCTGCAGAAATGAGGATGAGTTGGAAACAATTCAATACCTTTTTTGCACATGCACGGCTCTAGCCAGAAGCATGAACCGATATTTAAGATCCTACTTCTTAATGAATATAGATTATAATCTATCTATCTATCTGATACACTTTAGGTATCAACAACCTTTTACGCTTGGTCAAAAGCTCAGGATGGTTTAATATGGAAAGGGAAATGTAGCCCAGCCCCTGCGGCTCACAACGGACCCATTTCGTGGTCTAAGTAGCATCGTTGTCTCTATGTGCCATGCGGCTGCCAAACCTAACCTAACCTAACATCAAATTGCAGTTATGCATTTGAAAGAATATGGCCCACTGTATATGTGGTATATAAGGTGGCGCAAAATTAGTCATCAATTTTGGGTTTGAATAACTTTTTTTATTAAATAGAAAAAATTATTTTGAGTGATGGAAATCTTTATTTTGACCTTCTTTCATTTGCAAAAATTATAAATCTTCCGATGGAGTGATTAATTATGCGCCACATACATATATGTACATATAGAGAGTGTAAACACCCACTACAACGTCAACCAAATGTACGCCCACATTAAGTTGTTACCTCCAGACGTCGCGAAATACAAATTTCAATAACAGTACACACACAAACACATGCATACATACAAGTATAATAAAAGTGTTTAAAAATAGCTACAAAGGTGGAAAAAACTCATATTTGCAAGTATTAATTCGAATTTGGTGTAAAATTGATAACACCTGCAGAGAAATAGCGTGATTTTTAATGTGCTCACATACTGACACACATATGTAGTTATATATACAAATATATTTATACTTTATATATACGTAAGTACGTGCATTGGCACTTTAATTTTTTACTGATATGCCAGTTAAAAATTCAATGCAAATATGAAACTCGCACTTCTAACAACACAGCAGGTTTCACCCATTAGAGATTTTGCTTATCAGTAATCCCGCTAGTGTGTGTGCGTGCGTGTGTTTGTTTGCACTAATCTAAAATTACTTCTTCGATTGCAATGATCCCGACAATTGATCTTAATACGTTCTTATCTACAGGCAGGTTTATTGACAATTGGAAAAAACTGCAATAACTCAAATATTTAAAAGCGGCAATAAAAGCGATTCTATTGTCTACTAACCGATTTCGAAATTAACTACTGGCTTTAACCTCTTTCGGGTGCTGTTTAACACATTGAGTGTCATGATGCAGGATTCTTTGCGAAATTTAATACTTTCTAGGGTGCCATGTCGCACGAATGCGTAGGGCTGGGGTTGTTTCACATTCGACCTTATCTTCTTAAAGTAGGCTTATATTTGCAAAAAATGTTGGTGCACGTCTGCCAATCCGCACAAGGTCTCCAAACTCGCTGTGGGTATGCAATAGCAATGGAAAATCTCCGAAGGTATTCCTGCCATACAAAATATCCTCACGAAGAGCATCAGGACGCGTAACAGAAATCGGAGAAGAAGCTCGGACAAACACTAAATCACTAAATGAAATATATACTTATATAATTATATGCAGGGTACCCGGTGGCAGAATTAAAAGCTTAGTTAAAAAAGAATGACTAGGTAGGTAAGTATAGTAGGTGTCAGTTGACACACCTAGGCCTGCTGTAGGCCCATTATGATACCACCAGGACTGTCCCCTCTCCTCACTCTACATTGTCCTCATTTCACCAACCTGTGGCTTTAATATAAAGGGTGTTTTTTTTAGAGGTTAGGTTTTCAAGATGAAATAAAACGTATATAATTTAATGTTATGGCCAAGAATTTAGCTTTATTATAAAGATAAGGGTTTGCCATTATGTTTTAAAAATGATTTCGGGCAGGTGGCCGCCGCGGCTGGCTCGAATAAATTCCAGCCGAGAGGCCCAATTTTCGACCACTTTTTGCAGCAATTGGGGCCGTATGTCAGCAATAACGCGCCGAATATTCTCTTCCAAGACGTCAATCGACTCGGGCTTATCTGCGTAGACAAGCGACTTCACATAGCCCCACAAGAAATAGTCCAGCGGTGTTATATCGCACGATCTTGGAGGCCACGCCACAGGTCCACGGCGCGAGATAATGCGCTCACCAAAAGTTTCCTTCAATAAATCGATTGTTGCGTTGGCTGTATGGCATGTAGCGCCGTCTTGTTGGAACCAAAGGTCGTCCAATTCAGACACGAAAAAGTCATTAATCATGGCTCTATAGCGCTCTTCATTGACTGTAACATTATGGCCGGCTTCATTTTTAAAGAAATATGGGCCAATGATTCCCTCTGCCCATAGATCACACCAAACAGTGACTTTTTGAGGATGTGACGGCGTCTCAGCAATGGCTTGTGGATTATGTTCACTCCAAATGCAACAATTTTGCTTATTGACATACCCATTCAACCAAAAGTGAGCTTCATCGCTGAACAAAATTTTCTTGTGAAAATCGGGATCGGTGGCCATCTCGTTTTGCGCCCAAATTTGCACGATTTGCAAATGTTGTTCAGGTGTAAGTCTATTCATTATGAAATGGCAAACCAAACTGAGCATAAATCAAGTGACAGCTGTCAAAAAGACCATCTACGAAAAAAGTAGTGCCAACTTGAAAACCTAACCTCTAAAAAAAACACCCTTTATCTAACAGGGCTTGTTATTTTTAGATTGGCTACTTCTGCCAAGTTATTCAAGGAACTTTCTCCTTAAATATTGAGCCTTCTTCTATCCAGAGCCATGCACCCGCATAGAAAGTCTTCTATAGTCTCTTCTTCTTCAATGTCGTTACAGCTTCTGCAATAGTCGTTATAGGGTGTACTGGCATGCGTGCCAATCAGGCAATGCCTTGATAGGACCCCAAGAAGATTTCTCATGTTCTTCCAGTTCAGTTTCAACAGTCAGTTTGTGGGGCACATGTTCCATTCTGAAAAGAATTACTAATGAGTTCATTTCAATAACTATTACTCTCTTGGAACATGGGCTCCGTACTCCATGCCCACTCGCTGAAGAAGTGATGTCGGAACGCTATTAACCTCGCAAACGATATTTTCTTTTAATGCTGAAATGGTCCCCGGATTTTTTTCGTTGAGTTTGCTTTCGAAGTACCCCCCACACAAAAAAGTCCATAAGGTGACCTGGGTGGCGAGGATATGTCACTGAAAAAGCTTATACGAGTAGATTGTTAGGGAAGAAATCACGCAGTATCACCATAGTCGTTATGTCTCTGGTGACCAATAATTTTGCTTTTTTATACTTCCTTTCAAAGGAAAATGGGCTTCAACACTCCAAAAGTTAATGTTTGCCATACGAAATCGCTCCAACATAGTTTCCATTACATTGTCAATACATTTTTACGCATATTGTAAGCGTTAAGCGTAAACGGTTGCAGGAGTAAAGTGTTGAGATCATTTCTCATTATTTCAAGCTTAGTAGGTTTTGCAGTTCTCAGGACAGCCGCTCTCTTGCGCACGAACTGACGCGTGCAAATTGTTATCGTGCAAATTTGTAGTGTCGAGTTAAATATTTTATTTATTTTCTATGTCCGGCCCCGTCGCAGGCTCTTTGTTATCCAACTTGTAGTCCGGAACCTTCGCACCCTTGAACGAATCAAATCTTCACTTGAGACATCACGTAAATGTCGTATATTGTAACCTCAAGAAAACTATGGCAAAAAAAATTAAATTGTTATAAATTTTGTATTCCACACATGGCGAATTGATACTAAATAAGTGAGAATTAATAACTGTAATTTGAGATTATAAGAGAAACGGATCCTGGTGAATCTGCTTTTACTGCCTTAAACTTGATCAAAAGGTTCTTGTGCCTTAGATCTTTGAAGTTTCAGGATCCAATTCCTACTTATAAAGCTAGGTGCTAACTAATAAACTTAAAGTCACTTTTCAAGAATTATTCTTTCACTCTCTTCTGTTTCACATTATAAGTGGAGCGACTGACTCACCTTTCCTTCTTGATTATTTCTTAAAACAGCCTTCGGAGTGATGGCTTTTCTTTCTAGAGCGAGTTAAAGGTACTTATGCTTCTCATGCTCCTAAATTGAGATCTTTAAAATAAGCTAACTCATCTCCAATTTTTAGGCTTTCCATGTTTTTGGCTCTTCCAAGCTCAGATTTAAACTACTACTAAATGAAATACTTACGTAAGTTTTAGCTGTAAAACAAACCAAACATTCTAAGTTCATAATCTCTAAAAAATGATGTGTATTTTTAGATTATTATTTGAATAAATATAAATGGCATCAAAATGTTTTGAAGACTGTAAAATTTTAATTGGATTTAAACCCAAAGACGTGAAAAATAAAAGCATAATCAAAAAAATATTTTAATAAATACAAATTATGATTTTCGATAGTAAATAAAGTTTCCGTATTCTCAATATATAAAACATATGTGCGTAGACTGCTACTCAAGATATGGCAACACTACAAGTAATGTAAGTATGACAGTTCTCACATTATCATTATAAAATCGTGTATTTGTATTATACTCAGGAGGGTTTGACATACGAGTGCTATTTGTGTCGCTTACAGGTACTTGAAAGTGAGATGAATCGGTAAAAAATTGAATTAAATCGTTGAGATTTTCATAAGCTGATTTTCTATGCGGAGGCGGGTAAAAAGCAAAACAGTGAGTCGATCAACTCACTTCGACTTTTGATAATGAAACATCAACTCGAATCCTCGGATCCCCCTGGTTTTCTGAATTCAATCAAAGAATAGTTGAAGGACAAATTTCTTGAAGGTCGCCCAAATCCGTTTTTGTGTCAGAAAAAAATCTATGCTGTACGTAAACTGATATTTCAAGCTCTTCGTATGATATACCGTGAGATTGACTCATTGCTTGGACATTGATTATATTCAATATTGCATGCAAATTTGCCCTTCAGAAAGATTGATCGCATTGGATATCGCACCGTCTTGAGTGCTCCGAAAACTAATTCAAATGCATACAAAAGTGTTTTGATTTTCATGGAAAATATTATATTTTGAGTTTCGATCATAAATATTTATTTCTTCTTATCTATCTAAAAGCTTGAGTAGGGACTCTCATTTAAGGCATGGCAAATTCTGTCCAGTTTTTATTATTTAAATTGAAACACACTTGAGGTACATTATTAGGCGTGTAAATACTTGAGCTTACATTTCTACTTAACTTAATGGGAGCCTATATGAGTACAAGGTTCCCTGTGCGGCAAAATGGGACAAAAAAAAAAAAAAATAACGAAATTTACGATATAGCAATTATAGAAGAGAAAGAGCTGTAGAATATTGGACTACCTACTGTTTTGTGTCTAAATGCCATATTGAACCTTTTTATCGGATCTCAAGTGATCTAATTTATTTGAAAAAAACTCGTACAAAACTACGTTTACCATTGATATTGTTTTTAATAGTCGATAATAAAATTTATGTGTAATGACACATATTGTTTGGAATATCTGAACTCAATATTTCTAACTAGTGTAGGTCATTAGGACACTTCTTTTAAAAAATTTTGCCAAATACGAGTATCAGGTTTGTGGGACTCACGAGGCATTAAAATGTTCCACAAAAGTATTCCCCGAAAAATTTCAGTAAGGATCTTCTCAGACAAAACCAGTGTACGATAATCGACAAAAGTACACCATTCATATCAACTTGATCAAAAAGTTCCCAGAACAACCGATAGGTGACGCTCTAAGTCAACTGAGATCAGTTCTGCTTTCTTTTTTTTAGGTTGTCATATCTGTGAACAACAAATTTTAACACAGTTGTTTGACATTTGTAAAAATTACGCCGTCTGCTTATGCATGTGTTTTCGATTATCTACAGTTTTAAAAATGGATTTGAACGAGTTTATAATAAATTTTACATTACAAATGGATTCAGCCGACAGTCGATAGCCGTTTACGAGTGACATGAACGCTTCCGAAGAGATCGTGAGTCCATGGAGGATGATGAACGTAGATCCAAGCCGTGGACATTGTAAACTGATGAAAACTTCAATAAAGTGAATGAAAAGTTGATCAATAACCGCAAATTAAGCATCAGAAAGATGGCAGAAGCCTTGAACATTGGTTATGGAACCGTTTGGGAAAATATAGTTAATGATTGGGTTTGCGCCGGGTTTTATTTTTATTTTTTTATTTTTTATTAACGCATCTTAAAGTATAAGCAGAATAACGTTTAGAAATTACAACTAGTACAACGAAATAAAGATACTAACGAGCAATTTTTATTGAACATATATATTAAAAAAGGAAAAAACTAAGATGCCCCAATATTCATAAATTCATTATGAATGTATAAATATATAAGGTACAGCTGCTACTGGGTGCCCATCTGGTCTAAAACTGTTTTACGCTTGAGCCGCCGACGATGAGTATTTGGCTGAAGCAAAGCCAATGCTTCAGCATTGACATGTGCACTTAAACGTTGTCTGTGAGCCACGTCAGTGATGGGTAAGATACTAAGATCACGATGGAGGTCGAGATTTCTCACATAGTATGGAGCATTGACGATGTTGCGCAACACTTTATTTTGGAATCGTTGGATAATAGTCATGCACGATTCGCTTGAGCATCCCCATAGCTGAATGCTATACGTCCAGACCGGTTTGAGTATTTGATTATATAGCAGTAGTTTGTTGTTCGTTGCCAATAAGATAAAGAAGGTTTTTTGTTTTTAATTCCAGCTCTTCACGCTTTTTCTTGACATGCGCCTTCCTACGCAGTTTAACATCAAGGGTTATACCAAGATATTTTGCCTCGTTGACGTACGGTATATTTACGCTGTTTATGTAGACTGGCTTGTAAATTGTTTTTTTCAGGCCGAATACAATGTGAACTGATTTGGAATTATTTAATTTGATACGCCATTTTTTTGCCCATGTTGCAATAGAACTCACCGCTGATTGCAATTTCGTCGTTGTAGTCTCTATCACTTCTCCAACTGCTAGGATAGCCGTGTCATCTGCAAAGGTTGCGGTAACGTGTTGCTCGTGAACCGGTAAGTCATATGTATACAAGAGGTACAAGAGAGGGCCTAGGATGCTTCCTTGAGGTACCCCCGCGCGTGCTTTTTGCAATGATGAATAGGCGTTGTCAAGTATGACACGAAAGTATCTGCCATCAAGGTAGGAAGAAAGGATTTCGCAATAATTCCTGGGCAAAATCAATTTTAGTTTGTGGAGTAAGCCCGTATGCCAAACTTTGTCAAACGCCTGCGAGACGTCAAGGAACACCGCTGCGCAAACTTTGTTTTCCTCTATCGCACACTCTATGGTTCTAACAACCCTGTGAACTTGGTCGATAGTGGAGTGATTTTTTCGAAAGCCAAATTGGTGCGTTGGAATAACTCTCTTGTTTTCTATAATCGGCAACATTCGAGTCAGTAACAGTCGTTCAAAAAGTTTGGACAACATTGGTAGCAGATAAATAGGTCGGTATGAAGACACATCATTTGGCGATTTTCCGACCTGAATTTTATGCGAAGAAGATACCACGTTGATATCGCAACTGTCATTTCAAGGCTGATGATTTTCAACAAACGCATGATTTCTGGACACGAAGCGTGAGTTTATGAGTACGTCGCGTAATCCAGACATCAGGCGAGTGAGTGGAGAGCTTCGAATGAACCAAGGCCAAAATAACCACGCAGTACTCAGTCAAAAAGGAAGCGATGCTCACGGTTTTTATGGATTACAATGGTGTTGTAAACCACGAATTTTTGTCAGAACTATTATTTGGGCGTTATGAGACGTTGACGGGAAGTAATCCGCCAAAAAAGAGACAATATTTATGGGAAAACAACTCACGACTTTTGCACCATGATAAATCACAGTCGATCAGTTTTGACCAAAAACGAAGCGAATATCATCCAACAGCCATCGAATTCACCTGAAATGACTCCCTGCGATATTTTTCTGTTTGATCGAGTTAAAAAACCACTATTCGGAACACGTTTTAACAACCGAAAGGAAGTAATGGTAAAAGTGCAGACGGTTCTGATGGCTATAACAAAAATATAGTTTCAGAACTGCAGTTGATGGGGAGTACTTTGAGAGATGGTATATACAGGCATTGAACAACATTCAACGGCAGTCTCTTGCCACCTTCCTAAGCTTCTGATCCCCGAATGATGTCATCCAAGTCCTACCAGCACCCAAAGCAGACAAAAAATTTAGCTGCCTTGTAAGACCCGCGCGATGTTAGTAATCTTTATTATTTTTGTGTGGAACAATTCATGACATTTATTTCGTAAAGACAACCGGACCTTTCAATTCATTGGTCGCAACTGCATCACAATTTGGCCATCCATAAACATCAGTTTTGAATGACTCGTTGGAGGACTTCGGTCGGTAACGTTGGTTTCCAATACCTCAATCGAAGCTGGTTTATCCACAAAGCATTTAGACTTTATATACCTCCACAAATAAAAGTCAAAGGTGTGATATCTCACGATCTTGCTGGCCACTCCACTGGTCCGAGACGAGATATAAATTGGCCATAAGTTGGCTTGAGAGCGCGATGAACACTTTTCACAGAGCATCGATATTCGTAATATATTGTACGATGTTATTGAGGCGTCAACCATTCCATGATGAAATGGCAATGAATACTGAACAAATTATGTATTCAGTTTGACAGCAGTCACGCGTGATCTATCATTTTTGGAAAAAATATCTCCAATCTGATCACCCTTTACTTAGCCCCTTCGGACCTCATGTGCAGAATTATGCACATAATGGTTAAAACCTTATAATATTTTTTGATTTTACTTTGTTGCCAACACTTGGGACCTAATGTGCATAATTGTGCACACGCCGGAAAATTCGGAAAACTTAATAAATATGTATGATTTTTCACATATTTGTTTTTATGTGTAATAATTAGTAAAAAATAATTTTATTATCCATTAACAATAATTCAGGTCTGAAGGGGTTAAAAATCATGGCGATATGATTTTTTTACTTAGCGTAAAATAGGAGCTTGTGGTCATTTCCGTATACTTATGTAACAAATTTTTTTTATGCATTGTATTATACAATAACACTATTGAAGTAAATGAGCCTTATATTCGGCATGCGAATGTACCCCCGCATAATATTAACCACCTATTCACATGCCCTCTCAAACCCACTCACCTAACAGCCCTCGCTCTTTGGACTCAAACAGTCGAAACAACACACTTTCTGGGCCTACGGATAGATGAGGTAGACTATAACGACCGGTAACTAGACCGAACTTTCAGGACTTGATAAACTGCAAAAAAGAACGACGAATCGTTTGGGGAAAAATTAATAAATAGCTTTTGCCTCAGTGCCTCGCCAAAAATTAGTGACTTTTTTATCAAATCCGTCCACCTTTCATTGCACCAACAATCGCATATTTTTCGGGATTGTTTTATATATCACTTCACACGGCTCTATAGTTTAAATATCATACATACATACGAGTACCATATAATAGCTGACAATGGTAATTAAACGGGTCGATTGGACTTTGAACCTTTCTGTGACTGAGATAAATTGTGGGTGTGAACGTTGAGAGTACAACAATGAAATAAAGAGCGACCAAATGATTGTAGTGGACGCCTCAATAAACACTTGCGTCGACGGCGCTACATATGTGTATGTATGTAAGTATGTATGCTTGATTGTGAGGTGCTTTATTATTGCTTTGGAGTATCAGTCTGTGCATGGCAAAAGTGGGAGCGTTCATTTACTTATCGTAAAGCCAAGATGCTTCGCAAATTCAAAACAATTAAAACTTATATGCAGGTTTAATGAGATATCCATGAACAGGAGTAAATGGGTGGTGGTCTTGATCTCTTCAGTGGTACGTACATATAATCCAAGCCTTATTCTGGTTCCTCAATCGTACAAAGGAAATGTTACTCAATCTTGTGTCAAGAAACTGGCATATTTCATCAGCAATTTTAATTACAAATGTGCACATACACACATCCATATATAGAGACAAATCTAAATATAAATGCTAAATATATATTTTTGTTTACATTTTTAAGCATTTTATATGTGCATATGTATGTGCGGAGACACTTAAATTAAAATTTTGATTACGCACTTTTTTGCCCTTTTTGCATAAATATCGTAAATTTTGTAAATATGTGCGGCAAATATTGACATTTCGTATTTACTGCCCATGCGCTGTCTACTGATTCGCCTTTGTCATTGCAATTGCCTTTCTTGTTGTTATCGTTGCATGCGTATAGCCAGACTTTATAGTGATTTCATTTTTTCATTTTTTTGTATTTCAAAGACGATGTAGCCGTTTTTTGCCACTCTGCCCCTCTTGGGAGATTTTCTGCCTCAGCTGCACACGAATGAGGTCAACGACTAAAATTATAACGCTTCACACACGCAAGGGCGAAAAGTGCGTCGAAACTTGTTTGCCCAAGTGGGCAACGCGCGAAAATTTTCAAGTGCAACGTTCCTACGCAAATACTTAAATAAATTTGAGCAGATTTGTGTGTTTAATTGTGTGTGCGTATATGCGTGTTTTCGGGATTACGTTACATTTCGACCGCCATGTTACTGGTTGCTGACCCCGTTGTTGACACTCTTCGCTGGCGATGCCGTTACAGGTGCTGCTTCTCGCTTTGTTTTGTTTTTGAAATTTTTTCGCATAAGTTCAGTGTTCTTAGAATTTTATGGGGGTGCGTATAATCAAGTGCAACACCCTTTCAGGGATACCTTCACAGCACAACACAACACAGCACAGCAGCTGAGCACCGAGTTCACTGTGCTTCCTTGCCAGCCGGCTTGGCTGCGGCGGGTGATTGGCCCCGCCATGGCCTGACCGCTTATTTTCGAGGTATGAAAATGTGCGAATGTGAATGTGCGTATGTACATGTGTATGTGTGTGTTACATGCAAAATGTTTTGATGGCGGTCATTTAACCCTGTCCATTCAGTGAAATTCTCAAACGTGAATGATATAAATTCGGTCGTTCGAATTTTTTGATCTCGCGTGAAAGTTCAAACGCTTTCGGTAACAGACAGTGGGGTAGCTTCCTAATTAGTGAAATTTTGCTGAATATTTATTGCATGAATGAGTTCACTACTCATACAGTGTTGGTCAGTTAATTACTCCCACTCAAGCGTCAAGGTATTTTTCCGTTGCGCTGGACTAACAGCAAAATGGCTTCAGCAGAAAAGTGTGTACAATTTGGCATTATTTTAATATTTTGCAACTTTCTCATAAATTTTATAATAAAATTGACATTTTTCTAGCTTTTACTATTTTTATAATATTCGTTGCTATTTTTTTATGATTATTTTATGATTCAAAATCGTATTTGATTTTCATGCCATACTGAAATATGGCGAGTATCAGTGCTGCTAATATTTTTGGGATTTATATCGGATGTTTTCAAGGCGCATTCATTAAAGGTGGTGGCACTAGACCAACAACACTGTTCTGTACGTTTGATTGTCAAAGCAAAGTATTGAGCAACTAGAAAACAAATAATAAATTCGCCTTGTTTCATTCTGAGCTGACAGCCGCATGGACACGGCGAAAGAAAAAAAAAACAACTCAGCTGATTTACCAACACCATTTTTAATAGATTCGCCTTGGGTGTTTTTGAGTTGCTTTTGAGCTATGCTTTGACAATTGACAAGGGACAGTTGTGTTGACATTTCTGCTTAGTAAAGTTTCGCAAGTCATCATGAAACGTTTAACGCCAGAACAACGCTTCCGAATTGTGAAAATTCATTTTGAAAAAAAAATCTGTTCGCGAAGTTCATAGAGCATTTCGTCCATTTTATATGCGGTTTACACGCTAGCGGCATCATTGGTCCTTATTTATTTCGAAATAAGGTGAACGGCGAGCGCTATTGAGCCATGCTGATTGAATTTTTGTTTCCAAAATTTAATCAACTAACCATTGGCGACATTTGGTTAAAAAAAAACGGCGCAACGCTTTTTGCACTTAAGGGGTTACATATGTTCAGAATTTTCAAAAAATTTTTTTTGATATTGAATTAAAGAATAGTATCTTAAGAATATATTGTGAAATTTTCATTTGGAAATTCCTAATATTATAGCTTCTACAGCCCATTAACTACATAGGTAGAGAGCGTTCCACGACCTCCAGAACCTCAAACTCTTTTTTCTCGAAACTACTTTTTCGGCCACGGTCTGCATCATAAGTCATACAGTTTTTAATATTTTTTGATGTGTTTTTTTTTAACATTCGAAATTGTTTTCTCTATAGATTTGATTTTTGATATTTTTATAATAAAAATAAAAAAAGTTCATTCCATCAACATTTCTCTATTTTCTATTTATCATCTTAAGTTATCGAGCTCTTAAGAAAAACACTCGATATTACAAACTATTGAGTTTTAACAAAGATGTTTTTAATTGTAGTTAAAAAGCAACAAAAAAAATTCTTTTCAAGCGAATAAAGCGGGCTAAGAATTTATGTTTTTAATATTTAAACATTTGATGATAAATGTTTTAAAAATATTCAGAAATAAGCGCACATTTCACGAAACTTAAATTAATTATTAAGAAAAGTAAAATCTATAGAACGAAAAAGGTATAAAACCAATGGTATTATATTTAAAATAAACAAATAGAATTCTTGGATTAGTTTATATGTAACGTAGGGCTTAGTAATTAGAGTTGGATGCTCCTTTGATTATAACTGTTTGAAGTCGTCGAGGCATCGATTTGATTAAGTTTCTTATAATATTTTGATCACTTTTTGACCATCCGACAATAATCGCACTTCTTAGGCTTTAGCGCTGTCAGACTGACTCCCATTCTTGAAAACCGATTGAGAAAGTATTGCCCACACATTTTTGATTGGATTAAGTTGGGCTTCCAGATAGGCTATTCTAAACTTGGTAATTTTTTTGCTGCCCAAAACATTTTTGTTGCTTTGGAAGCATGAAGGGCTGCGTTGTCGTGCTGGAAAATCCACTCCTTTTCGAAATTGTTATTATATCAAAAACCGTAATAAGTACTTCGTCTAGAAGTTCTGTATACTTGACACTATTCACTTTTGGGGATATGTAACATATAGGCGTTTAGCCTTTGAGACTAATGGCTGCACAACCCTTGACAGAACTTTTTCCGAAATAAGGAGCCATTCTCTCCTCCTTTTTCTTGGTAGGACAATACATTTGGAAATCATCGTCTATTGTATTTCTAATAGATTTTTTTTTTTTCAAAATACTTCGCATTGACAGCCTTGCTGTAGTACTTTGGAATATTTTTTAATAATTGTTTTTTCCTTTCAAATACAAGGTGGCGCAAAATAAACCACCCTACCAGATCGCGCATCAATCGCATTCGACACTTGTAAACTAAACAGCTTCAGTATACAAACAGACAAGATATGCAGCGCGTAAAGGTTAAAATAGAGACTTCCATCACTTAAAATCATTTTTTCTACGTAGTAAAAAAGTTATTCGAAAACAAAATTGGGTAATTAATTTTACGCCATCTTATTCAAATAGGTTGCAAAACCCAGCTAAAATGTGTATTGCACACAAACCATCTGCGATCCATTGGTTTTCCAATGATGAAAAAAAATTTTAAATCGGAGCAGCAGATTTTTGAATGATTCGAAAAAAATTTCCACGTTTTTATACACATGTTGTATGCAACACATGGACTGAAAAGTCCCGGGCCTAACAAGGAAAACACGTTTCGTTTTCAGTATTAGCTTTAATCAACAACGTAATTTTCTTGAAGAGCAACGCAATCATTCCAGCCCCGCTCTAACATTTCAATACCACTTTGGTGGATTGATTTATTTCAGCTATTTACCTCAAAAAAGGTCTCAGTTTCAGCGATTACCTCTTCATTCGAGCGAAATTTCTTACGGGCGAGCAGTTTTTTTAGGTCTGTGAACAGCCAGTAGTCGCTGGGAGCCAAATTTGGCGAATACGGCGGATGTGGAGGCAATTCGAAATTTAATTCGTTGTGTTGTGATTGACTTGTGACACGGTGGTGCGTTGTATGCACAATAACCTTTCAAAATACTCAATTTTTAAATGTGCATTTATTTTGAAATTTCTTCAAACTTTTTGATTTGTTTTATATGGAATAAGGCACCCTGTGGCTGCTATCAGGTAACGTCAGGCGAAGGAATTTTTGATGTTTTATTAATAAGCGATCTTCAGACTGAGTTTGGTAACATTAAGATTTGACATTCGGTTACACGAGATAAGCTTTTTAATCTGAACGCATTTAGTTTGCGCTTCGGTAATGTGAGATAATTTGTGTTAGAATTTTACTGTCAAATGCTTTTTTAAAATTTCTTCAGAGCACTAGTTTATGCGGCAATCGGCAAGTTTAACAAAAAACAAAAAAATATAATTATGTGGAAACTAGATTTGTATAAGTAAAATTGCCGTAAAATAACGTAAAAATACAATAATAAAATAAATTATTAATAAAATAAGCATACCTTGGCTGGAACTGGACATTGCTCATAGAATCCAGAATCAGGTTCAACTGACGGTTGTAAATTAAATGCTTAACAGCGACATTCCTAAAAGACCAAACACAGCTAAAAGCTCCTGAAGATGACTTCTAATTGAGGTTTAAATATCGACAAGAAAATCAAAGCAATAATTGAGTTTGTTGTTTCATTTTAAGCCACTCTTAAGCTCACAAAATAAAATACGAAAACAGTCACGAATGAAGTTGGAATCATGTAGACATTCAACTCCAGCTGATTTCTTTCGCTGCTATTCGAAAGCTGAGATTCCATACTCTGGGCCTGGGCTGACAATTTTTGCTTAAAATTTTTAATATGTATACATATTCTATATTTTCAGGGATTTTAAGATTCGACCCGCACCGTCACGCCAACAATGATGATGATGAATAGTATTTTATGTTCTTCTGTAGCTAAAATTTTCGCAAAAGAAGCCCCGAGACTCTTTGGGCACTTGTCGCATAATTAACAATTCTTCTCCCATTTACTATACAAACAATTTTTTACCCTGGGAAAGCAAATTTTTTCAACCAAATTCCAAGTGGATGCTGGATTTTGCATAGTGTGGACAGCGGTCGAAAGTAAAGGCTTGGTGGAGTGCTACTTGGCACGGAAGGAAAAGTTTCTTCACGTAAGGAAGAAAATAAATGTTTATGCTCATATTTTGGAGGACATGCAATGATTTGTTTTAATTTAAAATTTTTTTTTTTTAATATACTAAAAACATATTTTGTATTGGGCCTTTCCATTGGAAAACGAATTGCGAACTTTGTTGCCGGACGCCGGAAGTACTGGATATTGTCTCCCTTACGAGTATTATGAACTATCAAATAACTTAGCGCTGCCAAGCAACTCATTAAGTGCTTCCAAAGGATTTTTATTTTTGAGACTCTTTTCCAGTGCTGCCAGCGTATGTTTATTCATGTCAGTTGCTTATCTATTCATTACTCGCTAACACATGGTGAACAGTACTGGTTATATTGAGAGTTTTTTGGAGAGCTTGGGAGCTTGAAATGAAATACTAAAATTATAATACAAAACAAAAATATTATTGGAATGAATTTTGTTTTATTATAATCTGGTAGATAATGTCACGACATTTATTTTTTGAACATGATATCCAGCATATGTTGGCTAAGGCTACGAGTTACATGGTCTAATCGATCAGTCAAATTTTCGCCTACTTTTTCAAATAAATCTGAATAATAAATGCGATGGTCATTTGGATTCAATTCCTGCACGAGCTATATTTTATATGCACGTAAGCCAAGATCCTTATGTAAAACTTTCCACGTAGTCGAAGGCAAATACCAACAAGTTGAGAATGGCGCTGAAACGACATTTCGGCGACTTTTTCAACACTTCGCTCTATGAATTTCGTGAGCATATTTATTTTTTCCAAAGCAAATTTGTTCAATTTGGAAGCTTTTTTTTTGTTTTACTGAGTAGAAATGTCAACACAGTTAGCCATTCTCAACTGTCAAACCATACCATAGCTATCAATATTAATAGTTCTCATACAGCTGAACAAACACATGATATAAACTATATATGGCGTGCTAATTCGTTGGCCACGACTGTATATAAAATATAACGTGATTAACTTATCAAAAACGTGTTCGACATAGCAATTACTCATGATTTATACTGCCACAGGGGTTGAGAAGAATTGCGAAATGATTCTTATCAATTTTTTAGGTTCCTGAAAATACGGTGATAAGGAATATAAAAATTTCGCTGGAAGAGAATTTCAAAATCGCAATGAGTTGCTATACCCAGCACACATCTAGCGCACTAGATTATTATAATTATCGTGCAGACAGACATTATCTATAATCCTATACCTGGCTCTAAAAGTTCGAAGCGCTCAATTAATAATTATAATAAGAATAATATTATTTCCAGACACTTTGGGGCTGAGGTGAACGAGGCAAGGAAAGACACTTTTTTTATTTTGTATATTACGCTTTCATATCGGTCTTCTTTCATTTCGGAATAAAGTACACAAAGGACACGTGATTAGGGCAGCAACCGATCTTCTCGTACAACTTATTGCACAGCTTTCGAGTTTCCTTCAGTGCCCAAGTGTCTTAATTTTTTCTTTTCAGGGTAGGCAGAGTTAATGGAATTCTTGTTGTTGTTATTATTGTTAAAACAGCCTAAAACATTGGCCATATAAATATTTTTGGGGTGCTGTGACAGTTCTTGACTAGGTATAAATCTCGGTTGTTCCGCTAATGTAGAACTGACGGTCGATGGATGTTTACGCGAAGCATTTTTTAAGAAAACATCTTTTCGAAGGTTTGATATTGGAACCAACTTTTTCTAATAAATAAGACTTCATCTTTACAGTGGGTTTTGAATTCAGAACCTATCGGCATCCACAACCAAGCCCATTCGTTCGTGCCTTCCCAAAAACACGTAAGCTGCTAGCTCTTCATCTATTGGCCACGACATAAAGAATTGCCTTATATTATGGTTGAACAATTTAGCTATCCCCTATTATCTTCGACTGCATTGCAGCGTATTTCAAGCTGGAATATTGGCTATCAGAGAAGGCCTGCTAGCCATAAATAAAAGTGTCCTCACAACAAGAGATATAAACATATATTCAGATAGTCAATCGGCCCTGAAAGCTCTAAAATCGCCTAATATTAACTCGAAGACAGTAAAAGAAGGTGTCGACGTTTTGACAGAACTATAACAGTACTTTGTAATAAACCTGCTTTGGGTGCCGGGCCATAGAGACATAGAAGGCAACTGCAAAGCAGGTGAACTAGCGATATTGGGTACCAAATTACCGATCCAACCAGACAAAGCGAACATACCTATACCTTTAGCAACTTGCAAGATGCTTATAGATAAACACACTATCAGTGCTGCCAACAGGCTATGGTCTCAGTCCTTGATCTTTTCGGGGTCCTAACAGGGCATTGTCTGATTGGCAGGAATGTTAGTAGACTGGGAGCGCCCTATAACGACTATTGCAGAAGCTGTAACGACATTGAAGAATAAGAGACTATAGAACACTTTCTATGCGGGTGCATGGCTCTGGATAGAAGAAGGTTCAATATTTTAGGAAAAAGTTCCCTGAATAATAAAAAAATAACAAGTCTTGTTAGATATATCAAAGCCACAGGTTGGTTCAATGAGGACGATGTACAGTGAGGAGAGGGGACAGCCCCGGTGGTATCACAATGGGTCTACAGCAGGCTTAGGTGTGTCAAACGACAACCACTATACCTACCTACCTACCTATTATCTTCGACGTAGATTCCAGACTGTGACGCGGTTCAAAGATTATACGAAGTGTAAGCGTCATAGATTTTCGTGAAGCCAAAGGGAACTTAGCATTTATAGTATCTCTTCGACAAAGGTAACTGTGGTAGCGTTCTCTACTGGATCAGGTATCTAAATCTTTGCCAGCAGCCTACTCAGTGTAACTACCAACCTGACTTTCTTTCAACACCTGCTTATGGATTATATTTTTTATTTCGGAAGAGGCGGATGTGTGGACTGGCACAGGAGCTCAAGCCTTTTATATGCGCAGTGTACTAGTGTGGGATTCGCAATGAAAACTTTATCATTAACAATTCCTAGAGTTCCAAGTTGGAGCAAAGGGCCACGAAAATGAAATCAAAACTGAAATTGAAAATAGTTTGATTTTTTATTGAATTTTAATTTCAGCTAAGCCTAACTTTCTTTTTAATTTGAAAATTTTGTTTCTTGCGAAAACTGTCGTAAGTTGAAAAGTGTGGGCCAGCTTGTGACAAGAAAAATTCGAAAAAAGCCAAATAAATGTGAATTTGAATTGTATATTTGTAAAAATTTGTTTCAAAAAAACAAAAATTTGAAAAGAGTAGTTATTCTTACTAATTTTATGCAGGTTACCGGATCACTGCAGTGTGTTCCAAGCAGAGGTGGCCGCAATCAATAATAACTGCTGAGAAGGTAAGTATTTATTTAGTTGGTCTCACTTTTCGATTGCGAAGCCGAAGAGCTGACCCGACAAGGAACCTGTGAGGTAGTGTGCCCGCGAAAGGAGAGGATCGGGACCTCCTTGACAACCTGCGCTCTACTTCTGGAAGGATGGGCTTTGCACCAACTCCATGAACTCTGGGCAAGTACACGAAAGTGTGCGGTAGCGATATCCTTCTGGATCGGAGGAGTTCCAGGGATATTCTGAGGATAAAAAAATCTCAGCTCTCAAATTTTGTGGATAACACAGCCGTTAGCCACCGTTCATAGCCCCAATTACTCATTCATCAATTAATATACAGCTCCAATAATTAGTAATATACCTATATATATAATTGGCGCGTACACCCTTTTTGGGTGTTTGGCCGAGCTCCTCCTCCTATTTGCGGCGTGCGTCTTGATGTTGTTCCACAAATGAAGGGACCTACAGTTTCAAGCCGACTCCGAACGGCAGATATTTTTATGAGGAGCTTTTTCATGGCAGAAATACACTCGGAGGTTTGCCATTGCCTGCCGAGGGGCGAAGGCTATTAGAAAAATGTTTTTCTTAATTTGCTGTTTCACCGAGATTCGAACCAATGTTCTCTCTGTAAATTCCGAATGGTAGTCACGCACCAACCCATTCGGCTATGGCGGCTGCCAATAATTAGTAATACTAAGCTTAAATATAATATATGGTAAACAATATGGTAAGGTACATTGGACAAAATTCAAAAAGTGCATATCCAGATTAAGTTTTGATTTAAAAGGCTCTCGTGAGTTAGACAATTTTTTTACAAAATTGGTTAGACTGATACAATGTGTAAGGTGAATGGAACGTATTTCTGAGTCTAAGGTTACAAGCAGGACACTTGATAAATTTTAGTTCAAGTAAGAAGTGGCATTTGATATGATTCGTGGCAATGTCCCGTATAAACATTACCAATAAAAATTTTTTCGCTCTTCTAATGTTGGCAATGTTAACAAAAGGCACCTACTTTTATATGCAGGCAAAATAAGGAAATCAGTTCTCAGTTCCATGTACCGAAACAATGCGGGTTTTACCCGACCACGGACTATAGTTTAAATAGTCCAGCCCTGTTTAGAACGAAGAACTCCAACATTTGCTGGCCATCATGGGATTCAAAGCCGCAAGGACTTGCTTCTGCTGACGCTGGCTGGTAAGTATTGCAGCCTTGAAAATCAACAGCGAGCTGTAGGATGGCATACCTCCAGCACATCCGCGGTGATCGCATAGCTGAAATCCTTTCCCATTAGACCTTGACTCTTAACAAAATCCAGCCTGTTTTGGCCTGACGTTAAAACAAAAATGAATCTGTACGACATGTGGGCGTGTGCGCGGCTCTTATTAGTGGGCATGAGCTTGTCTCCTCGCAATTTCTTAACACCTATGTGCTTTTTATCTCAGGTTATAAAGAAAAGCGCCATGGTTAAAAAAAAAAGAAAAAACACATTGAGGCAATTAAAAAATATTTAAAAAGTATCACGAAATGGCGTGAAAAAGGGAATACAAATACCGCTTTAGTAATAATCATATACGCTATATTTTACGTAGGATTATTTTCGGCCGCACGTAGAAAAGGTTTGTGTGTGTTGAGATATTTCTTACATTACTTTGCTTGTATTCTTTTTTAACTGGCTATTTTCAATTGTCCTTCGGGGCTACCGCATAAAATAAATGCGAATAAAACAAAGAGCCAAACCGGATATACATTATTTCCGTTACTGTCAGCATTTTTTAAAAGTATGGTCGCACACATACACATACACATACATAGTTTTTTGCACTAAAATAGAATCACCTTTTCACTAATGGATTTGCATACGGCGTGTAACATTCGGAGTGGATTACAATAACATACGAGAATGTATTTAAATAAAATGGCAAAATAAAAAATGGATTCGCTTGTGGACAGAAACCTAAAATAAGAATGCGCGCTTCCCAACAACAATAAATGAAATGAGTTTATTAGGCAGCAAACTGGAAGAGATTTATGCAGCAGAGATGGCGAAGTGAACACTATTGGCTCATTATGAAAAAAACATAGAAGAAAAGTGAATTTATTATGGATTTACAATGTAATTTCCGCTTGAATGTTAATTTAGTTAGCTATGGCTTAGCGTAGGTAGGCTAAACGGCGATATGAGTTAGTTTTGTTGCGTTCTACTCAGAATCTATAAAATAATAACAGGTTACGTTTTGGCTATAACCTAATTGCTTATGAGTAGCTAAGTTTTAATCAATCAATTAACTTAAACGGTCAGCAAATGAGAAAAGTACGAATTCGATTCTAGTATAGCGCCATCTGTGCACTCATTTGTGAAACTTGCCAATACATTCCACAGCAAAGACACCCACCACCAAAAGAGCGGTGCTGGTTTCAGCTAAGTGGATAGAAATATTCGCATATTCGATTATTCGACTGTTACAGTGTTGGGTCATTAAAAGATCATTTACTGGGGCAAAATATTCCAATTCGAATTTCAATTTATTATTACATGTTTTGTGCAACTAAGACATGCTATTATTTTTTTTTGGACATCACCTAATATTTAAAAGTTTACTCTAAGCTTGTTTTATGTAAAGACAAACAAAAAACAAAAATTGATAAATGAAAAAAAACAAAATACCAGTCTAACGGTTAGACGCGATAGAAGTGAAACCTTCCGTAAAACAAACTGAGAGAGAATGAGACGAAAGCAGCATTAGGAGCGGGATAATTATAGGTTCATTATAATATTGCTATAAAGTTCATATTTTATTTTCTTCATTTTATTATTATTCATCCTCAATGTTTTCAATTTCAACAAATGATACGAGTGGCTTATGATAGCTAAAACATGATACAAATGCTTTGGTTTCGATGTTGTCAACATATCTTTGAAATACCGCGTTAATTGTTGTTTTTGATCGTGTTGTCGATTCAGTGCGATTGTTACACATTTTTAAATTGAATGTTGTATTGAGAAAGTCAATTAAAGGAACCGCTGTGTCCAATGCAAAATTTACGCTAAAATCATTGGAACTTTATCGTAATCTTTTTTAAGTATCCGCGATACTTCTGGTGTATACTTTATTAATTTTTCGTGAATGAATTCCGTGATGCTATTTATTGATTGATTCGGTTAAATATAAATTGCCACAATTAAAACTGTTTTTCCATTGCTCAATCTGGTTTCGCATGCACATATTTCTCCCACTTCAGAGAGCTGAACAGACAGTGATTCTAGTTGCTATACATTCAGATCTATCTGTGGAGTTACAATACGAGCACCGTCATTTTGATTGTGGTATATTGCAACACCGCCTGCAATTGCGGTCAATATTTAAAAATGAAAATATTTACGAATATAAAAATACGGACGCAATACAGCACACGCGGTTGCTATTATGAGCGTCATAACGCGTATATTACACAGACGTACTAACATACACACAAACATTCGTAGGACGCTTGGTCTAAGCAAGTATTAGGTAGTGTAGTATAGGTATACATAATGCCTTCTCGCTCACCGTGGCTCCGTAATACGCAGGCGCGCACACATACGTACTAGCATACATACAAACATACATACGTATGACGCTTGAACTAAACACCAAAGCAAGTAATAGGCAGTGTAGTATACATACTACAATACTCACTATACTAGCGTGGCTCAGCAGTTCGCAGCCACACACATGTACGTTTATCAACATATAACGCTTCGTAGTGTCGCTTTTTCGTTTCATCGAGTCTCAAATCACTCCCAACGATTCTAAAGAAGTTTTCACTTCAAAAAGAAAAGCAAGATATAAGTATAGGATCGAAGATGGACAAAACTGATGTTACATGGCATGTACGACCGACTATCGCAGTTCCTTCTGTCACTAAGCAGATGGAACTGTCCAACCTGACTGATGACGGTTTGTCCCGCCTTCGTTCGAATCAGGTTTGAGGTCTTTGGCACTGATGTGTTAAGAAGCGTCCATCTTGGTTCTTTGGCACCACAAGATTTCTTCGGAGGTCGAGTAGATTTAAAGAAAATTAAAAAGGGAATCTGAGTGCAGTACATTGGACTTAATTGTGTCTGAGTGCTGTACTTGCTAGTCTGTTCCGAAAAAAAAAAATGTATAAATATACAGCCATATTCAAGCCTTATGAAAATCTAGTATTTCTAAATAAGGCATACAGTTAGACACTTAAGTAAGTATACAGCTGCTCTGCCTTTGGGAAATATTGCAGTTTAAGCCTTTCCCAATATGTAAACACAAATTTTTACACATAGCATTTGCATATTAGCTGAAGGGCATTCTCACAGGTCATTGCGCTGTTATCTGCACAGAATTGGTATATGGTCCACTGACTCCTGTCGTTTCTGTGACCAGTCCCCGGAGACTTCAACACACCTTCTTCTTGAATATGAAAAAGAAAAGTTTAGACATCTCGGCGAGATGCAGCCAGAAGAAAGGTTTATACGCTCAGTCCAACACAGCTCTATCTTAAGTTTATTATAGGAACTGCGCTTGGATGAGGTACTGTGAAGAGTAGAGAGCACAAAAGGCAATGAGGTTGAAATGCAAACCTTAATTTCATTCGTTTATTCATTCATAGGCATGCTTCGCTTGGTCTCTGTTGCGAGCGAAATTTATATCACAAAAGTTAGTATACAGTACGATCTACAGTATGCAGAGGTGTGGCCAATATCAGACCGTTTTGAAGAAATCAGCTGATTTGTTGATGTAACCGGGGCTTGTTTATATAAGAAAATCGACTATCATCCTTGTGCAGTGGGCGGTTTTTTGGTGAACGCAACGCGATATTTGCTTTTTGGCTTAGCAAAGTTCAAGTAATTTTAATAAAAAATGCAAAGTAATATTAACTTTTAAAGATATACAATTTTTTTCCAAAGTTTACATCATTTTTAGCGATACCTTCAAGACGAGTTGAAAAATGTTATAATAAAATGTAATTAAAAGAATAAATCATAGCACGCAATCGGTTGTTTACTGGGTAAAAGTTATGCTAGAATTTAAAAGACGGTAAGTAAACATCAAGGTATGGGAAACACCTCTTATAAGTCGCATTCCAAGCATCCAAGGCACTCAGTGGTAAGGAAAATAACTTAATCGTACGGAACATACGATCAAATCCAAGATAAGTGGAATTCTGAAGAGGAAAATCAAATTGAAAAGTACTGCAGTACCTAAACAATCCGCCGAATTGTTTAGCCTTTCGGGAGTAGTGACAATCGTTGGCAAAAAATCATGAAAAGTAGCACCAAATGTTTTGCAACAACGTAATTTTTTTCAGGTGAATGCAAATTTAGTATTAGTGGACCCGATCGTCGTGAAAAAGTCTGCATAAAAGTCAACATAGTAGTAAATCCTAAAAATATGGGCGGCACTGTTAAGCACGGTGGGGGGCTCGGTGGTGTTTATCGAAAGCATTATGGAACATTTATGGGAACATTTGAAGCGTCAAATACGTAAACATGCGTTTCAAAATAAGGAACAATTGAAAAATGTTCTTCTTCAACTGAAAACTTGGTGAAATCAATACCATAACGACTTAAAGCCCTAATTAAGTCCAATGGTAAACCGACCAAATACTAGCATTTTATTTGAACAATGTTTCTTTACCATATATTTCATTGTATACCTACTACTGATTTTAACTGGGGAGATAACAAAAAAATACGAATACTCAGCATGTACCTAACTATAGGTGGGCATGGAACTTGGAAAACCTACTACTGGAACTTATATGGTAATTTATTGAAATACCATAAGTGTATGGCAATGAATGATTTTTGCCTGTACGTCTTTTTGAGTGGTCGAAGCGACTTTAAGATTTTCGTTGCTTCACATTCAAATCCGATGCAAATGACGAACAAACTTGATAATTAGTTTTGATTTAGCACATCCACGGGAGTTTCCTTCACACTTCTGCTGAATTCCGTGCAAGAAGGAAATAATGATACAAGCTGCGGGAGGTTGGATCATGGATATTGTACTAGGATAATGCGACGACTTACTCTGTTTCTTAGGAGTTTAGTAGCGAAGTGCAATACTCTAGCGTTAGATCATCCATCTTATATGCCGAATCTTGCCGCAAGAAGCTATAACTGTTTCCTAAGCTGACATTTGCGTTAGAGTTAGCAGGATTTCAATCACCCAAAACTCCATCGAAGTTGTTCGTAACTTTATCAAAAATGAACCGAAATCATCGTTGAAATTCACGGAACCGGAGTGGAATATCTCCAAAACATCAATCAATCATTTGGGCTTACGAAAGCTGTGCACGTTTCATTCCGCACAAGTTAACTGAGGACCAAAAATTGCTCAGAATTCAACATTCGAAAGACCTCATTAAAGAGGCGAGAAAAGACGAGCACTTCCTTTACAACATTGTGACTGGTGATGAAACGTTGTGTTTTCCAACATGAACCTGAAACTAAGAATCAAAATGCCGAATGGAAGGCCCCAGACGAGTCACCATCCAAAAAATCGCATTTGGAGAAGTCAAAAATCAAGTCGATGTTCATTTGTTTTTACGATTCCAAGGGAATTGTCCACAAGGAGTTCATGCCAATGGGCTAAACTGTCAATGTAACTTTCTATCTTGGCGTTCTGAAGCGTTTGCTGCATCCCATTTGTCGAATTCATCCTGAATACCGGGAAACACACTATCAAAAAGCTTTTAGATCGCGCAAAACTGTATATCGATGGCAAAGGGGACTATTTTGAATAAATAAACTCAAAGTTATCAGAACAAAGCTCCTGTGGCTTCCATTTTAGCCCAATCTTGTTTATTTTGGACTTCACCTTGTATATGACACTTGAATAGAGTCTCCATATCCTCCAACTTGGAGCTCTGATAGCTGGAGCTGCAAATAATCAGCAAATTATCTTGCATCTAAAACGATTTATAGAAGTATGATTTTAAAATAACATAACTCAAAAGGTTGTGAAACAAAAATTTGGCACCAAAAATAATTTCAAGGTCAAATATTTCTCAAACATGGAATTTGTTCATTACTATTCGAGGTTCCTGCTCCACCGTACGACTTATGCTAATTAATTTCGGTTCTCTAGAAAATATAAGATATATCCTCTCTCTTTTATATATCCTATTTATCTACATTATAATTAACGGCATAACGGATTGTCCTTCTACTTGAGCGAATAGCTTTAATATTCCACAAAGAAGTGTCTGAAATTTCTACCTGTTTTACGGTCACCAAACACTAGCCACACAAGTAAAGCGCCTATTTCTCCTGCACTACGAGAACTCAGTGACTTATTTAAATCTTAGTTGATTGATATTTCTTTGCCAAAATCTGCTTATGTAAAGATTTTAAGCTCAATTACTCAATAAGTATTTTATGCTAATTTTCATTAGTCTGTAAGGAAAAAAATATATAAAAAAGGTGTTTAATCGTGAATCACCAATATAATAAGAAGTTAAGATAGGGAACTTAAGTAAAAGAAATATCAAAACACTATCTTGCCACTACTCTGCCTTGGACAGGCTTAATTGGAAAGTAAGTAAAGTTTTCGCCTACAAATATGAGACCATACGATTGTTGGTTTTATGCAATTTTTTTAATTACACATTTGTTGGAAGTAGAGCTTTACACTCTTTCCCTGCTCACATGCAATGCCTTTTGTGAATGCTCCACGTCCACTGTTCTTCTGATACGCTAAATAACATCCCTTTATTGTCATAATATGAAATTTTCATGAATTATTTTATATAGATTTATATTATTTTAGTTATTGCATAGAGAAATGAGCCACGTATGCCTCATGAACTTATTTCAAAACGCACTCGAGAGTCACATAGGACTCACTGGAAGATGTTAAAATAAAATATTTTCAAAAAAGAAAAAATTTCAAAATCTTTAAGTTTATAAACAGTGCATTTTATAAATGCAGTTTGTACTTTTCTTACATAATTTTTGTAAATTGATTGTCGTTAAATTTGTTCGATCACTTATTTAGAATGGTACAATTTTTGAAGTGAAACTTCTTAGGCGTCGATGGACGAGCGAGAATGGAGAGTAAAATTTCAAGGCCATGCAACGTTTTGAGCATTTTCGTTCCGCGAGAGAGAAAAAAGATATAACGTAGAGGAAAAGGAGAGAGAGAGCAATACCTTATATATATCTTAGATACACTTTAGGCTATTTTTCCTGAAATAGCACTGCCTACTTTTTGGCGCTTGTTTGTTGGTGCAAACTTGTAGGAAATATATTTTTGGTGCCTACTTTTTGGGGTTATATTTCCTTGATGCCTACTCTTTGGGGCGTTTTTTGGTCCCAATTTTTTTGGCGTTTTTTTGGTGCCTACTTTTTGGCGCTTATTTCCGTTTCCTGGCTCGTGCTTGTGCGTACTATAAAATGCTATCCATTCCGTCGTCAGATTTATTGGTATTGCTTTGCGGTAATTGGTGCCGTTGCTGCGGTCCTGGAATCGCTGCGTTTGTGCGCGTGATAAACGCTCGGAGTAGTGCGCGGTATTGCCATGGTTTGTGTCCGCCGTTTACCTACACTGGCCGACCCTTTTCCGTTTTTTGTAAATTTTGTCTCTTTGTATTCTCTGCCAATGTGATGCATGTTAGATATATATTCTTTCTCTCTCTCTCTCTCTCTCATTCTCTCTCGGGTCTATCCCTATTGCTTTGTCTGCCTTGAAAGTTTCACTGCTGTTATGTGTACTATGCTACATGCACTTTTTTTTTAAATACGAGTTGGCTTACAGTTTTAGTTCTTCTTCGGTGAAACCAATTACTATTTTTTTGAATTTAAAGATAATTCATAGTTACCGAGAAATAGGTGCAGAATGTGAAATGTCACGTCAGTTCGATTCTGAAACTATCTGCTTTTGAAATACCGACAATGAGTTGATGGGGGTACAATCGACCTAATCTGGGAAGGCTGAGAGTAAGTGCAGTGAAGCCAAATTTATTATAACCGCAAAAGTTCGGTGTCCGATAATTTTTTAGTAGCTTATTTATAAATCTGAAAAGTATATTTAATATAAGTATTTGTAAATATGATGCATAACCACGAGTTAGAAATGCCCAAAATTGGTAGTTCCCAAATTAGTACCAAAACGTGTACTCACTCAACTGGGTTAATTTCAAACAAAACGCTGGCAGCACAGTTGTGGATTTTAATTGCCAACTACCTATTCATCCACATGTTGTGGAAGCTGCATTACGAAGATGTGTGTGCATGTGTATTGTTGTTTCGTATGTGTGTGTGTATGTGTGAAGGAAAGGTTAGCAAAACAAAAACCGCATAGAGAGCGGGCGTGCTCACTGAGACAGAGAGAATCCGGTTCCGGTGTACTTCAATTTGTTTTGCGAATTTTGCCCACCCTCTGCGACACTGCGTCTAGCACTGCTCCCAGCAGCTGGAGTTTGTTTTGTTTTGGTATTGCTTCGATTTGACATTTCGCAGTTGATTTCTGTTGTTGGCTCCACACTGCGCTCCAGAGCTTCTTGCTGTTGATTTGTTTTCGCCCCTTGGCTCCCACACCATACAATTTCAATTTGTTTCGATTTGCATTGCTTTTGCTTTGTGCTTTGCTTTGGTAGATTTGCTTTAGCGGCTTGGGCACTCGCGCGTTTCGATTCATTCGGCGCTTCAATTTGGACTTCGGCGTTCAGTTGTGAGTAATTCGCCGCGACGTTTAGACGTTTTCAAATAAGCTTTGTGAACATTTTTTCCGGTTTTTGGCGCACTGCCATTTCCATTTAGACGTTGATTTGGGTGATTGGTCAAGTGTTTGGTGTTTTTGGATTATTTAAAATAACTACTGATTTTGGTGTTATCGGACACACGATGACAATGAGCAACGTTGTGCGTGTGGAGTAATTTGGCTGAAGTTAGCGTCATATATAGATAATAATTATTGATACTTAGTTGTTGTTATCGCCCGCAACTTTTGTCTTTTTTTTGTTTTGGTTTTGAAGTACATGCAGATGTATTTATTGTACATATGTGCCTGTATGTATGTATGTATGTACATAAATAATAATCATTAAATGTTGTTTATGGTGATCGCGTTGACATTGTTTTATGTACTCGTAGTTGTTGCAAGCGTTATTTGATCGGTGATTGCAACGCTAACGCCGTCGGTTAGTCTGTAATTCGATTGTTCGGCTGCTTTGTTTTTGTTACTGTTGGTAATGTTACCGATACGCCTTTTATCTCCAATCGATGGAATTATTTCAGCATTTGGAAATTTGGCCATCAAGCAAAAAACATTTGCCGGAACCAGCAGTGATTGCTTAAATAAGTATGACAAATTTTGATGAAAACTGAACTGGAAAAATCAAACATAAACTAAAAGAAAATAAAAAAAATAAAAGTAAACAAAAAACTAAAAATATTATATCATATTAAGCTCAAGCATACAGGTTCAAAATCCAAACAACAACTATCAAAGTACTGAAAATATTATACTCGATGATGAATAACATAAGTTATCGGTAATCAATTACAAATAAAATAAATACATTAAAAAAAAAACAACAAATAATCAAGCCTTTTTGTGAGACCGAATAATAAAAAAAAGTATATGCAAATAACATAAAAATTTATTTGAACGAAACAGAAACTTAGTGCGATAAAGTTTTTGTATACAGAAAATGACATTTTGTTTTTCAAATATATTTCAAAATAAACTATTAAACATCTACACATTATAAAAAATTGTATTCTTAAAAAAACAAAAAAAAAAATTTAAATAAAAAATAAAAAGAAATACTAAACAGTGCACAACCACCACTAAAACGACCACTTTGCTTGTAGCTCTATAAAATATTCTATTAAAAAGCGAAAATCGTTCAAAGAGTGCCATTTGAAATTATAATAAAATTCTGGTGAAGTGGCTACAAAAAAATTGTTTTTGTTTTTAATCAATAACACGGTGCTTATTGAATTGTTTACGCTCACATGCAAGCCATGTTTGAAATTTCTTAGCAGCTGCTAAATTGCATTTGGTAGTAATTGCAACAAATTGGAGGATTTGCCGGCGTACAATGTCCCGACGCAAACAATTAAATCCAAAGCCGCTTAATAAAGGTACGCCGTATATTATTGTATATTTATATGTTTTTTTATTTGTGAGTACATGCAAATATCTACTTTCGATTTAATGATATGTAATTTGATGGCTTTATTATTAAGATTTGTACCTGACTTTTCAAGTTGCTGCTTGACATAAAAAGTTGAACAAGATTTTAAGCGTTTGCATTGCTTCGAAAATAGCAGAATGTTAATGCATATATAAGTACATACATACATATATAAATGCTTTACACAAAAATTTATTTTTTTCGTTTTTCTTTGTTCACTCCTCTCGGAATCATAGGCCCTCGACAAGACTTGTCTTGCATTGGTTTCGTTAAACTATTTAGGGTAGGTGATTATTAGCCTGCCGCTAAATTAAACCCATACAATTTTTATGAATTAGACATTTCTTTTGAATGTTTACTATATTCTTATTAAAGCATAGCTCAAATAATTTCAGTGTAAAACATAATCTGGCCGCGTTTTGGGTTCAATTATTAGGTGAAGTAAAAACTTTTCAACGTTTTTTTCGCTTCATTTTTAAAACAAAATTAACTTAGTTAGAATTACTCAGTGATAAGGAATGCAGATGTACATATATTATGTCTCTGATCTAATAAAACCAGGAGTAAGTACAAGTTTACACTTTTTGTTTCCTTGTTCACTCCTCTCGGGAGCATAGGGCCTCGACAAGACTCAGTCTTGCGTTGGTTTCGTTAATCTGTTTTGATTTCTGACAGTGCAGGTGATTAGCCTGCCGCAAGCTTACACCTACCATAACAAAATCCCCAAATTATTTTTAGCGCAGATCCATATTTTTACGCATTTAAAGTTGGTGATTTTTAAAATACTCTGAAAAATTTCGTAACATTCGATCAAAAATATTTGTTTCTCGAAGTTCTTTTGAATTACATTTTCCAATGTTTTTTTTGCCATATTTTTGTATTTTCATACCGTAACTATTTAGAGAAAAATAAAAATTATTTTATAATATAATAAAAAGTAAGTATTATTATTTTAATTTAAAAAAATGTTATTAAAATTCGATAAAATAATGTTTTTTTACGGCAATATTTTGTAAAGATAAATAATAAATAGTGGTTTGTAACAAAAATTTATACATATATTTTTATTGAAACAGTGCCAAAAAATCCAAATAAAATGTTGAGCTTATAAATCTTTTTTTATACGTATTTAATATGTTTTTGGAGTTCTTCTGGAACTCTTTTTCACATTTGTTTGCCATTTCTTGTATTATGGTATGCTTTTATAGAGATTAAAAAAATTGTGTTTTCCATACAAATTATCATTATTTTAATTAAAAAAGTCCCAAAAAATCTAAAAGATTTATATGATTTTAAAAATACCAATAAATACCTAAAAAAAACCTATATACTGGAAAAATGTAGTAAAATTCGGTAAAAGAATGTTTTTTTGAAGTTCTTCTGGATCTCACTTTCTTATTTTTTTCGCGAAATTTTTGTACTCTCATGCCATTGTATCCTCACCATAACCTTTTTTTTCTAAATAAAAAATAATGCTTTGTAACAAAAATTATTATTTTTTAATTGAAAAGGTCCCCAAAAACTCCACAAGAATTTATTTAATTTTAAAATTACCTGTATATTGGAAAAAATTATTGAAATTCGGTCAGATAATATTTTGTTTTAAAATCTTCTGGATATAATTTTCATTTTTTCATAATTTGTTCGCCATTTTTTTGTATTTTTATGCCAAAACATTTTTTTAATAAATAAAAACTTGTGTTCTGTAACAATAATTAAATTAAAAACGTACCAAAAAATCCAAAAGAATTTATTTGGTTTTTAAAATGCCTGTATATTCTAAATATTGATTGAAATTCGACTTTTTCGAAATTTTCTTCTGAGTTCTTCTGGATCTCAATTTCATAATTTGTTTCTCCATTTTTTCGTACTCTTATATCACTGTATTTTCACTATATTGTTTCAAGATAAATAAAAATAGTGTTTCGTAACTAACATTATAACTTCTTTAAGTCTAAAAGTCCCAAAAAATATTCAAAAGTATTTATTTGATTTTTAAAATACTTGTATACTCGTTGTGGAAAAATTCATTGAAATTCGGCGAAATAATATTTTGCGTTGGAGTTCTTCTGGATCTCACTCTCATATTTTCCCCCCTTTTTTTATATTTGTAATTGAAAAAGCCCCGAAAAGTCCCCAAATAGAATATTTGGCTTATATATTTTTTTTAGGCAAGGCGAATCTATTGAAGGTGGTATCGGTAAATCAGCTGAATTATGTTTTTTCTTTCGCCGTGTCCATGTGGCTGTCAGCCCAGTGTGAAACAAGGCGAATTTATTGTTTGCTTTCTACTTTGCCAATATTTTTCTTTTACAATCAAACGGACAAAATATTGTTGTTGGTCTAGGGCCACCACCTGTAATAAATGCGCCTTGCTTTCAAGGCTGTTGATTTTCCAAATACTTGTATGCTGGAAAAATGTATTAAAATTCAATCACATAATATTTTGTGGAGCTCATCTGGATCTTATTTTTTTATTTATTTTCGCTTTTTTTCCATTTGCATGCCATAATTATGTTTTAAGATAAATAAAAAAAAGAAATAAAAAGATACATAAATAAAAAAAATATATATTTGTTTTTTTAAACCATTTTCTTCTACTATATTTTTCCTGATCCATTATTTCCCATAATAAAATTGTATTTTAAATAGTCTATAATGAAATGGTATTTGTAGCATAAATTTTACATTGAAGTCTTCATCCAAAAACAGATTTATCAGCCTTAAAAGCAGTAAAAATAAAAATTTTCCAAAGAAAAACCTAGAAATAGCAAGAATTGTTCGACTGCGGCACCCTTCAATACGTTTAGTTAAAAATATATATTTGAAATGAATTCTTCGATCCCAAAAACTGTAAGATATCATAACTTTCCTTAGGAATCCCAGATAAATATTACTACATATTTATTGAATAAAGATTTAGATATTTGTTTGGCAACCGCCATAGCATATGAATTGGTGCGTGACTACTATTCGGTAGGGCTCGGTTTCGACTCAAGTAAGTGATAAAAAAGGTACGCCCCTCGGCAGGAAACCACAAGTCTCCGCCAGGTTTATTTCTGCCATGAAGAAGCTCCTCATCAAAAATCATCTTGCGTTCGTTGACGGTATGCAATTTTAGGCCCCACCATTTGTAAAACAGACGCACACCACAAATTGAAGGAGGAGCTTGACCAAATGCCCAAAAAGGATGTAAGCCCCAAAATTAATCACCCGATCTGAAGATTTCTAATTTTTACAAATGACGTTGTACGTCAATCATATTTGACACTTGTGGACTAGGCGGCTGCGTATACAAACAGGCAAGCAATGGAGCGCGCAAAGGCCAAAATGAGATTTCCATCACTTAAAATCATTTACTTTTTATTTAGTAAAAAAGTTATTCAGAAACAAAATTGTATGATTAATTTTGTGCCGACTTGTATATATAAGTTGTATATATAAGAAAAAGAAGAAGGGTATCTTAAAAATCACACATTTAAATAAGTATAAAAATCTAGATTCTTAGGTTATTTGGTATTTTGTTAAGGGTCTTGTCAACTTTCATTAGCTTTTACTTTCATCCATTCAATAAAATCAGAGAGTAGAATCTTGATGCACAGTGTTATAGTTATGCAAATGATTCCAAACAGTTTACTGACTAGTCTTCAATGCCTGGGCAACGGAATGAGTGCCCACTTCAACGTTGGAATCCTCGCTTTGCTATTGAATTTAATACTAAATTGGGCCCATAAACAGCACTCATTTTTTGGGGCACCTGTATGTACTAAGTTTTCACGTTGGGCGTAGTGGCACTGAAGAATGTATTCTATGTGCTCCTTTGTCACCGTTATTTTGGGAACTTTTTTTGGTGTAGTGCCTCCTTTAAGTCGTCGTTTAGTATGAATCAAGGCGGATTTATATAAAGTCAGTTCGCACAGCAGTTGATTTGCTTTTTTTCTTTTGCGCTATGCGGGTTAGAATGTTAAAGTGCCTTTTTATTGTTGCTTCATTTGTTTGTTTACATTCTCAATGAAAAAACAAAATACATGCAAATGTTGTTGTTGCTCTAGCGGAATCACCTCCTATGAATTCGCCTTGGTATGAACTAATTTTGAGGTGATCATCTAACGAAACAGAAAGAAGTAAAAAAACCAAACAAACATACAAAAGATTTAATTGGCTTTGCAACGTTATCCAGTTTCGTTATTAATAAATTTGTTTAATTGAAGCAATATTTTGTTGTTGATGTATAAATTATTATCCGTATGTGCAAGTAGATATGTATGTGACCGCGTCTTGGAAAAAGTGGTTAGACCAAAAATCGGTTTTGAGTTTTTGGCGATAAATATGCAATGCAACCAATCCCAAGTGGAGTTTTTTGCATTTGTTTAAATAAATTAAAAAAAAAATACTTCGAATGACATGTTTTATGAAAATTGGGTTGTTTTGAAACCAAAATGCCTCTTAGCAATTTTACTCGAACATGTGAAACTTTAGATGCGCCTTTGTCGGAAAGTTGATTTTGGTTGTTAATCATATTTTCCCCCACGCGGTCACATAAAGTGTGGGTATGTATGTATGATCTTCGATAAAACTATTACACAAAATCAATTTTTTTTTCTGGGTAATGGACCAAACCGATTTTGTGTAATAGATTGAGTCATATGTAAAAAAGTAAAAATAAAAAATCTGATATTTTAATCTTTTTCACCGATTTTTGAAAAATTGGTGCTGTTTTAAAGGTGATTAAACACTCTTTCCTTTGAAATGCATGATCATATACTTTACAAATAAAAAATTGAAATAAACTTTTAAAATGAAAAAAATACCTATTTTTTTTTAAATTTAATGTAAAAAAAAATATAAATTACTAATTATTAATATAAAAGAGAAAATTACCTTTACTTTAATAAATATAATAGGTCTATTTATAAGTTCGTGCGGTTTTACAACAGATGGCGTAACTTGATTATTATTCCATCGATCCACATTTCCAAACATTCATTGGAGAGCTACTGTCGTAAGGCACAAACGTCAGTATAAGTTTTTTATTTGAAGCGTAAACAACAATATTTTTACCACACTTGAAAATGTCGAATTTCGTGCCAAATAATGTGTTTTTGCGGGGAATTCTTCTTCATTATTTTAATATGAAGAAAAAAGCAGCCGAAAGTCATCGTATCTTGGTGGAAGTTTATGGTGAGCATGCTCTATCTGAGCGAACGTGCCAGAAGTGGTTTGCACGCTTTAAAAGTGGTGATTTTGGCTTGGAAGACGAAGAACGCGAGGGTGCGCCGCCAAAGTTCATGGATACCGAATTGGAGGAATTGCTCGATCAAGATCCGGCTCAAACGCAAGAAGAGGTTGCAAAAACTTTGGGAGTTGATCAATCAACCATTTCCAAACGTTTAAAAGCCATGGGAATGATCCGAAAGGTAGGCCATTGGGTGCCGTATGAATTGAAGCCAAGAGACGTTGAACGCCGTTTTATGGCATGCGAACAACTGCTTCAACGGCACAAAAGAAAGGGTTTTTTGCATCGAATTGTGACTGGCGATGAAAAGTGGGTCCATTACGACAATCCAAAACGTCGGGCAACGTATGGATACCCTGGCCATGCTTCAACATCGACGTCGGCGCAGAATATTCATGGCCTGAAGGTTATGCTGTGTATCTGGTGGGACCAGCTGGGTGTTGTGTATTATGAGCTACTGAAACCGAATGAAACGATTACGGGGGATGTCTACCGACGACAATTGATGCGTTTGAGCCGAGCACTGCGAGAAAAACGGCCGCAATACGCCGATAGACACGACAAAGTTATTTTGCAACATGACAATGCTCGGCCACATGTTGCACAAGTGGTCAAAACATACTTAGAAACGCTCAAATGGGATGTCCTACCCCACCCGCTGTATAGTCCAGACCTTGCGCCATCCGATTACTATCTCTTCCGATCGATGCAACATGGCCTGGCTGACCAGCACTTCCGTAATTACGATGAAGTCAAAAAATGGATCGATTCGTGGATTGCGGCAAAACCGACCGAATTTTTCACAAAGGGAATCCGTGAATTGCCAGAAAGATGGGAAAAAGTAGTAGTAAGCGATGGACAATATTTTGAATATTAAATTTGTAACCATTTTACGTCAATAAAGTTTCAAATTTCGAAAAAAAACCGCACGAACTTATTCATATTCCTATTAATATATGAGCCCTTGATTTTGAAAGTCGACTAAGTCATATTTTCCTTGTTTCGAGATAATTAGAGTTTTGCGTTTTAAAGGATTAAAAAATATTTTTGCACTATGGAAAATGATTTTTCGACAGTAAAGTAGTGCCAACAAACAAGAATTTATTATGGTTGTGAAATTTATAACCATTTTTAACTGGATATGTGCTTTTGAAAGGTTGCAAATGACTTAGTCGACTTTCAAAATTAACAGAATGACTTTATAAATGACTTATTCCAAGGAAACATTTTTATTAGTAATTAACATTTTATTCCAACTCATTTCATTGTAACAAAGTAAATTATTTGTTAATACATATTTAGGGAAGTAAAGTGTTTGTGAAAAATTGGAGGGATATAGGGTAGTAAATCCATCATATCTTTATGTTTTTCTTTTGTTATTGGTCTAATAGTTGTGTACAATGGAGGCAAATCAATATTTTTGTATATTTTAGGTCTTCCTATTTTAGGTGAGAGGTCTAATATTTTGAATTCGGAATTGTCATCTAAGGAAGTTTTATAAAACATCTTATATGGAGAATTTTTTAGAAATCTGATCCATTGAATTTTTAGCCAAGACACAGCTTCTCCATTGGTGTTTTTCTTTCTATTATTCGTTGAATCTTTTAGTTGTTTTGTCGAAATGAAATTTTTCTGAGCCATTTGTACCACCAAAAATGGGTTTTTTTTTACATACTTCTATTAAATTATAATAATGCTCAGGTATGTATAAATAATTCGATTTTTTAATTTTAGTTTCTATCATACCAAAATCGCGATCATTTGGCAAAAAAGAATGGCCGGATACCATAAATTTATGATCAACAGTTTCAACATTGTTATCAGATGACTGTACAATTTTTAACCAAACTAAAGCTATGTATATTGATGTTACGATTTTGTCCTGTGCAGGCATCACTGTAAGCTATGACGTGCTTTTGAGTGGTAATGTCCTGAATGTGCTTTAAGATGCAGGACGCAACTTCCTGTGATCCTCTTGAAGCGATTGTTTTAGCATTTTCATTGTGGAAATTATGAAACCCCAAATTGTATACATACATGTTGCGCTTATAATAAGCTACCGAAACATAAAGTTTTGGATACGCAAGTGCTTTCTGTAGATCAAATGTGAAACCGTAATATTCACTCGGGTTATCTTTTGCTTTTTATATGTCATCTGTTAAACTTTTTCTGGCCTGTTCGGCACTGATAAGATGTGAATCACGAATATCCATAAGATGCAACTTCTCGTCTTCGTTACTGGATGCTTCTATTTTTAGTTTTAGTGAATCACACTTTTGGCAAGTGTCTTTACGAGGAGTATGAAAATTTAAGTTGAACTCCGTATTGAAAATTTTCCTGTAAGTCCACTCCTTCACACGTGATATATTATTTTCATCATATTTTTTCACATACAGCTCATACATTTTTCGGATATCTAAGTCAGCACTTAAATACTTTCGACCTGAAGTGTGATGTGATCTCGTGTAATGGCTCTCACATGCTGGAAAACTCAGAATATGTTCTCGTACCACTTTAATTTTATCTTCATCTGTTTTTCTAGATGAACCAAGCATTTTGCCACGTAAATCCATTCCAGGTGATTTGGCATTTAAGGCACCGTTTAATCTTCCGTAAGATATTTTAAAAGTATCCAAAAAAAAAGTTCTACAAATGGAAACTTCTGAATTCCGTAAATTTATATGATACTTATAACTACATTTTCTCATATATCCTTCTTCATTTCTGCGTCGTCTTTGCTTTATTGATAGTTTTCGAACCAAACCGTGCAGAAACAAATTCTGTTTTTCAAAACTTGCTAATTTCCAAAAAAATCAAAATTTGCTTTCCTATCTTCATATCCAATTGCATTTATACATTGTTTGGAACAACGGCAATCTTTATGTTCGAAAAGTTTACCACTCACAAGCTTAGACTTTTTTGTTTCATATTCCTCTCCACTATATCTCTTCATTTTTCTTATATTTTGTGCATAATTAAGTTGATTTCGGCTCCTCTTTCTTGATTTCATGTTGATTTCTTCCATTTGTAGGGGTTCCGAATTCATTTTCACAGTATCAGTTTATTCATCTGAAGACGATATTGCTCTTATTCGTTTCCATTTCTTGGGAGCATTACTTAAACTTCTTCGCAGTACAATGTCTACAATTAACTATAAATAGTACGTTTTTACATTTAAATGATTACTTGATCATACCTGAATCGTTATCTGAAGGCATTACAAAATTATTATTTATTTTCCAAAATTTCTCAACGAACTGACTTAGTCGACTATCAAAATGAACAGTTTCCGTATTTTGTTTAACAACCAAAAAATACACTCAATTTTACGAGTTAATTTTCATGGCATACTGCTAATCTCTTCAGATTATGTTAGTTCATTAGGATTAGATAACAAGTAGCTGATAAACTCGATTTTTAAAAATTTTGACTTAGTCGACTTTCAAAATCAAGGGCTCATATATCTTTTTATGTAAAAAAATCAAATACGTGGTGTTTTTTTAAATTTGGATTCTTATCAATACTTAAGGAGACAGATACCTGTGAACGGCCATATTTTCCCTGATTTTCATTAAAATTATTTAAAATGAAGAAATCAATATATATTTGTCAAAATAGGCATACAGTTTATTTATACATTAAAATAATATAAATTTTTATTTCATTTTAATCATTTAAAATGGCGGTTGTACACTTAATTCCTCCAGGAAGGTCGCAGTAAGGGCTTCTCAATTGGCGGGCATTGTAGCATCGGCGTCAGTGACCTGAATACAAAAAACCAAAAATTTTTTTGTTTATTAATGTCATAATTTCTATATGAATTAACAATAAATGGAAAAAAATTCGCGAAATACAATGCTTCAAAAAAAAAAAATAAATGAATTTTGGGCCGAATTTGCCTACTATTTTTGCTTCGAAAAAATTATATTATTTTTTCGAAAACTTGAAACACATAGAAAGTAATATCATAAAAAAGATGTGTGCGATATTTCAGAGAGATCGGTCAATAACTTTTCGAGTTATCGTGTACGCCAATTCCAAAAATATATATTAGTTTTGAGAAAAACGCGTCTAAAGTCGGCAACGTAACTATTCCTCTCCCAGCGCTCGAACGCAAAGAATAGAGTCGTCACCGTTGACGATCTATAATATAAGAAATACTTAAATTTACGTTCTAAAAATTTGTTTATATATTCTTAAAGGATTATATTAACATTTTATGAAAAAGAAAATTTTTTTTTCGAAATTTTACAGGTCCCCTTAAAAATTGTGATCATCATACCTTCTACTCAAATATGAACGAGACGGTATCAATAAAACGGTCCGCGGATGACATATGGCAAAAATAAATTTTTTATTTTTTGGTGGGACTGTTATAAGTTTACATGACAAATTTCAGCGTAATATGTCATATAGTTTGTTTTCTGTGCTACTGTAAACAAGTCAAGCTCGAGTGTGTTCTTCAAATTCTCTTTTATGACTTTAATTGTCCAAAATGTTTTCCACGGAGTGGCAACTTGAGCTTGGGAAACAGGAAAAAGTCACATGGAGCCATATCAGGCGAATACGGTGCTTGCGGAACGATATTAACATTATTTTTGTTCAAATAATCGCGAACAAGACGTGATGTGTGAGCTGGTGCATTATCGTGATGCAAGAACCATG